>NC_065452.1:127250502-128574252 GCF_917563875.1 Diabrotica virgifera virgifera
GGAAATATTGACCACTATAGAATTACCGATTCTGATGACGTAAACGTCTTGTGGAAAACTATTAAAGAACAAATGAACAATGTAATAGAAAACATCTAAAAGTATCACCTATAAATAACAAACAGGAATGAATAACAAGAGATTTTATAATTAATGAACAAAAGAAGAGAATCAAAGGAAAATACGACAAGGACGAAGAATATAAAAGACTAAATAAATAATTCGAAAAAAAAAATAATCAAGGCAAAAGGAAACAAGGAAACAAAATGCGTCGAAATAGAAGAACTGGTAACTGAAGAAAAATGTAAAAGAGTTCACATCGACGAACAACACCATACTGAAAACGGATGGCAAACTGCTAGAATCAGCAGAAGATAAACTAAAAGAATGGGAAAGCTATGTCAAAATTATTTTAAAGGCATACAAAAAGAACCAAGCAGATTGGACAACAACAACGCAGATCTAGAAATTCAAAGCTGAAATTATAAATGAAATTAATCAACTCAAAACAAGTAGGAGCCCAGGTCCAGATCGAATCTACGTACAAACGTTAAAATTAATCAGTGAAGAAAACATCGAAATATTTGTCCTATGCAGTAAAAGTCGTACGTAATCGAATCTATAAAAAGTCGAAACAATCATCGGAGATGATCAGTTTG
Source organism: Diabrotica virgifera virgifera (assembly GCF_917563875.1). NCBI lineage: Eukaryota > Metazoa > Arthropoda > Insecta > Coleoptera > Chrysomelidae > Diabrotica > Diabrotica virgifera. The sequence goes on from NC_065452.1 coordinate 127,251,162, forward strand.
GATTCAAAGCCGGCATGGGAACGAGAGAAGCCCTCTTCAGTTTACTAGTTCTGGCCCAAAAATGCTACGACCAACAGAAAGATGTATGTATATGCTTCATAGACTCCGAAAAAGCATTTGATAGAGTAAGACACGATCTACTAGTAGAACGTCTGCAATAAGTCTGTTTAAATAGGAAAGACATAAACTACTAAAAAACTCGTACTGTAACCAACTGGAACCCAAACGCCAGAGTTAGCATCGAAGGTTCCACGTCCGAAGAAGTAGATATTAGGAGGGGAGTTAGACAAGGATGTGTTTTGTCACCCCTGCTATTTAATATTTATTCTGAGTTTCTATTTAAATAGGCACTGGATGATTACAAGGATGGAGTCGAGGTGAATGGCGTAAATATAAACAGCATCCGATACGCCGATGATACGATGTTGACCGCAGTTGCAGATGTTGATTGTTGATTGCGGATTCAGACTTGGGTCTACAATGACGCATCGACAGGACCAACTCAGACTGTGAGCAATTTGGTATGACAATAAATATTAAGAAAACCAAAAATGTACCTCAACCTTGCACAATAACATTTTAGAACAGGTTAATAAATTTGAGTACCTGGGATGTTGGATCGATAGCAGCCTAAACCGAGATCGAGACTGGAACAGGCCAGAAAATATTTCGAAAAAATCAAAAGACTGCTATGTGATTCTCGAATAAAACTCGAAATTCGACTACGTTTATCAAAATGCTTCGTCTGGTGGACTCTTCTCTATGCAGTTGAAACGTGAACCCTTAAAACATCAACCGTAAACAAATGGGAGGTTTCTGAAATGTGGATATACCGGAACCCTCAAAATATTTCACATACCTCAAACGAAGAAGTGGTAAATACAATAGGCAAGGAACGAGAACTTTGAACAGACTGAGAAATAATAAGTATAAATATGCTCAACTAATAGTGAAAGAAAAAGATCGAGGGAAAGAGTGAACTAGGAAAGAAAAGACTATCGTGGCTAAGAAACATCCTATAATGGGCAGGACTTAATTTTGAATACCTAATAAGAACAGCTGAAGACAGAGAAGAGTTTGCAATTGCAGTAGCCAACCTCAGTTGAGGAGAGGGTAATTTAACAAGATAATTTAGCAAAAATTTCACCAAACAGACAGTATTTTACAAATTTTTATAACAATTACCCAAAAAATTATTCCTGAATCAATTCTCATTGACTTCGATAATACATCTTACCGAATCTTTCTTTCTGATGGACTCACTTGCTATCTCTGTCATCAATCTGGTCATATCGCCTCAACATGTACCTATACGGCCACCCAGTTAAACCCGTCCATACCTACATCCCAAACTGACCAAGACTCTATTTCTTCCTGTAATGCAACAGCTGAAGACAAAAATCACTCTGTCCAGAATCAAACAGAAAACACTGGTGAAGTAATGGACTCCCAAGAACTCCCTACAGAAATTACTATACCGAAACGTTCTCATTCAGAAATATCGTCTCCAGGTAATACACCACCGGTAGAAAACACAGAAATAGATTTTACAAAACCTAAAGCAAGATCAACAAAAAAGCCAAGAGTCACTAAATCTGATACAAAAACTGGAGAAACAGTTTCTACTGAATCACTTATCCAACCTGCAAAGGAATTTATTGATAAAGCTTCAGCCCTGTTTGAATTAAACTATACAGAGATAGTTAGCTTTCTCGATGATGCACACGGTTCCCCCAATCCATTAAGTATCGCACAGGAATACACGAAGGACATAGCAGGACTATTACCAATGCTAACAGAAATCTACCCCAAACTCGAAGACAGACGCATTAAATCTAGAATTACACGAATAAGGAAGAAAATACGTCGTCAACTAAGGGCCGGTACTTTATGTCTCGATTAACAGCCCGTTAGTTAACGGAGGTTTAATCGGGACCTCTTTAGGGTCTCTTGCGTTGTAATAAAGGCAATTATAATTATTATTATACTTATTTATAATTATTATAATACTTGTAATATTGTAATTGCATTTATTACAACGCAAGAGACCCTAAAGAGGTCCCGATTAAACCTCCGTTAACTAACGGGCTGTTAATCGAGACATAAAGTACCGGCCCTAAATCTAGATCAAACTGAAAATGATAACTCCGAAGATACAGATGTTTCCCAAGAAAACAACCTCAATTAAAAAAAATCAATAAATGTGCTACGCCTGTGACACCAATATAACTGTAGGTCACATTGTTATAGACTGTCCATTATATCATCTGCAAAGACAAGCTACTGGACTACCATGTGATATAAAGTGTGCGTTAAACAGTGCGGATTGTGACAAAATCATTAGATTTTTAAAGGAAACTAAATTATAACCAAATATAAAATATAACCAAATATGAGTGCTACGTTTCAGAACAATCATAAATTAAAATCAACTTTGTAAAAACTCTGTAAAAAAAAACTTTGTAAAATAGTTTATATTTTATATCAAATTAATATGTATCATTGTACCACCGCTAATAACCTTTTATGGTTGATGCGGGTTATTTCTAATAAAAAAAAAATTACCCAAAAAATGATTTAAATGGAGTTTACCGATTCATTGAGAAATAAAATAAATATATTTTATTAGAATTTCAAAATTAAAGATATAGAAATGTTGGGAACACTTCAACGTAACTTTTAAAAAAGGTTTTATTTGAGAAATCTTATGGAACTATTGTTATACAATTAAATACAAATTAAAAGAACGCTGAAAAATGTATGTTGCATCTATTTATTGGTTCGGTTATGCTGCGTCGGCTTCCGGGTCATCGGTAAGCCTGGAACGTTGAGGCTTGCATTTCTCCTTCCTCCTCTGGAATTGACTTAGTCCTCGAAGTCTGGGAAACTTCTGCGATTAGCTGATCTAGAATTTGAATTTGGGCTGGCTGTAGTTTGGGTCCAAAAAGTAATCTGGAAATTATTTTTCTCTTTTTGATTATAAAAACAAAAATAAATAGTAAGAAGAAAACTATGGTGGTGCCAAGTCCCGTTGAAATTTGTGGAAGAAGGTCCAGTGTTTCTATTGGCTGAAGCTGGCCATGGGTATCTGGAATTTTGAGTTTTTCAATTTGAATCTTATGCTCTGATATCAATTTTATTGGAACAACTTCTGGGATGGAAATCTCTTGTGTGGTCTTGTTATTGAATTTTGGTTCCTTCTATGACAATTGGTTCATCTGTCATTAGGATACTACTGGTTATGACTTCTTCTTCTCGAATCTTTATTGGATGGACTACTCCTAATAGTATTACTTTATTGGTTTCTTGGAAGAAGTTTTCTGTGACAACGACCTTAGTGCAATTTTGAACATTGGGTATGGAGCATTCTGGATTTGATCAATTTCGTACAAATCATGTATTCAGCATGTCCACTACAGTCTTCGTACCATTTATTGTTAGCACAGAAATGTGTGGGTGACAATATCATGATGTGATCTGCATTAGGGGTAGGATAAATTCTATAGGTGAGGTATAGGTTGATGTCAAGGATAGGGATTTTTATTATTATGAGCATTGTTTGAGAAGTGACACAAACAAGGGCTTTAGATGCTTCTATGAGTTCGTAAGGATGATTATCATCGATGAGAAGGGCATTTCTTGAATAAATTTGAAGATTTTCTTTTAAATGTTCGAGTTCACTTAATGTGAATAATTCAATATTTGGGATATCCAAATGGGATAAAGTGATTGTCCTGATAAGTTTCATTAGGAATTCGTTAATATTTTGAAGGTTAATTATTTCATTATGTAAGGCAACATAACCGTCAAAATCGGAAGATAATTTATTAACTGCGGATAAAAGTACGAAACTATTATTATTAATTTTGTTTATAAGTTTGTCGAATCTCGTATCAATTGATTGTCCAAATGAGATTTGATTGTTAAATTTTTTTATGATTTCGTTTTCTTTAAGTTCAATAGCTGTAATGTGAGTTCTTAATATCTCTAGATCTGAATTATCGGGATTACCCGTTACATATTTGTTAGCTGTACCGAGAAAATTAAAAAGTCCTCTTTTCTGTTTTCTAGTTATTTTGTGTAAATTATCTTTGGCTAGGTCATGTAAGTGAGTATACTGGGAATACAATGAGGACAAAGGTCCATTTTTTATAGGATGCTTAAAATAGTTGATAGGATCTCTTTCTAAGGTTTCTTCTAATTTTTGTAAATTTATGTGCAAGATGTGTCTGTGATAATGTGAGATTTCTCTGGATTTTCCAACTTCTTCGGAAAAGTAAGCATTATTCGGAATTTGTTGGATCTTGAGAAGATGTCCCAGGGATAGGATTGTCCTGTAAAGAAGTTTTGTCTATAAGTTTTCGGGTCCTTTTTGCAAATGTTAAGTGAGTGCTCGTTACGTTTTGTTTGTCAGTTTTACCAACTATTTTCGTCATATCTTGTTTATCGGGACGTAATTTAGAATAGGGATTTTGTAATTTAGGTCTATGTCTTTTCTTAGTTACGTACAGGGGTTTTTCAAGATTTATTTCGGGTGAAATGTAGTTCAATTTTATGAAGATTCATGAATTCTTTAATTACGGCGGAATTAAATTCTGTACCACTATCACATACTATTTTTTTGGGATAGTTGTGGTGTGAGAAGTAATGTCTGAGTTTGCTTAGGATTGACAACGAAGTTTTGTCGGGAATTTTGTAACATTGTCCGTATTTTGAAAATGAATCGATAACTGTTAGATAGAGATTTTTGTTGCAATGGAATAAATCTATGTGTATGATATCAAAAGGTTTTTGTCCAAGTAAAGGTCCTAACTGTGGAAGTTTGTAGGGACGTCTTTCGTATTTATTTTTTAGGCAGATTTCGCATTGATTAATATAGTTTGAAATAGTAGTTTGCATATTAGGCCAGTAAAATTTATTTTTTAAATGTTTGTAGGTTTCTACGATACCGTTATGATTTTCGGTATGGTATTTCTTTACGCATCGATTTGTCTTTCTTCTTCTTCAATGTCTTGCAGCATTTTATTACAGAAAAAGGTTTTAACGGTCGAGTCTATATTTTTTCTAAAATAGTTGCAAATAAAAGGTCTAAATTCATGAGAGACTTTTATGGCAAATTTTTGATTGGGTCTTAAAATATTTTTAAAGGATTCTGGTATTTCTGTTTTCCAATTTTCTGTGACATTAACATTGTATCTGTGCTTATTAAAATTTTTTTTATAAACCATATCGAAATTGTCAGAGTGATCATTAATTATAATTTGATTCGTCGACATATTAATGATTCTTCCGAAATTTGGATGCCAGAAATGGGATTTTCAACTGCAGTGTGTTGCGTATCATCATCATTTTGTAATTGGTCAAATTGTTCCAAAAATTCGTCCGGGTCAAATTGTTCATCAATATCTGAAGGTTCAGCACAGTTTGAGCTGGTACTTAGAGCGTTAATTTGTACTCTAGAAAGAGCATCAGCAACTTGGTTTTCCTTTCCTTTCTTATATTTTACATCAAAATTATATTCGCCAAGTTTGAGTCTCCAACGTGCTAATCTAGACGTGAGATCTTTAATTTTATATATCCAGACAAGGGGATTATGGTCCGTTTCAACTAAGAACCTTTGGCCATACAAATAAGGACGAAAATGTTTACAAGAATCTATGATGGCTAAGAGTTCCTTTTCGATTGTGGAATACGCTTGTTCAGCGGAATTTAGAGTTCGCGAGTAATACGCTATTGGATGATTGTTCTGAGAAAGCACAGAGCCAATCGACATTGGAAGCATCAGTAGTGAGAACAAAAGGTTTTGAAAAATCTGGGTATTGGAGTACAGGGGCATTAGTTATCAGGGGCGCTATTCTTGACCACTCGTAAGTACAAATGTCATTCGCAAGATTGAACGATGCGAACGAAATAGAGTTTTCCGTATTCTTGAGCACTCTCAATCATTGCGAACGTTCCAAACTCGCTACGAGTGCTTGTATTATAACCATTCGCATCGTCTTCGCAAGTGAAGATTGTAACGTTTTATGTTTGTTTTTAAATGGAATTTGGAAATTGTATAATATATTTAATAGTTGCTGTGATGTGACTTTTATGTAGAATAATAATTGGTACGATAAGTTATTATACAATTTTATTCATTCATTAATATCTAATATATTTTTTAATTTTCCAGGTAAAGTTAAAGTCATTTTTAAGAAGAAAAATTCTTTTGAGTAAAGGCATTTGAAAATTTTGCACTTAGCAAATTAGGATTTTTTTCATAAATTCCAGCAATATTTTTTTTTCGTCTGGCATTGGTTGTTCGTTTTGCTTTAACTGATGGAATTTCCATTTTCAAAATACAAATATAAACAATATTTAACTGTGTAACGGCGTGTAACCACATATAACAAAAACGATAAATAAATAATCGAACCCTAACCTGCTAACCTAACCGAATTTCTACAGCAGACAGCAGTGAAGACAGATATTTACAGTGTTGCTAAATGTATTTAGACTTCAACAATGCGAACGGTCGGCTGTTTCTGCGAACGGTGGTCAAGAATGCCGTTTTTAGGAAATGTTCGCAAATCAATCCTTAGCAACTTACGTATACGCGCTAATTTCGAGTGATGTCGAGAATAGCGAGCCAGTTGCTTACATTTTTCAAATGACTCTAGATAATTAGGATTCTTAGGATCGACTACGGCTCCTTTGCGAGTACATCTAGAAACAGTTGATGTAATTTTTGCAAAATTGGGTATAAATCTACGATAATATCCTATAAGACCTAAGAAGGATTTGATTTCTTTGACTGATTTTGGCAATGGGAATTTTTGAATAGCTTCTATTTTGATAGGATTTGGTTTAATACCATCAGCGGTTACTAAGTGACCAAGAAAAGCAACTTCTTTCGTGAGGAATTCTGATTTATCTAATTGTACTTTCAGATTATTTTTCCAGAATGTATCAAAAATTGTAGCAATATGAACAAGATGCTCGTGTAAAGACTTAGAAAATATAATAACATCGTCCATATACGAAACAAAACTTATGAAGAAAGGGCCTAAGAACATTGTCCATTAATTTTTCGAAAGTTTTTTTTAAACCAAACGGTATCCTTGTAAATTCAAAATGACCATGAGGAACTGTGAAGGCAGTTTTCTCGATGGAATTGGGATGTACTTCGATTTGGTGAAAACCTTGACCAAGATCGAGAACTGTAAAATATGTGGCCTTACCGAGATTGTCTAATATCTCGTCAATTTTGGGCAAAGGGTATTTATCATCTATTGCATTTTCGTTTAGTTTACGATAATCAATTACCATCCTAAATTTTTGCTCTCCGGATGCATCGGCTTTCTTCTTTACGATCCAGACCGGAGCACTGAATTGACTTATACTTGGTCTAATAATATCATTATCTAATAATTTATTTACTTGTTTTGTAATTTCTTCTTGCATATTTTTTGGATGCCTAAATCCTCTTACATAAATAGGATTTTCATCTCGCGTTCTAATTTCATGTTTAATGCCAGAAGCAAAAGTTAACTTATTTTTATCATCATAAAAAATGTCTTTGTATCTTTTGCACAATTTTAAAATTATATCTTTTTCTTCTAAATTTAAATGACTAGTTCTGATAATAGAAGGATCAAAATTTGTTGGGCCATTTGAGACCTCATAATTATTTAATTTTTCTACATGAATAGGTTTAAGTTGAATATGATTGCAGAAAGAAATATTATCTATGTACATAATTGTCTTTTGCAATGTGAATGGACTCTGGTATGACTACGTGATTAATTCCGGTCTCAGGGAATAAAATTTCACCTTCCGCAACGTCTACTGGAATTTTACTATACAGCGTTTGAAATGGAATTCTAACACCAACACTCTTAAGGGTCAACGTAAGTTAATGTAAAGGGTTTTTCATAAATGTGAGAAGAATTAAAATAATTTACAGCTTTAGGGGAAATAATTGTATCAGAACCTCCAATTAGTTGTCAATTAAAACTTTTAAACCAGTTTTGGGCATGATAAAACATGGTAAACGGGGGAGTTATTAATACGAGGGTCGTTTTTTTTCAACCTCCGTTTGTCCATAAAAAATTCCCGTGAAGCGTTTCGCCATTGCGGTGCGCAGTGGGCGACAGCGCATCTCCCCCGCTACATTCTACATTAATCCCGACTTCCAGGCATCAGTCTGTACTGTGCTACACACGAAACAACATGGCCGCGACAATTCGTTCTCCCGCCAAGTGTGAATTACGCGCTGTCATTCGCTTTCATTTGACACATCAAGGATGTGTCAAGTGTGTGTGTGTGTCAAATGGAACTTGTGGAAATTCCATTGCCAACGATGTTAAAGTGAAGCGACGGTTGTTTCTCACCGCTTCATCAACACGTTGAACAAGCTCACCTGTAACGACAGAATTGCGACCTTGACCCCCTTCGTCATGCACATCATTTCGTCCTTCTTTGAATTTTCGGCACCGTTCACGCACAACTCCATCACTCATAAACCCTTCTCCGTACACTTGACACATCCTTCGATGAATTGCAGCTGCACTATTGCCTTCTGCCTGCAAAAAGCGAATGACAGCGCGTAATTCACACTTGGCGGGAGAACTAATTGTCGCGGCCATGTTGATGTTTCGTGTGTAGCACAGTACAGACTGATGCCTGGAAGTCGGGATTAATGTAGAGTGTAGCGGGGGAGATGCGCTGTCGCCCACTGCGCACCGCAATGGCGAAACGCTTCACGGGAATTTTTTATGGGCAAACGGAGGTTGGAAAAAAAACGACCCTCGTATTATTTAAGTTTATAGAAGAGGTGGGTCGTTGTTGAAAAGGTCGTACTGAAAATCTTGAGAATGTTCTTGGCTATCTGATTCGATGTCCTGTGTGTTATTTTCGGGATTTTCGTCAGAATTAGCATTTATGTTGAAATTATGAGTTCTTGTAGAAACAGTCATGGGTTGATTGGACGAGATTGTTTGTACACCACTCATAGGAGAAGTATAATTTCGATTTGGGACATTTCGTCTATTATAAAGATTTTTTGGGTTAGGTTTTCTGAAATTCGGGTTATTGCCGAAATTATTGGGCTGAGAATAATTTCTAGGAAAGCTGGCTTGATTAGCCTGTGGAAAATTTCTCTTGGGAAAATTAGTTAGGTTGTTGCTGGTTAAAATTAGGTTGTGGCGAAAAATAAAAAGTGGGCTGTTGCATATTACCAGGGGGATACATAAAGTTATTTTGAAAATTGTTCGGATTATTATTTCTATTATTAAATCTATCTGAATTGTTTTGATTAGAATTATTTGGTTTTTGTCTAAATGTATTCGGTCGTTTATTTTGTTGACCTTTCAAGAAATGCATGTATTGTTGTTGGCTTTTGTGGTTGTCGTGCGCAATGCATTTTTGGAGGGCAGCTTCTAGAGAGTCAATTTTAAAATGCGACAAATATCCGCAACAGGGGTCGTTTATGCCGGTACAAAATGTTTTAAGGGCAATATTCTTAAAATAAGGGGTTTTGAAGGTAACTGTGGCAGCATTGTCATTAAGAGAGATATGCTGTAGAAGACATTAGTTATTGGAAACTCTTTGGTGATACTGGTCATAATTTTCGTTAGGTTTTTGTACAGTGGTAGACAGTTGGTTTACTAAAATTTCTTCGGAACGTCTATCGCCGTACTTAGCGAGTAAAGCGGGCCGAATTTCGGTCCAAATAATTTTGTTAGAATAGTTTAAGAAATCTCTAGTTTCACCCTTGATACGAGAAGCGATATTAGCATTTAATACAAATTCTTGTGGCTGGGTAATTTCTTGTGTACCCAAAAAATTAAATTAAATTATCAACCGATTTAATAAATATGGAGAGATTATCTCCAGTAGAAAATTCGGGTAAAGTATTACATAAGCTAGAAATATCACTATTAGACATAGACATTTTTAATTTTTTAAATGATTTTTTAGAACCACGAATATTATTATGTTTAGAACTACTAGAAGTATCTAGGATAAGATTTTCAAATAAAACTTCTAAATCATCTCTTGAAATATCGTTTAAAATGCTCATAAAGGAAAGTAAGGAAAATAGACTTACAGGATGATGATCACTGGTGATATTATCTGCATGCTCTTTCTTCTTATCCCAGGTTCAGCGGATTCTCGTCGAACAACTGAAGTTAACCAGGAAACGGGTGGTTTCTGTACGAAGAATCCTGTTCGCAGCGCCAGAAATGTTGGGAACACTTAAACGTAACTTTTAAAAAAGGTTTTATTTGAGAAATCACAACTTTTACAACTTATGGAACTATTGTTATACGATTAAATACAAATTAAAAAGAACGCTGAAAAATGTATGTTGCATCTATTTATTGGTTCGGTTATGCTGCGTCGGTTTCCGGGCCGTCGGTCAGCCTGGAACGTTGAGGCTTGCATTTCTATATCTAAAGTGATGTAATAAATTGTTAAGTCAGCATTTCTTGGCTTCACTGCAAAACCCTGCATTTCAATAATAAATTTAGACTTAACTACGTTGGTTAATTGGACTAACTACGAAAATGTAATATACGGATCGTGTTTGTAAATAGAACAATCGTAACAAGATCCATATGTCATACACGTGTTATCACTTCAGGATTATTTAAAAAACTAGAAAGAGTGATCTGATTATTTTGTATGCCTGGCTGCTGGTTTCGTTGAAACAAGACCAGAAATATCCAGGAATGAAAACTCATTTGAAATTGAGGTTAAACCATCGATTTTGCTTAGGTAATTGTTTATTCTTGTATTTTCGCCATTATTTTCACTCTATACTTGTATACAAATAATATTATTGTATTTTTATAAATAGCAGTGTAAAGGAAATAAATATATTGAGGGGGTTAGAAGTAAAATGATTTAAGTGCACTTTTCTAAAAATATGCTCAAAGTACAGATTCGCTTACTTAAATGGTATTATAACTTGGTGGTAAAAGGATTCAAGCATATTTCGCCCTACAGTCGCCATCTATCGCCATTACATTTATTTTAATGAAAACAATTCTGTACCTCAGAGCTAAACTGTATTAACTCACAAAATTGAAATTTTACAGGAGAGCAGTTTAAAAGAAATATAAACAGTAAATTTTAAATACAAGTTTTATTTCTTTTTCTTCAAATATGTGATAAACACTATTTGATAAGTATAAATGATACCATATATTACTGTATTTGTTATTTTTATACCTCTGTAATTTTTTGAAAAACGTGGAGTTAATACTGTTTGGCATGAAAACAATTAGCATGTTCGGGAGTTAATATAATGGTAAGTTGATACACGTGAATAATAATCTGGAGATAATATGATACATGAAACACAATTTAGTCAAGAACACTTCTTTTTTTAAATTAAATGAAATAAACAATATCTATAAAACAAAATGAGTAAACAAAACTAACGAAAAACGAAACCCAAAGGATCATGAGTGTTGTTCACTTACAAATTATTTTGGAAAAATTTTATAAATCCTCATCTACTTTATCGGAGTTGGATAAGTTTTTATAAAAATTATGAAATTCCTTTTACTTATCGTGATTCACAGGCAGAGCCGCAGGAAAGTCAACACGCCTAGGATTTCTGTTAAGATCAACAGATTTGAATGTTCCGAACTAAAATTAGTTTTGAAAAAAGCAATCCCAAATTATCGCCACATACATACTTCCAAGTGGACGACATCTGACATACGAAAGTCTGTATTCTGCTGAGTTTGTTCCTTATAATAAAAGGTGAACAGTTAAAACAGTTGTTGTTTTAAAGAGTCTTACAATCCTTGAAGTCATCTATTTTTTATTTTCCACAGAATACTGAATACCAGTAGCACGCCGCGGTTTTACATCGTTCCATGGAGGTAATACTTTTATTCTGCTGGGTATTAAGTGTAAACGACTGTTTAGCTCAGAGCTACAGAGGGACTTAATACACTTTAACGTTGCCTATCTTCGGAACCACATTAAATAGGATTTTATATCGTATCGCATATGAAAGATGTGAAGTGTGTTATGTAGAAAGTGAAATAATACAATTTTTCAAAAAAATGGAGTTAATACAGTTTAGCTCTGAGGTACAGAATTGCATTCTGCATTGGTAGAAAACAGGTTTAAGTGCGCCTGAACCGTTTTACCACAAAACTATTTTTATTATTCTGCAAAAACAAGTGGTAGTAAACGGGTTTAAGTGCGCTTGAATCGTTTTACCACAAAACTATTTTTAGTATTCTGTAACAACCTCATGTTAATACAGGATTAATTTCAAGTAAATAAATATTAAATTTGCACCGAATTTTGAAGACTAATTATGCAAAAGTATTATGCAACGTGCCAGTTGTTACACTGTGGATAACAGCTGGGATAAAAATTATTAGTAATAGTTAAAATCTGCACTTGAAACGTTTTACCAGTAACATTTATCAACACCATGTACCGATTCAAGGACATTATTTTAATAATTGAAAACAAGGAAGGATATAGTAATGGTAATAATATACCCTTATAATTTTTATCATTTTATAGAACATTGTCACTAGACATATTTTAGTTTAATGACTCATATAATTTATAAAACTCAAACAACTTTGAAGCTGATTATCTCAGAACTATCAAAACTGCACTTAAACCCTTTTACGTCTGACCCCTTGATAATTATTATCGTCTCAGAAATTACATCCTGGCACTGGCAAAACTCGTATATTAGTTATTTTAATCATAAATATTTCTTATGTGTAGAAAGTATAAGTCCTAATAGCCTCATCAACAGCAACTCTCAGATGCAAAATGAGAAGTTTTCAACAATCAAATGATTAAAGCAAGGAGACTGGCTGGCACCGACACTATTCAATCTGACTCTGGATTACGTGTTAAGACACATGAATAAAGGAAGAGCTAATCTCCTAGTGAATAAATCAATACAAACTGCCGCCTATACCGACGACATCAGCATTATGTCTCACAGAACGGAAGAGACGGCAAATCACAGACCAATAGTATGTTATGGATGTGAGACATGGGTGATGGCAGAAAATACAAGAACAAAGTTGGATGTCTTTGAAAGAAAAGTCATGAGCAAGATATTTAGAACTATCAACGAAAATGAATTCGTTAAACTTCGAGACTTAGATGGGCTGGTCATGTATTGAGAATGAAGGCGAAAAGATTGCTGAAAAGAGCACTATATAAGAAAATGCAGGACGCAAGATCAAAAACTATACCAGGCTTTTAGATTATTTTTCAATGTTATCTCTATATTCACCATTCTAAACTCCTAGAATGAAGTGGTTAAGTAGTAAAAAGACTGATCTGATCCTGTACCGTCAATATCATTGGTGCAGGTGGTCTGTTGAATTCTATGAATTCTGCCATCCTTTACATTCACAAACCCAAAAATCTCCCTACTTACTGGCAACAATGAAGAGACAGTTACCTCTGCATAGGGACCTTGCGAATACCTCAAGTTTTGCCAGTATCCTTCGAATAGTTGCCAAGACAGCTAAACAAGAACCTGAACCTTTCCACTCACTAACAGCTGCCAAATAATGCGTTCATACTCTATCCAATTAGCAGCATACGCAGATGATATAAACATAATGAGCAGAACAATGAACGCGGATGAAGAAATCTACGTTGAGTTGAAACAGAGTGCAGAAGATGTAGGGCTAGCAATAAATACAAATAAAACAACATTACTCATACAAACCAGATCAAATAGACCGGCGCAACAACAACACTTTATAAACGATATAGAACATGTGAATATATTCACGTACTTAGGAAAGGATCTGGCCGCAAACGATGAAGAAGAACCGGAAATAGATACAAGGTTTATGCTGGAAAATAAAGCCTATTTCTAGATGGGTCACATATTCAAATCGCGAAACGTACAACGGAAAACAAAACTCCGGGTCTATAAACAATAATCAGGCCCATAGTAAGTTATGGTTGTGAAACATGGGTTGTGACACAGAAATCTGCCAATGCATTAGACGTGTTTGAAAGAAAAATATTACATAGGATACTGGACCCAATAAGTGAAAATAACAACTGGCGAATTAGATATAAAAAAGAAATATACGAACAATATAGCGAACTAACTCTAACACAATACACTAACTGCAGAGATTACGGCGGGCAGGGCACGAGGTACGCATGCATGAGATCAGATCCCCAGAAAATTGCTAAATGAAAAAATGCAAGGGAAAAGACCTGTCGGAAGATCAAAAAAAGATGGGAAGACGAAGTAGATGATGATGCCAAAAACCTCCTAAAACGCGTTCATGGAAAAGAACAGCAGTAAATCGGAATGATTGGAGAAGCTTGCTGAAGAAGGCCAATGCGGTTTGGGCTGTAGTGCCATTGGATGGATGGATGGATCAACTGCCGAATCCATTACATTATCGTCAATTTCAGCTAAACAAACAAAAAACCATAAAGGACCATAAATGTACACATACTCAATTATGCACATGACTAATATCAACAGAAATCCAAAAGAAACAAAAAGATTATATAAATTTATATAAAAGGTCAAAGAGTATTTACAAAATTTGCGTATATTATGATAAGTCAATAAAGGTTATATTACCTTATCAAGACTATAAGTAAATTCAAATTTGGGTATGTTTAGTTAAGAAATTTTCCACAATACATAAAAGAATGAACAGAGCCGTATCTTAACAAGACTTTTAATTCTGGAGATCAACAATTGAGCAAATATTTCCAGGAGCAAATATATCCATAAACGAAATCAACAAGCTACAAAATTAACGAAAAAAAAATTGTTGGAACATAAAAAATTAGCGTTGAAACTTAAACAGACAAATTCAACCCAATGATAGTTTAGGAAAATTAAGGGAACTAAATGCATTTATGTCTTTTGGTTTCTGAAGTTCCCACCCACCCCTCAAAGCAAATGTCTAGATCCACCACTGAACGAAATAATATATGAATGTGCAACACAACACAACAGATACAGTACAACCTGCCATATCCGGACCTCCCCAAATCCGGACGGTTCTGCGCCGTCCGGATCTACCGAAATCTACCGAGAAAGGCAATCCTGCTGTTGGACAATGCACTAAAAAGAACTAAAAGATGGCGAAATAATGTATTATAGAATCTATAAAACGTGTCTATCGACGAAAGTTATTGACGGTGTTGATTACTGGAATGTATGAAGGAGAAAACGTTTCAGAGACTGTAAAAGAAGTAGTGGTCTTGATATCCAGATTTTTTCATATCCGGATCGGTCTGTCGCCACATTGATCTGGATATGGCAGGTTTGATTGTACTTGCTAGTCAGACCCACAAAACCTATTTTGTAACAAAAATTTTACTCAAAACTCATCTGGAATTCATTATTAAACGATTACTATAGTACTACAATCTATCTAAGATACTCATTAATTGTTCGAGATGTGTAATTCCATAAACAAGGGATCTATCTGTTTTATGGAATGATCCCTTGTTTATGTAAGTACACATTTCGAACAATATCACCCCGCTCTGCTGAATGTTATTGAGTATTAGATAGACTGCAGGACTATACTGCGTGTTAGTGGTTTAGGTGTAGCTTTTTTCAATAAAAGTGAAACCTCGTTTTTTAATAACAAAATAAAAGTGGCATTTATGATATTGTTGATCGAAGACTGTTCTTTGTATTCATACTTACATAATTCGTTCCCATGGCGGTCTCAATAAAATGTGACACATCACTTGGATTAATACAGTTGGAGGACTCTTGTTTCCTCTAGCATACTCTAGTTGGCATATTCTGCATAAGTGACCCATAATGAATCTAAGAGTGGACTTGTGATGAGGAGGTAGCTCTTCCACCAACTGTTTCAATAAAGTCGTACATTCCTGATCGTTTCTTTTTCTCGCTGCTTCTAGGAACTTGTCGTACCACTGCACCGGGATCAAAGGATCTGGTAATTCCCGTAAATACTTCTTAAAAACGCCCGCAATTGCGACAGGACTGAACTCCGATAGACCGATGTCATGGGGATTTTCTTCGATCTTCTTAACCAGCGCTAACAGTTGATTTGCTGGTGGAGTAGCGCAATACAAATTGTACAGCTCTAGAGATTCATTACTTTGGGCGCGCTTCTCAAGTTCATCGGCGCAGTAGACGAGAAGATCAGGTGCTGCGCTGTCAGAAAGCTTGAACTGGGAACAGAGGCCCTGACCAAAAAACGATTTGAACTGAATGAAATGGGATCTTTGATCCATTGGACGGTGAGTACAAGACGGAAGATCAGTTGATGCTGCGCAAGTCCGATGGGCTACGAGTCCGCAGTCTTGACAAATAAGACCTTGATGAAGAAGACCTCGAAGATACTTGTTGCATTTATCACACCTTTCAAGGGTATTAAAACTATGTTGTGTCAAAGTATGTGTGTAGTTTGTGCCTGTGGACGATGCGGCTTCCTCAATTTCGATGTTTCTTAACGTTAGGCATATCTCCGGCTTCCTGATGAGTTCATCCACACAGGTTAGTATGGCTTTTTGGTGGAAATCGTCTTTTATTCCCATAGCCTGAAAACAAATATAAATTTAAAATATAAATATAAAGCCATAAATCATATTGAAGAGTGGTCATCCACAAGTGGACTTCAGTTTAATACCCTTAAAACCAAAGCAGTGTGTTTTACGAAAAGTCACCAAATACAACTGAAGAACTTATACTTAAATGGAGCACAGGTTAAATATGTAGACGAAGTTAGATTTCTCGGTATGATATTTGATCAAAAACTAACTTGGAAAATACATTTAGAATATTTAAAAAAGACATGTCAGCCTGGAATAAATTTGTTACGATCACTTGCAAACAAAAAATGGGGCGCCGACTCGTCTACATTACTACATATCTACAAGGCCCTAGTACGTTCCAAACTTGACTACGGCTCAATCGTTTACAACTCCTCAAAAAAAACGTACTTAAAAACAATAGATGTGATTCAAAATACAGGTCTTCGAATTTCCTTAGGAGCACACCACACAAGTCCAATACAAACTCTATACTGGGAGACTGGAGAGATCCCACTCACGTTTAGAAGACAATATCTAAGTCTTTCTTATGCAGCTGCAGTATCCTCTAATCAAGATAACCCAGTTATACACAACGTATTCGCTGACCGCTTTAAAAGTTGTTTCCAAAACTCAAATAGAACTGATCACCCTTTTTATTACCGCATACAAACTTACTTATTAATATCAAAAATAGGTATTCATTTTCCAGACACCTACGATATTTCCGCAATCCAAACCCCTCCTCCTTGGACAATTCGCCTTCCCTCTACTGATACCAGCTTATTGCGACTAAACAAATCAGAAACGCCTGCAATTCAAATCAACCAAGAATTTCTTAAAATATTAAGCAAATATGGTAGCTGCTTCAAAGTTTACACCGATGCCACCGATGCACACAAAAACGAAGACGGAACTGGCGCAGCAATCTACTCGTCAGATTACACAGCAGCTTATAAGTTACCTTCATATACAACAACGTTCTCCGCTGAACTGTTTGCTATTCTAAAAGCATTGGCTCTGATAGTTAACAAAAATAATAAGAGAAACATCAGGTTTGTTCCAACACGACCGAGAACCGTCACGAAACGGTAACGCTTCTGCGCAGTAAACAAAATCTGTTCCAACAAAAATATGATCGTCATCGGATCGTCCTTCCCACTGTTCCAACAAGAATTGTGATCTTTCGGTGACGGTTTCGTGATGATCATTTCAGTAATGGGGCAAATGCATAATGTGCTGGTTGGACTGACTTGCGCACTAGGATTTAATTCTTTAAAGTTTTTGAGCCTTTGATCGACTAAAAGCACACAAGCTGTCACCAACAAAAATGACAAATATATGATTACCGTCATGGGACGATAACTGGGCGATACAATTACGAACATGCGCACAACAAACGGTACAAGTAGTTTCGTGACGGTTTCTGGACCGTCCAAAAGTTCATGTTGGAACAAACCTATTATTATCACAGATTCTCTCAGCTCAATATTGGCATTAAAACAACTCTATTCTGATCATCCACTACTACTTTTCATTAAAAAGGAACTGAAATATGCAGAAAATATGAATATTAAAGTTAATTTTATTTGGGTACATACCATCTCATACTGGAATCGAAGGTAACGAGGTTGTAGACAAAATAGCAAAGAATGCACCTAATAACCCAAACGCAGAAGAGAACATGAGAACCCTACACACCGACCTGAAAGCATATTTCAAAGTAAATACTTTTAAAATATGGCAGGATACATGGAGGGACTCATCAACCAAGCTATACGAAGTTGACATTAACCACAATCAAATTCCACAATTCAAACACAGAAGAGAGCAAGTAATCTTCACTCGTCTCCGGATTGGCCATACTCGATTAACCCATGACTACATACTCCAACGTGCCGATCAACCTGTGTGTGATTTGTGTAGAAGTGTCCTTACCGTAAAGCATTGTTTATTGCAGTGTCCGAAGTATAAAGTGCAACATACCACCAACATTAAATTAATAGTGCACTCGGAAAAGACAGTGATACAAAAGCATCTTCACATTCCTCAAAGACTGCAACCTCTTACCAAAAATATAGTATTTTACTTTACTTTGTATAGATTTAGAGCTTTTTATAATTTCCTATTGTTATGTTTAAAATCTATTTTTAATTTATAATTTTGTAACACAATCCATACACGCTAATAACCCTGCGTGGTTGATGCGTAATGTAAGGAAAAAAAATATAAATTTTACACTGTTACACAAAAAACGTAATGTATTTTTTTACAATAATCGTACAAAATATATAGGGGAGTGCATATAGATTTTCACTTCGGAAAAATCAAAGAAGATAGAACTTTTTGTAATTTAATTAAGAAATGTTTAATAAACAACATATCAAAAAGTTCTACTCGAGAAGTGGGTGCTTCATTTTTTATTAAACAAATGAACTACGAAATTAGATGTTTTTTAAATAACTTCGAAAATATAAATTTTAGAAAAAAACTGACTTGACCATTGAAAAATTCAGAAAATTTTACAAAAAAAAACCTTATATAAAGAATTTTCTAAAATTAAATCTGTATTTTCTATAATTTTTAAACTAACGTACGGCGAAGTGCACGGTTGAGTTATTTTAATGTAATTCTTTAACTAATGGATCAAATGAAATTTTACAAATTGAACATGAAGAAGAATAATTAAGCTATCTTATGCATAAGATAGCTTAATTATTCCATATATGGTTATAATAGAAAGAAATAAAATGTATGGGCATAAGTACGGAGTGGGCGGAAAGTGAGCCTTAGATGAATTTTGTTTAAAAATGATTTAAAAATGTGTAACTAATACAATTTTTCTTATAAAACTCTCAATTTTGCACAACTTACTTTTCAAGCATCTTACTAAATGATGTTTCATTCAAAAAAAATCTCAAAAATTTAATTCAAATGATATGACGTCTCAAAAAATGTAATTTTTGAAATCTTCGTAGTTTTATAGAATTACCACCACTTTAAGACGATATTACTCAAGTTTGAACAAATCTATTACAGTTTTATAAGTGCTTTTTTAAAGCTTAAGATGTAATCTTTAAAATGCACTAAATTATTTTACTTTAGAAATGAAATAAACTATTTCTTTTTAAGAAAATTAAGAAAGAACAAAAATATAATAATAAAAACCGAAAATTACCAGCTAAAAAAATGTTTATACAAAGTGATCAAAACTTTTTTCTGCAAAACTTACCAAAATACATTTAATAATAAGCTTCAACAATAATAAATGTTCAGCAAAAAAAATTTTTTAGCTCTTATACAGTATGTCTGCGTAACTTGGAACCTATTGATAACTTTTTTATTATCAGTTTTACGAAAAAAAGTTATTCTTTATAAAATACTCTGCATCGTATTATATAATCTAAGATGCAATTATCACATATCAAATTTAATTAATATTATACGAGGTATGTCAAAAAATATGAATTTCACTCAAGAGTAAAGTACCTTTACATTTCACAATATCGAAAATTGTTATTAAGAAAAGTTGTTTGGAATTAAAAAATTTGTTTTAGCGTTCAATTACATCCTTCTAATTAAAATAATGTGAATAATAAAGGCACTTAACTCTTAAGAAATATTCATATTTTTTACATACCTCGTATAAAATTAAAAAAGTTTGATATATGATGGTTGTAGATTTTAGACCAGGGAGAGCATTTTATGAAGAATAACTTTTTTTGTAAAAGTGATAATAAAATAGTTATCATAATTGTGATAAAATAATGATGAGCATCCGTAATTTGAAAAAAAATTGAAAAAAATTTTTCGATTAGAATGATGTAATTGTATATTTAGACATATGTAGTTTCTAATTTCAAACAACTTTTGATAATAACATTTTTTGATATTCTGGAATATAAAGGTACTTTACTCTTTAACTAAATTCATATTTTTGACATAACTCGTATAAAATTGATAAAATTTGATATCTGATGGTTGAGTTTTAGATTTTTGACTATCCAGAGCATTTTATTAAAAATAACTTTTTTTCGTAAGATTGATAATAAAAAAGTTTTCCACGTGGTTCCTAGCTACGCAGACACACTGTATAAGAGCTTCTGTATAAAAATTTTCAAATTGCAATGCCATATTCGGATTCAGCATAATCAAAAACAAAATAGAAACATATTTGATCAAAGTAAAGTCAGTAAAATGATGAATTTAACGATATTTTTAAAATTATTTATACAAAACAATTGTTATTGTTTAAACAATTAATAAACAATATTAGCGGCCAAATCGGCGAGTAGAACTTTTTACTTTAACATGTATATATAAACTAACAAAAAAGTTTTAGAAAAATATAAGCTTGTTTGAATTTTTCCGAAACATTGCATGTTTTCGTTCTAATTGCACTCCCCTAATAGATCATTTGAAGAAAACTAAGAACGCAGATAGTAAAATAAACAAAGACACGAAAAGTGTCTTCGTTTAACTATTTTAAAAAATAGAGAACTCCAAAAAATGCGCAGGTGAGAGTCAGTAGAGCATATAGGGTCAGTCAGGGTAATTGGAAACAGGGGTGATTGGAAACAGTACTCCCTACGGCTAGAAATGAAATATTACAACAATATCACATACACAGAATTACAATTCCATCTTTGCTTATTGTGTGGTATGTTATTCATTTGTTTACATACTAAGTGAATGTCCATTCTGTGCAATTTAAATTTGATTGTTTTTAAACACATAAATCGATTTAGAACAGTGCCAATATTTTACAAATTTTATCTCTCGTATTAAGTAGGTATACTAATTACATAATTTATAGCTACTACAAGAATATTTATATTGCCTACAATGTTAATTTGAATGTTATTTACTACAAGAAGTCAGTACAGTAAGTGTTCACAATTACCCCCTTAAATCTTGAGCATGGGGTAAATGAAAACACCTTTTAGGGGTAAATGGAAACAATGTGAGGTAAATGGAAATCAATTTATTATGTTAAGGTTACAGGTCTTGCCATTTTTAAAATGTTGAGGAAGAACATACGGAAGAGAGAACCAATGAAATACTCTTTGAATAATTTAAAAATGAGGTGACAGAAACAAAAAAAAAATAACATTTAGGGAGGCTGCTGCTTATTACAGTATTCCACATTGCTTTATTTAAAACTGCATAAAGGGTAGAAACATACCAACTGATAAGATGGAACTAGTGTGCCTTCTGCATGGTTAGCCACAAAATTGAAGACCATATTGTTACGTGTTTAAAAGCCTGAGATTGTTGTTTACTTTTACCCCATTTTTTAGTTTTTTTTTTCAAATTTCTTGGGTAAATGGAAACTTTGAATATCTTATTTTTTTGTAACTTTTGCTTACTAGCTTTTAAGACATTCTACTGTAGACTTATTGTACAATAGCCAAAAGCTTTTATTTTATTCTAATATAAAACAGTATATTTTTAAATAAATTTCAAATGCTTAGATGTCATGATATTTCAAATAGTGTTTCCAATTACCCTGACTGACCCTAATATCAAAAGAATGACTTTTTGAATCCCAAATTTAGGTGAGAAGATATTAAACCAGATATTTAAACCACGAGGCGTACATCAGAGGACGAAGATATCGAATCTCATCACCATCATCAACAGCTATTCCATGTATCGTCGGATGTAAGTCTCCCTTAGGTGTGTCCATTCATATCTGTTTGTTGTTTTTTGCATCCATTCGTGGTCAGCCATTTGCTTGATGTCATCAGTCCATCTTGTTTGAGGTCTGCCTCTACTTCTTTTGATTGCCCTTGGTCGCCACTCGAGAATTCGCTTTGTCCAGCGGTTGTCTTCCATTCTTCCTATGTGTCCTGCCCAGTTCCATTTTAACATGTCAACCTTCTGGATCAGATCTATCTGTTACTTTTGATCTCCTTCTTAGCTCTTCATTGGACTTGCGATCACTGAACTTAATGTTGAGGATTCTCCCTTCCATAGCTCTCTGAGTCACTTGAAGTTTGTGAATTATGCTGTTGTTAAAAGCCCAAGTTTCGGTTCCGTATGTCAGAACTGGCAACACGTACTGATCGAACGTTTTTGCCTTTAAAGTGTTTGGCAAGTTTGATTTAAATACTGTTTGTAATCGACCAAATGCTGCCCATGCTAAGGAACATCTTCTATTTAAATCAGCCTTTAGGTTAAGCTTTGACAGTTCTGTTTTTTGTCTCAAGTATATATACGGCTCAACTTTTTCTATACATATGAATCTACAAAACCGTAATCCGACAGATGGTGAGCTATGGATGTGAAACTTGGATATTGACTCAAAAATCTGTAAACCGCATGGATATCTTTATAAGAAAGGTACTGAGATGAATACCAGGCCCAACTGTATCTCAGCATGTCCGACTACAGCGTCTTCAATGGTAGGCCATGTATTTCGACTGGAAGAAAACTCCTCCTCTATCTTTTATCTTTCATAAGGATGTGAGGACGTTATGGTATTCGACGTAAGGTTAGTCGCTTTCCATTTTTCTTTCTCCTGGGCATGGTGTGCTGCCTCAGAAAGAGAGAAAGAGAGAAGAGAGAGAAACTTTCTCAGATTCTTTTACCATTTACATTCCAGATCTTCCTCGGGTTCTTTTACCATTTACTTTGCTATCAACCACTAATATTTTTGATGATTCTGGTAAGTCTAGTGTTGATGTCAAGTTCTATTGAGATATTTGTGCGGTGTGCTGTCGAAGGTAGGCGTATTATATGTGGTGAGTCAGACTTTTTGATGGTCCAAGTTTCTGCAGCATATAGGTAGTAGGTAATAGGAAAGATAAGCGCCAGTACCAAGCAAAGAAAATAGGCTTCCAAAAAACATGTTGAATGCAAAACTTCAGGGAAAGAGACCTATTGGAAGACCGAAAAAGTGATAGGTGGATGATGTGAATGCAAGATAATGGATTGTGGAGGAGAATGGCTATAGATCGTAACGAATGGAGATTGCTGAGAGATGCTATGGCTTTAAATGGGACTGTAAAGTCATATCATGGATAGCATATCCTCTTTATTGCCGAAACATACCAAACTCCTAATCTCTGTAGTGAAGAATTGAAATGATAAATATATAATAATATAAATACTTTAAAAAGAAAAAAACCTGAATTAAACCTAGTTTATTTAACAGTTTAATTCATAAAGATTTAAAAAATGAAAACGATCTATTTTACATATATATTTATTTTGAATCGTTACATACATTAAGTCTGCAACAGTACCAAAAAAAGTATCGTATATATAGAACGTGTGCATCAAGGTCACGCTATAAAAAAATATTTCCAATTCCTGAATCTTATTAAGACGCAAAAAGAATTTGACAGTAAGAAAAACGTAAAAATAATTTGCTTCACAGTTTACTTCATTATCATAATTAACCGCAAGTTAATTCAGCTTTTTCCGAAAATACCTCCTTTCTGGGTGTACACTAATACGATCTTTTAGGATTCGAAAAATATACCAACCAGCATTTAGGACTATCGTATAAAATACCAAAGTACTCCAGGGAAATAAGCTAGATTTAGACCAATGTTCGGGACACTCAAATATCCAGGTAGATGACTACTTTTTTAGTTGTTGTAGACCTATAGGATGAAAACCTACCTGTTTCCTGCCTAGAGTTCGCGTCCGTTTTTAATTATTAACAATTTAGTGCAAAAATCGGCATTTTTTCCATTTTTTAAACCCCAGTAAAAAGCTAAATAATTGACATAAAATTACAAAATTTAATTTTTATAGAATATTGACAAACCTTCAAAATGCCGATTTTTGAAAGTTAAAAAGTTGATTTGTTGCTACGCAAACTGCAAAATAAGTATAAATCGTTGTTGGTTAATAACTTTTACTAAAACTACGTTCGAACTTGTTTCACCCAAAGGTGGGTATTGGGGTACTTAACAAACCCCTTCAAATTTGGGACCGATCCATTAATTAGTTTAAAAGTTATTCTATTTGTTCATCCCAGAGACCTTATTTTGCAATAAAATAAGACAGAAAATAATGAATATAGGGCAATTCTGCGTATGCCAAATGAATGTAAAAAAGTGATACTATCAAAATGGACTAAAAAAAGATAAAAAAATTATCTAATATAGTCAAAAATCCTAATGCCAAATTTTTGAAATTTTGTAATTTATAAACATTTAAAATAACTTTAAAAATATTGTCCGTAGAAAAAAAATCATTGTACATATTCAAAAAGCTTATTTTAGACGAATTTTTAAAAATGTAGTTCAATTGGTGACTAGTCGTGGCAAGTGAAGGGGGAGCTGGGAACCGACAAATGCACGAGTTCAAAAACTAAAAAAGCGACTTAAAACTACTATCATTTTCTATATCTCGGGATCTACTCAATGGCTTTTGATCTTTCTTTTTTAATTTGTATGTAATTTTTGTGTACATTACAAATATGCAATTTGTCTAGAGATTTATTAATTAATAAACAGTCTAATTTGTTTAAAAATTGTTGAAAAAATAATTTTTTCCCAAAAATCCATGTTTTTAATCATACTATTTATTAATCATAGAAAAAGTTAAGTTATACTTTAATAAATAAATTATCTTCAATAAATAATTATATAATAAAAATGATTGATTTATTAAAGTGCTCTTTAACTTTTTCTGTGATCATTAATGATACTATAATTAAAAAATAGATTTTTGGAAAAAAATATTTTTTCAAGAATGGTTTTGCATACATATTTGTAATGTACGTAGAAATTACAAACAAATTAAAAAAGAAAGATCACAATCCATTGAGTTGATCAGAAGATACAGAAAATTGTATCTATTACATAGTTTGAAATTGCTTTTTCGGTATTTTAACTCGGTGGATTTGTAGGTTCCCCCTAGTAACCGTTTGAACTACATTTTTGAAAATTCGTAGAGGGTGCTGTGAAGGAACAATTTTAACAAAAAATACAAATCCCATTCTTTAAAATGACATCAATGAGATTCCTTAATTATTATAAACAAATTAGCTGTAAATTAAAAAAAACACATGGCTAACTTTGTCCCAAATGAACCCAGGCTAAATTTTTTTATTTGAAAATTCGTGTTAAAATACTAACTTTTTGAATGTATAAAAAATTGTTCCTACGGACAATATTTTTAAAGTTATTCTAAATGTTTATAAACTACAAAATTTCTAAAATTTGGCATTAGAATTTTTGACTGCATTAATTAATTTTTTATCTTTTTTTAATACATTTTGATACTATCACTCTTCCACTTTCATTTGGCATACGCAGAATTGCCCTATATTCTTTATTTTGTCTTATATTATGTTCTTATGTTATAAACAAAGGTCTCTGGAATAAACAAATAGAATAACTTTTAAACTAATCAATGGATCGGTCTCAAATTTTGAGGGTTTGTTAAGTATCAAAATACCCAACTTTAGGTGAAACCCTAAAATTCTAAGGTAAATTTGGTGAAAGTTATCAACAAATATCGATTTTCATTTATTTTGCATTTTGCGAAGCAACAAATTGACTTTTAACATTCAAAAAAAATATTTTGAAGCTTTTTCAATGTTCTAAAAAATCAAATTTTGTAATTTTATGTCAACTATTTAGCATTTTAATAGGGTGCAAAAAATCGAAAAAATCGCGTTTTTTGCACTAAATTGTTGGTAATTAAAAAACAGACGCGAACTCTAGGCAAAAAACAGGTAGGTTTTCTTTCTATAGGTCTACAATAACTAAAAAAGTAGTGAGCTACCTGGATATTTAAGTGTCCTGAGAAAATCCTTATTTCTCTGGACTAAAGGTGTTGAAAAGAAAATTTAACCGATGAGACAATTTCGGTTTTTTTTTAATCAGGAAATTGGCATATTGTAGATTTTTCATTCACTCATATTTCTATTCCAGAATTCTGGGACCCTAAGACTGTCGTTCCTTTAAGTTTTAAACCTTCTTCAAGATCAGTTCTCTTCAGCCTGTTGCAGGTATTTTAGGAGGACCCACTAACAGAATATAGTCAGCACAGAAATGTCCAGGAATAGGGACTCTTTGGAATTCACGAGATTAAATTCCTAATTTAATCACGAGATTAAATTAGGAAGAGACAATCAAACAACAGAGTTAAACAGGAGAATAGGACTAACATGGGCAGCTTACGGAAAACTGAGAGAATTCTTCTGTAGATAAGATATTCCGATGTCTTTTCATGGAACATGGATGGAACATCGACCCTTATCAGAAAAGTAATCAATAAGATACAAGTAACGCAGGTCAATGTTGAATATTATCTCCCCCAGAGACACAGTTTCAAACCAATAGGAGAAAAACTGGTGTTGCGGATGCAGTTAAAAGAATTACATCGCTGAAATGAAACTGGGCAGGACATGCTGCCAGAGATGGCAGATGGACCAAGAAAATTTTAAGAATGGAGACCTAGACACGATGTTTATCGTAATCGAGGGCATCTTCAATGGAATTATTTACGTGAGGCAGTTCAGCAGTGGACTCAAAACTGCTAATGATGATGATGACGCTTTGGAATCTAACGTAACGTATGGAAACATAAAAAAAAATGAAATTGAAACAGGAAAACGCAGGATATGGTATGATATGATCTGTAAATGAACTCGTCCCATGAGTAGTAGGACATCAGAATTAACCGAGGACTGAGATCAGGAAACAAGTCTTAAAAAATACGACGAGATCTAAATAATTAATTTCTTTCTATATATTGAAATACACTCACCGGCAGAGAAAACGGGCACCCCAAAAAATGGGTCATTTTTAATGTCTTGTATTTCCTAAACCTGATGTCTGATTTAAGTAATTTTTTTTAATATGTTATAGCCTTATTCTTTATCAATATCGCTGTAATAATATTGTTGCTAGACAGGTACATTGTCATTGTATACAGGGTGTACGAATCAAACTGTGTTTTTTTTCAAACTTTGGAACACCCTGTGGAATGTTCTAGCTTTTATAAAATACTGAAATTATAACCAAACTATAGCCTCAGGTTTTCTTAACATTCTGTTTTTTGATTCATTCGCTTATGTTGGATAATAAAAAAGTTAAGCACTTTAACAACTACCCCTGTTTTTCGTTAATACAGGGTGTTTTTAAATAAGTACGGCAAACTTTAAGGGGTAATTCTGCATGATAAAAAATGACAGTTTGCTTTATAAACGTATGCCCCCAAATGCTTCGTTTCCGAGATAGGGGTGTTGAAATTGTTCTTACAAACTGACGATTTATTTATTTCTCTAAAACGGTTTGTGATATGCAAATGAAATTTGGTAGATTTTAAGAGGTAGTTATTGCGCATTTTTTGGCGTACAATTAAGAATTTTATATTCACCATTGGCGTGCATACGGGTATAAATATTTTAGATATATCCCGTATGCACGCCAATGGTGAAAATTCTCAATTGTATGCTAAAAAATGCGCAATAACTAGCTCTTAAAATCTACCAAATTTCATGTGCATATCACAAACCGTTTTAGAGCAATAAATAAATCGTCAGTTTGTAAGAACAATTTCAACATCCCCTATCTCAGAAACGAAGTATTTGGGGGCATAAGTTTATAAAGCAAACTGTCATTATTTTATCATGCAGAATTACCCCTTAAAGCTTGCCGTACTTATTGAAAAACACCCGGTATTGAAGAAAAACAGGGGTAGTTGTTAAAGTGCCTAACTTTTTTATTATCCAACATAAGCGAATGAATAAAAAACAGAATGTTAAGAAAATATGTGGCTATAGTTGGGTTTTAATTTTAGTATTTTATAAAAGCTAGAACATTCCACAGGGTGTTCCAAAGTTTGAGAAAAAAACACAGTTTGATTCGTACACCCTGTATACAATGACAATGTACCTGTCTAGCAACAATATTATTACAGCGATATTGATAAAGAATAAGGCTATAACATATTAAAAAAATTACTTAAATCGGACAGCAGGTTTAGGAAATACAAGACATTAAAAATGACCCATTTTTTGGGGTGCCCGTTTTCTCTGCCGGTGAGTGTATATATCTAATACTTACAACTAGCTTATCTTTGTCCAAATTCATCAAATCTATACCCTTGACATCCTTGCATCTGAAGACGTCAGCATAGTTATATAGATTAACGGCCGCCATCCATTCTATCACGTTTGAACAGGTCCACTCGATAATTGGCTGCAATAGAAACAAAAAAAAACGTAAGAATTTTGAACATATTAAGTATGGTTTGAAAATTTTGAAATTTTCAATTTTTTGTTTTAAATGAAAGCACATAACTTCAAGAATACTCAGAGCAAAATTACCGGAAATACACCATGCTGAATATCCCTACTTTCGACTCGCTTTGCAATAGCTTCGCACCATCGCGCTTGAGCGTAGTGCGAAACGTTCAACAGCTGTTCCCCTTCTCTTTTGTAAATTACTACGCGATTCAACATATATTCCGGTGTGTATCTTTACGATTTGACAGAAAAAAGACAATGAAAATAAAAGTTGTCAAAACTTTAAACCCGTTTTTCTCAAGACTGCTTTTTACGAAGACGGTGGACATTTTAACTCAAACGCTGCTTGACCCATCTACCTGAAAGTTTTCATATATTTTCTTTAGACATTTCGTGAGGTAACGCTGTCGAGATATTTTTATTTTATGCTTATTTTTTGTTTAACAATAATAAATTATATGTTGATTTACCCTTTTGTTACAAAAAATTTCGTTATTTTGGTGTTTGTAAAAATTTGCCACCGTTGGCTTATTTTTCAATAGTATGGCTTGAATTTTTTTGAAGTTATACTTCTTTAGGCGCGATTGAGATTGAGGGTGAATTTATATTGATCTGCGCGCATGCGCACACCGACAGTATGGTATTAGTCGTTATACGGGCTCTGATTGGGTGTTGAAATGATCTGTCAATAATAAATAATTGTTCAATATGAAGGTAAACATATGTATAATGTATTAGTTTTATTGTTGTGAGGACAGAAACAAAAAAGTTTATAATTCTAGTGACATTTAAATAGTTTTTAAAAGCAACAGGTACGTAATAATTGTAAATGTATCATAGGTACCTACCTATTTGAACCTACCAAAATACATAGTAGGAATGTAATACTTTTATTCACATAATTTGATTACCATCAAAATTTCTATCAATCTTCACCAAATATATTGTTTTCTTACTCTATGTTTTGTTGTATTTTTTCAATTCTAAATCATTTCAATTCAAAATCAAAATAATTGAATTTAATTCAAAAATGTCAAAAGCTTAATCCGTTTAGTTAGTCGATCTTCGCACATAATGACACATTGCCTCCGTGGCGAAGCGTTTAAGGCGAATGAACCCCAATATACCAACCGCGCTGATAGCGGGTTCGAATCCCAATAAAAACTTTTATTTTTTTTATTTTTTTTTATACATTTTATGATTGTAAGTATATTTATTATATAATTTTATTTTCAGAAAATACGTATTTAGTTAAAAAAATTTCCGACAATTAATGTTCAGAAATCATTTGTGGCATTTTTAATGTGATTGTGTGTGTTTTATTCTTTTATTATTTTAATTTTTGGCACTCTTTTAATAAAAATGTTTGATAAGTAGTAAGTATAAATTAGTTTAATATTTAAATAAAATATAAATAAAAAGTATATTAATTTCGTTTAAATCATATAATAGAAGTATAACTTCTTACGTGCGTACAAAGTACACACACATTTTTTTTAATATTCTTTCAATTGTACTGAATATGTTTAAATATATTTAACCGGTTCTATAGCGTTCTATGCCTTCCGGTACCCAATCGCCAAGCCTGTCGATCTAGCCAGTCTCTTTCTTGAAGATATCTTTCTGACATGGCTTTTGAAATTCCTTGTTTCCAGGAGGTCGGTGGCCTTCCTCTTTTCCGTTTTTCTGGCGGTATCCATCTCATTGTTATTCTTGGAAGTCTTTCATCTCCCATTCGTTGAACGTGTCCATACCAAGTGAGTTGGTTCCGTTGTACCTCTTCCACTATTGTTTTCTGCTTACCTACTTTTTCTCTGATATTTTCATTTCGAACATGGTCAATCTCGATATTCTGGCAGCTCTTCTAAAAAATTCATTTCGGTAGTAAGCAGCTTATTTTCGGATTTTTTTGTCATTTGCCACACTTCGGAGCCATACGTTAAAATTGGTTTCAGAATAGCGTCGTACATTCTCATTTTTGTATTTAAGGTTGTTATGTTGCCACAAGACAGGGTTTAGGGCTTTAGTAACCTTTCTAGCCTTCGTCACTCTATCATCTATACTGGGTTCCGTTCTTCCACTATTTGTTAATTTAATCCCTAGATATATATATATATATATATATATATATATATATATATATATATATATATATATATATATATATATATATATATATGTCTTCATATCAAGGCGAGATCCGTTTGTATCATAAGCTATACAATATGAGATCCGTTTTGCAAGGCGAGATCCGATTTTGGATCTCACCTTGTATTCACGTGTATATAGTGACATCTCGATGTGACAATGGTTGGGGTACAAGGAAATCGATTTTTGTCTGGACCTCATTTTGCACCCCTTTTGGTGAATTTTATATTGCAGTGGTTCCACTAAATCCGCTGTAGAGGGCAGCGCGCGCGATCCGTTGTGTATATGGTAAATATATATTCTGCAGACAACCCGAGATCCGGTAAATTTGGAAACATCGCAAATAAATTTCACGGTCAGCTCTCTCACTCGGCTTATGTCTAGCTTGAATAAGAATGTTTACATTATTTAAGGGCTCTGTCCAGAAAGGCGATTGTCAAATATCTCGAGAACTAGACGGCATATCGAAAAAACTTTGGAATGCTTTTTTAATGTTTTTTCAAAATCTATATAGTTATGCAATAGCAGGGTTCTTATTCTGCCTGCGAAAGCGGTGGGTGTAGCAACTTTGAATTTTCAACTGAAACCCTTTATTTTTAATTAAATAGTTGAAATTTAGAATTAAAAATACACAACTTTTGTTTGAATCGATAATAGCTTCTTTAATCCAGTCGGAAGAGCTTCAAAATCGTCGTTTTGATGACATTTTTAGGGTTTAGGGGTACCTCAGGTAGTTAGCTTAAAACGTAAGAAATAAATTTGAATAGTTAATGTTTATTGATAAAAAAAGCTCCAATTCTATTTTACTTCAACTCATTTTAAGGCTATTTCAATAAACTAATCGTTCTTTTTTCAGTTTTTTGGTAAAATATTGTAACTAGTGTTGCCCAAAATCGGTCTTGGTCTTGCAGTCTTGGTCTTGTTCTTGCGTTTTAGCAAGACCAAGACCAAGACCAAGACCGCCTTATTTTAGCAAGACCAAGACCAAGACTGACCGTGCAAGACTTGAGCAAGAACAAGACTAAGCCTGCGAGACTCTTGCGTCTTGCAGTTTGAGTGTCGTTTTATGGAACAATACAGGGTGTAACAAAAATACAGGTCATAAATTTAATCACATAATCTGGGACCAAAAATAGTTCGATTGAACCTAACTTACCTCAGTACAAATGTGCACATAAAAAAAGTTACAGCCCTTTGAAGTTACAAAATGAAAATCGATTTTTTCCAATATATCGAAAACTATTGGAGATTTTTTATTGAAAATGAACATGTGGCATTCTTAGGGCAGTAGTATCTTAAGAAAAAATTATAGTGAAATTTAGAGACCCGATAAAATTTTTATCGGGTGTTCTTTTAAACCCCCCAACTTTTGTGTACGTTTCAATTTGATTATAATTGTAGTACCATTAGTTAAACACAATGCTTTAAAAACTTTTTTGTCTCTTGGTACTTTTTCGAAAAGTCAGTATTTGTCGAGATATTTTGCATATTATTTGTCAAATCCACCACATATTTGTATATGGCCACATTATGTTATGTTTATCTGGATATGGCTAAGTACGATTATAGAGACTTGATAATAATAGAAAAATTTATTATACCATATTAAACCATATTTAAACCATATTAAAAAAGAAGTCACATCTAAATAAAAGTGCCTTATCGAAAAAATACAAAGAATCAAAAAAGTTTTAAAAACACTGTGTTTAACTAATGGTATCGCAGTAATAGTTTAATTGGAACGTACACAACCATTTGGGAGGTTTAAAGGAACAAAACCCCCATAAAATCTCTACGTAAACATATTAGAAAAGAAGCCTCAACTCGATAAAAACTGCCTTGTCGAAAAAATACTAAGAACCAAAAAAGTTTTAAAAATATTGAATTTAACTAATAGTATCACAGTAATAATTTAATTGGAACGTACACAAAAGTTTGGATGGGTTTAATTGAATAAAACCCCCATAATATTTTTATGGGGTGCACAAATTTCACTGTAAATGCCACATGTCCATTTTCAATAAAAAATCTAATAGTTTTCAATATATTGGAAAAAATCGATTTTTGTAACTTCAAAGGGCTGTAACTTTTTTTATATGCATATTTGTACTAAGGTAAGTTAGGTTCATTAGAACTATTTTTGGTCCTAGAATAGGTGCTTTAATTTATGACCTGTATTTTTGTTACACCCTGTATATTATGTTCGGGTGTACGCTTAGAGACTATGAGATACAAAAAAATTTGTAACAAAAATTTGGAAAATTGGATTTATTCGCATTATGAACAATACGATGAACATACATACCGAATTAAAATATGAACACTTATTTATTGGATACGTACTCAGAGGTCATAATAAATTATTATACAATGTAAAAATAAAATATTTCATTCTTTCCTAATATCAGACGACGCCTTCGCTCCGAAATTAATTACAATTGAGCAATTGTCTAGATTTTGAGAATACATAGCAACCTTTCATAAAATAATCTTCTTGTGTTGTGTGTATAATAATATCGCATTGAAACTTTTAAAGAAGTCTGTCGCCTATAAGGTGATAAAAATATAATACGAATACCATATCCAATATCCACTGTTACAGTTACAGAAAAACTAAACGTCTACTTATAAACTGTTTGCAAGGTGTGCAATTAGATATTAGATCAATCGGCCAAACAAAATTTTTTGCTGAAAAAGCACTAGATAAGATAATGCCTGGCTACCCTGTATAGTCCATTCGCGCACGGTAAAATGTTATTCACACGGTTAAATTTGCAAACCTTCAAATTTCAAAAAAAGAGATATAATTTGTTATTATATTATAAAAAGAGATATTGGCCCATGTGTGATATTGCCGTTGTTTTTTTTTTATTGTTAATGAAGAACTTATGAGGGGATGGGCGATCGGGCTGAATTAAAAACTAAAAAACAATGTTTTCTAAAATGAAATAAACAAATTACTATCGACAACTGATAAATAAAGTTTAAACTTCAGTTTAGGCACTTCGAGATTTCGAAAATAATATTTTTTATTTGTGTTTTTGAGCCATGAAAATCGTCATTTTTCAATTTTTTTTTTCAGTTTTAAATTGTTTATAACTCGGAAACGAATAACTTTAGACAAAAACTACAAAAGACCTTTGAACAATTGATTTTTATAATTTGTTTAATTTTTTTTTAAATAAATATAGAAATAACTCAGAAATTGCGGCATTTCGGTATAGGAAATATTACATGAAAATTAATTAGTAGTTATTATGGTTCAAAATGCAAAAATATACAGGGTGTTCTATTCCAAATAGGAAAGTTCATTATATTTTCAAAAAAACGCGAGATCTGTCAACAATCTGTAATTACCACTATAATATCGGCCGCATTAGGAGATCATTAAGAAACAGACTGACTCCCGTGGGACATGGTAGATAGCCCAGTTAGTTAGAGTATAGGCAGGGATAGTTTAGTTAGATCGTGGGTTAAAACCCACCTAATGTGAGTTGTCTATTAATAAATAGCAATATGCTAGTGGGTAACTACGAGACTTGCAAGACTCTTGCTGCAAGACCAAGACCAAGACCAAGACCAAGACTGTCCAAGTTTCGTCTTGGTCTTGCATTTGGGCAACACTAATTGTAACTTATAGACGAAAATTCTTAAAATCGGCTATTTTTCATTTAAATTGTCAATAAATAATTAAATTGAGAAAAAATTGGTCAGATTTACATAAATTTTGTTATTCCGTCCATATAGAAACTAAAATAATTGTTACGTAGTTACACCGAGTGTCATAAAAACCGTGTATTTTTACTCATTTCTTTGAGCTATTTCACGTAATATCGAGATATAAGTTGTATTTTTTACATAAGTTATATTAACGTTAAACTGACTTAATTTATAGTTTTATAAGCAACAATTAAGTATAGCGAAATTTATAAAACCTTGTTTAAATTGTTTTACATGCTCTATAATGCGGTTATCTTAAATTTTGTTTTGAATGTTTTTCTTCTTACTGGTGGACAAAAAATGGCAAAATGTGCATTTTTGACATCAAATTGTTGATAACCAACATAGTTACTACTCAAAATATTAAAAAAAACTAACCGTCGGTATAACAGGTTGCCTGGTAACCAGATGTAGAACAGTACCATAAATGTTTTAGACTTTTTAGCACTTTCTTTAAGTGAAATTTAAAATCATTTACCACCAATAACTTACACCCATGTTCACTCATTACGAAATCTGTTACAAGAATTTCAGCGATTTCAGCCATTTTTTCAAAATTTATTTGGATTTTCTCTAGTAATCCTTCCAAAAGACAATACATAAATGATGAATACCTTTTACACCAACTTCAAGGAGGGTAATTTATACAGGTACATACCTGGAATTATTATATGGACCGTTCACTCTTGTTAGAGTATAGTTCGCTCAAATATGAGCTCTTTTCATCCATTTCACGCGGTAAATTAGTCCGCTTTTCCTTTAGGTCGTAGTTCATAGGTTGTGATGTTTTTTTGCCTTCTCTACTATCTTCTTCCACTCTCTCCGGTCCTGAATCTTTTCTCTCCAGTTTGCAATTTCCATCTTTGATATATCGTCTAGCAGTTGATCTTCCCATCTTATTTTTGGTCTTCCTCTTGGTCTATTTTTTACTGGTTTCCAGTTCATTATCTTCCTGATCAGTTCTTCTACCCCTCTTCTTTGTGTGTGCCCAAACCATCTGAGCCTTTGTGCTTTAATGAATTTTACTATATCTTCTCCTTTATTTATATTTATTATTTCATGGTTCATCAGCTTTCTATATTCCCCTGTTTCTGTCTTTACTGGGCCATGCATTCTTCTCATAATTTTTCTCTCAATTATTCTTAACTTTTCTTCGTCTTTTTTCGTAAGGCACATTACTTCTGCTCCATAGGCTATCACTGATCTGATTGCTGCTGTGTATATTTTTGATTTTGTTTTTTGCTCAGGTTTTTGTCCTTGAGTAATTGGTGATATTTCCAATATACTCTATTACCTGCTTTAATTCTTTCGTTTATCTCTATACTCCTTCCGTTTTTGCCGTCCACCATCACCCCCAGATATTTGAAGCAATCTACTCTCTGGAATGTATTTTCACCTATCTTTATTTCTGTTATTCTGTTTACATTGTCTCGTTTGCTTATAAGATATTTTGTTTTATTCTGATTGATTATTAATCCTCTCGTCTTTGCTTCTCTTACCAGGGTCAAAAGTGCCTGTTCTAGTCTTTTTTTATCTCGTGCTACCAGTCCCAGGTCATCTGCATATCCTATGATCTGTGTTGAGCTTTGAATGATTGTCGTTTTCAGCCCTGTGTCACTAATTACTCCTTCTAGAGCGATATTAAATAGTGTCGTTTGTCGTTGACAGACTGTCTCCTTGTCTTACTTCAAGTTCTATTTTGATGTCATTTGTATCGCCCTCATTTGTTTTAACTTTTGCTGTTGAGTCTTTTATTGTCATTCTAGATAGTCTTATTAATTTTGCCGGTATCTCCATTTTTTCATTTATTTTAATAATTGTTGTCTGTATATGCTGTCGAAGGCCTGTTAGAAGTCGATGAATAGTATGTGTAATTCTATGTCATGTTCATAACTTTTTTCAATTGTTTGTGTCAGTACGTGTATTGCATCTATTGTTGATCTTCCTTTTCTAAAACCCTGTTGGTATGGTCCTATAATTTTTTCTGTGTATTGATTTAGTCGGTTTCTTATAATTGTGGTCAATATCATATACGTTGTATTTATTAGCATAATTGGTCTGTAGTTGCAGCACTTAGTTGGATCTCCTTTCTTAAAGATTGGTGCGATGTGTCCGTTTTTCCATTCTATGGGCATGCTTTCGTCCTTCCAAATTGTAACCATTAACTTGTGCATTCGCTTCGTGAGCTCCTCTCCTCCGTTGATAATCAGTTCGTTGTTGATTTCATCTGGCCCTGGCGTTTTGTTTACTTTTAGTTGTTTTAATACCTCCATGAATTCCTGATAAGTAGGTGCGCCTTCCTCTTCATCTCTAGTATCTCTTATATCCTCATCCTCTGAATATGCCTTATTGTCGTTTTTGTATAGGTCTGTGAAATGTTTTTCCCAATCTTTTCTGTTTATTTTTGTGTCAGATTTTTTGGTACTGTATCGTTGTTTTATCTATTCGAACAATTTCTTTTTGTCTTTGTCATTCGTTTCTAATTCTTGCATTTGTTCAGAGATTCATGTGTTGTTCTTTCTTCTATAGAGTTTCAATGCTTCTTGTTTTTCTTTTCTATATTGGGCCAGTTGTTCCTGTTCGGCACTTTGTAGCCATTTGTTTCTTGCGAGGTGCTTCAGTTGACTTTTTTGGTGACATTCCTCATCAAACCATTCTTTCGATTCTTTGTTTTTTGGAATCCTATTATTTGTTCTGCTGTCTCTATTATGCTGTTCTTTATGTTTTTCCGTTCTCCTTCTATTTCTATGTGCTCGTACTGACCCAATTTCTGTTCCAGTTGTTCTGTATATTGTTGCTTTGTTTCTTGCGTTTTCAGATTGGCTATATTCCATTTCCTCCTTTTTCCTTCCTTATGATTATTTGCTTTGATTATTTTCATCTTAAGTTTTGCTATCAACAATATGTGGTCAGTGCCTCCATTTGCCCCTCTATATGACCTTACGTCTTGTACTATTTGTGTCCACTGTTTCGAAATTAGAGTATGATTTATTTGGTTTCCATCCATTCTTCCTGGTATCATCCATGTTATTTTGTGTTCTTTTTTATGTTTATGCCCAGTACTAACTATAATATGTGTTTGTTGCTGCTGCTAGGTTGCAGATTTCTCCTCCATTATCATTCGTAGTTTCATGAATGGTTTCTTTGCCAGCTACATTACGATTATAGTCCTCCTTTCCGATCTTTGCATTAAAATCACCCAATATTATTAATATGTCATTCCTCGGAATATTTTCACAGGTTTCTTTCAGGATGTCGTAGAATTCTGCTTTATCTTCTTGGTTTGCTTCTTCGGTGGGTGCATAGCAATTGACTATCGAGATGTTGGCTTGTTTATTTTCTGCTTTATCCTTATGTAAGATATCTTTTCATTAACTGCTTTGAATTGTATCACTTTTTCTCTCATTTTTTTGTTCACCATAAATGCCGTACCATTCGTTTCCTGTTTGTTTCTCCCGAATAATACATGCTAAAGTTTTTCTTCTCAATTTTTCCTTCTTTCTTCCATCGTATTTCCTTTAGGGCTAGGATTTCTAGTTGGTATTTTTTCATTTCAAGAGGTATTTCTTGCATCTTACCTACTGCCAGCATGGTTCTAATATTCCAAGATCCCATTCTAATGGGTCTTGTTCTTTTCTTCTTATTGAGATTATTTCTTTATTTTGTGTGCGTTATTTTGTTTTCGTTAACCGTTTGCATTTCCGAGTCTTTTTTTGCCATGTCAATTTCATATTTCAGCTGATGTTCTTCGTTTATTAGTTTTTTGAATTTTTTATCAGCTGTTCTCTCTCTTCGTCCCATATCTACATTTTGCCATTCACTATTAATTTCTTGTAGCCGATTTTCGTTTGTTTACCTTTGCTTCTTTCGTCCTTTGCTATTTTAGTTATTTCCTTTTGTATTTCTTTTTCTTTGGATGTCCAATCGTTGTTTATATAGATACGATCTTTATGCTGTTTTAGTTTACGTTTCTTGTTTAGGATTTCCATTTTATCCGTGAGGGCTTCTGTTTCTATTGCGCATACTGTTTCTCCTATTTTTTTGCACTTCTTAGTTTTATTTGTATTTGCAACTCTTGGGCTATAAAATTTTCCATTTCTTCTTTTAATTTCTTATAATCATTTGTTTCTACTTTCAACCCAGTTACGATCAAGCTTTTCTTTTTGCTAAATTTCTCCAGTTGCTCCATTCTTTCATGTAGCTGTTTTACTTCTTTTTTTAGTTTTTGATTCTCTGCTTTTACATCCATTAACTCTTTATTGGTTTGTTGTTATTCTTTCCTTATTTGTTTTATTTCCTGAAGCATTTCATCGTTTTTATTCATTAGCTCTTTCATTATTGTAATCATAACATTTTCCATGTCTTCCTTGTTTTCGTTGCCTGCTTTGCTTGGTGACCGTTTTTTAATTTTACTTCTATTAAAACAATCATCCAAGTTTTCTCTTTTGCGTTTCGTTTTATCATCGGTTTCACTTCCTGTGCCATTTTTTCCATTTTCTAGGAGTGCAGCGCTAAATACCTGGAATACCGATATTAGATTATCAACAATACTTAAAAAATGAAAGTTACCAATTCACCGGTAGTTAATGGGTTATCTAAAAATTAGCTGCGCACCAGAGTTGCCAGTTGGCCTGTAATTAGGATGGGGGATTAAAATAGATACGAATTCACCGGGACGCGGAAATATGCACACCCTGATATTCTAGTTACGTAAGCTCGTTCGATTGGCGCATGACGTCAGCAACAGGGTAAAGCATAGTCCCGTCTATGCGTTCGTAATACGAAAGCGAATGAAATTTGAGAATAGTACAAATGAATGAATTATGACTAAAAGAAACTACGTGATTTTTATAGTTTAGAGGAAAATTATTAAACTATTTACTTTTATTTAAATTGATTTTCAGTTATTTGTAAAGTTTCCAGTTTCTTGATTATATTGGTATCCGGAAAATAAAAATATTCATATAATCGATATCTAATAAAATTATTATATTTCGTTAGTTGGCAAAAATTGATTAGTGGCCTACACATTAGTAAATATAATTTTTACCAAGGGGAAGAAAAGCCCCAAAATAAAACCATAAATTTAATGGATTGATAAAAAAAACAAAATTTTTTACTTTTTAAATAATGTATTTCATCAGATTTAAGTAAGAGGCTTGGAAAAGACAAAAACAAGTTTTACAGTTTTCATGCCATGCACTTTATTTAAATTTTGTGCATGTGAAATAGATGTACATACAGCAACTATGTAGCAGTTTTCATAATTTTTCTTTTACGCAATGTCAGGTTGTTAAGAGACTTGTTTAATTCTTTAATTCGGAAGTACATCCGAGACCTAAAAAATAACTTGTTCGCTTTGTTAGAACAGTCTACAGTTACACTTTTGGACATAAGGTTTTCTAAATAATTTTTAGTTACCAAAATGGAATCACCATTCATGTGGAAGGAAAAATTGTCTCCAGTTATGGGCCATTCCACGAACATACGCCTGTTTTGGATTACTTCGACAACGAGTATTTTATTGTGCAACATAAGAAGTACGAAAGTAAATGGCGCTAATAATTATTATTCCAATAAACAACAATGTAATTTGCAATTTACTTTCGTTTTTCTTATTTTGCACAGTAAAATATTCGTTTTCGAAGTAATCCAAAACAGGCGTATGTTCGTGGAATAGGGTATACTTAATATATGACAAGAGAGTGTCTGATGGTTTACATAAACCACACTTACTCAAATGATCAACCCACGTGTACGTTGAAACATCTTCGGATTGACTACTGGAGTCCTTCAATTTATGGCAGATATAACCAGCCAAATTCTCCAAACCATCATACTCGAGGTCACTAATGTTTTTTCATTCTGATTCTCATCGAGAACTTGAAAATCCACAACTGTTTCGTTGTTAGAATCCAGCCTTTGGATCAATTGTCCAGAAATTGGTAAATCTGGGATGTCGTCTGTTTAAACGTTCGAAAATTCGTTCCGTTGTGTTTCTTACCCGTATATAACTTTTATAAAATATAATAAACCTTTTTGTAAACACTTTAAAAAAATTTTAATGGGTTTTCCCATTTCATTTCATGAGCTTCATTTTTTGGTACTATGTATCACGTTAAAATATTTGATTTGGAATTTGAAGGATAAGATCGTCTTTTTTATGAGCTACAAATTTACTTTTACTGGTTCTATAGACTAAGAATATACCATTTTTTCGTTTTTTTTATATGCTACATTTTTTCCAAGAATATTTTTTCGATAAAATACTTACTTTTTGAGTATTTGCGAAAAACCGCCGAAAAACGTGTTTTTTTTTTTGTTGAAAAGTAAACATTTTTAGTCGCAAGTGACTCTAGTACCTACCACTGAATTAACCTAGTACCTAAGTTAAAAAAACTCTATAGAGCAAAAGTTGCTTAAAGTTAGTCAGATCTGTTTCCGGACTTATTTTAAACGTATATTTTTTCACCCTCCAAGTAAAAGCAATCAACGGCACAAATTCAACTTTGAAGTGGGGGATGGGTAGAATCTAAATCCAAATTTTCATGCAATTAGGAGTTGACCCTGAAAATTATGTGTGTTTCTTTTTATCTTTTAAATCATTTTACTTAAAATCATTTTTTAACTACCAAATAATAATTACATATTGAGTTATTTTATTTTTTAAACTTTAATAATAACTATAAAAATGTTTACTTTCTTGTAATGTATTTTTAAAACAAGCAATCATTTAAATAATTATTTTGTAACAATTTGTATTATTTAAGAATATAATAATTACATTTTGGTTTCGTAGTAAGTGTTTTTTAAGAATATTAATGTATAGTTTTAAAATATTGTATTGCAAATAATTATCATTATTAAATGGTTATTATTTGTGAAGTATTTTTTTCTTTTTTCACACCCTTATGTATGTAACAAAACTAGGGGACTTTCTAAAAGGTAAATCGTAGACGTTAAAGACACAAAAGAAGCGATACTTAAAAGTTGCATAAAGAATTCGAGACAACGCTGTTGGTGCCGTCATTGACTCCGCCCGCTGTATATCTGTATATCGTGGGAAATATACAATACAACACGAGCTCCAATCGCTCGACTAATACTCTTTAGAGCTGGCATCAGTGTGTGATCTCGCGTTGATCGGTAAATATCTAAAATTTCGTATATAAGTCCTCCCCTTTACGTTTCAGCTACGGATCTCGTTTCGCTGTAAATTTATCAGAAAAATTTAAGTACAAAAATCTTTTCCCCTCTAAGTGTGCCATGATTAATATGTTAATTATAAAGATAGTTATGAACAATATACTCCAATAATTAATTTCCTATTGGTGGATCTCGGGTTGTCCTCGATTTAGTCGGATCTCGCCTTGATATAAAGACGTATATATATATATATATATATATATATATATATATATATTCTGTGCATCCCCTGATGTAGTCACTTCCGTCAAGATATAGGTTTTCCTGTTGTATTTGGTTACCGATGTGTAGATATTGTGTTTTCTTTATGTTTACCTCTAAACCCCATTTCATGTATTCTTCCATCAATTTTCTCGTCATATATTCTAAGTCTTCCTTATCTTAGGCAACTACCACCTGGTCATCTGCGTAGTTCAAAGTGTATAGTGTGATGTCTCCGATTTGTATATCTATACCACTGCATTTCTGCATTTCTCAGACTTTGGAAGCAGAAATGCAGTGAATATGTTTATTTAATTTAAAAATAAAATAATTCTACCATAGTTTAAAAAAATGACAAAAATGTGCTTGAAATGTCGATTTCAAAAACCATAATTTAATTTAATGACAAGGAAATATTGAAAGAGTCAAATTATAAAAATGTTCTTCAGTTAATTAATTGTTCATTCAAATAGATTCTTCATATCAAGTATTGCTTTTTAATTCGTATGACTAATTTATTACACCGGTCATTTTCCAAACCTTGAACACAAATACATAAAGAAAACTGACTAGGCTGGACCTTCTTGATAATATACCTCTATTTGATAGGATCAAAATAAAAAAATTAAGAATAGATTTTGTGCTTAATTCATCTGGAAGTTATTGAAGCCAAAACTGGAACAGATACAGAAAAAGTGATAACAGATTCGGATTCAGCATGTATCGATACACGTATCGATAAAACTGCGCTCTGATCTCTATAAATCTATTGAAATTGTTGTATTGTTCGGTTCGACGTCTTTAAAAATCGTAGAAAACTGTGCAGTTTTACCCCATACACGTAGCCATTATCGGTTTAATTTGAACAGTACAGTTAATTCGT
Source organism: Diabrotica virgifera virgifera (assembly GCF_917563875.1). Classification (NCBI taxonomy): domain Eukaryota; kingdom Metazoa; phylum Arthropoda; class Insecta; order Coleoptera; family Chrysomelidae; genus Diabrotica; species Diabrotica virgifera. Next base: position 127,294,091 of record NC_065452.1, read on the forward strand.
AACGATTTATCGTAGAGTGTAAAGCGTCTTTAAGCTTGCCGTTTCAGAGATGATTTATTCCAATAGGATAATGCGATTTGTCGCCAATAAAACAAAACAATGCGCAATTACGTACTTATCTCAATGTAGAAACTTAACCAGTAATTTTATATCTCAAACAATATTACTATTACGTACCTTCAAACAATGTTACTGACATGTGGTTAAAACCCGGTAAAAGTTGTTCTTGTGTATATCATGAAAATATGTAATATATTTTTCCATTTTTAAAAATATTTATGTTTGCTGCAAACTTTATATTATAATTAAATAATTTCATTATAAAGTTCGAGCTTTAATTATTTGTTTTCTTCCTTGTGGTTGATGGTCTAGCTCTAGATCATTCAACCAAAAAAAAGTAACATTTTCTTTCTGGAAGCCTGTTAAATACAGCCAATATTGACTTCAAACATTTTTGAAAATAATACACAGTACAATTGTTAAAACTTTTGAATATGAAATTAGTGTGATGCTGACCCAGAAATGCATGGCCATCAGGACATAATGTATTTAAGTTTTGTAGACTTTGAAAAGGAATTTTAGAAGGTTCAACATAAAAAGCTTGTAGATTTGTTAAGAAACAAAAACATAGACAGTTGTGATATGAAAATTACATCTAAGCTATATTGGAATCAAACTACCAAGGTAAGAGTTGACAACCAGAACACTCGAGATACCAAAGTACAGGTAGGAGTTCGCCAGGGTTGCGTGCTTTCCCCACTACTCTTTAATGTCTACAGTGAAGCGGTATTTATTTAAGCACTCTCAGATTCAATAGAAGGTATATCTAATAATGAAGAAGTCTTGAATAACTTACGTTTTGCAGACAACACAGTAACAGTAAGAATGACAGATAACAACAATTATTTACAGAACGTAATGCAACGCCTTAATGAATGCTGTCATGAATACAGACTGAATTAATTAATTGAAAGAAAACTAAATGCATGATCATGAATAAATCAGAGCGGGTTTCTTTATTCTCAAACTTCTGGACTTTCTGGACAAAAAGAAAGCGAAAGTAGTCAAAGGAGCTTATAAAAATTTTGATACCAAAGGGAAAAAATATATAAAATAGCCAAGCATAAAAAATGAGAGAAAGGAAAAGATCTTAATGCGATTAGATGTATCCGATATAAAAACAATAAAATATTTTTGGTCAAGAAAAGGATGTCAAAGGAAAAAGTACTTTTGACAGTTTCTTAGACAAATAATAAACAAAACAATTAGTTGCAAGATTAATGAAGACCAAAATCAGTACAACAGGTATGAAGTGAGGCATTAAAGAAAACAAAATGTAAGTTAACTGTAGACAAACAAATAGTTTGAAACCTTAAAGAAACTGCCAATATTCAATTTTTATTTTAAAAATAGAGAAGATAATAATGTTTGTCAGTTAAAAACAAAGAATAATAAGGAATATATGCTGCAGAATAGGGGATGGGAGAGTTAAAAATGTTTCACGATATTGTAGTCACAATCAGGGCCCCCGTAACCGGGCGTGCAACGCGTGCGGCGCACGCGGGCGTAACCCAAAAGGGGCGCCAAACCGAAGGTTTGGTAAATAAGAAATATTTGTTTTAAATGAGATAATCATTTTTATATGCCTACAATTTTAATTATTTCATGAACAGCTAGAGAAATCTCAAAAATCAAATATTTTGGCATTATTGAACTTATCCCGTCAAAAATATATTACGTTTTGTTGTTCCTTCCGAATTTTTATCTTTAAAGTAGATTGAATTACGCTTGGCATATTCCTCGACGAATAGAAACATAAATAATTAACACCCATAAAACGCAACTTAGCAGTTTTACTCCAACAAAATCACAACTTGCTAGATCTAGCAGTTTTACTCGTATTAAGTGAATAAGTATTTTAAAAAAATTTAAACGCAAAATGAACGATAACGCTATTGCCGAGGGCTGACAGTCCCTTAAAATAAATAAAAAGTTTCTTTTGAATTAAATGTTTACAATTAAAAATCACACTAAATTTTCTCTTTTATTTTCACCCCTATAATTATTTATTCAAACAAACATTATAGAAGTTTTCAGGGACTTTTGGCCTCAGTTGTAATGTAGTCTTTCATTCTGGGTTTAAATTTTTCAAAAATATTTATTATTAGTTTTATACAGGGTGAGTGGGGGGGGACGCACCATACTTTAAGACTGTATAATATACGTAAAATAATAAAAAATAACTCATAATATGTTGTTATTCGATTTTCATTTGTTTCCGAGATACGGTTAAAAGTTTTCTTACAAACTGACGATTTATTTATTGCTCTAAAACCGGTTGAGGTGTGCAAATGAAATTTGGTGGGATTTAAGACATAGTTATTGCGCATGTTTTGACATACAATTAAGAATTTTATATTTACCATTGGCGTGTATACGGGTAATAGTCCTAAATTTTTTAAAGATAAAAATGAGAAAAAATTTCAAATTCAAAAATATTTCTTGAATTCCTCGTTTAATTTGTGACAAAAAAGCTATCTTCCCTTTTTCTCATGCGACGCTTCGTTTTCATGCAAAAAATAAAACATCTTAAGGCTTACAGTTTTCGACGAAGTTTCTATATGAATGTGTAGAATCTTATTTCGAATTCTTTGTAAGCGTTAAGATATTTTATTTTTTGCATGAAAACGAAGCGTCGTATGAACAAACATGAAGATAGATTGTCAGAAATTGAACAGGGAATTAAATTTTTTTTAAAATATCTCAGTGACGTACTACTTCTTTTGTTTCAAAAATTTTAGACTATTACCCGTACGCGTGCCAATGGTGAATATAAAATTCTTAAAAAATAAAAACCTTATTTTGTAAAAGGTATATGTATTTAAAATCCCTAAAAAAGGCTGTATCACAACAGGGGCGTCATTTGGGCGTCCAGGGGGCATTTGCCTCCCCCTGGCCCCGAAAAATGACTGAAATTTACAAAAAATACATCAATATTCATCATAACATCATATATAATGTATTGTAGATATAGTGCTTGCCCCCCCCCCCCCCAAACAAAATTTCAAATGACGCTCCTGTATCACAACAAAACGTTTTCGGAATCAATATTCCACTTAAACTGCCATGTACCTACAATTTCCAACCAATATGGTTGATGTCATGTGATGCCAGGGGTTAATCTGTAATTATTTTTGTAACATCCTATAAAATCAGATAATATAATGTAACCCCAACAGCCTTATTAATAAAAATTGCTTAGTCCAACGTTAGTCTCGGACTACTTAGTCCGAGATTAAGCGAGTACTAACTTCATTTTAAGATTGTCATTAATAAACACGGACTAAGCTCGGACTAACTAAACCTTCCTTAGTCCTAGTTACAACAAATTTATGTTGGCAACCCTTGCGAAAAAGAAGAGAAATGGAGAAAATTTTGCGAAAAAGAAGAAAATGTAGAGGATTTAACCTCTCTTTCCTCTAAACCGAACAGCTGTTCGGTCGGTGCCATTTCTGCATAAATTTTAATTAATTTTTGTTGGACTTAGTTCTGAGAAGGTGCTATATACCTGGTGTTTTATATTTTATATTATTGTATTATTGTTTTGTATTTCATATTCATATTAACTGCTGTACCTTTTGAAAATCGGTATTTGACTTTAAATTTACCTTCTAATTCCTCTAAACTAAAGATTTTTTTTATAATTTTGTATATTTTGATGTGACTCACAATAGGAATATCGTTCCGCTGATTTCTATCCTCATTTAATTCGTCTATTAATTATCTTAAATCATTAATAAAATAATATCTCTCCATTATCAATAATAACATAATAATGTTATTATATATTTATTATACAAGCAAGCAAAAGCAAATAATGCATTTAGCAAGTTTGTAAGGTTATGAATACAAAATTTCAAGTTAGTCTCGGTTTAAACCTACTATTACCTCGGATTAAATTTTAGTCCGAGACTAGAGAGGGTTTAGCTTAGTCCATCGTTAGTCGCTGTTTATTAATAGGGAAAATGAATGGTATTGACTTAGTCCTCGGACTAAAGTTAGTCGGGCGTTAGTCCGTGTTTATTAATAACGCTGCAACTGTTTAAAATCAATTTAAGGGTTTTTACCCGTACATTTTGGTGGCTTAAAGCATGTAAACCTGTGATAACACTGATGATGGAACATTGATTCCGAAAACGTTTTGTTGTGATACAGCCCTTTTTAAGGATTTTAAATACATATACCTTTTACAAAATAAGGTTTTTTTTGTGTGATTTATGGTATACAGCCAGTACAGGAATTTTTCAATGTGATATTTATAAAATTCTTAATTGTGTGTCAAGACATGTGCACCAACTATGTTAAAACCCACCAAATTTCATTTGCACACTTCAACCGGTTTTAGAGCAATAAATAAATCGTCAGTTTTTAAGAAAAATAACACCTCGTATCTCGGAAACAAATGAAAATAGAATAACAACATATGAGTTAAAGGGCGCTAAAATATGTCCCGCACGCGGGCGCCAATCAGCCTTGCGGGGGCCCTGGTCACAATATGCTAGCTATGTGTAATAAAAAATTCGGCTTCAATTTTATATTCGATATAAGAGCACGAGCGATAATAAAAATATATAGCCACTTTTTTGTTAAATGTTCTAAAATTTCTATGACGATATATCTTAAAATAATCTTGCTGGATATGAAATGTTAATTAGGTAACAGATTAAGATGTCTAGGATTAAATCTTCATAATTTATCATATGCCCACATATCAATATTGATAAATAAATTAAATTTACTTTAGCTATTTACTAAGCTTAAGGGAAAATTTTGCTGTCTATCAAAATTCAAAATTTCCTAATATGTATTTCAATTAAAAAATTGAAATTGTTCTTAAATCGAGTGGTAGTGTTTTTAGACTTACATTATACTATTGAAAAGTTATTAATTATTAAAACATATCCGTCTATCTGGCTTTTGTAGATCTTAAGGCCTATGATTTGATATCTAGAACCAAGCTATGGAAGACATCGAAGTTCCACGAATATTAATAAAAGCAGTAAGCACTCTACCAGAATAACAAAGTAGCTATCAAAATGGGCAACAGAATATGCAGTCAATTTAAGACGACAAAGAGACTACTACAGGGCTGCTCCACATCCCCTACCCTGTTCAAAATATTCCTGGAAAAAACCCTGAAATAATGGAAAAGGAAGCGCGAAGGAATGGGTATACCAGTAAGAAAATACCTATATACTCTAAGTTTTGCTGACGACTAAATAGTGATCGTACAAGACGAAGATGACCTCAGTTTTATGAGAAAACTAGAACAGGAATATACAAAGAATGGGATGGGGATGGAAGTCAACCTAAAGAAAACTGAATACCTAACAACGGTAACAGATGAAGGTAAACAAATCAAAGGAACAGTACAAGTATTTAGGTTTCATAATATCAAACACAGGAACAACTGAAGAAGATATAAAAAATAGACTTGGACAAACAAGAGACTGCATACGAAAATTAAACCCGGTAATGTCGGATAAGAACATCAGTATAAAAACAAAAAGAAGAATATAGAACATTATGACAACAAATATCATGACTTATGGATGTGAAAATTGGATAACAAAAATAAGAAACCCAAAAACAAAACAAGAGCAACAGAGATGGAATTCCTAAGGAGAAGTTGCAGAGTAGCAAAAAGAGATAGAATAAATAACAGAGATTAAGAGAAAAATGGGAATGAACTCAGATATAATAGACTATAGAAGAGAAGAGATTAATCTTTAATTTAGAAAAACGTTAAACAGAATAACAGAGTGGAAAGTGGAACCCGATATGAAGAGAGGCAGACCCCGAAGATCTTTCAGAGATGAAGTGGACGAAGCAATTTAAAGACGAAATCTGCAGGAAGGGGACTGGCAAAACAGAAAGAACTGGAGAAAACGGTGTAGTCAAGGAATACAGTGAATACTGAGTGATTGAAATCCTTAGTATTTAATTATAATGATCTGGAGAATAATTTTAAAAGTGACAAACGCACAAGGGGTTCAAAATTTCCGAATATTCAATTTAAAAAATTAAAATTGACCTTAGATCGAAGAGAGTAAAAGTATTTTTATACTTATATTGTACTATTGAGGTTAAAGTTACTATGGTGTGGAGAATAATTCTGAAAATGACACACACTCACGAGGGCGCAAGATTTTCGAATATTTCAATTAAAAAATTGAAACTGATTAGATCGTAAGAAAGTTATATGTACTTACATTATACTATTAAGGTTATAATGGTATGGAGAATAATTCTGAAAGTGCGAGGGTTCAAATTTTCCGAATATTTCAATTTAAAGATTTAGATTGTAAGAAAGTGGTAGTTTTTTTATACTTACATTATACTACTGAAGTATTGAGGTTAAATTTACTGGGTATGGAGAATAATTCTGAAAGTGACACAAACGCACGAGGGTTTAATCAAGCAGGCACAGCACTGCACTGCACTCGGCCGGTAACAGCAACAACCAACAGCCAACAGCCCGCGAGAGTCGTATTCGAACTCGGAACCCACTCGTTACTCGTTCACAATTCACAAACTAAACGAGATTTTTATATCAATCGTAAGATATATGAGAAATAACGAACGACCAATGACGACAACGACTTGTGTCTAGTCTGCACAAATTGACTTTACTTAAAACGAAAGAAAACATTTGCTTAGTTAGTAAAAAGTGTGCTATCACACACGAATCGCATAATAAATTTTATCATTTTATAATACTTATCCGACGCCATTTTAGATCAAATAAATTTTTTCAATATATGAATATGTATCTATCGCAAAGCAATAAATGAATACTGAGATATTCATGATATGTGATTGTATATATAGAGTTACAGAGTGTTTCGTTCAGACTGAAAAAATCAGTATTTTTATATCGTGTTCATTTAATATTTACCTCTAAAGGTCAACAGTGTATTAAAACATGTTCTAGTTTATGGAAACTTGCAGAAGAAACATTGCTCAATATATTATTACATACAAAATCAAAAATATACAAAATCTTTCTACTCTATAATGTTGTAAGGTTTAAATTACTTTTTAACAAATTTCTTAAAAGGACAAAATATCCCTGATGATTGGAATGTTGTATACATCAGCTCAATATACAAGAAAGGGGATAAACGCATATTATGCTCTATAGAGGAATAAGGCTTTGACCAGACGGGCGATTTTTTACGGCGCCGTAAGAGCCGTAAAAATAAACGCCAAAATGGGTCCCACGGTGAGAATAGTAGATGGCCAGACTGAGCTGTAAAATATCACGCAGCAACATCGAACCGGCTCATCTTTGGCGTCGTGTCACAAACGAAGGGACGAATTCATTTTATTGGCGACACGCCGTAATTTACATCCACGTGTGGCCATTTTACAGCGCTTACTGCCGCGTGATTTTACGTCGCTTACTGCTCTTACGGCGCCATAAAAAATCGCCCGTGTGGCCAAAGCCTAAGGCTAAGGCTCCACGGGCGACAAATTTACGCTAGCAGTAGCCGTAAAACGAACTTAGGTTCCGCGGAACGGAATAGGAATAGCCGAACTGAACCGACTAGGCACAAGTCCTGTAGTCGGTTCAGTTCGGCTATTCCTATTCCGTTCCGCGGAACCTAAGTTCGTTTTACGGCAACTGCTAGCGTAAATTGTGGCCCGTGGAGCCTTAGCCTAAAGCGTTTGGCCACACGGGCGATTTTTTACGGCCGCCGTAAGAGCCGTAAAAATCAGCGCGAAAATGGGTCCCACGGTGAGAATAGTAGATGGCCAGACTGAGCTGTAAAATATCGCGCAGCAACAGTCTGGCCATCTACTATTCTCACCGTGGGACCTATTTTCGCGCTGATTTTTACGGCTCTTACGGCGGCCGTAAAAAATCGCCCGCGTGGCCAAACGCTAACTGTTACCAGCTCAGTAGAACGGTTGTACGGTCTAATAATAAAAGAAAGAATAGAATCATAATACGAAGACAAGGAGGAACAAAGTGGATTTCGTGCAGGAAGATCGTACATTGATAATATTATATTCGTTCTGCAGCAGGTAATAGAAAAACGGAAGGCAAGGAATCTATCTACCCACCTATTGTTTGTAGATTTAGAGAAGGCATACGATACGGTACCTTTGAAAAAACTGTTTCAAACATTGACGAAAGTAGGTCTCAGTAGAGAGTATGTGGATGCTATCGCAAATACATATATACAAAAATGCAAGAAGTGTCGTTAAATAAGGAAACTTTATATCTGAATCATTTCTAATAACAAAGGGGCTTAAACAAGGATGTTATCTGTGTCCGACTTTATTTAAAATATATAGTTAATTATCGCTAGAGCAGTGGAGGAAACAAGTATCCGGAATGGGAATAGACATAGGCGGTGGTAAATGTCTAACAACTTTGTCTTTCGCAGATGATCAGGTAGTCGTAGCGAATGATGAGGAAGACATGGACTACAAGACATGTTTAGAAAACTAAAGAAAGAATATGAAAAATGGGGCCTCAATATGAATATCTCAAAGACAGAGTATCTCAAAATTGGTGATGATAAAGAAGATCCAGATTTAGAAATTAGAACCACAAAAACATGTAAATAACATAAATATCTCGGATCTATAATATCTAAAGAAGGCACTACCAAAAGAGACATCGAAAACAGAACGCAGCAGGACAAAAAAGCGGTAAACATTCTAAGCTCTCTACTACCTATGGTCTAAAGATATAAGACAAAAAACGAAACTGACAATCTATCGTACCTTGGTAGAGCCTATTATGACTTATGGAGCAGAAGTTTGGCAGATTACGAAAAAAGATAGAAAAAGAATAGAAGTAGTAGCAATGGATTATCTAAGGAGAGCGTGTGGTGTATCCAAAAAAAGATCACATCAGAAATGAAGATATTAGAAGGAGGAAAAATACTGTATATTCCAGTGTAGATAGAATTGAAACGAGACAACATGAAACGAATGAATACCTACCACAACAAAGAAGAAGAAGTGAAAAGCCTTCAGTTGTCTGGGAAGAAAATGTACGGCACATCATGAGAGAGAGCCATCAAAGAAGAAGTATTTTTCATCTTTTCAAGAAATGCTAAGTATATTTTCTTTTCTCTTTTACATTCTCTCATGTCTCCTTTTTTGTATATGGGTACTATTAGTGGTATTTTCCAATCTTCCGGGATGTCTTTATTTTTCAATATTTTATTCATTATTTTTAGTAATACCTGTTCTCCATTTTCCCATATTTTTAAAAATTTCTGCTGTTAACCTATCCACTCCAGGTGATTTTCCTTTCTATTGCTTCTTTTAGTTCGTCCTCATTTATTGAGTTTTCTGTGTTGTCTTCCTATTATTTTGTTCTTCATTAATGTCGTTTTTATCAGTTAATAGTTCTTCAAAGTGCTGTTTCCATCTTTTAACTCTAATTTGTTTTGTTTATACATATTATTAATTCTCCATTTTTATCTGTATTGCTGTATATTTCATGTTTTTTTTTGTGTTCTTAGCATCTTCGGGGTTCTGTAGAATAGCTTTTGGTTACTTTTGCTATCTTCTTTCATTTTATCTCCGAATTTTTCCCAATTATCTTTCTTTAATTACAGATTTTAAAGAGGTTTGTGAAACGGTTGAGGATCAAAATATTATCTTCTTCACATAACATTTGATCATTAATGGCATTTAGGTATTCGCATTGGTGTTCGGTTGGATAAAGGTAAAATTTGTGATGTTTCTTGGTATTTTCTAGTAAATATTGATTTGAAATTTGGACAGACAAACTAGGAATAGACTGAGAAAAATAACAATGAACTTCTATGGAATCAACAACATCGTCATATTTGGTATATTGAAGTGTTAGCTATTGCAAAACATTAACATCTACCAATCGTATCGATAAAATCGATTAATTACCGATTAATTATAAATAATTTAACTGAAATTTCACCATTCTCACAAGAAAAAAGTTATTATTAGGTTGGTATATATCTTTATGCCTTCCATGTGTTCGTTCAGCTATTACTAAAATAACCTTTCAGCTATATGAATTATTTTCTATATCTCAAATACGCTTTTTTAATAGAAATGTTGCCAAGTTTTAAGAATTATATAATCCTACAATTTGACCCAATTAAACGAACCTTGTTAAACTTGTCTGTTCAGCAGCACACGTATTGCTATTATACCATTGTTCTCAAAAATATAACAGGTCACAGCTCTTGTTGCCTATCATATTCCTATATTTACTTAAAACGTGTAGCATTGAGTCTTGCGAAATCACTTTTTTCAATTTTAATCGTAATACATAGTTCATTATACTCGAAAATATTGTACTCGTGTTGTACTAAACATGATACTCGTGTTCAAAATGTCATCCTGCTTCCTGTAGACCAGTGATACTCAACCTGCGGCCCTCTAGCGTTTTTTATGCGGCCCGAAGGCTAACTAAAGGGCCCTGTGATCAGATTATTTGTCAAATTTCATGTGTTTTTCATATTTGATAGTGTTTCGATGTGTTTGAGCGTGAGGCAGACAATTTTTAATGACTTTAATTTTAAATTATATTGAAATTTATAAAAAGCAAGTACTGAATTCGCTCTACCGAGATTCATTTTGACACATTCGGAATAGGAAACATACAGCAAAAAAATTCCTACCTGACACTATTAACTGCTCAAATCAACTTCTTCAAATCTTTCATTAAAAAAAGAAGAATTATTGGAAATAGTGGGAGTGTATACTAAACCCATAAAATTTTGTGGAGTTTATTTCGACAACATATTTTTATTTTGTACATTAAATAATCTTCTCATTTGTTATCAATACATTATAATGGTGTAAATAAATAATTATTGATTGGCGTAAGGTTTATGTTATTTATGTCTGTTTACTATTAATAATATTGGTTAAGAGCAAGTATGTTTGGTTGATTAGTAATTTCCAGTCACGCCTAGCAAACTGAATTTCCCAAAAAAGAAATTACTAACGTCACTAGACATTTGTGTCTCAGAAAAGCGAATTGACATTAATTTTTCATAATAAATTATTAACGTTAATGAACAAATACTCATTTTAAAAATAATCAATACTTATTTACTACATTGCAACGATCCATTTAGTAATCACAAGAAAAATTCTGGTCCGGATTAACAAAAAAATTAAAATAATTGTGACCTTGAAACAACACCATGTACATTAAAATTTTCAAAATTCGTCTGCACATTTAAAAAGAGCACAAAAAACTAAGTTTAATTGCTCGCTTCATTTTTTTGCGCATATAATTTAATGACATTAATTTTGAAATTATATCGAAATTTTTGTTTTGAAAGTTCCGAGTTGTTAAAAATTTCGGCATAATTTCAAAATTAAAGTCATTTAATTGTCTGCGCAAAAAATGGAAGCTCCATTAAAGCTCTTTTCAAATGTGCAAACGGGTTTTGAAAATTTCAATATACAGGATGTTGTTTCAAGGTCAGAACGGATTTATAATTTTGTTTAATCCGGACCTGGATTTTTCTTGTGATTAGTAGTTGGGTGGCTTCGGTTCTAAATGTGACATATGTGTACCAAATATCAAAAAAATATACAAGGTGGTTTTTAAGTTATGGGTCCAGAAAGAAATGGGCAAAATCGATAAAACACCCTGTAACTCGGTTATAAAGTCGGTGGAGCAATCAATTTAGTATGTCTAGAACCGCCTCATTTACCTCTATTCACCATTCAAGTATTTCCGTTTCCCAATGAAACACCCTGTATACTACTACATCCTGAATGCGGCCCGCAAGCTGTGGCAATAGCTACTATGTGGCCCAGGAAAGAAAAAGGTTGAGTATCGCTGCTGTAGACAAATCAATAATGATGATTTTTTGGAAAAACAAAATGATTTTGAAGAAATGACATAAGATGCACTAGACTAGATATTTTCATGGAATTAACAATTTTTTACGAACTGTCCTCTCATTTGTCAATAATTGTAGATTCACCAATTTGAATGACCACCTCGTGCTCCAGATATTATTACTGTAGATGTTCTGGGATATTCGTAAGAAAACTGTTAATTCTGTGAAAATATCTAGCCCAGAACAAGGTATTTCTTCAAAATCATTTCATTTTAAAAAAAATCGTCATAATTAATTTGTATACAGGAAGCAGGATATAGTGTCGAACACTTACGAAATATTTTCGAGTATAATGAACTATTACGATTAAAATTGAAAAAAGTGATTTCACAAGACTCAATGCTACACGTTTTAGGTAAATATACGAATATGATAGGCAACAAGAATTATTGTGAACTGTTATATTTTTGACAACAATAGTACAGTAGTACGTGTGCTGCTGAACAGACAATTTTTTTTATTTAAATATTCGGTAATTTTGAACCCTCGTGAGTTTGTGTCACTTTCAAATTTGTTCTGCATACCATAGTAACTTTAAGCTCAATAGTATGTATAGTGTAAGTATAATACAAAAAACTACCATTGTCTTACGATCTAAGAGCATTTCTTCTTCTGTTTGTGTAGACATGACTAAGTCTGTTTTTTCGATCCACTAAGTTGTCGTTCCATCGTTTTCGTGGTCTTCCCACTGATCGTCTTTCGATTAGGGCACCGTCTCTCGTAGTCTTTATTACTCATTTGTTGTCATTGTGCTTATATCAATTTTTGGAATGGTTTACACCTCTACTGTTTCTAACAATCTTTTGTCCTCAGTCACTCATTTATGAGTCCTCTTGTGGGATATATCTCTTTCCATTGATCTCTGTGCCCATGTTATTGCTACAAGTGGGGATAAAATGCTATCCTGTTATTTGTCAATTGTAAGTTCACCAATTTGAATGACCACCTCGTGCTCCAGATCTTATTGCTGTAAATGTTCTGGGAGATTCGTAAAACATTGTTAATCCCGTGAAAATATCTAGTGCATCTTATGTCATTTCTTCAAAACTATTGTTGTCTGGCTGCTTGGCCAGACAGGTGCCCTTGACGATGCGCATGCGTTGGAACGCCAACAAACATTGGCGCGGTGATGAAACATTATTATTTTTAGTGGAAAGGGACTTTCTGGCCACCCACCATAGATCAGATTTTTACTCCAAGACAGCTGCTTGAAAAAGGATGGGAATTCAATAGAACTAGCCATAATCTCTTCATAGATTTCCGACAAGCATACGATACGATAGCACGAAGATATGCGTAAATGGCGGTAGATCCAGAGTACGAATAGGTAACAAACTCTCAGAATCGTTCGAATAAGCAGTGGCCTGAAACAAGGAGATGCGCTGTCACCTCTCCTTTTTAATACAATCCTGGAGAAAGTAGTAAGAACAGAATTACTAAATGGACCAAAATTATTACTAGCATACGCGGATGACATTGACATTGTGGGAAACACAGTCACCAATGTGAAAGAGACTTATAAATTGGAGGTGGGGCCAAAGAAAACTGGTTTAAGGGTAAATGAAGAGAAAACCAAATACATGTGCATCAACAGACAAAAGGGACGAGATGGAATAGGGCAAAATGTTACGATAGACCTATATAACTTTGAAAGAGTGGAGAGTTACCTCGGAGCAACACTCACTGCAGATAACGATATCATGGAAGAATTCAGGCAGCAAACAGATGTATGTATAGCCTTCACAATACTATTAAATCTAAGAGCCTAACACGAGCATCAAAGATCAGAATAATATAAAACAGTGATTAGACCAGTGCTCATGTATGGGTGTGAGACGTGGACTCTGACCAAAGCAATTGAAAGAAAACTTAGATTTTTTGAGAGAAAAATCCTCAGAAGAGTCTTTGGACCTTATCACGGCCCTAATACCAACCAATACCGAATGAGAACAAATGCTAAGGTCAAGCAGATGTATAGGGCGAGCGACGTAGTCCAAGAAATTAAATCTCAGCGCCTAAGACTGGCCATGTCCCTAGACTCCCTAATAACCGCCTTGCCAAACTGATCTGGGAGGAAGCCCCCACAGGAAGAAGTCCCTTAGGACGCCCACGAATGCGATGGAGAGACAATATATGGTCAGATTTAAGAAGAATGGGCTACCCACTGACCCAACTATCATGGACGACCGTTCGAGATGGAAGCGAGTTGTACAGTCAGCCAAGACCCAAGACCCACCTCGGGTTGTCGTGCTACCAGAAGAAGCCCACGTTTCGAAGGCCTCTACTTTTTTCATCAATGTTGCGGTCCTTGTGACGCATCCATTCCATATAACAAAACCGGGAATACACAAAATTTCAGAAGTCGGATTTTGAGAGGTAGGGTGAGGCTGTTACGAGGTGAAAATTTGCTTCATGCTAATGAACGACGCTCTTGATTTTTCTAATCTTATACGTATTTCCTTCGCCAGATCCCAAGTTAACTGTTGTTCCTAAGTAGATGTACGAATCCACGTGTTCAATTCTTTGATTGTCTAATCAGTTGTCTTGGTCGTTGTTGGGTTTTGCTTACTAACATCCATTTGGTTTTTGTGATGTTTAGTTTGAGTCCGTATTGTGCACTTGTTTTTTGTATATTACTCATTAGACAACTCAGTTCCTCCATGCTACTCGCTAGAATCACAGTGTCATCAGCATAATATCTTCATCATCATTCCCTTATCCCTATGCGAGGTCGGCTTCCCTAATTGCATTGCTCCACACAATTCTATCTTGGGTCATATCAATGTCAATGTCCCCAATCTCAACATGTCCTGCCTTATCGTCTCCCCCCAGGTCTTCTTTGGTCTTCCTCTCCTACTCCTTCCAGGAATCTGCACTTCAGCTATTCTTCGTATTGGGCGATTAACGTCTCGACGTTGAACATGACCAAACCATCTTAACCTATGCTCTCTCATTTTGGCATCAATTGGTGCCACACCTAGACTTCCCCTAATATACCCATTTCTTTTATCCTTCTTTGTCACTCCACTCTTTCATCTAAGCATTCTCATTTCCGCCACATGCATTCGTTGTTCCTCTTTCTTCTTCACAGCCCAACATTCAGTTCCGTACATCATAACCGGTCTTATGGCTGTTTTATAGAATTTTGAATTTTCCCTTCAGCTTCATTGGAATTTTTCTGTCACACAACACACCACTCGCTTCTTTCCACTTCATCCATCCAGCCCTAATTCTACTGCATGCATCTCCATCTATTTCTCCATTACTCTGTAATACCGATCCCACGTACTTAAAACTATTGCTTTTTACAATCAGTTCACCATCCAAAGATACCATTTTATTTGTAGTAACTCCATCTTTAAATGAACATTCCAAATACTCTGTTTTTGTCCTACTAAGTTTTAAACCTTTTTCCTCCAGAGCTTGCCTCCACTGTTCCAGTTTTTGTTCTAAGTCTCTTTCACTATTTCCTACTAACACATCATCAGCATACATTAAGCACCATGGAATGTTACCCTGTAGTTTCTCTGTTACCTGGTCCAAAACTAATGAGAATAAATACGGACTAAGCACCTACTTTCACATGAAATTTATCAGTCTCTCCCACACCTGTCCTAACACTAGTCGTTACTCCCTCATACATATCCCTCACAATCTTTACATATGCACCAGGGACTCCTTTCTTATTGAGTGCCCACCACAGAATCTCTCGAGGACCTCTATCATATGAGTTCTCAAGATCAATGAATACCATATGAGCGTTTGTTTCTTTACTCCTGTATTTTTCCATCAACTGCCTTATAATGAAAATTGCATCTGTTGTTGATCTGCCCTGCATAAAGTCAAATTGATTCTCGGATATTTCAGTCTATTCACGTATCCGTCTATCAATTACTACTCTTTCCCATATTTTCATGGTGTGGCTAAGCAGTTTTATAGCCCTGTAGTTTGTACATTGTTGTATATCTCCCTTGTTTTTGTAAACAGGTACCAGTATACTGCCTCTCCATTCGTCTGGCATTTGTCCAACTTCCATAATTCTATTAAATAGACCTGCTAGCCACCTTGTTCCTGTCTCTCCCAATGTTCTCCATACTTCCCCAGGAATATCATCTGGTCCTACCGCTTTTCCTTTCTTTATTTTTTGAAGCGGTTGAGTCACTTCCTCGTTTGTTATTTTGGTGACCATTGCTGCTACTGTCTCCGTTGACTCTACAGGCTGTCTGTCAAATTCTTTATTTAATAAGCTGTCAAAGTACTTTCTCCATCTCTTTTTGACATCCCTTTCGTGAACTAGTATTTTATTATTTTCATCTCGGATACATCTAATCTGATTAAAATCTTTTGCTTTCTTTGCTTTCTGTTTGGCTATTTTATATATCTTCGTTTCGCCTTCCCTGGTATCAAGTTGATCGTATAGGTTTGAATACGCTTCTGCTTTAGCTTTTGCTACTGCTACTTTCGCTTCCTTGTTCGCCACCATATAGTTTTGAAGATCTGTGTAGGATCTGGTTTCTTGCCACTTTTTATATAATTTTCTTTTCTCTTTTATTTTTTCTTGTACTTCGTTTGACCACCACCAAGTCTCTTTATCCTCAAACTTTTTTCCTGACGTTTTCCCAAGTATTTCAATAGCAGTCTCTCTAATACTACTGGCCATTTTTCTCCAAATTGTATTAGGGCTTCCTTTCATGTTCCAACATATTTGTTCTACTATTCTTCTCCTGAATAGACTTTCTTTCTCATCTTTTAGCAGCCACCACTTGATTTTTTGTGGTCCTCTCCGATATTTTTTTTTAGTTTCGCTTTTTTACTTCGATGCCCAGAACAAGCAGCTTATGTTGTTGGCTTACTGTCTCACTAACTATTACCTTGCAGTCCTTGCATTCACGTATGTCTTCTTTCCTTATCAGCATAATATCTTATGTTATTATTTATTTCTTCATGTATCTTTATGCCTTCTGTGCTTTCGTCCAGCGCTGCCTTAAATACGTCTTCTGAGTATATATTAAATAGGATAGGAGACAACATACAGCTCTGCCGTACCCCTTTTTTGATCTCAATTTTATTTTATACGAAGAGAGGACACTCAAAAAAATCTGGTAACAAAAGATAGTCAAAGCTATGTATAATTGAAAGAGATCTGAGAGACGACATATAACTATTGTAGAAACTGTAAATCTGAATTCAAACCAATACTTGGTGAATATTTTGCAAATTTTCTAGAATAAATAATTGTATTCTTGGAAGAACATGGAGCAAATTGAAAAGTTCAAATAAACACTTAATAAACACTTTTTATCGTTTCGAATCAGTGTTTGATTAGGTGTACACAAATATTTGAAAATCAACAGGAATATTCATTGAAGACCAACAAATATAAGCAAACATCAATAATGATCGAAACTGCAAACCGTATTATCCCGAAAGGGATTTAATTCTGCCGGGTTCGTTTTTGGTTAGTTCCAAGGTTTTCGTTTATCCATAAACCCTGGTCTGCTTTTAATATTCTTGTTTACCTTGCATTCTCGTGGACCCAGTTCTAATCAGTTGTGTGTATCAATAAATTTGCCCTCTCGCTAACTCATCTCACAAACATACATTTGATTTTATAGCAATCTAAAAGTGTAAACAAATGAAAATGGAGAAAAACCAATAAATGTGCAAATTATGAACTTGGGGGTTGACCGATGGAGATGTTTCGCAGTTCTATTCAAAAACTTTCGTATACAACGAAAACCCGAAGTTATATTAGCGGCAATGGCATGCCACATTTAATCGGATGTGAGTACGACAAAAGTTTACTGAAAATTACAAAAAAAGTAAAAGATTACTGAAAACACGAAACTATGTTTAAATTAAATAATATACAGGGTGTAACAAAAATACAGGTCATAAATTAAATCACATATTCTGGAACCAAAAATAGTTCGATTGAACCTAACTTACCTTAGTCCAAATGAGCATACAAAAAAAGTTATAGCCCTTTGAAGTTACAAGATAAAAATCGATTTTTTTCCGATATATCGAAAACTATTGGAGATTTTTTAATGAAAATGGACACGTGGCATTCTTATGGCAGAAACATTTTAAAAATAAATTACAGTTAAATTTGTGCACCCCATAAAAATTTTATGGGGTTTTGTTCCCTTAAACCCCCCAAACTTTTTTGTACGTTCCAATTAAATTATTGTTGTGGTACCATTAGTTAAACACAATGTTTTTTAAACTTTTTTGCCTCTTAGTACTTTTTCGAAAAGCTAGTTTTTATCGAGATATTTTGAATATTTGTCAAATCCACCACATATTTGTAGATGTTTCGCAGTTCTATTCAAAAACTTTCGTATACAACGAAAACCCGAAGTTATATTAGCGGCAATGGCATGCCACATTTAATCGGATGTGAGTACGACAAAAGTTTACTGAAAATTACAAAAAAAGTAAAAGATTACTGAAAACACGAAACTATGTTTAAATTAAATAATATACAGGGTGTAACAAAAATACAGGTCATAAATTAAATCACATATTCTGGAACCAAAAATAGTTCGATTGAACCTAACTTACCTTAGTCCAAATGAGCATACAAAAAAAGTTATAGCCCTTTGAAGTTACAAGATAAAAATCGATTTTTTCCGATAAAATATATCGAAAACTATTGGAGATTTTTTAATGAAAATGGACACGTGGCATTCTTATGGCAGAAACATTTTAAAAATAAATTACAGTTAAATTTGTGCACCCCATAAAAATTTTATGGGGTTTTGTTCCCTTAAACCCCCCCAAACTTTTTTGTACGTTCCAATTAAATTATTGTTGTGGTACCATTAGTTAAACACAATGTTTTTTAAACTTTTTTGCCTCTTAGTACTTTTTCGAAAAGCTAGTTTTTATCGAGATATTTTGAATATTTGTCAAATCCACCACATATTTGTAGATGTTTCGCAGTTCTATTCAAAAACTTTCGTATACAACGAAAACCCGAAGTTATATTAGCGGCAATGGCATGCCACATTTAATCGGATGTGAGTACGACAAAAGTTTACTGAAAATTACAAAAAAAGTAAAAGATTACTGAAAACACGAAACTATGTTTAAATTAAATAATATACAGGGTGTAACAAAAATACAGGTCATAAATTAAATCACATATTCTGGAACCAAAAATAGTTCGATTGAACCTAACTTACCTTAGTCCAAATGAGCATACAAAAAAAGTTATAGCCCTTTGAAGTTACAAGATAAAAATCGATTTTTTCCGATATATCGAAAACTATTGGAGATTTTTTAATGAAAATGGACACGTGGCATTCTTATGGCAGAAACATTTTAAAAATAAATTACAGTTAAATTTGTGCACCCCATAAAAATTTTATGGGGTTTTGTTCCCTTAAACCCCCCCAAACTTTTTTGTACGTTCCAATTAAATTATTGTTGTGGTACCATTAGTTAAACACAATGTTTTTTAAACTTTTTTGCCTCTTAGTACTTTTTCGAAAAGCTAGTTTTTATCGAGATATTTTGAATATTTGTCAAATCCACCACATATTTGTAGATGTTTCGCAGTTCTATTCAAAAACTTTCGTATACAACGAAAACCCGAAGTTATATTAGCGGCAATGGCATGCCACATTTAATCGGATGTGAGTACGACAAAAGTTTACTGAAAATTACAAAAAAAGTAAAAGATTACTGAAAACACGAAACTATGTTTAAATTAAATAATATACAGGGTGTAACAAAAATACAGGTCATAAATTAAATCACATATTCTGGAACCAAAAATAGTTCGATTGAACCTAACTTACCTTAGTCCAAATGAGCATACAAAAAAAGTTATAGCCCTTTGAAGTTACAAGATAAAAATCGATTTTTTCCGATATATCGAAAACTATTGGAGATTTTTTAATGAAAATGGACACGTGGCATTCTTATGGCAGAAACATTTTAAAAATAAATTACAGTTAAATTTGTGCACCCCATAAAAATTTTATGGGGTTTTGTTCCCTTAAACCCCCCCAAACTTTTTTGTACGTTCCAATTAAATTATTGTTGTGGTACCATTAGTTAAACACAATGTTTTTTAAACTTTTTTGCCTCTTAGTACTTTTTCGAAAAGCTAGTTTTTATCGAGATATTTTGAATATTTGTCAAATCAATATTTGAATATTTGTCAAATATTTTGGTAATAATATGAAATTTTTTTTATAAATTACAGTTTGAGGTATATTTTGAACCATATTAGAAAAAAAGCCACATATCGATAAAAGGTGCCTCGTCGGAAAAATACTAAGAAGCAAAAAAGTTTTAAAAACATCCTGTTTAACTAATGGTACCGCAATAATAGTTTCATTGGAACGTACACAAACATTTGAGGGGTTTAAAGGCACAGAACCCCCATAAAATTTTTATGTAAACATATTAAAAAAGAAGCCGCATCTCGATTAAAACTGGTTTATCGAAAAAATATTAAGAGACAAAAAAGTTTTAAAAACATTGTGTTTAACTAAGGGTACCACAATAATAATTTAATTGGAACGTACAAAAAAGTTTGGAAGGGTTTAAGGGAACAAAACCCCCATAAAATTTTTATGGGGTGCACAAATTTAACTATAATTTATTTTTAAAATGTTTCTGCTATAAGAATGCCACATGTCCATTTTTATTAAAAAATCTCTAATAGTTCTCGATATATCGGAAAAAATCGATTTTTATCGTGTAACTTCAAAGGGCTGTAACTTTTTTTGTGTGCATATTTGTACTAAGGTAAGTTAGGTTCAATCGAACTATCTTTGGTCCCAGAATATGTGATTTAATTTATGACCTGTATTTTTGTTACACCCTGTATATGTTACCGGCCAAACCCGATTCAGGACAAACTAGTTTGGCCTAGGCCAAACTAGTTCGTCCTAAGTGCGTTAGAATAAACTAGTATGGCCTAGGCCCTAGGCCAAACTAGTTTGTCCTATTGCGCGTAGGTCAAACTAGTTTGTCCTAGGCCAAACTAGTTTATCCTGATATAATAAAGACTCACACTTCAGGATAAACTCGTACGGCCTAGTCTAAACCAATTTAGCCGAGTCGAAAGTAATTTAGCGAACATGTAAGGACTTTTACATGCGAGGAATTCCCAAATCACGTCCCAACAGGGATGGCAAAAAAAATTATACATCGATATATTGTATCATAATATGATACATCGAATGAAGATATTGATACATGCTATAAATCAATATATTCTTCTATAATTAAAAAATATAAAAAATAATAAATAAAAGGATGAGGTTTTCTCCAAAAAAGGTACACTTACGAATAAAATCGAGTAGGGTTAAGGATCCTATTATGGGACCCGTTCCTAATATGAGACCCCTGTCTCTTGTAAGAGCTGCAGCCTGGTGAGTGGGGTAAAAACTAAGCTCTGGTAGTGTTTCCAGTAGGCTGTGATTGTGAATAAATCGAGTGTCTGTGATTTAGTATTACCAGTCAGTACAGTTTTTAAGCTTTTTACGAGTCAAAAGTTTTTTAATCGGTGTAGCTCAAACTGAATTTTTATTTTTAAGGTGAGAGAAAATAAATCACCTTAGTAATTAGTTGATAGCTACTTAAATTGGTTACAGAAACACGCAATTATAGTGGCGCAAAAACCAATCCCAAGCTCAAAATACGGACTAACAAGTTCACACGTTGTTGCTCCTAATAGGAGACCCTCAAGTGTGCCTAATATGAGATATCTCATATTAGTGTACTGTAATGTTTTAAGTATAGCGTCATGACTTTTTACTATTTTATTGGGAAATAAGTCACAATTTAAGTTAAAAATGAAATTTATTAACGTTTAGACTTCCAATTTTTATTTTTAACTTAAATTGTGGCTTATTTTTAAAAGAAAGAAAGAAAATTGCTTAATAAGGCACAAAGAAACAGCTTTAGAACAATAGAATCATGTCTACAGCATGTAATAAAGTTTATATCCAGAATAAAATTAATTTATTGGTAAAAAAATATTAGCTTTAAATTAATTTTGAACCTGTTGCAATATAATAGCATAATAATTATCTGACGTGTATCTAATTTAAGATTTCTTGTAATGAACTATTTTAAATGGGAAATAAGCCACAATTTTAGCAAAAAAATGAATTTACTAACGTTTCGACGCCCAAGTCGGGTGTCGTTGTCAAAATACAAAATAATACTAAATAAACAAAAATGTTGTTGCTTAGTAAAAAATTCTTCTAATAATTTATTTAATCTGACTTATTTATATAGGCAATTCAGGCATGTATTATACATTTTAAAGTAGAAGACTTTAAAATGATATTGCCAATTTTGATGAGTTGCGTTCCTGGGACGACTTTATTAAAAGATAGTTCATTCGATTACATGAAATCAACCCCAACTCAAGAATATCCGCCACAAAAAATCATAGCATGTGACCTGTCTTTAAAAAGACAACAAATGCAACGATGGCAGTAAAATTCTCGCGCAAGAGATTCCATAGTAAATGAAATTTTCTTGAATCCATAAACTTTACGATTACCAAGAGTTTTAAAAAAAGGGTCTCATAACTGGATCCATTACCACGAATTAATATTGTTTTCAACAATTTTGAAAAAATGTGAAAACGTTGAATTATCCACGTCCATCTGTCCGTCCGTCCGTCTGTCTGTCTGTTCGTGAACTCAACTCCTCCGTCATTATACCAGGTAGAATGACAAATGAGGTGTCAATGAAAGCTTATAATCCAAGGATGGTACTAAAGGTAAGAAAATTGACCTAGGCTGTCTGTCCGTCCGACCGCGAATATAACTCAATATTATTGTTTGTTTGTTACGAATAATTATAATTTTAATAAAAATGATTATTTTTCCAAAAACAAAGTATTTCGTTCAATTTATTATTTATATTAAGCCGCACTAGTTCGCTGAATTACTTTCTTCTTCTTAGCTTTTTCCCATTATGAGTTTGCCGTTTTCGTCTTCCATAGCACTCTATTCTCCCAGTCGCCATCTCTGAGGTCTCTATCTATCTTCCGATGTGAGTTTTCGATCTCACAGCAGGTCTTCCTCCACGCGGGTCCCAGTCCAGTAATCTTTTCTGCCACCTGTGCACCGGCAATCTTTGTACATGCCCGTACCATTTCAGGGCTCTACTTTTACTGCGACAACTTTTTTGTAATTTTGCATTCTACATCTATTCTGTTTCATATTTCCTCTGTTCTCATTCTATCTTTCCTGGTAAAACTCCAATTTAACTGTTCATATTTTATTTCGTATTATTGTTGTCACTGGCCATTCTTCTGCTCTTGTAGGGTAATATTCAGCACTATGCCCTGAAATAGCTATTTGTATAACAAGGGAGGAAAGTGCTACTTTTCCTCCCGAGAATGAAGTTTACTGCCCGACGCGCAGCGAAGGGCAGTAATCATTCAAGGGAGGAAAAGGCACTTTACTCTCATGTTATACATATGGTTTTTCCACCTTCCTCAAATAACAAGTCATTTTTTCATTTTTACTTAATTTATTTATGTAACTAACCAACAAAATTTATTAGAACTAAAACTAACAAGTACGTACAATATAACTGTCAACTGTCAAATATAAGTCAAATTAATAATGTAAACATTGTTAAATCAAAATAGCAATTTACTGTTTTTTACCATTCTGCAAAATACAGAGTGTTTTATAAATAAACGTTAAAATGTATAGGAACGTACGCAATAGAAAATAGATATTGTACAGGGCGTCAATAAGTTATATTTCGTGAATGAAATACCATGACGTCACTTTTATTTTTCCTCCCTAGGGAGGAAAAATATTTTCCTCCCTAGGGAGGAAAAGTACAACTTTGCTCCCTACAATCATGTCCGTAAAAGTATACTTTCGGCAGAGGTAGGTGGAAAAATCTTTTTCCACCTACCTCTACCGAAAGTATACTTTTCCGGACCTGATTGTAGGGAGCAAAGTTGTACTTTTCCTCCCTAGGGAGGAAAATATTTTTCCTCCCTAGGGAGGAAAAGTAAAAGTGACTTATTGACGCCCTGTACAATATCTATTTTCTATTACGTAAGTATTTATACATTTCAACGTTTATTTAAAAACACTTTGTATTTTGCAGAATGGTAAAAAACAGTAAATTGTTATTCTGATTTAACAATGTTTACATTAATAATTTGACTTATATTTGACAGTTGACAGTTATATTATACCTACTTGTTAATTTTAGTTCTAATGAATTTTGTTGGTTAGTTACATAAATAAATTAAGTAAAAATGAAAAAAGGACTTGTTCTTTGAGGAAGGTGGAAAAACCATATGTATAACATGGGAGTAAAGTGCCTTTTCCTCCCTTGAATGATTACTGCCCTCCGCTACGCGTCGGGCAGTAAACTTCATTCTCGGGAGGAAAAGTAGCACTTTCCTCCCTTGTTATACAAATAGCTATTTTTGTTTTCTTTAGTTAGAGTGTTCTTCCATATGAGTGCTTTCTTGGCTTATTTTCCCCGTACTATTTTCATTTCTATATCTTTCATACAAGTGCCATCTCGGTTTATCATTTACCCTAAATACTTAAAAGTCTTACAACTCTTAATAGTGTCTTCTAAACTTACGTTTAAATCAGCAACCAATATGTCGTACCATCAATGCAAGACTATCACAACCCAAAAATTACCATTTTTTCTTTTTTATGAAAATGTAATGGTAATGGGTAGTCTAACATAATGCAAGAGTATTATAACTTGACATTAATATTGTTTAATAATGTCTTATATTAAATTTTGAGTTATAATACTCTTTCATTATGTTAGACTACCCATTACCATTACAGATTCATAAAAAACAAAAAATGGCAATTTTTGAGTTGTGATAGTCTTGCATTGATGGTGCGATGTAATCAATTATGCACTTTCGACTAGATTAAATTGGTTTAAACTAGGCTAAACTAGTTTATCCCGATATAAAAACATACACTTCAGGATAAACTAGTTTGTCCTGAAGTGTGTGTATCAGGATAAACTAGTTTTGGCTAGGACAAACTAGTTCGGCCTACGCGCGATAGGACAAACTAGTTTGGCCTACTAAGCCATACTAGTTTATCCTAACGCGCTTAGGACAAACTAGTTTGTCCTGAAATCGGGTTTGGCCGGTAACATATACATTGCTTGTCCAGGCAAAAAGTGACACAAATCAAAAATGCATAATTCCAGTTATCGCACCTCCGCTCAAACAGTGTCATAAGTCAAAAAAGCAAAGTATCGAGAAAATGTCGTTTAAAATTTGTGCTAGAATGTTCTGGGTTTAATTCAAAAACTGTTAATATGTAGTATAATCACTATTTTAGTCAGTTACAAAGGTTTTTGAAGTTCTACAAAATAGTGTATTAATTCTGATAAAAATATTTAAAAACAATTTTTTTTTGGATTGGAGTGGATTTAAACCCGTTCCTTAAAATTTTCAACGATGACACTCTACTTCATTTATTCCTTCCTCCTATTATCTTCCCCTGTAATCTTAGCATTTCATATAGCTGTCCCCCCATTACGAATTCCAGATATTATAACTTTCTTATTTTTATTGTGTTTATTATTTCGTATTCTTTGCTAATTTTTCACAATACTTCTGTGTTCGTTTTCTTCTGTGACCATCTTATTCAAAGCACCCTTCTGTAAAACCACATTCTAAAGGACTGCAGTTTATTTGTGTTCCTTCTTCAGTGTCCAGCTTTCAAGTTCATATTGTAATATCGAAAACACGTAACATCTCATAGCCTTGCTCTCAGTTCTAATCTAAGGTATCTATTGCAGACAATTGTTTTCATTTTTAAAATTCTGGCCATTACGTCTGTAGTTTGGTCATTATTTTCTGAAATCCAGATTCCAAGGTATTTGTATTTATGAACGCTTTCTATTGGTACATCTCCCAAATGTATGTGTGTTTATATATTTGTTTTCTTTAGTTATTATCCTATCTTTGTCAAGAAAGTCAAAAAGAACGCGTATATTGAAAACGCTGTAAAACGTTTTGTAGTTTATCAATTTTATTGCCGTAAAGATTCTTATTTTTCAAGTATGTATTAATGTAAGATAAACGTGGATTAAAGATTTGATAACAATAAATGCATAAAATTTGGTCTTCTTCTTCTTTTTGTATAGACATGACTCTATCTGTTTTTTTCAATGTGCCTCTAAGTTGTCGTTCCATAGTTTTCGTGGTCTTCCCACTGATCGTCTTCCTATTGGGGAACCGTCTCTCGCTGTCCTGACTATCCTATTTGTTGTCATTCGGCTTATGTGGTCATTCCATTCTATTCTTCTGTTTCTTACCCAGTTATTAATGTTATCCACCTTGCATCACCGTCGTATATCTGTACTTCAAGCTCTGTCCCATAGAGTCTTACCATCGATTTTTCGAAGAGTTTTAATCTCTGTTTCGAGCAATCTTTTTGTCCTCTCTGTGTCGGGTCGTGTTTCTGCCGCGTATGTCATTATTGGTCTGATGACTATTTTGTAAATTCTGCCTTTCATTTCTTTTCCGATATTTTAATTTCTCCATATTGTGTCATTCAGGCAACCTGCGGCTCTGTTTGCTCTATTCACTTGATCTTCCACTTCTGTTTCGAGCCTTCCGTAGCTAGATAGTGTGATGCCTAGGTATTTAAACTCACATCACTTGTTCTATTATCTGACCTTCCAGCTCCAATTTACATATTATTGGATCTGCTGTTATAACCATGCATTTTGTCTTTTGTGAGGGAATTAACATGTTAAATTTTCTGGCGATTATGTTGAATTGGTGCAGCATACGTTGTAAATCATCTTCACTTTGAGAGATTGGTATTGCATCGTTCGCATAGCAGATTATTTTAAGTTGTTTTTTTTAGTTCTTACTTCTTTTATTATTTCGTCCATGATCAGGTTGAACAATTAAGGACTCGAGGAATCCCCTGTCTTATCCCATTGCCGGCTTCAATTGGGTCAGTAAAATTTGTTAATGTATTTAATGAATCTCAAAACAGAACGTTAAGAAAACCTGAGGCTATAGTTGGGATTAAGTTTCAGTATTTTATAAAATATGTTAGAATAGTCCACAGGGTGATTCGAACTTTAGAGAAAAAAACACAGTTTGATTCGTACACCCGGTATAAAATGACAGTTTACCTGTCGAGCAACAATATTATTACAGCGATATTGTTAATGAATGGATATAGCATGGTAAAAAAATCACTTAAATCGGACAACAGGTTTAGGAAATTCGAGATATCAAAATGACCAAATTTTTAAATGGATCGATATTTTGCATTCTTTTGCATTTGCTCTTCGAGAACTTAAGATTTTACGTGATTTCCAGATCACGTAAGATAATTGACTGAGTTTGTTTCCGTGGTTGCATTCGAAGAGACGCTTTGAGGGCTAAATTTTATTTATTTATTTTTTATCGTATGGCATAGATACAATAAGAACACATAATTTAAAAAAAGTATATAAAATATTACATGAAGTATCACAAACGAATATCTAATGTATTAATATAATGTAAAACATTTTCGGTTGCATTCAGGAACTCATCGAAAACTCCAGGGTACCGCCTTCGGGGGCATTCCTCAATAATTTGGCGGACGGTCTGCCGTAGCGCACCACAGTCACACTCAGGAGTAAGGGCCTTTCCCCATATATGCAAGCTGTCAGCACATCTACCGGTACCTGTTCTTATTCTGTTCAGCGCCGTCCATGTATTGCGGGGCAGTTCAAAGCCTGGCGGTTTCTGATCGATACAGGCCATTTGGTGTGATTCCTGTGGTGAGTCGCTCTCCCATTGTCTTCTCCAAGCGTTGGTGAGGTCGAAATGTTCCTGATGTAGGGATGTGGCCCTTAACAATGGGGTATATCTGGAGCGCAGTCTGTTTATTTCGATATCAAGCTTATCATGGTGGATGGGTAGTTGATGGTTAGCCTCGATTTTTTGATATTCTCTGAGAAGAGAATGACTTCTTCTTAGTTTCGGCGGTGGAATGTGACTCAGAATGGGAAGCCAATAGTTCGGTGTTGGTCGAATTGTACCTGAGATCATTCGCATTGTCTGGTTTAATTGGGTGTCAATGATCTTCGTGTGTTTGCTATTGCGCCATACCGGTATATTCAGCCGCCGAGTATACGAGTCCGAGAGCGGATGATCTGAGTACGGAGGCTGAGGACCCCCATATGGTGCCACATAGCTTTTGGATTATATTATTTCGCGTCTTCAGTTTTTCTGCCGTTCTTTGTAGGTGTTCCTTAAAACTAAAATTCTGTCAAGAGTCACTCTAAGATATTTTGGTGTTGAGTTATGAGTGAGTAGTCTGTTTTCAAAGTGAAAGGAGAGTTTTTGTTGGCTTGGGCATTATTCAGATGGAAACAGCACACTTCAGTTTTCGTTGCATTGGGCCGTAGCCTCCATTTTCGAAAATATTCACCCATAACAGCAAGGTCATCCGTCAGTATTGTTTCTGTAACATTCATGTTATTATGTCTTGCTGCAATGGCCCAATCGTCAGCGTAGCCAAATTTCTGCGAAGTTGTCCTAGGTAGGTCCGCGATGTATAAATTAAAGAGTAAGGGTGCCAAAACAGATCCATGTGGCAGTCCATTGCTGAGCTTCATTTGGACACTTCCTAAGTTAAGGGCTAAAAAATAAGATATACACCGTTATTACGCGTCAATGCCCTTCCGGTAGAAATCTATGGAGGAGTATCACCAAGCCGCAAGCCCTTATCCCTTGCCGTACCGCTCCTCCATAGGCCGATCAGACACCTTGCTTATTCGAGACCAAGCCGTAGATTCTGTTAAATTTTACGACGTTAGCCTTTTTATTTTTCCATTAAAAAATAAGATAAAATAACTTATTTTATGTTACTACTTTCACGTTTTAATAAACAATCAATATTTTTCTCATTAAGGCAACTTTTACTAGAATTGAAGTACAGCTTACATTACAACCTTGCATTTTATTATTTTCTTAACGAATAAGGTAATAACGAATATAAAAATTCGTTGTTGCTAGTTCCGTTTATTGAAAACTGTAAATAAACACATTACATACATATACACCTTTTTATAATTTATCAAATTCTCGCATGACGTAGGCGAAATTGACATAATAATCTTAGAAGTTCAGTAGACTATAATTACGCAAGCATAAATTGGAAATGGTTGTAAGAGGAGCTAGAATTGAATCTGAGCTTGCTATTAGTGTAAAGTACGGGTACGAATCCAAGAATATTAGAGGTGGTCAAGATCGTTTCTTTTTATAATTCGAATCCGTAGTATTGAATCTTTGTCCGATCGCTGTGAAAATATATTTTTCAAAATACTGCTATGTTACGCTATGTAGAAAAAAAGGTTTCGTCATTTGGGAAAACACTAATTTGCATATTAAGGCGCATTATATATATCTAAAAATGGTCTAAGAACCGTCTTTAAAGTTGGCGATTGGTTACTGACATTGAATTTTGCTACTAAGTATTGAAATTATTTAATGCTAAGGTGTGGCTTAGGAAAAACTTCTAATTTTGACTTCTATACAAGTGCAATAATATGCAAATTAGTGCCTTCCCAAATGACGCGATCATAATATATCGTCCGTAGAATTATTCTCTTTTCGCTATTTCTAAATTGTTAAACAAAAAGATTAATTTTAAGTCAATAATGAGACTGGATTTTCCCAAAAAATAATAATTAAAATGTATTAATTATTATTAACAGATTAACAGGTAAATTTGACCCCCCTGATTGTAATAAAATGACTGTATGTCTACATAAACATTATTTATACACTATTACTATTACATTTAGATTCATTTTAAATACTACTGGATGTCCCCTAGTATATCCCCCCTCGAGTTCCATCCCTCCTTGTGGAGTATTGGCCGCTTATACGTTTCTTGACCAAATGCCTGTCCGGCAAATCTCCATTTCAATTTCGCAACATCTTGTCTAACTTTGGTTTTCTCTTTTATCCACTCGTTTCTATTTTTATCCATTAGTCTTATGTGCAACGTTTGCCTTTCCATTGCTCTTTGCGTTTTATGATTTTGTCCATGTTTGCTTTTGTAAACAATGTAAACGTCCACGTTTGGGAACCATAAGTGGGAACAGGGAGTACGCATTGATTGTATAAATTGGTCTTAAGATGTTGTGGATATCTTTTGTTGTAGCTATGATGTAGCTTTTGCTACATCAAACTTGCCAAAATGCCGCCCATGCCAGTCTAACTCGTCTTTTGATCTCTGCTGTTTGGTTTTCCTTGTAGTTTTATAATTTGACCCCGATATATATACATATAATCGTGAACTTGTTCTATTTCAACTTGTCCGATCCTCATTGTGATGTTATCACCTGTCGAGTTTGGCCTTGCTGTAATTCATATTAAGGCCTATCTTTCCAGCTTCTATGTCCAGTTCTTTCATCATTGTCTCTGAATACTGTCCATAATAAATTGATAAAAATTCATCTGAGCTTTCTTATTCGGGGTTTCCATTTCCTAAGTACATTTTCCATATTTTTATGAGTACTTGGGTAAAACGAAGAATAATAATAATTGTGTAATGCCTGATGAATGTGTTAAAATGATAGAAGCATAGAGTGTACAAAAAAAGATTATTTAAATGAGCTAAGGGCGTATTAGTCCCAATTCAATTTAGAACAACAACACTGAAATTATAATTATCTTTGCTCTCATAATATACGTTTTAATTGATCCATATACTGAGCAAACACACAGCAACCCTTTTTTATAGAACATTTGATTTTTGTATCATATACATGAATTACGAGTTAATTGAGAAAGCAGCATTAATTACAAACGCTAATTACAACGTAGTTTAAGGCAGACAGTTTGTAAAAAAATTAACTACACTCAATATATGTAATTACTATTATAATGAAATACACAGAAAACGTGAATTCCTTCTTACAAAACATTTTTAATCTCAGAGTTTTGTTCCATTATTTTTTTTAAAGATATGTAGTAACAGCATTTGATAGGGTACGGCATGAAGGCCTACAACGAAAATTGAGATCTATTTTACCCAAGCACTATTCTGACATATTAAAATCATATCTATCTGACAGACATTTCAGGGTCAAACAGGATAATGCTTATTCTAGCCTCAACGAAATTAAAACGGGAGTTCCGCAAGGTAGTGTCGTGGGGCCGGTTCGCTATTATTTACTATTCGCAAGTGACATACCAGAGTTAGATGACAACTCTATAGCCACTTTTGCTGATGACACTGTCATTCTAGCAGTTTGTAGAGATAATACAGACTCAACTATTAGTAACAAAATCAATGGGAAAGTCCCAGTGGCTGGCTGTATACCATAATTAAATTTTATCGCTTAACATCGACTTAGAGTCGCCACTAACATCATCTTTTAAAAATGTAAATCATATTTCTCGATGTCACCTATTCTACAAGGTTGCTAGTTTCATGTACTAAGCAGAACGCACTGACGATGATCTGATCTAGATCGAAAACGTTTTGCGAATCCTTTTGGATGATTTTTTAACAGTTTTTCAATAAACTTTTTATACCATTATACAAACGAAGTTTTTTACTTGTTCTGTATGATCTGATTCTGTTTTTCAATAAACTTTTTATACCACTATACAAACGAAGTTTTTTACTTGTTCTGTATGATCAACTATCAGTCTTACAAAATGCAGTCAATAAATGCCATAACTGGACCAGGAAGCGAAAAATCTCTGAAGACTGTGGGGTTCTACCAAAAAAACTAATATTAAAATAATTCGGGGTTTCCAACATAAAGTAGGTATACACCAGGGAAATAAGGCAAAAATATACCATGTTCGGGACACTTGAGCAGCCAGGTTGCAAATGGGTTTTTTGGGTACTATATACCTAATACGTTATAAATACAAAAATGCCCGTCACAGTTTGGACGAGAAATTTAGTTATTAACAAATAAGGGTCAAAAATGAGAGTTTTTTCGTTTAAATCGCTACAGGTAAAAATAGGGTAATTAAATGTCTTATTTATAATATTTTCTTTTAGTAGATGAGCCAAGGTTAAAAATAGCGTTTTTTGAATTTTGGTCCGATTATTTGTTGCTTCGGATATTGCAAAATAAAACTGAAATTTCGAAAATAAAAAATTTGCTATAACTTCTGCGAAAATGAATTTAGGACTTTCATATTGCACGAAAAGTTGAGTCAAACAGTCCATACAATGCACAAAAATTTTTAAGACGATGCGTCAATTAGTTTAAATTTTATTCAATTTGTTTATCTCAAAAAGCTTTTTTTTTTCGCAATGTTATTGTTCAGAAAATAATAATGATACATTAATTCTGTGAAAACAACATGAATGAAGAATAGTTATATTTTCAACGCATTTAAAAAAAAATCATTAAAAAGTCATTTTTATCACTCAGAAAACATTTTACTAAAATAGAGTCATTTTTGGCTTATAAACAATTTGAATAACTTTGTTAATATTGACTGTAGGCTAAAACTACAATGGAATTTGAAAAAACTGGTATTTTTATACGAATTTTCAAAGAAAAACTTAGCCTCGCCTAGGTTAATTACGGTCAAAGTTAGTCACTTTTTTTATTTAATTGACTGCTACTTTGTTTATAACCTAACTAGAGCCATTTTGAAGTTGAAGATATATAGGTTATGTGTAAAAGTTTGAGTAAACTTTGAACCTCAACAGAGTGGTTAATAAAGCTTTTAAAAATGGCGTCCGAACGGAATTAATTCGTGGTCGGTGGAGGGGTTACTAAAATACGAGCACTCAAAAAATGTAACTTATTCTGCAAACATATGCTGCGATTAATATCGCTGGAACTTGTTGATGTATTTTGATCAAATTTTTTTTAATTTGTATGTACTCGTAGTCTTATAGAGTACGTTATGTACACACAACCCCACCTAACATTACAAAATGTTAGGGGGAAGTCCCTTATCACTCAGGGATATGAAAAATAGATTACGACCGTTCTAAGACCTACCGAATATACATATATAATTTCATAAAAATCGGTCAAGCGGTCTCGGAAGAGTATGGAAACTAATACTATGACAGGAGAATTTTATAGATGTAGATATATAGATGGCTATTAACAAATAGGGGTTGGTGATAGAAGAGTGAAAATTAAGGGTTGTATGTATTTTTAAATTCTACATCATATAAAATTAAGGCAGATAATTTTGTCCAAAAAAAAAAATAAAAAAAAATGTCAGGGGGGCAACCCCCTTATAACTTATGGGTATAAAAAATAGATTAAAACCTCTTCCAACGTCCTACAGGATAAACGTGTAAAATTTTATAAAAATCGGCCAAGTCGTTTCGGAGTAGTATGGTAACTAACAATGTTACAGGAAAATTTGATGTATATAGAAGTAACTGCCAATTAAATAATAAAAGTGGCTAACTTTGAACCTAATTAACCTAGGCAAAAAGTTTTTTTTCTAGAAATTCGTATAAAAATACCAGCTTTTGAAATCCTAAAATAGATTTACTCAGTTTATATAGTCAATATTAACAAAGTTATTCAAATTGTTTAGAAGCCAAAAATGACTCTATTTTACTAAACTTTTTTCGGAGTGATAAAAATGACTTTTTAATGATTTTTTCAATACTTTAAAATAAAAATATAACTATTATTCTTGCATGTGGTTTCCACAGAATTGCTGTTATTATTACTTTCTGAACAGTAACATTGCGAAAAAAAGCTCTTTGCGATAAACAAATTGAATAAAATTTAAACTAATTGACGAATCGTCTTAAAATTTTTTGTGCATTATATGGAATGTTTGACTCAACTTTTCGTGCAATATGAAAGTCTTAAGGCCATTTTCGCAAATAGCACATTTTTTATTTTTGAAATTATAGTTTTATTTTGCACTTTCCGAAACAAAAAAGGATCGGACCAAAATTCAAAAAGTGCCATTTCAAACCTTGGCTAATCTACAAAAAGAAGAATATTATAAATAAGATATTTAATTACCCTATTTTTACCTGTAGCGATTTAAACGAAAAAACTGCCATTTTTGAATCTTATTTGTTAATAACTAAGTTTCTCGTCCGAACTGTGACGGGCATTTTTTTTTGTATTTATAATGTATTAGGTATATAGTACCCAAAAAATCCATTTGCAACCTGGCTGCTCAAGTGTCCTGACAAAAACCTTATTTCTCTGGACTAGTATTGATGTTCATTGTTAACGCACGTTGGTACATCCGCAACCAAGATATCCACAGATACCTAGGGGTGGGGTATGTTGATGAAGAAATACAAAAAATTACCTGCAGGCACAAAGAAAAACTTTCGCAACCAAAACGTCGAGGCCATTCAGTTTCTGGATATCGCTAGCCAAAAAAGAAGACTCGAGAGGACAAAGCCATATGAGTTAGTGTAGTGCATAGTGCAAGTTAAGTGTAAAAGCTATTGTGATTAGCGCACAAGAAAAAAGTGCTTTAAAAATTAGAACAAGCTAAGAATACACCACTGGGTGATTCTGAGATTAAATTAGATAGTAAATTAGGAACTTTAAAAAAGTTACTGATTGGACTTTGATAGATTGTAGCATTAAGTAAACATAAAAAAATATTTTTTCTTCTTTTATTGCAAGTTGCCAGTAACAATTTCTGAACTGTCGTGTTAAGGATGTACCAACAATCTAGTGGTTCCTGTTTTTTGTTGTCAATTAAATACAACAGTTCAGAGCGATCTAGCTACACCAATATTTTTGGTCTATGTAGCAGGTAGCTTATATGATTTTTCACTCCATAATACTCTTAACAAATATAATATTAACTTTTTTTATATTACATAATGCCTATCATAGCTCTGTTCAAGGCCAGCTTTTTTAAAATTTAATATCACACATGCATTCTTTAGTGTTTGCTATAAAAGGGTGGCTGAAAGCGAAGTGAGGGATCCGACAAAGGCTTAATACGCAGTAGATCTAAATACCCTTAAAATGTTCACTCTTCTATTATTCGAACAACTACAACAACCACTTCTCACACAGCTTTGATAGGCCCCTTAGAGCTTGAATATGTCGAAATTTCACATTCCTCCTTACTCTGGAATACAACATCAAATCCCTATGAACAATCTTACTGTGAAATGATAATACTACGTAAGGGTTTACGTAGCGAGCTACACTGAGAATCATAATTTTACGTTTTCAATTGTGATAGAACTAATAGAAATACCAAATGGGATCTATATCACACAAGAAGTGAGGTCTTTGCGAAGGAACAAATCAATGAAGGACACACGAATTCTTTTGTTATCCGAAAGCCGACAACGCTAATAATGAAGCTCTTAACCCGAAGGGTACTTAAAAAATTCGGAAGTGTCAGCTGCTCGCTAACCCGTAAACTATTAGAAGAGTTTTGAAAAAAAAATTTGAATATCGTACATTGTATGGTTCGTACAGTATAAATAGTATGGCACGTCATCCGCGTCATAGCAAGTGACCTCACATGATACCAACACAAAATATTTAAGGTCGTAGGTATGGTCCTTTTTAGAATCGTTTAGCCGAGTATACTGGAATTACAGCCACTAGACATATATTTTATTATATACGCGTAGAAATAGTATTGTAAACTTAAAGAAACATAACTTGTTTCATTTAATTTCTATAAATGTATTATGAAGCTTTTTTGAAGCACATTTGTCCGGATCACACTTATTGCAATCGAGAAGAAGCTGACATTTTTGCTTAAATTGGTAACACTTATTTGACACTTGCGGTTTTGACACTTCAAGATTTGTTTTTATTATTTACTATAAGTATTTGTTTTATTATATTTATTGTTTTTATTATTTACTTTAACGTAAGATTATTTTTAATTCTTGTTTTCTATTTCTAATTTTTTTATTTATTTACATTAAATATTTATTTAATTACATAATCTAATCATTACTAGATGAACTGGGTTAAAATGTCTTAAAATTAATAGTTTTTTTTGTAATTTGGCACCAATGTCAACTTACATCTCTGACGTAGATAATGACGTGCAGCGGTATTTATACTGTACCAACCATATATATTATCGACTCTAATGTTTTTGTTTCTCTGGTCAGATTCATGGAATGGGTTTACGGAGAAAGATTATTTCAGACTTAAAGCAGGAAAACAAGATTAATTAAATAAATTATTGCAAAATCAATGGGACTAAATTTTTCTTTTCAGAAAACCCAGCCTGATAACGTTTAAATAACTCATAGACTTTTGAAGAATACTTAAAAATAAATTACGATATTTCAATACTGAAGAGAAGAAAGAAGACAGAAAGAAGAAAGAAAGAAGACAGAAAGAAGAAAGAAAGAAGACAGAAAGAAGTAAGAAAGCAAGAGGAAATAAAGAAAAAAGACAGATTGATTTTGTACACGATCTAATATCAGAAGTCGATTTAAGTCATATACCTAGGTTCCAGTGTATGTAACACTAAGTACAGTATGCGACAAAATAAACAGTACTGAAATGAATATTGAAATGATTATGATTACAAATTTATATACGAGTATCGTATATCTATATACGAGTACTTATATAGATATTTATATACGAGTATTATTTATATACTCGTATCTAGTATAGATATAGCCTTGCAAGCATTATTCACGACGACCAACGTTCCCGATAAAACAGATGTTAAAGATGCCCTCTGGCCAGTGGCGGCTATACGGGAAGGAAAAATGAGGAAACTTCCCTCCCCCATGACAAGGTCCAGAATTAAAGAAAAAAAAATGTTCAAACATAAAAATATATTAGCTGACATGAAACCGAACCCACAGAAAGACAAATTCAACCCAATAAACATGCTAGTTACAAAAATTAAGCGAAATTAATGCCTATAAGATAAGTTATTATTTATAGCTTTGTTCCAGCAGAATTTTGAACTGATTCAGGATCGCACTGAGCGTGCGCTTTACATAAAACCGTGTAAATTTCTCGTTGCTGAAACGCGTTTTATGTAAAGCGCACGCTCAGTACGATCCTGAATCAGTTCAACATTCTGCTGGAACAAAGCTTATGTCTTTTATGTAATCTGAGTTTATCATTTTTATGTCTTTTTGTAGGTTTTTTATTGAAGTTCTCCCTAAGACAAATTTCCCCTTCCTAGACCCGCCACTGCCTCTGGCACGAAAAAATCTTTAATTCTAGCCCGCAATTCCGAAATGGCAGACGGTGGATCTGTCTGACTCCTTCAGCATTCCCCATATGTACGCATCAGGTGGCGTTAGCTCTGGTGAGAAGCAACTCTCAAAATGATCGCGCAGTATTCGAAGAGACTTCCTGGCAGTGTGACAAGTTGTCCCGTACTGCTGAAACCATTGTTGATTGGACCGTTTTCGTGACCTTTTCCGTTTGACCCAAAATAGTACTCCACCATAAAAAATTTTCTGCAAAACTGAGAACCATGTTGAGGTACCTAACATATCACGACATTCACATACGTTATAACGACGCGACGTTCGGAAACCATTGACATATACAAATTTGAGGTATACGAATTTCAGTACTGTTTATTTCGCCGCATACCGTATATCTGAGTAAAACTATCGATTACCTGACTCAACTATTGGAAAACTAATTATTAATGGCAGCATGGAATAGATGTTTTAGATATGAAATTGACATAATATGTTAACCACGGCTTACATTGAACAGAATTATTGTTGATGAATATAAAGACTGAATTGATGTGTGTAACTGGAACATAATTTGTTAAAAAGTCATAAAGTTTAACAACATCAATTTAACGATATAATTTTTACGCCGTTGAAACCCACATTTATGTAATGCATGCAGACATTAAAATACTGCTTATTTATTTTATAGCCTTATCATAGAACGCATAAGGCTGCAAATCCAACCAGCCAAAAAGGGCTATACCGGGAGTAATGGTTTGCAATATATGCTTTTTATTTCTTTCAAGAATGCGAGTCATACACATTTGTCAAATACAAATTTTAACCACATATACTCATCTACAATAAAAAAAAATGAAAAAAATAGTACAAAAATGAAAGGAATATTTCGAAGAAATATATGCTAAACATGAAATAAGAGAAGTCATAGAAGACGAAGTAGAGCTAGAAGTGTATATTAAAGAAATTACAAAGGAAGAAATTGGAAAAACACTCAAAGAGTCGAATAAATACCCGTAGAAAGTGGAGTCAAACAGGGTTGTGTACTATCCCCTACCCTATTTCTTATTATGTTAGATTGGATAATGAGAAAAGTAACTGACGATCAAACACGGTAAGGAGTAGAAGAGGTACACAAGTTCACATATTTATGATCAATCACGGAAAGGAACGAGATACGGGGGGTGTAAAAAAGATATACAGAAGTGAATAATTAAGACTCAACATGCATTCAACGCTTTGAATAAAATTTGAAAAAAACGAAATATCGAAAATAAAAAAGAATTAGAATCTTTAAGAATATCATCAAAACTTTACGGAGCAGAAACATAGAAACAGGACAAAACTACAACCAAAAAACTGCAAACTTGTGTAAACAAATATTTAAGACAAATCCTGAAAATATACTGGCCCCACACAATACCTATGGAAACGTACAAAGCAAACTAACATACCTACTACAGTCAAGAGAAAAATGGAAATCGATTGGCCATAATTTGAGGAAAGATCAGTGCAACATAGAAAAAGAAAGAGAGGAAGACCAGACAACAGCTGGAAAAGAACTGAACGAGAGAACACAAAAAAATTGAAAAGATGGGGTGAAGTCAAAAACAGAGTAAGAAATAGCAAGAGAATGGAAGGAACTAGACACAGTTTATCCAGAGAATAATCAAAAAAGATGATGAGCTGACCCTGCCAATCAACAATCTTACACTTTTGGCCAAGAAACGCATAAGCGCCCAATACCCCACAGGGAGGGATGGAACTAGAGAGCCATAAATATGAACAGGTGCAGGGGAGATCGTCAAGTGTCATGAAACATCATGGATTGCATCAAGTTTTAATGTTAAGTCCATACAGGCATTTGAATTCAAAGACGACAGCTAAATATTTACATGGTGGAAAAAATTAATAGCTTTAGATATGAAGATAGTACAGAAAAAGCAAAAAAAGAAGAATCGTATAGTGTTATTCCTGTAAAGAGTAAAATGGAAAGGCTAAAAACGCATTATGGAAGCTGGCCCATACAAGGATAAAGAAAAAAAAATGAATGACAGACCATTACAAACAAAAACAAAATAAAATTTAAATCCTTCTCTTCATTTTATTTTAAAATAAAACTAATTATCTACCAAACCTAGACATGCATGCCAGGTAGATAATCTCATGGTGACATATTCAGATAAGTCATTATAAATCTCAGTACTTATCCTACATGACTTTTAGAATTGATGTCATAAAAATATGATAAGTTTGTTTTATGATGATGTACATATTCTAAAATTGATAACTCTACGGTCAAAAAACTTCAGCAAGATTTGATTAAAACTAGCGGAATTTTTAATTAAGTGAATTAAAAAGATTACATTGTAGAGTTATCGGTGAAGAGGAAAAAGCCGAAAAAATGTGATTGAATTTGCGTGCATGAGCGTTAAAATATACGAAGGCAGATTTTTGTCAATAACATAAAAGAATACTCACATAGGGAAAGGTCAGGGCTACATAGGGTGGCAGTTCAAAGTATTTTCTCTCCAAATCACGCAAAATACATATATAACCTCAAAATACGAGCATTAAATATCTTCCACTGTCTTCTGACTGTTTATGACTCCCGAATATAATATATTTATAGTAAGTAGTGCATCAACACCCTTTGCAAAAATAAAAAATAGTTATCTTTATTTAAGCCGTTATTTGATTTAAGATTCAGAGACTTTCATAGCTGGGACATGTCCAGATACAATATACAAAATCAACAAAAAATACTACAATGGGAGACGAAAAAAAGGAAGGCTTAGAACGAGATGGTTGGATGACGTATCAGACTATGAAAAACTATGAATTCGTGAAGAGGTCTGAATGGAAGGACATAGCCAGGCAGGTAAAGACCCATCCAGGATTCTTCTTCTTCAGATGCCGTGTCCGTATTCAGACGTTGGCCGTCGTCATGTTTACAAGTTCCTGAAACCTATCTCTATCGGCTGCTGCGCGAAATAATTATTCTTCTATCGTGAAACCACACCATTGTTTAGTATTACGCAACCATGAAAGTTTCTTTCGGCCAATCCATCTCATTCCCTCCACTTTTCCTTGTATTATAAGGCGAAGTAGATGGTATTTAGGTCCTCTAATTATATGAGCGAAGTATTCTGTTCTTCTCCTCTTTTTGATGCAAAACCCACGATATCTTTAGGATCCTTCGATAGCACCACAATTCGAATGCTTCTAATTTATTTAGCATTGTGGTTTTTAACGTCCATGTCTCACAACCATGCAATAATATAGACCACACGTAACATTTTAGGACCTTCTTGCGGATATTCATCGACAGGCTTTAGTTACATAAAACTGGTTTCCAGGTCATACAAGCCTTACGTGATATTTCAATCCTGGTTATTATCTCTTCATCACAGTCGCAATTTACATTTAACGAAATCCCAAGGTATTTAAAATGGTTTACCAATTCTATCTTCTCTCCATCAAGAGAAAGCACACCTTGATCTACATTTATCTTTCTAACTGCCATCCACTTTGTCTTTAAAATATTGATTTTTAGGCTTCTCCGATAACTTGCTTCACTGACTAGATTTACTAATGCCTGAAGATCTTCTAAATTTTCTGCAAGAATGGCTGTGTCGTCAGCGTATCTGATATTGTTGATTAATACTTCTCCGCCCAATCTTACTCCCTCTTGTCTGTCGTCCAAAGCCTCCCTAAAGATTTCTTGAGAGTACAGATTAAAGAGACTGGGTGACAAAACACAACCCTGTCGCACTCCACGTTTGATGGGTAGTTTTTCAGTACGACTATTTTCAACTTGGATAGATGCTGCTTGATTGTAATATAAGTATTTTAGCAGTTATATCGTAGTGGTCCAAGTTCTGCTGCCTGTAGGCAATTGAAAAGTATATCGTGTTGTACTCAGTCGAATGCCTTCTCGAAGTCGATGAAACAAACCTAAACGTTCTTTCGGAATTCACAGCAAAATACTCGGTTTTGTATACTTCGTAAAAATATCGTAAGTGCGTGACTCATCAAACTGATTAGTCTAAAATCGCTGAATTTGGTGGGCCTGATTTTCTTTGGGAAACAATGACTCCAACCAATCATTTGGTATTTTTCCTTCGTTGATTATAATGCCATCCAGGCAGGATTATGATGCCAAAAGAAGAAGAAGAAGTTACCTTTATTTAGAACCCCTACGTCAACATTTAAACTTATTCTCGTTGTTTATTGAAAAATCCATACTCTTAAAACTGTATTGGACTTCCCTCGTATAAATTACTTTATTGAGACTTAAATTGGTGCTACATTACACTCATTTTGTTGACATTGAACAATTTGCTGAACGCAACATTTAACCTGAGTTAAATGACCAATTAATATTGACAATTGGTTTAGTCAAGATAATTCGTTCTCTGGTATAAGAGACGAATTTAACTTTTTGGTATATTTGATCTTTTCTCGTTGTCTCTACGTTGGCTGTTGGCTGCTATCCAAAATGTTATCTTAACATACAAAACTGGTATTTATTTAATAAGACGATTTTAACAGTATTGTGTAACGATAAAGAGATATTATGAAGAGAGGTATACAATAGATACAAATCAAAACGACAAGGAAAAAGAACAGATACAAAACAAAATCTAGATGAATACGGGTGATGAAAAATTAGAAAGCACCAAAAAAGACACTCGTCAATGGACAAATTAAATTTGTATGATCTAGTGCTAGTGTGACGCTTTGTAGATTACTCGAAGGCCTTTGACAATCTAAGACATAACAAACTAATTTAAATTCTCCAAAACATAGAAATTGATGATGAGGACATCCGAAATGTGTCTACTGGAATCAGACAGCCAGGGTAAAAGTTGGCAATTCATTCACAGAGAGCAATGAGATCAGAAAAGGTGTGCTACAGGAATGTATTTTCTCTCCCCGTCTTTTTAATATTTACTCCTAACAAATTTTAAAAAAGCACTCCTGGATGAAGCAAACGCAGGCATAAAATCCATGGAGAATTGACAAATAACATCCGATATGCGGACGATACAGTCGTGCTTGCCAGCAGTATTGAAGAACTTCAGCATTTTATGGACACGGTACAAACAACAAGTGAAGAAAGAGGATTTAACCTCAACATAAATAAAAAAAAATGGATGCTGGTAAGCAAAACTCAAAAACCTGCCAGACAACTGAAAATAAAAAACGAATTAATTCAACACGTAGACTCATATGTATACCTTGGAACAGTGGTCAACTCGAAATGGGATCAAACAACCGAAATACAACCTAGAGTTGAAAAGGCCAGAGCAACATTTAACAACATGAGAAAAATACACTGGGTGCAACATTAACCGGACACCTTAAAAATGGGTCATTTTTGATGTCTCGAATTTTCTAAACCTGTTGTCCGATTTAAGTGATTTTTTAATATGTTATAACCTTAGTCTTTAACAATATCGCTGTAATAATATTGTTGCTAAACAGGTAAATTTTCCTTGTATACTGGGTGTACCAATGAAACTGTGTTTTTTTTTCTCAAACTTCGCATCACCCTGTGGAATATTCTAGCATTTATAAAATACTCTAATTAAAACCCAACTATAGCCTCATGTTTTCTCAACATTCTATTTTTTGATTCATTCGCTTATGTTGGACCGTAAAAAAGTTAGGTACTTTAACAATTAGCCATGTTTTTCATCAATACACGGTGTTTTTAAATAAGTACACCCATACCTCGCTTTACGGCCTAGATACGTTCCACGAAACATGGCCGCAAAGCGAAATGCCGTATAACGAATCAATTACTCTAATACAAATTCATAAAAATTTAATGGGATCGGTTCCAAATTTGTTAAATATGTTACATGGTTTGTCGTTAGAAATGCATTTTATCTGTTTATTTTATTTAAATCAAAAATTCATAAAAAAACCCATGCACTGGTATATAAAATAATAATAGATTCCAAAAACCAAAAATAATCTACAAACTCCAAGCTTTCTTGTTGTATCTCCATATAACGGGTAAATGATTTTTATTTAGTCCTGTAATAGGCCTTGGATTTTTGGACAAATTAGAAGTGGTTTTAGCTGAAAATCACCAGTGGCAGTTGCACCAAGTAGCCAAGTTAATCGTTCTTTAGACCATTTATAACCAGGCACAGATTTTTCGGTTTTTGAAATGTACGTGCGATCAGGCATTTGCTTCCAACAAAGTCCTGTTTTGTCTACGTTAAACACTTTGTTCGGTTTATAACCACCTTTTTCTATAATTTCCTTTAAAATGTTAAGATATTCCTTAGATGCGGCCTCATCTCATTTTATTTTCAAATTATGCATAAACAAGTGGAAATAGAAAAGAGTGTGCATCGAGATTGCGTTTGCTCGAGAATGACAAACATGGGGCCGTTATAGCGAAACATATTAGGCCGTAAATCGAAACCGTGCCATAATTGAACGGGGCCGTTATAGCGAATGCCGTATAAAGAGCGGCCGTATAACGAGGTATGGGTGTACAGCAAACTTCAAGGGGTAATTCTACATTAAAAAAATAATGACAGTTTGCTTTATAAACCTATGTCCGCAAATGTTTCGTTTCTCAGATAGAGGGTGTTAAAATTTTTCTTACAAACTGACGATTTATTTATTGCTTTAAAACCGGTTGAGATATGCTAATGAAATTTGGTGGGTTTTAAGACGTAGTTATTTTACATTTTTTTCACATACAAGTAAGAATTTAATATTCACCATTGGCGCGCATATAAGTAATATGAGCCGTCATATTACCCGTATGCGCGCCAATGGTGAATATTAAATTCTTACTTGTACGTGAAAAAATGTACAATAACTACGTCTTCAAACCCAGCAAATTTCAACACCCCCTATCTCGCAAACGAAGCATTTGCGGAGATACCGTTTATAAAGCAAACTGTCATTATTTTTTCATGCAGAATTACCCCCTTGCAGTTTGTCATACTTATTTTAAAACCCCATGCATTGATGAAAAACATGGCTAGTTGTAAAAGTACCTAACTTTTTTTTATCTAACATTAGCGAATGAATCAAAAAACAAAATGTTGAGAAAACATGAGGCTATAGTTGGATTTTAATTTCAGTATTTTATACATGCTAGAATATTCCACAGGATGATGCGAACTTTGAGAAAAAACACAGTTTGATTGGTACAGTCGGTAG
This sequence comes from Diabrotica virgifera virgifera, assembly GCF_917563875.1. Taxonomy (NCBI): domain Eukaryota; kingdom Metazoa; phylum Arthropoda; class Insecta; order Coleoptera; family Chrysomelidae; genus Diabrotica; species Diabrotica virgifera. Next base: position 127,338,393 of record NC_065452.1, read on the forward strand.
TGTTTAGCAATAATACTATTACAGCGATATTGTTAAAGAATAAGGCTATAATATACATATTAAAAAAATCACTTAAATCGGAAAGCAGGTTCAGGAAATTTGGGACATAAAAATGACGCATTTTTAAGGTGTCCGGTTAATTTTGCACCCCAGTGTATTTACCAATTGCGACATATCTCTCCCAGTAAAAATACGGCTGCTAAAATGCTATGTATTTCCAGTCTTACTGTAAGGCGCAGAGGCCTGGACAATAACGTCAAAAAAGAGCTAGAGGCATTCAAAATGTGAGTGTACCGACGTAGAGGTATTGCACCGAATGAGAAAACAAAAAGAAATATCTTTCACAATAATTAAGAAACGGAAACTTGAATACATCGGTCATATTATGAGACATGATAAATATCGTACACTGCAACTTATAATACAGGGTAAATTAAAGAGCAAACGGGGACCCGAAAGAAGAAGACACTCTTGGCTTCAAAACTTACGCCAATGGTATAGATAGACTAACATCGATCGGGTTATTCAGAAACGCCGCAAACAAAATTAAAATTGCTATGATGATAGCCAACGTCCGCAACTGATAAGGCACACGAAGAATGAGAAGGAAACTGTTATGGACATAAGGAAATACTGGTCACTTTCAAATCCGAATCCGATTCCTTAAGATGCAACTCACTGTAGGAACGTGAACTGAACATCTCTATTAATTGCATGTATACCACGTGTAAAACTTTTAACCAATTTATTACTTAGTCCACGATAACAGAGGTCAACTTTTTTTCCTTTTGTTATCAATTTAAAAAACGTTCAACTACATTGGCTTATCATATCACAGAAAAAATGGCGATTGGATCATATTAATTAGTAACTAGGGTAATAAAAAATAGCATCTACAACGTTATCGGCGATTGGAAAATGAAGTTATCTCACTTTTATGAAATAAAAGTGCACATCAAATTATATTTAGAAACTCAAGTAGGTCTCTCTGATAAAAAGACAAAATCGTCGTATTTGGACCCCTTTTAGTATTGTTAGAATACACAAAAAAATGCTGGCTTTAGTTTCGAAGCTCTAAATTAACCTAATCATAGTGAATTCCAAAAAGAAAACTATCAATAAAAGATTGTTGGAGAATACATCACACTTTGAACTACAGAAAAATACTAAAGTCTACAATCCTCTAAAGTCTAAAGAAACAAAAAATAATGAAAATAATGAATAGACGGTAGTGTTTAAAAAACAAACTTAGTAAAAGTAACTTAGTAAAAGTAACAAGTAAACTTAGTAAATCTTAACAAAAAAAGAAGCTATTAGAAGTACTCACTGAAAAGAACACGTTTTTACTTGTCTGAATACGAGTATCTTGAAGAGCTGTTAAATGACCAATCATTTGACTACAATTAAAGAAGAAGAGGAAGAAGAATTGGAGACGTCCAACTACTTGTTAAGAAATCACCACCAGTAGACCGAGTGTAAACCAGTTTACCTACTTGGGAAAATAGATAACTTTTCCTGGCTATTGTGGAATTTCAAGCTCCTCTTATCCAACTAAACTCACAGAACTTACACTCACAGGAGCAACAAACGTGGTCAGAATCCAGAAAGATCTTTCAAGACTCTTTCATTGCAAAAATGGACTAAGACAGGGTGATGGCTATCGTCGTGTCTTTTATTTAACCTTGCTCTAGAGAGGGTAAGTCGATATTCCCAGGCACTGTCTTAACAAATCTGTGCAAGATGTCGGATATGCAGATAACATCGATATCATAGTCACAGAGTCTCTGACGGATGCATTTCGGTCGTTAAGGGAATTTGCACAGAGAATGGAACTACATTATAAATGCCCAAAAGACCAGATATATGTTTTGTACGTACTTCAAGCAAGCAGACACCTCGAAGAATAATAATTATTGATTTAGAATTGGAAGGTGTGGATACCTTCATATACTTAGGCTCGCTGTTGAGTAAAGATAACGTCAGCGAAGAAATTAAAAGAAAAATAGTGCTTGCCAATAAGTGTTACTACGGCTTGATAAGACAGATATCTATAAAACACTAATAAGACCAGTCCTAACATATGAAGCAGAAACGTGGTCACTCATACAGAAGGATCAAGAAGTGCTTAAACGTTTCAATCGAAAAATCCTATGACGAATATATGGAGGACTAAAAAAGCAAGGTTTCTGGCGCAGGCGTTGCAACTTTGAGTTGCATAGAAGTTTCGGGCAACCTGACGTTGTTAAATTCATTCGAACACCTTAAATGGATATGGCACCTAATCAGGCGAGAGGAAGGTGCAACAGTCAGAAAAGGTTTTTACCGAAGAGGGCCGATTGTATAACGGGCCAGAGGAAGACAGAGACTATGTAACAAGACAATTTAGAGGACGACTTTTGGAGTTAGACTATGGAGAAGAGTTGTCAGAGACAAGGATGAATGCTCATAACGAACTGTGATGACACTCATGATGACGATGATCTGGGAACAATGGTAAACGAACAATTGGACCACTCACAGGAGATAAAAACTAGAATTGAGAAGCTCTTTAAAAGCCACAACCTCACTCTGGACATCAAAGTAAAGCTCCTAGGATGTTATATCTTCTCGATAGGAGTTGAATCCTGGACACTCACTAAGGAGATAGAGAAGAAACTTAATTAGAATATCTCGGACACATAATGAGGAACGACACTAAATACAGATTATAGTATTCACGAAGTGAGGAATTAAGAGAAGAAGAATATCATGGTAAAAAAACCACAATAACAACTACCTAATACATTTGGACGAAGATTAGAGAGGCTAATAGGCCTGGATCCCGCGTACCAAAAAAAAAGTAATGTAAGCTGAAATTTAGCAAGCTGAAAATTTGAACAGCTTAACGGTGTCTAGTCGGACAAACTTTGATGCATGAGAACACTGGAAAAGGGAAGTTTTAATTGTGGGACGTGATTTTAATTATTGTGGAACTTGTCATCCTGACAAGTTTATGGTTATGAAAACTAGCAGGTTGTTAAGTTTATTCCATAGCAAACTTTATATATGATAAAATGTTTGTCCGACAAATATGTTGGGCATTTTAATAAGTCCGACACGTAGAACATGTCAAATGACAGGAATTATGTTGGTGATAAATAGCAGTCTGATTTTAGCAAGAGAGTTTAATGAACGGGTAACAAATCAATTCAAAGTTCTGTCCGACAAAATACATGGGACGTTTTCGTAGGCTGACGTTCGAAACTTGTAACCTGTTCCACAATTAAAACTTCCCCTGTTCCAGTGTTCCCGTACATCAAAGTTCGTCCAACTAGACACTGTTAAGCTATTAACAAATTTTCAGCTTGCTAATAATAAACTTTTTTTTGGTACGCGGGATCCAGGCCTATAAGATTCAGAAGAAAAAGAAGTGTCCAGATCTGTGAGCCATAAACGAAAAGGCTTTGAAAGAATTAAGTACTATTTGCCCAATACTAATCAAGCTAATGCGTTTTTTATTTTTTTTAAGTACTTTTTATCACGAACTCATTTTCCATACTTTTGCACCCTATCTATCGATGTTTTTTAATGGAAAACGAAGAAAACTTCTCAATTTCTTCCAAACAAATGTTGCGAATAAGAAAATTGGAAGTTGATAAAATATTTTACAAAAATACTTCTTTTCTTATTTTCCGCTTCTATGGAAACAGAGTACCTTCTGCTCGATTTGGCAACACCGAAATAACCTAACAAAGCGAGCACACAAGTAAGATTTCAGCAGGAAACTCGGAATATAACCTTGACGACCAATCTCAATAGTCATCAGGAGCGGCGCTCGGCACTCTGGGACTGGGTTTAGATCGACCGAAAAATCCGTTGATTATTTTTTTATTCGATTTAAAAATGTCTTAAAATAGATGAATAACCTCCAAATTTAATAGAAATTTAAATTATTTGTTAAAATTAATTTTGTGGTGTTAATAGAATTCGATTTAAAAGTAAAATTGGATATAAAGCGATGAATAGTAATAGAATTGGTGGAAAAGTTTGCAGAGTGGAATTAAAAACAAGATTTAAGTTCAAAACTTTATTCTTGGGTATATACTTTCGTAATTTTTTACCATTTACCCATTAATTGAGAAAAAAATGGCAAAAAATAGACCAGTACATATGGCATTCATCGTATGACAGAAAAGTTCCAATGAAGCTGAAAGGAAAATTCTATAAAACAGCCATAAGACCGGCTATGATGTACGGAACTGAATGTTGGGCAGTGAAGAAGAAAGAGGAACAACGAATGCATGCGGCGGAGATGAGAATGCTTAGATGGACGAGTCAAGTGACAAGAAAGGATAACATTAAAAATGAGTATATTAGGGGGAGTCTAGGTGTGGCACCAATTGATGCCAAAATGAGAGAGCATGTTGAGATGGTTTGGTCATGTTCAACGTCGAGACGTTAATCATCCAATACGAAGAGTAGCTGAAGTGCAGATTCCTGGAAGGAGTAGGAGAGGAAGACCAACGAAGCCGTGGGGGGAGACGATTAGGCAGGACATGTTGGTAAAGGGGATTAATATTAATATGACCCAGGATAGAAACCCACCTCATGTTTATCGACTTGCAGAAGGCGTACGATACAGTTCCTGTAAACAAACTCTGGAACGTGTTACGACAGACGAATATTAGTGCCACCTTAATAAAAGCCTTAAGAAATTTGTATGAAGGGTCAACATCACAAATAAAAACTGGAAACAGATTATTGCAAAGCTTCCTGGTTAATAAAGGTCTACGTCAGGGGTGTTGTGTATCACCGACCTTGTTTAAAATATATGTTGCAAAAGCATTGAAAGAGTGGAAACGAAAATGCAGAGGCATGGGCGTAGACCTTGGAGAGATTTGCTTATATACATTGCAGTTTGCTGATGACCAGGTTGTTATAGCAAACGATAAAGATGATCTAGAGTACATGGCAAGGAAATTACAAGAAGAATATAGAAAGTGGGGGGCTAGAAATTAATACAGAAAAAACAAAATACCTGCCAATAGGTACCGAACTATAGAACATCACATTAGAAAATAATGAAATCATCATGCCCTGCGACCATTACACATACCTAGGAATCGTTTTTGACACAACGGGGAAAGATGATGAAGAAATAAAGAGAAGAATAACACAATCCAGAAAAACAATAGGTTGTCTAAACAGCGTACTGTGGCATGAAATAGGAAAAAGAAGAAAACACAATATCTACGAATCTCTTATTAAAAGCAGTCTATTGTACGGAGCAGAAACTTGGCGGATAACCGAAAACAACAGAAGAAAACTGGAGGCAGTAGAAATGGACGCTTTTAGAAGATCAGTAGGAGTGTCACGCAGAGAGAGAATACGTAATGATGAGATAAGACAGCGAATGGGGGTTGACGGCTCTCTAACAACAGATATAGAAAGAAAACAGCTGATATGGTACGGACACGTACAGAGGATGGATAACTCAAGACTCCCTAAAATAATTATGCAATGGGTACCACCAAACCGCAGAAAGAGAGGAAGACCCAAGAAATCTTGGAGAGAGGGAGTAACGAAGGCGATGAGCGCAAGAGATCTTAGAGAGGGCCGATGGGATGATAGAGTGTCATGGAAATTAGGCATCGGACAACGTCGCAAGACGTTTTAAAACCGATTGATATATATTACCCAGGATAGAATTGTGTGGAGAAATGCAATCAGGGAAGCCGACCCCGCATATTGATAAGGCAAAGAGAATGATGACGATATGGCATTCATCGATTTAAAAAAGGCATATGACACGGTTCTCAGAAAACAACTATGGAACACGATGAAGGAAATCGGAACTCGGAAGTTATAGACTACAGGCCCATGTCAAAAATGGATGGGTCATATGAACCACAAGGTGACGTACATAGGACGATATAAGAGCATAAAATAATAAGATTCGGCAATATGCCGTCACTTGTAAGCAGTCCAACTGAGTGCTGGTGAGAATTCAGAAGTGCAGGTAGAGTGGGTACATTTTGGTCATATATTTTTGTACGGCATTTTTACCATAGATAGATCCATGAAAAATAATAAGAAAGCGCGCAGTGCCGTACAAAAATGGCGAGCCACAAAGTTGGTAAATTTTTTTGATTTTCTGACAATTTCCAGGGTAAATTTGGTCATTTGATTCTGTACGGCATCAGTTTCATACTGTTTCAATACAACTTCTAATCCATTATTCCGCAACGCCGTACAAAAATCACGCGACAAGGGGAAAAAATCACAAGGGTGATTTGAAACAACATAAAATTAATTTATTTTGAAAGTATTTTATGCATAGATAACATTATTTTACATGCCGTACATTTTCGTTGGTCCAAAGGTTTGTAGGAAAAAAAAGCTCAAGGAAAAATCCACAGAATGAAATGTACGAAAAATCCATATAACGAAATGTAAGGTGAAATTTATGACGATATTTTTTTATGCGGCACTTAGATAGTTCATTTGTACTTAATGCAATAATTTATAAAAAGTTAACGCCGTACAAATCTGAAAGTTCATATTGATAAAAAAGTAATAAAAATATTAAATAAATATAATTTACATATATTTATATCGCTTAAGGAGCAACGTTATGTTACGACGTTTAGCATTTGTAGGCATATTATCTACACCTGCCTATAATACTGTACTGTGTGCTAAGTAGTCGTTTTCTAGTAGTAATTTTTCTAAAAAATAGTAGTTGTTTTATTTATTCACATCATTACAATGAAACAAATTAATTATATATATGTAACAATAATGCTTGAAGTATATATTAAACCAAAAAGTATACAAAACTGTTGATACTGGGATTTACAGTTTCAATTCTTGGATATTATATACCTACACACCCTTTCACTTCAGTTAGACGTCATAATGATAGTATCATATATTATCAATAATAATTGTTTTCTTCAAAAATATGTTAATACCGTACAGTATCAAATGACCATAAAATACTATGTACCTTTAAAATGGGTAGCGTCATTATTATCAACCTAAAAGATATGGTATGCATTAAAATGTACGGCATCATTTTTTCCTAATTTATTTATCTTAATACTATTTAAAACAAAGGATAAATGTATAAAATTGCTATATTTTATTAATCTATGAATATTTAAACTGTGGCAATATTTTAAAAAATTTCTGTTTTTGTATTTCTCTATAATTTTTTTTTAAAACAGTTTCTTTTGAACGGCAATACTATATAACAATTATATTTTACAATATAATGTTAAAGAAAAAGTTGCCGTACAGAGTCAAATGATTTTTTTAGCTTTATAAATCAAGTATACCATGAAATTAACATAAGTATTAATAATAATGTACATTCGAATGAACAATAATTTTTTGACGGCATTATTTTTAATAGTACTTTTGAGTGCTAAATAATGTTTTGGAACCGAAGCCGTACTTTTTCAAATCACCCCCCCCCCCCCGACCACGGAAAAAGAGGGGATTGCAACCCTCGATTTTTCCCCTTGTCGCATGATTTTTGTACGGCGTTGCGGAATAATGGATTAGAAGTTGTATTAAAACAGTATGAAACTGATGCCGTACAGAATCAAATGACCAAATTTACCCTGGAAATTGTCAGAAAATCAAAAAAATTCACCAACTTTGTGGCTCGCCATTTTAAGTAAGAGTTAAAACCGGCAATAAATACTCCAACGAATTTAAGAATACAAAAGGCTTATTGCAAGGATGCTCTACATCTCCGATACTGCTCAAGATATTCCTAGAACAAATATTAAAACCATGGAAAAGGAAATTTAAAAGGATGGGAATTCCAATCCGGGACAACTTCTTGTACACAAGTTTTGCAGATGACCAATATGAAGAAGATCTGTCCTATATGATCCGAAAATTAGAAGAGGAATACACAAAAAAAATGTGACTGGAAATAAACCTAGAAAAAACCGAATACTTAACCGAAAAATGAAGGATGTTCTAACAAAAGCCCAAATGGATGATACAGAATGGCGTATAATACAAAATTTATACTGGAACCAATCAGCCACAATAAGAACAAATCTTGGAGATGAACCGACGGAAGCGATCCAGATTCTGCGAGGCGTTAGACAAGGATGTATACGTTCACCTATATTATTTAACCTATATTCAGAGGAAATATTTAGTGAAGCCTTGGAAAATTGCGAACATGGAATACTCCTAAATGGAGAACGCCTAAACAACATCCGCTATGCAGACGACACCGTAATTTTTGCAGACAGTTTAAACAGTTTACAGCAACTCATAAACAAAGTAAATGAAGTAAGTGAAAAATTTGGACTACAAGTAAACATATCAAAAACTAAATTTATGGTCATCAGCCAAAATAAAATTAGAGACGTCTAACTGATTACCAAGAATACACCAGTGGATCGAGTAAAACAGTATACCTATCTTGGAACAATAGTAAACGAACAATAGGATCACTCACAAGAAGTAAAATGTAGAATAGAGAAGGCTAGGAGTGCATTCAACAACATGGCCAAACTCTTTAAAAGCCACAACCTTAATCTGGAGATAAAAGTAAGGCTCCTTCGATGTTATATCTTCTCAATATTATACTACGGAGTTGAATCCTGGACACTCACTGAAGCGATGGAGAAAAAACTTAAAGCCTTAGTGGCTATAGATGTGTCTATACAGGCGAATCCTAAAGATATCATGGACGGATAAGATAACCAACAAGACCGTACTACGAAGGGGAAAGAAAGAGAGGTGATGTATACGATTAAAAGGAGAAAGTTAGAATATCTCGGACACATAATGAGAAACGGCACTAAATACAGATTACGGAAGGAAATCCTTCTAGGCAAAGTATTCGGAAAGCGAGGAATTGGGAGAAGAAGAATATCATGGGTAAAGAACCTGAGGAAATGATTCTCCACAACAACAACTAATCTATTTAAAGCATCAGTTAATAAAGCAATTATAGCCAGAATGATCGCCAATATTCGAAACGAATAGACACCAAAAGAAGATTTTGTTTGGTCCTGCTATTAGTTAAAGCGAATAATTGTCTACAGAGCACAACTATTTATAGGAAAGTTCCATCGACCTTCAAAATTTATATTTGTATAAGATATACTAAAGCGACGCCCCTGGTAGTCATCCCTGAATTTTAATAGGTCACCCTGAAACCCGGTCCACCCCCTTTCTGGTCGCAAGATTACACGACAGTGTTGTCAGTCCCCATTTTCGTCCTAAAATACGTTTACTGCAAGGGCTTTGGAGGAACTTTGTGCCTTCGTCCTTTATGCGCTAAACGATTTCTCAACCCCCTTCGGTGAATTGAGGTTCTACTCCCTTTTTAGGGTGCGCGACATGAAACAAAGGAATCGGGATATATGGTCAAGATTTGTGTTACTTTGTGTTTGTTCTCTAAGAATTTCGTATTATTCAAGTCATTGAAATGCAAAAATACGGCGGTCTTAATGTCAACTAAGCTAATAAAAACGATTGAGGGAAAAATCGATGCCATGCTCCCTACCCTACAATTTATTGAGGCTTAAACAGATGGCTTCGTGCTGCTTCTTAAAGCCTACTAAATTAAATAAGGTTTAAGACACATACAGGACTCTCTTGGTGCTAATATGGTATTCGGTCTACCGTCACGTTTCTGCTATAGCTTGCGGTCTACCGAGCGATGCGATTTATAACCTGTATTATGGTGCCGGCAAAAAATCTTTGCAAAGTGAATACAACGCATAAATCAAATGAATTTTGAACATATTTTATACGCATATTTTTTAACGCATATTTTAAACATCCATGTTTAATTCCACATTTTACTTCTATGTTCCTATGACGGATTAATTTTAAAGGGTTTTTATCCACATATTTTTTACTTTGGTGGTTAGCATGTTAGATTCACGAAAACACTGATGATGATCGGTCATCCGATCGAAAACTAGTTCTGTTCTGTGATGTAGCCCTTTATAGGGATTTTAACAAATATACCTTTTATAAAGGATTTTTGGTTGGTATAATTGCTGATAGTGAAATGAAAGATAACGTAGTGGAAGTTGTAAGAACGAGTGATAGAATTGTAATTGATAAAGAGGTATTGAATGTTGTGTGTGTATATGCTCCTCAAACAGGTCTGGGTGAGAATGAAAGAAGAGCTTTTTATGACCAAGTAGGAGACGTACTGAGTGATATTCCAGCAGAGGAGAAAGTTATAATAGAAGGTGATTTCAATGCACACGTGGGCCAAGCCAAGACAGGATACGAAGCAATACATGGGGGATTAGGCTTTGGAACTAGAAATGAAGCTGGAGATGGCATGCTTGAATTAGCAACAGCATTGGATATGGCGATTGTTAACACATTCTTTAAAAAGAGAGAAACTCAACTTATTACCTACAAAAGTGGACAACATCAATCCCAAATAGACTACTTCATGATAAGGAAAGAAGACATACGTGAATGCAAGGACTGCAAGGTAATAGTTAGTGAGACAGTAAGCCAACAACATAAGCTGCTTGTTCTGGACATCGAAGTAAAAAGCGAAACTAAACAAAAATATCGGAGAGGACCACAAAAAATCAAGTGGTGGATGCTAAAAGATGAGAAAGAAGGTCTATTCAGGAGAAGAATAGTAGAAAACATAATATGTTGGAACATGAAAGGAAGCCCTAATACAATTTGGAGAAAAATGGCCAGTAGTATTAGAGAGACTGCTATTGAAATATGTACTTGGGAAAACGTCGGGAAAAAAGTTTGAGGATAAAGAGACTTGGTGGTGGTCAAATGAAGTACAAGGAAAAATAAAAGAGAAGAGAAAATTATATAAAAAGTGGCAAGAAACCAGATCCGACACAGACCTTCAAAACTATATGGTGGCGAAAAAGGAAGCGAAAATAGCAGTAGCAAAAGCCAAAGCAGAAGCGTATTCAAACCTATACGATCAACTTGATACCAGGGAAGGCGAAACGAAGATATATAAAATAGCCAAACAGAGAGCAAAGAAAGCAAAAGATTTTAATCAGATTAGATGTATCCGAGATGAAAATAATAAAATACTAGTTCACGAAAGGGATGTCAAAAAGAGATGGAGAAAGTACTTTGACAGCTTATTAAATGAAGAATTTGACAGACAGCCTGTAGAGTCAACGGAGACAGTAGCAGCAATGGTCACCAAAATAACAAACGAGGAAGTGGCTCAAGCGCTTCAAAAAATAAAGAAAGGAAAAGCGGTAGGACCAGATGATATTCCTGGGGAAGTATGGAGAGCATTGGGAGAGACAGGAACAAGGTGGTTAGCAGGCCTATTTAATAGAATTATGGAAGTTGGACAAATGCCAGACGAATGGAGAAGCAGTATACTGGTACCTGTTTACAAAAACAAGGGAGATATACAACAATGTACAAACTACAGGGCTATAAAACTGCTTAGCCACACCATGAAAATATGGGAAAGAGTAATTGATAGACGGATACGTGAAGAGACCGAAATATCCGAGAATCAATTTGGCTTTATGCAGGGCAGATCAACAACAGATGCAATTTTCATTATAAGGCAGTTGATGGAAAAAAACAGGAGTAAAGAAACAAACGCTCATATGGTATTTATTGATCTTGAGAAAGCATATGATAGAGTTCCTCGAGAGATTCTGTGGTGGGCACTCAATAAGAAAGGAGTTCCTGGTGAATATGTAAAGATTGTGAGGGATATGTATGAGGGAGTAACGACTAGTGTTAAGACAGGTGTGGGAGAGACTGATAAATTTCATGTGAAAGTAGGATTGCACCAAGGCTCTGTGCTTAGTCCGTATTTATTCTCATTAGTTTTGGACCAGATAACAGCGAAACTACAGGGTAACATTCCATGGTGCTTAATGTATGCTGATGATGTCGTGTTAGTAGGAAATAGTGAAAGAGACTTAGAACAAAAACTGGAACAGTGGAAGCAAGCTCTGGAGGAAAAAGGTTTAAAACTTAGTAGGACAAAAACAGAGTATTTGGAATGTTCATTTAAAGATGGAGCTACTACAAATAAAATGGTATCTTTGGATGGTGAAATGATTGTGAAAAGCAATAGTTTTAAGTACCTAGGATCGGTATTACAGAGTAATGGAGAAATAGATGGAGATGCATGCAGTAGAATTAGGGCTGGATGAATAAGTGGAAGGAAGCGAGTGGTGTGTTGTGTGACAGAAAAATTCCAATGAAGCTGAAGGGAAAATTCTATAAAACAGCCATAAGACCGGCTATGATGTACGGAACTGAATGTTGGGCAGTGAAAAAGAAAGAGGAACAACGAATGCATGTGGCGGAAATGAGAATGCTTAGATGGATGAGTGGAGTGACAAAGAAGGATAAAATTAGAAATGAGTATATTAGGGGAAGTCTAGGTGTGGCACCAATTGTTGCCAAAATGAGAGAGCATAGGTTGAGATGGTTTGGTCATGTTCAACGTCGAGACGCTAATCACCCAATACGAAGAATAGCTGAAGTGCGGATTCCTGGAAGGAGTAGGAGAGGAAGACCAAAGAAGACCTGGGGGGAGACGGTAAGGCAGGACATGTTGGTAAAGGGGATTAACATTGATATGACCCAAGATAGAATTGTGTGGAGAAATGCAATTAGGGAAGCCGACCCCGCATAGGGATAAGGCAAAGAGAATGATGATGATGATCTTTTATAAAGGGTTTTATCGTTTTTTTTTTTTTTTTCATCCATTTGGTTTTTGTGATGTTCAGTTTGAGCCCGTATTGTGCGCTTGTTCTTTGTACCTTATCCAATCAGGCAACTCAGCTCTTCCATGCTACTCGCGAGAATCACAGGCTCATCAGCATACCTTATGTAATTAATCATTTATCTTTATGCCCTATGTGCTTTCCACTAGCGCTGTTTTAAATACTTCTTCCGAGTATATGTTAAAAAGAATACGAGACAAGACTCCTTTTATAAAATATGACAAAGTATTCATTTGTAAAATTAAAATAGTAATTCTTCTGATTTATACGTTTTACTGTAAAGATTTTTTTGCCGGCACTGTATATCTGCACGACTAAACATCATGATCTTTTTTCAGAAGGGTTTGCACACAATAATGAAAGGCAATAAGCCATTTGTAGGCTAAATGTTACAAATATTTTTCTCTATAAGTGTTTTCGTAGATTTCATTATATTCCGCAAATCTCTCAGGAATTATCAGATTGCGATCGGTAGACTGCACACTATAATAGATATGCACGGGTAGATCGCATCCTCGGGGTAGATCGTACACTATAGTAATGTCAGCTAAGCTAATAGAAACGATTGAGGGAAAAATCGATGCTCCCCCCTACTCTACAATTTATTGAGGCTTAGACAGATGGCTCCGTGCTGCTTCTTGGAGCCTACTAAATTAAAAGGTATTAAGACTCATACAGGGCTCTCTTTTCCTTAAGACTTTGTGTACAGTTGAGTACGCGAATCTTTACCCGTGCGTGCGTCATCATAAGTCGATGATAAGTCGGAAATTGAAATTTACTAAACGCAACAGCAAGTCACTTAAAGCGCTGGTTTCCTCGAAAGCGGCACCGACAAACTGCAACCGTAGCACTGCGATGAATTAAGTCAGATTACGGTGAAAAATTCAAGGTTCTTCACTGCAGCAATGAAATGTGTACACTCAGCAAGTTGTGGCTTCCAACGCATCCTTGGAAACCACCGCTATTATTTTGCGTGGTACAGTTTTTTATGACGTCATTCATCGCAGTGTTACGGTCTCAGTTTGTCGGCACTGCTTTCGAGGAAACCAACGCTTAAGCGACGATTCCGAACAAGACCGCAAACCGCAGCAACAGACCTACTGGTTCATATGGTTTCTGTATGTCGAGTAGAGCGGCACTGTCGCCGTCGCACGTAGAACGTCGCCGCACGTAGACAGCAGTACTGCAGGGTTGCCAGATTGGGGGAATTTCCCCCAAATTTGGGGTATTTTTTCTTGTTTGGGGATTTTTTGGGGGTATACACTGAATGGGGGATTTTTTGGAGGAAAATTTTTTCGCATTGGGGTTTTTTGGGGTATAATTTTAAGAACACATTCCATTTCTTGGCCGATTTTGAATTTCAAGTTAAACTGTGATTCACAAAAATCTTTGAATATAAATTCATTTAAAATCGATTCTGCCATCTAGTACAAACTACTTAACTTATTTTGTAAAGCATTACAGTTTTCTTCAATAGCGACACAACAAAATTTGGTTTTTGTGCGCTTGATGGTGTATTTAAATATTCATAATGGTACCTATGTGAAACACAGAAAATCATATCTCCTATTGTTTAACTTTATTTACTTTTCTAGAATTAACTTTGAAGAAGGTTGTATTTCTGGTGTGTTCAATAATACGCATAATTTATTTAAATTAGTGTTTGTAGACGTGTTAATCTAAAAATATGCCTAAAGAAAAGGAGTATACTCGAAAATACCGACTTGCTTGGGAATCGGATGCTGAACTTAAAGGAAGGTAATCTGTTTAATAGAATTTTAATGGTGTGGGTCATTAATAATTAATTATTCTATGTATGATGGATTGGTCCTGTATCAGAAGATGACACAAAATCATTTTGTAAGATATGTAAATGGCAGATTTATAATATATTGTATAAAATTTACTAAAATTCTACGCTGGTAAAATGTCACTTGACAGCCAAAAAAGAAGAAAAAATGACAGATGACAGCCCAAAAAGAAGAAGAAATGACAGATGACAGCTCAGAAAAAAAGAAGAAGAAATGGCAAATTAATTTTTGGGGGATTTTTTTAAAAAAATGTCCTTTTTGGGGGAATTTGTAGTTCAGGTTGGGGGAATTGTATAAATCGGTCTGGCAACCCTGCAGTACTGCACCAGAACCAGTAGTGTCGCCGACCGCAGAGCGACCACACGTATTTTTGCTGTTTCCAAATTGACAGAAAAGTGAAAAGAATTGAATTTCTTTTGAAAATGATTATTTCAAATGAATAAGAAGAGCAATTAATTAATTGTGTAGCAAAATATTCAGTTATTTACGACGCAAGCTTTCTTCAAATTGTCTATTTTTAAATAGAGACCCAGTTGACTTCCTTTTTCTTTTATAATGCAAAAGTAAAACGTCGTCGTCATCTTCTTGTTCCATCAAAAGATATAACATTAATTCATCGTTGTTCATTGCGTCTGACATCCTACTTATACGACTTTTAATATTATACTATTATAAATTCCCATCGTGTAATGCTGTTATCGCTATTATGTAGATACAGTGCAGTTCTGCTCGGAATTGGTCTGACCGCAGACGACACTGTCGCTGCAGTCTGCGGTTTGCAGTCTCCACTTTCGGAATCGTACCTTTACTGTCACTTGCTGTTGCGTTTAGTAAGTTTAGTAAAGACTTATTATCATCGACTTATTTCGTATGCTTTAACTTTAAATGATGACGCACGGGTAAAGATTCGCGGACTCAACTGTATCTTTCATTAGAACTTTGGCAGATAAATAGTATTTGGGGATAAATGCTAAAACAAGAGTAGGAACTTTCCATAGAAGGATTTTCCAATTTATATAGATCTGGTTTAACTTGCCCAAAATAGACAGTGTCACATTTTTACTACTGAATATTCAAACAAATTGAAAAGAATATACAGTGTGTCTGCGTAACTTGGAACCATATGGGAAACTTTTTTAATACCAATTTTACGAAAAAAGTGATTCTTCATTAAGTGCTCTGCATAGTCTGAAACCCAAGATGCAATCATAAGATATCAAATTTTATCAATAATATACGAGGTATGTCCAAAAATATGAATTTCGCTCAAGAGTAAAAGTGTCTTTATATTTCATAATATCAAAAATTGTTATTAAGAAAAGTTGTTTGTAATTAAAAATTATGTTATAATGGATTCACGCTCTTCTAATTGAAAAAAAATTTTTTTGAAAATTTTCCTCAAATTACGAGTACCCAACATTATTTTTATTTAAGATACCTCCGTTATTATTAATTTTGCGAAAAAAAGTTATTCTTTATAAAAATGTCTGAATAGTCAAAAAACTAATATGCAATCATAAGATATTAATTTTTTTCAATTTTATACGAGGTATGTCAAAATATATGAATTTCGCTCAAGAGTAAAATACCTTTATAGTTCACAATATTTCAACTAGAAGAATGCAATTATTGCATATTGAAACATATTTTTTAATTCTTGACAACTTTTTATAATAACAAATTTCAATATTGTGAAAAATAAAGGTACTTCAGAAATTCATAACTTATAATTCAGCGAAATTCATATTTTTTGACATACCTCGTATAAAATTGACAAAATTTAATATCTTATAATTTTATCTTAGTTGTTTGACTATGCAGAACGTTTCATAAAAAATAATTTTTTTCGTAAAATTAATAACAATGGAGCTATCATAAATAAAAATGATGTTGGGTGTCCGTAATTTGAAGAAATTTTCAAAAAAAAAATTTTTCAATTAGAAGAGTGTAAATGCAGATTATAACATAATTTTTAATTACAAACAACTCTTCTCAATGA
The DNA here is from genome assembly GCF_917563875.1 of Diabrotica virgifera virgifera. Classification (NCBI taxonomy): domain Eukaryota; kingdom Metazoa; phylum Arthropoda; class Insecta; order Coleoptera; family Chrysomelidae; genus Diabrotica; species Diabrotica virgifera. The sequence goes on from NC_065452.1 coordinate 127,354,937, forward strand.
CAATTTTCGATATTGTGAAATATAAAGGCACTTTACTCTTGAGCGAAATTAATATTTTTTGACATACCTCGTATATTATTGATAAAATTTTATATCTGATGATTGCGTCTTAGGTTTTAGACTATGCAGAGCACTTTATAAAGAACTTTTTTTCGTAAAATTAATATTAAAAAAGTTTCTCATATGGTTCCAAGTTACGTAGACACACTGTATATACAGGGTGCGGCATGAATACGAGAAACTCGTTTATCGAAAGAGATACGAAAAAAGATTATTATTTAAGTAAAAGTTATAGATAGGGGCATAATAGATAGGACAGAGGCACCCGTATTGACAGGGTGAACCAAACATTTTAAGCAAGTTTAGTGTCAAACTCATAGCCAACTAGGTAGAATATTGCGTCTTTATTAATATTTTACATACTAAAAATCTTAACTGCTTAGGTATTTTGACAATCAACCAATATTAATAAATTAAGGCTCAGTCTAGATTAAGATGTATTTTTTTCCAAAAATTATTTTTGATTTAATATTTTCACGGCCAACCAAAATTAAACATTTCAATATACTAGTAATTTTTGACAATAGTAGACTATACCAAAAAATGATTTGAACATAAATATATTTTTTGATGTCAAATCACTACAATTCTAGAGGGTGTGAATGTTGCTACGAAATTAATAAAAAAAACGTAATTATCTTTTAAACTACATCGTATAACATTGCAAAACCTTATGTTTCAAGAAAGAAAACATAAAGGAGAGTCCAATAATGTAAAAAATATATAGGGTTGTTCCATTACAAAAAAAAAAGACAAGTTTGTTTCACCTTATCAATACAGGTGGCTGTGTATATTTGAAAATATGTTCTAATTTATGATCCTATCTAGACTCCAACTTTTACCTAAATAACTTTTTTTCGTATCACTTACAACAAACGAGTAATTGGACTTAAGGCCATATACTTAAGTGAATTTGGATATCAGCGGGACTTGAAACTGATACTTCACAAAAATAATCTAGTAGTGGTAAGTTAGGAGAATAAGAGGGCCAATTGGTTTTAACGCATCTATTTTTCAACAAAAATATGATTTAAATACCTACGAACCACAACTATAAAATGTGGCGTGGCACTATCTTTTACTACCACATACTCTACCAACTTCATTCGTATTGCCGTGTCGATTCGTGATGTGAAAAACAATTAGTCCTTTTCTAAACATCAAACCAACCAATGGCGTACTCAAGGTGACTATGAACTACAACTTAGTATCTAGTATACGAAGTTTAGGAATCTCTATATTTCTGAATAGCAAATTGAATGTTATTTGAAATCAGATTCCCTTTTTCATATTAATCTCTCTCTCAAGTTGTAAATAGTATGTTGTTTCTTTCATTTATTCTAATAGATTTGGTTTTATTAATATTGATTTTTAAACCTATTTTATTGGCTTCAGTGGAAAGTGTTTCCAATTGGTCAGTCACCTCTTGGAACCTTTGTCATAAGAGGCAGATGTCACCTGCGCATTCTAGAATGCTTAGGCGTGTGGGTAACGTCCATTGTATCCTGTTTGTGTGGGAATCTAGTTTGGAGAAAACATAGTCTACATATATGTTAATAAGAACGGAGAAAGCACACATCCCTGTATGACTGCAGTCTCGAGTCTCGACAGATGACCTGACGTATACCGCTCTAGGTCAGGGAGACCAAATCATAAATTTGAAAAAAAGGGACACATTCAAGGAGCAGTAGGCACCAAGAATTTTACTAGTCTTTATAGCTCTAAGGAAGAGCCCCGCCTGTGTGCGCCACTGCCAAGGACGGTTTGGGGCGATGCCCAAACAGGTACGGGTGATTGAAACATGGTCTTTTAGCTAATTTGGGACCTAAAAATCCTTTTCAATTTACCTTTGAATATGTAATTTACGTCTTCCCAAGACTGTGAAACAGGCAGAACATTAACAAACTCCGCCAGAATGACATGCATCGACAAACCATCACAACAAAACGGGGAATACAAAATAGCAAGAAACAAAGCCAACTCAATAAATAAAAACAAGAAAAATGACTGGTTTCGCTGGAGGATTTGAAAAACACAAAAAATAGCATGTGCAGATGATCTAGTCATCATAGCGAAGGCGAAGATGACACTTATAAGGAAATAAAGAGGATAGGACTAGAGATAAACCAGCACAAAACAAAATACATGACGATAGGGAAGGATGACACAGCAACTCAGAAATATCTAATAACACAGAATATAAATTTAAAACTGTATCCACCTTTAGCTACTTGGGAGTAACAATAGGGAATACAGAAAAAGGGAGAACAGAGGAAATAATTCTGAGAGACAGAAAAACATATGGAATGAATAGAAATCTGCTGAGAAGCAAGACTTACGTAAGTATAATATTATGAAACTAGATAAGACCTGGTGTTACATGACGATTAACAAGAAAGAGAAAGATAGCCTTCTAAAATTTGAAATAAAATAATGGGAACAATCCTGGGCCAAAATGTAACCATGAGATGGGCAAAAAGAGGGGGAGAAATAAGAACGAAAACAAATAAATGCCGAAATTGAAGAAAAATTAAAGAGAGAAAATATAGTCAGATACATAAAATCAACCCAACGCAAATACCTACGGGACATTTAAGCGTCCCGAGAGACTTTTTCGGTACCCCGGGACAAATCGTTAAAAAACGGAACAATCCCGTTTTTACGGGACGTTTGGTCACCCTACTCTAGGTATACTCGTATACTATACATAGTTTAAAAAATTTTTTTTTAACATAAACTGTTATAAATAATAATTTTCTAACTTATAAGGGATTATTAGTGGCAAAACTAGAAACTATGGGGTTCGAGTTTTTAATAAATTAATGTTCAAGAGTGCAGTAAACAAGCAACGTCTACTAAGGAGTCTGGTGAATTAAACAATTTCATCCAGAAAATAAATAGAAGCTGAAGAATTTTTTGTTGTGAATTTTTCGGAGTTCGAGAAACTTTGAACATAATGTAATTTAATTTGAGCAATGTGCATTAAAAAAATTGCCGTATTTATCCACTTAAAAAAATGAGCGAATTCACAGTGGACTTGCGGAAAGTTTGCTTCACATTAGATCGTGTTCAGTGAACTTTTGTGGGTCAGGGTTTTTTGTGTGTTTTATGTAACTTTTACTTTATTTCAATATTTATACTTGTCTAATAAATTTAAAATCACGTATTTCACAGATACAACAATATAAATATGATCTTTTTGTGTATATTGTATTACAAAAGCATATTTTTAGGAAATTTGTGTACTTATTTGCCTTATTTTGTAATAATATTTACTTTAGAGTAAGAATTGGCATATATTTTCAATTAGAAGTTAGTAAATATTAAATAATCGGTTTTTATTTTTGTACTTGAAAAAACAATCAGCATTAGGATCATTACCTAGCAAATTTACCATTTTAAGTGCTCTGAAAAATAAACAGGTTGCCATATTTATTTTTTATACACTACACAGTGTATAGCATCCAAATATAAATAAATACTAGATATTATGGCACAGAAAACAAAACAATCAATAAGGGGTAAAACAAAAACCAAAAGTGGCGTTGAATGTGCTCCAAAACTAAAATGTAGGTGGGAATAATACAGATATGATGACGAAACAAAGAGATTAGATCCTGGCCATCATATACTTCAAGAATATCAAGATGTGGCTTTCTTCTTTGGCTCCTCTCAAGGCACATGGACATAACAAAATTACGGCGGAAATGATTAAAAATATGGTTGAGCGAGAAAAACAAAAACTATTGGAATTACTCAACATAGCATGGAAAGAAGAACAAGTACCTTCTCTTCTAAATGAATGGATAAAAAGCAAAACTAGAAGTTGCGTTGAATACGCTCTAAAACTAAAGTAGAGATATGTACATAACAAATATGAAGAGGGAACAAAGATATTGGAGCCTGAATATCATATCATGAGGTGGAATGTGGCAAAAAAACTAACGGAACACACAGCGATATATGGAGACGAATGGGATAGGCCTATTATATTCATAATGACAGATACCAAGGACATCATGCTTATCATTGTAGTAATTAGAAATAATGAATGCATTACTGTGGAGCAATTTTGATATTTCTGAAAATTAAGCTATTTAGTGTTACCACACTATCAAATTTCATTTATCACATTTTTTTTCATATACTAAAACAAACCATTTACTCGGCGTATCTATTTACATATGAGGAAACACAATTAAAAAAGCCAAAATATCAACTTTTTGACGTTTTCTAATGACTCTCAATTATCAAAATCTGATATCCACCGAAATGAGTGCGTGCCAGTCTACTAATAGCTAAAAATTACAAATTTTTTCGTTTTTAAAACACATTGGCATATATTACTTGATAAGATGTATTTTTAAATAGCATTTAAAAGTTTAATGTATTCATAACAATATTACATGTCTTTACCGTTGTTGAAAACTTAAAATCCCGATGGAATGTAGAATTTTAACCTCTTCGTTTACCAATATAACCAATAGCGCTAAGCGACTCTTCTAGAACTGCAGACGAGTTGTAGGTAACACCTAGGAATTGAAACCAGAGGTAATCTGTTGGTTATACACATCAGTGATACGACCGACAGTCAGTTATGGTTCAGTACTCTTGTGGAGAAAGACGGCTTTGCAATCTTGTTTGACCACTCTCACCACCCTACAAAGACAAGCGCTTCTAAATATCACAGGAGCCTTGAATAGTACAGGAACGGCTTCATTAGAGGCCTGAGGAAGACAGGTCTTCCTCCGCTGGAATTATATATATTCGGCGGTAGCCTTTATGAAGACCCTGAGACTCAAAGCAAATAATACTTGGAGGCATGGTAGGCAAAAACCAAGGTTTTTTCAAAAAAAAACCAAAATAACCAGGTTTTTTGTTTAAACCAGGTTTATTTGGTTTAAACCAGGTTTATTTGATACAAAGTATCATAAGTCTAAATACTTTAAAAATGAATAAATTATTTTATAAAATAATAGTAATAAACAATGAAAAAAATTATTAAGGCTTTTATTTTTATTTACACACACAAAAAATTAAAATAACAAAAAATATCTTGAAACGTATCAAAACATATTCAAAATAGCTAAGTTCGAAAGTAAAAACTAGAATTTATTTATTTTAATTTTCTTCATTTGCGGCAGCTGTATAAAAAACTTTAAATAAAACATCAGTTTGGAGGCTCAATAAAAAACCAGGTCTTTTTCTTAAAAAACCAGTTGATTTAAACCATGGTTTAAACCAAGGTTTTAAGCATGTTGGTTTAAACCTGCCAACCCTGCAGTTGGAGGCCGAATTATGTATTGAATAGCCACATGAACACTATCAGGACTATACTTCTTGAGGAATCCATCTTTATGATGAACTCAGATATGATGACACCAGAACTAATCTTCACTGAGAAGATTAACACAATTATACTATCTAGAGAACAAAAAGTTCCAAATATTAATGGGGACTTAAATGGTTCACTGATGGATCTAAAACTCCCCATGGTACTGGATCAGGAGTCTTTGCTGAAGTTTTGGTTTGGTGGCCTGCATTGATGAAGACCCTAAAGCTAAGAGAATTAACATTTACACAGATAGCCAATCGGCTATTCTGGCTGTAAAGAACCCACTCACCAAATCAAAACTGGTGAGAAACTGAAAATATTTCCTCAATAACCAGACAAAAGACAATAAAGTGTCTTTAACACGGGAGTAGTCGCGCTCACTTCTGTAACGTGAATAGTCGCGTGTTAGATTCTATCCCACAATACGAATTTAAATTCGAATTTACAACAAATTTTTATTTAATAGTATTTTTATTTACTTGTTATGTTAGAAATATTATTTCTAACAATTATTATAGCTAATTGGCTCTCCCCAAAGCCATAAATTCCACAAAAAGAAGAAGAAAAAAATCCCTACGCATTACTACACCCTTCCTCGAGGCACTTACGAAATTTTTTCAAAATTGCAAAATTTTTCATCAAGTTATCGCGAATCCTAAGAAGGCACCAGGATATGATCTAATTACTGGAGAATTACTAAAAAACCTGCCTCGTAAAGCCATAGTCAAATTGACCAACATCATCAATGCTGCATTTAGATTGCGATATGTTCCAAATTTATGGAAAATAGCTGAGGTTATAATGATACCAAAACCAGGAAAATCACCAAATGAAGTGTCTTCATATAGACCAGCGTTTCCCAACCGGTGAGCCGCGACCCACTAGTGGGTCGCAAGCGAATTTCAGGTGGGTCGCGCCGTGGCGCTTACAGTAGCTGAATAGCGTACAACCGTGCACAATCTGGAAATGGCTCCAGTCCGTGGGGGAGAGATGGGTCGCGAATATGAAATAACATCAAAAGGTGGGTCGCCAGACATAAGGTTGAGAACCACTGATATAGACCATTATCACTTTTACCAGTGATGTCGAAGCTTTTTGAGAAACTTCTGCTAAAAAGAATAAAACCAATAAGAGAAAAGAATAAAACCAATAAGAGAAAAAAATTATTCCAAACCACCAATTTGGCTTCAGAAATAAACATTCTACGATTTATCAGGTACACAGAATTATTAACATAATTGAGAAATCATTCGAAGAAAAGAAAGTATGTGATACAATCTTTTTAGACGTAGCTAAGGCCTTCGACAAAGTATGGCATGAAGGTTTAGTCTACAAACTCAAAATTCTTATGCCTAAACAATACTCAGAAATTTTACAATCATATATATCTGACAGATATTTCAGAATTAAGCAAGAAGACGTGTACACTGATCTAAAAGAAATCAGAGCAGGAGTCCCTCAAGGAAGCGTATTAGGTCCTGTTCTCTACCTGTTATACACATACGATATACCTGAAATGGAAAATGATACTATTTGGATACTAAATGGATAATATACAGAAAAATTACAGTTGGCAATAAATAAAATACACAACTGGACTAAAAAATGGAAAATCAAATTAAATGAATCTAAATCTATTCATGTCAATTTTACAAATAAAAAAATCGAAAACATTCCAATTAGAATATGATGCTCAAATACCATATGCATCATCTGCAAAATATTTAGGTATCACACTTGATGCAAGGCTTCGCTGGAAAGTCCACATTAAAAAGAAAAGGGAAGAATTAGGTATCCGTTACAAAAAAATGTATTGCCTGATGGGAAGAAACTCTGCATTGTCCACATATAACAAAATACTTCTATACAAACAAATACTTAGACCAGTATGGATGTATGGTTGCCAACTCTGGGGCTGTGCCAATTCAAGTAATATTCAGATTATCCAGAGATTCCAGAATAAATACGGAACATCGTTGATGCTCCTTGGTTAGGACTTGGTTAGAAGTTAAAAAAGAACTGATAATTGGTCAACTGATGACCAGATTTCAGTAGTCTAAACACAGCTTGTATTCGAGGGTATACCAGCAGAATGCACCAAGTCAATTTTTTTAGTTATTTAACTATTAATGCAGTCGTATATAAAAAGGTATGCTCTATATACTGCACAAACACACTAAGTCGTGTTTATTATAATAACAGAAAAAAATTTAATACTTCATTTACTAGCAGAATGCATTAAGTACTCTTAATACAGTCTGCTTGTACTATTTTTGCGAAAACCGAACATACAACACTGCATTAACGTTGACTTACAACATTCTGATTGTACAATATGTATACCTATCGTCAGGTTTAAATCAAAAGGTAAATGTACGAAAAAACCTTTTACCTAACCTAATTAAAGGGCCATAAATGTGACAACTCATCATAGGTCAAGCCGTGTTAATCAACTATTTTTGAATATTGAAAATTTTCCAAAATTGTACTCTACGCCGATTAAAATAAATTTTGCCAAAAAGAATGAGTTAATGCAGTTATGCGAAAAGAAAGTAATACCAGAAACCAGAAGTATTTCACAGGTCGTACGAAGATTTGCCGTTTGATGATAAGATTATCAATGTTCTGCCGGAACCTAATGTCTATGATTCAGATTAGATCATTTAGCACTAAAATCACCGGAGTAAATAGATTTTAAATACAGCACCTAGAGACTTGCAACTTTTTGCATTGTGTTCAGGATGATGTCGGGAAAAACGTCTACAATAGAAAAATAAGTGGAAATGCATAATTGTATTTTAAAGGGCACAAAGTGCATCTAAAAGTGCATAAACGTGTCAAGATAAAAAAGGGCCAGATTTTGTCACTAGGGGGCTTTTGGGGTCGCTGAATACGAATTCGCCATCAGCACCGACCCTAGGCGTACCTAGGCCACAGTTTCACTGCTAAGGCACATCATCTTCTGGAGTTTAGAGGGTTTTCGGCATTAAATTGATGCAAACAGATTACTCATGGAGTTTTTGGGTGTGCTGAAGACGAATACACCTTCAGAACAGGCACGTGGTGTCTAGGGTCATGCCATCTTCGAAGTTTCGAGGGATTTCGGCACTTAATGCATGCAAATAGATTACTAGGCGGTTTTTGGGATTACCTAGTACGAATACGCCATCAGAAACGAACCCGGACCACCTGGTGCCCAAGGTCACTGCTAAGGCATGTTACCTTATAGAGTTTTTAGGGTGTTTGTGCATCAGGGGTCAGTTCTGATGTCGTATTCTTATTCAGCGGCCCCAAAAACCCTCGAGTAATCTGTTTGCATCAATTTGCCAAAAACCCACGAAACTTCAGATCATGTGCCTTAGCAGTGAACCTGGGCACCTGGCGCTCCGGTGGCCGGTTCTAAACCAAAAAACCATCAAGTGACAAAATCTAGCCCTTAATACACTTATTTGGATATGTTTATGCACCTTTGAGTGCATTCTTTGCACTTTTAAAATGCAAGTATGCATTTCCATCCATTTTTCTATTGTAGAGGTTTTTTTTGACATCATCTTGAACACAATTCAAAAAGTTACAAGTTTCTAAGTGCAGTATTTAAAATTCCTAAATGCCCTGGTCTAGATGACGAAGACTATTCTATCTAGACATCTATTTGCTTTTTCTACTTTTTTTGTATCTAATAATTAAACTTGTGAAAATTTCTATTGTCCTTTTTTATTTTTATTTTTCAGCAGGATTTTTTTAATGCCGAAATTCTAGTTGTCTAAGATTATAGGATAAAACATTATAATGGTAAAATTGATACAACTAAAATTAACATTAAAATGGGATTAGTTGTGTGTCTAATTGTGTAAAATAGTAACATTATGAACAAGCAGAATGAACTAAGTCAGTTCATTATTTATTAAAAAAATAATTACTAATTAACCAAAAACAATAACTGTTGTTATAATATACCACATTCTTTAAAATACCATTACTATTTGTATACAAGTAATAGAATTAAATAAAAGTAATACTTTTTGTGTAATTTTGATTTATATTTAAAAAATTTACTAAAACTTGATTTTCTCAAAACAGTAATTTTTGACTTAGTGCAATCTGCTCGTATACCCTCAATTTATTTAAAAAAAAAAGTTATCGCGAAAAGGGATAAAATGTGAGATTCTATCTAACGGCGCGACTACTCGCGGGTTAATATGGGTCATGAAGGGGTGCATGGGAACGAACGAGCAGATTGTTAGCGAAACAAGGCTCGAGAGAAACTTTTGAAGGCCCAGAACCTTTCTGTGGCACCACTAAAGATGCTAAGAAAAACGAGGTTCAGAAATGTTTGATAAAGAATCATCAAAAGAAATGAAGAACCACTCAAGGGCAAATCCAGACAAAAAAATAATCATGAATATTGATAAAAAAACTCTCAAACAGTTTGATGAACCTCAATAAACGAGTGATCAAAACGGCCACTGAAATGGTGACTGGACATTGCCGTTTAAGACATCACCTATACAAACTAGGTAAGGTGAATGAACCATCGTGCAGAAAGTGCAAAATGGAAGAAGAGACTGTTATACACATACTATACCAATGCAGTGTGCTAGGTCATTTAAGGCAGGAATTCACTGGTCAAATGAGGTTTGAACCAGAAGAGATCTTAAAACTACCAATAAGAAAACTGTTGGCCTTCGTTGCGGCTACAGAACTGATTAAAGAGTTTAAGGAAAATAACAAGGTATGGTATGACCAAGTGCCAGAGACTATAGAGTCTCCCCTGAGTTAAGAATAAGAAGAACCTCTTCGTTTGTAGGTTATATAATACGAATGGCCAAACAATTTGCAACGTCATTTCATACACTCCTTGTTTTTCTATACACTCAGTTCCTCTATGGGACATTGATACTCATCTACACTGTTCTTGTAACATGCCACCAGTCTTCTAAGTTTGCTGGAGGACGTGGCAATCGATTTAGGTTTTGACCTACAATATCCCACACATTTTCGATGGGTGACAAATCAGCTGTTCTTGATGGCCATTCCAAAGTCTCTATACCAAATTCTTGTATGAACTCCATGGTTTCCAGCTGATCTGACAACTGAGCTGCCATTAAGTCATTGTAATGTAAACAACTCAATTTGCATCCCACGCATTGGGAAGTTCAATACCTTACCTAAGGGCATTATCCTTGTTGCTATGTATCCATCCTAAAGCATTTTATTTAAGTATGCACCTTTAATGCATCTATATCATATTTAAAGGGTTTTTACTCTTAATATTTATTTGGTGGCTCAGCTGGCATCCAATCTGTTTAACACTGATGATGATTTTTTATAAAATCGAAAACGTTTTGTTGTGATGTAGCCCTTAAAATGATTTTAATAAAAATTTTATACCTTTTTCAAAGGATTTCTTTCCAATTTTGTTATTGATGGTATACAGCCAACTACAGGAAAAATGTTTCTTTTCCTTGTGGATTTAAAAAAAAAACTTCAGTTAAAGAAAAGATAATGAGGTAAAAACTTTATGACATTTAGATGATGCTTATATTATTATGTAGATATAGGTAATGCATTTTGGGAAGAACTATGACCTTGAAAATTTCCCATAAACTTGTGTACTAAATCGGCATAATTCATAGCTCTTGGCAAAATCCAAAACCTTAATAATATAAGTAACTAAATATTTTCGATTCTAAAATATTGTAAAAGACTTTAAAGAGTCTGAGTAAGAAAAGAGATATTTAGTTATATTCTTTGTGACATTTTCAAGGTCCTCTCTTCCCAAAATCCATTACCTATACAAAGAAATACTTTTGATCCAAATAAATAAACCATTAAAGTGTTGCATTTTTTTGGCCTTCAGTATATTAAAATACTCTCCCAATAAAAATAAACAGGTGCATTTAGGGTTACAATTTTACCCTCAAGGCCTGACTGCAGCCCCAGAAAGGTGGTTAGTTATGGGAGGCAAATCTAGGTAAAAAATCGGAAGTTATTTTGTAGATGGTTGGCGTGTAACGATTTTTTTAGAAGGAATATATTTATTTCGCCGGTCGCACATGTTTTTTCAATGTTGAAATCCCGGAAAGGCATGAACGCTTACAGTATTCTAAATAGACACAGCGATTTCTGTTACTGCTGTTATGGCGGAAATACACCATTCAATTCGGTTGAACAATGTGGATGATTCAATGACATTGTTCAACCAAATTGAAAAGCATACATATATACACGCTTCAATTTATTCTTCATTCAATTAGGTTGAACAATGTTGATGATTCAATTACATTGTTAGTAGTTCTGCCATATTATATATACCTATCTTGTTCGAATACTTTTTATTTTTAATTTAATGTCATTTTCCGAAAGTTCCGCAATATTTAATCCTGATAAAAGGAGTCTTTATTGCTTTCTCTCCCTGTTTTTATAACTTACTGATTTGTTACTCCAGAGGCACTCGTGATTTTTATATAAGTCGAGAAATATCGGAGTCTCTTCGTCTTTCCATCTATGCACCATTGTTAAATGAAATTATTCTTGTAATAAAGTACGAAAATCATACAGCACAATTCAAAATAAAATAAACGGTTGAATCGAACACAATCGACAAACCTGTATAGACGCGTCAATGTGGATGAACCATCCCCGTTGTTCAATGAAGTTGAACGAAAGTAGTTGTCTCAACTTCTTTCAACGTTCAATTTTGTTCAACGCTTTTATTGAATTGCAAAATACATGATTCATTTTGGTTGAATTATCCACATTGTTCAACCGAATTAAATGGTGTATTTCTAACTTTAGTAAATAATTGAAACACGAAACAAACTGTAAACCAGGACAAAAATACAAAGAGTTGCACTAAGAGGACAGCCTGACAAATTAATGGGAGGAGTAAATAAAAAGAGTGTTAGGGGGGTTCCAAGTATTACGTAACGCAGTTAGGGGGAGGGGGGTCTTGTAAAACGTTACGGCGCATTGTTTTTTAACTTAAATAAAAAAACTACGGAATCAAAATCTCCAACTTTCGTTTATTTTTTACGGTGAACCCCTGGATTGTACCTTTATTTAGGTTCAAATGGAAACTTGGGTGTTACGTAACGTTTAGGCAGGGGAAGGGGATACAGAAAAACGTTACGGTGCGTTACATGGGGGGAGGGGGGTCAAAAATCTTCAAAAATTGCGTTACGTAATACTTGAACGCTCCCTTAAATATGTGGATAGATTGTTAAATAGAAAATCAAACCAAATGGACCACTTTTTAGTAAGAGCAATTAACAAAATGTAATATATATGTAAAAGGATATATAGAAATGCACGATACAGGATCATATGTCCTTTGGTCAGAACGAACTGAAACAATCCACATTGGAGTTAATAGAACAGAGACGGCTGAGCTGGTGGGTATTTATACCGGATAAAAGATACTTACTAGTGAGAAGAGTGTTGAAAGCAAAAATATTGAAAAACAAAAAAGAAGAAAGTCCAAGACATGCATGGGGTGAAGTCGTGAAGTAATAGGAAAGATATTGGAGAAAAGAGAAATGACAGGGAAAGGCGCAAAGATGCGGACACGAAATGGAAGAAGTTTGTTAAGAAGTAAATTAAAACTTACATCATTACATGGTAGAAAAGTTTTTGATTACATTTAATAAATTAATTTCTAAAATATAGACGTTTATATTCCCTTTGACAATTAATTAGCAGGTTTTATTCCTCAGCAGAGGTAGTGTCAAATGCAATACGTAATATGTAAAATTGAGCACCAATAGTACCTACTTGTTAAAAAGATATTGTATTAGAAAAGCATACCAAATTTGCCTTTTCATGGTACACACTAGAATATCTGCTTACCTGCAACAAAAATAAAATGATTAGAAACAAATTCTTTGATATCTACGCATATACAGGGTGTCCAGAAACTCTACCGACAAACGAAGACAGGAGATTCTTAAGATAATTTTAAGATCATTTAACCCAATTCACCTAGTCCGAAAATGCTTCCTAAGGGAGCTAGAGCTCTTTGAAGATGGCGTCTTGTAATTAGTTTTTCTTAAATACCTCCAGAACGCTTCTATTTAGAAAAACAGAAATTGGTACGCGTATTTATCTTCAAGATATAAATCTAATCCATCCATTGCAAATTTCTAGTGCCGATCATAGGCGTCCGTTTTGGGTACAGCAACGGTTATTTTATCGCATAACTTTTTTATCTTTCAACTTTTATGCATTTCCCACACTGGATTATTAAATTGTAAAGTATTTTAGTACTAAAAGGTACTCATGTTTTAAATCGGTAGGACACACCGTTTTCTAGAAAAATCGATTTGAAAATTTTTCGCTTTTTGAATAAAAAAAAAATTCAAAAAAAAAACTGTTTAGAAAGACGAAAACTGGTACATTTATTTATATTCCAGAGATAAATCGATTTCATTAATTGCGAATTTCTAGTACTGGTCATAGGCGTCCGTTTTGGGTAGGTCAACAGTTATTTTATAGCATAACTTTTTTGTCTTGAATTTTTGAGCATTTTTGACACTTAATTATTAAATTATGAAGTATTCGAGTACTAAAAGTTACTCTTACTTTATGTTGGTAAAATACTTCGTTTTTTGGTCAAAAGTTCTCTCAATTTTTTTTCAAATTCCAAAAACGAAAAACTTTCAAATCGATTTTTCTAGAAAACGGTGTTCCTACCGACTTAAAGCAAGAGTACCTTTTAGTACTAGAATACCTCACAATTTAATAATCCGGTGACAAAAATTCATAAAAGTTAAGGAAAAAAAGTTATGCGATAAAATACCCGTTGCTCTACCCAAAACGGACGTCTATGACCAGTACTAGAAATTTGCAATGGATGGAATCGATTCATCTCTGAGAAGTAAATATGCATACCAATTTTCGTTTTTCTAAATAGAAGCGTTCTGGAGGTATTTATGAAAAACTAATTACATGACGCCATCTTCAAAGAGCTCTAGCTCCCTTAAGAAGCATTTTCGGACTAGGTGAATTGGGTTAAATTGTCTTAAAATTATCTGAGGAATCTACTATCTTCGTTTGTCGGTAGAGTTTCTGGACACCCTGTACATATACAGAGTGTCCCAAAAGTAGCGGGACGGCCGAATATTTCGCGAAATGAACATCCGATCGAAAAATTGAAAAATACGTGTTCAACATTTTTTAAAAATCTATCGAATGATACCAGACACGGCCTCTTCACTCCACCCCTGGAGCTGGGGTGGGGGTAACTTTAAAATCTTAAATAGGAATTCTCATTTTTTATTGCAGATTTGGATTCCTTACGTACAAATAAGTAACTTTTATTCGAGACATTTTTTCAAATTGTGGATAGATGGCGCTATAATGGGAAAAAACGATTTATCCTGATACACTAAGTGAATTATACAAACGGTCTAATATCTCGAGAAATACACTTCCAAATGAAAAACCAAAAAGCACGTTTTTAATATTTTTCAAAAACCTATCGAATAACACTAAACACGACCCCCTACTCCATTCCATGGAGGTGGGGTGGGGGTAACCTTAAAATCTGAAATAGGAACCCCGTTTTTAAAGATTTTAAAGTTAAATCACATACCTGGAAAATTCAGACCTTGTAGCGGGACTTAGACCTATACAGATTAGCCTCACTTAACCTTCCGATGAACAAGGGGGGTAAATGTTGACCCCAATGTATTTTTTTATTTAATAAATTCAGAAATATTTTAAATTTTAAACTCATTATTTTTTTATTGGACTTTAATATTATTCTAGATACTCTCATATTTTGTAATAAAAGAAATTTTCTATATTTTACGAAAAAAAATATTTTCTGAATTTGGGGTCAAAGACGAAGAAAGACGTTCCCTTGGCCTTCCATGTTCCAATTTTATATTAAGTAAATACCGTCTATTATGTGGAATTGCTTGTAAGAAACATTCCAATATTGAAAAAAAAAATTGTTAAACTTGTGGCGACGTAAATTAGTGTATACTTATTTTAAAATTTCTTTAGCTTTATGTTTAGAATGATGATTCCTGTTTTTGTTCAGTTGTAATGAAAATATGTTTTATTAACCCTACAATACGGGTCATTCGTAAATTTTACGACGCTCATAATACATTGGGCATTTTTGTCCACTTTCGTTTATTTTAACGATTTCCCCAATTGAGTATCTTCCAGATTAGTATTGAGTTTGATAATGTAGCTGACGGTTGTTATAATTTCCAATTCTAAGACCATTTTTCGTCACTTGGTTCGTAAATTTTACGAAAGTCCCGTGTTCATGTCATATAATAAATCAGCTGGCTATTATTGTTTGTATTTTGATTGTTTTAGTAACAAAAAATTAAGGTAAATTGTTTTTTAATTCTCATTACATACTATACTATTTAATATTTGAGCTTTTCTTATTAGAATGTCAAATACAAAGTTTTTGTCTGCAAAAAAACTGGAGGAGGGAGCGTCACGTATTATGAACGGGGAAGAGAGTGATCCAGATCCGTTTGAAGATAGTGATAGTGACTGGGAAGAGGACAATTTGGAAACTGAATCCTATGGCTCCGATAGCAGTCATACTCATGGCGATAAAGAGATACAACCCCGCAAGTTTACGTCGAAATATTCGCCAGGACATAGCTGAAATCCTCAACATAACTAAAGGAGATGATGCGAATATGACCCAGAACAAGATGAGAAAGACTTGTTTCTACTGTCCAGGCAAAAAAAGGCGCATGACTACTAACTATTGCAAGGAGTGCAAGAAGCCAATTTGCGGAGAACACCGAGGAGATATTTGTACCCAATGTTCCTAAAAATACCCAAATTATGCTTGTTTCATAATTTTATGCTTTTATTTTTATTCTAAGAATCTTAATTGTTTTCTATACACACTGAATAAAAAAGCAAAAATAAAAAAGTAAAAAATATAGGCTTTTTTCTATGGAGTAGTAAAATTTACGATAGTCCCGTATTTACGTTTGGCAAAAACGGTCCCGTATTCTAGGGTTAATGTTTATTAATCATTTATTGATACAATAGTAACATTAAAATTACGAATACATTATTTTATTTCTTAAAACAACTTATGTTTTTTGTCAATTGTCATTTTTGACTTAAGATCATTTTTGACCCCCGTTGGTCATCCGCGTAACAAAAAAAGGTTGGTCATCGGAAGGTTAACCGTGTCTTCTGACGGTTTGTTCACTAATTACGCTTCTGACATGATGAAGACTGTTTATATCCTCTACAGAAGTTAAATGACGATTTCTTAGTCTAAAGGTACTCTATAACGGTCGGTCCGATGAGTAGTTCTTCTCTGGGGATTTGTTCCAGGACGTCTGGTGTAAAAGCTCGTGTCTCTATAAAACCGTTTAGGCTTTGGCCACACGGGCGATTTTTTACGGCGCCCATTGGTTTGACTACCTTCTCCACCAAACCAATGGGCGCCGTAAATTATCGGGCCGTAAAAAATCGCCCGTGTGGCCAAAGCGTAAGCCTACGGCTCCACGGGCGAGAAATTGACGCTAGCAGTAGCAGCAAAATGGACTTAAGGTTCCGCCGAACGGAATGGGAACAGCCGAACTGAACCGACTACGCACAAGTCCTGTAGTCGGTACAGTTCGGCCATTCCCATTCCGTTCCGCGGAACCTCAAGTTCACTTCACTGCTACTGCCAGCGTCAATTTCTCGCCCGTGGAGCCGTTCGCTTAGGCTACGTAAATTTGGCTTCTTCCGTCCTGAATAAGAACAATAGTAGCGATCATTTCTTCTTGTCCAAGATTCGACACAAACACGATAATAATTAACACTTTTGACAATTACAAACAGAAATATCATAATAAAAAAAATCGAAAGTGCACAGCCTTCTTGTAACACTGAAGTAAGGGCAAGATGATAACTTTATATCGTTGAGATTTTCAAACAATATGTATCTGGAAAATTTCAATTTAAAAGACATTTCTCGTTAAAAACTATGTTTAGGGATTTCTGCTAACTGTGATCATTAGAGAGCGGAATATATGCAACACAACATTACCAAAATATGCGCATATATATGCATTACTTTTACTACAAATATGCAGGTATTTTTTCTAAATTTGTCTAAATATGCAAATGCATATTAAAAATACTCAAAAATAAAACAATATATTAAGTCGTAAGATCTTCAGAAAAGTTGCCTTCAAAAATACGTACAACTTTCCTCAAACAATCGAAGCCCTCATTTTTTTCTAAAAAATTTTTTAATTTATTTCTAATTGTAATCCCTGTATTTCCGGGAATTTTTTGACAATGAGCAGAAAAAGTGCTAACAAGATTAACCGAATCACTTAATTGTAAATTCCTTTGTTCTAATGACTTTATTAGATCTGGTAAAAAACTAAAATTAACTTTTATGAATATAAGTTCTTTAGCAATTTGTATGTTACTTAAAGAACAAAGTACGTTACTTAAGCTGAAGAACAAAAGCGGAATTGTCTATAATTTGACGGATTTTTGTATTTTGATGCTTCTCTCTATGCCCGTCTTTATAGAAGTAAAGGCGAATTTGTCGAATAAAAACACTTTTTCCAGAAAAATTTCTTTTGTGGGACATGATGCTTTTGTTTGTCAGTTCCTCATTTAAAAAATGAAATGTGAAAATGAATGTAACTTACGATTTTGGAACAGGCCTTGTAAAATACTTTGTCTCCACTTAGCTTTAACTCGGGAAAACACTTTATCCAAGCACTTTTTTGAATGGTAGACATATTTAAATTTAATATATACCAATCACTTCAAAAACACTAAATACGATACAACGTTTACTTTAAACAAATGTTGGCCGGAAACTGACAAAATAATTATTAGACCCTTAAAAGCAGGTAGGTACCTACGACTTGCTACGCTAATAAAATAATATTTTTCTGGGAACACCCACAATTGTTAAATTCAGGTAGTAATGGGAAAGTCCAGATGAGCGATAGATAGATAAATAACGAGCTCGTTCATATCGAAGTTATAAAATTCCAACTAAGAGAGGAAAATTTTAAACTTTTATATAATTTATTTTTAAAATATGCAAAATAAATCGTGTTTAGCTTAAATATGCAATGTTGTGTTTGTTGTCTGAAAATATGCAATATCTGCATCTATATGCACTTTGCATATATTCCGCTCTCTAGTGATCATTGTTTACCAAATTTGTAAAAAGAACCGAAAAAAAATCAAAAGATCAGCGCAATTTCGTCAGAAATTTTAAGGGTGTCCGTTTTTCGTGCCGGAGGTATTCGTTGATAAATGACAGATGTCTTTACTATTAAAATGTGCCAGTTTGGAATAAAAATCGACCTGATTCAGCTATTTCACTAAAACTTTTTCAGTGGTCCACTCTGTATTCTGTATGCAATTATATACCTGGAATGATAAAAGACAAAGAAAAATATCCCTTAAATATTTGAGCTACCCTCGCATACTATATTATAATTTATTATCTCTACACTGATGTGAA
Organism: Diabrotica virgifera virgifera; assembly: GCF_917563875.1. Lineage (NCBI taxonomy): Eukaryota > Metazoa > Arthropoda > Insecta > Coleoptera > Chrysomelidae > Diabrotica > Diabrotica virgifera. Next base: position 127,373,815 of record NC_065452.1, read on the forward strand.
AAGATCTATTACAGATCAGTCATGCCCATGAAACACATTGTTTATATTTTCATATACCTTTTTGTTAATAATTCGTGTTGTTGTTTTCTAAAAAAGACATTTCTAAAAGCTCTAGCGCACACAATCCTCCGGCAAACAAAGAATCCTTCTGCCTTCAGTACGCCGCTCTTCCCCATGAAGTTCTGCTTTGTAAACTAGTGAAATCCAAGGTGTGCATTGTGTATCCAGGCTATGGAATGGATCATCATTACTCCTGACTAATGTATAGACTACCGTCCACATAGAAACAACGTCTCCCTCGACGGAATCGATTATGTCTCAAATGTCAGAAACACATACACAAACATTTACACATTCATCGGACTAACACAATTTTGTTTTATGAGATATATTTAAGTTTTAGTAGATTGTGTGATATTAAAGAAAAGCTTGTTTGCTAATATCTTAATATTACCTAGTAGTCCAGGGCGGATCTGTTTTGAGATGGACGTTGAGAGGTGATTCAAATTTTTTTGCAAAAATTTCTTGAAAATAACTCAAACAATAATATTTGAGTTATCCTCCCTCTCAAAAAGGTCCGGAACATTGTTTAAATAGTTAAAATGTCAAAAAATGAAGGAAAAATTCGATTTTTTTCTTCGTTTTTTGATTATAACTTTAAAAGTATTCATTTCCGAGAAAAGTTGTACTGACATAAAAGTTGCGTAATTAAATTTACTATAATATAGAATTGGTTAAACATTTAAAAAATAGTCACCTTTGTTGCAAAATAGCAATATTTGCGAAAAAACCATACAAAAACAAATATTCGCATTTTACGTTTTTTAAGCATTTATGCTACACTTAGGGCCTTCATGTTTTACCCAGAAAAACTGTATAATATAGTAAAACAACACTGTAAATTTCATTAAGATGGGTTTAATATATTTTGCAAACCAGCTTTCGCAAAAAAAATTCATTTTTTTAAAATGTTGCAGGACTGAAAATAAAGCAGATAGTAAGTTGAATTTTTTTGCTTATAGAACTGTACTGTACCTTTCATTTGCAATTGCAAAATTAAAATCGATTAATTACCACGACGTCAGGAAATTTTTTAAATAAACATTAATTTTTGGTACAGGACAACGGTGTTCGATTCACACAAGTTGATTTCCACCAAAACTTCTTCCAATCTTTATCTAATATATTATTTTCTTACTCTATATTTTGTTGCATTTTAATATTTTAATTCCACAAAAATCAAACTAATTTTATTATTGTTTGTGAAATATTGTTTAAACAATTGCATATGTTTAAAAATAATAAACTTCTATTCACTAAGTTAAGATATATGAACAAAGAAAGTTTTTGCTAAAAAACGTGTTATTTCAAAAGATAGAGTATGTGTTTTTATTTTGCAATAAACAAATTTATTTATTTATATCAAAATGTAATAAAAATTAAAATGTATCAATCATTATCAAAGGTCATTGGAATGCCCAATCAGACCAAACTATCCGGTGTCCTGCGCGTAGCACCAATAATTAATGTTTATTTAAAAAAATTCCTGATGCCGTGCTAGTAAATCGATTTTAATTTTGCAAATTGCAAATGAAAGTTACAGTACACTTTTATACGCAAAAAAATGTCAACTTGCCATCTACTTTATTTTTAGTCCTGTAACATTTTGAAAAAATGAATTTTTTTTTGCGAAAGCTGGATTGCAAAATTTATTTTGCAAAATTTATTGAACCGATCTTAATGAAATTTACAGTATAGTTTTAGTGTATCAAAGTTTTTGTGGGTGAAATATGAAGGTCCTAAGTGTAGCGTGAATGGTTGAAAAACTTAAATGCGAATACTTGTTTTTGTATGGTTTTTTCGCAATTATTGCTATTTTGCAACAAGGGTGACTATTTTTTAAATTTTTAACTAATTTTATATTGTAGGAAATTTAATTACGCAACTTTTATGTCAGTTCAACTTTTCTCGGAAATGAATACTTTTAAAGTTATAATCAAAAAACGAAAAAAAAAATCGAATTTTTCCTTCATTTTTTGACATTTTAATTATTTAAACAATGTTGCGGGCTTTTGTGAGAGGGAGGATAACTCACATATTATTATTTGAGTTATTTTCAAGCAATTTCTGCAAAAAAATTTGAGTCACCTCTCAACGTCCAAATGTACTAATATTTTTACAGATGCGCCCTGGTCTATAGAATAGGTCGTTAACCATAAACTGAACATATGATACAGATCGTACAGAAACATAATTCAGTTAAGTTATAATGTCAGCAGAACGATATTCAAAAAGCAGGAGATCTAAAAATTCTTACATTGGAAAATAAATTCTGGTTACAACCTAAATCAGCTTTCTACAATTTACAAAACAAACGGACGATAAATGGATCGACTTGAATCTACAAAAGAATCTACAATATGCATTCCACGATACGACAGTTTATCTAGGTAAAAATCCAACGAATTTGATTACTAGTACCCAATTTGTGAGTAAACGAAGGTAAAGAAAGACAGTAAGATAGTTTCACACGGGCCGTTCTGAGGAGTCTTCTTCTTCTTCTTTTTGTATAGACATGACTCTGTCTGTTTTTTCAATGTGCCTCTAGTAAGTTGTCGTTCCATCGTTTTCGTGGTCTTCCCACTGATCGTCTTCCTATTGGGGAAGAGTCTCTCGCTGTCTTGACTATCCTATTTGTTGTCATTCGGCTTATGTGGTCATTCCATTCTATTTTTCTGTTTCTTACCAGTAATTAATGTTATACACCTTGCATCTCCGTCGTATATCTGTACTTCCAACTCTGTCCCATAGAGTTTTACCATCGATTTTTCGAAGGGTTTTCATCTGTTTCGAGCAATCTTTTTGCCCTCTCGGTATCGGGTCGTGATTTTGCCGCGTATGTCATTATTATTGGTCTGATGACTGTTTTGTAAATTCTGCCTTTCATTTCTTTTCCGATATTTTTATTTCTTTATATTGTGTCATTCAGGCAACCTGCGGCTGTTTGCTCTATTCACTTGATCTTCCACTTCTGTTTCGAGCCTTCCGTAGCTAGATAGTGTGATGCCTAGGTATTCAAACTCCATCAGTTGTTCTATTATCTGACCTTCCATCTCCAATTTACATTTTATTGGATCTGCTGTTATAACCATGCATTTTGTCTTTTGTGAGGAAATTAACATGTTAAATTTTCTGGTAATTATGTTGAATTGGTGCAGCATACGTTGTAAATCATCTTCACTTTGAGAGATTAGTATTGCATCGTTCGCATAGCAGATTATTTTAAGTTGTTTTTTTCCCATTTGGTATCCCTTTTTAGTTCTTTTTTTTTTATTATATCGTCCATGATCAGGTTGGACAATAAAGGACTCAAGGAATCCCCCTGTCTTATCCCATTGCCGGTTTCAATTGGGTCAGTTAATTTATCGTCCACTTTTACTTTTATTGTGTTGTTCTGGTAGATGTTTTCGATCGTTTTAATTATTCCTAGAGGTACCTCTCTCGAGTATAACAAATGGATAACGTCCTTTAATGTGACCCTGTCAAATGCTTTCTTAAGGTCCACGAAACATAAATATGCCGGTTTTTTGTATTCCAACGATTTCTCTTGAACTTGCCACATTATAAATATAGCGTCAGTGCATGACCTTCCCGACCTAAAACCTTGTTGTTGTTCTGCTAATGTTATAATTTCATTCAATTTGTTTGTTATCACTTTGGTTGTTAATTTTAATGTTGTGTTTAATAAGTTAATCCCTCTGTAATTCTCCTGGTCCGATTTGTCTCCTTTTTTCAAGAGAGGTATTAGGATGCTTGATCTCCATTCTTGTGGTATTCTGTTTTGTTCTATTATTTTTTGTATTAGTTTTAATAGTTGTTCTGTTAGATCTTGTCCTCCGTACTCTAGGAGTTCGGTTCGATATTCTGTCCTCTCCTGGAGATTTTCTATTTAAAATCCCTAAAAAAGGCTGTATCACAAAACGTTTTCGGAATCAATATTCCATCATCAGTGTTATCACAGCTTTACATGCTTTAAGCCACCAAAATGTACGGGTAAAAACCCTTAAATTAATTTTAAATAGTTGGGGTTACATTATATTATCTGAATTTCGAAGGATGTTTAAAATATTTCCAGATTAACCCCTGGCATCACATGACATCAACCATATTGGTTGGAAAATTGTAGATGGAACCTTACATGGCAGAGTTTAGGTGACTATTTTCCATTTAGAATTTTCTATTTAGAAAACTCAAAGAAACTTTAGAACTTTGAGAAAAACTCAAAGATAACATAATCAACGCTGCAACAGAATCACTTGGAGAGAGAAAAGTAACAAATACTCATATATTAAAGAAGAACGTGGTTTAGAGAGGAAGTTAAGATAAAATGTGAAGAAAAGAAGAAAGCCTTTTTACAATACAGAACAAAACAAACACAACAGGCATATACAACCACTACAAACAAATCAGAAACGAAACGTTCTAAGAAGTCGAAGGACAAAATGTGCATAGACGGATGGTGGTGGTCTGTCTTTAGTTTTTACCTTCGTTTACTCACAAATCGTATTTGGAATCAAATTAGTTGGATTGTTTCCATCAGAAATTAAATACAGAAATCCTAGAGATACAAACTGGATAGGATATAGGGAGTCCCTCGGCAAAAATCTCGAGGAAAGTATGACCTTGTTTAAAGGCGCAGATGGTATAGATTTGGCGGCAGAAACAGTAAGCGAATCCATTATGGCGGCTTACCAGGAAAACTGTCCAGAAAAAACAAGGAAAAATACGGGCAGTAATACAGTCTGGTGGAACAACGGCTTAAAGAGGATGAGGTCGGAAGTCCGAAGCCTATTTAACAAAGCCAAAAGTAACCAAGATTGGGATGCCTACAGGTATAAGCTAACGCTATACAATAAAGAAATTCGGAAAGCTAAAAGGAATTCATGGAGAGTTTTGCGAGGAGATTACAGATATCCCGGCCTGTTCTCGAATCCATAAGGTCCTGGCAAAAGATGGTGCTACAACTAAAGAAGTAGGTTTCCTACAGAAAGCTAATGGCAAATTTACGGACACCAAAGAAGAAAGTCTTATAGAACTGATAAACACGCACTTTCCGGGCTCAACAATTCTGAATGATGCAGATAGGCGAACCAACATAGACCAAAAGCTGATTAGGCTGAGATCTATAGATTGGGAAATAGCCACAGCAATCACAAGACCGAACAGAATTAGATGGGCTATAAATAAATTTCGGCCACCATATAAGTCTCCTGGGACAGATGGCATATATCCGATACTGTTGCATATGGGATTGGAGGTATTGATACCACACCTATGCAAGCTCCTCAAAGCCTGTTTAGCATGGGGGGTCATACCGGAAATATGGCAAAAGGTTAAAGTTAAACACCAAAGTCATATAGACCAATAAGCCTATCCTCTTTTCTATTAAAAACACTAAAAGGCTTCTGGATAGATACATCAGGGACGAAGTGCTAAAAGATAATCCTCTAAGCAATCGTCAATACGCATACCAACCTGGTAAATCTACGGACTCTGCATTGGATGATCTAAATAGGCTTATCTCAAAGTCAATGGAGGACAAAGAGATAGCAATGGCCGCTTTTTTAGATATTGAAGGGGCATTTAATAATGTTACTACCAGCTCTTTGATAGGGGCTATGAGTAGACGAGGCGCACCTGCGGTAATTTGCAGATGGATAAGGGCATCCCTGGAGAATAGGATAGTAATATCCACTCTGGGTAAAGCAACCATCAAAGCAAGAGTAGGTGGAGGCTGTCCATAGGGAGGAGTTCTTCACCTCTACTTTGGGCAACCTTGGTAGATCATCTTCTCAAAAATCTGTCCACAGAAGACTTTTACTGTCTAGGATACGCTGACGATATAGCAATCGTTGTCAGGGGCAGGTTTGCCCAGGTGGTGTCTGGAAGAATGCAAGCAGCCCTAAATATAGTTGACGACTGGTGGAAACAAGAGAGACTGATAGTCAATGCTCAGAAAACACAAATCGTCAACGTCACCAAAAAGACAGCACTACAAGGCCTAAAACCACCGGTGTTGGGAGGAAAAGAGATTTCATTTGCCAAAGAAACAAAATACCTTGGGGTTTATTTTGATCATAGGCTTACATGGAATACTCACATCATAATAACCACACAAAAAGCTACTATGTCCTTGGGCAGATGTAGAAGAATGTGTGGTAAGAATTGAGGGCTTAACCCCAAAATGACTCTATGGTTATACACAAGGGTTATTAGACCCATGATAACCTACGGCTCGGTGACGTGGTGGACAAAGACGCAGCAAGTGGGAGCAATAAGGCTGCTAGGTAATACACAAAGGCTAGCATGCCTGTGTATTACGGGGGCCATAAAAACCACTCCTACAGCAGCGCTGGAAGTCCTACTGAATCTACCACCACTTCATATCTTTGTGCAGGGCGAAGCCAGATCAGTGATGCACAGATTAATCCATGGCCAGCCACATATAAGCCAGGTGCATGGTGCTGACAATAGAAAGCTAATCGAGGAGCTAAAAGCCGATATTGTGATGGGGCAGCCTATCGATGCAACAGCAACGAGATATAGCTTTGACAATAAGTTTAAAATTAATATACCAGGCAGGGAAGACTGGAAGGAAGGTGTACCCATACAGGCGGTTGCTACCTGGTACACTGATGGCTCAAAAACATCGGAAGGTGTGGGAGCCGGCATAGTAGGGACAAATCAAGGAATTCAGTTCCCGGTTAGTCTATCAAAGGATGTCACAGTTTTCCAGGCGGAAATAACGGCTATCCATCACTGCGTGGAAGAAATAGAAAGGCAGCAAAGAACGTTCCGTTCAGTTGCCACCTTCACAGATAGTCAGGCAGCGCTTAAGACACTCAATTCTGTAGAGGTCAAATCTAAGCTAGTATGGGATTGTGTGAGTGCCCTAAATAAAGTAGGATATCGTAGCAAGGTTACGGTGGCCTGGGTACCGGGGCACGAGGGTCATAAAGGCAATGAAAAAGCAGATGAAATGGCCAAACAAGGCTCATCAATGCAATTCGTTGGACCGGAACCCTTCTGCGGCGTTGCAAAGGCAGTTACAAGAACGGCTACAAGAAAGTGGGTAGCTCACAAATCTTTGGAATGGTGGAGAAATTCACCAGGTCAAAGACAGGCGAAACAGTTCATTACAGAACATTCGCCAAAATTTACGGCAGACCTAATAAGCAAAGACAGGAAAACAGTCAAAGCCATAGTAGGTCTGCTAACAGGGCACTGTAAGCTGAATAGGCACTTAAAGCTGATGGGATTGACAGATGATGACCTGTGCAGAATCTGTCACCTCGAAGAAGAAACAGCAGAGCACATTTTATGTCATTGTGACAGTCTGGCAAATGTGCGGTTCTTTGCATTAGGAGAACAAAATCCAACGGCAAATAGCTACATGGAAGGTTCAGTCTCGAAGCTATTAGATTTTTTAAAAAGGGTCAGGCTAGAGAATGTTATCTAGGACTAGAGGGCCACAATAGATCTGAAAAGGTCGCAGTGGAATAGGCCAGAAAGCCACCTCTCCAAATCTAATTTAATCTAGTTGGATTGTTACCTACAGCGTATTACAAACATGAGATGCAATGTACAAGGATAGCCCCATGCCTACTAAATGAGAATCAGCTTGACAACGTTGCCACTCTTCACGGCAACGGCCGTGAAAGGTAGTATTAGGCCGATGTCAGATTATGCGTTTTAACCGGATGCGTTTCCGCCGCATCCGGTGAAAACGCATAGTGTGACAGATCGGTCCGGTTGCGTTGGAAACGGATGCGTTTTCACCGCATCCGGTCAAAACGCATAATGTGGCATCGGCCTTAGGCAGGTACTTGTAGAGGATTATTGCTGTTAACTGCTGTGGAATACTAAAGGAGGATTATGTATGATAATTCACAGAATGGCAAACCCGCTTGCAATATACAACCATACTGATTCTAACGTTTGAAACAGAGTGTAGATAAATTGACGTATCGTGGAATGCATATTGTAGACTCCTCACGTCTCAAATCTATGCACCTACAGCTCAGAGTGAAGACGAGGATATCAAAGAATTTTGCGGTTATACTGAACAAGTATTAAAATATCTTAAAAAACCTGAAATACGACTATATTTTCCAAGCCTGGAGAATATCATTGCCTACATTTTTCTATAAACTTTTTTAGATATTATGTACATTAACGGAAGTATCGACCAATGCTGCACTAAGAACTCACCCTGTATATATATTTATCACAATAATATTCCACCGACTAATTTTATGTAAAAAAAATACATTCTCGTTGGTACACTCATTATTAAACAATAGTTTTCTATGCGATTACAAAAGTACTTGACACTTTCTGGGAAAACTTGTTTAAAAAAAACTGATCCAAATCGGATAAGTAGTTTGGAGGATCTAGTATCGTATGATTATGTCGCGTTGGTAATATAATTTAATTTTTTTTTGTACTAGTGATAGTCATGCATATGCCAAAGATTCCGAATTTGGTTATTGTGTGCGACCACTGTGGTGCTGCATCAGAAATATGAGATTTCAAAAGAATAGATAGGAAAGAAGGAGCAAAATTTTGATATTCTTGTGGAGGTAACTGGAGCATGATGCTTCAGTGAAAACGCTCCATCGAGTTTTATTTTGCGCTTAGGTCTTCACTTCATTCCAAGACGTTTCTTAACCTCTTATCTCATCCATACTTAATCTTCTTCAAATTTTTTCTTTCTTTTTCCTTAGGGATTCCACTCTAATAGTCGAGGAAATGAAGCATTTTGGCTCGCAATTTTTTCGTCCAACATCGATTTACTTGAAATTTTCACAGAAGGTAGGGAATAGTCCAAGAATCATTTCTGAATCATGATATCATGCCGCTGTACGCCAAAACCTTGGGGGTGGTTACCACCTTATCTGGGGGGTGGGAATTTTTTATTACATTTTAACCATGTAAATCGATGTAAAAAGTAATTCTAAGAAAAAATGTTTTTTACATTTTCTTCGTAAAACTAAGACTTTTCGAGTTACTCGCGCTTGAATGTAACAGTTTTTCGACGAAAAAATCGACTTTTTTAGAGGGTTTTTTGAGAATACCTCGATAAATATGCATTTAATAAAAAAACTGCAGATAACAAAATTGTATCTTTTAGTAACACAAACCAAATTCTTTTTCTATAATATCTTTAAGACCAATACAAACCGAGATACGGCATGTTAAATGTTAGCTTTTCTCGTCAAATGCATAATTTGAAATTTTCAAAGCCAAATAACGGGAAAACTTAAATTATCTTTTTTCAAGTATACAATTAAAACTTTTAAAGAATAATAATAAAAAATTTATAGCATGAAAATAGAGCGACTTATAATCAAAAAAATGTCGGTACCTGGTTTTCTCTACGAAAAAATCAGTGAAAATAACCCCCTTATTACCCTCCAATTAAAAATTGGTCTTTACCTTTCTGTAATTCCTTTTATATTTGTATTGTCAATACACCCAAGAAGTTTGACCTATTTAAAATGCCTAATTTTAGAAAAATTGGAGTTTAAAGAAAAACTTATTTTTTACAATTTCGTATTTTTCACCTTTTACTTCAAAATATCTCCGAAAATACTGTAGATACGAAAAAAATGATAGATTACTAAATTGTAGCTTTTTTAATAACTAAAATTATATTGTGCAAAGATTTTCATTACAGTGAATAGTTAGCGAGATATAGCTGTTTAAAATTTCTATTTACGAGCAAACACCCCTTATTCGAGTCCTTTAAACTTACTCCAATTAAAAACTAAGGGATCTTACGGAACTTAATTTACACAGTCTTATAGCTCTTCAAAAATCCTACAATATCATTTTTGAAAAAGCTTTTTATCGCCAAAAATGAAGGAGCCATGTTTATAAAACGAATTTTTTTTCGATATAATATTCGAATAGTCCGCTTATGGAACATTTTCAATGCATGTATAATACCACAGAACTGGTTCATAAACTGGAAGATGACTAAACTACATATTTGTATTTGTACTTCTACATATTTGTAAATTCGTATTTTTGTGTAAATAAATGTTTTTGTAATTCTTTAATTCTATTTTTTTTTATAGATCTATTAAATTATCTACTTATAAAAATTTTAATGTTCTTAAGGGTGGTTTTTAAGGGTTGAAATATTATGATATTATATCCTAAAGCATAAAACAATCATTATTTTTAGCCAATCAAAACCAAATTTTACCCATATTAAAGTTTACAATGTTTTTATACAATTTTTGACAATAATAGGTAGTTTACACCCCTAAAAATAAACGACGCTCTTGAGCATGATATAGAATATGAAGTATAGGGTGAGATAATCTTAATCCCAAATTTTTATGTAAATCGATGCAAGCCGAAATTATTCTTTTAGGGCAAGTAATTTTTTATATATAGCTCCAACAAGGGTGGTTTTAAGGGTTGAAATATTATGATAGTATATCTTAAAGCATAAAACAATCATTATATAACTAATAAGAAAAAAGTATTGACAATACTAAAGTTAAAAATGTTATTTTATAATTTTTTACAAGTAGTTTCTTTAGGGGAAGTTTTCACCCATAAAAAACCAAAAGCGTACAACAGCTCAATATAGAAAATGAACTACATAGAGGGTGAAATGAGCCTAATCCCAAATTTTTGTACAAATCGATGCTGGACGAAAAAATTGCGAGGTTTTGCCATTTTTTCAGTTTCATTTCCTCGACTAGTAATATTTTTCACATTTGCAATCTGCATACATATTATTAATAGTAAATAGGTAGTACGTCGTTTCTTGAATTTATTCTCATGAATTTGGTTTGTAATATTACCTATAATATACAATGATAATTTAATTAATACCTAAATAATTCCTAACAGCGTATTGTGGATGATTTAATATTTGTCCACCATAATTTAATTATTCACATCAATACGATGTTAAACAAAAACAACCCTATCGTAAATACTGACCCGAATTACGCATAGAGCAATGTTTTTGATGCAGCGAAATATAAAAATAATACGTGGCTGCCGCAAGGCAACAGCTATTTGAATGGATAAATGATTCCATCATAATTATATCATAAAATCGGGAATCGGGTGGGTTAGAAACAAACTTCTTATTTTCCCGCTATATTGATAATGCAAATGAGAGTTTCTCCATAAACGGCTATATTATTAAAAATTGCTCGTAATTTCACATATCGCGACTTCCATTTGAATTTGTATAATACATATATATATATCTACACATAATTTTAAGACAATTTAACCCTATTCAACTAGTCCGAAAATGCTTCTCAAGGGAACTAGAAGATGGCATCTTGTAATTAGTTTTTTTAATACCTCCAGAACGCTTCTATTTAGAAAAACGAAAACTGGTACGCCTATTTTTCTTCTAGAGATAAATCGATTACGAGTTTCTAGTACCGGTCATAGACGTCCGTTTTTGGTAGAGCAGTCGTTATTTTATGGCATAACTTTTTAGTCTTTACCTTTACTTACCTTTGAGTATTTTTGACTCTAGGTTATTAAATTATGAGGCATTTTCTAGTAGGTGCTTAAAGTTACTGTAAGTCGCTAAAATACACCGTTTAAAAAAAAAATTTCAAATGCAGAAACGGTTTTGTAAAAAAAATTTAATCAATTTTTCTAGAGAACCGTGCATCCTACCGACTTCAAGCAAGAGTTCCTTTTAGTACTAGAATACCTCAAAATTCAATAATCCAGCATCAAAAACAGTGATTAGACCGGTGCTCATGTATGGGTGTGAGACGTGGACTCTGACCAAAGCAATTGAAAGAAAACTTAAACGTTTTGAGAGAAAAATCCTCAGAAGAATCTTTGGACATTTTCACGACCCTAACAGCAACCAATACCGAATAAGAACAAATGCTGAGGTCAAGCAGATGTATAGGGAGAGTGACATAGTCCAAGGAATTAAATCTCAGAGTCTAAGATGGGCTGTTAGTCTATAGACATATACTCCCTAATAACCGCCTTGACAAGCCGATCTGGGAGGAAGCCCCCACAGGAAGAAGGCCCTTAGGACGCCCACGAATGCGATGAAGAGACAATATATGGTCAGATCTAAGAACAATGGGCTACCCACTGAACCAACTATCATGGAGGAACGTTCGAGATGGAAGCGAGTTGTGAAGTCAGACAAGACTCACCCCGAGTTGTAGTACTACCAGAAGAAGAAGAAGAAGAAGAAGAAGAAGAAGAAGATAGTGTCAGATTACATATCGCTAGGAAGCATAGCGATTGGAATGCAGACGACTGGAGAAATGTGATATTTGTACGATGTACAGGATTGTACGTTGTCCCTAGGGGATCTCTGACCGCTGATAGGTACATAAATGAGATATGTAACATTATGTTGTCCCATATGCACCATTTATTGGAGAAAACTTCACAATGATGCACGACAATGCACGCCATCATGCCGCCCGCATTGTAAGAGAATACTTAAATTATCTAACAATAAAACACTGAAAACGTTTGTTTTCTGTACTTCCACAAAATTTATTACAACTATGTGACTACAGCTGTTTCGGCAAAAAGTAACTTCGAGATAGAACTGAACATCATTAGACAAATAGCAGTAAACAATGGCTATAACGAACAAACAATTAACAAAATTTTAAACCAAAAACTCCATAAGAAAGCCCTGAAATTAGTCTATCCACCACCACAGAAAGAACCCAGTACCTTCTGCTCTATCACATATACTGGCAAGATAACAACAAAAATAGCCAGATACATAAAAAAGAAAGGAATAACACCAGCTTTCAGAACTAACAACAACTTAAGCAAATATATTAAGAACAATAAGAGCCGAAAGAGAAAACAAATACAGAGTAGTGTTTACAAACTAACTTGTGGTGACTGTCCGAAAACTTACATCGGTCAAACTGGCAGAACTTATGACAAACGGATAGCAGAACACAAAAGGGCTTTCAACAATAGAAAAACAGACACTTCTACATACGCACTTCACCTTCTAGATCATTATCATTATTTTAATGAACAGTTTCAAATTCTGCATATTCAAAATAAAGGCCTTAAGCTATCTTTATTAGAATCTATGGAAATTAATAAATTAAAAAATACAGATATAATTCTGAATGACCAACTCGAGACAGAACAGCTCCCCACTCCTCAACCTCTTCAGTTAAAGACTTTAAATAGGCAAACCATTGTAAACTAAATCACTTGAGAAAGGCACTCTGCCGAAACAGCTGTAGTCACATAGTTGTAATAAATTTTGTGGAAGTATAGAAAACAAACGTGTTTTATTGTTAGATAAAATGAACTTCCATCAAGTAACGGTCGAATCCATCAAATACTTAAATTAAGTTGATAAAACTCATATGGCATGGCCAGCGCACACTCCCGATTTAAATCCCATCGAGAATGCTTGTGGCAGGCTTGGAAGAAGTATTCGAAGTCGATACCTGCTTCTCTTACATTATTTTAGCTCAAAGCGGCTCTTTTAGAGAAATGGGGAGCAATTCCACATAATGAAGTTTTAAACACAGTATATTGTAATATTTAATTAACAGTATGGCTAGAAGAATGAATGCCGTTATACAGGGTCGTGGAGGTAATACTAATTAATTAAATCAAGAAGTAATTTGTATGACATGGCATCCATGTCGTCATGATCTTTAATTTGTGGACCGATGATGACGGCCTCAATTTTAGTTGTTCAGAGAGAATCAAATATGCGCTCTCTGAGGAAATCCTAAGAAGGGTAGAAACTAGTTAAGAGTGCTTTTGGCACTCTCTGAACTAACTAAAGTAAGATTCGGTTCACAACGAAATGATTATTTATTAATTTGTATAAGTTTTCTTATTTTTATTTAGTTTCTGAAGATGATTGAACAGGTACCAATTTGTTTTATTTAATTTTTTCTGTATTACCTAGTTTGTATATTTCTCTTTGAAAAAAAAGCTTTTCTTACGGATTTCCTACCTAAAACAAACCTTAAAACTCCATATCGGAGCATGCCAATCGTCGATAAAAGTTACAATAAAAAATAAAGTGTCAGCAAAAATTCAAAGGGTGCCCGTTTTTTGTGCCAGTGAGTGTATTAACCTATTGAAAGTGTTTTATAAATTAGGATAAAATCCTCTGAAAACATTTTAATTTTTGTTTATTTTAAATACAAAGGCAAAAACGGTACAAAAATACCTTGAAAAATGCAAACCCTGGTTAAAACTAATATATTGCGAGTAATTTTTATTGTAGACATTTTTATCACACTTTTATCCTTTCTGGAACTGTAAAGGTTCAAAATCCTCGAACCAGATAAAGCAATAAAATAATTAAATGGATTATACATGTGCCCGATTGCCCTGCGGTTGCGGTTGGGACCCTGATCGAAATCGAAAACCAAAATATAACTGTTTATACTTTTTCCAATTACCATTTCCTGTTTTGTATACGGCTCTTTGAAGTGATAGCGGACTTATTCTGAGGATATACAACCTTATAAATCGAATTTATAGTATGTAGTAATGCCCAGCGACTAGAATATGCAGAAGGAAAAAAGAGAGGCTTTGAAAAAACAAGTACAAGAAATCCTAGAACATAACAACAGACACGAAAGCAGAAAATTCTATAAAAGAATAACAGAAAGTACACAGTAGTGATGTAACGAATATTCGTATTCGAATTCGCATTCGCGAATATTCGCATTCGCGAATATTCGCATATTTTTGCATATTCGCATTCGAATATAAATATCAGAAAAAAAAATTATTTGAAGATAATATTAGGTTGATAAAATCAAAATCTGTTAATTTCTTATCTTTGTTATATTAAGAAATGGTAACTCTGTATAATATAACTTTGTATAATCGCATTATCAGCCTTAACTTTATTTTATTATTTGGTATTATGTAGTAAAGCTTAAGATTCAGATTGATTTACACTAAATATCAATTAACTTTTCATTATAAATTTAGAAAACATGTCGAAAATAGACACAAATTAAAAAAACAGAATATTCGCATTCGCATCCGCATTCGAGAATGTCGGTAGCAGATATTCGCATTCGTATTCGCGAATGTTCAAAAAATGACATTCGTTACATCACTAGTACACAGTCATTTAGACCAAAATTGACAATATGCAAAGACAAGGACGGAGAACTACTAACAGAGAAACAAAAAATTATAATGAGATGGAAAGAATACTTCGAGGAAAACCTAAATGCAGACCAAGGAAATGATCAAAACGAGAAAATATATTATACTGCGGAGCAGCACATTGAAAATCCGAGTTATGAAGAAGTAGTTCAAATAATAAAGAAAACTAAAAAACAGTAAAGTAAAAAAAATATTTCAGCCTCATAAAAATGACGTGGCAGGGTTCAAAAGCAGCAGTTAGAGTAGATGGAGAACTGTCTCCCCTGTTTGACATTAACATAGGGGTAAGACATGGAGACACATTCTCAACCATGCTGTTCAACCTAGTTCTTGAGGCAGTCATCAGAAAAACCAACGTAACCGGCCATATAAATACCAAAACAGTACAAATTACTGCATATGCAGACGATCTCGCCATTATGAGTAGAAGCAAAACACGACTAATGGAAACGTTCAAGGAAATTGATCCTGAAGCACAAAAAAGAGGGCTAAAAATAAACGAAACAAAAATTAAGTACATAAGTACATGATCATCAAAAGAACACCTGAGAATGAAAATAATATAACAATAGACAACTTACTATTGAACGTGTGGATGCCTTCACATATCTGGGCATACAAATCAATCACAAGAATTCCGTATGTACACCAGGGAAATAAGGCAAAAATATACCATGTTCGGGAAACTTGAGCAGCCAGGTTGCAAATGGGTTTTTTGGGTACTATATACCTAATACATTATAAATACAAAAATGCCCGTAACAGTTTGGACGAGAAATTTAGTTATTAACAAATAAGGGTCAAAATGGGATTTTTTTTCGTTTAAATCGCTACAGGTAAAAATAGGGTGTTTAAATATCTTATTTATAATATTTTTCTTTTAGTAGATGAGCCAACGTTTAAAATAGCGCTTTTTGAATTTTGGTCCGATCATTTGTTGCTTCGGATATTGCAAAATAAAACTAAAATTTCGAAAATAAAAAATTTGTTATAACTTTTGCGAAAATGAATTTAAGACTTTCATATTGCATGAAAAGTTGAGTCAAACAGTCCGCACAAGGCACAAAAATTTTTAAGACGATTCGTCAATTAGTTTAAATTTTATTCAATTTGTTTATCGCAAAGAGCTTTTTTTTCGCAATGTTATTGTTCAGAAAATAATAATGATATAGCAATTCTGTGAAAACAATATGAAAGAACAATAGTCATATTTTCAACGCATTTAAAAAAAATCATTAAAAAGTCATTTTTATCACTCAGAAAATATATTACTAAAATAGAGTCATTTTTGGCTTATAAACAATTTGAATAACTTTGTTAATATTAAAAAAAATTGGTCTGTGCCCATTGAATTGGCAAGTACCTAGCATCTTCGAGCAGGGAACCATGGCACCCTTTTAGCATGTGTTCCACTTTATCTATCAACATCGACTTGTAGTCATAACATTTTAATATATTACATTATGTAAACCATATACGATGATGTTAAAACTATTTACAGTGTGCTAGTTTCAAAATACTCGGCAGGATGCACTGAAGATGTTCTGTTTAGAACGAAAACGTTCTGCAATCCATGACATTTTATAGTTTTAAATAAACGATTTTATACCAGAATACATCTCGAAGTTTTTACTTCTGTATTGGTTTGTTAATATTGACTTTAGGCTAAAACTACACTGGGATTTGAAAAACTGGTATTTTTATACGAATTTTCAAAGAAAAACTTTTCGCTTAGGTTAATTACGGTCAAAGTTAGCCACTTTTTATTTAATTGACGGCTACTTTGTTTATAATAATTAAGCAACCTAACTTGAGCTATTTTGAAGTTGAAGATATATAGTTTATGTGTAAAAGTTTGAGTAAACTATGAACCTCAACATTGTGGTGTTAATAAAGTTTTAAAAGTGGCTCCGAACGGAATTAATTCGTGGTCGGTGGAGGGGAATTAATAAAATCCGTGCACTCAAAAAATGAAATTGATTCTGCAAACATATGCTGAGATTAATATCGCCGGAGCTTGTTGATGGATTTTGATTATAATTTTTTTAATTTGTATGTACTCGTAGTCTTATAGAGTACGTTATGTACACACATCCCCACCTAACATTACAAAATGTTAGGGGGAACTCCCCTTATCACTCAGGGATATGAAAAATAGATTACGACCGATTCTAAGACCTACCGAGTATACATATATAATTTCATAAAAATCGGTAAAGCGGTCTCGGAGGAGTATGGAAACTAACACTGTAACAGGAGAATTTTATAGATGTAAATATATAGATGGCTATTAACAAATAGGGGTTGGTGATAAAAGAGTGAAAATTAAGGGTTGAATGTATTTTTTAATTAAACATCATATAAAATTAAGGTAAATAATTTTATCCAAAAAAATAAAAAAAATGTCAGGGGGGCAGCCCCCCTTATAACTTATGGGTACAAAAAATAGGTTAAAACCTCTTCTCCGTCCAATAGGATATACGTGTAAAATTTCATAAAAATCGGCCAAGCCGTTTCGGAGTAGTATGGTAACTAACACTGTAACAGGAGAATTTGATGTACATATATAGAAGTAACTGCGAATTAAATAATAAAAGTGGCTAACTTTAAGCCTAATTAACCTAGGCAAAAAGTTTTTTCTGAAAATTCGTGTAAAAATATCAGCTTTTGAAATCCTAAAGTAGATTTACTCTATAGTCAATATTAACAAAGCTATTCAAATTATTTATAAGCCAAAAATGACTCTATTTTGCTAAACTTTTTTCGGAGTGATAAAAACGACTTTTTAATGATTTTTTTCAACACTTTGAAAATATGTATGACTATTTTTCTTGCATGTGGTTTCCACAGAACTGTTATATCATTATTATTTTCTGAACAATAACATTGCGAAAAAAAGCTCTTTGCGATAAACAAATTGAATAAAATTTAAACTAATTGACGAATCGTCTTAAAGTTTTTTGTGCATTATATGGAATGTTTGACTCAACTTTTTGTGCAATATTAAGTAACAGTCTTAAGGTCATTTTTGCAAAAGTTATAGGGCATTTTTTATTTTTGAAATTTTAGTCTTATATTATTGCAATCTCCGAAGCAAAAAATGATCGGACCAAAATTCAAAAAGTGCCATTTTAAACCTTGGCTGATCTGCTAAAATACGAATACTCTAAATAATATATATAATAATTACCCTATTTGTACCTGTAGCGATTTAAACGAAAAAACTGCGATTTTTGAATCTTATTTGTTAATAACTAAGTTTCTCGTCCGAACTGTGACGGGCATTTTTGTATTTATAATGTATTAGGTATATAGTACCCAAAAAATCCATTTGCAACCTGGCTGCTCAAGTGTCCCGACAAAAACCTTATTTCTCTGGACTAATGTAGCGAAATTAATGCACGTATTGCCAATGGAAATCGTACATACTATGCTAATAAAAGATTGATCACATCGAAATTATTAGACAAAAGAACCAAAATTACTATCTACAGAACATTGATTAGACCGGTAGTAACCTATGGTTGTGAAACCTGGGTAATGACCAAAAAAGATGAAGCCCAACTCAGGACATTCGAGAGAAAGATACTGAGAAAAGTATATGGCCCGGTGCAAGAGGAAGACGCCACATGGAGAATCAGGAGAAACGACGAGGTTCATGAACTGAATGAAGGGTATGATATTGTAAGATTTGTGAAAAGTCAAAGACTGTCATGGCTGGGACAAGTTCAGCGACAAGAAGATACGAAAACGACAAAGAAGATATAACAGTGGAAACCGGTAGGAAGGCGAAAAAAAAGAAAGGCCCAGGACGAGATGGTTGGATGACGTGGAAGACGATCTGAAAACAATGAATATAAGACAATGGAGGAGAAGGGCGCAAGAGAGAGATCTGAATGGAAGGACATAACCAGACAGGCAAAGACCCATCCAGGGTTATGATGCCAAAAGAAGAAGAAGAAGAAGAAGAAGAAGAAGAAATGCCCGATACAGTATTGACTAAATTAAAGGTTTTATCAATCAAAAAAGTTATGAATAGGATAGAGAAACTGGTCCTAAATTTAAGAAGATATCAAAAAAGTACAGATGGCTTCAAAACGCAACAAGTAGATTGTAGCGAGGTTGTATAACTTATTAGCCACTTTGTACATCGAACTCAAAAGATCTTTTGTGCACAATCCTACTCCATTTAATATTAGATATTGGCGAAGTGGATCAAGTTTCCAGAAAGCATGTTTATATAAGATTTCCGTCTTTTGTGAACCTAATGATCACTCCAATTTTTCAGTATCTTTTTGTGCTGTATTCTAGTCTTTGGGTCTCTGATTTTTCTACTTCCTGTGCCACTTTTTCCATATATAGCTGTCTCTAATCTGGATCATTTAAACTCTTAGGGATTTCTCCCTCAAAAAGAGAGTTTTTAAGTCAGCATCCTCATTTCTCCTGATCCCTTTTTACTGCAACCTACATTAAGGTTCCTTACTTGTTTGATTACAGTTTCTTAAGAGATTATCTATATTTCTAAACCAGCTTCTCTACTAAAAGTACACATTATCAACGATTGGATAAGAAAGAAAGAATAGAATGGAATGATCATATAAGCAAAACAAAGGAGTACTGAAGACGGTTCCTCAATAGGAAGACGGTTCCTCAATAGGAAGACGATCAGTGGGAAGACCACGAAAATGATGGAACGGTAACTTACTGAAAGCAAACTGAAAAACAGAGTGATGTCCACACATAAAGAGGCGGTAGAAGAAGAAATTAAATTTGGATATAGCTGTGACCTTTAGAGCGTTTTGGCTGTAAAAGCGTCTGAGTGAAAAGTAATTGAACCAATCAACAGGAAGTATATATATCTTACCAGCGGAAATTGATGCTGTGGAAAGGTACGCGACCTGGATAAGAAAAAATATATTTTCGTAACCTCACCTATTGAGTAGCTATCAGGGATTTGATTTCACAGATGTACATTACAAGATGGAAATAATATTTTTAAAGAGAACTGAAAGAAGTAAGCTATAAAAACGTAATTTATGGATTCTAGATCATAGCGGAATAGTATCTGAGTAAGTTGACAAGAAAGAAAAGAAATACAATTGCATATGAACTCGGATTGCTCTATCATAAGTTTAGTGTCGTAATCACTAGACTATTTGGGCGATAATGTGACCATTTTTTTTGTGTTAATTTGATGGCCTTGGCCGAGCCAATTAGCCAGACATTTTGTTATTTTAAAAACAAACAAATTTGTTTTTTCAATCAGAGCAATTTTTGAAGTTATACTTCTTTAGGCGCGATAGGGAGTGAATTTTTATTATTCTGCGCGCATGCGCACAGAGACAGTATGTTGTTCGTTGCTAAATCTTATAATTATATATCTTATAATCTTAAAAATTATATGTATCAGTTCAAAAAAGGTGTGGAAAAAATATATTAGTGTTTTTAGTAAATATATTTATGTATTATAATTTTTGTGTCTTTGGATTTGTCTTCCTCGGGAGTAAGGTAATACGTATTATTAAAACATTTTTATTTAATACTTCACTTCGTCAATTTGTTACCGTGGTTTGTCATAATGTCCGAGAAACCGTCAAAACAATGCCTTCGTAGCCTCGTTGGTACAGCATTCGACTACGAATCGAGAGGTCCCGGGTTCAAATGCGGACAATTGCTGTCTTTTTTTATTTTTGGATTTTTGGAAAGTGGTAAGTAACTATTAAACTCAGTTTAATATTTAATAAAATAAAAATAAACTGTTAAAAATATTGTATTTCGCTGAAATCATATAATAGAATATAGAAGTACCTATAACTTCTTACGTGCGTACAAGGTACACACATTCTTTTTTTCTGTATTTCTAACTCTAAATACATAACAAACTAACATATTACAAATAATATCTAAATAATACACTGTTTTGGTTGAAATATTTTTTTTGTAAATTTTTATTTTTTTAGTATCTTTTTATTATTGTTGATTTGTTTTTTTTATTATTTTTTATTAATTGTTTTTTTTTATTTTTTTTACTACGCTAAGACATAAACCCGATTCAACATCTAGGAGGTTTACATCTTCTTATATTTTTTTCTTTTTTTTGCTTTTTTTTTCTTTTTATTTTTGCTTTTTCTTTTTTTTTTTGTTCTTTTCTTTTTTCAATTATAATATACAGTAATTACTTAAATCTACAGGGTTTAAATAAAAATAACAACAAAACAAACATGTTTGTCTTGTTTTAATAAACATGCCTGCTTTGTTTTAACAAAATTTCTTAAATGCAGGGAAAATTTTATTGCTACAATCTATATTTACAGTTTTTGATATGTTCGTAAATTGTTTTTAATGTATTAATATCTTCAGAAAATATCAAATTGTTCAGGTAGACGGGAAGTGGAATTTTTAATATATTAAGATTATCATAAAATTTGTTTATATTTACTGATTGATGTGAACATTCGAGGAGAATATGTAGTAGATCACCTTCTTTTCCACACTCACAGTTAGGTGACTCTGTGAGACCCAAACTGTACATATGAAGGGGGGTAAAAGCATGATTACATCTCAATATATTTATAACTCTTATGAAATGGCGATTTGATACAGAATAAAACCATCTTGTAATGGGAATTTGAGGCTGCATTTGTTTGTAATTACTACCAGTTCTCGTGTTTCCATAATACATTTGCCAATTTTCTTTTTATAACGCTTTTTTTAATAATATTTATAACGCTTAACGTGTAATCGAGAAACATTACATTAAGTTCATACATTTAATTTATAAAAAAACTCCCTTAGGAGAAACTCCTAATACAACTGAGGCCTATAGAATCAAAACCTGCTAGATCCATGTCTTGAAGTTTTGTCAGGAGGCAAAAAAAAAACATTAAAAATGTAAATGTTCCAAAAATTATCCGGCATTTCTCAATCGAAAGGGCACCAATAAATATCATAACATGGCACACTAATTTGTCATTTTTCTGCATGCCCCTTACATCTTCAGAAATTTGTACTTTTAGTTTGGATTTAGTAGGTTTTGATTCTGATGGGCTCAATTATAAAAAACCACCAAACGCGGCAAAAATGAGTGCCGCACACAATATTTCAGCTGCAAAAGAGCTGATATGAATATTACGTGACGTAAAACTGTATTTTCATTTTGAAGGAAAATAAAATAAAATAAAAATGAATACCATTTTTATTCAGTTGCAATGCGAAGGCAAAACAATCTTACTTTTCAATTAGAATACGGAGTGCAGTCCAGTCCCTTGAATCGCGATTTTCGGCTCTTATTGGAGCCTTCATCGGAAAGAACGTAGGCACTGTTCTCCATATTTTAACTGATTCGCATCAAGAGGTTCCCCCACCCAAAATAAAATAGTTTTATTTTGAAAGATTTTTCCAGAGTATTTGCTAAATTTGAATCAAAACGCGACACAAAAGAGTACCTTTGATAAAGTTTGCAGTTTGAAGCTTTCAAAATAAAACTATAATTTTATTTTCCATCAAAAAAAAATAAATTTTTGCGCCACGTAATATTCATATCAGCTCTTTTGTAGCTGTTTTTTATTCTTGTTCAGTAATTTGGCATTATATTTTTTTAAAAACTGGACGTCAAACCAAGCTGCGTCTGTTGTTAAATATATCGAGATTTATTATGCATACGCTGTTTTTAAACTAGCTAAAGCTACTGCCCGTGGATCATTCGAAGAACTCTGCAGAAAATCCTTTGTAGATACAAAATTGGCAACGGTCTGAGCTTTTACAAAACGTAGATCATTTTAAAAATTTTAATACGTGGCACCCGTCCAAAAAATACGACAATTTATATCGATAGGTAGTAAGAGTAGGTTAAAACTGACGTATTTTATTTCGACAATCACTTTAAGTTAAGATATTTCAGAATAATCTCACCCGATTTGATTTTATGGGGACATTTAACTTTAAATCTAACATTACTGCAATGAAAAGTTAAAAAATGTGTATACGTAGTGTTCAAAACATTTGAATCTCGCGAAATGAGTAATATAAAGCTACGGCCATACCAATAGACACGTTGCGCGATTTTGGTCTAATAGACTACAGGCCCATGTCAAAAATGGATGGGTCATATGAACCACCAGGTGACGTATATAGGACGATATAAGAGCATAAAATAATAAGATTCAGCACTATGCCGTCACTTGTAAGCAGTCCAACTGAGTGCTGGTGAGAATTCAAAAGTGCAGGTAGAGTGGGTACATTTTGGTCATATATTTTTGTACGGCATTTTTACCATCGATAGATCCATGAAAAATAATAAGAAAGTGCGCAGTGCCGTAAAAAAATGGTGAGCCACAAAGTTGGTAAATTTTTTTGATTTACTGACAATTTCCAGGGTAAATTTGGTCATTTCATTATGTACGGCATCAGTTTCATACTGTTTCAATACAACTTCTAATCCATTATTCCGCAACGCCGTACAAAAATCATGCGACAAGGGGAAAAATCGAGGGTTGCAATCCCCTCTCTTTCCGTGGTCCGGGGGGTTATTTGAAAAAGTACGGCTTAGGTTCCAAAACATTATCTAGCACTTAAAAGTACTATTAAAAATATTGCCGTCAAAAAAGTATTGTTCATTATGAGGCTGTCTTAAGATGATTGAGGTAATATTTTCGAATATAATTTCAATTAGCTGGAGTAGTACGTAGTCTATTTCGTTTCAATAGTTAATCTCATTAATTACTATTAATCTTACTCACCGTCAGGAAATAAAAAACAATAAAACTGGAGCTTAAGAAAGAGCACTATGGTCTGAATAGTCAAGCTTTCGGAAACGTTTCGGAAATTTCCTTTTTCAAGAAACTCTACAATACAATAAGAGAAAAAAATTAAAATGGGTATGAATTTCATATAAAAAAATAATGAAAAACTTCTTCTTCTTCGTCTTTTGGTGCCTATTCTTTTCGAATATTGGCGATCATTCTGGCTATAATTATTTTATTAACTGATACTGTAAATAGATTAGTTGCTGTTGTGGAGAACCATTTTCTCAGGTTCTTTCACCATGATATTCTTCTTTTCCCAATTCCCCGCTTTACGAATACTTTTCGATTATTAAGAGCTGTACAACAGTCTGTTACTATTTTTAATTTTATGTAATTATTTAACATTTTTTTATAATCTAAATTTTGTTAAGTTTTGGTACAGATTATTACCAAACAGGCAGTCATTCCGCACAAACCAATGTCCGCCAAGGTTGTTGGCGAAGATGATACTCAAAAATTAACATCACAGTGTGGACGCTAGACGAGACAAAAATCGGTGTCTCTAAACAATGTCTGTCTCAAGTTTAGACCGTCGCGAGACTTTCGCGCAACATGGTCTGCAAGTGAATACGAGGCTTAACAGTTTTAGAACTCATTCCAAATGGTTATACAGGATTTTTAGGTAAATGCGTTGTATAATACAGACTTCTGTCTGTCGTAAAGTAAAAGTATAAGATGAACTAACTGACCCAATTGAAGCTGGCAATGGGATAAGACAGGGGGATTTCCAGAGTCATTCATTGTTCAACCGGATAATGGATGAAATAATAAAAAGAGTAAGAACTAAAAAAGAATACTAATCTCCCAAAGTTAAGATGATTTACAATGTATGCTCCACCAATTTAATATAACCGCCAGAAAATTTAACATGTTAACTTCCCCAAAAAAGACAAAATGCATGGTTATAACAGCAAATCCCATAAGATGTAAATTAGAGCTGGAGAGCACACTATCTAGCTACGGAAAGCTCGAAACAGAAGTGGACGATCAAGTGACTAGAGCAAACAGAGTCGCAGGTTGCATAAATGACACAATATGGAGAAATAAAAATATCGGAAGAGAAATTAAAGGAAGGAATTTACAAAACAGTCATCAGACCAATAATGACATACGCGGCAGAAACACGACTTGACACAGAGAGGACAAAAAGATTGCTCAAAACAGCGGAGATGAAAACCCTTCAAAAAATCGATGAAAACCCTTCGAAAAATCGATGGTAAGACACTAAGGAGAGCTAGAAGTACAAATATACGACGGAGATGCAAGGTGGATATCATTAATAACTGGGTAAGAAACAGAAGAATAGAATGGAATGACCACATAAGCCGAATGACAACAAATAGGGTAGTCAGGACAGCGAGAGACGGTTCCTCAATAGGAAGACGATCAGTGGGAAGACCACGAAAACGATGGAACGACAACTTACTGGAGGCATATTGAAAAAACAGGCAGTCATGTCTATACAAAAAGAAGAATATATACATCTATCAATTTTTTAATTTGATGTTGATGTTTTCGTTTTATGGTACTGTATGGATGTGAAACCTGGCAACTGAATAAGCGAACAAAACAGAAGTTGCTCGCACTGGAAATGGACTTCTGGCGAAGATCGGCCTGCATCTCCAGAGTCTCTCACGTAAGGAATGAACGAGTACGAGATATTATGAATAGAAAAACAAATATTAATGAAGAAATCCAGGAAAACGACTTTGTTGGTATGGCCATGTACAAAGAATGGAGAAACATCGACTCCTAAAGCTGATAATGAAATGGCAACCCCCGGAAAGAAGGAAAAGGGTCAGACCGAAAACTACCTGGATAAGTGGAATCCAAAAATCAATTTCTGAAAGAGATCTACGACCAGGAGATTGGACAGATCGACGCGGCTGGAAAATAGGAACCGCAAGGCGCAGGACGCTATAAGCTTAGGGGTTCACTATCAGATGGTTTTCTCAAAGTCTTTCTTTCTATAATCATATTCAACGAAATATACTTATATGTTTATTTCATCAAAATATGGAGCCATACCACTTTCACAATGAATGACACATCTACTAAATGAATCTTTGTATCAACTGTGAACTGTCAAAACTGTCTTCAAAGGATGGAGCCACAAAAACTATTAATGAAGGTAAAATAATTCCTAATTTTCCATTTATACTATACATATCTTCATTTTATATAAGTTTTTAATTATATGCAAATATTAAACAAGAAATTTCTATATTCTGATAAGGAAATGTTTACAACATTTATTATGTAGGTAATCAATATTTATGAAATTTTAAGTTTCAAAACTTGGTCTCTTTTCAATAAAACCATTGTGTGGTGAGTCTACATAACATTGTCACTAAAGGAAATCCATATAGTGTGTATATTACCTGTCTTCTTGCAGATGAAGCGATTATAATTGACAAAATTTAATCAAGTTCATCTAGAGCAGTGGTTCTCAATCTTTTTGACTCATGTACCACAAATTTTTTTTATTATTTTTGGTAGGTATCACCTAACTGAAATACTTATGTAGCTAAGTAATCAAATTAACTATAATAGTGGTGTTGATTTTGGCTGTTTATGGGTTTTGTGTACCACCGCATATGGACAACCAGTGGTACATGTACCACAGATTGAGAACCGCTGATCTAGAGTCAATCATTCATCATGACGTAAATTCTTCATTAATTTAATTCCTCCCTAAATTTATCTTATCATTTTTAATGCTATTTCTCATATTTTTAACAGATGTCGTTTAGCTTTTTTATTAGTCTGTTTTCGCATTTTTGTATATGACCATTCGTTTGTAGCGGAAGAAAGAAATGCTAAAAGTTTACTATACTAAATTTACAATCAATATGCAGTAGAAATAAACAAACCAAGACACGTTAAATGCTACTAGGAGCACTCCTGAATCATAATTTACAATGTAAATACATTGTAAATCATCCCATAAATCATGATTTCCAAAGTTGATACATTGTAAATTATGATTCGGAAGTGCTCCTAGTAGCATTTAACGTGTCTTGGTGTGTTTATTTCTACTGCATCTTGATTGTAAATTTAGTATAGACTGTATAGCACATACAAACGAAGAGTTCCAGAAATTAGAAAGTGAAGAAATCCAAATGAATCTCAAAAAAAGTGGAAAATATTCAAAAGAACTATACACGATAAGGCGAAAGAATTATGCGGAACAAGAAAATTTAACACACTTTAATGGCACACTTTAATGACGGAATGATGGAGTGAAGAAATCAAAACAATCAAATTAAAATCAAACTAATAAAGGAAAAGAAATCTGCCTAGACGAAATATAACCTAACACTCATAGAAACCGATAAGAAGGAATATATTGGAGAAACTTAGCAAAAAGAGCAATCAAAATGGCAAAAACAGAAAGCTAGAAAAAATTTGGAGGTAGCTTGAACGGATGATATAAAACAAATATCACGACAATTCACGAGTCACATAAAGAGGCAACAAAAGAAACGAAATAAGAGAAATAAAAGACAAAACCAGTGAACTAAAAACAGAGAAAATTAAAATTTTAGAAACTTGGAAAGAACGAAGAGAGAAAAGAGGAAATGGAGGAAACCTTAAATATAATCAAAATAGGAAAATCATGTGGGGGGGGGGACTTGCGCCAGACACGATGAAATATCTAAGAAGAAAGGGAAAGAAATGGCTGTGAATAATTTACAAAGAAGCTTGGAAGAATCAAAAGATACCCGAGGAATGGGAAAATAGTTGAATTATCTATATCAATATATAAAGAAGGAGAGGAAATCCATTGTGAAAACTACAGAGCAATATGCCGAGCCCAAGTTAGCTATAAACTACAGTGGACTCTCTCTATAACGAACACGGATATTACGAGGTTTCACTGATAACGAGGTACACTTGATGTCCCATCAAATTCCTATTGAAGTATAATACCTCTATAACGAGGCATATTTGGTTATAACGAGGAAAAATGAAATCGAAGAATATGTTTCTTTACCTGTTTTTAGCGCAGTAATGACTATAAATAAATACCCCGACTGCCTGTATATAAAAAATGCCCAACATATGTGTTATTATCCAGACCAGTGCTGTAATAAACTTCACCGCCTGTAATAAACTTCTTTGTGTTTATCTATCGACCGATATTGACTATTGTAGTAAATTTACAATTTATATGACGAAGTCTCATTGTTCAGGTCGATCATCGACACCTAATAAACTACGTAAGAGGCATCAACACATTTCAATATTATTGTTGTCTGATATAACGAGATCCGCTTATAACGAGGTAATTAGTCCGTCATTTCAGCTCTCGTTATAGAGGGAGTCTACTGTATATGTACATCGATAATAGAGAAAAGACTAAACGACTACGTTGAACCAAAACTGGAAGAAGAACCGGAATTCCAATCTGGCGCCTGAGGGCAAAAGGATACGAGAAGAAAAAGAAGAAGTATGTATATTACCGTTCAGCTGATGATCTATTCTCGACAAAAACTTTACATGCTCCATTTTTAGTATGTATCTTTTTTGAAAGTCAGATTTCATTTCTTGTTCATCATATAATGTTCTCTTCTATTTTGACTACTAAATAGGTAAAATTCCTTTTTCAAAGCTAAATTTAGTATATCCTTTTATATTTCCTTGTAACTCGTAAGTACGTTTCTGTGTTATGTCTTCCATAATCATAAATTTTGTTATGGGTTTCCTAAACCCATTGCAGCTTATTTATACAGAGAGGTACCAACCAGCTGCCCTCAACAAAATACACACAAAAAAACGTCATAAAAATCAGTAAATGAAGAGAAATGTTTTACCACCATTAAGGTCCCCAGAACTAGATTGTCAGAGTGAGTGACGAATCCGTTAAAGAAAAGACGCAGATAGATAGAGGTCAAAGTAATAAAATAACAAAAAAATATATAAACAACATGGTGTTATCATAAAAGAATATTATGCGATTGGTTTGCTGTTTAGTGCCTTATGACTCATATTAGCATCACTAAGCTCCAGTATCAGCGTTTTAATGATCTGTACGTGCCTAACTCTCAAAAACATTCACCAATCATAAATTTTTAATACCTTTCTTAGAAGGTATAACATAATATTAACAAATATATCTTATGTAATACTTAGCGTGAAATGTTTTTGAAAAATATTTCCTATGTATGTCGACTAGCAGGTTAATTATAACAAGTTTACCACTTACAGCAAATCAATGAACCATAAATATCACATTAGTTTGGAATATAATCTTAGTCTTGCGTTACTTTAATATTTAAAAACGTAATGGTTGAATATGTATAAAACAAAATGGAAGAATTTGTCCCATCTGTTCATTGTCATGGTTGTTCGAATAAATCGAACATTTAAAACTATTAAAAATATTTTTAATTTACTAATATATCGTCGCCTTAGTAATATAACTTGATAACTCCGAAACTGGCGTTTGTGAGATAACTATGTTCTAGTTCACAGGGTGTATATAGTATGTTCACCTATAGTTCACAGGGTAATTATGGAATAAATTCATTTGCTCTAAAATAGATGATTCTGGAGAAAAATCCCGAAACAGGTCGATTTTTATTTTTAAATTACAATTTTTTGGCATATATTTCATACTAGTGACGTCATCCATCTGAGGGTGATGGCGTATTCGATGATTTTTTAAATAGGAATAGGGGTCGTGTGCCAGCTCATTTGAAAGGGTGCTCAATTCTCTATTCAGGAATATAAACATGAAACAAAAAAATAATTTTTAAATTTAATTCATTGACGCAAAAAAGAAGAATGTATGTATGTAATTTATTTACCTCAAAATACATTGTAGTGCTGTAGAAAATAAAAAAAAATGTTCAATTCACTAATAAGCATTTCTTTTCGCTTAAATTAAATCACAAACAGCCTCCCAACTACCTCTTGGCAGTTTGAACATTTAATTTAAGCGAAAAGCAATGGTTAATTGCCAAATAAACACTTTTTTTTCTATTTTCTGACAGCATATGAATGTATTTTGACGTAAATTAATTACATACATTCTTCTTTTTGCGTCAATTAATTTAATCCAAAAATTATTTTTTTTGGCCACTCTGTATAAATAATGACATTAATGGAGCCTACCACGAAATTGCTGTTGATTCGGTTCATGTTAATACAAAAATTTGAGAAAAAAAAATTGAGATCTGGCAACCTCAAACAGGTTGTCCTTAAACAGACTTAAACATTGCCTTTAGTGCACAATTGTGTTAAAGAGTAAGAGTGTATAATAAAGTGTTTGTTCTTATTTCTAAAAACAATGTGGATATGTAAACGTTGTGATAAACGATAGCAATGAAGAAAAGCGCACAGGGAAATACTACTGAGAAGGACTAAAGAGGTAAACACATTAAAAAAATGACTGATCCTCTTTTAGTTGAAGCAGTGAAGTAGCACATTAAAAGTTTTCCTGCAGTGCCCGCCCATTATTAAGGATCAACTTCTAAATGCCAGTACCTACCTCGATCCATCGTTAAACATAACTGTTAATGTACAAACGCAATAGTGACAAGTCTGATGAGAGATCAGTAACTAAAGTTCCATTAAACATATACAGAAAAATCTTTAACGAAAATTATAATTATGAATTTCACCATCCCAAAAACCATCATTGCCGTGTTTGCATGCACTATCTGAATTCACTTATCAGCGAAAAAAAGAAGTTAACAAACGATAATAATATTTAACACCCATAATAATCCATGGTGAGGGCGAATTTTCACTAAAATAACGCTTAAAATATTACTCTCGTTAAAAAGTTCACTTAGATGCAACTTGGCACGACATGCGACATTTCCAAATGTTAACATTATGATACACCATTATGATAGAATCCAATTAAAAGATGTGATACACCTACTATATGAGAAAAATTTACCACTGGATATCATAAAACTGATAGAAAACATATATGTAAGAAATAAAATAGAAATGAAAGTCAATGGAATAATAACAGAACCCATAGAAACAAATACAGGAATCAGGCAAGGAGATTCACTAAGCCCTCTACTATTTAACATAATATTGGATGCAATAATAAAACAAGTGAAGAAAAAAAGAGGGTACAAAATGGGCAATAGAGAGATAAAAATACTGTTACGCTGATGACACCGTGTTAGTAGCAGAGTGCGAAGACGACCTACAAAGATTATTGCACGAGTTCAACATTAACGCAAAAGAAATGAATATGAAAATATCAGCCCAAAAAACAAAAAGCTTAGTAATTGCCAAAGAACCAATAAGATGCAAATTGGAGTTAGACAATCAAATTATACAACAAGTAATGACTTTCAAATATCTGGGAATTAATCTATCAGCCGACAACAATATAGAAGAAGAGGTAAAAGACCAAATAACTAAAGCCAGTAGAACGGCCGGATGCCTAAACGACACAATTTGGAAAAACAAACACCTAAGATTGGAAACAAAGGCCAGAATATATAAGTCAGTTATTAGGCCAGTTATGACTTACACGGCCGAAACAAGACCAGATACAAGCAAAACACGAAGACATCTGGAAACCAACGAAATGAAGATCTTAAGAAGGATTGCTGGAAAAGGACTACAGGATAGGGTAAGAAGTGAGGAAATCAGACGCATATGTGGGGTAGACAATATAAATACCTGGGTAAAGAACAGAGAAGAAGAGTGGAATGAGCACATAAGCAGGATGTCTGAATCAAGGATAGTAAGAATAGCAAGGGACAAGTCACCGTTAGGCAGGAGAAGTGTAGTAGGGGCAGAATGAAAGGCACCGTTGAAGAAAAACAGGCATAACTGCCTATATAAAAGATGAAGAAGAAGAAGAAGAAACATTATGATAGTGCTAAAAGAAAACTTTACTTTTTTATGTTTTTTTTTTTCATATTGGAAAACAAATTAGCATCGTATTTCTAAATAAATCAGTAGCCAAAAAATTAAGGAACTGTATTTTAGAGCTGCAGATTGAATTCCATAATAATTACCAACATCATGGTAGCAGCCCAAATATTTTTAAACCGGTTTATCTCCGAACTACTAATTTAGTGTTATCAAGTTATAGTATTTAGGCGACGATATTATAGCTCCATAACTCCCATTACCCAGGGCATCCAATGTAACGTTCGGTAAAAAGCCTTTCCAGTTGTTATGTACTGCGATGGCGTGGGTAGGTGACAATATGTAGCTTGGGGTGTCAGATAGGTACCACTCCATAGGAATGTCACTGGTTTGATGGTCCCACTGTTTCATAGAGGAAGGAAAGATACGCCATTTACATTTATAAAGTACTGAAACAAGTGTATCCTGATACTGGATACACTTGTATCCAGTATCAGTACTGGATGAAGAGTTTTTTGTAAACGATATTTTTGAAAGAATCGCTGCTGAAGCTTCCCGTTTAGCTCACTAGCTCACTATAATAAACGTTCAACAATTACGATCAAAGAAATTCAAATAATGTTTGATTAAGTATCCTTTAAAATTTGTTAAGGTCATTGAGTTAAAATATATCATTTTAGCAGATGTGATAAGGAAATACCTACTGCAGTAAAAGTGTTCTGACCTAAATATTAGAAATAAATTATATTTTTTTATCAAGCAAGCAATGGCAACTCGAGATAAAATAAAATGACTGATATTTCAAATGAAATTTTGCATTGGCGCATTTGACTGACAGATGTAGGCTGTAATGTAGTAGCAATATTTAATTTATGATACTCTTTCATTTTTATGGAGCATTCCGTTTACCTAAACTCATTACTTTTCGAGATATTTTTAAGTTTCTTTAAATTTCGGGAATACGTTCAATATTTGTAAGTAGAAATAACTACATAACTTAGTCTTGTTTAATAATATGTACAACAAAATTATTTTTACTCAATAAAATAACTAATACGAAATATAAACCATAACAATATGCACTGAATGTAACAATTAATGTGAGGTTAAGGAAATAAGTCTAAAGTAAATGTTCAAAATCTTCACCTCCAACGTCTATGAAAGGCTTTTTATATAGTCCCAAATGAAAAAAATCAAAATCCGGTGATTACGGTGACCAAACAGTTGGTCCTCCTCTGCCTATCCACCTCGCAGAAGAGTGTTATCCACCTCGCAGAAGAGAGTTATTGTGAAAGAGACAATTGTGAATAAAAGCAGCGTGATGAACTGGAGCACTGTCGTGTGAGAACCACATTCTTTGTCGAATATTATTGATATATTCTGTATGCAATGCAAGTACATATTATACAATTTCTAATATTCACATCATATCTATTAATTTTTCTACAGAAAAATTGATTTTTACAAATAAAAGACAAGCCACACAGACCGATTCATCAATATCATCATCCAGCCCTTTGCGTCCACTGCTGGACATAGGCCTCCCTCATTTTTGTCAATTGTGCTCTATTTTGAGCACTTTGCATCCAATTTCTTGGCATTTTCTTGAGATCGTCAGTCTAACGAGTAGGGGATCTTCCTCTACTTATTTTGTCTAATCTCGGCCTCCACTCAAGTAATCTCTTCGTCCACCTCCCATCACTGATTTGGGCGACATGACATGTCCGGCCCAGTTCCACTTCAGGGTGGCAATTCGAGAAATTGCATCGGTAACTCCTGTTCTTTGTCTTATGTCTTCATTTCTAACTCGGTCACGAAGCGATATACCCAGCATTGACCTTTCCATTTTTCTCTGAGCTATTTGCAGCATTTTAGAAGTTGCTCCTAACAGACCGATTAAAAAGGTAATAATATAAAATCTGTCATTTTTTCAAAAGCTACTATTTTACCGTTGTTAACTGATACAAAAGCGATAATGAGAAAAGAAGAATAGCTGAAGTGCAGATTCCTGGAAGGAGTAGGAGAGGAAGACCAAAGAAGACCTGGGGGGAGACGATAAGGCAGGACATGTTGTTAAAGGGGATTAACATTGATATGACCCAATATAGAATTGTATGGAGAAATGCAATTAGGGAAGCCGACCCCGCATAGGGATAAGGCAAAGAGAATGATGATGAATCTTTAGCAGCTTCTTATCTGTACCTATTCTCCTTAGGACAGTTTCGTTAGTGGTGTGGGTTGTCAAATTTATTTTCAAGACCCTTCTATAAAGCCAGAGTACAAACTTCCAATCTGTTCATTAGATTGAATAATCACTATTAGAGCGAGGCCCCATTAGTCCACTGCGCAGCGTTGCGTAGCGACGTCGCAACGGAACAACGCATGGGCGAAACCCCATTAACGGCGCCGTAAATTATCGCCCGTGTAGCCTTTCGCAAACATCGCAACTGATCGACGCGACGCAGCGCAAAGCACTGATGGGGCCTCGTCCCGATGCGTTGTTCCATTGCGACGTCGCAACGTAACGCAGCGCAACGCACTACTGGGGCCACGACCCGATGCGTTGTTCCGTTGCGACGTGGCAACGCAGCGCAACGCACAGACGGGGCCTCGCTCTTATTCTTAGACATTAGTCTGTGAGTTGACACTTTTATTAAAATGAGAATCATTAAGATTGTTTACGTATTTTTATTTTATGTATTTAAAAACATAAAATTGAAAAAGTTTTAGACGTACGCCAAAGGTTTTGTTGAAAGTATTTTGACCGAGTATGAAAATTTAAATATTGAGGTTAAAAAACGGTTTAATTGTTCAAATCAAACCTACAGACTAATCTGAATGAGTATAGAGGTCGGTTGCATAATTTTTTAAAAGAAGGCAAAATATTTGCTTTAAAAAAGGTTTCTTATCTACAAGGCTTTATTTCCATTAAAATAGCGACGACAAAAGAAGTTAAGATACGTCTGTATATCGATATTACTTATTCAACTGTGCACGAGAGAGCTGGATGTTCTGAAAATATCAATTGTTCACTCACATTCGCTTGAGGTGTGTCAGAAAAATTTATTTTAAGGCGTAAAAAAAAGGCAAGATAAAAAAAGGAAAAATGTGTGTACCACAATCAAAGAATCGATATTTCGTGACATTCAGGGCCCCGTAACCGGGCGTGCAACGCGTGTGGCTCACGCGGGCCTAACCCCAAAGGGGCGCCAAACCGAAGGTTTGGTAAATAAGAAATACCTATTTATTTTAAATGAGATAATCATTTTTTATACACAATTTTAATTATTTCATGAACAGCTAGAGAAATCTCAAAAGTCAAATATTGTGTTATTACTGAAAAAATTATTATTCCCGTCCTGAAATGTTGAACTTACTCCGTCAAAAATATAAATATGACATTTTGTTGTTCCTTCCTAATTTTTTTCTTTGAAGTAGATTGAATTACGCTTTGCATACCATCCAATCGATTTTATGTTGTAAACTAAAGCGACACTCAAAATAGTCAAATAAAAATCAAATCACACTCCTTGACGAGTAGAAACATAAATTAACACCCATAAACGCAACTTAGCAGTTTTACTCCAACAAAAACACAACTTACTGGATCAAGCAATTTTATTGGTATAAAGTGAATCTTTTACTCGAATTTATGATAATTAGCCTTAAGTAAAGAAATACTCTATGAATTATGATTATGTTTTTGACTTGATCTTTTCCCTTCTCGTCTATGCGTTTATTAGGCACAAACATTATTTACTGTTACTGGTGAACGGGTGGTTTCCTGCAGTGAAAGGCTTAAAATTTTATTTTATATTGGCGTTAATAATTATTACCTACGACTAGGTATTATTGCAATGTCCGTTGGGTTTGTTCTGCCATGATTTAAACTTTTGTTTTCGTGTAAAAAATATTGGGACAATCTTTTTTATTTGTTGTTATTTTAAGTGGTGTGGAAATTGAATTAATTTTGAAAATGGTAAGTATCATAATCATTGCATAGAATAATAATAATTCATTTTAAATAGTTATAATCGGGTTTCCTCTAATACAGCGGTTCTCAATCTGTGGTACATGTACCACTGGTGGTACATTTCATTTTTTGAGGTGGTACACAAAACGCAAAAACAGCCAAAATCAGCACCACTATTATAGTTTATTAGATCACTTAGTTAGATATGTATTTCAGTTAGGTGGTACCAAAAATAATAAAAGGTATTTGGTGGTACATGATACAAAAAGATTGAGAACCGCTGCTCTAATAAAATCCACAATTTACAATTTATTTTGAAAAAAAAAAGAAAATAATTAAGACATTGTGTCTGCGTAACTTGGAACCATATGGGAAACTTTATTATTATTAATTTTACGGAAAAAATGTATTCTTCACGAAATGCTTTGTATATTATAGTCTAAACTCTAAAGACTAAAATGGAACCAAATATAAAATTGTGTCAATCTTATGAGTATCAAAAATATGAATTTCGATCAAGAGTACCTTATATTTCACAATTATCGAAAATTATTATTATGAAAAGTTGTTTGGAATTAATTAAAAACTATGTTTTAATATGCAGTTACATCCTTTTAATTGAATTTTTTTTCTCAAGTTACAGATACCCAACGCCCTTTTCATTTAGTATGAATAATGCGATAACTCTTTTATTGTTATTGATTAATTAATTCATAATAATAAGAGAGTTATAACATTATTCGTAATAACTGAAAAGGGCTAATTATTAATAATAAAAGACTTATCACATTATTTCTAATAAATAAAAAGGGCGTTGTTGAAAAGTACAATTAATGTACGATAAAAAGTTTTTTCTAAAAAACTTTGCCTGGTCTAAAATCTAAGATACAACCATCAATTTTTTTAAATTCTAGATGAGATACATGTAAAAAATATGAGTTTCGATCAAAAGTAAAGTACCTTTCTAGATCACAATATTTGAGGCCTTTAGAACACAAGGGGTATATTTTTAGAAAACAATGTTCAAATTTCTAGGCAAATTTAAAAAATCTAGGTATAGTCGGTTCGCTAAACTCAGACACAACTGGCTAGTGATTTTAGTAGGTAATTTTTTTGTTTATTGCCATGGCAAAATTACTAACTATTTAGTAATTATTAACTATTTAGTACATAATTATTTTTTTGCCAATTTTACCAAATTGGCAAAATTACCTACTAAGATCACTAGTCAGTTGTGTCCGAGTTTAGCGAACCGACTATAGGAACTACTTAGCATGTCTTCAATGACATGTCATTTTTGATTGTTAGTTTATGTAGAAAGTTTGAAGCCACCATGTTTTATAAGTGTTTGGGAGTCAATTTTTGTATTTACAATCTGATTTTCTAAAATTGTCACTTATACCCCTTGTGTTCTAAGGGCCTCATTTCAATTAGAATGCTGTAATTGCATATAGAAACATAGTTTTTAATGCTGAACAACTTTTCATAATAACTTTTCAATATTGTGAGAACTAAACGTACTTTGCTCTTGACCGAAACTCATATTTTTGACATACATACATATAAGATTCCTAAATTTTGATATTTGATGGTTGCATTCTGAGTTGTAGACAATGCAGACCTTTTTATGAAGAATAACTTTTTCTCGTAAAAGTAATAATAAAACAGTTTCCCATATGATTCCTAGTTATGTAGACACCCTGTATAAAATTTGTTTGAAAACTTTGAAATGACAAAATTTTATTATTTATTTACTTAAATGTATATTTTTAATTTAATATACAGGGTGCTTCATTAATGTTGCAAAAAATTTAAGGGGAAAGGCGTAAAATGTGTCAAAATTTTTAATGTGTTTTAAATGTATTCACTTTTTTCGAATCCTGAGAAAACTAATAAGTATTTTTTAAAAATTTAAACGCAGAATCAAAGATAACGTTATTGCCGAGGGCCGACAGTCCCTTAAAATAAATAAAAAGTTTCTTTTGAATTAACCCACTTCCATTTAAAGAGATTCCATAGGAGATTACTTACAGGAAATTAAAATCAGAATAGAAAAGGCTAGAGCAAATTTTAACAAAATGAGAAAAGTGCTCTGCACAATAGATTTGAAGTTGGAACTACTGAGAGTTAGGTTGGCTAGATGCTACGTTTTCTCGACTTTGTTTTATGGAATGGAAGCTTGGACCTTGAATGCTGCATCAATAAAAAACTAGTATCATTCGAGCTGTGGGTGTACAGAAGAATTCTGAAAATATCGTGGACAGAACACGTCACAAACAAAGAGGTTCTGAGAAAGATGAATAAAGAAATGGAAATCTTAAATAGCATCAAAACAAAAAAAATTGAATATCTCGGACATATTAGACGTGAAGAGAGATACAACTTGCTCCAATTTATTATGCAGGGAAAGATTCAAGGAAAAAAGAAGCATAGGGAGAAGCAGAATATCGTGGCTGCGCAACCTGAGAGAATGGTAACAACAGAATTTTCTATAATTCTGGCCCTCCTATAGGATTTCTTGAACTTTGTGCCCCCCCCTAAAAAAGTTTGCCCCCCACTGATCTATTCTCTCCTACTCCGTCTCGGAGATGGCACTTAAAGAAGAAGTACTTGTACTTGTTTTTCTACTCTAGCGTTGAAGTCACCTCCAATATTTTTTCATTTAGATCTTCATCAAAAGGTTCTCTGTTTTCTGGAGTAATCTGTAATTTACGCCCCAAATTATTGTTATCTGTATTCGTCTTAGTACAATCGTCTCTTTGATTGAACGTAAATGATAAGAAATATTTGTTAAATACCATTAATCAAATCGCTTGTACGAACATTATGCGAGGAGATACTAGTGATACAAGTATGTACGAGTTACTCAATCTTCTAAATAAACTGACAAAAAGCTATTAATACTACAAACTTAAATATGTCAATCTTGTGGTGTAAATAAAAATGTGTAAAACGCGTAAAAATTACATGTTTATTATTCTTATCTCCATGCCCCATACCACAATCAGCTTGTAATAGTTGATAATGTTATATAATCATTTTAAACAAAACAAATTCAGACGCGTGGACACAGGTTTGTAGATATTATGCCTCATTCAAAGTTTGGAAAATATTCGAGACCTATATACAGGATAGAATCTATAGGAAAATATTTTTTGCACACTAACGGACGGGGCAGGTATTAATACTAACTGAATATGTGGCACTTGTTATACACATAACTCAGTACATAATACTATTTTTTTATACTATCCTCTATCAGCGATACTCAACCTTTTTCTTTCCTGGGCCACATAGTAGCTATTGCCACAGCTTGCGGGCCGCAATCAAGATGAAGTAGTATACAGGGTGTTTCATTGGGAAACGGAAATACGAATGGTGAATAGATTTAAATGAGGCGGTTATAGACATACTAAATTTATTGCTCCACCGACTTTATAACCGAGTTACAGGGTGTTTTATCGATTTTGCCAATTTCTTTCTGGACCATAACTTGTATATTATTTTTTTGATATTTGGTACACATATGTCACATTTAGAACCCAAACCACCCAACTACTAATCACAAGAAAAATCCAGGTCCGGATTAAACACAATTATAAATCCATTGTGACCTTAAAACAACATCCTGTATATTGAAATTTTCAAAACCCGTTTGCATATTTGAAAAGAGCTTTAATGGAGCTTCCAGTTTTTGTGCAGACAATTCAATAACTTTAATTTTAGAATTATGTAAGAACTCGAACTTTCAAAACAAAAATTTCGATATAATTTCAAAATTAATGTCATTAAATTGTTTGCCCAAAAAAATTTAAGCAAGCAATTAAACTTAGTTTTTGTGCTCTTTTCAAATGTGAAGACGAATTTTGAAAATTTTAGTATACCTACAGGGTGTTGTTTCAAGGTCACAATTATTTTAAATTTTTTTTGTTAATCCGGACCTGAATTTTCCTTGTAATTACTAAATGGGTCGTTGCAATGTAGTAAATAAGTTTTATTATTAAAAGTTAATAATACCTTGCTTTTTAATCAGAGTTCTTAAAAATTTCAATATAATTTAAAATTAAAGTGATTAAATTGTCTGCCTCACTCCCAAACACGCCTCAAACACATCGGCACACTATCAAATAATTTGAAAAAACACGTGAAATTTGACAAATAGTTTGATCACAGGGCCCTTTAGTTAGCCTTCGGGCCGCATAAAAAACGTTAGAGAGCCGCATGCGGTCCGCGGGCCGCAGGTTGAGTATCACTGCTCTAAATAAATACTCCTCTGCCTTTCCCTTGATTTTAAACAAATTCCCAATAAAATTGGTTTCCAGGTCATAAAAGCCTTACCATTATCTGGAGCAAAATAAAAAAATCTGTTATAAAGATACAGAAAGAAACTTTACAAAAGAAAGAAGAAAGCCGAAAACCTTGGATGACTCAAGAAATACTGGAAATCATGGAACAAAGAAGAATATAGAGAAACAAAAACAGGTAAATACAAAGAAAAACATAAATTAATAAGGAACAAAATAAAGGAGGCTAAGGAAAAGTGGATGATGGACACATGTATTGAAGTGGAGAAATTTCAGAAGAAACATGATCACTATAATTTACATAAAAAAGTTAAAGAATTATCTGGAAAAACACGAACAAACACCAAACAAATAAACCTATTAATAACCCAATTGAAATAAAACAAGTATGGATTAAATATATTGAAGATCTTTTCATGGACACAAGAACCTACACAAATTGATAGCGACGAAGCTCCAATAATATTAAAATCTGAAGTCCAACATGCTATAAACAGCTCCAAATCTGGCAAAGCCCCTGGGCCAGATGAAGTTCACTTCATCTGATGAAGTGAGCTGATTAAACCTGAGCTGATTAAACTTATAGGTGAAAACAATTTATGCCATTTTTAAAAGACAGGTCGACGACAGACGCAATATTTGTCATGAAACAAGTGAAAGAGAAGTCGATAGAATATAACAAACCCGCATATATTTGCTTCATATACCTAACAAAAATATTTTACAGAGTCAGACTTACCATATTACAGAAAATGAAGCAAAAAAGGATACCGGCAAACATTATGGAAATCATAAAACAAATTAACAATAACAACACGACAAAAATTAAAACAAACGACACCACTACGGCCAACATAACAAAACCAGTGGGAATCAGACAGCCTTAGCCTATTTCTATTCAATATCCTAATGGATGAAGTAATAGAAGATGTGGAATCGCTACAACTAGGATACCGACTCGGTCACAGTAGAATCAGTATAGTGTGCTATGCGGATGATGCAGCCCTGATTGCAGAGGACGAGGATGA
Source organism: Diabrotica virgifera virgifera (assembly GCF_917563875.1). Classification (NCBI taxonomy): domain Eukaryota; kingdom Metazoa; phylum Arthropoda; class Insecta; order Coleoptera; family Chrysomelidae; genus Diabrotica; species Diabrotica virgifera. Next base: position 127,414,991 of record NC_065452.1, read on the forward strand.
CCTACAAAGACAACTTTATCGATTCTACCAAGCATGTCGACGACTCAACATGAACATATCCACGCAGAAAACAAACTGCATTACCATTGCGAAAGATCCAATCAGATGCAAGCTCGTGGTAGAGGGAAAACCAATAGAACAGCTCAACCAGTTCAAATATCTAGGTGTAAATTTATTAAGTTATCATGACCCAGCCAGAGACCTAAGAGGACAAATAAACAAGGTCGCAGTCATTTCCCGATGTTTGAGAGATGTGGTCTGGAATAACCCATATATGAGAATGGACAGCAAAGTTAGAATTTATAAAACTTGCATCAGACCTGTTATGACCTATGGTACTGGATCAAGAGAAGACACCAATAAAAGCAAAAGCATGCTACGAACAGCCGAAATGAAGACACCAAGAGCAATAGCAGGGAAGACAAAAAGGGATGGAATACGAAACAACAGCATCAGGGAACAATGTGGCATGCAAGATGTAGTAAGCTGGGGTAGGCAAAGACGCAGAGATTGGTTCAGTCATGCAAAGAATGGACTACCAAGAATTACATTAGAAGAAAAACCAGCTGGCAAGCGTCCACCGGAGAGACTACCAAAAAGATGGAGAGATAACTGGCAGTCTACCTCTAAAGAAATATTTCAACGTCGGAATTAACAGATCGACAGATCTACAACAAGTATAAGAAGAGATGAAGTTTTTTCACTGAAATATTTAGTTACTTTTGGCGTTATGTTAATTGCTTAGACAAATTAATTTAATTTATTCTCTCGCACATAAAAATGAACAGAAAAATAAAAATAGTGTGTACAAATTAGCACGAATGAAATCCAAAACGACAATAAACTGAATCTCCAATTGGAATTATCGAACCCCGAAAATATTTGCACGTTTTATCGAAAACCCTTTGAAATATTTTCAAACTTTCCTTGCGATTCGCTGGAAAACTTCCTGTATTTTCTACACTAGGGTAATAAAGACTAACTGTCGCAATTACAATAAAACCAAAAGACCGCAACATCTTTAAAACGAATTTTAGCTTATCCTGGCAAAGATAATGTTCCACTGGGGAATTGCAACTTTATTAAATTAGTTTTGGCTCTTTAACCTATCCCGAAAAACGGAATCAATTGTCCTAAGTTATGGTGCTGTTTCTGTGAAAAACAAGTCAATGGATGAATAAATTACCCAAGGTATAGAAAATTCGGTCCAGTAAAAAACTTGTCCATAAAAAAGCAACAGTTTTATCACTAAAGATGTAAAAATGAACAAACAGTAACTTTTTTCTTCTTATATTCTATAATAAACTACATAATAGTTTAATAGTACGTGAAAGGGGATATGAATGTCGAGTAAAAGAAGAATAACAGCAGGGAACCGAAGTTTGCATAAGGAATCAAATGTAAATGGGAAAAAGTAAATCGAATTTGCTACAGAGAACAAAATGAAAATAGCTAGCACAAGTTTTGACCATAAAGCCATTCATAAGGAAACATGGGATTCTCTAGCCAAAAACAGGCTAGAGAATCTAGTCAACCAGAAAATAGAAGAAGAATGGCAGACCATACAGACAGCCATATCCCAGGATATCCTCAACATGCGGCAATATACCCACCACGTCCCAAAAGCTCCTATTTTGTTCTTATCTTTCTTCAGGGTCCACGTGTCAGATGCATACGAAGCTATAAGAAAAATAAGTGCTCTTACCAGTCTTAATTTTGTGTGCACTGTTATGGTTGAGTTTTTCCAAATTGTTATAAGCTTCATCATAGCTGTTCTTGCGATAGTAAACCTGCTACGTATCTCTCTGTCACATCCTCTTTCGTTGGTTATAAGAGACCTCAGGTATATGTTCATATGACAGCTGTAAAAATCCTTACATAGATATAGATAATATTTTCGTAAAGACGTCTTATAAGGCTGAATTAAGTTAAGTGGTGGGTGTCCCCATGTCTGTTAGTATTGACCACGGGTACTGCCATTTTACTTTATCGAAGGCCTTTCTGTAATCAGCAAAGCACATAAACATAGGGGTATTAAATTCGATTTTTTTTAATTAACTGTCTCGATATTAAGAATATGTTAACTTGTAACTTTTCCTGGGACAAAACCCGATTGTTCCCTGTGGCAACAGAAAAGCTTTTATGTATTATATGAAGTAGAACCTTACTTGCGTGCGATATTAAGGGGCTATCCTAGTGTAAAAGTAGGAAATTCATTTATTTTTTGGGAATTCTTAATTAAAAAGTACTGTACCAATTGTTTTAAAAATTTGCATGAGCATCTGTTATAAAAAGAAGTATGTACATGTAAAATAATTTTCATAATTTTCAAAAATATTGAAAATTAAATGATTTATACGCCATCTACTGGCACCGTGAAAATAAAAACATAGTTCCACTGCTGCAGTGATTGGGACTAATAGAGATCCTAAAACATAAAATTTCAAAGTTATCATTGAAATATAAGTTATTTTCTATACCATCTACTAGGGGTTTTTTGATTGGATAAAAAATGTCAATTTGTCGGTTTTTGGAACTGAAAATGTTTTACCTAATTTTAAAAACATTTTTTCAAACATGACTTTGTCATTTTTTCAAATTTTATGTTTCAGGATCTCTATTACAAAAAAAATAGTCCTAATCACTGCAGCAGTGGAGCCATGTTTTTATTTTCACTGTGGCAGTAGATGGCGCATAAATCGTTTAATTTTCAATATTTTTTTATGAAAATTGTTTTACATGTACTTCTTTTTATAATAAATGCTCACGCAAATTTTCAAAACAATGGGTACAGAACTTTTTATTTTAGAAATTTCAAAAAAAAAGTAAATGAATTTCGTACTTTTAATACACTAGGATAGCCTCGTAAGGATATTTTTCTATTATTGCTGCAGTCTAGTGCTAGTCTAGTCCTTTCTTTTAAACGCTTTTATTTAGTTCAATAGTTTGCGTCAAATTTTTAGACGTTAATTTGACTGCCTTTTCTTCAATTCAAATGAATGAAAATTTGCAGACATATGCATTCGCGGGAACAATACACGAATAGTCAATAAAATTTTTTTTCATGTTTATTAATTGTTTAAATAAAAAAAGAATGTGTGTGTACTTTGTACGCACGTAAGACGTTATACTTCTATTATATGATTTAAACGAAATTAATATACTTTTTATTTATATTTTGTTTAAATATTAAACTAATTTATACTTACTACGTCTCAAACATTTTTATTAGAACAGTGCCAAAAATTAAAATAATAAAAGAATAAAACACACACAAACACATTAAACAAGCCACAAATGATGTCTGAACATTAATTGTCGAAAATTTTTTTAACTAAATACGTATTTTCTGAAAATACAATTATATAATAAATATACTTACAATCATAAAATGTATTAAAAAAAACAAAAAAGAAAGTTTCTATTGGGACTCGAACCAGCGCTGATAACAGCGGTTGGTATTGGAATTCATTCGCCTTCTCCGCTTAGCCACAGACACTATGTGTCATTATTTACGAAGATCGACTAACTAAACGGATTAAACTTGTGATATTTTGATATTTTGAAAATTGATCAAATTATTTTAATTTTGAATTGAAATGATTTAGAATTGAAAAAATACAACAAAACATAGAGTAAAAAACAATATATTAGGTGAATATTGATAGAAATTTTGATGGTAATCAAATTATATAAATAAAAGTATTACATACTATGTATTTTGGCAGATCAAATAGGTAGGTTTATACCCATGATACATTAACAATTATTACGTACCTGTTGCTTTTAAAAACTATTTAAAAGTCACTACAATATTATAAACTTTTTTGTTTCTGTCCTCACAACAATAAAACTAATATATTATACATTTGTTTACCTTTACCTCCAAACCACAACTGCCATATCGGATAATTTTTGACATGTCATTCGAACATCCAATCAGAACAAAGTTATAATGCGCATGCGCCGGGCTGATAGGTTTTAACATATAAAAAAATCACCCTATATCGCCGGTAAAGAAGTATAACTTAAAAAAAAACGATTTTAATGGAAAACGCTTAAATTCTCTTGTTTTTTACAATGTAAAAACTTGAAACTTTTACGGATTGTATAGCTAATGATATGAACAATACATAATTTCACTTTTTACGTTAATTGTTTACGTTATGCTTCATTAATAAAAAAAGTTTCAAATTTTTTGCCGATTCCGACTACTTTCCATGTCTTTTACTTCATTACTTTTCATCATAACATGTTTTATAAATGTTTTAATAAACATGACCATATAATATTTTAATGTTTGAAAAGTGTAAGACTAAAAAGTAAAAAATAAAAAAATATGAAAAAAATTTTTTAAGAAACGCTTTTCTTTAATTACACGAGTGACTAAAATTAAAAATATAAAAAAATCAATTAAAAAACAAAAAATAAAACAAAATTGAAAAAATCTAACACATTCGTTAAAGAAAAGCGTGGGGCGAAAACCGTTTATTCGAGGAACACGCGCCACGCTTTTTTTTGACGGATGTGTTAGATTTTTTAATTTTTTTTTATTTTTTGCTTTTTAGTTGATTTTTTATATTTTTAATTTTAGTCACTCGTAATTAAAGAAGAGCGTTTCTTAAAATTTTTTTTCATATTTTTTTATTGAAGATAGGAATGAAAGAAGACGATGCCCAGTCGTCAGACCACTCTCCTTTTTCCCAAATATTTCTACATATCAGGTGCAACATTGATGCCAACCTCTTCTGTTGCTTTTAAAACCTCTGCCGTTTTCTGGTCTACTCCAGGAGATTTTCGATTATTTAGGGCTTTTATTTCTCTGTTCAGCCTACTCATTTCGATTTTTTTTTGTTTATCAAAAAATGTTCTCAACTATAAAAAGAGAATGGCAAAACTAGCAAACAGGCGTCATGACGTGCCATGGCGTCGTTTGTAATAACATTCGCATGTGAATTGGTTTTATTTTTTAAAACGTGAATTGTTGTGGTGTAATAACAAGAGAAAATAAAAAATAGCACAAGATTATTCTAGGATTATATATTTAGCTGGTACATTAGTTTTATTGCTACTCACTCGTATTAGCGTGGTACGTGTCTGAATGCAGCAAATATTTCACAATTAAACGATGCTAAAAATCGTTTTTGAAAACATACACATAACAATGGGAACAAAATTTGTTTGGCATTTGTAATCAGGAAGCGAGTCCCCGTCAAAATAGACTTTTCTGAAATAATTTACTATGCAGTTTTATTGGCGAACTATCCTTGAAAATTTTTAATGTACGATTGGAAAATATCCTGAACATTAAATGTGCATTCGATTTATGTTATTTTGAATTACTTGTTGCGACTAAACCGTAAAATATACTATAATTTATGAGTGTCCTTATAACAAAATAGAAATCAACTTCACTCAGCCAGACTTGCAAATCGTGGCTATTTCAGAAATGCATATACCTAGGCCAAATAGTCGAATGGTCGAAATAAAAGAAGAGAATTTACATCAACGCACGAATATGTACACTACTAAAATATTATTAAAAATGTTAAACTGGCAAAATATAGGGATTAAAGACAAAGTACGCAAACTCCAAGAAGGTACCACAGAAGTGTCAAATTACTGTCAGTGATGACATAGAGTACCATAGAATGAGTGTCATTGATGGCGGTAAAATTTGTAACTGGATAATACAGACTGAGGAAAATAAAAGAAGAAGACATTAAATGTAATAAAATTATGGAAATTGAACCATTTTGTTCTTCAATAACACTCATTCTATGGTACTTGGTACTATGAACCAAATGGTTCAATTTCCATAATTTTATTAAATTTAATGTCTTCTTCTTTTTCTCAGTCTGTATTATCCAGTTACAAATTTCACCACCAGCAATGACACTCATTCTATGGTACTCTATCTATGTCATCTCTGACAGTAATTTGACATTTCACCGGTACCGGCTTTTACACCTGAGTTGTTCGCAAGATGGCTCCTCCCGATAAAGATGAACACGTTTCCGAAATTTTTCCAATAATAATTCCAATAAACCAATAATCGTTTAAAAAAACGTAATCTATAAATAATGCTTGTGGTAACCGGTGAATTGCTCGAAATTAATTGCTCGAATTCATTTGCTCGAAAATCAATTGCTCGACATGAAAATTGCTCGAAATACAAATTGCTCGAATAAAAAAGAAAATTATATATCTAAAATATTTATTCACAAGAATACAAAATATAGACATAAGAAAGATTCTTGAAATAGGACAAATTATGTGATATTCCACGTATATAATCGTATATTAATTTATGATGAAAAAGTATTTATTACAAATCTAAAATATCTTTAAACTTTTAAAATATGTAACTCATTATGATAATTAGGGATTATAATAATTTCTAGGTATTAGGGAAAGATTAAAATCATTAAATACAGATTAACATACTTACCAATTACCAATGTTTCTTTATTGGGTATGTATTATTATTATTATTTTGCATTATTGTGAATAAATCGCTGGTACCTATGATTAATGTGATTTCTAATACATTTCCAGTGAAAATAATAACTCTTTGATAAGTGTTGACGATACACTTTTTTTTATATACGTGTCCGCGAAGATTATAACTCCCAAAATATTTATAACGAAAAGATTTAGTTCATAATAGATGCCGACGAAAACAATTATTTCCCTTTCTGTTTCTGCCGACGAAAAAAATTATTTCTGAGAACTTTTTACTAATTATAATTTTCGTGGACCCACAAGGGCGCCGACCTCTGGGAAATAAACCAAAGAAAAAAATCAAAAATTAATTAACCTCTAAATTTATTAATCCTGATAATTTGATATATTATGTAGATATGAAAAAAGAAGAAGAAGAAGATGTATAATGGAAAAATGTGGTGAGCAACTTGAGATAGTCCATAGCGGCCAGCTGCAGCTTTTGAACTGAGTAGAGAGCTGTGGAAGAGTTTGCTATTGAACTGTAAGGACCTCATTGCCTTCTTTATGTATGAATAGAAAATAAAAAATATGTGACTGTCTAATTGACACCCAAGTCTATGCCATAAAAAAGGCATGAAAATGAACTATTGGTGACGATGCTGCCTGATAGGGTGAAAAACGAAGATATTAGGAGAAATGGAAATGGCTTTAGACATAATAGACACAATCGAAGCAAAAAGACGTAACTGGTATAGACATCTTCAGAGAATGCCTAAAAATAGATGGCAAAAAAATAGAAAAACAAACTCCGCCCACTAGAAGGAAACGAGGTAGACGATCCTGGAGAAGATGACGAAGTTGCAATGAGCGCCAGAGATCTAAAAACTGAAGATTGCTTCGAAAAGACTTTTGCTTTCGTGTCGCCACTGATTTTTAATAATACATGGAAAACATGTTTCAAATGGCTCTCGAAGGAGCAAGTAGAGATGTTAGTGAAGTTAGCATATCCATTTTATAAGGCCGAATTCAGAAAAAGACTATAATTTATTTAGAATTTACTACGGAAAGAAAAAATTTTTGATGTAATGTAGCCGTTTTCGAGACACAATGGGTATGCTAACTTTACGGTTAAGCTAGCAGCGCCATAACTATATCTCGGTAAGGAAAGGGGATACAGAACCCATCATGGTAGCATATTTTATTGCTAGTAAATTGATACATTGACCAATCCATAAAAAATTACCCTACCATTCCCTAGTGCAAAACTCACACCCGGAAAAATCGAGTGACAAGAACCACAAGGACAACCGAAATTTCAGGCCAAGAAACAAATTGTATTGGCTCTTCTGGAAAACTCTGTAATATAAGTTTTATATTACACAAAATAAATAACTTTTCTGCCATCCTTTATGATCATTTTTAATCGTATCTTCCACCAAAAATGGTTAACACTGTTCTTCTTTTGGTGAATTTTGAAAGATACTGACTAATTGACTAACCTTGAACATTATCGTTCGGATAATACATTTAAAAGGAGTATGACGGAACTGCTAATAACATCACTAGCAAAAATACTCAAAACATTTAAAATACTATTACAAATTTTCTGGCCTTAATTTTAGCGCGAGCGTAATGCCAAAACCCTAAAAATATTAAAGTTCGACGTATTCATTACTATAAATAGTTAAGTGTTTTAGATTTATGTTGTATTGTATGTAGTGTTGGATTGGAGAGGCTACACGCGTTAGAAAAATATCTCTCCTAATCGTGGAGTTGACGTAACGGCATATCTTTTTGTTTTGAAGTCATCGATAAATTAGATTATCGATTTATAAATGAGAAAATCGGAGAAGACCAGGCAGGGTTCACAGCGGGAAAAGCAAGCTTAGATCGCATCTACAAGATCGAACAACTAATAGAAAACATAATGGCTAAAAATAGATCAGTTCACCTGGCTTTTGTAGATAATATTAAGAAGGCCTATGACTATCTTTCAGAGAGGAAGTGGACGAAGCAACGGAAAGAAGAAATCAACAGGAAGGAGACTAACAAACAGAAAGAACTGGACAGAACGGTTAAGTGAAGTAATACAGTGAAACTTCATCATTAGTGCAGTCATTGCAGCTTTTTAGATCAGAATTTTTTTACTATGAACCGATTTACATGAAATTTTTGAATTAGGCTTATCCTACCCTTAACTTCAAAAGTGATATTGACCCGAACTCCGATTACACCCTGGGGGTGGTTGCCACCCCTTTTTGGGTGGTGGAAATGTTTTTTTTTTCAAAATAACCTCGGATATAGATAGAAGACCTAATTTTAAGCAACAAATGTATAAAGTTTTTTCAAAAACCCAATACTTTTCAAGTTATTGGCAATTGAAAATTCGGAATTTTCTCACGATTTTCAATAGTTTTTTTGCAAATATCTCAAAAAATATGAATTTTAAAGATAATATTATATTGAATCAAATTGTAGCAGGTAAAAAAATGAACAAATTGGTTGTTTAAAGAGTATTCTAAGTGCAATATTAACCGAGATATTGAAGATCAAAGCCGTTTTTTATTTTGTGTGAAATTTAATCGATGTATTCAATGCCATCTAGCGGAGAGCGAATAAATTTTATGCATGTTAATGAGAAAGGATTTTATAGTGCTTAAAATAAGCTTTAAAATGAGCACTGTTAAAAGTCTGTACGTAGAATGAGTGAGCTGTAATGAAAAAAAGAGGAACATCTAATGGTTTAATCAAGTATATTCAAATGGGAAATAAGCCACAATTTTACCTAAAAAAAAAATTTTTTTTTTGTTTAGGTAAAATTGTGGCTTATTTCCCATTTGAATATACTTGATTATAAAAATGCCACAAGAAAATAGCTTCAGAACAACATCTAATGGTTTCTTTTTAAATCAATGGATTTCATAATTGCCATTTCCACCAAAACTAAAATTATTGGTATTCCGTCTAGAATCAACTTTAATATAGTTTGATGGATTCTAGCAGTTTCGCTGCTTTGGAACACATTTAAAATCACGATTTTAAGAAAAAAAATTTCGAATTTTAAAAAAACTACCTTCTTTTCATAATGTCTCAAAAATAATGAAAGATACGTAAAAAAGTGAAATAATAAAAAATAGGTTTTTTGACAAAAATGTTGGTTTGTTTGTTTTTCCTCCCACACAAAAATTGACGAAGATATGATTGATTAAAGAGCGTGCGGTAGCGCAACCACAGTCTCTCTCGACCCTTTAACCCTTCACCGTTTCAAAATAAAAGGTTTTTCACTACATATTATTATACAGAAAAAAGTTGTAGCTTTTAATTACCTTCAAAATGGCTTTTGTAAGTGGTGATAGCTTCAAAATTGAAGTAGTTACGGCCCAAAAACTAAATCATACATATTCAATGTTTTAATTTAGGGGTAGTTTTAAGGGTTACAGAACTTGAGCATATGATTTTTCAGCATAGCTTTTTCGAGAACGTGGAACGATATTTAAATCCTTTTTAGTTTATCAATAGAAATTTTTTATACAATTTTTAATAGAGGGGTTGATTTTAAGGGTTAAAAGGGGTTAACAATTAAATAATTAAGATAGAGAACGTAAAATATTATTTACTCTATATTTAAGTCTTCTTGTCAAACCAAATTAATTTTTTGTACATTTTTTCTATTTAGGGATTGTTTTTAAGGGTTGAAAGGGGGTTAACAATATGATAATTAAGATAGAGAACGTAAAATATCATTTTTACTCTATATTTAAATCTCTTTATGTCATACTAAATTAATTTTTTGTAAATTTTTTTCAATTTAGGGGTTGTTTGCAAGGGTTGTACAGTTTTCAAGGGGATGAAAATGAGTTTAACATGAGGTGATTGTGTTAGAAAACACTTCACAATGTCACTCTTTATTATTAAACACGTTTTCTGGCGATAAAATGGCTCAATGTCAATTTTTCCATTAAGGCGTTGTTTTCACCCCTTAAAAATAAAAAACGGAGTTCGGATCAATATCACTTTTGAAATAAGGGTATGATAAGCCTAATTCCAAAATCTCATGTAAATCGGTTCATAGTAAAAAATTTCGGAGGTAAAAACCTATTTTTCCACCTATCTCTACCGAAAGTATACTTTTCCGGACCTGATAGTAGGGAGCAAAGTTGTACTTTTCCTCCCTAGGGAGGAAAAGTAAAAGTGACGTCATGGTGTTTCATTCATGAAATATAACCTTTTGACGCCCTGTACAATATCTATTTTCTATTACGTAAGTATCTATACATTTTAACGTTTATTTATAAAACACCCTGTATTTTGCAGAATGGTAAAAAACAGTAAATTGTTATTTTGATTTAACAATGTTTACATTAATAATTTGACTTATATTTGACAGTTGACAGATATATTGTACCTACTTGAACCCTACTTGTTAGTTTTAGTTTTAATAAATTTTGTTGGTTAATTACATAAATAAATTAAGTAAAAATGAAAAATGACTTGTTATTAATTTGAGGAAGGTGGAAAAACCATATGTATAACATGGGAGTAAAGTGCCTTTTCCTCCCTCGAATGATTACTGCTCTCCGCTACGCGTCGGGCAGTAAACTTCATTCTCGGGAGGAAAAGTAGCACTTTCCTCCCTTGTTATACAAATAGCTATTATGCTTCAATAACTGCACTACACTCATTTCTGTCCAACGTAAACGTTATTCTCTATAAGTCCCCTGCCACATATCATTTTCCTCTACCTCTCCTTTCATCAACAGCTCTATTCTTCGTCTCGCATAATTTTAATTTCTGTAAATTAATGTGACCAAATCACTGCAGTTTTTCCAAATATTCCTCAAGTTCTTTTATAGTCAAAATTTTGTTTTTACTCATAATGACGCGGAAAAAATCGTGTAAAAAATCTGTAGAGTAATATAACACTGTATCTGTTATTGGTGGAATATATTTGCCAGACTCCAAAATTTGCCAAACTGCTGAACTCGAGGATTTTTCCAAAAAGTACTGATTTGTTTGCCAATATGAGTGCTAGAGAAGAGTCAGTTAAGATTTATGAATAAGAAAGTGCAAGAAGATGTGAAGACTGCCTGCCAGCAAGAAAAATCTGCAAAATTCTTAGATTGTAAAAACATGTTCAGAAAAAGGTAATGTATGTAGTAAAATAAGATATAGACCAGGGCGGATCTGTAAAAATATTAGTACATTTGGACGTTGAGAGGTGACTCAAATTTTTTTTGCAGAAATTTCTTGAAAATAACTCAAATATTATTATTTATTTTATTCTCCCTCTCAAAAAGGTCCGGAACATTGTTTAAATAATCAAAATGTCAAAAAATGAAGGAAAAATTCGATATTTTTCTTCGTTTTTTGATTATAACTTTAAAAAAAGTGTTCATTTCCGAGAAAAGTTGTACTGACATAAAAGTAGCATAATTAAATTTCCTACAATATAGAATTGGTTAAATATTTAAAAAATAGTCACCTTTCTTGAAAAATAGCAATAATTGCGAAAAAACTATACAAAAACAAGTATTCGCATTTTACGTTTTTTCAACCATTTATGCTACACTTAGGACATTCATATTTCACCCAGAAAAACTTTATGATACAGTAAAATAATACTGTAAATTTCATTAAGATCGGTTCAATAGATTTTGCAAAACAAATTTTGCAATCCAGCTTTCGCAAAAAAAATTCGTTTTTTTAAATTGTTACAGGACTAAAAATAAAGCAGATAGCAAGTTGACATTTTTTTTTTGCGTATGGCAGTATACTGTACCTTTTATTTGCAATTTGAAAAATTAAAATCGATTAACTGCCACGGCGTCAGGAATTTTTTAAAGTAAACATTAATTATTGGTGCTACGCGCAGGACAGCGGATAGTTTGCTCTGATTGGGCATTTCAATGACCTTTGATAATGATTGATACATTTTAATTTTTATTACATTTCGATATAAATAAATAAATTTGTTTATTGCAAAATAAAAACACATACTCTATCCTTTTAAATAACACTTTTTTTAGCAAAAACTTTCTTTGTTCATATATTGTAACTTAGAGAATAAAAGTTTATTATTTTTCAACATATGCAATTGTTTAAACAATATTTCACAAACAATAATAAAATTAGTTTGATTTTTGTGGAATTAAAATATTAAAATACAACAAAATATAGAGTAAGAAAATAAACCGGTGTTACCTTAGCCATAAATTTCATCCATAATTTTTTTTTTCATATTTTCACAAAAATTTGGTATAAATTTATCAAAAATGAATAAAACAGATAATATTGACAAGAAAAATGTTATATATGTTATATATGTTTGGAAAAAAAAAATTTAAACGGGCGATGTATTGACGGTGAGTAGATAATGCCACTCAAATTCAAAAATCCTTTATGGATGGTACGTTAGTCAACTTTTTTTCTCAGTTTTTTGTTAAATTCTCAAAGTAAATATAATAAAGCATAACATATAAAAAAATCGTGATGGAGGTATTTTCCAAAACATGCGAAAAAATTCTGAAACTTAGATGTTTGCGCGCTATTCGTTAATACGTCTCAAATTCAAAAATCCTTTATGGATGGTACGTTAGTCAACTTTTTTTCTCAGTTTTTTGTTAAATTCTCAAAGTAAATATAATAAAGCATAACATATAAAAAAACGTAATGGAGGTATTTTCCAAAACAAGAGAAAAAAATTCTGAAACTTAGATGTATTGCGGGCTATTCGGTAATACGTCTCAAATTCAAAAATCCTTTATGGATGGTACGTTAGTCAACTTTTTTTCTCAGTTTTTTGTTAAATTCTCAAAGTAAATATAATAAAGCATAACATATAAAAAAATCGTGATGGAGGTATTTTCCAAAACAAGCGAAAAAATTCTGAAACTTAGATGTATTGCGCGCTATTCGTTAATACGTCTCAAACTCAAAAATCCTTTATGGATGGTACGTTAGTCAACTTTTTTTCTCAGTTTTTTGTTAAATTCTCAAAGTAAATATAATTAAGCATAACATATAAAAAAATCGTGATGGAGGTATTTTCCAAAACAAGCGAAAAAAATTCTGAAACTTAGATGTATTGCGCGGTATTCGTTAATACGTCTCAAATTCAAAAATCCTTTATGGATGGAACGTTAGTCAACTTTTTTTCTCAGTTTTTTGTTAAATTCTCAAAGTAAATATAATAAAGCATAACATATAAAAAAACGTGATGGAGGTATTTTCCAAAACAAGAGAAAAAAATTCTGACACTTAGATGTATTGCGGGCTATTCGGTAATACGTCTCAAATTCAAAAATCCTTTATGGATGGTACGTTAGTCAACTTTTTTTCTCAGTTTCTTGTTAAATTCTCAAAGTAAATATAATAAAGCATAACATATAAGAAAATCGTAATGGAGGTATTTTTCAAAACAAGCGAAAAAAATTCTGAAACTTAGATGTATTGCGCGCTATTCGTTAATACGTCTCAAATTCAAAAATCCTTTATGGATGGTACGTTAGTCAACTTTTTTTCTCAGTTTTTTGTTAAATTCTCAAAGTAAATATAATAAAGCATAACATATAAAAAAACGTGATGGAGGTATTTTCCAAAACAAGAGAAAAAAATTCTGAAACTTAGATGTATTGCGGGTTATTCGGTAATACGTCTCAAATTCAAAAATCCTTTATGGATGGATCGTTAGTCACCTTTTTTTCTCAGTTTCTTGTTAAATTCTCAAAGTAAATATAATTAAGCATAACATAAAACAATCGTGATGGAAGTATTTTCCAAAACAAGCGAAAAAAATTCTGAAACTTAGATGTATTGCGCGGTATTCGTTAATACGTCTCAAATTCAAAAATCCTTTATGGATGGTACGTTAGTCAACTTTTTTTCTCAGTTTTTGGTTAAATTCTCAAAGTAAATATAATAAAGCATAACATATAAAAAAATCGTGATGGAGGTATTTTCCAAAACAAGCGAAAAAAATTCTGAAACTTAGATGTATTGCGCGGTATTCGTTAATACGTCTCAAATTCAAAAATCCTTTATGGATGGTACGTTAGTCAACTTTTTTTCTCAGTTTTTTGTTAAATTCTCAAAGTAAATATACTAAAGCATAACATATAAAAAAAACGTGATGGAGGTATTTTCCAAAACAAGAGAAAAAAATTCTGAAACTTAGATGTATTGCGGGCTATTCGGTAATACGTCTCAAATTCAAAAATCCTTTATGGATGGATCGTTAGTCAACTTTTTTTCTCAGTTTTTTGTTAAATTCTCAAAGTAAATATAATTAAGCATAACATATAAAAAAATCGTGATGGAGGTATTTTCCAAAACAAGCGAAAAAAATTCTGAAACTTAGATGTATTGCGCGGTATTCGTTAATACGTCTCAAATTCAAAAATCCTTTATGGATGGTACGTTAGTCAACTTTTTTTCTCAGTTTTTTGTTAAATTCTCAAAGTAAATATAATAAAGCATAACATATAAAAAAAAACGTGATGGAGGTATTTTCCAAAACAAGAGAAAAAAATTCTGAAACTTAGATGTATTGCGGGCTATTCGGTAATACGTCTCAAATTCAAAAATCCTTTATGGATGGATCGTTAGTCAACTTTTTTTCTCAGTTTCTTGTTAAATTCTCAAAGTAAATATAATAAAGCATAACATAAAAAAATCGTGATGGAGGTATTTTCCAAAACAAGCGAAAAAAATTCTGAAACTTAGATGTATTGCGCGGTATTCGTTAATACGATTTTTCGATACGAATAATCGATTAATACGTAACACGATTTTTTTATATGTTATGCTTTATTATATTTACTTTGAGAATTTAACAAAAAACTGAGAAAAAAAGTTGACTAACGTACCATCCATAAAGGATTTTTGAATTTGAGACGTATTAACGAATAGCGCGCAATACATCTAAGTTTCAGAATTTTTTTCGCTTGTTTTGGAAAATACTTCCATCACGATTTTTTTATATGTTATGCTTTATTATATTTACTTTGAGAATTTAACAAAAAACTAAGAAAAAAAGTTGACTAACGTACCATCCATAAAGGATTTTTGAATTTGAGACGTATTAACGAATAGCGCACAATACATCTAAGTTTCAGAATTTTTTTCGCTTGTTTTGGAAAATACCTCCATCACGATTTTTTTATATGTAATCTTTATTATATTAACTTTGAGAATTTAACAAAAAACTGAGAAAAAAAGTTGACTAACGTACCATCCATAAAGGATTTTTGAATTTGAGACGTATTAACGAATAGCGCGCAATACATCTAAGTTTCAGAATTTTTTTCGCTTGTTTTGGAAAATACCTCCATCACGATTTTTTTATATGTTATGCTTTATTATATTTACTTTGAGAATTTAACAAGAAATTGAGAAAGAAAGTTGACTAACGATCCGTCCATAAAGGATTTTTGAATTTGAGACGTATTACCGAATAGCCCGCAATACATCTAAGTTTCAGAATTTTTTTCTCTTGTTTTGGAAAATACCTCCAACACGTTTTTTTATATATTATGCTTTATTATATTTACTTTGAGAATTTAACAAAAAACTGAGAAAAAAAGTTGACTAACGTACCATCCATAAAGGATTTTTGAATTTGAGACGTATTAACGAATAGCGCGCAATAAATTTAAGTTTCAGAATTTTTTTCGCTTGTTTTGGAAAATACCTTCGTCACGATTTTTTTATATGTTATGCTTTATTATATTTACTTTGAGAATTTAACAAAAAACTGAGAAAAAAAGTTGACTAACGTACCGTCCATAAAGGATTTTTGAATTTGAGACGTATTAACGAATAGCGCGCAATACATCTAAGTTTCAGAATTTTTTTCGCATGTTTTGGAAAATACCTCCGTCACGATTTTTTTATATGTTATGCTTTATTATATTTACTTTGAGAATTTAACAAAAAACTGAGAAAAAAAGTTGACTAACGTACCATCAATAAAGGATTTTTGAATTTGAGTGGCATTATCTACTCACCGTCAATACATCGCCCGTTTAAATTTTTTTTTCCAAAAATATATAACATATATAACATTTTTCTTGTCAATATTATCTGTTTTATTCAGTTTTGATAAATTTATACCAAATTTTTGTGAAAATATGAAAAAAAAATTTATGGATGAAATTTATGGCTAAGGTAACACCGGTAGAAAATAATATATTAGATAAAGATTAGAAGAAATTTTGGTAGAAATCAACTTGTGTGAATCGAACACCGCTGTCCTGCGCGTAGCACCAAAAATTATTGTTTATTTAAAAAATTTCCTGACGCCGTGGTAATTATTCGATTTTAATTTTGCAAATTGCAAATGAAAGGTACAGTACACTTCTATAAGCAAAAAAAATTCAACTTACTATCTGCTTTATTTTCAGTCCTGCAACATTTTTAAAAAATGAATTTTTTGCGAAAGCTGGATTGCAAAATTTATTTTGCAAAATCTATTAAACCGATCTTAATGAAATTTACAGTGTTGTTTTACTATATCATAAAGTTTTTCTGGGTAAAATATGAAGGTCCTAAGTGTAGTATAAATGGTTGAAAAACCTAAAATGCCAATACTTGTTTTTGTATGGTTTTTTTCGCAATTCTTGCTATTTTGCAACAAGGGTGAATATTTTTTAAATTATTAACCAATTTTATATTTTAGGAAATTTAATTAAGCAACTTTTATGTCTCTACAACTTTTCTCAGAAATGAACAGTTTTAAAGTTATATTCAAAAAACCAATAAAACAATCGAATTTTTCCTTCATATTTTGACATTTTGATTATTTAAACAATGTTCCGGGCCATTTTGAGTGGGAGGATAACTCAAATATTATTATTTGAGTTATTTTTAAGCAATTTCTGCAAAAAAATTTGAGTCACCTCTCAACGTCCATCTCAAAACAGATGAGCCCTGGACTAATATACTTATTTCAATTATTGTAATACAAGCAAACCAACAAAGGACATATTTATTTCGTAATTCGAACCACTAGAAAACGAATGCATCAATTTTTTTGATGTACTAGACATAACATTCTATTTTAAAACAAAACAAGACTAATAACCTAAGGTAACCTAAACTAGACTGATTATTCAAGCCTTTCTCAACACAGAAGGAATTGCAGACGGTTGAAATTTTCGCCCAGGTCATCGCTGTAAAAAGAGGCTAAATTCATTATTAGCTTTTTGAACCCCAGACTGCAGACTGTCAATATCAGCTCTTTTAAACAAATTAGCCTATTTTTGTTGTATATCAAAGCATCGTTTGTATATACGTTTACTTATTTGTACAAGTCGGCAATTTTTTAAACATCTAAACACGTCTTTTGACTAACTGGATGTTGAAACAAGATATTAATTTATTTCTTTCTTTCTCCTCTTCCTTTTACCCTATCAGAGTGTCGGATTTGGGATCGCTATTTTAATTTACATTCACCCATCTCTTCCATTCTTTTCTGTTTTCTGCCATTATTTTCAATTCCTCGAGTGATAACTTTTCCCGTCTCTACTACTTGCCGTATCCATTTTTTTCTTGGTCTGCCTCTTCTTTTTACGATGTTCTTTGCTTCGTGTACTTTTCTTGTAATTCTGTTGAGTTGCACCCTCATCAGATGCCCATACCAGTTCATTTGTCTCTTTGCTTATTTTATTCATTATTGGTTCTTGGTTGGCCATTCTCCTACTAATCTTGTTGCTTAATCTATGCTATTTTGTCTTTCCAACTATTTTTCTTAGGTGTCTAATATCCATCGTAATTATCCTGCTCTTATGTTTTCCAGAATTGGCCAGTTTTCACTTGCTAGAGCACAGTCGGTATCACTCTTGTGTTATATATTTTTATCCTTGTCTCTCGTGTAAGCTCTTTTTCCAAGTATTAGTGCTAAAGCCGCGTTTACACGATGACAATTGGTGAGACAATTGTCAGAAGACAACTGGCTGGCATGAAATTATTGTCTTCGTCTAAACACTTCAGGCCAATTGCCTTGCCAACTGCCCTCACAATTGGCCCAAAATTCAGTTGTCTCCAGGAGTAGACTAAGGACAATGAGCTGCGCCCAGTGAGCCACCCCCCACCACTCGATATCTCAATTGTCGCGACAATTGGCGCCGTGTGAACGGTGTAGGCCAGTAGTTTGAGCAGTCGGCCATGTTTTAGCTGTCTACTGCCATAGCAATAGTTGGCTTCGTATAAACATCTTCTCGTTCAACTGGATTGACCTCCGACAATCCGCAACCACGTGATGACAATTGTCCAATGACAATTGTCTCGCCAATTGTCATCGTGTAAACGCGGCTTAACGCATAGTATAAGTTGTTTGATTTCCTTGCTCTATTTGTTGTAAAGGGGACACCACAAAATGTAACAACTATAGAGGAGTAACACTGTTAAACAGCTGCTACAAAATATTGACATCATTAATCAGACAAAAACTCTCAAAATACATTGAAACTAAAATAGGAGACTACCAGCACGGATTTAGAGAGGGGAGGTCAACAACAGAACAGTAGAACAGTAGAACATTTTAAATATCTTGGAGTCTCAGTTAATGGAACTAATGATAGAAGTATCGAAATTAATGAAAGAATCCAGGCAGGAAACAGAACCTACTGGAAATACAATAACTTCCTCAAAGATAAGAAGCTTACTCAGAATACTAAACTGAAAATTGGTTTGGTACTGGTGCTGAAGTAATGTGTCTGACACAGAAAGAGGAAGAAAGATTGAGGATCCTAGAAAGGAAAATAATTCGGAGGATAGCAGGACCACTAAACTTACGTAATAATGAATTTAGAAAACTCATGAACCACGAAGTAAGAGATCTTCTGAAAGGAGAAGACATCGTCAGATTTATCAAGGCACAGAGACTCAGATGGATGTGACATATAGAAAGGAGGAATCCAGAAGCCGTTATCAAGAAAATTTCCAAATGGAGACCTGTATCAGGCAGACCACGAGGAAGACCCAAAACTAGATGGGAGAACCAGATAGTAGAGGAAGATGGGAGAACCAGATAGTAGAGGACCTTAAGAAGATGGGAGTCAGAGAATGGATAACCAGAAGCAAAAAACAGGAACGAATGGAGGAAAATTGTAGAAGATGCCAAGTCACACAACCAATTGTAAAACCAAAATGTTAATGCGGATTCACTCACCGTGACAAACGAATCGGAAGAGCCCAAAGAGGGCGGCAATCACTCCGCTAGGAGTGTAGATGCAATGATGATGATGATGTTGTTCTGACAGTATTTAGGGATTACGCCTGTATATATTTTCCTCAACAAGTTTATTCCTTCTTCTCCAATGTATTTTACCATTTCCGGTTAAATTTCATTATCTCCACCTGCCGTTTCTATTTTATGTTTGATAATTCTTCTATTACTTCTTCTCTACTTATTTGCTGTAGCTCTATGTTTTCTTCGCCTTCATTTATTACATTGTCTTCCTTAATTACTTCGGTATCACATTGTTTCTCATAATATTCTCATATACCTAAACAAGTTTTTCTCATATATTTTTTTCATTCATTTATTTTTCTCAGATAAACAAATTAACCTATTTTTGTATATCAAAGTATCATATCAATACGTTTACTTATTTGTTCAAGTCGGCGATCTAAACACGTCTTTTGACTAACTGGATGTTGAAACATAAGATATTAATTTATTCAAATTTGATTTTCTTCAGCAGACGTGAAAAGAAATAGGTGTTAAGTATTCAGAGTCTGTGTGACGCCAGATATTCGATTTTCTGTTTTAATAATTAATTACTACTAAATATATTTACAAAAATTTCTCATAAATATATCTCTTTTTATATCTTCTTTAGGATTTATTATTAATATATTACATTTTTCATAAAAAGTGACGAAAGTGATAGTTTTAACGATTATATCAGAATAGCTGTGGGTTAAAAGCCTCGTGTTTCGCTATATAAGGCATCATCTTCTTCTTCTTCAAGTGTCCTGTCCGTTGCAAACGTTGGCTATTAAGATGGCAATTCTGATCTTGCTTGCGGGACTTCTGAATAGTTCGACCAATGTGAGCCCGAACCACTTCCGCAGATTTTGGAGCCAAGAGTGTCTTCTCCTGCCTGGTCCTCGCTTACTGTCTATTTTCCCCTGAATAATCAATTGAAGTAGACGGTACTTATCGTGTCTCATATATTATGTGGATAGGGAATATGTGGCTTAGATATTCAAGGTTTCTTTGTTTTGTGCTCACGATTTCTCTCTCTTTTCCGATTCTGGATTATCTCTATGTGCAGGATATACAAAAAATGCGTCGGTATACACCCACATTTCGAATGCTTCTAGTTTTTTCATGAGCGTGTCTGTCAGCGTCCAGGCCTCCACACTAGGGTGCATCGAAAAAATAAAAGTTGGAAATGTTATATATCTAATAGCGTGAAAAAGTTGCTAGTGTTATTTTTCAGTATATTAGTATTTTTTTTTTCTAAGCGAATTTTCTGACCCCCAACGACCTTGAATTTTATTAAATATCTGATTTTTATGGAAATTTCAATTAATATTATTTGGAACAAAATATATGCTAACTCGATCTAAGATCAATTAAAGAAAACTTAAAATCTTGTCAATTACAAAGTTAAACGATATTTCAAGTTTTATTTGTTTTTTCAGTCTCCCCAACCCCTTTGAAATGTCCCGCTTCGTGAGTCCGTGCGTGTAATTTTCACTTATGTTTGGTAAGATGCCCTACTTTGTTATTATTGTTATTTGTAAATTAAAGATTTTTAAAATAGATAAACCAGGACCATGGGGAATAAAATCAAGATGTGCTGTGGACCGCCCCATTTTGGGGCAACCCATTTTTTTGGGCAAACACCAAATATACCTGAAAATGTTTTACCGAAATACAAATAAGAGATGAAGTGTTGTGGTTGCAAGAGGATAAAAAACTCAGCAAGAAAGAGCTCTGGTATTGCCGAACAGGTTGCAATTAAATTGGAGGAAATATGAAAAAAAGGGGGCTTTAATTCCAATAATGTAACATACAAGAATTATACAGCTTTTAAAAGCCTATCATGACAAATATATGAAACTTATGAAACCATTAAAATTCAATGCTTTAAGAACAAAAGTAAAACTACACGTTTCGATCTTGCAGCATGCAAATGTGACACTCTGATTAATTGTCTTTGTAGAAAATCTCAAGTGCCTCTGGATGAGCGCGAATTTCTAATAAATCTTAGAGGTCCCAGAAAAATGGTGATAAGCTCGATTGATAGGGAAAACAAAAGCAAATGTAATCAGAGAGAACAACGGTAAAAGAAGAAAGTTATACCGACGCAAAGACAAAACTTTAGCTCAAGTAAAAAACAGTACCAAGTTTTATGGTCAATCGATCGTGGAAGAACACATTTACTGTCGTAAATACTGGCTTTAAGGGTGGTGTAATACGGCTGTTAGAAGAACATCTTAAAAACCGCTTTAGTAGTTTGTATGTCTGCGACATTCAAATGATCTACCCCTTGGATATCAAAAGAAGTTTGCCAGTGACCAAATCAAAAAACGTGAGGGTCTTCAAACTTTCTCCTATAAATATTTTGATTCAAACGATTACTTTGAGTTAATTAACTAACAAGAATATCACCTTACAGAACCACCTATATTTTCTAGATTTTCGAGTGACAATCTGCGAGATTTTATTAACAATCCTAACTTAGACCCTTTTAACATTGAGATTGAGAAATATCACTGCCACAAACAATGTGTAGAACGATGTGTCAAGCTTGTGATACAAGCTTCTCTAGCAGTTTGTGGAGCGTATTCGATTGATGGATTTATAAAAACTCGAATTTTGATTCCAGAAAAACTATGCCTCACTTTAATGCTACATCGGAAGATATCTTCGAATAGAATGCTTTTACCATTTTTTTGGTAATATTTATATACTTAATTTTGTACTTTGCTTTATATTTATTTTAGTATTAAAAAACTTGGGTGACGTCAGGCAGACGGATAAGTTAGGCTATTTTGTTATTAAAATAATGTTTTAGTATACTTTTTAATTGCCTTGTGAAACCAGAAAGTATTTTTCAATTTAAACCGAATTTATTTATTCAAGTTGTATAATGTATTACATTTCCCTTACAAAAGAAATTCGCATACTAATGTATTTTTTCTAATTTTTAGTTGCCGTGGGGACAGAAAATATTTTTTTATTTCAAAGCAATTTTACTAAAATACTAAATAGTGTGTTAGGCAACTTTTGTGAGCTATTACATACTTGTTTCGAAATAAAATTTTTTTTTCGTCTGTTAACATTTTTACAAAATTTTTAATTGTCTTAGGCAGAAGATATTTTCCAATTTCGAACAAATTTTACCAAAATACTTAGCAGTTGATTGGGCAACTTTTGTGAGGTATTACTTTTCCATCGCACAAAAAAAAATTTTTTTTGCCTTTTTCGATGCACCCTACTCCACACCATATAGTAAGATCGGAAAAATTGACAAATCTTTGCTTATGAGGAGCTTTCTTATATTGTTAAATGCTGCTCTAGCTCGTTCTATTCTCGCCTTAATTTCTGTGCCCTGTTCCCATTTTGCATTTACGTTGGTGCCAAGGTATACATAAGATGGTGGCCATATACCAGGGGTGGGCAAAGTGCGGCCCGCCGGCCCTTTAGACATTTTTTGCGGCCCGAGGAGATAAAGTGAATTATTTTCATTTCAAGATTTTTTCTAATTATTGCTAATATTGATAATTAAATATAGATAGATAATGCAGCTATTAATATCACTTTGGCAGCGGGTAATTTTTCGACAAATTTTCAACACAACCTGGGCAATGATTTGGGTTTTTGGCACAGAGATTCATCGGCTCCCTCAATGAAATCCATGAAATTTCAACAAATGAAAATGATATTTTCGAAGTACGTAGTCGGGAACTGTGTGGAAAATTTTGAAAACCTAGTAAGAGTAACAACTGACGGAGCACCAAATTTAAGAGGAGCAAATATTGTAACGTTGAGAAAACTTACACATTACGTTAAACAGTTTCCAGAACATGATTTATTATTCTTCACTGCATAATCCATCATCAGATATTGTGCAAAAATGTTTTGCAAGTGGACAACGTCATTTCAATTATAACTAATATTGTTAACTGTATTAGTTCAATAGGATTAATACATCGTGGATTCAAAGCATTTTTGGAAGGGTTAGAGACAGAACATACTGATGTCTTATACTACAATCAACAATCATATTCGATAATTAAGTTTAGAAAAGGTTCTTAAAGGATTCTGTGAATTAGGGGAGGAAATTATTTAGAAATTAAACACTGCTACTTTGCTAAATTTATAAGTGTTGATCGCAAAATGAAACTTTTGTAATGAAATTCAAACTATTCATTGATCATATAAAAAAGAAAGAATTAGTCCAATTATTTCCCAATAATTTTGTTTATTCCGGATCTGCATTATTCTTGTGATTAGAAGTTGGGTTAGAATACAAAGATTGCAATGGGCCGGACATGTGATAAGAATGGGAGAGGATAGGCTATAAAAAGAGCACTGAATACTAGAATGTAGGGAAAGAGACCGGTCGGAAAGCCAAGAAAGCGCTGGAGGGTGGAGGAAAAAATAAAGGAGACCAAGGCTCAATTTGGGCTGTAGTGCCGTAAAAAAAGAAGTTGGGTGGTTTGGATTTTAAATGAGAGATATCTATGGCAAATATCAAAAAATGTACAAGGTGGTTCTAAAGTTATGCTTCCAGAAAGACATGGGCAAAATCGATAAAACACCCTGTAACTCAGTTATACAAATCATTGAGGCAATAAATGTAGTATATCTAGAACCGCATTCGTGACCTCTATTCACAATTTAAGTATTCCCGTTTCTCAATGAAACACCCTGTATATTTGCGGCAAATACCGTGCTTAAATTAAGTACGAATGTGATATAGATTACTACTAACAAACTGGCGTATTACAAACTTTGTAATACGCCATTTTAAAGCTTTTTCCATACTGTCGGAGATGCTTGTACTAAAAAAACCATGTTTCACTGTTTTCCATCGATTTGAAAAAAAAAAGGAAAAAAGGCCGTTTTTTGACACTAAATTGTTTATAAATAAAAATGGCCGCCAGATCCTACCCAGGAAATAGTTACAATTTGTTCTTACAGGTATTACCTGTCGAAAAAACGCTTCAGTACCCTGGCTGTTGAAGTGTCATGGAAAAAAAACTTATTACCCTGGACTACAATATGACTCTAGGTTCGCTTCTTGTGTACATTTTTTTAACAGAAGTACATAAAGTATTTAGTAATTAGGTGACTTTTATTGAATTTGTGGTTTTGATTTATAATTTTAAGACTTAAATTCAACAGCATATTTTTTATTCTTTAAAAACTTACCCAAAATTAATGAAATGCTTTAGATGGAAATATGTTGGCTTACCTGAAAGGAAAAAAGTTTTGTTAATTACTAATGAATAACGCTGTTAACTAATTTATTCTACATATATTCAGTTTTATCTCTCATTAAAAAGAGAAGTTGATAATAAATTTAACGATGTACCCCAGTCAGGAAAAATGCTGAAAAAATCGTGTACAGGTATTTAAAGGTTCTAAAAGGTAAGGCCTGCAGGAGGAATTATTGATCAAGAGAATATAAAAATCAACATTAAAGATTTTAACGGCAGTAAAGATTTTAACGGCAGTAAAGATTTTAACGCTATGTGGAAATAATTTTAAAAAGGCGTGAGATACTTTGATCATCCAAACGAAACAAAAATAGCAATATTTCTATTTTTGAGCAGAAAAATTATTTGGAGTCAGTATAATGTAGGTTCAAACTAAACCTTTAACACGTAAGTATATTTATTTTTATTACTCTCATAATAAGAAATTTATTATCGTCACATACCTCGGCTAAATATTAAGTTCGAGCCAAAAACCCGATTTTATTACTTAAAAAATGTACTATTTAAGTGATTCTATCTCTGACTTAAACATTCCAAAATCCAGATGTACAAATTTATTTCTAAACTAAAAATTCAACAATCACTATAAACATGCGAATTTTAGTATTATTGGATAACTATACATCGTCGCATTGAAGCGACAAAATCGGCCTCAAAAATGTTTAACCCGTAATGGAATAGTCCATTTACTCAGAAATAATTTTTAACGAAGCTTTGGAAGGGCAATGTGTTCCCCCGAGTTCGAATCGGAGGAGAAACTATTAACAACATCAGATATGCAGATGACACCGCAATCACGGCTGAAAGTATCGAAGATCTTCAATTCCTTATAGATCGAGTCACTACAGAATGCTATAATAACGGACTTAGCATAAATACAACAAAGACTAAGTTACTTGTGGTTAGCAAACAAGACGTCGGCCCTATGCAACTAATTGTCAGTAATGAACCATAACAAAAGTCAACCATTTCAAATACCTAGGACGTTGGACAAACGAGACACTAAATCCGGATGAAGAAATTAAAAATCGTATAGAAATTGCAAGAGGGGCATTTATGAAACTTAGATCTATTCTGAGCAATTCTCAGCTGAATTTACAAGTAAGAATCAAGTTCCTAAAATGTTATGTGTATCCTGTATTACTATATGGATGTGAAACCTGGATCATAAACGTTAACATGATGAAAAAATTAGAAGCCTTCGAGATGTGGTCATATCGTAGAATGCTCAGAATATCTTGGGTTCAACGCATTTCAAACAGAGTAGGTCAAGGTGAAGGTGACTTAATGAAGATGGTAAAAAAGAGAAAACTTCAAGATCTGGGGCATATAATGAGAGGTAGCAGATACAGGATACTGCAGTTAATACTATAATACTCAACGGAAAGATCGACGGAAAAAGAGGAATTGGTAGGAAGATATATTCATGGCTCCGAAACTTTCGTCAATGGACTGGTTTATCAGCAGATGAATTATTACATGCCACGCAAGATCGAGAACGATATCGGCAAATTATCATGGAAGCTACCCACGCCTAAAATTTGGGCATGGTACTTAAAGAAGAAGAAGAAGGAATAATCCAGGGAAATAAGATGTTTCTTGTGGTTCTGACTCGTCCCGGCCAACGACAGTTGTGTTGTGTAATATGGACCTCTATAACAAAAATCTATACAAAAATACTAGATCCTTTGTAAAAAGTATTTTTAAAAGTCCCTAAATAAGGGGTTACATCACATAACAGAACGTTTTCGGATTAAAAATCCATCATCAGTGTTAAAAACCAATAGTGTGAATGCCTGAGACACCAAAATGTTTTGGGTAAAAACCCTTTAAATGCTAAAAAGTTTTAGAATTTACTACATATTGTTGTTAACATTTTGTGATGGGCAACACAGGACTCTTCCCACGTGGTTTCAATGTAAAGAGGAATGAAACCTCACATATTGGAGTTAAATGGCAACTCTATACCTATAGGCAAAAACATATACGTTTCCTGCAGTCCATTTTTTGGACTTAATTGTTTATTAACAAATGAAGATTAAATACTGTGAATTTTCGCTTTTTTCGTCTATCAGCAAAAACCATATGAAAAAAATTTGACAGTAAGAAACTTGTCATCAAATTTTCCAAAAAAAAAAACACAAGCTTCTATGACCAAAACAAGAAATAAGCAAGCTAATATTGCAACGGACAGTTCTCCCATCCACTCACTATTTGGCTGATTTGTTTGAAATTTAGCACACTTTAATAACTCATCAACTGGCACAATTTTGAGTAGTTATATTCCATGTCGTTATGCAAAAAACATTTACAAATTACTGAAAAAATAAGAGTTTCTTGCAATTATCTCGGTCAATGGGTTATGTATTTTAATTTGGAAACTGAAAATTAAATGAACTTTTATTTAACCATTTTTTAAAATGTATAAGAAACGTTTTATATATATGCAAAAAAATTTTTTTTTACTTTTTTTAAGATTGTTTAAAAACAAAGCGAAATCAGCTGTACGTTTTCATCAGCTACTCCTGATATACCCTTTAGAACCTAAAAATATCTGTATATAATAATTTTTACGTGAAATAAATGATTTTTCCCAGATAGACTGGTGTGTATGCCTACACACAACCAAACTTATATGGAATCATCTGATATTTCTTATTATTTCGTGCGAATTTAAAAAAACGAACACACGAAGTCAAACAATATTTATTTTAAAGCACTTTAATAGTAAATACCTACGTAACAATTAAATAAAACAATAAAGTATATAACAAACAAATTGAAACTAGTTGTTTTAAAGTCAATAGAATAAAAAATTTCAATGTAAAGCTAATAATGTTTAAATTGTTTTTATTTAAATAAAATAAAATTTTTATTTTTAATTCAGTTGCAATGCGAAGGCAAAACAATCTTACTTTTCAATTAGAATACGGAGCGCAGTCCAGTCCCTTGAATCACGATTTTCGGCTCTTATTGGAGCCTCATCGGAAAGAACGTAGGCTTGTTCTCCATATCCCAATTGATCCGTACCGAGAGGTTTTCCCACCCATTGCAACTGAAGTGAAAATATTAGGTGACTAGTGTCAGGCAAAACCTCTCAGTACGGATCAATTGGGATATGGAGAACAAGCCTACGTTCTTTCCGATGAGGCTCCAATAAGAGCCGAAAATAGCGATTCAAGGGACTGGACTGCGCTCCGTATTCTAATTGAAAAGTAAGATTGTTTTGCCTTCGTATTGCAACTGAATTAAAAATAAAATTTTTATTTTATTTTTATATTGGTCTTTACTCCTTCGAGTAACTAGGTCCATTTTCTGTTGGAATTTACCAGCTGAACAGACGGGGTCGATAATTGTAAGTTTTTTGAATTCCCTCTTGTCTTCTTCGCTTCAGCATCCATTTGGCTTGCAAATTTTAGAAGCCTTGGAGGTGTTACCAAGGAAATGGACCAATAAGTTTTCGATTTAAAACTCTTTTAGTAATATTTTAATATTTTCTAAATAATATTAATAATGCTATTAGGATCGAAAACTTCATCTTTTAATTGCCAGATGACGCTAGTCACCTAATATTTTCACTTCAGCTGCAATGGGTGGGAAAACCTCTCAGTACGGATCAATTGGGATATGGAGAACAAGCCTACGTTCTTTCCGATGAGGCTCCAATAAGAGCCGAAAATCGCGATTCAAGGGACTGGACTGCGCTACGTATTCTAATTGAAAAGTAAGATTGTTTTGCCTTCGCATTGCAACTGAATTAAAAATAAAATTTTTATTTTATTTTTATATTGGTCTTTACTCCTTCGAGTAACTAGGTCCATTTTCTGTTGGAATTTACCAGCTGAACAGACGGGGTCGATAATTGTAAGTTTTTTTGAATTCCCTCTTGTCTTCTTCGCTTCAGCATCCATTTGGCTTGCAAATTTTAGAAGCCTTGGAGGTGTTACCAAGGAAATGGACCAATAAGTTTTCGATTTAAAACTCTTTTAGTAATATTTTAATATTTTCTAAATAATATTAATAATGCTATTAGGATCGAAAACTTCATCTTTTAATTGCCAGATGACGCTAGTCACCTAATATTTTCACTTCAGCTGCAATGGGTGGGAAAACCTCTCAGTACGGATCAATTGGGATATGGAGAACAAGCCTACGTTCTTTCCGATGAGGCTCCAATAAGAGCCGAAAATCGCGATTCAAGGGACTGGACTGCGCTACGTATTCTAATTGAAAAGTAAGATTGTTTTGCCTTCGCATTGCAACTGAATTAAAAATAAAATTTTTATTTTATTTTTATATTGGTCTTTACTCCTTCGAGTAACTAGGTCCATTTTCTGTTGGAATTTACCAGCTGAACAGACGGGGTCGATAATTGTAAGTTTTTTTGAATTCCCTCTTGTCTTCTTCGCTTCAGCATCCATTTGGCTTGCAAATTTTAGAAGCCTTGGAGGTGTTACCAAGGAAATGGACCAATAAGTTTTCGATTTAAAACTCTTTTAGTAATATTTTAATATTTTCTAAATATTATTAATAATGCTATTAGGATCGAAAACTTCATCTTTTAATTGCCAGATGACGCTAGTCACCTAATATTTTCACTTCACTTGCAATGGGTGGGAAAACCTCTCAGTACGGATCAATTGGAATATGGAGAACAAGCATATGTTCTTTCCGATGAGGCTCCAATAAGAGCCGAAAATCGCGATTCAAGGGACTGGACTGCGCTCCGTATTCTAACTGAAAAGTAAGATTGTTTCTTCGTATTGCAACTGAATTAAAAATAAAATTTTTATTTTATTTTTATATTGGTCTTTACTCCTTCGAGTAACTAGGTCCATTTTCTGTTGGAATTTACCAGCTGAACAGACGGGGTCGATAATTGTAAGTTTTTTGAATTCCCTCTTGTCTTCTTCGCTTCAGCATCCATTTGGCTTGCAAATTTTAGAAGCCTTGGAGGTGTTACCAAGGAAATGGACCAATAAGTTTTCGATTTAAAACTCTTTTAGTAATATTTTAATATTTTCTAAATAATATTAATAATGCTATTAGGATCGAAAACTTCATCTTTTAATTGCCAGATGACGCTAGTCACCTAATATTTTCACTTCACTTGCAATGGGTGGGAAAACCTCTCAGTACGGATCAATTGGGATATGGAGAACAAGCCTACGTTCTTTCCGATGAGGCTCCAATAAGAGCCGAAAATCGCGATTCAAGGGACTGGACTGCGCTACGCATTCTAATTGAAAAGTAAGATTGTTTTGCCTTCGCATTGCAACTGAATTAAAAATAAAATTTTTATTTTATTTTTATATTGGTCTTTACTCCTTCGAGTAACTAGGTCCATTTTCTGTTGGAATTTACCAGCTGAACAGACGGGGTCGTGAATTGTAAGTTTTTTTGAATTCCCTCTTGTCTTCTTCGCTTCAGCATCCATTTGGCTTGCAAATTTTAGAAGCCTTGGAGGTGTTACCAAGGAAATGGACCAATAAGTTTTCGATTTAAAACTCTTTTAGTAATATTTTAATATTTTCTAAATATTATTAATAATGCTATTAGGATCGAAAACTTCATCTTTTAATTGCCAGATGACGCTAGTCACCTAATATTTTCACTTCACTTGCAATGGGTGGGAAAACCTCTCAGTACGGATCAATTGGAATATGGAGAACAAGCCTATGTTCTTTCCGATGAGGCTCCAATAAGAGCCGAAAATCGCGATTCAAGGGACTGGACTGCGCTCCGTATTCTAACTGAAAAGTAAGATTGTTTTGCCTTCGTATTGCAACTGAATTAAAAATAAAATTTTTATTTTATTTTTATATTGGTCTTTACTCCTTCGAGTAACTAGGTCCATTTTCTGTTGGAATTTACCAGCTGAACAGACGGGGTCGATAATTGTAAGTTTTTTGAATTCCCTCTTGTCTTCTTCGCTTCAGCATCCATTTGGCTTGCAAATTTTAGAAGCCTTGGAGGTGTTACCAAGGAAATGGACCAATAAGTTTTCGATTTAAAACTCTTTTAGTAATATTTTAATATTTTCTAAATATTATTAATAATGCTATTAGGATCGAAAACTTCATCTTTTAATTGCCAGATGACGCTAGTCACCTAATATTTTCACTTCACTTGCAATGGGTGGGAAAACCTCTCAGTACGGATCAATTGGAATATGGAGAACAAGCATATGTTCTTTCCGATGAGGCTCCAATAAGAGCCGAAAATCGCGATTCAAGGGACTGGACTGCGCTCCGTATTCTAACTGAAAAGTAAGATTGTTTCTTCGTATTGCAACTGAATTAAAAATAAAATTTTTATTTTATTTTTATATTGGTCTTTACTCCTTCGAGTAACTAGGTCCATTTTCTGTTGGAATTTACCAGCTGAACAGACGGGGTCGATAATTGTAAGTTTTTTGAATTCCCTCTTGTCTTCTTCGCTTCAGCATCCATTTGGCTTGCAAATTTTAGAAGCCTTGGAGGTGTTACCAAGGAAATGGACCAATAAGTTTTCGATTTAAAACTCTTTTAGTAATATTTTAATATTTTCTAAATAATATTAATAATGCTATTAGGATCGAAAACTTCATCTTTTAATTGCCAGATGACGCTAGTCACCTAATATTTTCACTTCACTTGCAATGGGTGGGAAAACCTCTCAGTACGGATCAATTGGGATATGGAGAACAAGCCTACGTTCTTTCCGATGAGGCTCCAATAAGAGCCGAAAATCGCGATTCAAGGGACTGGACTGCGCTACGCATTCTAATTGAAAAGTAAGATTGTTTTGCCTTCGCATTGCAACTGAATTAAAAATAAAATTTTTATTTTATTTTTATATTGGTCTTTACTCCTTCGAGTAACTAGGTCCATTTTCTGTTGGAATTTACCAGCTGAACAGACGGGGTCGTGAATTGTAAGTTTTTTTGAATTCCCTCTTGTCTTCTTCGCTTCAGCATCCATTTGGCTTGCAAATTTTAGAAGCCTTGGAGGTGTTACCAAGGAAATGGACCAATAAGTTTTCGATTTAAAACTCTTTTAGTAATATTTTAATATTTTCTAAATATTATTAATAATGCTATTAGGATCGAAAACTTCATCTTTTAATTGCCAGATGACGCTAGTCACCTAATATTTTCACTTCACTTGCAATGGGTGGGAAAACCTCTCAGTACGGATCAATTGGAATATGGAGAACAAGCCTATGTTCTTTCCGATGAGGCTCCAATAAGAGCCGAAAATCGCGATTCAAGGGACTGGACTGCGCTCCGTATTCTAACTGAAAAGTAAGATTGTTTTGCCTTCGTATTGCAACTGAATTAAAAATAAAATTTTTATTTTATTTTTATATTGGTCTTTACTCCTTCGAGTAACTAGGTCCATTTTCTGTTGGAATTTACCAGCTGAACAGACGGGGTCGATAATTGTAAGTTTTTTGAATTCCCTCTTGTCTTCTTCGCTTCAGCATCCATTTGGCTTGCAAATTTTAGAAGCCTTGGAGGTGTTACCAAGGAAATGGACCAATAAGTTTTCGATTTAAAACTCTTTTAGTAATATTTTAATATTTTCTAAATATTATTAATAATGCTATTAGGATCGAAAACTTCATCTGTTTTTATTTATTTTTTTATTTTTTTTTGTAGTCAGTGTTATCACCTCTAGTCCTATGCAAGCTTCAGTTTGCGTGGTCACGCTCCTAATCAAATTTCAACATTTTGTTGTGGTAGGTTGCTCCATTCTTCAAAAGCAGCTTATACTAGCCGTGCGGCGTTTTGTAGAATATCCCGGCGAGCTATAATTTTTCTTTTAAGCATATCCCACAAATACTCTACAGGGTTAAGCTCGGGTGAGCAAGCAGTCCATTCCAAACAAGGGATACCTTCTGCTTCAATGATGTCTATAGTCACTCTAATGGTATGTGGAGGTCCATTATCATGCATAAAAATTAAATTTTTAATTTAATAACTACAGGTTCATACCTGTGAGCAGTTAAAGTTGATTGGATGAAAATTAAAGGAGTTTTTTTACGGATCACAATTTCTCTCCAGAACATTATATGTACTTCCCCTTGTATATTTGTGAACAGATCTGACAGTTTTCGTTCTTGCTTGTCTTCTTCGACCTCTAAGTACACGATTTCGTGGGTCATCTGATTTTACACCAAACCTGACTTTTTCTGAAAATAGCACATTTTGTCAATTCCCAATGTTCCAGTTTTGGTGGTGAAGACACCAATTTAGGCGACCAATCTTGTGCTGCCTGGATAACTCAGGAACTCGTAACTGTCCCCTGCTGTATATTTCTTGGCACGAACTCTTCTTCTTACCGTTTCAACTGAAAAAGTTACACCTGTAGCTTCCAAAAACTGCCTTTTCAGCTGCAGGTGAGAAATGGTTGAGTGTTTTCCAGCTGATTGGACAATTAAACGATCGTGGCGAGCCGTCATTACTTTTTGGCGACTTTCCCTTGCTTTATTTTTAAGCTTTCCTAGTTCCTGTTACCTAGCATAGGTTTTGGGCAGAACGCTCTGTGTTACGCATAGCTCTACACCTATGTCCCTCTGAGAACATTACTTTCTCCACAAGACCAATATCTTTCCCCGTTATAAGTTCTATAACCCCACATGAGGCATATTTTCGTTTTTGGACGCAAAAGTTAGTTTATTTATTTTCGTTCAATTTGCAACTCAAGCATATAACCTATACCGTACCGAGCTGTACTATCTGATTGTCTTATAGATTTGTTTATTTTCAATAAAAACCTTTATTCTTCGCAACAATAACAAGTTTTCAAAAGAAATAAATATTGCTTTGAAATACATGGTGATTCCATATAAGTTTGGTTGTGTGTAGTTGTATGTTATAGAGACGTGTGCAGTATCTAAAGGAATCTGTAAATAAAAATTTCACTACAGTCATTTGTTTTTGATCACATTCGAAGAACCTCGTATAAATATTTGTTCTAAATATTGTTACTCCATTCGTAAACGCCAGGAATGAGGAATTATGTTATAAATAAAAAATCGCGTGTCTTATACACGAAATTTAAAAGAAATTAATTTAGGATGCTATATTTTAAAAGCGGCTGACGGGTTTCTTAGCAGATAAAGATAGCAACAACCTGGTGGCGAATTTATTACACCGAACAAATTTTTATGATATTAAAATATTTTGTTTCCTTATAAAAAACCGATTCGACCCAATTTTCAGAAATAGATCTTTATAAAAATGTATAACACTCGAAAAATTCGTGTGCGACGACAGTATAATATCGACTGAAAGTGTATGTAATGATAAAAAATACTTAAATTCCTTTGTAAAAGAAATATTTATAAAAAGAACCCTAAAAAGGGGTACATCACAGAACATTTTCCGAATAATATTTCCATCATCAAGGCTTATTACCTAAAATAAGTATAACCTTTTTAGTTAAGACAACCGTTAAGTAAAATATTAACTAAGATTCACGATATTCGATAAAAATATCGATATTGTATTGATATTGTATCGAAAATCAATACGATACCGGTACAACTAGGGCTTCCAATCCCGCAATACCGAGATCTCGGTATTGCGGGATCCCGCGTCATTTTCCAATCCCGCGTGATGCGGGATTACAGGCGCAGGATCCGCGGAACTGAAAAGAGCGTACATTACTGCTGTAGCTACGCTCAAAATTAAAAAACTGGAAAAACAATCATTCAAGGTTATTTTTGGTTTTATGGCATAGACTTGGGTGTCAATTAGCCAGTCACAACTTTTATTTTTTCTACTCATACATAAAAAAGGCAATATCAATCAAGGTTAGCTTCAGAATTAGCTTTGTCTTTGCGCCGTATTTTACAACGACGTAGAAATGAGACTGCACTACTGATTTATCTCCAAAAGCCTCGTAGTTACCAAGCGTCGTGTGCGACGATGAAACTTTTCATCTCCCACCGAAAAGTTTACTTCCAAAAGAAATTAATGATTTTGTAACGGGAATGAATTTTAAATTCATCTGAGAGCACTGATGACGACGAGGCTGATCAAGTAACAAACACGTGAGAAACAATGTAGAGGTTCCATCATCGGGTTCCGATCTTGATCTTACATTGCAACAGGAGTTGGAGTTAACTATATCGTCAGCATGTAATGTATTTACTTTGCCCGTCGCCATCTCGAGCTAATACACTTTAGAGTCTCGAGTCCATTAAATAGAAATGACTCTGTATGAATCTGGGGAGTCAATGGGAAAATATCTTACATTTACATATAAAGCCTTAAAAGCAATACCATCGATGTATGGAAACCGAAAGGACATTTTCTGCTGCTGGCTATATTGTGTCTAAAATACGCAGGAGTTTGGCAGATGACAGTTTAGATTTAGATGTTGGCTCGTATGAATAAAAATGAGAATGTAGTTTATACTCCAAATTTTGAAGTACATACTCCACGCGGTAATATCTACTCTTATGTACGGTGAGTAAAAACTCATCACATCAACATATTTTTATTCATATGAAATGTAGTAAGTATAAACTTATACTTTATGCTCATACTCATGAGAAATTAGTAAACTATATTAATTTTCAGTTGAAAATGGGTTTTTTGGTTGATTTTTAAAATTTTGTTGGTGCATTTTTTTAAGTAGATTTTTGTTTATTCAGTCTTTGTTACTGTTTTTTTTTTAAGAAAAAACAGTTTTGATCTCATACTAATCCGACGCCCTGAAGGGCACTAAGGATTATGAGAAAGAAGAAGACGAAGATCTCATACTAATAGCAAGAGTACTTTAATAAATGTGGAGTTAGTTGATTAATTTATTGTTTTTTTGCCTTATATAAAAATATGACTACAGTAGAACCCCGCAAATCCGAACTTTCGGCAAATCCGAACCAACGGAAAGTGAAAAATTTTTTTTAAAAATTCAAAATAAAAATTTAAAAACATGTTTATTATGTGAGAAAATAATTACGTAAGATAATTACAGTATTAAACACTGGAACACTAATGGGTGAATAAAAGCGTCGAGTTAGACTAAACACAATCAATAAAGGAATGTGCATAATACACATTTTCCATGGTATACTATGAACGAAAACATTGAAAAAGATAAGAAACATGAGAAACATAATGTAATCAATATCCAGATTACAAATTAAATGAATCATTTGTACATGGCCGAATTTCCATGTCCCCTGACGAAACAAAACTACTGGCGTTAGCGATTTAATATTTCAGTGATCTAAATATTTTTCAGCTTTAGAATATTGGAGGCATAAACGTGCGGATAGGGTTTCATAAAGGGATCGGTGGCAGTC
Organism: Diabrotica virgifera virgifera; assembly: GCF_917563875.1. NCBI lineage: Eukaryota > Metazoa > Arthropoda > Insecta > Coleoptera > Chrysomelidae > Diabrotica > Diabrotica virgifera. Next base: position 127,451,201 of record NC_065452.1, read on the forward strand.
CAAATCTTTTAAAAATCATCTTCGTTAGCTTCTTAGGCTAACTTTCGGATAATCCGAACTTTTCGGAATCCGAACAGGCTGTCCCCCCAATTAGTTCGGATTTGCGGGGTTCTACTGTATTTATAATATGCGGGATCCCGCAAATAGCGAGATCCCGCGGGATTGAAAATTCGTAGTCCCGCAAATACCGAGATTGAACTCAGGCTGCGGGATTGGAAGCCCTAGGTATAACACATACCTTAGCAATATTATTGTCGATACCATACTCATTATCTGAAATCAATACAATACCCTTGTATTGTCGATACCCTTGCCTCGATATTATCGAAAATATCGATAGCGAGAAAAAAACGCCACGTGAGTGCCGCATAAGGGCTATTATATAGTCAAAACGAGTTATAAGACGGACAAGCGCATATAATCTCCATTAGTGCGAGAGAGAAGGACGATGAAACCAATAAGTCAATCAATTGCGATATTTTATTTTTAAAATCATCAGATATCTATGTTTTTGAAAAGAAAATTTAAAACTACTTGCAATCTCCAAGACCTGGACCAGAGACAAATATTTTAATATGGTGAAAATCATTATAGTAGTATTTACCCCGTTTTGTCTCTGTTGGTTAGGGATATTTTTATGTGTCCAAGAGACGTTCGTACCAGTAGAGCGGATTTTTTCTGAAGCAGCGTTGGTACTAACAAATAAAAGATGCTCTTTAAAAGATAAGAACTCATTTGTGTGAACAAATGGATAAAGAGCTCTTTAATGGATAATATTTGTGAGGTTAGAATGTAATTTATCCTATTTCTTCGAGTATCGAGTATTGTATCGATATCGTAACGAAATCAATATCAATACGATATTTTTATAAGAAAGTATTGCCGAAATCGATACGATACTTCATTGGCATAACCAATACAATATCTACTTAGGGAGCGTTCAAGTATTACGTAACGCGATTTTTGAAGCTTTTTGACCCCCTCTCCTCCTACGTAACGCACTGTAATGGGCGTTTAACTATTACGTAACGCAATTTTTGAAGATTTTTGACCCCCCCCCCCCCCAACCTGCGTTAAGTAATACTTGAACGGTCACTTAACACTTTAAAAGGATCGATATTGTATCGTATCGTGAAGCTCTAGTCAAAGGTCAAAGTAAATGCCTGAGCCAAAGATATGTGGGTAAAAACCTTTTAGATATTACACAGTTTTAAATTACATTATTAGTCTACATAATATGTAGTATCAAAAAAGGCGTGATTTCTAAAATATTCCTGGATTTAAATCACAGGACTCTCCCCACGAGGGTTACAATAAATGTAGAACCTCACATCGCGGACTTCAAGTAGCGATTGAATTTAATGCCATTTTTGAACGATGTCAGAACTAAACTGTCAATGTACCATGAAAACTGTAATTGTATGTATAGTTACTTCAGCCAAAGAATTGAAAATTTATATATTTAAAATTATAACAGTATCATACATCCATCTGTTGGGGTTAAAATTACTCTACCCTAACAGATGGAAGATACCCAATGATTGTAAAACTCAAGTGAGAGTAAGATGATATTTAGGTTGTGGGTAGGCAATCATCAATACTTATTGCTGGTTGGTTCAAGAAAAATGAATGTCAAGACAGCCGCTATTAGAAACTGATAGATATAATATTCATATACAGTACACATACAGAAATGCGATGGTTAGGATAAAGCTTCATGAGATCAATGCAGCCAAAACAACAGGGAGGAAAACGTATAATTATTGATGATATTAACAATTCTGGAAAAAGTGCACGTTTTTTTTTTCAAAACACAAACTTGTAACAGAAATAATAGTATTTGTTTGCTTTGCACGGCCCTGTACAGTAAGTGAATTTTCTGTCATAAAACTTTGCTATCAAGAATTTCCAAATGGAGTACAAAATGATAAGTTTTCACGTGAAAACATCTCGAAGTACAAAGAAATAAATAACAACCTGCCTTTTAAAAACCATGAATAGATTCAACAAAAACATTATAAACCCATTGTACCAATAAAACCAATAAAAATGAACTAAGTATATTAATAGAGGTTAAGTAAAGATACATTCTTAATGAAAGACGCAACAAAAAGGAATATTATATTGGCCTATATTCTGCATTATAAAATCTTTAATTTAATAAATTGTTCCGTCCTCATTTCTTCTTGCAGCTATTGTCGATAAACTACTTAGTCTACCTTTTATTTTCATTTTCGCCATAGAAACTAATAAATTGTATCATCTGAATCTCGATCAAACTGAGAATATTAGTCAAGACCTAAGATACGATATAAGGTCAATCTGCACCGAGCTGAGTAATGGATTAAAGTGGTTTGATATGTAATTTAGTATGTTATTAATCAGTTACTCGTTTTACCCTAAGGTGTATGAAAATTACTCCAAGGGTTTACAATGAAATCTCATGTGCAAATTTTCCCCATTTTTTTTTTGTCTCTTGCTAGTATTTTTGCTTCCGTCCACGCTTTTCCTCTCTTCTTAAGTGTGTCTCCAATCACGTCATTCCATGTTTTTCTTAGTCTGCCTCTTCCACGTTTGTGTTGAATTCTTGCTTTCCACACTTCTTTGACTGGTCGGTTGTCATTCATTCTCTGCAAATGTCCCCACCAACTTAATTGTTTATTTTCTACAAACTCCAACACAGACGGAATTTCTAATAATTCTGCTCTGACATCTACATTTCGTATTCTAGGGGTGCCGATATAATTTTGTTCTGTAATTAAAATTAAAAAAAATACTTGTCTATAAATAAAAAAAAATAGGCCTGGGCAGATATTATTTTAGATTTTTTGGATGATTCGAAACAAAAAATGGTCTTTTGTAATTTTTCTTTGAATTTGATCTTTTTCGAGTTATAAACAATTTAAAACTGAAAAAAGAACGAAAGATTACGATTTTCATTGCTTAAAAACATAAATAAACAATATCCTTTACGAAATTATGAAGTATCTAAATTTAAGTTAAAACCTTATTTTATCATTTCTTGTTAAGTATTTTGGATGAATTTCATTTTAAAAATTGTTTTTTAGTTGTTAATGCGTCGTCTTCCTTCCTCATTACCAATTAACCCTGCGTCAGTGTGCACAGATAAATTAGCACGAGAGGTGTTCCGGGGTATATCATACCCCAAATTAACTAACGCAGGAGTTTCAAAATTTTAAACTTTTTATCATTTAAAATTATTAATCTTGGTTTTTTAATTATTTATGGGTCAAATAAGTTAAACATTGTACCTACTGTAAAAGTTTTATATTTAAAAGTTAAACATCATTTATGCTACATATTGCAATTATGCCACTCAAAAAACATGGGTGAACAATAATATACTTAGATATTGTGAAACATATTATTGAACACACAACTCTAAAGAAACTTATAGCCCAATATTATACAAAGTAAAGAAAAAAATGTTTACCGAAATACATCGAAAAATAAAAAAGTTAATCTCTCCTTCAAATAGGCCTAATTTGAACATGTCATTATTGCTTGTTCCAAAAAACATTGGAGTATGACATCACATACAAATGTAAAATGTCTTCCTATCTTTATTTCTTGGATAATCAGAACATCTACTTCTTGTCCTACGTCGCATAGGTCCCAATTGGTGTACCTCTGGTTGCTGATTATCACATAGTGGTCAACGGAAGGAAGGATTTTGTCTTCGTTGGTTTCGAAACTCAGAAATCAGCTGCATTCAAAAACATTCGTCTTTTCAGATTAAAGTTTTTTGTAGTTGTTATATAACTTGAACGTTTATTCCAGCTGTATTCAAAAATGAAATAAAATAATGTCAAAATCCAACGACGGCTGCGACTGTTTCTTGATACGTTGTAATTGGCAGATAGATAACTTATCCAATGTGTCTGCACAGCCTTTGGTTGAATTTTAAAAGCCTATAATTTCAGGCAATTTCGTTTCACCAGTTTTTTCAATTATAGTATGATGCAAAGTAAAAAAGAGGATTACATTTTTTGATCTGTTCAAAACAGAAACATATGACACAGTCGTTATATCGTCTTTGAAGGCAAATTGTGAACTGCGAATTTCTCTTCCTCGTATGATCAGAAGTGCTGTTGGAATTTGCCTTTTAAGAAAAATAAAAATGATAGTACATCTCAAAAAACATTAAAGTATCATGTACTTTACCTGCAGAAAACAAAACAACTAAAAGTTACAACAGTAGTGTACCGGGGTATGACATACCCCAACCGTCTTTGACAAATTCCTAATTCAAATTGAAAGTGTATCGACAGCTGGCAACAAGGTTATCGCGACAAAACATGTATAAACTACAGCTACTAGGCGCTACAGGGCGCTATTTTATCGATTTTCGATTTTACAGTAATAAAAGTAGTACCTGGGGTATGGTATACCCCTGAACACTGACCAAGGGTTAAAAAAATATATTTTAGAATAAAACATGGGGAAAATTCTTATCGGGACCTGATAGAAGGGTTGAACTTGAATTTAGGTACTTGATCATTACAAAAATATTTCATACTTGTGTTTTTGAGCCTTGAAAATCGCCACTTTTCGTTTTTTCCAAAACGATCAAATTATTACGAAAGACGTTTCTTGTTTCGAATACTTAATCCAAAAAATTTAAAATAATACCTGCCCGGGTAATTTTTTTTTTATTTATAAAAAAGATTTTTTAATTATTAATTATAGTCAGAACAAAATTAGAGCGGGCATCCCTTTTTTTATAATTGTTAACATACTAAACTAGATATCAAACAATTTTTATCCATTAAACAGATCGGTGCAGATCGACCTTATATCGTATCTTTAGACAGACTAATAAAAGTATTTTAAATGATACACTGGGTAACAACGCAAATGTTGCCCACGAGTAATGAACACGTGAGAGAAGCGAGATCTGGCAACGCAGCCTCTGAAACCAGCTTTCTTAATCGACATCTTTAGTGTTTTATTTATATTTTTAATCGACCTGTAAAGAATCCACTTAGAATATTTAGGACAAAATATTCTGAGAAATAAAAACTGCATATTTAAGGACGTCCACATTTAATTTTCTAGTTTATTTTTGTTAAGAGGGCCGGAGAATCCCTTTAACATTTTAGGGCAGCGTTAAGATTGAATACCTCCAGTTTCCTTGTGTATTGACAATTCGTTAAATAATTGATACAATGACAGAAAAAACACAAAACCATTAGATCCAGGACACAGATCTCTAAATTGCTAAATTGATTCTGGTTTCTCCCAGAGCCAATTTTTCTCCCAGAAACTGTTATAACCATTATAAAGTATGTCTCAATCTTTTACATGACGTTGAGACTCAGGTATCTTCTTTTTTCGTTGAGATATCGCATGTTAAATTGTCTTAGTTTGAAACAACCTACAAAACCTATGATTATAGTATAACGGAAAATAAATTCAGAAATTACACACCCCAAACCCAACCAACCCCTAGAAACCAGTCCTTTCAGTCTACAAGCAGGCAAACCCGCCCAACTCTGAGAATCCGTTTAATAAGATTAATTGCTTATTATATTATAGCAAATAAAATGAGATATACAGTAGGCGTGTTTACTGATCGAAACAAAACACCTCTAACACTATCAACCCCTACAAACCATCCCTTTTAACCCAGAAGCAGGAAAGCCCATCTAACCTTAGAACCCAGAAGAATAATTGATAATTTTTTTGTACGAAAAGGAAATAACCTATAGCAAGCCAGTTTATTCGACAAACCAAACCAACCCGTAGAAACTACCCTTTTTAGTCCACAAGCAGGAAAATCGACCAAATACGGAAATCCCTAAGCAAGCGGATTGACTTATCAAACCAAAATATTCTTCTTCTTTTTCTGTTATATAGGCAGTACTATACTGCTTGTTTTTCTTCAAAGGTGCCTTTCATTCTGTTCCTAAATTGTCATTCCATCTTTTCCTTGGGCGTCCTATACTTCTTCTGCCTAACGGTGACTTGTCCCTGGCTATTGTCCCAGATATCCTGCTTATGTGTTGATTCCACTCTTCTTTTTTTGTGTTCTTCGCCCAGGTATTGTCTACCCCACATATGCCTCCGATTTCCTCACTTCTTACCCTGTCTTGTAAGTAGTCCTTTTCCAGCAATCCTTCTTAAGATCTTTATTTCGTTGGTCTCCAGATGTCTCTGTGTTTTGCTTGTATGTATCTAGACTATCTAGTCTTGTTTCGGGCGTGTAAATCATAACTGGCCTAATAACTGATAGACTACAGGCCCATGTCAAAAATGGATGGGTCATATGAACCACCAGGTGACTTATATAGAGCATAAATAAGATTCAGCACTATGCCGTCACTTGTAAGCAGTCCAACTGAATGCTGGTGAGAATTCAAAAGTGCAGGTAGAGTGGGTACATTTTGGTCATATATTTTTGTACGGCATTTTTACCATCGATAGATCCATAAAAAATATTAAGAAAGCGCCCAGTGCCGTAAAAAAATGGTAAGCCACAAAGTTGGTAAATTTTTTTGATTTTCTTACAATTTACAGGGTAAATTTGGTCATTTCATTCTGTACGGCATCAATTTCATACTGTTTCAATACAACTTCTAATCCATTATTCCGCAACGCCGTACAAAAATCATGCGACAAGGGGAAAAATCGAGGGTTGCAATCCCCTCTCTTTCCGTGGTCCGGGGGTTGATTTGAAAAAGTACGGCTTCGGTTCCAAAACATTATCTAGCACTCAAAAGTACTCTTAAAAATAATGCCGTCAAAAAAGTATTGTTCATTTGAATGTATATTAATAATTATGTTAATTTAATGGTATACTTGATTTATAAATCTAAAAAAATCATTTGACTCTGTACGGCAACTTTTTTTTTAACATGATATTGTAAAATAAAATTGTTATATAGTATTGCCGTTTAAAAGAAACTGTTCTAAAAAAAATTATAGAGAAATACAAAAACAGAAATTTTTTAAATTATTGCAAAAGTTGAAATATTCATAGATTAATAAAATATAGCAATTTTCTACATTTATCCTTTGTTTTAAATAGTACTAAGATAAATAAATTAGGAAAAAATGATGCCGTACATTTTAATGCAGACCATATCTTTTAGGCTGATGAAAATGACGCTACCATTTTAAAGGTGTAGTACTTTAGGGTCATTTGATACTGTACGGTATTTTTTTTAAACATATTTTTGAAGAGAACAATTATTATTGATAATATGATAAAATCATTTATGACGTGTAACTGAAGTTAAAGGGTGTGTAGGTATATAATATCCAAGAATTGAAACTGTAAATCCCAGTATCAACAATTTTGTATACTATTCGGTTTAATATATACTTCAAACATTATTGATACATGTATATAATTGATTTGGTTCATTGTAATGATGTGAATAAATAAAACAACTATTTTTTAGAAAAATTACTACTAGAAAACGACTACTTAGCACACAGTACAGTATTATAGGCAGGTGTAGATATATGCCTACAAATGCTAAACGTCGTAACAGAACGTTGCTCGTTAAGCGATATATAATGTAAATTATATTTATTTAATATTTTTATTACTTTTTATGAATATGAAGTTTCAGATTTGTACGGCACTAACTTTTTATAAATGATTGCATTAAGTACAAATGAACTATCTAAATGCCGTATAAAAAAATATCGTCATAAATTTCACAATTTCACTTTACATTTCGTTATATGAATTTTTCTTACATTTCATTCTGTGGATTTTTCCTTGAGCTTTTTTATCCCTACAAACCTTTGGACCAACGAAAATGTACGGCATGTAAAATAATGTTATCTATGCATAAAATACTTTCAAAATAAATTGATTTTATGTTGTTTCAAATCACCCCCCGGACCACGAAAAGAGAGGGGATTACAACCCTCGATTTTTCCCCTTGTCGCATGATTTTTGTACGGCGTTGCGGAATAATGGATTAGAAGTTGTATTGAAACAGTATGAAACTGATGCCGTACAGAATGAAATGACCAAATTTACCCTGGAAATCGTCAGTAAATCAAAAAAATTTACCAACTTTGTGGCTCCCCATTTTTTTACGGCACAGCGCTTTCTTATTATTTTTCATGAATCTATCGATGGTAAAAATGCCGTACAAAAATATATGACCAAAATGTACCCACTCTACCTGCACTTTTGAATTCTCACCAGCACTCAGTTGGACTGCTTACAAGTGACGGCATAGTGCTGAATCTTATTTTATGCTTTTATATCGTCCTATATACGTCACCTGGTGGTTCATATGACCCATCCATTTTTGACATGGGCCTGTAGTCTATGACTTATATATTCGTACCTTTGTTTCCAGTCTTAGGTGTTTGTTTTTCCATATTATGTCATTTAGGCATCTGGCCGTTCTACTGGCTTTAATTATTTGGTCTTTTAATACCTCTTCTTTGATATTGTTGTCGGCTGATAGATTAATTCCCAGGTATTTAAAAGTACATAATTACTTGTTGTATAATTTGATTGTCTAACTCTAATTTGCATCTTATTGGTTCTTTGGCTATTACTAAGCTTTTTGTTTAAAATATTATTAACCCGACGTAACTTCATAACTGCCCAATAACCTCTATTTTTGCACTTTTAGCTTAGGATATCTCAGAAAACAGAGCAAATTCAATTTGGAGTTTAGATTCATATTCTTTTCGGTTACCTGTGCTCTGGCATTCTTTGTACATGTCCGTACCACTGCAGGGCTGTTTTCCAACTTTTTAATAATTGAGCATTCAATATAAAATCACAAAGACTGAGATGGTTGGGACATATCCAAAGGATGCCAAACACGAGACTTCCCAAAAGAATACTAACGGGAGGAATAGGAGGAAAGAAGAAGAAAGGTAGACCGAAAAGCAGATGGAAGAAAGATGTTGAAAAAGACAGAAGAACTGAAAATCACAAATTGGAAAAATAAAGCAGCAAATAGGAGAGATTGGAAAGGAATAGTAAACCAAGCCATGGGCCTTCTAGGCCTGGAGAGCTAAACTATATACATCTTCTTAGGTCCTAGGCCCCTCTTACCCTTTATTTTCCTTCGAGTGCCAGTTGCTGAAAAGCTTGTGAGAAAAACTTGTTGATATTTGCTTGAAAATAAAGAAATAAAAAAAAAGTATGTTATTCTTATTACTAGGCTAGTATGTTGGTCTACCAGTATATAATATCACTTCTTCTTTTACAGCTAATAATAGTTATTTTTCCCTTTAGTTGTCCGTTCAAATCCTCTCCATTAATATCACTGTCGATGATATATCTTTTGCCTAGAGTTAGAATAACTGAACATGAATATAAAAAACAAAATGCATTGCATGTACAACAATTATTTTATAATTATACCTTTTCATTTTTCATGTAGGTACATAATATTTCCTGTTTTAATGTAGAATCTATGCCATACCGTGAAATATTGTTGGATTTAGATTTATTGTCTTAAAAAACTTTTCAAATCTTTTTTGTCAGCCTGCGTAATCTCTGGACCCTTTTAACTATGCTACTATATAGCCCAATCAGGGAAGGCAAAATTTTACGAAAACCTCCAAAAAAATAAAGGAAGGATGAAAATTTGGGAATAGGTAGTTGAAATTGGCTATTATTATATAAGAAAAAGTTTACACTTCTACATCCCCTCCATTTTACAAAAATTGGAAAATACGGGGTGAAAAATTTTTTCTCGGGGGTGGAAAAATATACGTTCAAAATAAGTCCGGAATTGGATAAAATGACTAATTCTAAGTAAATTTTGTTCTATAGAGTTTTTTTACTAAGTCAATACTTTTCGAGTTATTTGCGAGTGAATGTGTTCATTTTTAACAAAAAAAAAAAATGTTTGTGGACGGTTTTTCGGAGATAACTCAAAAAGTAAGTATTTTAGCGAAAAAAATATTCTTAGTAAAAATATAGCTTATAAAAAATTGAAAAAAACGGTGTAGGCGTGAGGTCTGCAGACCCAGTAGAAGCAGAGTTGCAGCTAATGAAAATATAGGTTCTTCTTCGTTAAATTCCAAATCGAATATTTCAATGTAAAAAAACCAAAAAACGGAGCACTTTTCGTGGAAAATTCATTACAACTTTTTTAAGGTGTTTAAAAAAAGGTTTATTTTTGTTAAAAAAAAACTTCTAACATTAAAAGTAAGTGAGTTACGCTCAAGATATTGTTGGTCCCTTTTATTTTTTGGTACAAAAATGGCGAAAATCACCCCTTAATTAGCTTCTCAAATAAAATTAATCGTTACCACTTTACAAGTTACTTTGCTTATGTATTGTTTATATTATCTATAAGTTTCATTGGTTCAAAGTGCTCAGTTTTATGGGTTTAAAATAAAAAAAAATTAATTTTGAAAAAAATCGTAATTGTTTATGGAATTAACTTAAAAACAATTAAGAATACCAAAAATCTCAAAGAGTAATAAAATGCACGTTTTGCTTTTTTGAATATTTGTGATTTTTTGTTTTCTTGTTAGACAAAAATTGGTTATGCTATGGCTGTTCAAAATTTGCCTAAACTCGTGATTAGTTACTCGTTCAAGCCATTTTAACTACAGCTTTTTCAAAACGAAGCACTTTGAACCGATGAAACTTACAGATCATATAAATAATTACATAGACAAAGTAACTTGTGAAGTGGTAATGTTAAAATTTATATGTGATGCTAATTAGGGGGTGATTTTCGCGATTTTTTTACCAAAAAATAAAAGGGACCAACAATATTTTAAGCGTAACTCACTTACTTTTAATGTTAGAAGTTTTTTTAAACAAAAATAAACCTTTTTTAAACACTTTAAAAAAGTTAAAATGAATTTTCCCCTAAAAGTGCTCCGTTTTTGGGTTATTTCACATTGAAATATTCGATTTGGAATTTGACGAAGAAGAACCTACATTTCATTAGCTGCAACTCTGCTTCTACTGGGTCTACAGACCTCATGTATATACCATGTTTTTCAATTTTTTATGGGCTATATTCTTGCTAAGAATATTTTTTAAGAATATTTTTTTTTCGCTAAAATACTTACTTTTTGAGTTATCTCCGAAAAACCGTCCAAAAACATGTTTTGTTTAGTTAAACATGAAAATATTCACTCGCAAATAACTCGAAAAGTATTGACTTGATGAAAAAACTCTATAGAAGAAAAGTTGTTTAGAATTAGCCATTTTATCCAATTCCGGTCTTATTTTAAATGTATTTTTTTCATCTTCGAGAGGGGGTATTCCCCTCCATTTTTGTAAAATGGAGGGGATGTAGAATTGTAAACTTTTTCTTGTATGATAATAGACAATTTCAACTACCTATTCCCAAATTTTCATCCTTCCTTTATTTTTTTTGGAGTCAGATTGTTCTTTGATCGGGCTAATACGAAAATTGCTAAAAACAGGTCTTACAAAACTAGTTTTTAATATATTCTTAACTGATTTTGATTAGATTCAAATTGCAGATGCAGTAAAAAATACTAGTTCCTGTTTGACGACTTAAAGAGAAGAACGATGTGAATATATTTTTTTATAAAATGAATGATTATTCATATAATCTGTGATATTTATAGAAAATCATTAACAATAGTACTTGCATAAATTATACCGATGAAAATGTTTTATTTACATTTTCCACTATGTTTAATACTACAACAGCCAAGATTAAATGGTTGATGTTAAAAGGTGAGGAAAAGCACCTTCAGATAATAGTTATTTATGTACCAAGTCAGTAAAGTGACTCTTTATCGAACGAGTCTGATATTACGAGCAGAGGGGGCGAAGCGAGCGAGGCGAGTAACAGACGAGTTCTGTAAAGAGTCTTTTCTGACGTGGTGGATACAAAATTTTATCGCCAATCATATAAAACATTAACACTTACTTAATTGCATCTTAATGAAAAAAGTGTGTGTACTTGGTACGCAGGTAAGAAGTTATACTTCTATTATTATGATTTCAACGAAATAAATATATAATTTAAACAGTTTAATCGTATTTTTATTTAATAATCCAATTTTAACACTTAAAATAAAATACCAAAAATTAAAAATACTGTTAATAGTTACGTTATTGTTTATGAAGTATAGCATCTCGCAGCGCAGTTGCTTTTCCCTTGATTAATAGTAGAACATCTAAATAAATATATTTGTTAACAAATTATCAGTAGCTATCACCGTCCTGTATATGTATAATCGAATTAACAAAAACACCATTTCATAATATATTTGCATTAATATAAAACTTATAAGATTTAAAAATTTTATTAATTTTAGACGAAATAAAAATTTTATTTGACAGTAATGACGATGACAGAATGCTTTTGCATGATGGCCGATTTCGATGTTTAATCGATAGTTGTTATCGTTATTGAATAACTACGTTATTGATAGTTATTGAATTACTAAATGTGTAGTTTTGATTGATATTTTATGAATATAATTGCAAAATACTACAGAATTTCACTTTCTGACATAAATTTAATTAACAATAACGTAAATGTTGTACAATATTTTTAATAATTAAAATAAATAAATTTTAAGTTCACTCAAATAAATAATCGATTACTGCCATCAACCACTTACATTCAATCTCAGTTAATTTGATTAATCCGGCAGGTAAAGTAAAATTCTTTTTTCAGTACAATAAAGTGTTACTTTACTGCCGCAAATGGCGTCAAATGAGTACAATAAAGAATGACTTTAGTGACGGTTGGCAATAAAAAAAATTAAACTGAGTGAATATAAAAGGCAGCACTACACTAGCAAGTTTGAACTGGTGCCAAAATAAAGGAGGAGACGGTTCCAATATTTACCCAGATCTTCTGCTATGCCGGCAACGGTACTTTAGACCTGTATGACTACCAAATGATCAGAAGTCATTATTCATACGGTGTAAGATGTTTCTTACACCCTACGACAATATATACCTACAAACAAATATTAGACAAAAACTGGGAATTCAACAGAGGTGTACCTAAATTTTCGTAGAATTCCAGCGAGTATATTATGATTGGATAAACGGAAGATTATGGCTAGCTTAATACTAGAAATGGAAATACCAAAGATAAAAAGAAGCAGATTATGGCTAGCATAATACTGGAAATGGGAATACCAAGAAAATTAGTGGAGCTAACTCAAATTTGCCTGACAGACTCATATGCACAGGTAAAGACAGGAAACAGGTAGTCTAGATCTTCGAATAAATGAAGAGAAGACAAAATACATGCTAGTAACCAAAGATCCAAGATTAAGGGTTAGGTAGAACATAACTATTAATGAGCACAACTACGAAGTAGTAAGAGAGTTTACTGGTTGCGATATTCACAGATGACAACCACATAAAGAGGTCCAGCAAGGATAGCTGCAGGGAATAGACCGTTATACTCCCCATCATCATTATTAAGATCTAAGCTGCTAAAAAGACAATCTAAATTAACACATACATGTCAATTATTCGCTCAGTTGTTACATATGGAAGTGATACATGGATTCTACATCAGCAGAAAATAAATACGCTGCTGGTATTTGAAAGGAAAGTTTTCAGAATGATATTTGGCCCCAAAGAGATGAATTGACAGGAGAGTGGAGAAGGCACTGCAATGCTGAATTGGTGGCTCTGTATGATACTGAAAACATCGTCAGACATATAAAAGATAACCGGATAAGATGGGCAGGTCATGTAGTAAGATCAGAGAAAGACAGCGTGTTAAAGACAGTGTTTTATGACAGACCAGACGGTAAAAGATCAGTAGTCTGTCCCAGAAAAAGATGGAAGGATGATGTTGAAGCAGATTTATCTAGGATTGGTGTACAACAATGGGAAATGGAAGTGCAAGATTGTAGAAGATAGAGGGCTATTGCTTCGAGTTGTAGAGCCAGCCAAGAAGAAGATGTTTCTCTGGGTTATTGCTACTATTTTTAATGAAGAAGTTACTATGGGACTTATTGTGAGCCCGTTTCTTCTTCTTCTCTAATGGATATTTGTAATTGATTACGTACTTTTTGGCTTGGCCATATTGTTTGAATACTAATTTGAGATTGTTGCCTTCCCTTCACTCACTCTGGCCATATTTGACCGAATTGATCATCATCATTCAACCCGGATCTATCCACTGCTGGATATAGGTCTCCCTCAGTCTTCTCCATGCATTTCTGTCCTGTGCTGTCTGCATCCAGTTTCTGTCGATCCGTTTGATGTCATCAGACCATCTGTTTGGCGGACGACCTCTACTTCGATATGCTTCTTGTCTTGGTCTCCAGTGTATTATTCGCTGTGTCCATCTGTTATCCGACATTCTAGCTATGTGTCCAGCCCAGTTTCACTTTAGGGTCATAATTATTTCTATGGCATCCGTCACTCCTGACTATCTCCCTGACTATATAACATTGAGCGTTCCATGGCTCTTTAGGTAACACAAATTTTATTTCTTACTTTCTTGGTTATTATTAAAGTTTCTGCACCATAGGTAAGTACTGGCAACACACACTGATCAAAGACTTTTCTTTTGAGACACATAGGCAGTCCTGACTTAAGGACATAGCTCAGTTTTCCGAATGCCACCCAAGTGAGTCCTATGCGTATCTCATGCCGTAAGTACTTATAAAAGGTGGTTTCTTCAATAGGCATGCCATTTACTGAAATCTTTTCGCTTAACACAAGATTTGTCATGATTTGCGTTTTGTATGGTTGATTTTTAATCCAACTTGTAAGGAGGCTAGGTATAGTTCTCCAGTTGCGATACTGCATCATCGATGCTGTCAACAAAAAGAACAATATCGTCAGCGAATCTCAAATGACTAGGTATTTCTCCGTTGATATTAATTCCTTTTTCACTGAGATTTGCGTTCTTAAACATATGCTCTAATAATGTTGTAAACAATTTTGGCGAAATTGTGTCTCCCTGTCGCACTCCCCGTTTTATTTTAAATGCGTTGGTCTTTTTATCTGCCAGTTTCACGCTTGCTGTCGCATTTTGATAGATGTATTCAATCATGTTTATATAGAGATGATCTATACAACACTATGTTAAGGCTTTTAACATTTTTTGATGACTTATGGTGTCAACAGCTTTTTCGTAGTCAACAAATATTATGACTAATGGCTTGTTATATTCAACACTCTTTTCTATTAAGTTCTTAATTACTTGTAAATGATCATTTGTGCCATATCTTGCTCTAAAACCTGCTTGCTCTTTTGGCTGATAGAAATCCAACTTACTTCCTAGTCTGTTGGTAATAACTCTTGTATAGCTTATATACTTGTGACAAGAAGCTAATGGGTCGGTAGTTTCTAAGGTCGCTGATATCTCCCTTCTTGTGGAGTAAGATGATTTCTGCGTTGTTCCACTGCGTCGGTGTTATCGCTTCGCACAGACATTTATTGAATAATTTAGCAAGTACCAGTAGAAGTTTATTTCGTCCTAGTTTTATGCTTTCAGTCATTATTTTGTGAGCGGCCGTGGAGTAACGGCAATACCGCTGGCCTCATACGCCAGTGCACGTGGGTTCGAGCCCTGCCAAAGACAAACCATTTTCATTTCCAATAATGACACGAGCCGTCTCACCGTGCCTCGGAGAGCACGTTAAGCCGTCGGTCCCCCTGGGCTAGTGTACATCGGCACTAGTTACTTGAAACAGGGTTAAATATGTAAATGGCGCCGGAACTGTCCGAAAGGATCTCCCCGGCAAAAATGCTATACGATATTATTATTATAGTCATTATTTTGCCTTCACCTGGGGATTTATTGTTCTTCATCTTTTGAAGCGCATTTTTAATTTCGCCAATAGTAATGTTCGGCATTAACTCTGAGCCTTGATTCTCTATTTTTGGTAAAGGGCACCTTTCATCAGATTCACTTGTTTCATAAAGTTGTTTGTAGAAGTCTTCTACTGTTCTCACTATTTCTTCCTTATCAGTCACAATGTCGTCTTGTTTATTTCTTAACTTATGTATGTTCTTTTTTCCTGTGGACATGTTGTGTCTTAGAACTTTCAGACTTCTATTTTCCTCTACCACTCTTGTCACCTCTCTCATATGTTATGTTGCCTTATGTCTTTTCGGATCTCTTTGTTTATTGTTTTACTGAGTTGAGTAAGTTCTACGTAGTTTGTGTTATACCTGTCCCTCAGCTTCCTTCTTTCTTCTATAAGACTTTTAGTGTTGAGACTTATTTTTTCATGTTTTTTCTTCCTTTTAGGACAACACGAATTGATCGGTTTTTGATATAATAGTGATTTTTAAGACTTGCAGTATTTTTAGAAGCGCAGCTGCCAATTCCATTTATAGCACAGTATGTCTAAAAGCGCATATGTCAATTTAATTCAACCCCTTCGGTCATAATATTTGATAGAATTGATTGGTTTTTGATATAACGATTACTAGTAAAAAATTTTTAAGACTGAGTATTTCTAGAAGGCCAGCTGCCAATTTAATTTAACAGCTGAAGTTCAAATTTGGTAAAAATAGAAAATCGTAAAATTCCAATTTAGTTCTAGAAATATATTTCTCATTATAACATTTTGAGATAAATATACATAATATTTCACTGCCGATAATAAAATGAATTCGATATTTTAAGCACAATACTAAAAGTGGAACGTGACCAGAACTCGTTTATGATTAGTGTTAAATTTTTTCAAATCACATTGTGCCATGAAATTGCAATTTACTAAGCTGGTAGAATCGACCTACGCAAATTAATAATAAAGTGGCTGTTTTTCATTTATTTCTTTAATTACGTCACCAATAATCTCAAAAATTTGCTGTGTAACTGTATTACATACTAACACAACATTTCCCCAGTTAGCACCACACTATTGTTAGTCATAAAACTAGAACTGATATACACTGCGATGCAAAAAAATCGATCCACTAAAAATTTGGTCATTTTTGATGTTTCGAAATTCCTAACCCTGTTGTTCGATTTAAGTGATTTTTTTACCACGTTATAGCCTTATTCATTGACAATATCGCTGTAATAATATTGTTGCTAGACAGTCAAACTGTCATTGTATACTGAGTGTACGAATCAAACTGTGTTTTTTTCTCAAAGTTCGCATCACCTTGTGGACTATTCTAGCACTTATAAAATACTTAAATTAAACCTAACTATAGCCTCAGGTTTTCTTAACACTTTGTCTTTCGATTCATTCGCTTATGTTGGATAATAAAAAAGTTAGGTACTTTAACAACTGGCCATGTTCGTCATCAGTGTAGGGTTTTTTTGAAATAAGTGCGGCAAACTTTAAGGGGTAATTTTACACATGAAAATAATGACAGTTTGCTTAATAATCGTATGTCCGCAAACGCTTCGTTTCGGAGATACGGGATGTTCAATATTTTTTTACAAACTGACAATTTATTTATTGCTTTAAAACCAGTTGAGATATGCAAATCAAATTTGGTGGGTTTTAAGATGCTGTTTAATGTAATAAAAACAAGAATTACCGCAGCAGTTGAAAAAGTAAATTTTGTGCAAAAATTACCAATTTTTAATTATTTAAACAATGATCCCCTCATATGAGTCATATACTTTCTTGAAAATATCTTTTGTTTGGACCTAAACTTTGATAAAAAATTTATTCCAACCTGTACGGAATTACATTTTGATTTACATGTATTGTAATTTTATTTGATCGGTCTATTGGTAGTGTCTCGAATGTGCTCGCTATGTTTGCATTAAGTGAACAACTTTTGTAACTATCCACTTGAAATAGGAAATATCAGGAGACATTCTTCGGCCATTCTGTTTATGAATTCATATCAGCCCGAGTCTCTGCCAGGGATATGTTGAAAGATTGTTCTAAGGCCCGATTGATATACACAGGGTTTGATGAATTGTGCTCTTGCACCATATATTTGGCTTTAAAATGCAAAGGTGATAAAAAATTGGAATCGCAATAAGCAGAGGTTCAGTCACATAGCTTTTGAAATGGCGATTGGCAGTACATACATTTAATCAGAAGAGAAGACTAAAGAGATGAATGTGAAGTACTACGATGTTGGGAAATGATTATGATTATTGAACTCAAAAGATGTACTTAACTGTGCTGTAAAAAGTTGATATACGAATCACAAATTAGTTATGTTAAGGTAGATTCTAAAGTTTTTAGTGAATTCATGCTTTTCCATTACTCGTATAAGCAGAAGCACAAAAATCGAATCGACTGAGCAAAATAAAAATTTTCAGCCATTCGTAAACATTTGAACAACTAAATATTAAGCATTTCAAAAAAACAGCCTGGAAAAAAAATAAAATGTTTGATGCAATCGTTAACAACGAATTAAATAAAATTAGAGCGAAAGAAACATCAGAAACATTAGTAATAATAATAATAATATAAGCTTCCTCAATCTAAAAATCTAACAATAAAACACTAAAAACTTTTGTTTTCAATATTTCCACAATATTTTTATTAAAATTTAAAAAACTCATAAAGAAGTAAAAACTAAGTTGTATACTGGTATAAAATAATTTATTAAAAACTACCTAAAATGTCATCCAAATGGATTGCAAAACGTTTTCGTTCTAATTCAGAACATCTTCAGTGCCTAGAATGAAGTATTTCCACGTTAGATTAAAGCAAAAGTTAAAATTGTGACTAAGAAAAAACATGTGGAGAATACTTACATTCTGCTGAGTAATTGGAACTAGCACACTATTTAAAGTGGTAACCTCATAATATATGGTTTACGTAAATCATATTTTAAGAAAATATATGGTGACTACAAGTTGATGTTATTAGATTAATTTAAATACATGCTCAAAGGGCAATGTGTTTCCCTGCTCGAAAATACAAGGTTCTTGCCTGGTATTGAAATGTATTCAAATTAATCTAATAAACCAGCATATCTATGTTTTACAGACCTGACAAAGGCTTTCGATCGCATCCAACATAAGAAGAGCATGCAATGTAAAAGATATAACTGGATGGGTGACAAAACGGAAACAGGAGTGGAACGAACACATTAGTAGAATGGCAGAGGATAGGATAGTACGAATAGCACGAGACGTCATCAAATGGACGAAGAAGTATTGGCAGACCAAGAAAAAGATGGTGCGATAATTTAAACAATCTACGAGGCTAATATTGAGAAGAAACAGGCTTTAAACTTTAAAGCCTACATACAAGAAGGAAGCAGAAGAAAAAAATACAGATATAATTCTGAATGACCAACTTGAGACAAACAGCTACCAGAAATGAAATAGCTGTAGTGACATTAATTTATAATAAATTTTGTGGAAATATTGAAAACAGAAGTTTTCAGTGTTTTATTGTAAGATAAAATGAGTTTCCATCAAGGAACGATCGAATCCATCAAATTTATTAACCCACTTTTGTTGCTCATCTAATAATACAAAAGAGTGAACAAGTAGTTAACTTGTCTTCACCTGAATTTCAAAGTTCTGTCCCGAACTACCCAAAGTTGAAACTCAATTCCACGCTTCATTAATATTCTACAGGGAAAAAGTCAACATTCAAACCTATACCTCTTTTATTTAATATTTGATAAAAGTTTTAGGTGCAAGTGGAATCGGTAATCACGAAAACTTTATTCAAAATCGAAACACGCACAAATGAAAAGGTTGAAGATGGTGAACATGACGATTAGAATGGCGAAAAGTCGAAGATAATCGATAACGATATTCCAAATGAGCAATGGCGGCAGATTTTGAATATCAACTGGTTTAATTTTAGGTTTAATATACTAGATAGTCTGATAAGTGACCTCCTTTGACATAAAAAATATTTTTCCTGAAATTTCTTTTATTTTATTCGATATAGGGATAAGGAGGGCATATACTTAATACAAAAGAAGAAGTAATAAAAAGGTGGGTGGAACACTATAAAGAACTACTTATTATCGAAATAGAAGATCCAAATCAACCACCCCCAGGAGCAAGCAACCATACACCATTACAGCCTCCATCAATTCAAGAAGTACGGGATGCACTAAAACATCCAAAAAATAATAAAATCTCCAGGAAGTGATGGTATACTCGCGAAAATCCCGGAAAAGTGGTGTATTGGAATCGTTTGCCCGCTGCACAAAAAGGGTGATCAATTGGAATGTAGAAACTATAGGGGAATAACCCTTTTTAATAGAGCTTACAAAATATTTTTGAGTATCTTATATGGTCGCCTAAGTGCACATTCAGAGGAGCTTCTTGGCGAATATCAAAGTGGTTTTAGGCCTGGTCGATCAACAACAGATCAGATCTTTGTGCAAATACTGGAAAAAACCATTGAATTCAATATCGACACATACCATCTTTTTGTAGATTTTAAATCGGCCTATGATAGTGTCCTAAGAAATAAATTGTATGAAGCCATGGATGAATTCCACATCCCCGATAAACTGATAAGATTGGTTAAGGCTACAATGCGTAAAGTTGTTTGCAAAGTCGAAATACATCGCGAACAATCACAGGCCTTTGGAACGCATGTTGGGCTGCGACAGGGAGATGCGCTGGCGTGTCTTCTTTTCAACATAGCTCTGGAAAAGTCGGTCAGAGATGCCTGAATAGACAACACAGGAAATATTTTTAATAAATCATCCCAAATTTTGGCATATACAGATGATGTGGACCTAGCTGCCCGCACAACACGCAAGCTAGAAGAAATGTATACCACCTTCCCAAATGCCTCAAAAAATATGGGCCTGCAAGTAAACGAGGAGAAAACTACGATGATGGTATCTAACTACGATGATGGTATCAACACCCAACAATAGAGCCAGAAACATCGGTCACCAATTCACGGTTGATAACTCTACCTTTGAAGTTGTGGACACACTCACATACTTAGGCTACTTGATTACCAAGGAGAACGTCATGACGGAAGAAATCCAGCGAAGGATAATCCTAGCAAACAAATGCTATTTTGGACTGAGTAGACATATGAGAAGCAGAAACTGAAGCTAAAAAACAAAAATAACCATATATAAAACCGTTATACAACCAGTGTTGACATATGGATCGGAGACATGGACCATCTCCAAGGCAGATGAAAACCTTCCGCTTATATTTGAACGAAGGATCCTGAGAGGAATATTCGGTGGCATCTGTGAAAATGGTGTTTGGAGGAGGAGGTACAACTACGAGGTATACCAGAGATATTTGGTGGTAAAAACGTAGTATCTCTTAAAAGAATAGGAAGACTAAGATGGGCAGGACATGGGCCGATGACTTTTGATAGAGTATACATCGTTTAACATTCCGTGAGCTCGTTTAATCCATTTAATGCGGTGCATTAGTCCGCATATAAGGCTATTTCCCAAAGATTATTATTATTATGTGTTCCTGCTTTGTCTGCTATCTTTTTCAACTCTTTCCGGTCCTGAATCTTTTCTCTCCAATTTGCAATTTCCCCATTTGATATATCCTCTAGTAAATTGGTCTTTCTATCTTACGTTTAGTCTTTTTCTTGATCTGTTTATTACTGGTTTCCAGTTTTCATATTTAGTGCGTCTTCTTCTCTTCTTTTTGTGACCAAACTGTCTCAGTCTTTGTACTTTAATAAATTTTACTATGTCTTGCCCTTCGGTTAAATTTATTATTTCCTATGGTCTACTAGTCTACTCAAAGCTTTTCTAGCAGCACTATACTTTTCTGAGAGCCAACAAATGAAAAGAATATTGTTATTTTATAGTTCTTGGCATCTCATAACACGGTCATTCATTAATTGTGTAAATTAATGTCATTAAAAGATCGGTTTTTGTGCAAATATTACAATACAATCAGTTGAATACACTCAAAACTATCTACTGATACAAAGATTGACAAATCACACTTCCAGACACAGATAAGGCTATTATTTGTGGTAGAACGTGTATCAATCAAATAGAGAAAGAAAGTCTACGAATTACAAGTCAATTTCTGGAAATAACTTATTTACCTTAGCTAAACAAACAAGTCTGGCAGTGTAAATTCTCCTTGTATACATCGTGTTGTGTATATGTTAAGTACACAATAATGAGCCAATATTTTCACTGATAAAAACAGTATTAGAGCAATGAAATAAGAAGTAATCTGTATGCGAGATTAAAAACTAATTAACATATCTAAGAAAAAATGTGCTATCTACATTGCACACTTAAGATACACAGGACACGTTAAAATTTATGCAACATCAGCGTACCATACAGTTACAGTACTTTTTTTCGATATGTATATATAATTATATACTAAGGATTTCCACAGTTTTCACTGTATTTCTTCACTCGACAGTTTTAAGTTCTTTCTGTCTTGCCACTTCCCTTCTCTCCTCTTCTCACCATTGCTTCGTCCACTTCATGTCTGAAGGATCTTCGGGTTCTGCCTCTCTTCCTTTTTCCTATCGGGCTCCACTCTGTTATTCTGTTTATCCAACGATTATGGTCTGCTCTTCTGACATGTCCGTACCAGGTTTATCTCTTCTGTTCGATGTAGTCTATTATGTCTGAGTTCACTCAGACTTCTTCTTTTTGTTTTTATGCTGATGTTCTTATCCCACAGTACCAGGTTCAATTTTCGTATGCAGTCTCTTGTTTTCCCTAGTCTATTTTTTATATCTTCCTCAGTTGTTCATTTGTTTGATGTTATAAAACCTAAATACTTGTACTTATGTGTTCCTCTGATTTGTTTACCTTCATCTATTTCCAGTTGTTTTATTTCTGTATTCTCCTTCTTCTTCTTCTTCATGTACCATGTCCTTTCAGAACGTTGGTTACCATCATAGCTATCTTAATTTTATTCACTGCCACCCTAAATAGCATGCTTGTATCAACACCATACCAATCTCGCAAGTTCTTCAACCATGAGGTTCTTCTTCGTCCTGGACTACGTTTGCCTGCTATTTTTCCTTGCATGATATTTTGTAGCAACCTATATTTGGGACCTCTCATTACATGTCCGAAATACTCCAGCTTTATCTGCTTGATGCTTGTTATGATCTCAGTAGTCTTGCTGAGACGTTCTAGTATTGTGGAGTTTCGAATCTTCTCCACCCATGAAACTGTATTCTCCGTTGTTAGGTATTCAGTTTTCTTTAGGTTTATTTCCATCTCATTCCTTGTATATTCCTGTTCCAGTTTCCTCATCATAAAACTGAGATCATCTTCGTCCTGTGCGATCACCATTTGGTCGTCACCAAAACTTAGGGTAGGTATATAGATATTCGTTTACTGGTATACCCATTCCTTCGCACTTTCTTTTCCATGGTTTCAGGGTCTTTTCCAGGAATATTTTGAACAGGGTAGGGGATGTAGAGTAGCCCTGTAGTAGTCCCTTTGTCGTCTTAATTGGACTGCATATTCGATTGCCCATTTTGATAGCTACTTTGTTATTCTTGTAGAGATTTTCGATATGTGGCACACGTTAATGTGAGGATTTGCAGATTTAGAACAAAATCTACAATTCTGTAGAACATTTCCCAAAAGACATATCTACTCAACTTAATGAAAATAAACCACAATTTTAATTATTGTTAAAAAATAGATAATATAGAAATGCCCAAAGAAAATAGGTTCAGAACCATTCCAAAAACTGCTGTTAATGATCTCCTTTTAGCATTTTCTTAGAATTTTCCATGCTAGAAAATGCAGTTGCTTCCTGGATAACGCTAAGCACATATTGGCATTTAGATAATCATAGTTTAGCAGATGAACAACAGGGTTTTCGTACAGGAAGATCGTATACAGATGTAATATTCGTCATAAATCAAATTATGTACTGAGAAATCACTAGAGTATAATAGACCAACATTTCTGTCTGATTCACTTGAAGAAAGCATATGACAGAGTAAGACTTAAAAATGTAATCCATCTTCCGTATAATAAAGAAGTCCCCAGATATCATAAAAACTATTGAAAACATCTACCAAAACAACAAAATGGAAGTCAGAATAGATGGACAACTTACAAAACCTTTAGATATAGGCAGCGGAATCAGACAAGCAGACTCACTGAGTCCTATGTTCTTCAATTTGATCATGGATGAAATCATCAAAAGCGCCAACAAAGGAAGAGGATACAGAATGGGAAACAAAGAAGTAAAAATACTCTGCTACGCAGACGACGCAATATTGATAGCCCAAGGTGAAGATAGTCTGCAAAGATTAGTCCACAGATTTAACATAAGAGCAAAAGAATCCAATACGAAAATTCCATCTAAGAAAACTAAAAGAATAGTAATCAGTAATGATCCAATCAGACGTAAACAAGAGAATGATAGCATCAGTATTGAACAAGTAATGGAAATAAAATAGCTTATTACTTGTCAAACTAAGGAGACCTGCACAAAGTAAGAAATAAAATACCTACAAAAAGCAAACAGACTGGCAGGATGTCTTAATAACACTATCTGTCATATTAACTCATTTGGTCCCACTGTACTCGTCTAACTACAGCAGCAAAAATGGCCTAGTAGTGACACATCTGGTAAAAAAGTGGTACTCCACGTGTATGTACGATTCTAGTAGGAAGTGTTCTAATAGATTTTCACAAATTATACTCTAGTTGGCGCTCTTCTTCGTAATTTTTGCCTCAGTAATTATAACCTACCCTCGATATTTCTGTTTGATTATTGAAGTGCTTGTGATTTTGATATTATTTATCATTTTTTTAACTTTTACTAGTAATGTTTATTTATTCAATATAAGATTTTTTTTATTATTTTTGTTTTTATGTTACAAAATAGACCCGTACTCATCTGAGTACAGTGGGTTTGTATGAGATCAAAATGATTAATTGGTTTTTTATTGTTTCAGGTTCAATATTGGTATTGGAATGGATTTTCAAGAATTGTCGCCTATTAGTCCCATTGGGTTTTATGGAAAACGTTATAGAACTCTTGCTTTAGCTTCAGATGACCTAGCGAATTCCACTCGATAAAGATGTGTCGGTGGTAGTTATTCCTCCTGAGATTGACTATCAAACTGACAATGAAGAAGTAGATGAGGATGATCTTCAGACTCAAAGCTTTCCGATTGACGTTCCCGGAGAAATAGAGGTTCGTAGCAAAATTAACACCCTGTAGAATTGTAGTAGTTTGACATCTAAAACTCTACTTACGTTCAAATGATTTTTAATATACCCTACTATTGTTAAGAATCATTAGTATAGCTAAATTTTTAATTTTAGTATACAGGGTTGGTCGAAACTCGGAATGAGTATTTTCTGAGTTTTCTTAAATGGAACACCCTGTATTTTAGTATTGTAATGAAATGATATTTTATGGTACTTTTTTATTTCTTAAGCATTCCCTATACCTAACTGCTTTAATTTGTGCTTAATTGTTAATCGCACCAACACCAACAATCTTAACTAAGTAGGTATTTCGATAGCTAAACCATTATTGGTAATTTTAAGGACCAGTCTGGATTAATATGTATTTATATCTGAAAAATTATTTGGGATTGAGTATTTTCACGGCCAACCTAATAAAATTTTACGTATTTTTTGTTGCAATTAATGTTTAGCTTGAATCACCAACAACTCACAAATTAAAGCAGTTAGGTATAGGGAACGCTCGAGAAATAAAAAAGTACTATAAAATATCATTTCACTACAATACAAAAATACAGGGTGTTCCATTTAAGAAAACTCAGAAAATACTCATTCCGAGTTTCGACCAACCCTGTATACTAAAATTAAAAATTTAGCTATACTAATGATTCTTAACAATAGTAGAGTATATTAAAAATCATTTGAACGTAAGTAGAGTTTTAGTTGTCAAACTACTACAATTCTACAGCGTGTGAATGTTGCTACGAAATTAATAAAAAGCGTAATTATCTTTTAAAATACCCTGTATAATATTACAAAACCTTATATTTTAAGAAAGAAGACATCGAAGAGAATCCAAAAATGTAAAAATATACAGGGTGTCCCATTTAAAAAACAAGTTATAAGCAACTTCCGGTATAACCGGAAGTTGCAAAGAGATGAACATATTTTCATTTAATAGATCATCCTTCAAAACCCCTTTATTCCAATTTTCATGATTCTGTTGCCTTTAGTTCTCGAGATATTTCTAATAGGCCAGTTATCTGCCTCACCCTATATAATATATTTCAAAAACCAAAGAATTAAATGTCCATAAATATTTACGTATTCCAAAAAAGTTTCAAATTTTTAACGAAGCCAGTTTTTGCAGTGTAGTTATATTTGAAGTACTTCATTTAGGATATAATATGTATAATAATTCAGACACATTTAGAACATGGGACAGGTGCTTTAGTTATTCATTTCAGTGAGTGCACTCAAGAACTGAAACTGTATCATCAAATATTCAAGAGCATTCTAGACACTTACATTTCCATCACACGTTATGCTATTATTTCTCCATGGTCAGGGCATTTTAAAGAATGGAATTTTTTTTAAATAATAAAATATATTATTTCTTAAAAAAACTTTAACTCTGTAAATATTACCAAAGTTTGTTGTATGTGCTACTTTCCGTTACGATTTTCTTCCACTTATTTCAATATTTCCATTTTCCTACATAAGTCTCTCCAGTTTCTCACGCTCAGGATTCTGATATTTCCCATGGTCTGGTCTGGTCATCCTATCGGTCTCTAGGTCTTCCCCTTGGTCTTTCAGTTTTTGACTTCCATCTAGAATCTAGAGACCTTCTTAATCAGTAGGTCATTGTACTTTCTCTCGATGTGTCCGAGCCATCTCAGTCACTGCGCTTTAATGAATCTTATATATATATATATATATATATATATATATATATATATATATATATATATATATATATATATATATATATATATATATATTCTCCCTTCAATATGTCTCTTATGCTTCTCATTTCTCCTTTTTCCATTCTTTTCGGGACCATAATTCCTCTGAGGATTTTCCTTTCGAATATTCTTTATCATCTTTATTTGTGAGGCACATTACACCTTGATTTTTCATTTCATTAAATAATTTATTTGTTCTTACAATACAGTCAAAGGCCTTTCTGAAGTCTACTAAGAAAGTGTGGAGTTCTATGTTGTGTTCGTGGCATTTCCCGTACATGTTTAGCTTATAATTTAGCGATGTTTTTTAAGTATTGTGTAAGTATTCTTCTCTGGACTTGTATCTCCCTAGAGCAGTGTTTCCCAACGTGGGGCCCACGCCCCACAGGGGGGCAATTTGATTGTTAAGGGGGGCAATTCGAAAATGGACTCAACATGAGTTAAATCTTTTCACTAATGGCCATTTAGATGAAATGCTAGGTTTCGGTACCAGAAACGAAAAAAGCACATTCTTAAATAATTTCGGTAAATAATTATTAGGTATAATTTCGATATACTAAAATTTCACCTGGATCTTTGGCGTCACAAGTAAACTTAAAATTTTGAAAAGAGAACAACATTAAAGTCTCTACGTACTACTTATACTTCAACTACTAATAATCGTGTTCTTGGGGATAGTTATCCAATTTTTTTATTAATCGTTTAAACAGGAAAAATCATACTATACTATAGGAGAGACTTTAATAACACAATCAATAGCAGCATTTCTTAACGGTTCTTAAAAAAGATGACAAATACCTAAAAGCTGTGCAACTCAGTAACAATACTGTTAGCAGAAAAGTAGACGAAATGAGTGAAGATATTGAAAAACAACTTGTTGAAAAGCTGAAAACAAGAAATTTGTCAGTGAAAATGGATGGATCAACTTTAACAGTGGGACAGTATTGGTAACTTAGGTAAGATATAGGTACTGATAAATAAAGGACACTTTGTTGAAAAATTGTTGTTCTGTAAAAAACTAGAAATCATCACTAATTTCAAAGATATATAATAAGTTAAAAAAGCTGCTTGATGTCAATGATATACCAATAAAAATATAACATCTTGTACGGCAGATGGTGCTCCTAATATGATGGGCAAGAAAAATGGCTGCTTAAAATTGATGTTCAAGTTATTTTGTGAAGAACAAAATGAAGACTGAAGACCCAGTGTGACTTTTACTTCATACTGAAGTAAAATGGCTACCTAAGATGCTTGAAAATATTTGTGACTCAGTTTTATAATTTTTGAAAGAGTTTGAACAGTTTCATTGACTCAAAAAATGTGAAGTAACTGATACCACTTGCTATTGCCATTCATCTCAATATTATATCGGCTGATTTAAAAGAAAGATTTTTTGATATAAAACAAATTGATTTTAAACCTGATTAGTTAGAGGATTTGCCTGATATATCAAATGTGCAGTATCAAAAAGAACTCGCAGAATTGCAAAATAATGAGTCAGGTAAAAGTGTGCGTAATAAAAAAGCGAGGAAACAAAAATAAATATCCAAATTCAACCAAATGTGCAAGAAAGCTATTGCTACCACTTCCATCTTTATATTGTGAAGTAAGTGCTGTAAATGATTTTCTGCTAAAAAAAAGAAATGGGCTGGATATAGCACAACGTCAAGACTTGAGACCGAGGCTAACCAAACTGGAACATAATATGAAATATCTGTGCAGCAAGCATCACGTACAAGAATCTCACTAAATTAATATGTATAGAAAAAGCTATGAAGAATTAAATTTCTTAATATTAAATATTATATCGAAACCCCCATCGAACAAGGTTGTAACTCATTTTTAGCGATTTTACAGGAGATGCAAAAAGAAGATTAGACTCTTTTACACTAATGTGATATATTTATAACATAATAAGAGATTACTGTGAGATGTATGCTTTGTAATTTTATTAGCTATTGAAAATCTTGAGTGTGATTGAGATACAACCTTGAGATTAAACATGAGTATTCGTAGAAAAAGGTTGTAACTCGCCTAACAACCATTTTACACTCTCTGTGTTAATTATTTTTCCCGTTTAACTATTAAAAGGTTGTAGGTTTTGAGTTATTTGCAATGTAGCTAGGAGAAAATTAGTTTTTATGGTATATTTAAACAAAATATCAACTCACAGTTTACACAGTTTTAATTGGAAATTATAAATTTTACAATAACAATAATATTCTATCACTATGAAAAAAACATGGTATGAAATATCTCAAATTTTTCGCATTTTTATTGCGTATTTGTAAATATTTCATTTTAAACCATTTTACTTTATTACTTTACTCTTTTACTATTAATATCTACTTCAAAATTAACATATGTGCCCTTAAATAGGTTAAAATTTAGAATTTGATTCCGATTTATTTCAGTTACATATTTAGGCTTGCCTAATGCTTTGGCATATCGTATCACGGTTATCCATTGGTGTGGAACATATACGACTTAATGATTTTTCCGTTTTTCTACAAGGGCATGTATTGAATCACCCTCGTTTTGTGAATGTGCTATTTAAAAAAATACATGTGTAATGTTAATATTAAACTTTTTCACTACATAGAAGTACGTAGCAAACACTATTCTATACTTATTTTGTCCACCGCAACTATCAAAAAGGAAAAATAGTCCGTAAATCCTTTTTTACTTTTATTTCGATAAATTGACTTATGAGATGCACCATATGTTTGAATACTTTATAAATTAAACATACGTGCAACAAAGTTATAACTAATTTAAAAACCTTGTTAATCGTCAAGTATAAAGAAAGTAAATATTTAACATAGGGAGTATCCAGTGTTACTGCCTTTTTCAGGCTAAAATGGCACACGTAAGTTTAAATCTTATTAGTAATATTTTCTGTTATTGTTCTAGTTTAGTATTATTATATTGGATAGTTCTTGATGATGTATTAAGAAATGAAAAATACGCGCCAAGATGTTTTATTTTTCTGCATAAAAACGGTGCATCATATGAAAAAAAGTCAAGAAAGGTTTTTATCATAAATTAGACTTGGAATATAAAAATAATTTTTAATTCGAAATATCTCAGTGGCGTACTATTTTTTTCTTTAAAATAATTCAGACCATTGCCCGTAGGCGCGCCAATGATGAATACAAAATGCTAAATTGTATGTCAAAAAATTCGTAATAACTACTTCCTAAAACTCACCAAATTTCATTTTCATAGCTCAACTGGTCTTAGAGCAATAAATAAATTGGCAGTTTGAAATAAAAATTTCAACACCCCGTATCTCCGAAACTAAGCATTTGCAGACATATGTTTATAGAGCAAACTGGCATTAATTTTTCATGTAGAATTAGCCCTTAAAATTTTTCATACTTTTTACTAACACCCTGTATATCATACTAGTGACGTCATCCATCTGGGCGTGATGACGTAAACGACTATTTTTTTAAAGGAGAATAGGGGTCGTGTGATAGCTTATTTGAAAGGGTATTCAATTCTCTATTCAGTAATATAAACATTAAGATAATTATTTATACAGGGTGTCAAAAAAAAATTTTTTTAATTAAATAAATTTACATAAAAAGAAGACTGTATGTAATTTATTTATTTCAAAATATTTTATACTGCTGTTAGAAAACAGAAATAAAAGTTTATTGCACAAATAAACATTGCTTTTTGCTTAAATTCAATGTTTAAACTGCCAAGAGGCAGATGGGTGGCAGCTTGAACATTGAATTTAAGTGAAAAGTAATGTTTATTTGTTCAATTAACATTGAATGTATCTTGAATTAAATAAATTACATACACTCTTCCTTTTGTGTCAAATAATATAATTAAAAAAATTTTTATACCCTGTATAAATAATTATCTAAATACATATTTATATTACTGAATAGAGAATTGAATAACCTTTCAAATGAGCTAGCATACGACCCCTATTCTCATTTAAAAAAATAGTCGATTACGTCATCCCGCTCAGATGGATGACGTCACTAGTATGATATATATCGTACCATCAATGCAAGACTATCACAACCCAAAAATTACCATTTTTTGTTTTTTATGAAAATGTAATGGTAATGGGTAGTCTAACATAATGAAAGAGTATTATAACTTAACATTAATATTGTTTAATAATGTCTTATATTAAATTTTGAGTTATAATACTCTTTCATTATGTTAGACTACCCATTACCATTACAGATTTATAAAAAGCAAAAAATGGCAATTTTTGAGTTGTGATAGTCTTGCATTGATGGTGCGATATGTCAAAAAATCATAATTTAAAAATCGCATAACTTTTGTATTTAACATTTTTTTCTAATTCTGTAAATGAAGCAGTTTACAGGGGGGTCAAAATATAGTGAAGAACCCTGTACACAGTGTGGAAAATCAAAGACATTAAATCGAAATGCAATAAATCGACTTAACGCGTTTGAAATGTGGACATTTAGAAGAAGAGTGTTAAGGATTTCATGGGTAGATAGAGTGAATAATATAGAAGTGTTAAGGAGAATAGGCAGAGACAGGGAAATCGAAAACACAATAAAAGAAAGGAAATTGCAATGATATCTCGGACATGTGATGAGAGGCTAAAGATATAACATCCTGAGACTCATAATTCAAGGAAAAATAGAGGGTAGGAGAAGCGTAGGAAGTAGACTCGTTTCCTGGTTGAAGAACCTGAGAGAATGGTTTGGTTGCAGCTCGAGGCAACTGTTCAGAGCAGCTGCCTCGAAGGTCAAAATAGCCATGATCATTGCCAACCCTCGTCGCGGAGGTGGCACTTAAAAGAAGAAGTATTTAAGTTATGGCGAGCACTGTGTGCGTTTTTATCCCAATATCTAGCCTACACGGAGATGAGAAACACCAAAGCTGATAATTTCGAGTGTCAATGATATGTGCCAGGACTATGAAAGATTTTAAGAAATATTTTGTATTTGTATTCTTTAATTCAGTATCGTTTTGTATTCTGAGCTGTTAACATCTAAATAAAACTTGTAGACCAGGGCGGATCTGTAAAAATATTAGTACATTTGGACGTTGAGAGGTGACTCAAATTTTTTTGCAGAAATTGCTTGAAAATAAATCAAATAATAATATTTGAGTTATCCTCCCTCTCAAAAAGGTCCGGAACATTGTTTAAATAAACAAAATGTCAAAAAATTAAGGAAAAATTCGATTTTTTTCTTGGTTTTTTGATTATAACTTTAAAAGTATTCATTTCCGAGAAAAGTTGTACTGACATAAAAGTTGCGTAATTAAATTTCCTATAATATAGAATTAGTTAAAAATTTAAGAAATACTCACAATTGTTGCAAAATAGCAATAATTTTGAAAAAAACATACAAAAACAAGTATTCGCATTTTACGTTTTTCAACAATTTATGCTACACTTAGGACCTTCATATTTCACCTTGAAAAATTTTATGATACAGTAAAACAATACTGTAAATTTCATTAAGATCGGTTCAATAGATTTTGCAACATAAATTTTGCAATCCAGCTTTCGTAAAAAAAATTCATTTTTTCAAAATGTTACAGGACTGAAAATAAAGCAGATAGCAAGTTGAAAATTTTTTTGCACATAGAAGTGTACTGTACCATTCATTTGCAATTTTGCAAAATTAAAATCGCTTAACACCACGGCGTCAGGAATTTTTTTAAATAAGCATTAATTATTGGTGCTACGCGCAGGACAGCGGATAGGTTGCTCTGATTGGGCATTTCAATGACCTTTTATAATGATTGATTCATTTTAATTTTTATGACATTTTGATATAAATAAATAAATTTGTTTATTGCAAAATAAAAACACATACTCTATCCTTTGAAATAACACTTTTATTAGCAAAAACTTTCTTTGTTCATATATTTTAACTTAAATAATAAAAGTTTATTATTTTTAAACATATTCAATTGTTTAAACAATATTTCACAAACAATAATAAAAATAAGTTTGATTTTTGTGGAATTAAAATATTAAAATACAACAAAATATAGAGTAAGAAAGTAATATATTAGATAAAGATTAGAAGAAATTTTGGTGGAAATCAACCTGTGTGAATCGAACACAGCTGTCCTGCGCGTAGCACCAAAAATTATTGTTTATTTCAAAAATTTTCTGACGCCGTGGTAATTAATCGATTTTAATTTTGAAAATTGCAAATGAAAGGTAGAGTACATTTCTATAAGCAAAAAAAAAATTCAACTTGCTATCTGCTTTACTTTCAGTCCTGTAACATTTTGAAAAAATGAATTTTTTTTGCGAAATCTGTATTGCAAAATTTATTTTGCAAAATCTATTGAACCGATCTTAATGAAATTTACAGTATTGTTTTACTGTATCATAAAGTTTTTCAGGGAGAAATATGAAGCTCCTAAGTGTAGCATAAATGGTTGAAAAACGTAAAATGCGAATACTTGTTTTTGTATGTTTTTTTCGCAATTATTGCTATTTTGCAACTAGGGTTACTATTTTTTAAATTTGTAACCAATTCTATATTGTAGTAAATTGAATTACGCAACTTTTATGTCAGTACAACTTTTCTCGGAAATGAATACTTTTAAAGTTATAATCAAAAAACAAAGAAAAAAATCGAATTTTTCCTTCAATTTTTGATATTTTGATTATTTAAACAATGTTCCGGACCTTTTTGAGAGGGAGGATAACTCAAATATTATTATTTGATTTATTTTCAAGCAATTTCTGCAAAAAAATTTGAGTCACCTCTCAACGTCCATCTCAAAACAGATCCGCCCTGGACTATTGTGCATTTCCTTCAATAGTTTCGTTAATTAATTTTCCAACGAACACACATCAGTTTATAAAGAATAAAACTTTTATAGGTCTTATGCTATTGTCTCTTTGGATAGCAACGCGTTTTACATCTATTACGTCTGTATCATGTGTTTATGTTTTATAGACTGGTATTTGAATTAAAAACGAGAAGGAAATTCTGTATTCGACCTCCGACCATGAATGGAAGGTATATCAAGACAGACTCATTTGAATCTATAATCTACAAGGCTTCTAATTGTTTGAACTTTTATATAATATTTTTATATATTTTTTAATTCAATTCAAACTGACGCAATCAGTTCCGGAAGTCGATAATATTTTTTTAACATTTTCATTATAAATTTATAGAAAACTTACTTTCCCACCTTTTAAATTATGTATATTGAAATAATTGTTATTAAAAAAAGGTAATTTATAAAAGTCGTACGCAGAAACGAAAGCAAAAAAGAATTAATCGTGATATGTAACGAGATAAAAAATTCAACTATATAGCATTAGTAACTGCACGTGTAAATATGTTCAGGCTTAATAATTGTTTTTATTGTTTTTATTTGTTTTTGATGGTTTTCTATAAGTTCCGTGAATATGATCAGTTATAAAAGTCATTTCTATTTAAATCTAATACGCAAATGTTGAAACCGTGCTGTGTGTGCGATCTTTGATGTGCAGATCTTAACATAGGGGCTGATTTGACATCGGGTTCACAAAAAATTTAAACTCAAGCAAAAAGGAATAAAATAATATACTCATACATACAATACGAAATATTTAGGCGGTAGGTGTGTTCTTTTTTAGAATCCTTTTGCCGAGCACACTGGAATTACAGCCACTAGACATATTTTATTATATACGCGTAGAAATAATATTTGAAGATTTCTATTAATGTTAACTTAAAGAAATATAATATTATGTTTCGTTTAATTTGTATAAATGGATTATAAAGCGTTTTTATGAAGCACATTTGTTAGGAACAACAACCGACAGTTTTTTTGGAATTCAAAAAACGAAAAATTTTCAAATCGATTTTTCTAGAAAACTGTGTATTCTATCGACTAAAGAAAGAGTACTTTTTAGTACTAGAATACCTCACAATTTAATAATCCAGAGTCAAAATTGCTTAAAATTTATATACAAAAAAGTTATGCGATCAAGTAACCGTTGCCCTACCCAAAACGGACGCCTATGACCGGTACTAGAAATTTGCAATAGATGGAATCGGTTTATCTCTGGAAGGATAAAGACGCGTACCAATCTTCGTTTTTCGAACTAGAAGCGTTCTGGAGATATTTAAGAAAAAATAATTACAAGACGCCATTTTCAGAGAGCTCTAGCTCCCCTAGGGTTTGCTCACTACGGAGACCAAAGGATGGTATATCCTAGCCTAGAGCATGGCATCTTACTCTTCATATTCGTGAATTCTCGCATTTAAAATAATGTATTTATTTTACCTGGCGATCGAAACTATATTATCGATCGCTATGTAAAATAAATGCATTATTTTAAATGCGAGAATTCACGAATATGAAGAGTAGGATACTATGCTCTAGGCTAGGATACCATCCTCTACTCTCCGTAGTGAACGCACCCTAAGGAAGCATTTTCGGACTAGGTGAATTGGGTTAAATTGTCTTAAAATTATCTGAGGAATTTAGTGGCTTCGTTTGTCGGTAGAGTTTCTGGACACCCTGTATATGATCAGGGGAGAGACAGAAAAAAAAACAAGATTTTAGTGTGAGGTCTTTAGGTGGTAAAAGCTATAGGTTTAAAAGGGTGGACAATTATTTTGAATACCAGGGTGTAGTATTCGATGAAAATGGAAAAGAGGAAGGGGAGCTCCATGCCAGAATAGCAAAACGAAAAAAAATTGGTAGTTTAAGAACCCTAATGAACTCAAAATACGTTTCTAGACAAGGCAAACTGCGAATATATAAAACAGTAATTAGACTCACAGTAACATATGTCTGCGAGGCATGGACATTAAATAAGAAGGAAGAGGATACTCTGGTAAGGTGGGAAAGGAAAATACTGAGACGCGTATTCGGAGCACGGGGGACGGAAGACGGGTGGGATATAAGAACCAACATCATCATCAGTAGCTCGACAACCCTTTTTGGGCCCTGGCTTCTTCTAGGATTTTCCGCCATTCTGTTTTGTTCCTTGCTTTGTTCTTCCAGTGGGTAATCTTAAGTGTTTTCAGACCTTGTTCCACTTGTTCCATGAATCTAAGTTTGGGCCTTCCTTTTGACCTTCTCCCTACTGGTCTTTGCTTTATTACATGTTTTGGTGTTTCGGTCTCCAACATCCGTTCAACATGGCCCATCCAGCGCAGACGTCCGATCTTTATGGATGTTATGACGTCGGGTTCGTTGTATGTTGCGTATAATTCAAAATTATATCTTCTGCGCCATACGTCATTTTCTTTACATTTCTAACAACGAATTAATGGCTTTGTTTGTATAAAGAACCTACCATCTTCAGGTTCGTCAATGTCACAAAGAATCTGATAGTTGGGACATGTAGAAAGAATGGCAGTGAACAGAATGCCTAAACTAGTTATGACCAGAAAACTAATCGGTCCCAAAAGAAGAGGTAGACCTAGAGCGAGGTAGATTAATAATTTTGTTTAAAATAATTGTAATTAGCTATTCTTATGATTAAGTTTTATAAAAATGTCCAGGTCTTACCGGCCTATTGTGCGTATAAATAAATTATTAATAATTATATAATATTAGTAGGCCTACTCATTATTCCCTACATGTTTATTACTTAAAAAAGATAGGGAGCCCACTTTAATAATAATAAGTTGAATACAACTAGAGGTGACATATTAGTTCCGGAAAAAATGATATAATTTATGGCCTCAAATGCACTTGTTAGTGTCCTCGTTTTAGTTTTATTGTTAGTACTAGAAGCGTGACTTACTGGATAACATTTAAACAAGCATTAAATGACGAAAGAAGTCTTTGATTTCATGAATTTTCTTTCTCGTGCAAAATAAGAGAAAGGCTAGTGACTTCTACATCATTTTCTTCAAAATATTGGGCAATGAGCCCCTCAATTGATATAATATAACTTATATTCTAATATGGGTAAAGTACAGTATTGGTTTTCTGTAATAAAAATGGATGTTTCCCATAACCTACTAATGAAATCAATAATGTTCAAACACAAGAAAATACACGAAGAAACGTGAGTCATCTACGACGGCGTCACAAGATATTCTGGTAGATGCCAGGATGGGTAGCAAGTGCCTAGATAGTAAGAAGCCTAAGGTTACGTTCACTACGGAGACCATCGCATGGTATCCTAGCCTAGAGCATAGTATCCTACTCTTCATATTCGTGAATTTTGGCATTCAAAATAATGCATATATTTTATATAGCGATCGATAATACAGTTTCGATCGCCAGGTAAAATAAATGCATTATTTTATATGCGAGAATTCACGAATATGAAGAGTAGGATACTATGCTCTAGGCTAGGATACCATGCGATGGTCTCCGTAGTGAACGTAACCTAAGAGGGGCGGATCATTTTTTGATAAAAACGAAGGTAAAAACCTGGGCTTGGATTACGTACACTCGATACGCATCGTATCCGCCATGTTTTACTGTAGCGCCTTATGGGAAAACATGGCGGATACGATGCGTATCGAGTGTACGTAATCCGGGCCCAGGATAGCGTCCCAAAGAATCCACAAGAATACGCCAACAACATTATGGAATATGGCGAGATGATGAGACAGAGCAGAAATTGCAAAAGGCTATACAAATAGCGCAAACACAGGCAAAGGAGTATCCTCTTCAGCCCCAAGAAAAAAGTTTATATTTTTTTAACAATATTTTCTATTTTCTCTCCTCATTTGTGAAAACAATAAAGAAAAATCTATAAAAACTATAAAAAAATTATTTGACAGACATAATATATGACAGGTCCAGCATAATGGACATCAGGACTTAGCTTTCATATAATTTAAGTATGAAACTGAAAAAAAATTCTGGTTCAGGAGAAATACACATCTACATTTTGCATTTTGTACAAAAGAATCTCGTCTTCTTAGTGCATTCAAGAGGTTTAGGCAACGCGATAAGAATTTCTATTGCTGACAGAGCATATTGGCAAAGGGTCATTACTGGTTTTTCTTACATCTATAGGCGGTAACTGGAATACTGTAGATTTTTTACAGGAATTATGGGCACTTCATCTTCAGATGTATTCGGTTTTCTTGAAATAGACGCACTAGCTTGTCTCCCACTTGCAGGCTTACCTCCTAGAGCTAGTGACCTTCCAACATACAGCTTAAATTCCTCTAAATCCATTTCCTTTGATCATTATCGCTATCTTCACTGACGAAAGAATCGTTATCTGTCAAAATAGCCTCCAATGCACTTTCCATCAATATCCTTTTACTATCTATAACTACACTTAAAAAATGTGAATATGGTAACATATTTGGCTAACTAAGTCCCAATGTCCAAAATGCTGGACAAAAAGTTTAGAGGACCGCTAACGTGTGCAGTTGTAATTATTCTCAAATATATATTTATCACAAATACGTCCAATCATCAAGTAACATATATTAAAAACAATCAATACATACTTTAAAGTACAGAAAAACACTACAACTTACTGTATTTTGTGGAGCCACCATCATAACTTAAAAAGTTTCACCACATGTAACAACAAACTACCGAGGTAGGCGCTGTTGTCGAATTTTTCAAATAAGTAAATTAGACTGATAAATAGGAAGTCAGTCCAATGTGCTGCAATATAGGACGCAGCGATGCCCAACCCAAATAGTCACCGTGTAATAAATTAGTAAACATTGTCCAGCTGGCTGGACCTATGGACTGAGTACACTGAGTAGGTTATAACAGCATATACTCTGCATGGAAAATGCAAAATTAACTATACTATGACAATAGTCTTACATGAAATACTAATGACACAAAAAGACAACAACAAAACAATGGTTCGATAAAATTGTCTGAAATCCATAAAAAAAACATCGCTAGAAGGGACATGCTACAAAATCCCCGCACAACAACAGTGAAAGGTATAAACATATAAGAACAGAGACAAGAAAACTAATGAAAAGGAAAAAAGGATCAACAGGAACAAATAAATAGAGATATAGAAGTAAACCGGAAGAACAACCAAGTAAGACAATTATTGTTTAACCTTCCGATGACCAACCTTTTTTTGTTACACGGATGACCAACGGGGGTAAAAAATGACCCAAGTCAAAAATGACAATTGGCAAAAAAATAGGTTGTTTTAAGAAATAAAATAATGTATTCGTAATTTTGATATTAGTATTGTAGCAATAAATGATAAATAAACATTAGTAAAACATATTTTAATCACTGAACCAAACCAGGAATCATCATTCTGAACATAGAATTAAAGAAATTTTAAAATACACACTAATTTACATCGCCACAGATTTAACAACTTTTTTTTCAATATTGGAATGTTTCTTACAAACAATTCCACACAATAGACGGTATTTACTTAATATAAAATTGGAACATGGGAGTTCGTCTTTGACTCCAAATTCAGAAAAAAAAAGTTTTCAAACGTTCCAATTCAAAATTTACAAAAAAAAATTTTTCCGTAAAATATAGGGAATTTTTTTTGTTACAAAATATGAGGGTGTCTAGAATGATATTAAAGTTAAATAAAAAAAATAATGAGTTTAAAATTTAAAATATTTCTTAATTTATTAAATAAAACATACGTTGGGGTCAAAATTTACCAACCTTGGCCATCCGAAGGTTAAAGGAGTTTCAGATATCAAGCCCGGGTACCACGCAAGAACAGGAGACTGCATTCAAAACTACAGCGGACAGCTTATTACATACTGATGACAAGGATATCCTAAAAACCTGGAAGGAATACTTCTCTCAACTGTTAAACCACAAATCTACCAGTAATACATCAAACATAGAAGTACATCACAGTAAATCTACAGAAGTACATCAAACATAGAAGTACATACCTACAGCAGACATATATAAGACCAGTACCCAACATACGAAGTATGAAACAGTAACCAAATAGTATGTACCAAAAGAGAATAGGAAGAAAATAGAATGATAAAGTTAGAAATGTGTTTTGTTTCACGATGTTAATGATGATAACGAGAAAACTAAGTGAACTCTCAGCGGAAGCAGTGAATATGTTTGGATTGCACTGGCTTCAAGAAGCAAAATTACTAATAAAGCAGTGGATAATTTGTTTAATAACAAGTTACAAAATGTGTTTCCGATAAGATGTAAAAAGTCTTGAAATAAATTCAACGATAATATACAACATAGATTAGCAAACGGCCTTGAAAAACTTATCGATAGTGTGTGTGGTGCAATCAATACAGTCGTTAAAAATTAATGTCTGAAAATACTTGGCAATATTAATTTGGGCTATAGGGCCCCCTAGTTTTAATACGTTTTAAAAAAATGCTAAACCATGGTTTATCCGTGCATAGTGATTTGAAAAGTATGTATCATATAAGATCCTTTATTGGCGAAATCAAATAGACAATATAATATGTACTGTAAATAATTTAGAAAATAAAGTAAAACAAAATATATGGAGTACCTACACTTCCTACACAATAGTCGAGGCATTGAAGCACAAAAAAAGGCCTTACTGTCGATTTTTGGCGCAGTAAGACGGATTTTATTGCAGTTTGGTGCGTTGGATTCGTGAGAATGTCAGGAAATTTTGTGAACTAATGTAATGAATAAGAAATCTCAAATATTTGTGCATAAGAAAAATGCATTTTAAAAATGCACTTCGGTAAATAGTGGGAAAAATTGACTTAATTTTCTTACTCGGGGGTTTTTGGGGTCGCTGAAAACGAATATGAGGTCGACGAGAGTGTGCAAACTACCTGGTGCCTGCAGCTGGTGTAATAAACGTCTTCCTCTGGAGTATTATGGTAATTTATCATATAATTGGCTTAAACTCATTACTCGGGGGTTTTTGGGGTGGCTGAAAATGAATATGAGGTCGGCGAGAGTGTGCAAACTACCTAGTGCCTGCAGCTGGTGTAATAAACGTCTTCCTCTGGAATATTGTGCTAATTTATCATATAATTGGCATAAACTCATTACTCGGGGGTTTTTGGGGTCTCTGAAAATGAATATGAGGTCGGCGAGAGTCTGCAAACTACCTGGTGCCTGCAGCGGGTGTAATAAACATCTTCTTCTGGATTATTAAACTGTAATTCTGATGTAAACTATAAACTGGTAATTTGTTAAATAATTGGCCCAAACTTGTTACTCGGGGGTCTTTGGGGTCACTGAAAATAAATATCGCAACGACTAAATTCTAATTTCATATCATTTAAAGCAGTTTGAATTAAGGCGCAAGTGGATGATGTGGTTTTGCCTTGAGAGAAAATTACTAGATACAGAATGTAATTAATGGCTATTGCCAAAAATAAAAAGATTGTCATTGGAAAAATTCTTTCATCTGTTGATGCAATTACCCAGCATTTAAAAAGGGTATATTTACAAACACAAATCTGGCTGCATGGAGAGGACAATAACATGACCCCAACCGATTGGGGATGGGAATTACAAAATAATGTATTAATTTCAGTTAGAATGACTCAGCCACCTGGTCCTCCAAACATTCTAAATTTAATATTCTGTAATTGTAAGTCAGACTGCGGCATGGGTTAGTTTGTCATTTAGCCTCCAAAAATTGTGCAGGCTCTGATTGCACAAAATATTGCATTGGACTCGAGAGAGGAAGGCAATAATGAAGAAGATGATAATGATGAAGAAAATGAATTTTAAAGATAAATTACGATAAATTTTGTATAATGAACTTTTTTAACCATACAATATATTATAATAATAAAAATTTATGTTTGTTTATAATGCAAATACCACCCTTTTTGATCACTATAGTTACATCGAAGAAAATAGATTACACCAAATACCCCCGAGTAACGAGTTTAAACTAATTATATGATAAATTACCATAATACTCCAGAGGAAGAAGTTTATTACACCCGCTGCAGGCACCAGGTACTTTGCACACTCTCGCCAACCTCATATTCATTTTTAGCGACCCCAAAAACCCCCCGAGTTACAAGTTTGGGCCAATTATTTAACAAATTACCATAATACCCCAGAGGAAGACGTTTATTACACCCGATGCAGGCACCAGGTAGTCTGCACACTCTCGCCGACCTCATATTCGTTTTCAGTGACCCCAAAAACCACCGAGTAAGAAAATTGAGTCAATTTTTCCCACTATTTACCGAGATGCATTTTTGAAATGCATTTTTCTTATGCACAAATGCAATTTGAGATTTCTTATTCATTACATTAGTTCACAAAATTTACTGACATTCTCACGAATTTAACGCACCAATCCGCATTAAAATCCGTCTTACTGCAAAAAAATCGACACTTCAATCCTTCAATGCCTCGACTAAAAGTCGAATCAACATGGGAATCTGAAGGTAGACAACCATACCTACGAATATGCCTTGACTTTTCCCTACCTAGTCTCAATAATAAATGACAACAACACCAGTCAAGAAATACAAGCACAGAACCTTTTATGCATACAAAGACTTAATTAAAAGTCTTCTTTTTCTTTTTGTATAGACATGACTGTCTGTTTTTTCAATGTGCCTCTAGTAAGTTGTCGTTCCATCGTTTTCGTGGTCTTCCCACTGATCGTCTTCCTATTGGGGAACCGTCTCTCGCTGTCCTGACTACGCTATTTGTTGTCATTCGGCTTATGTGGTCATTCCATTCTATTCTTGTTTCCTACCCAGTTATTAATGTTATCCACCTTGCATCTCCGTCGTATATCTGTACTTCTAGCTCTGTCCCATAGAGTCTTACCATCGATTTTTCGAAGGGTTTTCATCTCCGCTGTTTCGAGCAATCTTTTTGTCCTCTCTGTGTCGGGTCGTGTTTCTGCCGCGTATGTCATTATTGGTCTGATCACTGTTTTGTAAATTCTGCCTTTCGTTTCTTTTCTGATATTTTTATTTCTCCATATTGTGTCATTCAGGCAACCTGCGGCTTTGTTTGCTCTATTCGCTTGATCTTTCACCTTCTGTTTCGAGCCTTCCGTAGCTAGATAGTGTGATGCCTAGGTATTTAAACTCCATCACTTGTTCTATTATCTGAACTTCCAGCTCCAATTTACATCTTATTGCATCTGCTGTTATAACTATGCATTTTGTCTTTTTTGAGGAAATTAACATGTTAAAGTTTCTGGCGGTTATGTTAAATTGGTGCAGCATACGTTGTAAATCATCTTCTCTTTGAGAGATTAGTTCTGCATAGCAGATTATTTTAAGTTGTTTTTCTCCCATTTGGTATCCTTTTTTAGTTCTTACTTTTTAATTAAAAGTAAGTTACTGAATCGTGAGTCTAAGCTTAGAATCTACAAAACAAATTAGACCAACGATCATATCGATGGTGAAAGTTCCCAACATCCTATGTCAATTTTTGGCTATTTTGTTTTGTTACCCTAAATTAACGACGTTCTACACCTTCGTTGCGGGGTATGCCTCTCAGAGGAAAGGGGGGGAAACTTATATGCAAGCGAAACAGTATTTTCACTTTTATTTAATAATGGTACGGTAAACAATCCTCATTTTTTAATATGTTATTTCTTACAAAAAAACCTTTAATTTAAGCACAAATAATTAAAAATCGTAAATTTGGGTCAAAAGTTATTAACTTTTTAAGAATTCCCATAATAGCCCATGTTAAAACTTAACTTTGAACCTTAATAGTAATTAAACGGCACGGTAAAACAATTTTTAAAAAATCAAGTCTTAGTTTTTTTAAGTAAACTCTAACATACTAAAATTTCATGCAAATCCTTTTATTCTTTGCCGAAGGTGTATGTAGAACGTCGTTAAGCAAAAATATGTATTTTTACTATTTATAGCTCCTATGTCGTTATTTCATTAATTGGCTTATAGATGGCCATACATGAATTAACGACATAGGAGCTTGTAAACAGTCAAACTACATAATATTTCTCTTTAATTTTAGGGCAACAAAACAAAATATCCAAAAATTGACATAGGAGGTTCGGAACTTTCACCATCGATATATGGATGTGAAACGTGGACCCTCTCAACCATTGATGAAAATCAACTGAAAATATTTGAGCGCAAAATACTAAGGAAGATATTTGGACCAACCCATTGCAGCGATGGTTCGTGGAGAATTAAAATGAACTACGAGCTGGAAAAACTAATGCAGAGCGCAGATATTGTTAGATTTTGAAAATCACAAAGACTAAGCTGG
The DNA here is from genome assembly GCF_917563875.1 of Diabrotica virgifera virgifera. Lineage (NCBI taxonomy): Eukaryota > Metazoa > Arthropoda > Insecta > Coleoptera > Chrysomelidae > Diabrotica > Diabrotica virgifera. Next base: position 127,495,046 of record NC_065452.1, read on the forward strand.
CTTGGTCACTTAGAAAAAATGCTACATAATCGAGATGTAAAAGTAATCCAGATATGGAAGACCCAAGGAGACGAGCAAGTATTGGGGACACTTCTCATCAGGTATCTTTCAACCCATCGGCAAGTTGGCCAAAAATAGACGTTGGTGTTACTATACTAGAAGAACTAACTGATCCTATTGAAGCTGGCAATGGGATAAGACAGGGGGATTCCCTGAGTCCTCTATTGCTTAACCTGATCGCGGATGAAATAATAAAAAAAGAAGAACTAATTGACTTGTTTCTAGTAGATGTCGCTTAGACACCCCTGCCATTTCGTTAGTTGCAATCCGGGGCTAGTGAGCCTGAATTATTTTAGATGGTTCATATGCATCCTCTGATGATAAACTAAAAAGTCTTGAAACCGGTTACTGAACGAACTGAAATATAAAACGGCATTGTTTTCGATTTGCACCTGAATGAAAATGTTTATTCATTTTTAGAAAAAAAACTGTTTCATCCAACACGATATTTGAAAAGATATGAGTCACCAAACTATTTGATTTATCAAGGAATATTAACCAGTATTTAGAAAAAAAAAGGAAAACAAAATGTAATTACAAATCCAATTTGCGATATACTGGTTGTTTCACTATAAACAATGGAGCAGTGTAGTCATTAAAATGCTATTTTTGATATTTGAATTTAAAATAGAAGGTAATCATACCTACTCACTCGAATTGTTCAATAAGCTATAAAAAGCGCAATAAAGTTTCAATGCACACTTTTGACTATGGTACCTTTTCGGTAATTTTCCTTTTCTAGAACCAACATTTACGACTTAATTTTATGCTCATGCCCTCCTGATTCGATAGATTTATTAAAAAATTTCCATCGATAATTTTGCAATGCTTTAAAAAAGCTGCATTCAAAAGCCAATGCAAAAAATTGCGAATTAATGTTTGACATCAAGCCAACGTAATGCATCAAGACGTACGAAGATACAAGTCTATAAAACAATCATATTACCCGTAGTGATATATGGCAGCGAAACGTGGACGATAACAAAGGCAACGAAGAGAGACTACGTGTTTTGGAAATAAAAAATCCTAAGGAACGCAACAGGACAATGTAGGAAAAGAACTAAAGAGCTCGAAGAACTATACCCAGACGCCAACACAATAAAAGAAATGAAGTCCAGAAGACTACAATGGACAGGACACCTCAGAAAACATTCTGACGAAAGAACAGTGATGCTGGTATGGGCAGAAGTACCAACTGGAAGTAGACCACGTGGACACCCTCACTTCCGGTGGCGAGATAATATACATAGAAGGAGATATGAAAGCTATCGGTGTGGAGAATAGCACTGTAATATTAAAATATAAGAGGAAAGATGCTAAATATAAGAGGGAAGATGGTCAGCTACAAAATACTTCGGTCCTGAGTCGGTCTTGAGTGCCAAAAAGACATACGTTAATGGTACTGAAGTACTGCGGAAAACACATACAGTAGGAAAAATGAAAGAATACCCATGAAAGAACATATAAAACACGCTGTATTTTCCTGTCACCGTGTCACACAAAAAATTGGCCAGCGCAAGTACATGTAATAATTATTGTTACATGTACTTGCACTGGACAATTTTCTTTGTGACACGGTGACAGGAAAATACAGCGTGTTTTATGTGTTCGTTCATGGGTATTCTTTCATTTTTCCGACTGTAGTAATCAGCTCAGAATCATAACCGGCTTCTTTACTGGACATAGCCCAGTTAAGGAACACCTAAATATAGATTGAAGGGGGTGTTTCAATAAATATCATCATCATCAGGGCTTTTCATTCTGGGTGGAATGTTTGCCGCTCTTACTTAGAGCTCTCTAATACTCGCTTATTGCGGTGAATCACTCCGCATTCCACTTGTGTGTTGTCAAAGTTTGTTGTATGACTTGGCTTTCGTTATAATTTTCTTCGACTCATTTCTATTTGCGCATAGTTCCCTCCAGTTTCTCACTTCCAGAATTTTCATATCTCTCATGAACTGTCCTCCCATCTCTCTCTGGGTCTTCCCCTTGGTCTTTCAGTTTCTGGTTTCCATCTGATGATCTTCTTAATCCGTAGGTCGTTTTTCCTTCTCTCTATGTGTCCCAGCCATCTCAGCCTCTGTGCTTTAATAAATCTAACTATATCTTCTCCCTTCATTATGTCTCTTAGTTCATGGTTCATTCTTCTTCTCATTTCTCTGTTGTCCATTCTTATCGGGACCATAATCCGTCTGAGGATTTTCCTTTCTAATTATTCTCAATTTTTCTTCATCTTTTTCCGTGAGGCACATTGTTTCAGCTGCGTACGTAACTACTGGTCTGATTGCAACTCTGTATACCTATTTTCAGTTTTGTATTTCTGGATAAGTTCCTTCATACGCCTATGATATCTCCAGTATGTTTTGTTGCCTGCTAGTATTCGTTCCGTTACTTCTTCACTTCTCTTGTTCTGGCCATTCACTATTACTCCCAAATATTTAAATTGTTGAACTCTTTGAAAAGTATAGTTTTCTATTTTGATTTCTCTCGTCCTGCTATCTTCTCTTCTAGAGCAGAGTAGATATTTTGTTTTTCCTTCGTTAGTTTCCTTCGTTTTCCGTGCTTCTTTTGCCAGGATTGTTACCGCTTCTTTTAATCTTTCCTTGTCTCTTCCCATAAGAACTAAATCATCTGCATATACAACTACGTATTTGTGTTGAGGCGTGTTCCTTTAATTTTGCTGGCCTTGACTGTTCCTTCTACTCCTATGTTGAATAATGTGGTTGATAGGGAATCGCCTTGTCGCACTCCTGTTTCTATTGCAATTGATTTTGTGCTACCTTCTTCTGTTGTTACTTTAGCTCGAGATCCATCCTTGGTCATTTTTGTTAATCTGATTAATTTTGCTGATATATCTTGATTTTTCATTTCAATAAATAATTTATTTCTTCTTATACAGTCAAAGGCTTGTCTGAAGTCTACGAAGAGGATATAGAGTTCTATGTTGTGTTCGTAGCATTTTTCGATTGTTTGTGTAACTGTTTCAATAAATATACAATACGTTAATTGGCAGCAGTGCGACTGGTTTCCAACAGAGGGCTTCCAGGAAAAAGGGAAGAAAGAAGAATATGTACATATTCACTGAAATACTCCAGACATGTCACTTCTTCACTTCATTTATCAAACAAGTAAGTCACGAAAAAACATTGATTATCATTAAAGATATCTATATCAATACTAATTCCCACATTGATAAGATCGTGAGATAAAACTCTCAAAAATATGGAAAATTAAAACGATAAGATCACTAAAATTTCCGTCAGTTCTGGTCTTTTACTGTTGATGTTATTATTATTATTATTATTCATTATATATAATTCGCAGGATGTATAATTAACTGAATATATGTAAACAATAATTATATAAAATGTTATTGACTCCGACAACAATTTACAATTTTTTACTTTATTGTATCCTAAAATTGAATACAACGAGATGCAAAATTGGAACCGGGCTATTTTTAGACCAAACGCACAAATTAAGGAGTTTATTTGAAATGTAAATATGATATTTAAGCTGTATTTAAACTAATTATCGGTAGGTAAAAATATCCTTAATTTATCATTAATATAAACATAATTTTCAAACAGGCTTTGCAAGATACAGACTTTGGAGTGAAAATCAATTGGTGAATTGATCAATAAATGTATAGTAAATAGTTACCATACCAGTTATGTAAGAGAGTGAAATGAAGCAATAACAGTGTTACTATTTAAAAACGGAGACAACTGTGATCTGAACAATTATAGACCAATAACACTACTCAACACTATGTATAAACTGAACTGGTTACAAACTAAGAAACGTTAAATGCTACTAGGAGCTAGGAGCACTCCTGATTCGTAATTTACAATGTATATACATACATTGTAAATCCCAAATCATGATTTCCAAAGTTTATACATTGTAAATTATCATTCGGGAGTGCTCCTACCTAGTAGCATTTAACCTGTCTTAGTTTATTTATTTCTACTGCATCTTGATTGTAAATTTAGTATAGTAGTATCGAAGCTGCTTTTTACCGGTTTTGGCTATGAACTGTTATACAGGGTGTCCCGAAAAGATTGGTCATAAATTATACCACACATTCTGGAGTCAAAAATAGTTCGATTGAACCTAACTTACCTTAGTACAAATGTGTTCATAAAAAAAGTTACAGCCTTTTGAAGTACAAAATGAAAATCGATTTTTTTTCAATATATTGAAAACTATTAAAGATTTTTTATTGTGTCCCGAATAAAGTACGTGCCTCCTAGTGGCGGGATACGGGCAACAATACATTGGCTTATAGGGCAGTCCTTACAGTAGGGATCCTGGCCTATACAGAAAAATGCAGGCGGGTGTGGGGTAATACTGCACTTTGGCTGCATTGGTGGTGTATTGGCTAAACGTGCAGGGCAGGGTACGGTGCTGGTAGAAAAGGCATTCAGGCATCAAATAAATACCCAAACAAAATCTTTTCAGGCCATAATAATGAAAAGATCTTCTCCAATGATATAAAAAAAAACTTATACTGAAATGATGGCATCTCCTGAGGTAAAATGTGCCGGAAGTAAAATGAGCCTCCGTTCGGATTTCCGGGTGACGACTATCTCAGGAGGAACACCATTGCAGGTTAGAAAAATCAGAATAGGGTCGTGGAATCTTGGTAGTCTTACAGGTAAGAGTCTGGAGTTAGTGGATGCGCTCAAACGAAGGAGAGTTCAAATTGCTTGCATTCAAGAAACTAGGTGGAAAGGACAAAGGGCAAAAGAACTAGGTGAAGGATACAAATTGTGGTATGCAGGGAGTAGTAACACTAGAAATGGAGTTGGTATAATTGCTGATAGTGAAATGAAAGATAATGTAGTAGAAGTTGTAAGAACGAGTGATAGAATGATGTGAAGAGGTATTGAATGTTGTGTGTGTGTGTGTATGCTCCCCAAACAGGTCTGGGTGAGAATGAGAGAAGAGCTTTATATGATCAATTAGGAGACGTACTGAGTGATATTCCAGCAGAGGAGAAAGTTATATAGGAGGTGATTTCAATGCACATGTGGGCCAAGCCAAGGCAGGATACGAAGCAATACATGGGGGATTGGGCTTTGGAACTACAAATGAAGCTGGAGATGATATGCTTGAATTAGCAACAGCACTAGATATGGCGATTGTTAACACATTCTTTAAAAAGAGAGAAACTCAACTAAATACGTACAAAAGTGGACAACATCAATCCCAAATGGACTATTTCATGAACAGGAAAGAAGACATACGTGAATGCAAGGGCTGCAAGGTAATAGTTAGTGAGACAGTAAGCCAACAACATAAGCTGCTTGTTCTGGACATCGAAGTAAAAAGTGAAAAACCAAAATATCGGAGAGCACCAAAAAAAATCAAGTGGTGGATGCTAAAAGATGAGAAAGAAGGTCTATTCAGGGAATGAATAGTAGAGAAAATATGTTGGAACATGAAAGGAAGCCCTACTACAATTTGGAGAAAAATGGCCAGTAGGATTAGAGAAACTGCTATTGAAATACTGGGGAAAACGTCAGGAAAAAAGTTTGAGGATAAAGAGACTTGGTGGTGGTCAAACGAAGTTCAAGGAAAAATAAAAGAGAAGGGAAAATTATATAAAAAGTGGCAAGAAACCAGATCCAACACAGATCTTCAAAACTATATGGTCGCGAAAAAGGAAGCGAAAGTAGCAGTAGCAAAAGCTAAAGCAGAAGCGTATTCAAACCTATACGATCAACTTGATACCAGGGAAGGCGAAACGAAGATATATAAAATAGCCAAACAGAGAGCAAAGAAAGCAAAAGATTTTAATCAGATTAGGTGTATCCGAGATGAAAATAATAAAATACTAGTTCACGAAAAGGATGTCAAAAAGAGATGGAGAAAGTACTTTGACAGCTTATTAAATGAAGAATTTGACAGACAGCCTGTGGAGTCAACGGAGACAGTAGCAGCAATGGTCACCAAAATAACAAACAAGGAAGTGGCTCAAGCGCTTCAAAAAATAAAGAAAGGAAAAGCGGTAGGACCAGATGATATTCCTAGGGAAGTATGGAAAGCATTGGGAGAGACAGGAACAAGGTGGCTAGCAGGTTTATTTAATAGAATTATGGAAGTTGGACAAATGCCAGACGAATGGAGAAGCAGTATATTAGTACCTGTCTACAAAAACAAGGGAGATATACAGCAGTGTACAAACTACAGGGCTATAAAACTGCTTAGCCATACCATGAAAATATGGGAGAGAGTAATTGATAGACGGATACGTGAAGAGACCGACATATCCGAAAATCAATTTGGCTTTATGCAGGGCAGATCAACAACAGACGCAATTTTCATTATAAGGTAGTTGATAGAAAAATACAGGAGTAAAGAAACAAACGCTCATTATGGTATTCATTGATTTTGAGAAAGCATATGATAGAGTACCTCGACAGATTCTGTGGTGTGCACTCAATAAGAAAGGAGTCCCTGGTGCATATGTAAAGATTGTGAGGGATATGTATGAGGGATTAACGACTAGTGTTATGACAGGTGTGGGAGAGACTGATAAATTTCATGTGAAAGTACGATTGCACCAAGGCTCGGTGCTTAGTCCGTAATTATTCTCATTAGTTTTGGACCAGATAACAGCGAAACTACAGGGTAACATTCCATGGTGCTTAATGTGTGCTGATGATGTCGTGTTAGTAGGAAATAGTGAAAGAGACTTAGAACAAAACTGCAACAGTGGACACGAGCTCTGGAGGAAAAAGGTTTAAAACTTAGTAGGACAAAGACAGAGTATTTGGAATGTTCATTTAAAGATGGAGTTACTACAAATAAAATGGTATCTTTGGATGGTGAACTGATTGTAAAAAGCAATAGTTTTAAGTACCTGGGATCGGTATTACAGAGTAATGGAGAAATAGATGGAGATGCATGCAGTAGAATTAGGGCTGGATGGATGAAGTGGAAGGAAGCGAGTGGTGTGATGTGTGACAGAAAAGTTCCAATGAAGCTGAAAGGAAAATTCTATAAAACAGCCATAAGACCGGCTATGATGTACGGAACTGAATGTTGGGCAGTGAAAAAGAAAGAGGAACAACGAATGCATGTGGCGGAGATGAGAATGCAGATGGATGAGTGGAGTGACAAGAACGGATAAAATTAAAAATAAGTATATTAGGGGAAGTCTAGGTGTGGCACCAATTGATGCCAAAATGAGAGAGCATAGGTTGAGATGGTTTGGTCATGTTTAACGTCGAGACGTTAATCATCCAATACGAAGAGTAGCTGAAGTGCAGATTCCTGAAAGGAGTAGGAGAGGAAGACCAAGGAAGACGTGGGGGAGACGATTAGGCAGAACATGTTGGTAAAGGGGATTAATATTGATATGACCGAAGATAGAATTGTGTGGAGAAATGCAATTAGGGAAGCCGACCCCGCATAGGGATAAGGCAAAGAGAATGATGATGATGATGATTAAAGATTTTTTGACAGGATTATAGATTATCATTCTTATGACAAAACAAAATTATAGTGAGATTTGTCCACCCCAAAAAAATTTTATGGGGGTTTTGATCGCTTAAACCCCCCAAACTTTTGTGTACGTTCCAATTAATTCATTATTGTGGTAACATTAGTTAAACACAACGTTTTTTAAACTTGTTTGCCTCTTAGTATTTTTTCGATAAGCTAGTTTTTATCGACATGCAGCTTTTAATATATTTACACAAAAATTGTATGGGAGTTTTGTTCCTTTAAACCCCCCAAATGTTTGTGTACGTTCCAATTAAAACTATTATTGTGGCACCATTAGTTAAATACAGTGTTTTTAAAACTTTTTTGCCTCTTAGTGTTTTTTTGATAAGTCACCTTTTATCGAGATGTGGCTTCTTTTTCAAAATATACCTAAAAATGTAAATTATAAAAATACATTTTCAGATTATTAACAGGTCTCTATAATCGTACTTAACCATATACAAATGTGGTGGATTCGATAAATATTCAAAATATCTCGATAAACACTGGCTTATCGAAAAAGTCTTAAGAGGCAAAAATGTTTTAAAAACAGTGTTTAACTAATGGTGCCACAATAATAATTAAATTGGAGCGTACACAAAAGTTTGGGGGGGTTTAAGGGAACAAAACCCCCATAAAATTTGTATGGGGTACACAAATTTCACTTTAATTTTTATTTAAGATGCTGCTGCCATAAGAATGCCACATGTCCATTTTCAATGAAAAATCTCGATAGAGAGAGTTTTCGATATATGAAACAAAAATTGATTTTTATTTTGTAACTTCAAAGGACTGTAACTTTTTTGTGTGTGCACTATATTGTATAGGTATACGTAAGTGAGGTTCAATCAACCTATTTTTGACCCCAGAATCTGTGGTATAATTTATGACCAATCTTTTCGGGACACCCTGTATATTGTAAAGCTATGAAAGGGCTTAATGATGTAGCCATCCTAGAGAATGGTAGAAAGTTTTTTTAGACTTAAAATTTATTTATTTCCGCAGTGGCAACAGTGACAAATTTTTAACCGGCTTCTCAACATCGTTGCTAGTCAAGGTCATTTTATAAAAACGCTGGTTTACACTTACTATTCACTATGCAGTATATATGGACCTCAACTTAATATTTCGTGATACAGAACATGACATGTGTATCGCTGGGGGGTTCTGATTTTACTTAATTATGTTGAACCAATAAAATTTTCATTAACTAATGGAAGTTCAAAAAACTACAATTAAATTGTATGTAAATTTGATACGAGGGGTTTACAAAATATTTGACCTCAAACAAAGTCAAAAAGTAAGAACTACAAATTGTTAAATGAAGAACACAATCTCGAAATTGGTGACCCAACGAAATGTTTGGCAAGTTTCAGTTGTTGTCTATTATATTTTCAATAAGCAATTTTTCAGAAAGACTAACACTAGCTAGGTTAAAAGAAGAGTCTGAAATAATAGGTATGTATGATACCAGAAGCACAATCTAGTTTCAGAACGGAACACTCCAGCGAGCTACAAATGACAAGATTAACCGAATACATCACAGGTGGACTCACGCAGAAGAAATACGCTCCTACTGTATTCCTAGACGTCAGTAAGGCATTTGACTAGAGATTTCAATTGCTGGATCCAGCATCCAGCAATCCAACTGGATCCAGCGCTTTTTTTTACATACTGGATCCAGCAGCATGGATCCGCAAACGTGTCAAATTCGAAATAAGTTACTTAATGTCTTTATTAGCCTCTTTATTCAAAGCCGTGAGTCGGCAACTTGCCATTCTATCGCGCTGGCAGTAGTTCAGTATGCTGGAAAGTTTCTATAGCTTAAAAGTTTGAATAGATGAAGCGTTGATATACATTGATTCTGCGATAAAATTCTCTGCTGGCGTGTGGTCAATAATCAATGAGTTAATCGCCACTTTTAACCGGCTGTAGAAGCTCTTTACAAAATAGACTTTAGCACTTTGTCAACGGCCGACACAATCATGAAATTTGTCTTGACAAACTAAATAGCCAGGACTCTAGCCTTAATGTCGATCTATCGGAAGCACTACGCAAAATAATCACGGAACGGCGCCTCTCTGAGGCCGATGCCACATTATGTGTTTTGACCGGATGCGTTTCCGCCGCATCCGGTGAAAACGCATAGTGTGACAGATGGGTCCGGTTGCGTTGGAAACGGATGCGTTTTGAGTCATCGGTACGCGCTTACAAACTGCACCAGACTAAACGCATAGTGTGACAGGTCGGTCCGGTTGCGTTGGAAACGGATGCGTTTTCACCGCATCCGGTCAAAACGCATAATGTGGCATCGGCCTGATATTACAGGTACATTAGTGTATTGACAAAATCCTGGTTACTTCCCCATGCCGAAAAAGAATACAATGCGACAAGAGATGAAAAATTTGTTGATTCGTATAAATAAACAAGTAACTGTGGAATCAGTGCAAGATATAATGGAAGAAGATGGGCCAACTAACCGGAGCCCGTGAATTTTACTTTCGAACAAAAATTTGAGATTGAATTGAAACGAGAAAGAGAAAACATAACGTCTCAAAAAAATTACGAAAAGATTTTGGAAAAGGAAATGGCGGTTTATGAGACCGAAGGAGTGAAAGGCGATCGTTTGTCAATGGTCTATGACTATTTGATGACCTAAAACCGACCAGAAAAGAGGACGGAAGGGCTTTCTCCGCAACCGGCTATATGTGCAGTTCTGTGCGAAGTAGGTAAGGCCAATGTTTTTAAAGTATCACTTTCAAAAACTAAATAATTCATGTTTCTGTTGTTTAAAAATTTAGCATACAGACAAAAAAAACATTGAAATCGTGTTTTTATTTTGATTCCACATTTTGCTGGATCGAGCTGAATTCAGCCAAATCTTGCAAAAATCCAGCTGGATTGAAAATGCTGCTGGATTGCAATCTCTACATTTGACAAATGTGGCACGAAGAACTCATCCACAAAATGAGCTAACTTGAATACTGCAACGCAATGACATGCCTTCTGTCGTCATCGTACCTAGCCAATAGTTCAGATAGGACACGTCCTGTCTGAATTCGGAATGTTAGAAGCTGGAGTGACGCAGGGAGGAGCACTGTCACTCTTTCTGTATACCATATACACTGCGAACACATCAGTAACTCCAAGAAGTGTTAAGTGGCATCTTAATGCAATTTACTATTTTTTTTAGGAATAAGCAAAATTTTTATCGAATTTCCACAATGCGCCGGTTTTTCCTATATAATTTCTAATCTCCTACAATTTTGAATGACGCTAGGCCCATACCGGTTTCTTAATATTATTCTGAAGCTATTTTCTTGTGGCATCTTAATTATCTTTCTTCTGGCATCTCTTCATGCAATTTACTATTCTTGTTGTGAAAAAGCCACAATTTTACTTTGAAATTAAGTTTATTATTTATGTTTCGATTTCCGCTTCGGCAGTCTACACGGAACTAAACCAATACAAATTCCACCCATAATGATTATATTTTCCTCATTTGGGGTCTTGAGGAAATGTTTTTAATAAGGGAAACTACCTTGGAACTTAGAACCATAGAAAAACAAGAAAAGAACTTCACAAAGATGCAAATCCTGGAGTTATGTTGTTCATTATCTGTGGATATTGTTCAAAAATCCGTCTTTAATGGGAATAAACCACTCTTAATTGAAAATTTGACTCGAATTTCGTACGTAATATAGAAATGACACCCGAAAATAGTTTCAGAACTATTTTTTTTAGATTAAGCAAGCAAATGACAGGATTTAGTAGAGAAATTTCCAAGTGACACAGATTATTTAATGCATTAGAAAAACCAATTAGCAAATACCATGTATTTGGAAAAACTCAAGGAAAATCATTAAAGAAAAATTTTATTAAGGAGGTGAAAACTAATTATAATGTATTGTATACATACACTAGGGGGCGTTTAAGTATTACGTAACGCAGCTTGGGGGGAGGGGGGTCTTGTAAAACGTTACGGCGCGTTACATGGGGAGGAGGGGGGTTCGAACAGCGCGTTACGTAACATTCCTTTTTAACTTAAATGAAAAAAAACTACGGAATATCTTTTATGTTTTACATAGACCCCTGAATTGTATATGTTGCACCCTCACGCTCCGCTCATGTTCCGACAACTGGACAATAGTACATATTCAAGTGAAAAAATCTTAAAATTTGTAACACAGATGAAGCACAGTAACATGTGTTTGCAATAATTAGCTGGACCTTTCTCCACAACAAAAGATAAAAAGATACAGATGGGATTAATAGGTTGCAGAGGGAACTACATGTTCATAAATCATGTATGTTTTCTGAAATCGTTTTCTGCAGTAGGTATTCATTAATGTTTTAAATACGCAAATTTTCAAATTATTTAAAAATGTCTTTAAATAAAAAGCATTAAATACAAATCCCACTATATTGATACCTACTTAGTTTAGAAAATTTATAGATATTTAAAAAAAAATAATACCCTTATTTAAAGTGTGATTCCTGAATTATTAATTTCAAAGTTTTATGTGATTAATATTGACGAAAATTATACATAATTTCAAAATTTCACATTGCATTATTCATAATAGACCCTACATAAAACACATTTTTGAGATGAGGTTGTTAAGCAGCTTCTAAAAACAAAAATCTACAGGGTGTTTAATTAAAATTAAAGATAATGGACTATGATAGACTTGAGTGAATCACCCTGTATATTCAAATTTATGTTTAAATAGTCCATAGTTGAATTTGAAAGTTGACGTATCCTAGCGTTTTTATAATTTTCTAAAATAATGACACACACATGACAAAAACAATTAAGTGGTTTCCATACATTATAATTTTAAATGATCGCCCTGTATTATTCATAAACACCATGAAATCAGATTGTTAAGCAGCTTTTAAAAATATAAAAACATACAGGGTGTTAAAAAATAAAGCTTATGGACTACGGTAGGCTTGCATGAATCACCATGTACATTTAAATGTATGTTTAAAAAGCACACATTTTTATATATGAAAATATACGGGTGTCAGCGTTTTTTAAAATTGATTAAAACAAGGAGAGAAATAATTTTATTCCATAAGTGCCTTTTTATAATATATACAGGGTGTTTCAGAAAAAGGTAACACGATCTCTAAGATAGGTGAAAAACTGAAAAATAATTGGGGTTTGCTTAGTATAAAATTTTTGTAACGGCATGCGTTTTCACGATACAGGGTGTTGAAGAACAAAAAGTTTTACACATTTTTTTCATTATTTTTCCGAAACTACTGGCAACATCGTATATTATTTGTTATACAAAAATTTTTACTAAGCAAAATAAAATGTTGAAATAATAAATATGTTATTTTATTTTAAGTTTTTATTAAAAAAGATAAAATAAAAGAATGCATGAGAAGAACAATAAAGGATGAAGCCAAAAATGTATGTAAGGATGGGGCCAAGCAGGGAAAATGAAAATGTAAATGTAAAAGTAGTAATAAAAGATTATTATTGTAAGTTTTGGACATATTTCATGTCATGGGACATGAAATTACGATTGGCAGGGATAACGAGACACATGAACTACAAAGAAGAATCGTTCTTGGGTGGGCAGCATTTGGAAAACTGAGAGAAACTTTTAAAACTGAGTTGCCCACATGCCTAAAGAGAAAGGTATTTGATCAGTGCGTCCTCCCAGTCTTGACGTACGGATCAGAAACACTTACCTTAACTAAAGCCTCGGCTACCAAACTAAGAGTAACGCAGAGAAGAATGGAGCGGTCAATGTTAGGAATAACTCTGCAAGACAAAATCAAAAACGAAGAAATCAGGAGAAGAACAATGGTGACTGACGTCATCGAAAGGATAGCCAGGTTGAAGTGGAGATGGGCAGGACACATAGCCAGAATGACAGATGGGCGATGGACAAAAAGGTTATTGGAATGGATGCCAAGAGAAGACAAGAGAAGCGTCGGTCGACCGCCTACAAGATGGACAGACGACGTAAGAAAGCTAAATAAAATCTGGATGAGAGCGGCGCGGGATAGACGTGGTTGGAAACGAGGGGGGGAGGCCTATGTTCAGCAGTGGACTTTTGAGGCTGGATGATGATTGTAAGTTTTTATTATTACCTCAAATGCGATTAAAATAATAACAAAGTTCTTTTACAGAGTTTCCGGTACTTTTCGCAACCTAGTTTTCCATTTAGGTTCAAATGGTCGCTTGGGTGTTCAGTAACGTTTAGATATGGGGAGGGGGGTACATAAAAACGTTACGGTGCGTTACATAGTGGGGAGGGGGTCAAAAATCTTCAAAAATTGCGTTACGTAATACTTGAACGCTCCCCATACACTATTAGTGGGATGCCGGTTTTGCAATATTTTTTGAAAATCAGCTAATTTTCTCTAAATATGTGCAGAGTTTTTCTATATTAGTTCCAAAATGTTGGAAAAAACGCAGTGTGAAAAAAATTCACTATGAAAGTGAAAGGAAAATGTAATATTTTCTTAACGTCATTTACTAGGATTACAAAGATTAACCAGGAATCTACAGGGAACTAAACCGACACAATGATTACCTATATTATGTATATTCATCAGTTTGGGTCTTGAAAAGGTTTTTAATAAGGGAAGCTAATTATTTAAACCGTAGGAAAACAAAAACTAGATGCAAATCCTGGAGGGTTTTTTTGTTTATTATGTTCGAAAATCTGTATTCAATGGGAATAAAGTACACTTTTAATTGAAAATTTGACTTAAATTTCGTCGTTCCGATTTTCACTTCGAAAATTGTCAAATATTATGTATTTTCAAGTAAAATTATTATGTATGTCCTTCAAAAAGTACATAATATAGAAATGACACCCGAAAATGTATACGAATATTATGTATTTGGAAAAACTCAAGGAAAATCGTTGAACAAAAATTTTGTTAAGGAGGTGAAAAATAATATTGTAATGTGTATAGGTAGTATACAGGGTGTAGCAAAAATGCAGGTCATAAATTAAATCACATATTCTGGGACCAAAAATAGTTACGTTCCAATTAAATCGTTATTTTGGTACCATTAGTTAAACACAACGTTTTTAAAACTTTTTTGCCTCTTATTATTTTTTCTACAAGCCAGTTTCTATCGAGATGCGGCTTCTTTTTTAATATGTTTACATAAAATGTTTATGGGGATTTTGTTCCTTTAAACCCCCAAAATGTTTGTGTACGTTCCAATTAAACTAAACAAAATACATATACCTAAAAATGTAAGTTATAAATAAATTTTCAGATTATTAACAGGTCTCTACAATCGTACTTAACCATATACAAATATGTGGTGGATTCGACAAATATTCAAATTATCTCGATAAACACTGGCTTATCGAAAAAGTACTAAGTGGCAAAAAAGTTATAAAAACATTGTGTTAAACTAATGATACCACAATAATAATCTAATTGGAACATACACAAAAGTTTGGGGGGGTTAAGGGAACAAAACTCCCATAAAATTTTTACGGAGTGCGCAAATGTCAATATAATTTTTGGTTAAGATGTTCCTGCCATAAGAATGCCACATATGTCCATTTTCAATAAAAAATCTATATGTACAGTAAAACCTCCGTTAACAGAAACCTTTTTAACCGAATCATCGTTTAACAGAAATGGCTAACAGTTTCAATAATTTCGTCAATAAAAAGTGAATTTAAAAAAAACCTATACAATTAAGGAAATTTGGTCCCAGAAATGTGATTTAATTTTTATAACCTGCATTTTTATTACACCCTGTATAATTAGATGCCGGTTTTACAATATCTCACGGAAATCCGATAATTTTCTCTTAAATATGGATTTTTTCTACATTAGTTTCAAAAGACAACGACATTAGCTATGAAAGTGAAAGGGATTTTTCCGGGAACACCCCTTCGTGTATAAATACGAAACAAAAGATCTCCTGGATCTAGGTATAGTATTGACTGATAAAACTGTTTACAAAACACTTAAATATTTCCTTAATGTAATTTACAAGGATTAAAAATACTACACAGGAATCCACAGGGAACTAAACCAACATAAATTCGACAACAAAATTATATAACCTCGATATCAGCTGTTAGCGAACGACCGGGGGTTGGCATGTAACTTTCGATTTCCACCCCGACAGCAAACAAAAGATTTCTGTAATTGGAAAACAGATTATTTAACGGCGTTTTCAAGGTGCTTATGCTACAGATTATTTGCCTACAACATAATCAACGAAAGCAAAGTACAAATCGAGATACAGAGGGTTGTAGAATATAAACAAAAGGTTTTTTAAAAAAGGGCAAGATGGCGGACAGGGACGAAAACTACCCTTACGTTTCTTTCGATGTATTTTCATATATTACGAAGGTAATACAGCTTAATTCGTCGGTAATAGGTAGTAAATAAAATTAGGTACCTTTTGCATACTACCCCCTTGAGTTTTCGCTATTAATTAGTAGTTAAAACTTAAAATGAACGAACAAAGAAAAATGCTTATGTATAACTAAAAATAAGGTCAAATTATCTAAATATTTCTTTTTTGACAAGCCAGAACATATTTCCTTTGATGAGAAAAAATGAAAATTGAAGTGTTAAATATAAATGAATGAGGTGTTTTTTGCAAAGGCCGGTTTTGGTAATAATATATTATGTGCTATTGGAAAATCATCGTACCTAATACATATAAATACATAAGTTAAGAAGAAAAGCTTACCTTGTCATAATCTAGGGTAACTGGTGGAAGAGCCTCAGTGTTCTTCTGGCACACATGCTGTTTGCAAAATTTCAGGCAGAAGTTGTGGAAGCAAGCGTGACAATCTGGAGAACATAAAAAACCACAATTACAACAACAGGTCATCTCACAAGAGCACAAGAGGTTGTGGAACGAGAGGATTCGAGCGCAGTATTCTAAACTATCTTCAGAAGGACCAAATCCCGCAAAGAGGTCCTTCTCGCGAATTTTGCTGTTCTGTCCCATGGCAGAGGATGATTCCTGATGGCTAGATTCTCCATCGGAAGAAGAGCTTTCATATGAAACAACAGTCATAGGAGCCGGCCGGCCAATTCCTCGTAACATATAGTTTTCGGTGTCCACCGGTAATGTATTCGAGAATTTCGCATCCGATGGCTTTTTTGTCATCTTGCTAGTTGCACCAGTCTCGCTGTCTCCGCTTCCTTCGTTTACACTCATCTTTATCTTTCATTTATTTTCAGTTCTTTCAACTCAACTCATTCACGTCGTCACACCACAGCTTCACATTTCAGACTACCGGGTGGTGGTGGTAGGCAACACGGCACTCGTTCGTAACTCGCGTTACGAACTAACAGAACATGGGACATGCGCAGTAGACGTTAAGCATCATGCTGTAGAAACAGCCGCGCGCCCCGCAGTCCGCACTTCACCGACTTTTGTTCCCAAGAGGCAGATAGCCTCACGTCATTATTTTATATAAAACCGGTCTTTCAATCCAAACCTCTGTGCTCTCTCTTTCTTTTACTTAAAAACTAATGTATGATTTCAAGGTGTACTAAATCCCTTAAATTGTACTTATTAAACATTTATTTATAATAATGCATAAGTACTCAAAATTAATCTTTTAGAAAAACTTATTAAAACTAATTTATAAAAAATTATAGCAAAACGAACTAATATAACTGGTTTTTCTTGATTATTTTTTTTAATAATTAGAATTATCAATAATTAACAAAATGTTCACTTTCTTTTATTTAATAATACAAACAGGGCATTACTTTTTTTAACGAAGGTAATAATGTACTTATTAAAGTAACTATAGTCCATGTTGTGAGGCCGCTACCGTTAAAAAAATTTCTGATTCGGTAAGACGGATTTTAATGCGGATTGGTGCGTTCGATTCGTGAGAGTGTCAGGAAATTTTGTGAACTAATGTAATGAATAAGAAATCTCAAATTGCATTTGTGCATAAGAAAAATGCATTTCGGTAAATACTGGGAAAAATTGACTCAATTTTCTTACTCGGGGGTTTTTGGGATCGCTGAAAACGAATATGAGGCCGGCGAGAGTATGCAAACTACCTGGTGCGGTGCCTGCAACTGGTGTAATAAAAGTCTTCCTCTGGAGTATTATGGTAATTTATCATATAATTAGTTTAAACTCGTTATTCGGGGGGTTTTTGTGGCAATCTATTTTCTTTGATGTAACTATAGTGATCGAAAAGGGTGGTATTTTTATTATAAATAAACATAAATTTATATTATTATAATATATATTTATGGTTAAAAAAGTTCATTATACAAAATTTATCGTAATTTATCTTTAAAATTCATTTTCTTCATCATTATCATCATCTTCTTCATTATTGCCTTCCTCTCGAGTCCAATGCAATATTTGTGCAATCAGAGCCTGCACTTTTTGCAGGCTAAATTACAAACTAACCCATGTTTCCTGCACCCGCATGAGTTGCCGCAGTCTGACTTACAACTACAGAATATTAAATTTAAAATGATTGGAGGACCAGGTGGCTGAGTCATTCTAACTGGAATTAATACATCATTTTGTAATTCCCATCCCCAATCGGTTGGGTTCATGTTACTGTCCTCTCCATGCAGCCAAATTTGTGTTTGTAAATATACCCTTTTTAAATGCTGGGTAAATGCATCAACAGATGAAAAAAATTTTCCAATGACAAACTTTTTATTTTTGGCAATAGCCATTAAGTACATTCTGTATCTAGTAATTTTCTCTCAAGGCAAAACCACATTAATTCAAACTGCTTTAAATGATATGAAATTAGAATTTAGTCGTTGCGATATCTATTTTCAGTGACCCCAAAGAGCCCCGAGTAACAAGTTTGGGCCAATTATTTAATAAATTACCATAATAGTCCAGAGGAAGACGTTTATTACACCCGCTGCAGGCACCAGGTAGATTGCACACTCTCGCTGACCTCATAATCATTTTCAGCGACCCCAAAAACCCCCGAGTAATGAGTTTAAGCCAATTATATGATAAATTACCACAATACTCCAGAGGAAGACGTTTATTACACCGGCTGCAGGCACCACGTAGTTTGCACACTCTCGCCGACCTCATATTCGTTTTCAGCGACCCCAAAAACCCCCGAGTAAGAAAATTGAGTCAATTTTTCCCACTATTTACCGAAATGCATTTTTGAAATGCATTTTTCTTATGCACAAATGCAATTTGAGATTTCTTATTCATTACATTAGTTCACAAAATTTCCTGACATTCTCACGAATCCAACGCACCAAACTGCATTAAAATCCGTCTTACTGCGCCAAAAATCGACAGTAAGGCCTTTTTTGTGCTTCAATGCCTCGACTAAATTCTCGTTTAAAAATGCCCCCTTTAAAGAAATCTAGAAGAGGCCGGGCGAGACTTTTGGGCAGAAATTGTTTAAACAAATTCAAAAGATCATCTATTTTCTCCCGAAAATATTCTTTTTACTTTTTGAGTCATTTTAAACAAAAAAGTCTTCTTCTTTTTCTTGGCTGGCTTTACAACTCGGGGTGAGTCTTAGCTGCATCCACTATAGCCCTCCTCCACCTTCTACGATCTTGCACTTCCATTTCCCATTTACGTCCCGGTCAAACCGGGACGGTCGCTGTCCCAGCGTCCCGGCCGGTCTGCATTAGCGTTTCGGTCAAACTTGAACAACACCGACACCCCGGCCATTGATCAAGGACCATCTAAAGTGCTCTAAACACAAGGCCAGCACAAGTTCAATTGCAAGCTCATCTAGCATAACATCGTTTTTCAAAAATGCCTAATCCACAGAAAATGAACTTTCCATTGCTGCTAAAGAAGCTACCTTTGCATTCCATACAACAATGCTCCTCAAAATTAATATCGAAGCTGTTTGAGTCCACACTGGCATGAAAGCCATATAATACCTATTCACAAGAAGGGAGACAAACAAATATGTCGGAACTATAGAGGAATATCGTTGATTAATACAACATACAAAATTATATCCATAATACTGTTTAGAAGACTAACTCCATATGCAGAGGAAATAATAGGCGACTACCAAAGCGGATTCAGACCGGGAAGGTCGACCATAGACCAGATCTTCGTCCTACGCCAGGTGTTGGAAAAAAACTGGGAATTCAACCGCGACGTACACCAAATCTTCGTGGACTTTAAACAAGCTTATGATTCTGTTAGCAGAGAGGCATTATGGGAGACTATGGTAGAAATGGGAGTACCTGGAAAGCTGGTACGATTAGCACAGGTGAGAACGGAGAACGCTTCCTCACGAATCAGAATTGGCAGCACCACGTCGGAGGAATTCCTCATTGACACCGGGCTTAGACAAGGAGATCCTCTCGCCCCCCTGCTGTTTAACTTCGCACTGGAACATGCAGTAAGGAAAGCTCAGCCACAACTGACAAACGGATTTGCAGCCCAAGGATCAAAAATACTATTAGCCTTTGCTGATGACGTGGACACAATTGCACAATCCACCAGAGATGCAAAAGAGGTTTTCACCCTATTCGAGAATGGAGCCAAGGAAGTTGGTCTTAAGGTCAACGAGGACAAGACCAAGTACATGGTGGTTACGAAGAGCCCAAGACCAAGGGTTAGACAAAACGTAACAATTAATGAATACAACTTTGAAGTCGTCAAAGAATTTAAGTACCTGGGAGCGATCATAACATCTGAAAATAAATATGAAAAGGACGTGGCAGCCAGGATCATTGCAGGAAACAGGGCATATTACTCATTAATGGCCCTACTTAAATCAAAAATACTCTCAAGACCAGCAAAAACAAGAATATATAAGACAATAATTCGTCCCACAATAACGTATGGAAGCGAAACATGGACTCTGAATCAGCGGGAAACGACAAAATTACTGGTACTTGAAAGAAAGATACTGCGGACTATCTATGGGCCTTGCAGAGAAGAGACAACAGGAGAATGGAGAAGAAGACACAATGATGAACTCCAGACAATATATGGAGATGAAAACATAGTACGCTACATTAAAGCAAACAGAATACGATGGGCGGGTCACGTGCTAAGATCAAGTGACGAAAGACTTCTGAACGCCACATTCTGGGAAAGGCCCGATGGCAGAAGGTCAGTTAGTCGCCCAAGAAAGAAATGGCAGGACGCAGTAGCCAGTGATCTACGCAAAATGGGAGTACAGCAATGGAAAATAGCTGCTCAGGACCGACAACAATGGAGGGAAATAGTAAACGCGGCCAAGACTCACATAGAGTTGTAGAGCCAAATGATGATGATGATGTTTGAGTCCAAAAAATTCGGGTCTGCGGTACCAAGTGCGAAGCGATCATCACGGGACTGATCGCACCGATGCGCGATGGCAAGAGATGAACGACACAACGAGCTAAAAGAATGCAATTTTTTGAGCATTTCAACAGATACATGAAACAGAGATGATGTTAAAGCACTAATTAACAGGGCCGCGCCGTCCACGTGTGCAATGTGTGCGCCGCACACAGGCGCCAGCAATTAAGGGGCGCCACTAGAGTTTTCACAAAAATTTTAGGTGGGTCAAAATAACATTTACCCATTTTTTTTCAGCTACCAAACGGGATATTATAAAACAACACTTTGCAAGTCTGGCTTTAAAGCATTTACCTAATACACGTTGGTCCAGCAGAATTGATCCTTTAAAGCCATTATACAAAAATTTGTCAGAAATTTATTATGCTTTATAGAAAAAATATCAACATTTACATTCATATGCTCAGTTGCTCCGCCTATTATACTTATGTTATAAAGTCCTGATGAAAGTTAAATTCGTTGGCAAAATTTTTCAATCAAAAACAATGAACATGCAGCTGGCCTTAAATTCTTTACAAGAGATAAAACAATAAGTGTTGCTCGAGTTTCGGACAGATAGCAAATTGAATGTTATTACTACAGAAAATTAAACTGCAGAGAAGCTGGATGTGGAGCCCAGTTATCAACCAGCCACACAGTTACGGCATTGGAAAAAAGCTGACAGTTCGATTACGAACATAAAGATGAACCGATGTTGGATACTAAAATGTCATACAAAGTTAAATAATTTTTTTTTGTGTTCTCGAGCAAGCATTAATATCAGTAAATGAAAGATTTTCATATTGGAAAATCATGTTAATTCTTTCAAATTTTTAATAATTTGAACGACAGTACAGAAAACTCACAATTACAACTTTTGTGTAGAAATTTGAAAAAAGAACTAAGATTTAATGATCATCTAGAATCTATGTAGATATATAGAGGTAGACGATTTGTTTGAAGAAATGTATGAATTATACAGCTTCAGCCTTTGTTAAAAGATTTAAATAATGATGTTTGTAAAATTTTAAAATATATATTTTTAAAGGAATTAACTGTTTCTTCTTCTTGATGTGAAATCTTTATCTTAGCTGCAGCTAGTCCACGGGATTTTAAAAATTATACGGTAGGTATAACCACATCTCAAAGCTTCCAATTTTCTGCACGTATCTTCCTTCAAGGTCCACAATTCAACACAATAAAAAAGGACAGAGACAGCTTACTTACTTTTATACCAAGAGAGAGGGTGTGGCTCTTGAAGAAAGTCCCCATACGGTTGAAGCTTTTCCAATGCGCGCTTTTTCATTTTATTATAGTTCCGAGGTAGTTATGTGCGTCACTCTTTCTACAGAGGTTTGGTTGATTTAGAGTTGCCCTTCTGCTATCTTTTTCTTGCTAATGATCATAAACTTTGTCTTCATTACGTTTATATTGAGTCCATATTGTTGACTGTAATATGTGATTTTGTTCATAAGTATTTGTACGTCTTCTAGGTTGTCCGGAAATATTATGGTGTCATCTGCATACCTGATGTTATTTAACAGGTACCCGTTTAGTAGAATTCCTTTTTCAGTTTAGTTCATATTCTTCAGAGTATAGATTGAAAATTAGAGGGTAGAAAATACAGCCTTGCCTCACTCCACGCATGATTTTTACGTATTCGGTGTGTTCATCTTCAACTCTGAGGTTTGCAGTCTCATTACAGTAAATTTTTCTAATTATTTTCAGATTTTAGTTGTTAATTTTTGCTTCTTTTAGTATTTACGTTATTTTGGCGGCTGTACCTACTCGATCAAACGCTACCTGGTAATTAACCAGATAGGTATGCGTATATGTCGCAATTGACGTCTCTGCATCTCTGGAATAACACTTGAGAACTGGAACAATACTTGAAATAACTTAAGTTTATCCAATAACCCATAGCCTTAAATAAACCAAATTTAACAATAGCTCTTCGCATTCTGCCCGTATCTGTTGCCACTGCTGAACGATCTCTTTCTAAACTGAAACTTATAAAACATTACTTGAGATCGACCATTAGTCAAGGGCGGTTGACAAATTTATCTATCATATCTATAGAGTCGTCAATATTAGATTATATTCACCATGTTGATGGTTTATCGAATTGCCTGGAAGAAATTGGTGAAACAAATGCAGATAAGCAGAATAAAGCGAGAGCAAAGCTTTGTTTGTGATCGATCGAGGCAGCAACGGCTTTGGATGTGTGGAGGTGGAAACCAATAAAAAAACTGTATGGTGAAAAAAGTTTTACACGAAAAATTGATTTACTTAGGACTCTCTTAAGTTTGCGACTGGATAATAATTGCGACAGTATGGAGCAATTATGTTGGGCAGATAATTGAAACAAGCAAGAAATTAACTCGGATGCGTATTTTTGGGCGCCATTAAATATTTTGCACACAGGCGCTAACACGTGCTGGCGCGGCACTGCTAATTAATAGTTGTTGGGTACTTCGTACCTGAACCTGAGAGAGGTATATCTGTAAAGTTACTCGATTTTGGATGTGTCGCCGGAGGGAAGTCTGAAATCTTAGCAAAAAAACACGAAATAGAAAACAAGATGGCTGCTTGCTGTGGTGATAACTGTAATAGGAATTTCGGTGTGGTAAACAGAAGAGACACCAACAACGTCTATTCCAGGCTCAAGGAAGGTCTCGGAGTTTAACATACAAGGCATTTTTTGCAGCTCACACATCGTTCACAATACAATCCAATATCCAATTTATGCATGTATGTATGTATGTACGCGTGACAAACTTAAAAGAGTTTTGTGAGACAGCTCATCGAGTACAAAAAAATTAGTGAAAGATGGAAATACAAGATTTCTGTCTCTATTACCAGCTGTGGAAAGGATCCTACAACTACACGAAAGCCTGAAATCTTAAAACACTGAAAACGTTTGTTACAGCTGTTTCAGCAGAGTGCATTTCTCAAGTGATTTAGTTTACTATGTGTAAATCACCTGAGAAAGGCACCTTGCCGAAACAGCTGTAGTCTGTAGTCACATAGTTATAATAAATTTTGTGAAAGTATAGAAAACCAACGTTTTCAGTGTTTTATTGTTTGACAAAATGAACTTCAATCAAGTAACGGTCGAATCCATCAATTGCCTGAAATCTTATTTTCTTGCTCAAGTGAACTGCCCTCTCGCATTTCGACAGTTATTCACAACAGAAATTGGAGCACTTTACTTTTTGTTTGTATTTTGTAATTATTGTATTCAACAAAACTATTTAGTCTATGGAGAAAACACCCGTGTTGAGCTGCCCCCCCCCCCCACTTGAAAAAATTAAAAAACAAATAGCCCTGATTTATGAGCTATTTATGAGCTTTCATATTCCGCAAATTAAAAATGTTGAGCTCGTTCCACTGAGCAGGAATTTAAGAATTTAATATTTTAGTGGGGGGCTGAGTCAGCCCCCCCCCCACTACTTAAAAATAGGAATATTGAATCGATTTTTGCGGCAGAATTACGAGCTATTTATGAGCTCTTGAAATGATATAGTTTCGATTTTTGAGCTCATCCCCTTCACCCCCAAACAACCCTTTAATTGATTTAACTTAAGAGATAAATGCTGAGAAAACTTAAAATATATCGCATTGCGGATATAATTCCTATAGCTTATATATTCTAAGAATAAACTATTAAATCACGTGCATTTCGATTATTGAGCTACAACCCCTTCGCAAGAAAACCACCCCATCTTCCCGGCTAAGATAGAGTTGTACTTAAAATGCATTAAATTAATTATTTGGCGACTACATATCATTTAATAATTTATGAGCTCCCAAATTACTCGCATTTAGATCAGTAAATTGCAATTTATTTTGTATAGTGCAGTCACTGAAAGTAAAAAATCAACGATTACCTTCAATTTCGGTGAACCTTCATCGATTTTCACGAAAATTGGTCAGTGGTTAGAGGATACCTCAAGAAAAAAAGGTGACATGGTATCACCTTGCACCTTTACCCTGAGGGTGGATACCGCCCCTTCTCGGGGGTGAAAATTATTTTATAAAAAATAACTGCACAAATCAATAAAAGGACAAATTATAAGCAAAATTTGTTATATAAAGTTATTAAAATAAGTCGATACTTTTCAAGTTATTAAAAATCAAAGATTTTAATTATTCGTGAAAAAAATGCATGTTTTGAAGCGGTTTATTCGTAAATCACTGAAAAACTGCAAGTTTTTACAAAAAAGTTTATAATATAATTCGTATAGCTTATATTCTAAGAATAAACTCTTAAATCACGCGCATTTCGATTATTGAGCTACAACCCGTTCGCAAGAAAACCATCCCATATTCAAGGCTTATAAGAGAGTGTACTTAAAATAATTTACATTAATTATTTGGCGACTACATATCGTTTAATAATTTATGAGCTCGCAAAGTATACGCATCTCAATTATTGAATTGCAATTTTCTTTCTATAGTGCAGTCACTGAAGGTAAAAATCAACTACGACCTTCGATTTCGGTAAACCTCCATTCATTTTCACGAAAATTGGTGAGCGGATAGAGGATACCTCAAGAAACAAAATTAACAATAACAACTTGCGGTTTTAGCCCGGGGTATATGTCACCCCTTATTGGGGGTGAAAATTACTTTATTAAAAATAACCCCACAAATCAAGAGAGGGACAAATTCTAAGCAAAATTTGTTACATATTGTTATTAAAATAAATAAATACTTTTTGAGTTATTAAAGCTCAAATATTTTAATTTTTGTGAAAGAAAATGCATGATTTAAAGCAATTTTTCATAAATAATTCAAAAACTAAGTTTTTACAAAAAAGTTTTCATCACTAAAATTGAAGCTAATAAAAAATGACTGCACTATACCTATAAAGAAAATTGAAATTCAATAATTGAGATGCGTATATTTTCCGAGCTCATAAATTATTAAACGATATGTAGTCGCCAAATAATTAATTTGAATTATTTTAAGTACAACTCTCTCTTAAGCCGGCAATATGGGATGGTTTTCTTGCGAAGGGGTTGTAGCTCAATAATCGAAATGAGCGTGATTTAAGAGTTTATTCTTGGAATATAAGCTATACGAATTAAACTACTATTAACTTTTTTGTAAAAACTTACAGTTTTTCAGTGATTTACGAAAAACCGCTTCAAAACATGCATTTTTTTCACGAATACTTAAAATCTTTGATCTTTAACAACTTCAAAAGTATTGACTTATTTTAATAACTGTATATAACAAATTTTGCTTATAATTTGTCCTTTTATTGATTTGTGCAGTTATTTTTTATAAAATAATTTTCACCCCCGAGAAGGGGGGTATCCACCCTCAGGGTAAAGGTGCAAGGTGGTACCATGTCACCTTTTTTTTCTTGAAGTATCCTCTAACCACTGACAAATTTTCGCGAAAACCGATGAAGGTTCACCGAAATTGAAGGTAATCGTTGATTTTTACCTTCAGTGACTGCACTATACAAAATAAATTGCAATTTACTGATCTAAATGCGCGTAATTTGGGAGCTCATAAATTATTAAAAGCCAAATAGCCAAATAATTAATTTAATGCATTTTAAGTACAACTCTATCTTAAGCCGGGAAGATGGGGTGGTTTTCTTGCGAAGGGGTTGTAGCTCAATAATCGAAATGCACGTGATTTAATAGTTTATTCTTAGAATATATAAGCTATAGGAATTATATCCGCATACGATATATTTTAAGTTTTCTCAGCATTTTTCTCATAAGTTAAATCAATTAAAGAGTTGTTTGGGGGTGAAGGGGATGAGCTCAAAAATCGAAACTATATCATTTCAAGTGCTCATAAATAGCTCGTAATTCATCCGCAAAAATCGATTCAATATTCCTATTTTTAAGTAGTGGGGGGGGGGCTACTAAAATATTAAATTCCTGCTCAGTGGAACGAGCTCAAAATTTTTAATTTGCGGAATATGAAAGCTCATAAATAGCTCATAAATTAGGGCTATTTGTTTTTCAATTTTTGGAAGGGGGGGGGCGGCAGCTCAACACGGGTAGAGAAAACTAACTCAACTGCGACATATTTATGTAGGTATGGAGTTGACAAAGTTAAAAACAAATCTTCAAAACAGGATGAAAAACAAATTTCTTCCACAAGCAGCTAAACAACTCTTAAATTGAGGATTTCATAAATGTCGAAAACTTCATGAGTGACGTTCACGCTTTTTATGAGCGCTGCATTTCTTATTTAGAATTGTGGGAAAACGGCTTCGACGGAGCCGAAGATTTTCAGTGGATCTGCTTGAAACATGAGCTTAACTGGAATGAAATCGAAAAAGCAGCAGAAAATATAAATAAAATGCAAAAACCTGACTCGAAAACCCAAATACGTAATGATTGATGAGCTATTTGATGAGGTCTTATTAGCAAAAAGCTTTTTCCAAAATTCTAATTAAGCTAGTTACTCCGAGAAATGGGTCCAGCTATGCACCCATTTTCAGAAGCAGCATTGAGATGCCAAATTTAAAAAAATTGTGGAGTTTGCTATGTGTCTACCCGGTACTTCAGCACCAATGAAAATAATTTGTTCACTGATGAAAAAAAAGTGGTCTGAAGTGAAGAATGCGTTGTGGAAGCCATGCTTACGTGCGAATTCAATTTGAACATGTCGTGCAGTGAATTTTATGACAAGCAAGACAAAAATATTCTGAGGAATGTGTATTCTAGTGAAAAATATTAAGCAAGCTTGAACGAATAATAAAATTTGACAAATTTTTAGTGTTGTTCGTATTAATTGTACTTTATCTCTTTTTCCATTGCATTCCAAATATGAAAAATACAAATTAAGCGAAAAGCAAAACGAAAATGAGTCTCTTCCTCTTCTGGGTCTTCCCGAGACCTCTTTTTCTATGTGGTTGTCATTTGTGATCACCGCCCCCAGATATTTTAAACCCTTTTACTACTTCGAAGTTGTGGTCATTGACAGTTATAAAACTTACATAGAAGTAAAAACTTCAATTTGTATAAGAGGTATAAAAATTTATTAAAACTTTTAAAAAAGTCGTCCAAATGGAGTAAAACAGAACGCTTTCGATCTAATTCAATATCATACTCAGTGCATTCCGTGTAGCAAATGAAACTAGCACACTAGTTGTCATTGTGACATCAAAATATATTTATGGTTTTATAATTACATTTGAAATAAGCAATGCGACCCTAGGTTGATAATAATGGATTCATATCATATACTTAAAGAGCAACATGGTTTCCTTGCTCAAATAAAACACACGGTTCATGGCAGTTCGATTGACACAGACCAAAAAATGATGATATATTATAAATCCACATATAAATATATTATATATCCACAACATGGACTAATTACTTTTATTTAACGAAGGTACATATAAATAAAAGAAGAGAAGTGAAGAATTACAAAGAATGATGGAAGAACTAGATAGAGAATCGACAAAGATAGGACTGAAGATGAATTACAGTAAAACAAAAACCATGACCAATCAACAAGAAGAACTAGTAATTACAGTGGCACAAACAAGAATAGAACAAGTAAAAGAATATATATATCTAGGACAAATCACTAGATTAAATAGAGAAAATCAGACCGAAGAAATAAAGAGAAGAATAAGGTTGGCCTGGGCATCATTCGGAAAACTGTCTTATATTCTAAAGAACAGAAAATACCCGCAATACCTAAAAACAAAAGTCTTCAATCAATGTATACTCCCTGTTTTAATATATGGCTCTCAGACATGGACGTTTACAAAAGAGAATATGGAAAAAATAGCAAAAACAGAAAGAGCCATGGAAAGACAAATGCTGAACATTAAATTATCAGACAGGAAAAGAAACGAATGGATCCGTAACAAAACAAAAGTGAAAGACGTCTCTACCCAAGGATGAAAGATGGACTAAAATGGTAATACATTGGAGACCATGGAACCACAAACGAAAAAGGGGAAGGCCACAGATGCGATGGTCAGATGACCTGAAGAAACACACTGGGTCAAAATGGATGCAAAATGCCCAAGATAGAGAGGCATGGAAGAAGGAAGAGGAGGCCTATATCCAAGGATGGATGTTTAGGGCTGATTAGATAGATAGATAGACATATAAATACGGAGGAGAAACCTTAATCGAAAACATAGAGATTCTCTTTCAAGAAATAATATGTAGCCAGCGTGTACCAGCCCAATGGAGGACGAGTATAACAATACCAATACACAAGAGAGGAAACAGCAAAGACCCTACCAATTACCGTACCATCACCTTGCTGAGCACAACTCTTAAACTTTTAACAAAAATACCTGCCAATAAATTAAATGAAGAATATACACATTCATAGCCAGACAAATTGCTGAGAAAGCACTGGAATATAATAAACCTGCATTTATGTGCTTTATAGATCTGACTAAAGCCTTCAATTGTGTAAGATTAGGAGATGTGCTAAGAATGCTAAAGGAGAAAAATCAGCCCAACAAGATGATAAGGATAATTAAAGACATCAATACAAAGAACAAAACCAGAATTAAAGTCGAGAATGAACTATCATCGGAAGTAGAAATTAACTCGGGAATCGGACCAGGGGATAGCTTGAGCCCATTGCTTTTTAATTTAGTAATGGCACGTAATGGACAAAGTCATAGAAACATTAAAAGTACTGGAAAAGGATATAAGATGGCAGAAAAACAAATAAAAATCCTTTGTTATACTGACGAGGTAATCTTAATCTCCGATAACGAGGATAACCTGCAGCGAATGGCACAAACTTTCAATACAGTGGCGAAGAACTACAGCATGAAAATATCAACCGCTAAGACAAAAACCCTGGTAGTGTCAAGGGAACCCCTACGATGCAAATTAGTAATTAATAACGAACTAATTGAACAAGTATCGAGATTCCAATATCTGGGAGTCGAAATATACACTGTGTCCGTAAAGTATGGAACAAATTCTTTTTTAGCTAAACAGAGCATTTTAAGAAATAATCCTGAAACATGACGATTTTTGATTTTAATTTACCGTATTTTAAAATAATATTCTTATATACAGGGTGAATTACTTTCGAGTAATGACGTCACCGTCATTTTTTTTAAATGGAACACCCCCATTTTGTCTCAATTTTCGGATTACTCTAGCTGAGCTGATTCCAAAAATGTATCACATGTTGATTCAAATTGGTACAGGGTGGACAAAAATACAATAGTTTTGTGTGTGCTCATATTATTAAATTTTAATTAATTTTTGATATTAAATTAAGATATTAAATTAAACAATATCAAAAATTAATTAAAATCAAAAATTAATTAAAATATCAAAAATACAATAAGTATTTTTGATAATATTGTTAATTTAACTAACGCGTTATTTTATGAACACACACAAAGCTATTGTATTTTTGTCCACCCTGTACCAATTTGAATCAACATGTGATACATTTTTGGAATCAGCTCAGCTAGAGTAATCTGAAAATTGAGACAAAATGTGGGTGTTCCATTTAAAAAAAAATGACGGTGCCGTCATTACTCGAAAGTAATTCACCCTGTATATTAGAATATCATTTTAAAATACGGTAAATTAAAATCAAAAATCGACGTGTTTCAGGATTATTTTTTAAAATGCTCTGTTTAGCTAAAAAAGAATTTGTTCCATACTTTACGGACACAGTGTATGTAGTTATGGAGATGTTAAAGAGGGCGTCCGAAAGCAAGCAAATAAAGCCAATTACGTGTCAGGATGTCATCTGGAGAAATAAAGATATGAGGCTGGAAGGGAAAGTACGCATATATAAATCATGTGCATGTGTAAGACCGATCATGACGTACGCGATAGAAACAAGACGTGACACAGAAGAAACCAAGAGGATATTGAGAACTTCAGAAATGAGAACGTTAAGATCAATAACTGCTGATAGAATGCAGAGAGAATAGCCCGTATAGCCAGAGATTCGAAGCCAACAGGCAAGAGATCAATAGGAAGGCCCTTTAAAAAGTGGCGAGATAGCTGCCAGTCAACATCACAGCTACGAATACAAGCTCAAAATCGGTTAAAAACAGGTCAAGAGGCCTAATATAAGAAGAAGAAGAAGACATATAAATACTAAATTATTCTTCTATAAAAACTTATCAAAAGTAATTTAGACAAAATTATAACAAAACGAACTAATATAACTGGATTTTCTTGATTGTTGTTTTTTTAACAATTAGAACTTATCAATAATTATTAACAAAATTTTCATTTTCTTTTATTTAAAAATACAAACAGGACATTAATTTTTTAACGAAGGTATTAATGTATAAAAGTAACTTCGAGTCTACAATAATTACGCTAAATACACACACATCGATTTTGGATGGTCGATTTTTATCGCCTGATATTTGACTGGTATAGCAGGTGCTTGCAGACACATCGATATTTACCGTTGAAACAATCAGTACCGGCGAATACCGTGGCAGTGGCTGCTGAACGATATTTATCGTCACCGATTAAGCAGTCGGCATGTGTGAAATGTCCCATTCTCGCATGTGGTCCACTATCGGAATTTGGACGGGCGATAAAAATCGCCCGTTAAAAATCGATGTGTGTATTTAGAGTAAGTGAACATTTTTGCCGTTAAATAATTAAAATGAAGCTTGCAACAATGACACTTACAACCTTCAATTTCAGTAAGTATAGCTTTTATATTATAAAATGAAGTGTTTAATCATTTTCTCTTTTAAAATACATAATAATTAGTACCCGTACTTATTAGTAAGTAATTAATTTTTCAATTTCAATACTCTGTACTCTATAATATGATTTGGTATTGCATTTGAAAAGGAAACAATAAATATTCAAAATGTAGGGGTCGGAATTTTTACTTATGCGAGGATTATTGTATGTCGGGATTTTGGCGTGTCGGGATTCTGGCGTGTCGGGATTCTAGCGTGTCGGTGTTTTGGCCGTCGGGATTTTGGCAGTCGGAATTTTAACTGTCGGGATTTTGGGCGCCACCGCTTTTGGTCAGGTCTTCCTACTGATCTTTTGTCCTGTACTTTACCGTCCGATAAGATTTGGAGTAATTCAAGAGTATTGCAATAAATAAAGACGAATTTGAAAAATTAGTTAATTAGTTATCTCTGCATATTGTTCAGGTATTTATTTTGATTCAATTAGGTTGTGGTAATTTATTGTTTTTATTTTCTTTTTATATTTTTATATATATTTTTTTGTTCTTATCTACTTATTTCTACAAAATATGAACCAGAATGAAGTGTTCTATCTGTTCAGTATTAACTGCTTTTGTGTTGATTTTATTTTATATACTTTTCTCTCACGTACTACATAATTGCAGTAACCAGTTTAGCACTTGTAAGATAATTTTTCTTTTATTCTCTTTTTGTTATTTCGGGAGTTCAGACGTAGAAATCTGAATGATGATTGATTATTTAGATAATTTAGATAATGATGAGATAAACACAATGGTGTTTAACAATTTTGAGGATAGCATGTAGAATAGGACTGACGGCGATATATACTCTTTGGGCATCGTTCACTTTAATATAAGAAGTATACAAAAAAATTTTCAGGAACTTCTAGTGTACATTGAAATGTCCAAAAACATGTTCGATGTTATAATTTTGTCAGAAACTAGAGAAATAACTGATCTTAGTAACTATATAATACCAGGTTTTACTATTCATTATAATGAATCATTAGCTAATAAATGTGATGGTGTTGTTGTTTATATTAGGAATAATTTAGGTGCCTCGGTAAATATATTACCCATCAATGAAAGTAAATTTTTAAGGGTAACGTTTTCTAGTAAAAAATTATCTAATACAATTTGCAAAATAGGTATAACGGCTTTTTATAGGCTTCCATCAACAGATATTAAACAATTTTTAGGGGATTTGGGTGAATATTTTGGAACAATACAAAAATAAAATATTGAAATATTTGCAGGTGCTATTAATATTGATTTAAAAAAAGAGATGAAGTTTATACAAACAGTTATTTGAATATATTAAATTCTAATGGTTTTGTTTCCTATATAAACAAGCCAACGAGAGTAACAATAAATACGAAATCAATCATTGATCATATATTTATAAAAACACAAGCTAATCTAAAACAGCAAATTAGTATTGATCCGTTCGTTTTTCACACTGACATGACTGATCACTTCACTCCAGCCGTTTTGGTAAATAATGAAACTAAAAAAAACCCTACACCTGAATCTCCAGTCATAATTAAAAACCTTAATATCGGAAAACTACAACAGCTTCTAAAAAATGAACATTGGAATGATATTTATATAAACAAAATAGATTCTCAAGTTGCATAATATGATACATTTATAAATAACTTAAATAATTACATACAAACCTCTACGGAGGTAAAAAGTATGAATAAAAAAATATCAAAAATAAAACCCTGGATAACGGTGGGGCTGAACATCGTCAATCAAACGACGAGATTTTCTTAAAAAGAAATTATTAAAACAATTTTCACCAGCACTTAATGCTGAATATAAAAATTATAGAAACAAACTTAATAGTCTACTAAAAAAAAACCAAGAATGACTTTTATCAAAATAAAATTCATGAAGCTGGTGGAAACACAAAAAAAATGTGGAATATTATAAATGATACCTCTGGTCGGAATCAAAAATCTAAAAACATTGAACATATCAATTGTTAATGACAATATAACTATAAGTAATAACAAAGAAAAAGCAGATATGTTTAATAATTTCTTT
This sequence comes from Diabrotica virgifera virgifera, assembly GCF_917563875.1. Lineage (NCBI taxonomy): Eukaryota > Metazoa > Arthropoda > Insecta > Coleoptera > Chrysomelidae > Diabrotica > Diabrotica virgifera. Next base: position 127,528,623 of record NC_065452.1, read on the forward strand.
TCTAATATTGGTGCTGATATGGCAAATAGAATACCGGTGACAAGTATACCTGATAATTTTATTGCTAATGATAAGGTTGAATCTAGCTTATTCTTAAAACCAGTAACTAAAAATGAAGTAACAATACTAATATCAAAGTTAAAAAATAACTGTGCTCCTGGACCAGATAAACTGTATGCTAAAACAATAAAAAATATCCATGATCTAATCTCACAGCCTTTAACTCATATTATAAATTTGTGTTTTCAAAGTGGTAACATACCACTACAATGGAAAGAATCTACAGTCACCCCCATTTTTAAATCCGAAAATTCGAGTAAACTGAACAACTATAGGCCCATTTCTTTAATAAATAATTTTGCTAAAATATTCGAAATGGCCCTAAAAGAAAGGTTGCTTGAATTTTTTCATATAAATAAGGTTATTTCAGATAAGCAATTTGGTTTTGTAAAAAAATCAAGTACAGAAAGGGCTGTAGTTGACCTACTGGAGAAAGTGATAGGAGCTGTGGATGAATCATTGAAATGCTTAGTGGTTTTCCTTGATTTAGCTAAGGCGTTTGACACGGTCTCTCATAAAATTCTCTTAGATAAACTAAGTAATTATGGGGTTAGGGGAATTGCACTAAATCTAATAGGCAGATTATTTGTCGGAAAGAGCTCAACGAGTAAAAATTGGCCCAGAATTGAGTTCTGAAACTATAATAAAATTCGGAGTACCACAAGGAACAGTATTAGGACCACTTTTATTTAATATTTATCTGAACAATATTACAAGAATTAATAGTTTCAACGGCCACATTGTTTGTTATGCCGATGACACAGCAATATTATTTGTGGGGAAAACATGGGAGGAGGTTAAAACCAGCTCTGAAATGAACCTAAAACAGCTAAACTTATGGCTAAAATTTAACAAACTGACATTAAATATTAATAAAACAAAATATATCGCCTTTAGCCCAACAATTGTTGACCAACCTACAAATTTTCATATAAAATTGCATAACGCAAAATGTCAAGGACAAAATTGTGACTGTTCTTCAATAGAAAAAGTTTTCTCTATAAAGTATTTAGGTGTCTTCATAGATCAACATTTACGTTGGTCAGACCATATCACTCATGTCAGTAAAAGAATAAGGGCTCTAATGCATAAATTTTATATCTTAAGAGATATTCTACCCAGGAAAAAATTAATCATGGTTTATAACTCGCTTGCAGAATCATCTTAAGATATTGTATTGTAGCATGGGGTGGCGCGTTTAACAAAACTCTTAACATTTTAGAAACAGTTCAAAATACTCTATTAAAAATAATTTTTAAAAAAAGAAAACTGCATCCAACAAAAAAATTATATGATGAATCCGAGATATTTAGTGTTAAATCCCTATACATCTACAACTGTGTTTTAAATGTTTATATAAACTCAAACAAATTTAAATTTCAAAACAACCGATTAACTCGATCAGTAACAAATATGGATATTAGTATTCAGCAGTTCAAAAAATCAGTAACACAAAGATCCCTAATGTTCTTTGGACCTAAATTTTATAACATAATTCCTATACTTATCAAACAAGAACCTAAATTATTTAAATTTAAAAAATACATAAAAACCTATCTAAAAACCCACTTACAATTATTTTTGGACGCAATGTCTTAATGTATGAATGACAGCATAATCAGAGTAAAATTTGGGTGTATATTGGTATTATAATTAACAAAGTATTCAGCAGCTAGAGAGGTTTACCGTCCGTCTTGTTCTGTTGCATTATCCCTTCAATAGTCAGGTATGTTACTTCTTAGTTCCAACCTTAATACTACTTTTATGTACAATTGATACAGTTTCGATTGACATAGTACAGTGCAAAACAGGCAACCATTGCCTAGGCATGGTGCTGAGTCAGTCGACACTAATAATAATATAGGATCTAAATGTAAAATGTTGTACACACATATTTTTGAATAAATTTGATTTGATTTGATTTGAAATTCATATCTTTTACCTCTCAACACCTGACCCAAATATATTTTCCTCTCTTTGATTATTCTTAGTCGTAATTCTTTTTGTTTACTCATGCGCTGAAGTACCTCATCGTTAATAGCTTTTTGTACACATGGAATTCCCAGCATACGATATACACATCTCAAATTCATCTATTCTTTTTTTGTTTCAGGGTTCATTGTCCAACTTTCACAGCCATCTAGCAAGACAGAGGAAACGTAACATCTCATCATTCGGATTCAGAGCTATAGATTAAGGTCTGATCTTGTAAAAAATGTTTTCATGTCCATGAGTGTTTTCCTCGCTTGTTTGATTCTTGATAGGATGCAATACTAATCTCTCAAAGTGAAGATGATTTACAACGTATACTGCACCAATTTGACATAACCGTCAGAAAATTTAACATGTTAATTTCCCCAAAAAAGACAAAATGCATGGTTATAACCATGCAAATTCAATAAGATATGCATTAGAGCTGGAAGGTCAGATAGTAGAACAAGTGATGGAGGAATAGGCATCACACTATCTACCTACGGAAAGCTCGAAACAGAATTTGGAAGTTCAAGTGAATAGAGCAAACAGAGCCGCAGGTTGCCTGAATGACACAATATGGAGAAATAAAAATATCGGAAAAGATATGAAAGGCAGAATTTACAAAACAGTCATCAGACCAATAATGACATACGCGGCAGAAACACGACCCGACACCGACACAGAGAGGACAAAACGATTGCTCGAAACAGCGGAGATGAAAACCCTTCGAAAAATCGATGGTAAGACACTATGGACAGAGCTAGAAGATACAGATATACGACGGAGATGCAAAATGGAGAACATTAATAACTGGGAATGACCACATAAGCCGAATGACAATAAATACAGTAGTAAGGACGGCGAGAGACCGTTCCCCAATAAAGGTTCACACGCACCGAATCGGCATAGAGCTATCGGCAGATTTTGTTATGCATGTAAATAAATGACCCACCGCGCACCGCTCGACAGCCGAACGTTCTTAAGCCGAGCCGATCGCTCAATGCCGATTCGGTGCGTGGCCTGCTTTAGAAGACGATCAGTGGGAATATGGACCAACGTCGGAAAAACAAGTACGTATTTTAAGACAACTGGTTCTTTAATATATTATTCCCTATGCTTCCTCGAACACCATTCCGGCCATCTGGCTGCTGATACAGGTTGCGTTCATTACTGCGCAGCACATTTGTACAGGTAAACATATCGAATTTAAAATTATTGTAACACGAAAAATGTCATTGTCATTGTCATTACTTTTTAAACATTATTAGAAATATGAACTATAATTGCCAGACATTTTTGTGGTTTAAAAAGTAATGACAAAAAAATGTTTCGTCCTAAAATAATTTAAATTCAATATACAGGGTGATTGATGAGTGTGATAAAGCTCAGCAGATCCGCTATAGTAATAGATAGCAATGAAAGTTGATAACAGAAATTGTAGCCAACTTTCAGCTTTACATTACGAAATTAGTTAAATAGAATGTTACAGGGTGTTCGATAACAAAGTGGCAAACCAAACTTATGTTTTTTTAAATGGAACACCCTATATTTTATTTTATATTCGAAATTCTCTTAACTTTCCCATCAGAAAAATATAAAGGTTTGTTATGTTATATAGGGCTTTTACAAAGTTATAACCAATTTTTTATGAAAAACGTAACAAGGTCAGCTCCCTGTATAAATAAAAATAAGCACAACAGCAATGGTTTATTGGTGCTATATTTTTTTGTTGATTGTCAAAATTTATAAAAATGGTTGATATTGCTAATTTTCTTTATATCGAATACAGAGTGAGTCAAAACGCAAGTACATTCTTTTCTCAGAAATTTTAAATGGAACACCCTGTATTTTATATCACCATCGAAAAGTATCATTACCGTACTTTAATTTATGTATAATATTCCCTATGCCTAAATTTGTTAGTTTTCGAGATATTTTCATTTTTCAGAGCAAGTTATTAATTATAAAGGTGTTCTATTTAAAATTACTGAGAAAATAATGTACTTGCGTTTTGACTCATCCTGTATTGACTCATCGATATAACGAAAATTAGCAATATCAACCATTTTTATAAATTTTAACAATCAACAAAAAAATACGGCACCAATAAACCATTGCTGTTGTGCTTATTTTTATTCATACAGGAAGCTGAACTTATTACGATTTTCGTAGAACATTGGTTATAACTTTGTAAATACCCTGTATAACATAACAAACCTTTATATTTTTGTGATGAAGAAGTTAACAGGATTTCGAATATAAAATCAAATATAGGGTGTTCCATTTAAAAAAACATAAGTTTGGTCTGCCACTATGATATCGAACACCACCCTGTAACATTCTAACTAATTTTGTAATGTGAAGCTCAAAGTTGGCTACAAGTTTTGTTATTAACTTTTATTGCTATCTATTACTATAGCGGATCTACTAAGCTTTATCACACTAGTCAATCACCATGATTTTGTATTTACCTATACAGGTGTGCTGCGCAGTAATGAACGCAACCTGTATCAGCAGCCAGATGGCCGGTACGGTGTTCGAGGAAGCATAGGGAACAATATATGAAAGAATCAGCTGTCTTAAAATAGTTTCTCGAAAACCTTAGACCAATACCACGAAAACGATGGAACGACAACTTACTGGAGACAAATTGAAAAAACCGACAATTATGTCTATAAAAAAGCAGAAGAACAGAAGAATTATTATGACACGTTACCGTATACTATATTATTTTCTAATAAAATAAAAAATAAATACTAAAAAAAAACAATATATTGAAAAATCTTCTGCAAATGATTTTGTAACTTCAGTTTTTCTTTTATCTAATAACATGTTTATAGCAAGAAATAGCACCTAGTTGATTTGAGATTTTTTATTTCTGAAGCAATACATAAACTAATACTATTTTTAGAAATAGTTGAAGATAATTTGTTTTTTCATAAAATATATTATAAATAAATTATTTACTAAGTTCATTGAAGAAGTATATATTATATAATCATAAATATTTATGTTTTACAATAAAACTTTCCTCAAATTTTACTAATTATCAATTATAAATAATACTAATAATAAATTGAAAAAAAATTGTAAACAAATTAGATGGTTTATTTAACAATGGATATTCGTAATGTACACAAAAATTCCATACACATTAAAAAACGTCGAAATCCATAAACCAGAACCAGAGATACAGTACAGTTAACAGCTCCTTTCCCCTCCCCCGCCGCTTCCGCGAGTTTCAAAATCGGCCGATTTTGAGGACCACATTTTGAAGCTTTGTGGACGATTCCGTTAAAACAAAATCTTTTTCGAATTTTGATCATTAAAACTATAAAGTATGTTCTTTCAAATGGCGCTAATTATATCTCTTAAACGTTATAAACAAAGCTGCTGTGAATTTAAAAAAAAGGGACTTACTTCGTCTCAAATTGCCCTATCTATCTATCTTAATTAGCCTTCTTGGGTCCATCTTTGGACATAGGCCTCCCCGATCTTTTCCATTGTTCTCTGTCTGACGCTACAGTTATTCGCCTAGAGCCCACGTGCTTCCTGATATCATCTGTCCATCTCATTTGGGGCCTTTCTCTGCCTCGTCTATATTTCCACGGCCTCCAATTTATAAGAATTTTGTTCCATCGGTCTTCTTCTTGTCTTATATTTATTGTGTCCGGCAAATCTCCATTTCAATTTTGCAATTTCTTGTCTAACATCCCTTACTTTTGTTTTCTCTCTTATCCACTCGTTTCTCTTTGTCTCCATTAGTCTTATGTGCAATTTTTTTTCCATTGCTCTTTGCGTTTTTATGATTTTGTCCATGTTTGCTGTCGTAAACGTCCACGTTTGAAAACCATAAGTCAGAACAGGGAGCACGCATTCTTTGTATGCCTTGGTCTTAAGATGTTGTGGATATCTTTTGTTTTTAAGGATGTAGCTTAGTTTGCCAAATGCCGCCCATGCTAGTCTAACTCGTCTTTTGATCTCTACTGTTTGGTTTTCCTTGTTAAGTTTTATAATTTGACCCAGATATATACAGTGTCTGCGTAACTTGGAAAAATATGGGAAACTTTTTTAATATTATATTATAATATATAATATAATATATAATTATAATTTAATATCAAACCTAAGATGCAATCATCAGACATCAATTTTTATCAACAGTATACGAGGTATGTCAAAAATATGAATTTCGCTCAAGAATAAAGTGCCTTTATATTTCACAATATCGAAAATTATCATTGAGAAAAGTTGTTTTTAATTAAAAATTATGTTATAATCTTCTAATTAAAAAAAAAATTTTCCTCAAATCACGGACACCCAACATCATTTTTATTTAAGATAACCCCGTTATTATTAATTTTGCGAAAAAAGTTATTCTTTATAAAACGTTCTGCATAGTCTAACAACTAAGATAAAATTATAAGATATTAAATTTTGTCAATTTTATACGAAATATGTCAAAAAATATTAATTTTGCTGAAGAGTAAAGTACCTTTATTTTTCACAATATTGAAATTTGTTATTATAAAAAGTTAATCAGAATTAAAACCTATGTTTCAATATGCAATTGCATCCTTCTAGTTGAATTATTGTGAACTATAAAGTTATTTTACTCTTGAGCGAAATTCATATTTTTTGACATAACTCGTATAAAATTGAAAAAAATTGATATCTTATGATTGCATCTTAGTGTTTTGACTATTCAGACATTTTTATAAAGAATAATTTTTTTTCGCAAAATTAATAATAACGGTTTATCTTAAATAAAAATGATGTTGGGTATCCGTAATTTGAGGAAAATTTTCAAAATTTTTTTTTTCAATTAGAAGAGTGTAAATGCATATTATAACATATTTTTTAATTACAAACAACTTTTCTTAATAACAATTTTTGATATTGTGAAGTGTAAAGACACTTTACTCTTGAGCGAAATTCGTATTTTTGGACATACCTCGTATATTATTGATAAACTTTGATATCTGATGATTGCATCTTAGGTTTTAGACTATGCAGAGCACTTTATAAAGAATAACTTTTTTTCGTAAAATTGATATTAAAAAAGTTTCCCATATGGTTCCAAGTTACGCAGACACACTGTATAATCGTGAACTTGTTCTATTTCATCTTGTCCGATTCTCATTGTGATGTCCTCATCTGTATTTGTTATGGTTTTGGTCTTGCTGTAATTCACAATTTAGGCCTATCTTTCCAGCTTCTATGTTCAGTTGTTTCCTTATTTCAATCAATTTTTATACCCTTTTCTTCCCATTCTAATCTTTTAAAAATAACTTCCAGAGTCTGATTGAAAAGTTTCGGTGATATTCTATCTCACGCCTCTATTTATTTGTATTGAGTTTGTTCCTTCATATACTTTAATTTTTATTTTGGCTTCCTTATACATATATTTATTAGGTCTGTATATGTATATATTATGTGCTCAATTCTGCTGTTAATCAAAGAAATTTTCACTGGCCAATGTTTGACACTGTCGAAAGCTATATTATAGGGATGTGGTATTTATTTGCTCGTTCTATAAGGATTTGCGTACTTAATAAATGGTCACTTGTGCTGAATCCCTTTCTAAAACCAGCTTGTTCTTTCGACTGGTATCCGTCGAATTTTGTCGTCAATCTATTGTTTGAAATTTTTGTTAGGAGTTTATACATTACATTGAGGAGTGTCATAGGACGGTAGTTTTTTGTATCTGCTTTGTCCCCTTTCTTGTGTAGAATAATGGTTACGGATTCCTTCAAGTTGTTTAGGATTCTTTTTTCTTTTAATATTTTGTTAAAAAGGGAATGGAGAAGATTAATTACCACTTTTCCACCATATTTCAGCATCTCTACAGTTATTTCGTCTTTTCCAGGGGATTTGTTGTTTTTCATTTGTTTCAAAGCCTTCTTTATTCCTGATTTGCTTAGATTGCGCAAATTGCCCTAGGATCCTAGGACAACTATTTTAGGATTTCTTCTGGCTCAATATTACTTGTTTGGTCTGTATTAGCCTTCTCGGTGAAGATATGAAGGATGTTAAAAATTCTTCCTAGATCTCCCATACGTTTAAGAACAATACGAAAGGTTATTTTGGTGTTTTATACAGTCCTGTAACTAGCGGACGCCTATTAGAAAGAACCAACAAAACGTAGAACAATAACTGTCAATTTAAGCCTCAGCAAATCGTGATCTGAAGAATACATAAACTAAGACGAAGAACTACGACTTAGCACATGATACAAGGCATTGCAACCAATTCTTCAGTAAAATTTATGTAAAAGAAGAGTCAAGAACGGATGTGAACTTAAGAAAAAGAAACGTTTTTGTGTTCTTAGATATTTAAAGTAACCAGCATACCAATGTTTTTTTAATAAATGTTAATTATGCTAATGTTTTAAGTGTCCTTGCAAACTTTACGACATCCTGAACATGCTTACATCCCTGTATCACACATTAGATAGTCAAGGGACATAAAGTTTGAACCAACTCACCAAGTTTAAAATGCGTGTCATATTTAGCCTTTATTTCAAGGTCAACAATGCTCGTTTTACTTCAAACCCTTAAATTATATTCATTCAAACCACAACGTGTGGTGGCACGAGGAAATGATAACAGAAACAAAAACTGGCGATAGATTATACTCCTGTAGAAACACTTGATTTCAAGCAAATATTTACACCTGCGTTATATCAATGCAAATACTTTTTGAAATACATAACTTATGACACGGACCGTCGCATATTCTCCACACTTCAATTTGTCAACTCATCAGAGTGACCTATACTCAACATTTTTTATTGTTTTCCACAGAAGGACTACTATGTAAATACGGTAATATTTCTGTACTGATAAGTAAAAAGGTTTTAAGTAAAAAAATATCGACTTTTACGGCAAAATAATCGACAAGAAGTGATAGAAGTCACCTGATTTTCATCTCTATTGTAATACTTCAAAAAATACGTTAAAAAGCGTTGAAATTCAATCGCTTTTTATCGACTTTTTAAAGTACTAAAAAACTTAGTCAAAATCGATATTTTTTGACTTAGACCTTTTTTTACTTATCAGTACAAATTTTTAAAATCAGAATATGATTTTGAGCCGATTTTATTTCTTATTTAACAAATTAATATTATAAATTGAATATTATATTTCAGAGAAGAATTACACTAAGCATCAAAATTAACGCACCACCTTAAAAATGGGACATTTTTGATGTCTCGTATTTCTTAAACCTGTTGTCCGATTTGAGTGATTTTTTTAATACGTTATAGCTTTATTATTCAAGAATATCGATGTAATAATATTGTTGCTAAACAGGTAAGTGTAATTGTATACCGGGTGTAACAATGATAGTGTGTTTTTTGCTCAAAGTTCGGAACACCCTGTGGAATATTCCAGCGTATATAAAATATTGAAATTAAAATTCAACTGTAGCCTTAGGCTTTCTTAACATTTTGATTTTTAATTCATTCGTTTATGTTGGATAATAAAAAAGTTAGGTACTTTAACAATTAGCAACGTTCTTCATCAATACAGGGTATTTATAAATAAGTGCGACAAACTTTAAGGGGTAGTTCTGCATGAAAAAATAATGACCGTTTGCTTTATAAACATATGTCCGCAAATGCTTCGTTTCCGAGATACGGGATGTTGAATTTTTTCTTACAAACTGACGATTTATTTATTGCTCTAAAACCGGTTGAGATATGCAAATGAAATTTGGTATGTTTTAAGAGGTAGTTGTTGCGCATTTTTGACATACAACTCAGAATTTTATATTCCCCTTTGGCGTGCATACGGGTAATATGACCGGGTAATACGACACACTAATAATAAGTTCGAAAAACACTTGAAAAGCTGAAGAGCCGAAAAGCTGCAGGTAAGAGGGAATGCAAAACGAATTACTGAAATATTGTGGAGCAGCAATGACAGAACAAGAACAATTAACAACATTAATTAGCAAAATTTTAAAACACACTAAAATATAAGAAGAATGAAAATCGGGCGAAATAATTCTTCTATTCAAAAAAGGATATAAAAACAGGCAGAAAACTGTAGAGATATCAACTTGTAATAAAAGTTTAGCAGACGATAAGTTTAGCAGATGAACAACCGGGTTTTCTTACTGGAAGATCGTGTACAGAGGCAATGTTTGCTATAAAGCAAATTACTGAAAAATCGCTACAGTATAATGGACCAGCATTTCTGTGTCTGATTGACTTGATGAAAGCATTTGATAGAGCAAGACTAAAGATGTAATCCATCTTATGTATAATTTTCCTCTAATTATTATAAAAACTATTGAAAACTCTACCAAAACAACAAAATGGAAGTCAGAATAGATAGACAACTTACAGCACCTACAGACGTAGGCAACGGAATAAGACAGGGGGACACATTGAGCTCTATGCTCTTTAATTTAATCATGGATGAAATAATCCAGAAGGAAGAGGATACACAATGGGAAATTAAGAAGTAAAAATACTCTTTTACGCAGACGAAGCAATATTGACGACCCCCAAGATGAAGATAGTCTGCAAAGACTAGTCCACAGATTTAACATAAGAGCAAAAGAATTTCAATCTCAACTAAAACAATACAGTAATCAGTAAAGAACCAATCAGATTTAAAATATAAATTGATGTCATTAGTATTGAATAAGTACTGGAAATAAAATATCTTACAATTACCCTGTCCAGCTATGGAGACGTGGACAAAGAAGTGAGAAATCAAGTACAAAAAGCAAATAGACTGGCAGGATGCCTTAATAACACCATATGGCGAAACCATGAGATGAAGTCAAGAAATTATAAAGCCAGTGTAAGACCAATAATGACATATTTATCAAAAACAATACCCTACACAGCCACAACACAAAGACTACTGAAAAGAGCTCCTTCTTCTTCTTATATTAGGCGTCTTGACCTGTTCTTAACCGATTTTGAGCTTTAGTCCAGAGAAATAAGGTTTTTGTCGGGACACTTGAGCAGCCAGGTTGCAAATGGATTTTTTGGGTACTATATACATAATACATTATAAATACAAAAATGCCCGTCACAGTTCGGACGAGAAACTTAGTTATTAACAAATAAGGGTCAAAAATGGCAGTTTTTTCGTTTAAATCGCTGCAGGTAAAAATAGGGTAATTAAATATCTTATTTATAATATTCTTCTTTTTGTAGATGAGCCAAGGTTTAAACTGGCACTTTTTGAATTTTGGTCCGATCTCTTTTGTTTCGGAAAGTGAAAAATAAGACTAAAATTTCAAAAATAAAAAATGTGCTATAACTTTTGCGAAAATGACCTTAAGACTTTCTAATTGCACGAAAAGTTGAGTCAAACATTCCATATAATGCACAAAAAATTAAGACTATTCGTCAATTAGTTTAAATTTTATTCAATTTGTTTACCGCAAAGAGCTTTTTTTTCGCAATGTTATTGTTCAGAAAATAATAATGATATAGCAATTCTGTGGAAACCACATGCAAGAATAATAGTTATATTTTTAAAGTATTGAAAAAAATCATTAAAAAGTCGTTTTTTTCACTCCGAAAAAAGTTTAGTAAAATAGTCATTTTTGGCTTCTAAACAATTTGAATAACTTTGTTAATACTGACTATAGAGTAAATCTACTTTGGGATTTCAAAAGCTGGTATTTTTATACAAATTTTCAGAAAAAAACTTTTTGCCTAGGTTAATTAGGTTCAAAGTTAGCCACTCTTATTATTTAATTCGCAGTTACTTCTATATACATAAAATTCTCCTGTAACAGTGTTAGTTACCATATTACTCCGAAACGGCTTGGCCGATTTTTATAAAATTTTACAAGTATATCCTGTAGGACGTTGAAGAGGTTTTAATCTATTTTTTATACCCATAAGTTATAAGGGGGTGTTGTCCCCCTGACATTTTTTTTTATTTTTTTGGACAAAATTATCTACCTTAATTTTATATGATGTAGAATTAAAAAATACATACAACCCTTAATTTGCACTCTTCTATCACCAACCCCTATTTGTTAATAGCCATATACAGGGTGTCCAGAAACTCTACCGACAAACGAAGACAGGAGATTCCTCAGATAATTTTAAGACAATTTAACCCAATTCACCTAGTCCGAAAATGCTTCCTAAGGGAGCTAGAGCTCTTTGAAGATGGCGCCATGTAATTAGTTTTTCTTAAATATCTCCAGAATGCTTCTATTTAGAAAAACTAAAATTTGTATACATATTTACTTTCCTGAAGTGAATCGATTCCATCCATTGCGAATTTCTGATACCGGTCATAGGCGTCCGTTTTGGGTCGGGCAACGGTTATTTTATCGCATAACTTTCTTGTCTTCAAATTTTAAGCTTTTTTGATACTGGATTATTAAATTGTGAGGTATTCTAGTACTAAAAGGTACTCTTGCTTTAAGTCGGTAGGATACACCGTTTTCTAGAAAAATCGATTTGAAAGTTTTTAGTTTTGGGAATTTGAAAAGAAAAAATAAAAAAAAATTAAAAAAAAAACGATGTATTTTACCAACTTAAAGCAAGAGTAACTTTTAGTACTTGAATATCTTATAATTGAATAATCTAGTGTCAAAAATACTTAAAAATTAAAGACAATAAAGTTATGCTATAAAATAACTATTGACCTATCCAAAACCGACGCCTATCCTAAAATCCTGAAATCGATTAATCTCTGGAATATAAATAAATGTACCAGTTTTCATCTTTCTAAATAGTTTTTTTTTAATCTTTTTTTTTAATTTAAGGAACGAAAAATTTTAAAATCGATTTTTCTAGAAAACGGTGTATCCTATCGACTTAAACTAAGAGTACCTTTTAGTACTAGAATAACTCACAATTTAATAATTCAGAGTCAAAAATGCTTAAAAATTAAATACAAAAAAGTTAGGCGATAAAATAACCGTTGGCCTACCCAAAACGGACGCCTATGACCTGTACTAGAAATTCGCAATAGATGGAATCGATTCATTTCTTCAAAGTAAATATGTATACCAATTTTCGTTTTTCTAAACAGAAGTGCTCTGGAGGTATTTAAGAAAAATTAATTACATGACGCCATCTTCAAAGAGCTCTAGCTCCCTTAGGAAGCATTTTCGGACTAGGTGAATTGGGTTAAATTGTCTTAAAATTATCTGAGGAATCTCCTGTCCTCGTTTGTCGGTAGAGTTTCTGGACACCCTGTATATATTTACATCTATAAAATTCTCCTGTCACAGTGTCAGTTTCCATACTGCCCCGAGACCGCATGACCGACTTTTATGAAATTATATATGTATATTCGGTAGGTCTTAGAATTGGTCGTAATCTATTTCTCATATCCCTGAGTGATAAGGGGAGTTCCCCCTAACATTTTGTAATGTTAGGTGGGGTTGTGTATACATAACGTACTCTATACGACTACGAATACATACAAATTAAAAAAATTATGATCAAAATCCATCAACAAGTTCCAGCGATATTAATCGCAACATATGTTTGCAGAATCAGTTTCATTTTTTGAGTTCACGTGTTTTACTAATTCCCCTCCATTGACCACGAATTAATTCCGTTCGGACGCCAGTTTTAAAGCTTTATTAACCACTCTGTTGAGGTTCAAAGTTTACTCAAACTTTTACACATAACCTATATACCAGGGGTGGCCAAGCTCCTTGATAATCTGAGCCATTTTTCAAAATTTGAAATTTTTCGCAAGCCGCAATTAAACAATTATTTAAATTTAGAAAGTGTAAAAAAGGTATAAAATTTTTCTCTCAGTGTTTGGATTTCACGAATTTTAATGTGAAATAATTCACTATAAGTGAATTTTTATTTTATTTTATATTAGTTTTACTCCTTTGAGTAACTAGGTCCATTTTCCGTTGGAATTTACCAGCTGAACAGACGGGGTCGTGAATTGTAAGTTTTTGAATTCCCTCTTGTCTTTTTCGCTTCAGCATCCATCTGGCTTGCAATTTTTAGAATCCATGGGGGTGTTACCAGCAAAATGGTCTGATAAGTTTTCAATTAAATATCTTTTAGGAATATTTTTAATATTTTTCAATATTTTTAATATTTCTATTAGGTTGAAAACTTTGACTTTCAATTGTCAGATGTCGCTAGACACCTACTCCATAAACGTCAGTTGCAGTGCGGGGATAAGCTGTCGGAGTTTCATCACTTGGATCAGAGAGCAGCAAACCTACGCCTCTCTGATGATGACTGCAAATAGAGTCGAAAATCGTCGATTTAGAGTGCTGATGCTTGTTTGCTCTCTCTGTTCTAAGTGAAAAAGAAGACAGTTTTGCCTTCGCATTGCAACTGAATAAAAATGGTATACATTTTTATTTTATGAAATAAAATGGTCACATCTTTGTTTCAAATATGAAAATAATTCTACAAGTAGCCTTTACATTTCAGTATATTTAGATTCTTCAGCATCGTTCCATCTTTTTCAGCATCCTTTCCATCTAGGGACGGCCTACTGATCTTTTACCGTCTCTCAAAAACCACTGTCTGTAACACTCTGTCTTCCTCTGATCTTACCACATGACCTGCCCATCTTATCTTAGCTTTTATAAATATGTCTTACGATGTTTTTAGTACCATACAGTCACCAATTCAGCTTTGCGGCGCCTTGTCCACTCTCCTGTCAATTCATCTCTTTGAGGGCCAAATATCTTCTGAGAATTTTAATTTTAAAACCAGCAGCATATTTATTTTCCTCTGATGGTCCATGTTTCACTTCCATATGTAACCATTGGGCTAATGATTGGCATGTACAGTATTAATTTAGAATGCCTTTTTAGCAACTTGGATCTTAGCAATGATGATAGGGAGTAAGATCCTCTATTCACCGCAGCTATCCTTGTCGAGTCCTCTTTTTATATGTGGTTATGATCACCGTCCCCAGATATTTAAACTCTTTTACTACTTCGAAGTTGTAGTCATTAATAGTTATGTTCTGCCTAACTCTTGGTCTTGCATTTTTGGTTAGTAGCATGTATTTCGTCTTCTCTTCGTTTATTCGATGGGCCAGACTACCTGTTTCTTTCTCGAGTTGTGAAAACACCTCTCTCACGTCTCTTGTAGAATAAGGAACTGCACCTAGATCACCAGCAAAGGCCAACAATAGTTTTGATCATCGACTCGCAAATCCCTCTGTCAACGCAGATGATATTTTACTTATTACATATTCTAAGGCCAAATTGAATAGCAACGGTGATAAGGGGTCTCCTTTTGTCAAAGTCCTGATGTTACATTTAGTCTTTTATATTTTTTGTTGTCAGTAATAATTACTTACTTAACTCATTTAAGACATTTTGAAAGAAAAAAATTAAAAGTAATTCAGATATTTATTGAGAGCCACAAATAATCCTTCAAAGAGCCACAGTTGTTTGGCCACCCCTGCTATATACCTTCAACTTCAAAATGGTTCTAGTTAGGTTGCTTAATTGTTATAAACAAAGTAGCCGTCAATTAAATAAAAAAAGTGGCTAACTATGACAGTAATTAACCTAGACGAAAAGTTTTTCTTTGAAAATTCGTATAAAAATACCAGTTTTTAAAATTCCATTGTAGTTTTAGCCTACAGTCAATATACCAAAGTTATTCAAATTGTTTATAAGCCAAAAAGATTATATTTTAGTAAAATGTTTTCTGAGTGATAAAAATGACTTTTTAATGATTTTTTTAAATGCGTTGAAAATATGACTATTCTTCTTTCATGTTTTTTCACAGAATTGCTGTATCATTATTATTTTCTGAACAATAACATTGCGAAAAAAAGCTCTTTGAGATACCTAAACAAATTGAATAAAATTTAAACTAGTTGACGCATCGTCTTAAATTTTTTTGTGCATTGTATGGACTGTTTGACTCAACTTTTCATGCAATATGAAAGTCCTAAATTCATTTTTGAAAAAGTTATCGCAAATTTTTTATTTTCGAAATTTTAGTTTTACATACTTTGCAATATCCGAAGCAACAAATAATCGGACCAAAATTCAAAAAACGCTATTTTAAACCTTGGCTCATCTACTAAAAGAAAAATATTATAAATAAGACATTTAATTACCCTATTTTTACCTGTAGCGATTTAAACGAAAAAACTCTCATTTTTGACACTTACTTGTTAATAACTAAATTTCTCGTCCAAACTGTGACGGGCATTTTTGTATTTATAATGTATTAGGTATATAGTACCCAAAAAAACCCATTTGCAACCTGGCTGCGCAAGTGTCCCGAACATGGTATATTTTTGCCTTATTTCCCTGGTGTACTTGTATTCGTAGCTGTGATGTTGACTGCCAGCTATCTCGCCAACTTTTAAAGGGCCTGGAAAGAGCAGAGGTGAAAATACCGGAAGAATTATTACAGGAAATAGGCTGAGAGATCGAAATAGGAGTGCAGACATTATAATAAGAAAATATAACGTACAGTTTATAAACGAACGGACACCAAATAGAAAATAAAGAATGGAATAACCACATAAGCAGAACGGGGGAGACCCGTGTGATTAAAATAGCAAGAGATAAATCACCAAGAAGAAGAAGTGTGTTTTTTAGGAGTAATCACGAAAACCAAATTACGATTACATAAAAATAAAAAAAAGTTATTGCGACTTCTCTCAATTATATTTATTGGGCTAGGTTTAAACCATTTAAGAAGCAATCTCGCTAGTACCTTATGTGCACAGCTAATTACTTTTATATCAGTGAACCAGGAACCTACAGAATGTATAGAACATGAGATTATTTAATGATTTCACACACGTGGGATGTGATTACAAGATCCTAACATTACCTTGGAAGTTGCTGTTTGAAAGTTAAACTGAGGTTTTATATCTTAATATTTATCGATAAGATGAGATGGATAAATAGATAAACAGTGGAGATATATAAGTATGGATATAATTAGACGCAAATGCTAACAGGTTCGTTTAATACAATCATGGAAGTGCAACAAATGCCTGACGAATGTACAAACAATCTTCTTCTTCTTTAGGTGCCGTGTCCCTATTCAGATGTTGGCCGTCATCATGTTCACAAGTTCCTGAAACCTTTCTCTATCGGCTACTGCCTGAAATTATTCTTCTACCGAGGAATCACCCCAAGCAGGGCCGCCGCTAAAGTGTTGGCCGCCCGTGTGCAACTTAATATTTGCCGCCCCCTTCCAACACTTTAGTCGTTTCAACATTCATAGGTACTAGTATTTAAAGAAATGTGCAGGAGACCTAATATTTGCAAATATAAAGCAAATAATATTTGCTTTGATCTCGACGTTATTTTAGATCTGGATTCCGCGTATCAAAAAAAGTTATTATTATGTCAATAATAATTTAAAGAAGTAATCTTGCACTAATACCTATATGTGTTTTCTTTACAGGACTACTTACAACATTCGGCATGCTTAATTGTTTACTAATATATTTAAATATATAGGCCTGGATCTCGCGTACCAAAAAAAGTTGATTAATAGCAAGCTGAAAATTTGTTAATAGCTTCACGGTGTCTAGTCGAGCAAACTTTGATATATGGGAACACTGGAACAGGGGAAGTTTTAATTGTGGAACAGGTTAAAAATTTGGAACGTCAGACTACGAAAACGTTCAATTTCATTAAACTCTCACGCAAAAATCAGACTTGTGTTTATCACCAACTGCGCATTTTAATGAGTGGAACACGAAGAACATGTCAAATGACAGGAATCATGTTGGTTAGTAATAGCAGCCTGATTTTTGCATGAGAGTTTAATGAAAGGGTAACAAATCAATTGGATGTTCTGTCCGACAAAATACATGGGACGTTTTCGTAATCTGACGTTCCGAATTTTTAAACTGTTCCACAATTAAAACTTCCCCTGTTCCAGTGTTCCCGTACATCAAAGTTTGTCCGACTAGACACCGTGAAGCTATTAACAAATTTTCAGCTTGCTATTAATCAACTTTTTTTGATACGCGGGATCGAGGCCTATTTGAAATACGATAGTGTGCAAAAGAAACGACCACACTACTATATATTACAAACAAAATAGTTTATCAAAAGCGTGTCTAAAATCATCAAATTCTCAACTTAGACTGAACTATAACCCATCTATAACCATACATAAGCATAAAGGAATAATATTATAACAGAGCAACCATCGAGTAATAAAAAAGACTTTTTTATTACTCAATGAGAGCAACTTAAAAGCACTTATCTAAATTCTCGGAAAGTCTCCTAACAAATCATACATGTCCAGAATTTGAAAAAATCGTATATGGACCACGTAGATAAAAATATCTTAAAGTCCGAAAGCCGCCAGCCACTTTGAATTAAAAAGCATTCCCGGAACTACTTTATGACTACAGCTGCAAAAGGGCAGTTCATATAATAAATAACATTTTCTGGTATTTTTGTTTAGATTGTTTGGAATATTAGAGTTTATAGAAATATCTGAATCATTACTATTTAATTTTTTGAATTTATTTTCGTTTTAAAAAAAATATTATCATCAGTGGCCTGCTTTTGGCCGCCCGTGTGCGATGCACACTTTGCACACATGGTAGCGGCGGCCCTGACCCCAAGTAGCACCGAATAGGTTTATTAAGTCTTTTAAGGATGCTTTAAAACTGTAGAATAAAACTAATATTAAAACCATTTGGTTTTTAAGTAAACCTTAAGGTTGCAATAAAACCGTTTTCAGCATAAAAGGGGCCACTCTGAAAGAGGTCAATAAAACCAAAAATAAAAACCTTCTTAAAACTTTGTTTTCTTAAGCAAACTGGTTTTAAAGCTGCTGTGAAGGTGCTTTTAAAACCATGTTAAAAGACACTTTAAGTGCAGGCAGTTTTATAGCAAACTTAAAAAGGTTTCTTAAATGGAGACTTCAAAAGACAATTTACCATATTAAATGATTCTTTAAACCCATATACTCCATATAAGCCAACAAATTTTTACATGTGTTATGATAGGTAGATACGTATTTGTAACAATAAAATAATAAAAAGTACTTGGTTATTTCGGACTGTCAAGGTAGAAAAACACTTGCGCACCCAACTTTATTGATAATGTTAACAAAAATAGGTCTAAATAACTCATGAGCCCTAAAATTGCTGACTTTTGGCGATTAGAAAATAAAAATAATAAAAAAATTTAAATCCGAAAAATATTAATTTGAAAGAAAAATAACTTTAATCTATAATTTTAATAGGTCAAACCGGCAAACAGGTGTATGTTCTCAAAGAAATTGAAAGCGTGTAAATTTTTTTTTATTAATCAGCTAAGTACTTTCAACACATTACGTGCCATCATCAGAGCTTCCTAAAAGGGCATTTAAGATAAGAGATTTTTTATAAACAAAAGATTGAAAAAACTTACGTCCTATTATAAATCCTTCATAGAAGAGCAATTGTTAAAAATCACATAAAAAATCATGGATACTGGGCAAAAACCACAGATATCGGGTATAAAACCCTTAAAATTATAAAATTTCAGATTAATAAAAAAAATTTTTACACACTTTCAATTTTTGAGAACATACATCTGTTTGCCAGTTTGACCTACTTAGAAGTGTGTACAATTGTACAAGTCATACAGTCTTTTTCAATTTATAATTTTAATGTTTTAATTTTAAAATAAATCGAATTTATGTCTTTACGTCGCTTATGTATAATTTTTATGTAAGCCTTATATTGTAATCTATCATGGCTTTCAGCACCTAAAGAAAGCAATATGGCCGAAATCCAAATAAAACTATTTGGTCTATAGACAGATAATTGTTAAGATCAAATGGTTTTATTTTATACCTTTCCAAGAGCATATATCCTACATAAAAGCATGGTTGCCTTGGAATTAAAACCGTTTAGTTTTAATGCTGCTGTCAATAATGCCACTCGGTTTTAATGTGAATCTAATATAAAATCGAGGCGTCGTAGTGCTGTGTTTGTTGTATTTTTCTTTTAAAATGACAAGTTCGTTTATATTTTAAGTACTTGCGACTTATTTCTTCCATACTAACTGTACTTCCACTTTTTACAACACACTACACCACTGTTTCGCTCTAAAACAAATGGCCGACCAATTTGAACATGAGAAATGGACAAATTGATTCAGTTAAGAGCGTTTGGTTTTAATATAACCTACTAATTGCTTTTATGAAAGCAACTTTAAAGCAAATTAAAAAAAAATAGTTTTAAGGCATACGTTTTACTGACATAATAGTCTTGAGATCAAGTAGTTTTAATAATAGGTTTTATTAGTCATATTAGGAGAATTTTTAAAACTGCAATAAA
The DNA here is from genome assembly GCF_917563875.1 of Diabrotica virgifera virgifera. NCBI lineage: Eukaryota > Metazoa > Arthropoda > Insecta > Coleoptera > Chrysomelidae > Diabrotica > Diabrotica virgifera. Next base: position 127,548,917 of record NC_065452.1, read on the forward strand.
ACTAAAAGGTAGCAAACTAGAATCTAATAAAACCAAACAGTCCGGAAGTTCTTCATAAAACTAATTAGTTTTAAAGTGAACAGAGAATAAACCATTTTAAAACTACAATAAGACAAATTATCTATTAAGATTAATTAGTCTTATTTAATACTCTTATTAGATACTTTAAAACTAGTGACAAATGCTTAACAGTTTTAAAGTTCTGGCAGTATATCTACAAGGTAACCTTAAAACCATTATCTTCTTATTTACCACAATAAAACCTTTATAAACCTTAAATAAAACTAAAATGTTTTTATTGTGCTACTTGGGACACCATTGTCTAATATTACGCAACCATGAAAGTTTCTTTCGACCAATCCATCTCTTTCCTTCCACTTTTCCTTATAGCATAAGTCGAAGTAGATGGTATTTAGGTCCTCTAATTATATGGCCGAAGTATTCTGTTTTTCTCTTCTTTATGATGTTTATGAGCAGACGTTCTGAATTCATCATTTGGAGAACATCTTCATTGGAAGTGTGCGAAACCCACGATATCTTTAGGATTCGTCGATAGCACCACAATTCGAATGCTCCTAATTTATTTATCATTGTGGTTTTTAACGTCCACGTCTCACAACCATACAATAATATAGACCACACATAGCATTTCAGGACATTCTTGAAAATATTCATCGACAGGCTTCGGTTACACAAAACTGGTTTCCAGGTCATAAAAAATGAGATATTTCGATCCTGGTTATTACCTCTTCACCCAAGTGGCAATTTACATTTAACCAGCTGCCAAGGTATTTAAAATGGTTTACTTGTTCTATCTCCTCTCCATCATGAGAAAGCACACCTTGATCTACATTAATCTTTCCAACTGCCATCCACTTTGTCTTTGAAATATTGATTTTTAGGCCTCAGTACAAACAATAGAGCCAAAAAATAGACCTAAACATTCCATGAAAATATGACAGAGAGAGAGAGTAACTGACAGCCGCACATTGGTTCCAAATTCTGAAAACGTGGTCTGGTCATTTAGTGTGACCAACTAGTCCGAAAAATCCAGGACATGGCCCGAATTACGAAGTCGTGTCCTGGCGTCCCGGACAAGGCTTCCGGATCATCCGAATTTTCAACGGTTTGGTAAAATTCTATTTTGAAATTTTGAATATTATTCTTCTAAGAATTCACATCAAACTGAATTGTTGGGACGAAAAAATGTTTGATTTTTAAAAGCTTTTTTCTCATTTTAAGCAAATTCAATTGTTCGACAAATATGATAGTAAGATGTAATCGCCATAAAAATGTTCTGAAGCTGTTTTCTTGTGGCATGTTTGACAATTATATTTTTGATGGGATTAAGCTACAATTGGTTGTAATGATAATTAAATTTTTATATCAACTTAAGGTTATATTAATATAGAAATCCATCAGTTGATTTTCTAATTTTTCTCAAAGTTTGAGAATGAGATCCGAATTGGAAGTCAAAACGTCAAAAACTAACAAAAATGTAATTATCATTCCAACCAATTGTGGCTTAATCCCATCAAAAATATAAATGTCACCATAAAATGGCCCGATTTTCATTGAAAAGTCCCGGATTTTAGATATTTTTTCAGCATTGTCCCGAATTCGACTTAATTGGAGTTGGTTACATTAGTCATGATGTAAAAAAAGTCCCTATCTACAAGGGATCTTGTAGGTACTTTTATGTTAACCCTCAACTGGTGTGGTGATTTAGTTAACCTTCTAAGGTATGTTGGATCAATGGTGACCCGCAAGTACCTATAAATCCTGCACGATTTTACAAATGCGAAATATGTTATGTTGTAGTGAGTTTATTTTATTAATTAAACGTTTAGGGAAAATATAGAACAAGAAAAAAATGGATACAAATTATATACCTTATTATTATGAATTAAACATAAAAATTTATTTTTTTTGCACTTTGATACAAAAACTAACAAAATAGTAATAGAAATATTAAAAAACGCCAATCAGATTAAATACTTTTTTTCCAACTTATTTATGTTCGTCCTGTAAAAAAAGAAATAAAAAAAATAAGAATTTTAGTCAAAAGTCTATAAAGTTATAGGCTGTTTTGTACCTTGAAATTATTTGAAGACTTAAGTTTTCAAAAAATAGTTGCCGTACGCCCAATGGTTGTATATCAACCGAGAGTAAGTGTAGAAAATAGGAGTATTCATAGCTGACCAGTGCCGTACGCCGATTGCAATATTTGTTAAATTGTCAAACTAAATTTTGTTGGGTCAATATTGACCCACCATACCAGTTGAGGGTTAACAGTAAAGTTGTTTTCTCATCATATCGTAGAGTCGTAATACGCAGGTATAAGGATCAGACCGGATGTATTCTTATTCATAGCTCAGGAGCAAGTGTACGAAGTAATTTTGGCCGGCAGTGAAAGTGAAAAAGGTATATTGAAAACGCTGTAAAACGTTATGTAGTTTATCAATTTAATATATGTATTCTTCTTTTTCAAGTATTCATTAATGTAATTATAACAATAAATGCATAAAATTTGTTAATGGATAAACAGAAAAAATATACTTGAAACAAGTAATCAAATTTTTGTAAAAATACAATCATAAAGTACATAATTCTGCCATTAACTTTTGTTAATCTCAAAATGTACAGTACGAAGATACATAATATCATTGGTTTAGCTGCCTTTAACTGTCTTTGCGTTGGTGGCAGTTGTTTGAATACAAAAGTGTGCAATGACGCATATTAGATGATTCTGGCGGTTGTTGAGTATGTATTGGTAGTTGTGCATAAGTAATAGGTTCAGAATATTGTACTTCAAAAATAAGTTGTATTCGTAATTAGCAATTTCAAAAGTCCCTTATAATACAAAAATCTGCGTTTAAAATAAAATTTTCGAATTTCTTTCCGCCATATTGGATCTGCCATTTTGTTTTTCATGTAATCAGCGATTCAGATTTGTGAGCAGCGATGTTAAGTTACTAGATTTGGAAAAAAATATGCCGTTTTGATTGATATTTTCAATTTATTTCCACCGTATTGGATCCGCCATTTTGTTTTTCCAAAAAAAAAATGTCAGATTCGTAATCAGCGATGTCAAAAACCATTAAATAGGAAAGTAATTCCAAAGTGTATGAACAATAATACGCTTTTAAGGTTCATGAACACGTTTTGGCATTTGGAACCACGGCACAATACGGTATGAAATGGACAAAAAGTCGTTTAATAAAATTTTATAACTTAATAAAAATAACTGTAAAGCAAAATAACACAAAATTCTATTTAAAAAAAATTATCAACTTTCATCACTTACACCAGACAAAAGTATAGGAATTAATTATGTAAACATGTATATTTGTTATTATTTTTTATTCACTGATAAACACTACAGCAAAGGTTAAATTTACTATATTGCATAATATTTATTTTTATTGTATTCTAGAAAGTTTTAGCTATAAAAACTTTTAATAACTATATTTACATATTATATTTTCTGTGCTTTTCCGGGCTTGCCTCCGCGTTGAATAATTTTGTTTTTAGAAAAACCATTGTTTTGACGACGTTTTCACCTGATGTTCAAGAAGGCCAAAGTTTTATAAAACTATTATTATTTACTGTATTAATAACTAAAGCTGACAGTTGCTTTATGTGTTTTTAAAGGATCAACAATAACAATGATTGTCGCTTACTTACAGCGAAGTAGCCAATTATAGTGAGATAAGGTTTCAGCTAGACGGAGCTCCAGCTCATTTTGACGTAAATGTTCGGCGTTATTTAGATCAGACTTTTCCCGAGCGATGGTAGATTAGGTACACTAAAATTGCAATAAAGATACACTAGAAATAAACAAACCAAGACACGTTGAATGTTAAGGCGGGTTCTCATTAGTCAATCTCATTGATCAATATCCTTGATTCTATGCTATAGAAGAAAAATAGATTTATATGAACGTCGATTCAGCGATATTGTTCTATCATACGGTGTTTCAATAAAAGTGAAAAGCCTGCCTACTTTGGATAGATCAATGGAAATGATTCTATCAAATAGAACAATGGTTGACAGTGAGAACTAGCGTTCAGTTGCGTTGAAGTGTATTTTGTGGAGTTAAATAGTAAGCATAATATGAGATGAGGTTAAGTTCTTTGTGAAAACCATAGACATATTATAATTTCGTGAACAATATCAAATTTTAAATGGAGAGACAACCATATCTGCAAGTTTCTTTAACTATACCAGAGAGGGAGTGCTATGGATAATTAGGAGTGAACAATATAAAAATATAATAAAGCGGGAAAAAAGCTATGAAGCTAATCGTTTTGGAATGGAAATAGAAATCCTGACTCTAAACGATATTAAAAATAAAATTAAAAGTATCCGGACAACCTACAAAGTTGAACTGAATAAAATATTAAAAGCAAATAAAAGTGGTACAGGAACAGATGATCTGTATAAACATAAACCACCATAAACCAAAACGTTTAAGAGGTGTTTCCGTTGCAAAAGAGAGTCAGAGATGTTCTTGTTTTCCTATTTTTAAGTACGTTTTTTAAATATTCACACCCAATGCGAAAGCCAGCAGGCACAATTTTCTTCTTTACAGCCATTATTAAAGTTAGCACTTTGTAGACCGAATTCAATATCCTTGAAATAGTGTGAATTTGAATTCTATGTTCAGTTGCATAGAATCAACGCTATTGATCAATGAGGTTGACTAATGAGAACCCGCCTTTACTAATAGCATTCCCATATCACGATTTACAATGTACAGCTGGTTCCTAAAAAAATTGATACGACTCTTAGTAAGATTTGATCATTTTGAGCAGTGTATTAAATACCGACCAATCAAATTTTGACTGGTCTGACATTATATTATATTTATTATGACAGACAAATAATAAAATAAACAAACAAACAGCTGATTACATGTTAATTCATAAATTGTAATAATTATTAAGGTCTAAATTTTGACATTATTTTGAATTCCTGCATTTTATAAAGCGTATATATAAATGATTATTTCATTCATAGGAGATTCTGACCAATAGAAAGCTACAGAAATCTAAATTAAAACGATAATTTTTGATAATTTCCCGTCGTCAAATATATTACGTCAGATGCCCTTCGTTGCTACGAAATAATACATTCAGTGACATTAATGACAATTAATGTTTTAAAAATTATAAAAGTGATGACTTTCAACCGTAAAATATTTATAACAGCTGTGTGTTTAATTGTACTAATTTGTACTTACATAAATAAATTACAATAAAATTTTGGTTTTGAACAGTTTTATTCATGAAATAATCGCAACAAATTGCACTCGATCTCTTTTTTTTAGAGTTCTTGTGCAATTACTACTGATAGTTTTTACATAAAATAGGGTTGTTATTATTTTTAATATCATTAAGGAATAAAACAAACGACTTAATTCAACAATATATTAAAGTAAGAATTGTTTTAAAACTGTTGTTCTGCGTACGTTAAAATGGTTCGCTATGGCAGATAGTGACCAAACATCTTCTAATTTCGTTACAATTCTTGCTTTTAGTACTTTTGCTAGCATGTGGAGCCATTTTTTGAGGTTGAATAGAATAAGTTATCTGACAAATTTTAAGATTTGGCAGTGACAGTGACAGTATGTAAATAACAAATTTTGTCCTTCAAAATACACTGCTCAATTTTCTACAAAATACGCTTTAAGAGTCGTATCAGTTTTTTTAGGAACCAGCTGTATATACATTGTAAATCCCAAATCATGATTTACAAAGTTTATACATTGTAAATAATGATTCGGGAGTGCTCCTCTTAGCATTCAACGTGTCTTGGTTTGTTTATTTCTAGTGCCTTTATTGTGATTTTAGTATACCTAATCTACCAATCCATCGCCCGGGAAAAGTCTGATTTAAATAACGCCGAACATTTACGTCAAAATGAGCTGATTTGATACGGGTAATATGACCCGTATGCGCGCCAATGAGAGAATGCAAAACTCTTACTTGTATGTCAAACAATGCGCAATAACTACCTCTTAAAACCTACCAAATTTCAATTGCATATCTCAACCAGTTTTAGAGCAATAAATAAATCGTCAGTTTGTAAGAAAAAATTCAACATCCCGTATCTCGGAAACGAAGCATTTGCGGACATATGTTTATCAAGCAAACTCATTATTATTTCATGCAAAATTACCCCCTTAAAGGCTTATTTGCCGCACTTATTTAGAAATATCCTCTATTGATGAAGAACATGGCTAGTTGTTAAAGTATTTTACACCAGGGAAATAAGGCAAAAATATACCATGTTCGGGACACTTGAGCAGCCAGGTTGCAAATGGGGTTTTTGATACTATTTACCTAATACATTATAAATACAAAAATGCCCGTCACAGTTTGGACGAGAACTTTAGTTATTAACAAATAAGGGTCAAAGATGAGAGTTTTTTCGTTTAAATCGCTACAGGTAAAAATAGGGTAATTAAATGTCTTATTTACAATATTTTTCTTTTAGTAGATGAGCCAAGGTTTAAAATACCGTTTTTTGAATTTTGGTCCGATTATTTGTTGCTTCGGATATTGCAAAATAAAACTAAAATTTCGAAAATAAAAAATTTGCTATAACTTTTGCGAAAATGAATTTAGGACTTTCATATTGCATGAAAAGTTGAGTCAAACAGTCCACACAATGCACAAAAAATTTTAAGATGATGCGTCAATTAGTTTAAATTTTATTCAATTTGTTTATCCCAAAGAGCTTTTTTTTCGCAATGTTATTGTTCAGAAAATAATAATGATACAGCAATTCTGTGATAACAACATGAAAGAAGAATAGTCATATTTTCAACGTATTTAAAAAAATCATTAAAAAGTCATTTTTATCACTCAGAAAACATTTTACTAAAATAGAGTCATTTTTGGCTTATAAACATTTTGAGTAACTGTGTTAATATTGACTGTAGGCTAAAACTACAATGGAATTTAAAAAACTGGTATTTTTATACGAATTTTCAAAGAAAAACTTTTCGCCAAGTTAACTACTAACTACGGTCAAAGTTGGCCACTTTTTTTATTTAATTGACGGCTACTTTGTTTATAACAATTAAGCAACCTAACTACAGCCATTTTGAAGTTGAAGATTATAGGTTCAGTGCCGGATTTAGGGTACTTGCGGCCCTAGGCCAAATTACCCCGAGCGGCCCCCGATAACTTCACGATTATGTAATTAAAGCATAAAGCACATAATATTAATACATAACGTTTATTTTAATTTTACTTTTTAAAATTGGTACAACATTGGTACTACAAAAAGTACATTGGTAAATCACATTGAACATTTTGACAGGCGACATTTTGCGCCTCTGCCCTTAATTGTTAAAATTAAATAGCATTTGTTTCATCCGGTGGAAAATTAGATACAGGTGACAGCTAAAGACTAAAAAAAGCCGAGTTGAAAAGACATTGGGTGCGTTCGGACGACCATAGCGGCTGGCTGCCAGCAGAAATCGGCTGAGTGGTTGCATCCAGCCGTGATAGGGAAAGCTTAGTAAATCTCTCAGCGGCTGGCTTCCAGCGGTGACGTCTGACAGCTACTGCTGGCTCAGCTGTCCAGCCGCTGTGGTCGTCCGAACGCACCCATTATAAGTAAAAGAACAAGCAAAAGAATATGAACTGTATAACAGTAATAGGCCACGGTACTGAAAAATAAAAATATTAAGAATAGGTACCACAAATAAACTTTTAGATCGTTAAATTGTCACATTATTCTCTTATACTGAAAAAAAGTCAATGTCATGTTCTTAATTTGGGTAAAGTTGGATTAGTGATTAACATTGACACTCACTCCACTCCATACTCATAATAAATCTCATATCTACACTCTAAACACTCACTTTTCTAGCTTTTTTAGCTGCAAAATCTTTAATCAAATCGTTAAGGGGATGCGTACGTAGTTTCGGCTTTAATGCTATTTAAATGGGATTCATTTTTTTCAAATCCTGAGAAAACTAATACGTATTTTTGAAAAATTTAAATGTAGAACGAAAGATTACGTTCTTACCGAGGGCCTAAAGTCCCTGAAAACTTCTGTAATATTTATTTTAATAAGTTACAGGGGTGAAAAACTAAGAGAAAATGTAGTGTGATTTTTAATTTCAAAAATCTCGTTCAAAATTAACTTTCTATTTATTCTAAGGGACTTTCAGCCCTCGATAAAAATTTAGTCTTTCATTCTGCGTTTAAATTTTTAAAAAATATTTCTTACTTTTCTCAAGATTTGAAAAAAATGGACACCATGTCCGTGGTGATATTTTCCAAATCGAACATTCGCTATCTTTGTCATACAACGCACTGAGTCAAATAGAATATGATGACAAGACAGTGACAATTTTAAATATTTGACATGGCATCGGGAATATTTTGAGTTGTTGATTAAATAATATTGATACTGTATTTGATAAATAATTGGTTTAAAACGTGAACTTAATAAAAAGTGAATTGTTTGTTATTTATGGACGATCCAAGCAGAGAATTGACCAGGATATATTCTGTGATCCAAGTATTTTGTTGTTAAAGATGTTCACAAATTATAAGCGTTCCATAGTAACAATATATTATTAAAAAATCACTTTAACACTTTTTCTATTTTCTCGATTGAGCAATAGTTTTTGTTGTACAGTATATAAATTATTACAATCACTGGATACATAATTAATGAAAAAATAATCATATTTATTAACTGAATTAATAATTTGCAATTATACAAGTACCAGTTATCCAAGAACATTCAAAAGCCATCTCTTTAAAGTTAATGATGACATTGACAAGTAGTAATATTTACATATCCATACCAGTGAGAATTTTACTACACGTAATTTGCCGTGTAAAGACAGAATAGCCGTAAAAATAGGGATAGCCGTAAAAATAGGGATAGCCGTAAAGATAGGGATAGCCGTAAAATATTTGCGTATTATGTACCGATGGCCTTAAAGTCTAAGGCTTGAAAAAGCTCTTAGCATTTGAAACAAAACTAACCAAACTAGACAATCTAGAATCTTCGTCAATTTTTGATTATTTTCAACACGCTGAATGATCTTTCTCCAGATGCATTAGATGTCATCATGCATAGTAGAATGCGCAAAGCCGTGTCCATATTCGGACACGGCTTTTTTTACACATTTTTTTTACCAAAAAAGTTTTTTTAGAAAACGCTGCGGCCCCCTTTTGCTTGCGGCCCTAGGCCGCGGCCTAGTCGGCCTAGTGGTAAATCCAGCACTGTATAGGTTATGTGTATAAGTTTGAGTAAACTTTGAACCTCAACAGAGTGGTTAATAAAGCTTTAAAAATGGCGTCCGAACGGAATAAATTGGTGGTCGGCGGAGGGGAATTACTGAAATACGTGCACTCAAAAAATGAAACTGATTCTGCAAACATATGCTGCGATTAATATCGCTGGAACTTGTTGGTGGATTTTGATCATCATTTTTTTAATTTGTATGTACTCGTAGTCTTATAGAGTAGGTTATGTACACACAACCCCACCTTAAATTACAAAATGTTAGGGGAACTCCCCTTATCACTCAGAGATATGAAAATTAGATTACGTCCGATTCTAAGACCTACCGAATATACATATATAATTTCATAAAAATCGGTTAAGCGGTCTCGGAGGAGTATGGAAACTAACCCTGTGACAGGAGAATTTTATAGATGTAAATATATAGATGGCTATTAACAAATAGGGGTTGGTGATAGAAGAGTGAAAATTAAGGGTTGTATGTATTTTTTAATTCTACAACATATAAAATTAAGGTAGATAATTTTGTCCAAAAAAAATTTAAAAAAATGTCAGGGGGCGCAACCCCCCTTATAACTTATGGGTATAAAAAATAGATTAAAACCTCTTTAACGTCCTACAGGATAAACGTGTAAAATTTTATAAAAATCGGTCAAGCCGTTTCGGAGTAGTATGGTAACTAACACTGTTACAGTAGAATTTGATGTATATAGAAGTAACTGCGAATTAAATAATAAAAGTGGCTAACTTTGGACCTAATTAACCTAGGCAAAAAGTTTTTTTTTCTGAAAATTCGTATAAAAATACCAGCTTTTGAAATCCTAAACTAGATTTACTCTATAGTCAATATTAACAAAGTTATTCAAATTGTTTAGAAACCAAAATTTCGGAGTGATAAAAACGAATTTTTATGATTTTTTTCAATGCTTTAAAAACACAACTGGGAGCTGAAGGCTATAGTTGGGATTTAATTTCAGTATTTTATAAATGCTAGAGTTCGAGTATTCCATGCCATAGAGTGTGGTGAACTTCGAGAAAAAAACTACATTTCGATACAGTGATAATTTACCTGTCTATCAACAATTTTATTACAGAGATATTGTTAAAGGAAAAGGCTATAACATATTAAAATAATCACTTAAATTGAACAACAGGTTTAGGAAATTTGAGACATCAAAAATGACCCATTTTTAAGGTGGTGCGTTAATTTCTTGGAGTAGTGTACCTACATATTATGGATAATTCCATAATAGTTCTACTTTAAAAATATGTTCTTTCAATGTGAACCTAGTATTTTTACTACTCAAGAATCCAGTTCCAGGTATTAGTTTTTCTGTTTATAAAGCATTTCCTTGTGAAATATATGTATCGCTGGAAAACCTTATTCCAAGGTGACTCAGGTACAAATGAGATATTTAAAGATGAATGTATGCTTACTTTAGGTAATTTGATCGAGTAACTTTAGCTAAATCGTGATATATTTTACAATTCCATAAAACGCAATGCATTTAATGTTATGCTCTAGTTTAGTTTTTTCTTTCAATAAACGTAGTAGGTATATTATCAAAAAGCACATAAATGCATATACACGATAGTGATGTAACGAATGTCATTTTTTAATATTCGCGAATACGAATGCGAATGCGAATATCTGCTACTGACATTCGCGAATGCGGATGCGAATGCGAATGTTCAGTTTTTTTTTTAATTTGTTTCTATTTTTGTAATGTTTCCTAAATTTTTAATGAAAAGTTAAGTGATATTTAGTGTAAATCAATCTGAATCTTAAGCTTTATTACATAATACCAAATAATAAAAAAAAAAGTGAAGGCTGATAATGTGATTATACAAGGTTAAGTTCTATCTATCTATTGCCCTTCATTTGTCCAAAGTTGAACGTAGGACTCCCCCTTACTTTTCCACTCTTCTCGGTTCAGTGCTAATGCTGTCGATCTGGTCGCTGCGTATCTCTTTAGGTCATTCGACCATCTCGTATGTGGTCTGCCCCTTCCTCTTTTGTAGTCCCAAGGTCTCCAGTGAGTTATCGCTTCATTCCATCTTCCATCTCTTTGTCTGCTGTTGTGTCCTGCATATTTCCATTTGAGAGTAGCTGCATGTTTGAGATTAAGTTACCTTTTCTTAATAAAAAAAGATCAGAAGTGAATAGATTTCGATTTTATTAACCTAATATTATCTTAAAATTATTTTTTTCTGGTTTTCATATTCGCAAAACATTCGCACAAATTTCGCGAATGCGGATGCGAATGCGAATATGCAAAAACATGCGAATATTCGCGAATGCGAATGCGAATACGAATATTCGTTACATCACTAAATACACGAACGCTTACCTAATGCAGAAATAAAATGTAAATACTGTAGAAATGAGGCGGGGTAGCATTATGTACATTTTGTATACATATAATCAGCAAATGCATAAATCAACAAAAAGCTGAAAAAGACAAAAGTGCGTCGTGAATATTAATAATTATACAGGAAAACAACAGTTTTGTTGTGTGAGAGGAGCAAATGATTTTTAATGACGCAGGTCGACAAACCAGAAACCTAGAAAACCGAGTATACTTTTCGGAAGGTTTTTGGTGCGTTGAATACGAAACGAGTTCCAAATTGCCGAAATGGATCTGGTTTCTGAGATACAGTAAAACCTCCGTTAACCGAAACCCTTTTAACCGAAACATCGGTTAACCGAAATGGCTGACAGTTACAAAAAGTTCGTCAATAAAAAGTGAATTTAAAAAAAAGCAAAAATTAAGGAAAATGAACATGAGTGTTTTTTTAAAGAAATCTGCTATTTTCTTCTGTGTTTTTTTTTGATAAAGATGTTTTGCAGCTATATCTCTCCAATACCATGTAATTTGATATAAAAAGAATACAAAAAACAATGATATTTTTAACCGAAATTCTTGTTATCCGAAACGGCCTTCCCCCAATTATTTCGGTTAACGGAGGTTTCACTGTACCCTAAACTAAAAGTGCAAAAATGGGGTTTTTAACCATTTTTGAAGTTAAAAGTACATTTGAGTAAAGGCACTAAAGTCTGTCTCTTTCAAACGCAGTTGAGATTGTTCAAGTATCTTTTTTTTTGCAGATCGGTAATCGGTTTTGCAGATTGGTAATCGTTACATCTAGAAAGTTTATGGAATTATTCTGTTCTGTTTCTATTGTAAACTCAATATTACTATGAAGTGAATTAATATATGATAGAAATTGGTCAAGTTGTCTGTTAGTTCCTGTAAAGCATACTAGTATATCATCCACGTATCTCCACCAATATCCCGTATCCAGACAACTTGACCAATTTCTATCATACATTAATTCACTTCATAGTAATATTGAGTTTACAATAGAAACAGAACAGAATAATTCCATAAACTTTCTAGATGTAACGATTACCAGACTACACAACAAACATGAGTTCTCCGTATATCATAAACCTACCCATACTGACACAACTATACACAATTCATCATCCCATCCTACACAACAAAAATTGGCAGCCTACCATAGCATGATACATAGACTGACAGAAATTCCCATGACAAAAAATAACTTCGAGATAGAACTAAACATCATTAAACAAATAGCAGTAAACAATGGCTATAACGAACAAACAGTTAACAAAATTTTAAATCAAAAACTCCATAAAAAAGCCCTGAAATTAGTGTATCCACCACCACAGAAAGAACCAGTACCTTCTGCTCTCTCACATATACTGGCAAGATAACAACAAAAATAGCCAGATACATAAAAAAGAAAGGAATAATACCAGCTTTCAGAACTAACAACAACTTAAGCAAATATATTAAGAACAATAAAAGCCGAAAGAGAAAGCAACTACAGAGTGGTGTGTACAAACTAACTTGTGGTGACTGTCCGAAAACGTACATCGGTCAAACTGGCAGAACTTTTGACAAACGGATAGCAGAACACAAAAGGGCTTTCAACAATAGAAAAACAGACACTTCTACATACGCACCTTCTAGATCATAATCATTCTTTCAATGAAGAGTTTCAAATTCTGCATATCCAAAATAAAGGCCTTAAGCTATCTTTTTTAGAATCTATGGAAATTAATAAACTGAAAAATACAGATATAATTCTGAATGACCAACTCGAGACAAACAGCTCCCCACTCCTCAATCTCTTCAGTTAGAGACTTAAAAAGGCAAACACATTGTAAATTATATCACTTGAGAAAGGCATTCTGCCGAAACAGCTGTAGTCACATAGTTGTAAATAATAAATTTTGTGGAAGTATAAAAAACAAAAGTTTTCAGTGTTTTATTGTGAGATAAAATGAACTTCCATCAAGTAACGGTCGAATCCATCAATTATTTAAAGAAGTGAGAGATCAACTACAAAAATCAAGTAGACTGACAGACCTTATGGCAAATCCAACGTATTAGAAGCACTGAGAATAGATGAAGTCAAGAATTTATAAAGCCAGTGTAAGAACAAATGAATATTATGCATCAGAAATAATACCAGACACAGCCACAAGGCCACAACACAAAGACTACTGGAAACAGCAGAGATGAGCGTACTAAGAAGATATAATTATTATAGGAAATATGCCGAGAGATCGAAAGAGGAGTGAAGATAATAACGTGTAAGTCATTAGTGTTCCGATTAATTTTGAAGAAGTTGTTGTCTGACCTTTTCAAATAACAAAATAGAGCATGCCGAAATGAGATACTTAAATCATATTCATAAAGTATTGATAAGCCTTCAAGAAATGTTGAAATGCTGTCGAGTTGAAAATATAATCTTCTTTTCCGTCGACTAGTGGATATATCAGGTTGCAGGATAAATTTTGATAAGCTTATGTGGAATCAATTACAATAAATGAAAGATAAGTACTTGCTAAGAAACAACAACAAGGGTTTTACATAATATGTTTATATGTGATTAAGCCACAATTAATGTTGTAATTAAAATTACATTTTTAAATAACTAATCACGTTTCGAATTGAACTTCGGGAATCGTTGCCAAAAAAGATTATTCTAAAAACTCCGGGAAGATTTTTGATATTCTGGTTTATATTTTATGTACTTGTCTACCGGCAACAGCTTAAATACAGTAATAGTATGTATATCTGAACTTGATACTTATGGAAAATAGGTTATATTAAGATTCAACTAAACACAATGAAATTATAGTAGATAGAAGATCTATTAATGTTTAATTGATCAAAATATTAGTGAACCATCAGATAATAGACTCCACTGAAAAAGAAAAATCGCCTCAATACTAAAACAGCACAAAAATTTCGGGAGTCTTGGTTAAATGAAGCTGAATTTTTAGACAAGTCTTTAGACAATGGTTAACTGGAGATCCTGCTAACATTTATACAGTTAAATGCAAATTCCAATATGAGGAGATAGGAGATAGAAGATCAGAATGGATTCCGTGCTGGCAGATCTTGTGTTAATATATTTGTACTTCAACACTGTTCGTTGACTTATGCTTATGATACAGTACCCCGAAAAAGATTATTTGAAATATTGTCGAATCCTAAGTAATGTATACATCAAGAATATAGCGAACATATACCTACATAAATACAAAATTGCTGTTAAACTGTAGAATAAAATTTCAGCCGCATTTCCTGCCACAAAAGGCTTACAAGAATGTTCTTTGTCCCCAACTCTATTCAAAATCTATATTCAGGAAGCATTAAACAACCACTAGAGAAAAAAATGCATACGAACGAGAATAGAACTTGGAAATAAGTAAATAACCAATCTTTTCTACGCAGACGATCAACTCTCGATTAGAGATATAAACAAGCTGAAAATGCATTATCAAACAAGCATTATCATAACGAAAATTTTGTTTATTTACGTATTTTAATTCGTAATATGGAAAACTGCTATTATGAAAAGTAGTTTAGAATTAATAATTATGTTTTAATGTGCAATTATATCATTCTAATTTAAATGTTATGAACTATAAAGGTAGTTTACTCTTGATCTAAATTTATATTTTTATATACCTCGTATAAAATTAATAAAACTTTATATAATATGTTGGTTGCATCATAAATCTTAGAACATGAATAGCTTTTTATAAAGAATAACTTTTCTTCGTCAAATTAAAAATAAAAGAGTTATAAATGAAAATGTTGGTATCCATAATTTGAGAAAAACTTTCAAATATTTTTTTCCATTAGAATTGCACATATCAGACCATAATTTTTTATACCAAACAATATTATTTCATATACTGTCGGTTCGCTAAACTCAGACACAACTGGCAAGTGATTTTAGTCAATAATTTTGCCAATTTGACAAAAAAAATAATTACTAATTAGTTAATAATTACTAAATAATTAGTAATTTTGCCAATCTTAGCAAAATTCGCAAAAAACAAAAAAATTACCTACTAAAATCACTAGCCAGTTGTGTCGAGTTTAGCGAACCGACTATACAGGGTGTCCAGAAACTCCACCGACAAACGAAGACAGGAGATTCCTCAGATAATTTTAAGAGAATTTAACCACATTCACCTAGTCCGAAAATGCTTCCTAAGGGAGCTAGAGCTCTTTGAAGATGGCGTCTTGTAATTAGTTTTTCTTAAATACCTCCAGAACGCTTTTAGTTAGAAAAAACGAAAATTAATACACATATTTATCTTCCAGAGATAAATCGATTCCATCTATGGTGACTTTGGGTGGTGGTTTTGGGTGGGGCAACGGTTATTTTATCGCTTAACTTTTTTGTCTTTAACTTTTAAGCACTTTTGATACTGGATTATTAAATTGTGAGGTATTCTAGTACTAAAAGGTACTCTTACTTTAAGTCGGTAGGACACACCGTTTTCTAGAAAAATCGATTTGAAAATTTTTCGTTTCCTGAATTTGAAAAAAATTTTGAAAATTAAAAAAAACGGTGTATTTTACCAACTTCAAGCAAGAGTAACTTTTAATACTAGAATACCTCATACATTAATAACCTAGTGTCAAAAATCCTTAAAAATTAAAGACAAAAAAGGTATGCGATAAAATAACCGTCGATCTACCCAAAACGGACGCATATGACCGGTACTAGAAATTCACAATTAATAAAATCGATTCATCTCTGGAATATAAATAAATGTACCAATTTTGGTTTTTCTAAATAGTTTTTTTTTATTGAAATTTTTTTTGATATTCAAACAACGAAAAATTTTCAAATCGATTTTTATAGAAAACGGTGTATCCTATCGACTTAAAGTAAGAGTACCTTTTAGTACTATAATACCTTACATTTTAATAATCCAGACTCAAAAGTGCTTAAAAATTGAAAACAAAAAAGTTATGCGATAATATAACTGATGCCCTACCCAAACGGACGCCTATGAGCGGTACTAGAAATTTGCAATTAATGAAATCGATTTATCCCTGGAAGATAAATATGTGTACCAATTTTCGTTCTTCTAAATAGAAGCGTTCTGGAGATATTTAAGATAAACTAATTACCAGACGCCATCTTCAAATAGCTCTAGCTTCTTTAGGAAGCATTTTCGGACTAGATGAATTTGGATTAAATTTGGTTTTTTTGTTGAAAACTGAACATATTTATTCGCAAATAACTCGAAAAGTATTGACTTAGTGAAAAAACTGTATAGAACAAAAGTTGCTTAGAATTAATCAGTTTATCCAATTCCGGACTTATTTTAAAGGTTTCTTTTTCCCCAAAACTCACCCCCAGGGTAAAAGCACACATCGGCACAATATCACTTGTTTTGTTTGACATGTTAGCTACGTGTATGCCAAATTTCATGTCAATCCAAGTGGTTTTTTTAAATTTCGAGCGAAAACCGTGAGTAAACGTACTATAAACCGTTATTTTTGCAATAATTTATTAATAACAGGTCGGAACGTGGTTTAAGCTATCACGACTAGTGACAATCGATTTAGCGTATAAAAATACTATGAAAAAGACTACAAACTTGCTGTAGATAACGCATTTCGAGATTTTCGGCGAATAAACAATTATTTTGTTATGAACAAAATAAGAACAAATTTTGAGTAATCGCAACTAGTCGCATTCGATTCAGTGACCAAAAATACACCAGAGAAGACCTTAACACTATCAATTTATTTACAGGGCTTCTAATAATTCCTGAAAAATACCCAAGTTTACCATAATTTGTTAATAACAATTAAACGCACCACATATGGGCTTCCAGACCACTTCCATTGGATTCAGCGACCCAAAAAACCTATAATACCACCATCAAATCGCGGCGAACTAAAAGTGCCCACGGACCCCCTATGTTGCGACTAGACTAATGAGGAAACTTCATGAGGAGACTTTTTCGCTTCGCCTGCATGATATATATACATTTTGGCTTTATTTGTCTTCATATCATGAATACGAAATACATTTAACCAAATCTGGCGCATATAAAAAACTTCTTAAAACTGAAATTGACTGCAGAAACCCGTTGAGTGATGTCGCTTGACAGGTTTCTGCACTAAACTCAATATTGTTGTTGACATATGGACCACTTCGAGTCATGCCTTTTGACGGGTTTCTGCACTAAAATGTGTGTTTATACTCAAAGAATCAGAATCTGTATTAAACTCATTTTTGATAAAAATGTCAGTTGATGGGTTTCTGAAATAAACGATTCAATTATTTAATGCCATAAAATTGATTATTACTTTTTCTCATTTGCTATAATTTTTTCAAATTTATTACAATTTTATGACAATGGCCCACTAATTCCACTCTCCAGTATTGGGAACACTGCTTCATGTTCATTCCTAATAAATTTCACATACCTATTAATATACGTCATGATCTGGAAATCCGAAAGAATTAGATACAAACTAATATAGAATGAGAGAAGGGCTGATTACTTTTTCAAATACATACCGGTTTAAAACATTTTTGTACCTCAAGTGATGCTTTGTATTACATTAAATAACAGAACCGGCATTTTCAAGGATTAAAAAGGTCGCCTTATCGGCAACGAACGGATTGCCTAATAACACTTCACCTCGCAAGTCGAGCTATCCGCTTTGAAGGGAACCAAAGTATTTGTCTTGTCCAAACTCAGCACGGCAAGCAACCAACTACACAGGCCGTCCACCTAACATCGTTGTCAAGTCTCCGAACGGTCCGGCAATATGACGATTTTTTTTTACATTAAGCAGGAACCATGTCCTTGATCTCCAAAACGCTGAGATCATTATTAAAATATTTTACATAGACATGCAATTAACATTTTAGAAGTAATTTTTTTATAGAGGTGTTTCAGAACGTTAAAATATGTGCCAACTTCTACGGGGTAAATAATACAAATTCATGACTTAGGACGTTACAAAAATAATAATAGTGAAGGGATAACAGTTACTGTATACAAGACGGTGGAGAGTACAAAAATCAATAAAAGCTTTCTTCTTCATGTGCCTGAAGCCGGGTCCAGATTACATAACAAAACATGTTAATAACAAAGTTATACAACAAATTTGTTGTACAACTTTGTTATGTAACTTTGTTATAATATAGCAAAACATCCAGACTCTATAACAAAAAACAAAACAACAAAATGCGCATAACTTTTGCAGCATTTTAGGTGGATAGCTGGTAGGTTAGGCAGTATATAAAATATCTTCAATTCTCGCTGAAATTGCCCAGTCAACATACGCATTTTTTTTTCAACTTTACTTGTATCTGTTTTCACTTCTGCGGCTATTTCAGTCCATGCGTCGTGTTTTATTTCGATTTTTAAAATTCATAAATGTAGGGTTCCATAATAAATACTCGTTGCTCACGAAATAGCTCAATTAAATTAGTAGTCAGTTCTCTCGACCATTCCATCGCGTAAAGAACCCCACGTGAATAGAACAATGGAAAATTTTGAAAAATCACTCAAGAACGAACAAGGCGATATGACTCCAATGGTTGCTGCTCGTGAACTATGCCAGCCAGAGTGGCGATGAGGTTTAACAACAATGTTTTATAACTTTCTTTGATGTTTACCGACAACTGTTGGATAACATAAAACATGCTATACAACCAGAAAAATGTTATACAACACGGTGTTTTAAAACATTTTTATTTAAAATTTTGTAACAAGTTATGAAACTTTGTTATTTAACATGTTTTGTTACATAGTATGGACCCGGCTTGATCCTTTAAGGACATTGGCCATCATCATGGCCCATTTTACTCTGTCGGCAGCGGTTCTGAAGAGTTATTCTTCTTCCTTGTATGTAGGCTTTAAAGCCTGTTTCGTCTTCAATATTAGCCTCATAAATTGTTAAAATTATCACACCATCTTTTTCTTGGTCTGCCAATACTTCTTCGTCCATTTGGTGACTTATCTCGTGCTATTCGTACTATCCTATCCTCTGCCATTCTACTACTGTGTTCGTTCCACTCCTGTTTCCGTTTTGTCACCCATCCATTTATATCTTCTACATTACATGATCTTCTTATGTTTTCGCTTCTCTCCCTATCCAACAGACTTTTCCCTGATATTCGTCTAAGTATTTTCATCTCTGTTGTTTCTAGTAGTCGTCTCGTTTTAGATGTGTCAGTTCTTGTCTCCGCCGTGTATGTCAATGTAGGTCTAATTGCTGCTTTATAGATTCTTGCTTTTGTGTCTTGTCTTAGGTGTTTGTTCTTCCAGATTGTGTCATTAAGAGATCCCGCCGCTTTACTTGCTTTTAAGCTTTGTTGTCGTACTTCCTCTTCAACATCTCCGTAACTGGTTATATCTATTTCCAGATGTCTAAACTTTGCTTCCTGCTTTATTATTTTCCCATCAATTTCGAGTTTACGTCGTAGTGGGTATTTAGATATTGTCATACATTTGGTTTTTTCTGCTAATATTATCATATTGTATTTCTTGTCTGTTGTATTGAAGATGTGTGTTAATCTTTGGAGATCGTCTTCTGTCTCGGCGATTAATGCGGCGTCGTCTACATAATATAATATTTGATTTCCTTGTTCCCCATTCTGTAACCATGACCTTTACGTACTGCTTCTATTATTATATTAAAGAGCAGTGGGCTTAACGAGTCACCTTGTCTGACTCCGCTTTGTACTGGTATAAACTGTGTTAGTTTTCCATTTATCTTTGCCTGTATTTGATTATGGAAGTAGGTGTTTTCGATGGTTTGTATAATATTGATGTATGTTTCTTATATACAGTAAGTGTAAGATGTTTTCTAATTAAGTATTTTCTATGGGAAATAAGCCACAATTTTACTAAAAAATGAATTTATTAACGTTTCGAAGCCCAAATCGGGTTTCGTTGTCAAAATACAAAATACTATTGTGTATTTTGACAACGAACCCCGATTTGGGCTTCGAAACGTTAATAAATTCATTTTTTAGTAAAATTGTGGCTTATTTCCTATAGAAAATACTTAATTATAAAAATGCCACAAGGAAATAGCTTCAGAACAACATTAAGATGTTTTCGACTTGGATGCGATCGAAAGCCTTTGTCAGGTCTACACGGTGTCCAGAAACACTCCCGACAAACGAAGACAGGAGATAATTTTAAGACAATTTAACCCAATTCACCTAGTCCGAAAATGCTTCCTAAGGGAGCTAGAGCTATTTGAAGATGGCGTCTGGTAATTAGTTTTTCTTAAATACCTCCAGAACGCTTCTATTTAGAAAAACGAAAACTGGTACGCTTATTTATCTTCCAGAGATAAATCGATTCCATTAATTACGAATTTCTAGTACCGGTCATAGGCGCCCGTTTTGAGTTTTTTCGTTTAAATCGCTACAGGTAAAAATAGGGTAATTAAATGTCTTATTTATAATATTTTTCTTTTAGTAGATGAGCCAAGGTTTTAAATAGCGTTTTTGAATTTTGGTCCGATTATTTGTTGCTTCCGACATTGTAAAATAAAACTAAAATTTCGAAAATAAAAAATTTGCTATAACTTTTGCGAAAATGAATTTAGGACTTTCATATTGCAAGGAAAGTTGAGTCAAACAGTCCATACAATGCACAAAAAATTTTAAGACCGTGCGTTAATTAGTTTAAATTTTATTCAATTTGTTTATCTCAAAGAGCTTTTTTTTCGCAATGTTATTGTTCAGAAAATAATAATGATACAACAATTCTGTGAAAACAACATGAAAGAAGAATAGTCCTATTTTCAACGCATTTAAAAAAATCATTAAAAAGTCATTTTTATCACTCAGAAAACATTTTACTAAAATATAGTCATTTTTGGCTTAAAAACAATTTGAATAAATTTGTTAATACTGACTGTATGCTAACACTACAATGGAATTTGAAAAACTGGTATTTTTATACGAATTTTCAAAGAAAAGCTTTTCGCCTAGGTTAATTACGGTCAAAGTTAGCCACTTTTTTTATTTAATTGACGGCTACTTTGTTTATAACAATTAAGCAACCTAACTAAAGCTATTTTGAAGTTGAAGATATATAGGTTATGTGTAAAAGTTTGAGTAAACTTTGAACCTCAACAGAGTGGTTAATAAAGCTTTAAAAATGGCATCCGAACGGAATTAATTCGTGGTCGGTGGAGGAAATTGACTAAAATACGTGCACTAAAAAAATGAAACTAATTCTGCAAAACGTATGCTGCGATTAATATCGCTGGAACTTGTTGATGGATTTTGATCATAATTTTTTTAATTTGTATGTACTCGTAGTCTTATAGAGTACGTTATGTACACACAACCCCACCTAACATTACAAAATGTTGGGGGGAACTCCCCTCATCACTCAGGGATATGAAAAATAGATTACGACCGATTCTACGACCTACCGAATATACATATATAATTTCATAAAAATCGGTCAAGTGGTCTCGGAGGAATATGGAAACTAACACTGTGACAGGAGAATTTTATAGATGTAAATAATATAGATGGCTATTAACAAATAGGGGTTGGTGATAGAAGAGTGAAAATTAAGGGTTGTATGTATTTTTTAATTCTACATCATATAAAATTAAGGTAGATAATTTTGTCCAAAAAAATAAAAAAAAATTCAGAGGGCAACCCCCCTTATGACTTATGGGTATAAAAAATAGATTAAAACCTCTTCAACGTCCTACAGGATAAACGTGTAAAATTTTATAAAAATCGGCCAAGCCGTTTCGGAGTAGTATGGTAACTAACACTGTTACAGGAGAGTTTGATGTATATAGAAGTAACTGCGAATTAAATAATAAAAGTGGCTAACTTTGAACCTAATTAACCTAGGCAAAAAGTTTTTTTTCTGAAAATTCGTATAAAAATACCAGCTTTTGAAATCCTAAAGTAGATTTACTCTATAGTCAATATTAACAAAGTTATTCAAATTGTTTAGAAGCCAAAAATTACTCTATTTTACTAAACTTTTTTCGGAGTGATGAAAACGACTTTTTAATGATTTTTTTCAATACTTTAAAAATATAACTATTATTCTTGCATGTGGTTTCCACAGAATTGCTATATCATTATTATTTTCTGAACAATAACACTGCGAAAAAAAAGCTCTTTGCGATAAACAAACTGAATAAAATTTAAACTAATTGACGAATCATCTTAAAATTTTTTGTGCATTAAATGGAATGGTTGACTCAACTTTTCGTGCAATATGAAAGTCTTAAGGCCATTTTCGCAAAAGTTATAGCACATTTTTTATTTTTGAAATTTTAGTCTTATTTTGCACTTTCCGAAACAAAAAAGGATCGGAGCAAAATTCAAAAAGTGCGATTTTAAATCTTGGCTCATCTACAAAAAAAAGAATATTATAATAAGATATTTAATTACCCTATTTTTACCTGTAGCGATTTAAACGAAAAAACTGCCATTTTTGAACCTTATTTGTTAAAAACTAAAATTCTCGTCCGAACTGTGACGGGCATTTTTGTATTTATAATGTATTAGGTATATAGTACCCAAAAAAATCCACTTGCAACCTGGCTGCTCAAGTGTCCCGACAAAAACCTTATTTCTCTGGACTATTAGTCTCCTTTCTTGAACATTGGTATCGTTATGCTGTTTCTGAAGAGTTCTATTGTTGTTTTTCCAGTGCTTTAAATTTTTCAACCAGGACGTAAGTCGTTTCCCAGATCCTCTTTTTCCTTCCACTGTCCATTGTATAACCAGTCGCATCAACTCATATTTTTCATTTCTTGTATGTGATTAAAGTAGCTCATTTTCTTTCTCTCATAGTGTTGAATATTTCTTTTTCTTTTTTCATCTTTTTTAATGTTTCCGTGTTTGTTGTATGTATTTTCCACATTCTTCGATAACACCACGTATCAAAGCTGGCAAGTCTTTTTTTAATTGCGTTCGTAATCGTCCAGGTTTCCATTCCATACAAAAGGACAGAGAATACGTAACATCTAAGTACTCTAGTTCTAATTTCTATTCTCAGTTTGACATTGTATACTGCCGGCCCTCTCCATGCATCGTTTTATTTCAAGGCTAAAGTCCCATTGTTCATATACCTCACATTCCAAGTAATTTTATCTGGGTAGTTTCTCCATTGCTTTTCCTTTAACGTAGATTGCTTCGTCTTCAATCTTGTTCTTAGTGACAATAATGATTTTGGTTTTTGTTGTGTTCAGAGCTATTCCATACCTCTGGCAGTACTGCGTAGTGCGATCAACCAAAATTAACCCTTCTTTGCTGTCCGTAAAGAGTATTGTATCGTCTTCATATCTGAAATTATTCACTAGTGTTCCGTAAATTGACATGCCTTCATTAACGTCTTCTAGTTACTTACTTACTTATTCCGTGGCGTTACAACCCTTCGTGGGTTTTAGTCGACTCGACAACATGCCTCCACTGTTTTCTGTCTTGAGCAACCTCCATTCAATTCTCCACGCCCATAGTGCTTAGGTCTCCCGCTATATTATCTCGCCACCGGAGTCGAGGGCGTCCGCGTGGTCTCCTTTCAGTTGGGACTTCCTCCCACGCCAGTCTTACTGTTCTTTGGTCAGAATGTCTTCTGAGGTATCCCGCCCATTGGAGTCTTCTGGACTTTATTTCTTTTATGATGTTGGCGGCGTCTGGGTAAAGTTCTTCGAGCTCGTTGTTAGTTCTTATCCTATATTGTCCTGATGCTTCATCCAGAACAGGACCAAAGATCTTCCTTAGGATTCTTCTTTCCCAAACAAGTAGTCTCTCTTCGTTTGCCTTTGTTATCGTCCACGTTTCGCTTCCATAAATCACAACGGGTCGTATGATTGTTTTATAGACGTGTATCTTCGTACGTCTTGTTAGTTGTTTCGATTTTATAAGGTTTTGGAGGGCAAAAAGACATCTGTTGCCGGCCTGAATCCTGTTGTTTATTTCTTGTGATCCGTTATTGTCTTCAGTTATTGTTGTTCCAATATACTTGAATTCTCTAACGCGCTCAAAGTTAAAGTCATCGTTGGTGATGTTCTGACCGATTCTGTCTCTGCTTTGGTTATTGCGGCTCATATATATATATTTCGTCTTGTTTTCGTTGATTTGGAGCCCCATCTTCTCTGCTTCCTTCTCGAACCTCACGAAAGCCTCCTTCATCCTTAATCGTGTGTTTCCTATTAGATCGATATCGTCTGCAAATGCCAGTAGTAAGTTTGGTCCTTCTCGATGAAATACTGTATTCGGTTTTTCGATTCTTGCACTTCTGATTATGTGCTCCAGAGTTAAGTTGAAGAGTTGTGGTGAAAGTGCATCTCCCTGTTTTAGTCCATTGTTGATTTCAAATGTCTCCGAGTATTGTTGTCCAACTCTCACCTTACATCGTAACCGTTCCATACACATCCGCATCAACCTGACTAGTTTTTTTGGAAAGCCAAGTTCCTGCATCGCTGTCCACAGTCTAGCCCTGCATATTCTATCAAATGCTTGTGAAATCTATGAACATCTGATGAAGCTCACGATCAAACTCCCAGCATTTTTCCATTATCTGTTTTATTGTGAATATCTGGTCAATAGTAGAGCGGCCCGGTCTAAATCCTCATTGATAATCTCCAACGATTTCTTCGGTGTATGTTGTGGTTCTTTATAGCAGGATGTTTGCAAGGATATTGTAGGTGGTGTTTAGGAGTGTTATTCCCCGGTAGTTAATACATTGCTTCTAGTGCCTCTAACGTCTTCTAGTGCCTCTTCTTAAATCTTCTAGTGCCCTAAACATATCTTCTGAGTACATATATTAAAAAGTAAAAAAGTAGAGGGGATAGTACACATCCTTGTTGTACTTCTCTTCTTAATGAAATATGTTTAAGATTTTTGTTGGTCTACTAGAACTATGGTTTTCTGATATAGGTATAAATTTGTAACGCTGCTCACATCCTGATCATCTATTTTTCTGTGTTCTGTAAATATGTTCGCAAGCCTTCTGTGTTGTATTTTGTCGAAGGTTTTCTAAAAGTCAACCAGACATATGAATACGATACAGTTGAGATCTCGACACCATTCTATGAGTATATATTATATTATATATAATATATATTATAGTATCTATCTATAGTAAATAATACCTCTCTAGTGCCAAAGCCTTTTCTAAATCCCAGTTAATTTCCTGTTATGCTATCGTCTAGTAGTTTTTTGTAGACACGTTCATGGATCACTCGCAAGAAGACTTTTTGCGTTTTTGCGTTTTGCGTACCACCACAAATAATAATATGTACCACCAGTGGTAGGTACATATACCACAGATTGAGAACCGTTGGCGCCAGAGCATTGCACAACACACTTAACTCACAGTAAGTTCTTATTTGACCCTCCCTCGTAGTGAAGCAAAAGCAGAATAAAACTGATTTATTCTGAAAAAAAATCGCAATATTTTTTAAACAGAATGATTTGGCACGAATACCTATATTTATTAGTTAATAGCTGCGTTATTTTAGCCACGATCCTTATTGGCAAGATTTTAGTTTTATTGTGTTGATGTCTAAGATCAACAAAAAATGTATTTTAAAATAAAGAATTTTTACAGAATTAAAAATAAAATCATTGCGTTTAATCACAACTTGGATGTCACCGCAAAATATTTTAATACACTATAGCTACACCTTTCCCATTAATAAATAGTATACAACGAGCATGTAATGATGGCTATTACTCACGATGATGAAGTTTTCGACACGAGCCGTAGGCGAGTGTCGTAATTCATCAGAGCGAGTAATAGCCATTACATGCAAGTAGAATACTATACTTTTTCTACGATTTTTTTTATTTTAATTAGTAAAAAATATAATTATCAACTACTCGAGATTTAAATTATAATAATTTACAAAAATACCTAAATGCTGTTTACCCCTAGTACGTGGCTGAGTAATTGGTTGCTTACTTTTACCAAATTCTTATGTATTGTAAAAATTCATATATTAATATGAAGAAAACGGAATACTTGGTAATATCGGAAGAAGACGTAAAAAACTTAGAACTAGAAGAACAAGTTGAAATGAAAGGAACGAAGAATTTTAAATATTTGGGCTTTATAATGTCGAAAAACGGAACAACAGAAGCAGAAATAAAAAGTAGATTGGGACAAACAAGATCTTGCATCAGACAACTCCATAATGTAATCTGGAATAAGAACATCAAGGGAAAAACAAAACAAAAATGATATACCCAACAATAGTAAGAAGCATCATGACATATGCCGCAGAAATTAGGGTCATAAACAAAAAAACCCAAAAAAGCATTCTGGCAACCGAAATGGAATACTGGAGAAGATGCTGTGGTCTCACCAGAACAGACACAATAACAAATGAGGAGATAAGGAGAAGAATGCAAGTGGAAAAAGATGCCCTGCAATATATAGACGAGATAAGACTGAAATGGTACGGCCACGTACGCAGAGCAGAAAACACTTGGATAAACAAGGTTGCAGAATGGAGCCCAAGAGGAATGAGAAGAAGAGGACGACCGAGAAGATCTTGGAAAAATGAAGTCGACGAAGCCATGTCTAAGAAAGGATTGGAAGACGGAGACTGGGAAGATCGAAAAAAAATGGAAGTCCTGGCTGACGGAAGGGAAACGGCATTAGCTGTAGACAAACCTTCATATATATATATATATATATATATATATATATATATATATATATATATATATATATCATCAAGAAATAGTCAATCCAAGTTCTATTCGTTTCCGAAAAATTATATGCATAAATTTGTACCTACTGTCAATGAATCTAATAGTTAGGAAATGGCTATTATCGCCGGACGTATTTCATTCATAAAGTTTTATGTATATTTACATTTAACTATAGTAATATAATAATATAACTATATATAATACGTTATAACATATTTAACACAATACAACTTAAAAAATAAACACAATATTAATTATAAATTCCAAATAACTCAAACTAAATACGCTAATGTCACTGTCACTAAAATAAATGAAAACCGTCAAAATTTTTAGTAAACAAGATAGGTATAAACGTAAAAAATATACTGGAATTGTTACAGTTAAAATTCCTTTAAACATTTTTCGTAGTTAATTATTGATATAAATTACAATAATTATTGTATTAAATAAACAACTTTAAGTAATTTTATTTGTATACGGTTAATATTAAAAGTGGCACTTGAATCTAACTTCAGCCCGTGAGTAATGACCCGTGAGTAATTTCAGCCCGTGAGTAATGAACTATTACTCACGGGTAAAGTAATGGGTGCTATTATCTATTAAAATATAGCGAATAATGAGCATGTTATTAAACGGTCGTAGAAAAAAGACCTATTATAACCATCACACTCGGGTACATCATTTTTTTTAGAGTAATAGCGTCCAAAGGTGCGTATTTTTATTGTAATTGAATAAATCAGTTGAATTCCGTACATAATGTCAATCACACGACATTAAAGTTTTACTTAAAATATACAGATTAAATGTTGAAGGTGGATAATATTTACGCTAATTTTTTCTAATTTAATAAATCTATCTGATAAACAAACAACATTAAAAAACGAGGAAGACTAAAAGTCTCTTAATGTTGTTCTGAAGCTATTTCCTTGTGGCATTTTTATAATTACGTATTTTTTATGGGAAATAAGCCACAATTTTACTAAAAAATGAATTTATTAACGTTTAGAAGCCCAAATCGGGTTTCGTTGTCAAAATATTACACGAAACGTTAATAAATTCATTTTTTAGTAAAATTGTGGCTTATTTCCCATAAAAAATACGTAATTACGAAAAGTCTCAGATACAAAGTTAACTGTAATAAAACAATTAAAAATAATTGAAATAAAATAAATAAACAATATTTTAAATCTAAGTTTTGTCAAAAGAAACTGCTTTCTGGTTGCATCCTGAATCTCCGGCTTTAACAAATTATAAGCACGGAGACCACGAATATAGAAGAAAGCAGAAAGGACAACTGTCACGTATCTACTATCTTTTCGTTTAGGAAAAGAGCCGAAAGACAGTTTCGAGTAGTCCAAAAATCTGAGTAAAGATGAACAAGGGGGAAAGGCAGTTTTTGTTTTTATTTGACCCAGAGTTTGATCACCATCTCCAGATAGCTATTTCTGCCTCTCAGGCGTCATTTGTGGAGCTATGCAGTCACAACTCTGAATCAAACATCAACAAGCCTGCCTTATTTAAGGGAAACTACCGCGAATGCAATAATTCCACCTTTATAGAAATAGAAATAGAAATATGCTTTATTGTCATGAAAAATTGTACAATTTTATCGACAAAGCTTAGAAAAAGTCAAGAAAACAAAACAATAACAATCCAATTTACTAAAATTACATAAATCGTCAATATATTTACAATAATAACAATAATAATGAAGTTAAACAGAAGTAATCAATTGCAAAATTTAAGTAAATTGCAAATGCATAGTCTACTTAGCAATTAATAAATTTAAAAGTTAAGCTGCTGCATATGACACCCAAATATAGACAAAAAAAAATGATAATAAAAATACTACGTGTGCAAAGGGTACTGTAATTTCTTAGTTATTGATTAAGAAAATCTTCTACTGAATAATATGGTCTTTCAGATAGGTAGGCTTTTGTCAGTTTACGGAATTTGGGGAAAGATGCTGCAGATTTAAGTTGTAGAGGGAGATGGTTGTAAAGTTTTTTTGCGGAATATAATATAGATTTCTTTACTAACTCGAGGACGGGGTCGGCATATAGACGTCAAACGTAGAATTTCTCGTGAAGTAGTCATGATTAGGTCTTGGTGGAAAGACATGTAGATGTTTACGAATTAAGCAAACAGTTTCTAAAATATACAAAGATGGAAGGGTTAAAATTCTGTGATCTTTGAAGTAACTTCTGCAATGTGTTGTTCTTCTGAGGCCAAACAGATATCTAATTGCTCTTTTTTGTAATTTGAAAATAACATCGAATTGGGCAGCTGTACCAGAACCCCAAAAAGGAAGACCATAACGAAGATGTGACTCGAACAAAGAAAAATATGTTATTTTGGAAGATGCTAAATTGAGTTCATTCGAAACAGATCTTATAGCATAGCAAGCTGAGGATAGTTTCTTCCTTAACAAATCGATATGGTGGGACCATTTAAGGTTGCTGTCTAAAAAAATACCAAGAAATTTCACAGAATCAACGGTACTGATCTGGCTGTTATTAAGAGGTAAGGGTTGAAGGACTCCTTTATAAGACAATGCTACTGTTTTATCTACGTTAAACGAGAGTAAATTAGAGTCAGACCAGGTTTTTATTGTAAGTAGATCAGAAGTTATAGTAGCATGAAGAGTTGCAATATTTGAGTTGCTCCAAGTGATACTGGTATCATCAGCAAAAAGAAAGATTTTTCCATCGATTTTTAAACTAGTGATGTCATTAATAAAGATAAGGAAAAGTAGAGGACCCAATACTGAACCTTGAGGTACCCCACATACAATGTTTTTGAGACTAGAGTCTGTATCATTTGCTCTAACCAGTTGTTTCCTATCATCCAAGTAAGATTGGAACCAATCTAAAGAAATACCTCGAATTCCGTAGAAATTTAGTTTTCTTATCAAAATGTTATGATTTACACAATCAAAAGCTTTGGCGTAGTCACAAAAAACGGTGGCAGTGTGAAGATTATTGTTCAGTGCTTGATAAACCTCATGTAGTACAGAAAAGATGGCATCAGTGGTGCATTTATTATTTAAAAAGCCGAACTGATTTTGTGATAAAATGTTGTTTTCAACTAGAAATGACATAAGTCGGGCTTTTATGAGTCTCTCAATAATTTTGGAGAGTACCGGTAGTAGTGCAATAGGTCTATAATTGCAGGTATTAGATATTTCACCACCCATATGAAGAGGAATAATGATGGCTGTCTTCAGGCACTCTGGAAATTTACCTTTCTCAAAGGAATCATTAATTAGTGAGATGAGGACTTCTAACACATTTTCTGGGAGATTAGAAAAAATTTTTATCGATAGACCATCAGTACTACAGGAGGATTTGCTTTTGATACTATTGATTGTTTGGATCAGTTCAGATTTATCGACTGGTTTTATAAAGAATGAATTCGAGACCTTTCTTGAATTAGGGAGATAAGCAATGGGATCTTGTTGTGGCAAAATAGTTGATGTAATATTTTTACTAACATTAACAAAGTATTCATTTAGATTTTCAGGGTCTGGAAGGGAAATTGTTTTAGCAGTGTGGGTTTTATTTCGAAAATCGTTTATTATGGACCAAGTTTCTTTTGCAACACTTTTTGAGCTTCCCAAACGGTTATGGTAGTAGTCTTTTTTAGCTGATTTTATAAGTTTAAGGTAGGTTGCCCTGTACTTGGGGATATATTCAGTGATAGAAACGTTGGTAGTAAATTTCCTGATATAGAGAAGAGAACGCATATTCTTGGAAGATATTCGGATACCTTTAGTAGTCCAGGGTTTGCGATGTTTTGGCTTAATTGCAATTAAAGGAAATGCTTTATTGAAGATACAGACAAGCTTATCCAAAAAAGCACTGAAATTATTATCCACGTCCATAGCAGGAAAGCGCCACTCAGAGGTTAAGTATAAATTTTGGAAATTACGAAAGTTCCGGGTGGAAAAAATCCTGCCTAAACATCGGGTTTTCGAGGAGGGTTTGCTCAAGATATTATACTTCGTATAAACTGCTTCATGATCAGATAGTCCAGCATTAATAATTGTAGAGTGGACATCAAGGGGTGAAAAATCTGAGACAGTATAATCAATTATGGTAGATGAAGTTTTTGTAATCCTTGTAGGAGAATCAACGTGCATTGTTAGACCATACGATTCAAATATGTTGACCAAGGATATTTGTGTAGCACTAGCAGCAGCATAATCAATGTTAAAGTCCCCGCATAAAATTTTTCTACTTTTATGGGGCAGGTCATCTAACAAATTTAGCAGGTTCTGAAAAAATAGTTCCACGGAAGAGTTAGGTGATCTATAAATGCAAATAATATAAAGATTAAGATTCTTATTGTAAATTAACGAAAACTTTGAGACGCAAAACAGCGATATCTTTCGTAAAACGAGGAAGACGAAAAGTCTCAGATACAAAGTTTACTGTAATAAAACAATTAAAAATAATTGAAATAAAATAATAAACAATATTTTAAATTAAAAATGTATACCATTTTTATTCAGTTGCAATGCGAAGGCAAAACAATCTTACTTTTCAATTAGAATACGGAGCGCAGTCCAGTCCTCTGAATCGCGATTTTCGGCTCTTATTGGAGCCTCATCGGAGAGAACGTAGGCACTGTTCTCCATACCCCAATTGACCAGCACCGAGAGCTTTTCCCACCTATTGCAACTGAAGTGAAGGTACTAGGTGACTAGCGTCATCTGGCAGTTGAAAGATGAAGTTTGTTTTCAATCCTAATAGTAAAATTAATATTGAAAATATTAAAAATATTACTAAAAGATTTTTAAATTGAAAACTTATTGGTAC
This sequence comes from Diabrotica virgifera virgifera, assembly GCF_917563875.1. Taxonomy (NCBI): domain Eukaryota; kingdom Metazoa; phylum Arthropoda; class Insecta; order Coleoptera; family Chrysomelidae; genus Diabrotica; species Diabrotica virgifera. Next base: position 127,581,064 of record NC_065452.1, read on the forward strand.
ACTTTCCTGGTGACAACCTCCAAGGCTTCTACAATTTGCAAGCCCTATTTGCAATATTTTAAATCTTAAGACTTTCTTAAAACTCACGGAGACGACGAATATACAACATTAAAAAAGTTTGTATGATGAACTAAGGAAATTTTCTTCGTTTTGAAACTTTCAAATGATGGCAATGGAAAATTATTAATTAAAATGTAATAATTATTACACTTCACTATGGTATTAAGATGCCAATTAAGATAACAAAATTAAAAATACAGTGAGTCCCATATAAAAATAACTTGCTACGGGAAGCCAAATATACAGGGTGTCCAGACACTCTATCGACAAACGAAGACAGGAGATTCCTCAGATAAATTAAAGACATTTTAACCCAATTCTTCTAGTCCGAAAATGCTTCCTAAGGCAGCGGCGGATCCAGCATCGTTAAGAGGGGGGGCCGATTGGCTAAAATGAAAATCGGATCGAAGAACTGAAAAATACCTTTTCAGTAATTTTTAAAAATGTATCGAATGACACCAAATACGACCCCCTACTCCAACCCCTGGAGGTAGGGTGGGGCTCAATTTAAAATCGTAAATGGAAACCCCCCGTTTTTATTGCAGATTTGGATTCCTTACGTAAAAGTAAGCAACTTTTATTCGAGACATTTTTTCTATTCTATAGAAATAGAATAATATAGAAATAGTCTGTCTCGAGAAATACACTTGACCAGAAAGATACCACTTGAAAAATACACCAAATGAAAAACTAAAAAACTAAAAAACATGTGTTTAATATTTTTCAAAAACCTATCGAATGACACCGTGTCGTGTTTGGTGGCATTCGATATTCGATAGGATTTTGAAAAATATTCAACTTATGTTTTTTTATTTTTCATTTGAGAGTGTGTTTCTATAGATATTAAACAATTTCTATAAATTACCCATGGTATCACGATAAATCGTTTTCCCGATTATAGGCCCATCTATCCAGAATTCGAAAAAATGTCTCGAATAAAAGTTGCTTACTTTTACGTAAGGAATCCAAACCTGCAATTAAAACTGGGGGTCTCCATTAAATATTTTAAAGTTACCCCCATCCAACTTCCAGGGGGTCGTGTTTGGTATCATTTGATAGATTTTTAGAAATTATTGAATACATATTTTTCATTTTTTCGATCCGATGTTCATTTCGCGAAATATTCAACGGTTCCGCTACTTTTGGGTCGGGACACCCTATATATAAAGTTGATGAAATAAAAATAAATATATGTAGTGAATTATCATTAAAATTTAAAAAACCTACAAAATGAGACTTTATAAGTTAACAACTTACAGTAGTTTCGGAAATGTAATAATGAATTAACCGAATGTAATTTTCAAAAAATCAAAATACTTTACTTTTTTCAAGGCAAAAAAATTCATGTCGAAATATTTTTAATCTTATTTCGTAACGGGACAGTACATCAAGTGACCTCATTTCAAATCGTTTGAAATACTGATTACAAAAATGTATAATACGTACATGCGCAAAATTTTGGTCAAATGCTTTTTAAACGCATTCATTTTTTTTTCGAATCCTGAGAAAACGCAGAATAAAATATTACATTATTACCGAGGGCCGAAAGTCCATTAGAATGAACAAAAATTTCTTTTGAATGATATATTTGAAATTAACACGCTGACGTCTATAGACGTCTAATTTCCATTGATGTAATGTGACAACGTCTATAGACATAGCATTTTCCCCTATTTTACTTTGCAAAATACATATTAGTGTCACAACACTTGCTTATACATTTGACGCACTGTCCGTCAACGTGTTAAAAATCATACTCAATTTTCTCCTTTTTTCACCCCTGTAACTTATTAAAATAAATATTATAGAAGTTTTCAGCGACTTTCGACCCTCGGTAATAATGTAATCTTGCATTTTGCGTTTAAATTTTTCAATAACACTTATTAGTTTTCTCAGGATTATAAAAAAAATGAATGCATTTAAAAAGCATTGGACCGACATTTTGCACAAGTATTGTCTATACATTTTTGTAATCAGTATCTCGAAAGCTTTTAAATGTGGTGTCACATGATGTACTTTCCCATATGAAGTTTAAAATTTAATTTATTACCATCATTTTATATGTGGATGATTGCATCCCGCGACATAAATGACTATCTATCGTACTCGTGGAGAAATACTCACTCACTTCTGTCAAACGTGATATAAAATAAACTTATATAATATATAATATATTATAAGACATACATTTCATGTTACAGTTCAAGTTGATTCTCAGTTAGAGTTGACTTTTCCTAGTTCGAGTCAACTCCAACTGAAACGAGCAGTAAAAGTTGATTTGAAAAATTTAAATCAACTTTTATTAGTTGAAATTGACTCTTCCTAACTCTTGTTAGTATAAATGGATTATACAATTTATACGAGTATAATCTCACGTGCATTTTTTATGAGTGTGCGTCTTTTTGTTTTGACCGTTTCAACTACTTTCGTACGTTTCAACTAGTCCAGGCTGTAACGTCGCCCCCGTTAGGTAAATTATTCTGATTCGATTTTTTTGCACAAACTTACTCAAACAAATACATCCTTATAACAAAATACACAGTGTCAGGCGGTACCGCGGTCGAAAAATTGTTTAACCAATTTTTGTTAACCAAATTCACAAAAATAATTCTTATCTACTCTACCTCATATTATGTATAAGTTTTTATTGTGTGAAAATTGTAAATATAGATAGCAGTACATGAAGGGTTTAAAGTGTGCCTGAAGTAATAATGTATTTTAAATGGGATTTACTTTTTCGCACTGTTTTTTAGCACACTTTCATATAATCAAATATCCTAACTTTCGCCTTGTCATGGTGATGACATGTGAGCAATAAATTACAAAAAAAGTTTTGACAGTTTTGTGGTTTGACAGAAGTTTGAATTTTTAAATGTCAAAGTTCTAAAAAATTGTAAAATAGGAATGTATTCCAGTGACGAAGAGTTGCAGTTTTTTATTTGTTTTTTGGTAGATAAAATATTGTATGAAACTGTGCGTGAAGTACTTTTTGCGCACTTAGGCGATGTATAGCACTCGGCCCGCTCGTGCTCTAAACATCGTGTGCGTGCGCAAAAAGCATATGTACTTCACGAACTGTTTTATAAATAACTAAGTATTTCACTCCGGACAAATTTTTTTAGATTACTTTGGTCATTCGGAGCAAAAAAGGTCTCTTGTGATTTTTTTCTAAAATTGATAGTTTTCGAGTTATACGCATTTAAAATTTGAAAAATGCGAAATCACCATTTTTAAGGCTTAATACTCGATTAAAAACTATTATGAAAGTCAGAAAGTCACCTAATCAAAGTTTAAAGCCCCCCCCTACAAGATCCTGAAGAAATTTTTGTCATTATTTTATTACTAAGCTGTTATTTTTAATTATCAACAATGAGCGCTAAAAGCGTATTGAGGCGGCCGTCAATGTGAGTGCGAGTAAGATCCTCCATTCCGACCGTCCAATGGTGCATCTCAGTCGCACTCACGCACTCACATTGACAGCCGCCTCAATACGCTCCTAGCGCTCATTGTTAATAATTAAAAATAACAGCTTAGTAATACAATAATGACAAATATTTCTTCAGTACCTTGGAGGGGGTCGTTAAAATTTGATTTGGTGACTTTCTGACTTTATATATATATATATAGTGATTTTATATTTATATATATAGTGACTGTACACCCCGATATGGGGCTAAGTCGCGAAAGCTTTCTAGATCCTATTTCTTGGGAGGATCAGTCCCTTTTGCTTATGTTATCTTCTTAACGATTTCTCTCCATTTTTTCCTGTCTTTAGTTTTTATCCGCCATTCTCTGACTCCTGCGTTTTTTAAGTCTTCTTCAACTTCTTGCAACCATTTTGATCTTGGTCTTCCTCTCAGTGCCGGCGCTAGGGTATAAGGTGCCCGCCTGCAAAACTAGCACAGGCCCCCCCCCACACACACACACACACACACACATTCTTATGGGCGCCAATATAAAAATTTTTAGGATGGGGCCAGACGTGAAGATGTTGCACATTACATTTTGTATACTTTGGATGACAATATATAGTTTAAAGCACCCGAAAAGCTAGGGGGTGGCACGGCCTCCCTGACAGCGTGCCTGCATGGGCGCCCATGCAGATACTCGTACAACCCCAGCCTTGGGGACATTATGTGTGTTTTAATGAAACAGTGAGACTCACATTTCCGAAGATCAAACCGGTCACTGACCTACCTATCTGACCGCCCATAACCTGGAGTGGTATCTATCTGACCCCCAAGCTATAACACCACCCCACCCCATCGCAGTACATAACGAATGAGGAGGTTTTGTACTGAACGTTTCCTTGGATGCCCTGGGTAATGGGACATCCTCTGTATTACTTTATGTGGTTAAACCGCCTGATTTTAGGGTAGCTAGAAGAGCTTTCTCCCTATTAATGACTTGATTTTGGACTTGTGTCCTAAAAATGTGTGTTCCAGGCAGCGAGGCATCGACTTAGTTGGTGTTCCCCTCCCCGCAAATGTCCCCGGTAAATAAAGTTCGGTTACAGTTTTATTGGATCCATGATCTGACAGAATAACTTCATTTTAATTTTTTTAAGAAATTGGCTAAGAGAACTAAGATTGTTTTTGTCATTTCGTCTTTTTCGGTTCGTGCCCCAGATAATTTTTTTTGAATCCATTTTTATTTAACTAAATAAAAATAATAACTTTTAAACCTCAAGATTATGTTTCTGCAGTAATGTGAAACCGTAATTTAATAAAAGTACTGAGTGCTTAACAAATATAATTTTATATTAATTGAATGCAACACTAGATTCTTTAACTGCAGAGTACAACTGACAAACTATTCTGTATTAGTATATAGGTATAATCACATGAAATAATACTAAGGGCCGGTTGTTCGAACGCTAATCAAGAAGTTGATTATAATCAATCATTTATTGTAATCAATTTTCTTGATGGGAATCAAATCGCGACATGAAAAATACATGTATAACACTAATCAGTTATTGATTGTAGGTAAAACAGTAATTAAAATATAGCCGCAGCTCTTAAATTCTTAAAAATTGCTTATTATTATTATTGATTTGTAAGTAAAAACAAGAAATTAACATCAGAAAGAGTTTAATTATGTTTTATTTTAAATTAAAACCAAAATAATAAAATAAATCAGTCAACATAACCTCAAAATGCGACATCTGTCAGAAGTACGCTTAATCAAATATAATTGTAATTAAATATTTGATAATGATCAGTTTTGATTAGCGTTCGAACAACCGGCCCTTAATCTACCTAAATCTAAAAATCTCTAAATAGTATAGTATAATAGTTGATCCAAAAGATGGCATAACCCAGACATCCAAAGTAAAAGTTATCCTTCAACACCAAATTGTTCTATATGGTCCACACAATGTCCAGAAAAAAGTCACACCATTTTGAGCGTCGGATTTGGGGGGGGGGGGGGGGGGGAGAGCAGGGAGAAATCGGTAAATTCGTAGTTTTTTAAGTTTTCGCCAATATTTCTAAAACTATGCGGTTTAGCATGAACAACCCTCTATACAAAATTGTTCTACATTAAATTTGAAATAAAAAAGGCCCTATGCATAATCTTTCTAAAATGAATGGTTCCAAAGTTACGGAGGTAGTATAGTATAACTGGTCCAAAAAAGGCCTAACCCAAACATCCAAAGTAAAAGTTTTCCTCCAACACCAAAATGTTCTATATGGTCCACCTATTGTTCAGTAAAAAGTTACACCATTTTGAGCGTCCGGTTTGGGAGGGAGATGGGAGAGAAGCCGGTAAATTAGTAGTTTTTTTAAGTTTTTTGTCAATATTTCTAAAACTATGCTTTAGCGTAAACAATGTTATATACAAAAATATTCTACATGAAATTTAAAACAAAAAATGTTCTATACATAATTGTTACAAAATCAACGGTTCCAGAGTTACGGAGGTTGAAAAGTCGAGGTTTTCGATACTTTTTATATTTTTTGGGAAATATTTATGATATAACTATACCAAATACCCAGACATCCAAAGTGAAAGTTATCCTCCAACACCAAATTTTTCTATATGGTCCACAAAATGTTCAGAAAAAAGTCACACCATTTTGAGCGTCGGGTTTGGGGGGGGGGCGAGAGGGGGAGAAATCGGTAAATATAAAAAGTATCGAAAACCTCCACTTTTCACCCTCCGTAACTCTGGAACCGTTGACTTTATAACAATTATGTATAGAACATTTTTTGTTTTAAATTTTATGTAGAACATTTTGCTATAGAATATTCTTTACGCTAAAGCATAGTTTTAGAAATATTGACGAAAAACCTAAAAAAACTACTAATTTACCGACTTCTCCCCCATCTCCCCCCCCCCCCAAACCGGACGCTCAAAATGGTGTAACTTTTTACTGAACAATATGTGGACCATATAGAACAATTTGGTGTTGAAGGAAAACTTTTACTTTGGATGTCTGGGTTAGGCCTTTTTTTGGACCAATTATACTATACTATACTACCTCCGTAACTTTGGAACCGTTCATTTTAGAATGGTTATGCATAGGACCTTTTTTATTTCAAATTGAATGTATAATAATTTTGTGTGGAGGGTTGTTCATGCTAAACCGCTTAGTTTTAGAAATAATGACGAAAAACCTAAAAAACTACGAATTTGCAGATTTCTCCCCCCTTTCCCCCCAAACCAGACGCTCAAAATGGTGTGACTTTTTTCTGAACATTATGTGGACCATATAGAACAATTTGGTGTTGGAGGATAACTTTCACTTTGGATGTCTGGGTTTGGGTCTAACTATACCATACTAAAACTAAACTTTATGTAAAATGTTTATTTTAAATATTATGTTTTTATGAGATTAATACTAGATACCTATTAATAAGTACATAATACTTAAATTACACAGGCGGCAAGAAAACAGTATCACAATCGTGTTTTTTTACTAGAAACATTCATTTCCTCTCATAACTGCTGATACAAAACTTAACAACTTGCAAGAAATTTTAAGAAAATAAACAAAGCATTCTCATTTAGAGCAAAGTTGTTTGGTTGAAATATAATATCTTTGACCAATAAATTATATTACTACATGGTAAGAATTCTATGCGGCATTGCATATTTTTGTATATTTTACATGTGTGATATGCAAAACTAACAAACACTCATTAGGGTATTATGACGAATTTAAACCACATTAAAAAAAATGAATTTTTCTAGTTTAGTATTTTGCATAACACCAGCAGAAAAAAAGCTCATTCTGGCGCCCTCCAAACAGGGGCGCCCGCCTGCAGTGCATCCCTTGCAGGCCCGTTATCGCCGGCCCTGCTTCCTCTTTTCTTTCTTCCTCCTGGATTCCATTCTATCATAGCATATATCACTGCTTCATCTCCTGCGCGCCAGATGTGACCTAACCATCTAACTCTGCATTGCTTTATTTTGGTCACGATATCTTCTTTCAGTACTTTCCTGATCTCTGCATTGGTTCGGCTTCTATATTCATTTTCCTCTGTTTGACTTTCATAATAATAATTTTTAACTGAGTTATTAAGCCTTGAAAATGGTCATTTTCGCATTTTTCAAATTTTAAATCGCGTAACTCGAGAACAATAAATTTTACAGAAAAATCACAAAAGACCTCTTTTGCTCCGAATGACCCAAATTAATGATGTAAAAAAATGTCCGAAGTGAATTTTTTTTTGTGAATTTGTTTTAAAAAAAATTGTTTAAACAGTACGGTACCACCTGACACCCTGTGGATTCGTTATAAGGACCTCTTTTTGAGTAAGTTTGTGCAAAAAAATCGAACTGGAATAATTTACCTAACGGGGGCGACGATACAGCCTGGACTATAAATATCACGATTTTAACATAATATACAGTAACACTTAATTTCTAGAATCGGTTGTTTGTGTGAATCAACTTTTACTAAATGGCATTGGGAAGAGTATACTTTAACTAGTTGGAGTCTACTTTTACTAGTAAATGTTGAATAAAAATCTTCATTTTATAGTTTTTTATAGTCAACTTTTACTAAAACCAGCCGTTTGAGTCGATTCGAACTAGGAAAAGTTAACTCCAACTGGATAATCAACTTGATCTGTAACACATATAAGACATACCTTTTTCTATAAAACTCTCGAAAGTAGAATTGGTATTCACTGCATCATCCTTGATTTGTATCCGACACACTGAAAAATCGCATGACTTGTTTTGAATGCTCTCAGAACTTAAATTTGATCCAAGATCAGTAGGTCTCATAGTATGATCTATCTGATAAGATGTACCTTGTACATATTTATTATATCATTACTATTAACATTATCACCCAAATTACGTTCATTTTTAAAAAAATAATCAGTTATATTGCGACATTTGAATTTTTTACTTTTTAAGTTGTCGGTAGAAGCTTCTGATTCCTTTCGTTTATTTGACATTATAACTCTTCGTAACTCACAAACTATATTAATATAAAAAAAGAAGAATAAACTCAAAATACTATTAATCACGCTAACAATTTACAAACTAAGATCTGTACGAATCAGTATTATGTAGAGATGTTACTTGCATCGATACCCAAATCGCTGTGTCTAGGTACACGCTAACGTGTACGCAAATAAAAAAGTTAGGTACACGCGAATTAAACTTCATCAAGCCAGTGACGTCATTATTTAGCGTGCGCGGTGACTTTATATTTTGGTACACGCTATTTTGATATTTTTAGTGTTTGTTGTTTGTTTGATAGAAAATATTTTTATTAAGGGAAGGGGAAGGGAAGCAAAACTATTAGATGTTTCAAACTTAATTGTAATAAAACAATATGCATATAAAAGTATAGCAAAAGGTTAGCAAAATAAATATTAGTTAACATGATATATACAAAATACTGCTAAAATAATTTTTATACGTAAGTTAATTATACCAGTTTATATCGGTGTTTATTTTTATTTATACAGGGAGTTGAACTTGTTACGATTTTCATAGAAAATTTGTTATAACTTTGTAAATACCCTGTATAACATAATAAACCTTTATATTTTTGTGATATGGAAGTTAAGAAGATTTCGAACATAAAATAAAATATAGGGTGTTCCATTTAAAAAACATAAGTTTGGTCCGCCAGTATATTATCGAACGCCCTGTAACATTCTAACTAATTTTAGTAATTTTGTAATATGAAGCTCAAAGTTTGCTAACATTTTTGATACTAACTTTTATTGCTATCTATTACTATATAGCGGATCTACTGAGCTTTATCACACTAATCAATCGCCCCGTATATTTTATCTTATTACGTCTGCTACCGTTAATCACGAATTTTTGTGTCTTATCTTTTTCATACTGTTTTAGAATGTTGTTAAACTCATTAAAAGAACTAAATAATTGTCCACACTCCATATAGTTCATTTAAAAAAACACTAAACAAGTAAAAAATAAGGGAACTCTTTACAAATCAATATTAAAGTGTAAACATAACGCGATTAGACAAATTCTAACCACACTCTGACACTCGCGATACTTACAGATACTTATTAATACCACAGCATACACGCGGCTCAAATTAGCGTGTACCAAAAAACCCAGTCATAGTACACGCTAAATAATGATGTCACTGACTTGATGACGTTTAAGCGTGTACCTAACTTTTTTATTTGCGTACACGTTAGCGTGTACCTAGACACAGCGTACCCAAATACCCAAAATACACTAATTACTAATAATTAATAAGGATGTTCTTTTTTCGTGGTCAGCTATCGGCGTGTGAACATATTTATATTTTCGGCGAATTAATATAGTTTTTGCTAGGCGCGCAATTTTCGAGAGATTTTCGGCGAATCTGTTATCTGCAAACGATTTTATAATTATACGTGGAGATGCTTAAGTAGAATGCGTTCACAGTATGTAGGATTACATATTTTTTTAAATATGCTTATTGTGATAGGCGTTCGTTTTGGGTAGGGCAACGGTTATTTTATCGCATAACTTTTATGTCTTTAACTTTTAAGCAGTTTTGACACTGGATTATTAAATTATGAGGTATGTTAGTACTAAAAGGTACTCTTGCTTTAAGTCGGTTTGAGTGCTTGTTTAAGTTTTCTAGAAAAATCGATTTGAAAATTTTTCGTTTATTGAATTTCCAAAAAAAATTAAAAAAAAAATCATTTAGAAAAACGAAAACTGGTACTTTTATTTATATTCTAGAGACGAATCGATTTCATTAATTGCGAATTTCTAGTACCGGTCATATGCGTCCGTTTTGGGTAGGTGAAGAGTTATTTTATCGCTTAACTGTTTTGTCTTTAATCTTTAAGAATTTTTGACTTTAGATTATTAAATTGTGAAGTATTTTAGTACTAAAAGTCACTCTTGCTATAAGTTGGTAAATACACCGCTTTTTTTGAAAAAATTTTTCAATTTTTTTTCAAATTCAAAAAACGAAAAGTTTTCAAATCGATTTTTCTACATAGAAAACGGTATGTCCTACCGACTTAAATCAAGAGTACCTTTTAGTACTAGAATATATCACAATATAATAATCCAGTATCAGAAATGCTTAAAAGTTAAAGACAAAAAAAGTATGCGATAAAATAACCGTTGCCCTACCCAAAACGGGCGCTTATGACCGGTACTAGAAATTCACAATGGATCAAATCGATTTATCTCTGGAAGATAAATAAGTGTACCAATTTTTGTATTTCTAAATAGAAGCGTTCTGGAGGTATTTAAGAAAAACTAATTACAAGACGCCATCTTCAAAGAGCTCTAGCTCCCTTAGGAAGCATTTTCGGCTAGATGAATTGGGTTAAAATGTCTTAAAATTATATGAGGAATCTCCTGTCTTCGTTTGTCGGTAGAGTTTCTGGACACCCTGTATAGAGGGTTTTATTGACATACGGGGAATTATCGTAAATTCAAGAAAATGATTCATTTACGCATAAAATTGCTTGATACAGCAAGTTTCTTTTTATCGGTGATAATTTTATGCCTTCTAGTCTGTCAACCATATTCCCTTTTTATGTTTATTTTAGTGTTGCTTCGATTACAACAAAACGACCGTTGGATTGGATGGTATACAAAGTGTAATTCAACCTACTCCAACAAAAATTTATGAAGGAACCACAAAATGTAATATATTTTTGACTTAGTAGGTTCAACGTTTCAGAACGGGAAACGACCTCCGCGCCCCTCCAGCCGGCCATATCCTAAATATTAAACCGGTGCCGTAAGGGTTAAATGTTATTTGACCCTTATTGCTTCAGTTGTAACGATACGAAAACATTTCATTTTTTTTTAATTTCATCTTTTGCAGGAAAGATTATTTTTCATTTCACCCAGTATATCATACGAGTCTTATATCCATTAAAAATATTTGTATCCATTGCGTCGTTTAGAATTGTTGCATGAGAAAGTATTCTACGCCTTGAATTTTCGTTATAGTGAATTTCATGTTTGTTTTCTTTACCCATCCTGAAGAACACTTTATTCAGGCTTAATTTATCTTCTAATAATTTAAGAAGAAACGAATAGATCTGTTTATTTGAAGTTGTTTAGACACTTAAGTCTGTTTGTATTATTGGAAAGCACTTATGAGTATGTGTTTATTTTTCTTTGAATTAAGACGGTCACACTTGGAATAAATAATAATTAGCTATCTTTTATTAATTGTATTAAAGATCGCCAAGTTATTTTTACAATTTTGTATCCAACGTTTATGGTGTTCCTATACACAAACACTAATAATTGTCCTGGAGGTTGTTGCTTCCTACCAAAATTCTTCTTCGTACAATTTTTGGTGACTTTGCATCAGATGCCGTTTTAAAGATCTAGTTCGACTATTTGTCATTTTATAACGCTGTTCTTTATTTTTATATAATTTGCACTTTGCAATTTTCATTGCTTTGGAATTGCCTGAAGCAACATAAAAAATCAGTATATTTCTTTTTATTGTTAATTAATGCTGCCTCGTCTACAGATTTTTTTCTCTTAATTTTTGCAGTGGGGATATCTTCAAAATTATACACACTTTGTTCTGCTACGTATTCTGAACCGAAAAAGTTTCAGGTTCAGACATTATCGCACAAAGCACACACTTCAAAACGAAACGAACGTAACATGCCAAGCCTATTCTTCTAAATATGAACTATAACCTATAACTAATTTGCAGAGTACAGGTTCAGACATGTTCAAATAAGTCAAAACAAAAAGCGGTCAAAAGCGGTTTCCAATTAGAATTGGAAATAAGCAAGTTGCGCAATCTGATATTCAAACTTCAAACTGTTTGAACAAGTTTGATTTTAAGTCGAACCTAAATATACCGAAATCAAGTCAAGTCAAACTTTTTTAGACAAAAAGTTTGGTTTTCAAGTCAAATTTTTTGAGTACAATCAAACTAGTTTGACTTGATGCATCTCTAAGAGAAGCAGACCCTGAAGATCTTTCAGAGATGACGTCGAAGAATGGAAAGAAGAAATCTGCAGGCAAAACAGAAAGAACTGTAGAGAGCGGTTGAGTGAAGGAATACAGTGAAAACTGTGGAAATCCTTAGTATATTATATAACCAATTAATATCATTTTCATATTGCCATTTTTACTCGGGGGTAGAATTCAAAGATAGTAAGCAGTATAGCTTTTTGCGTTGTTTACTACATTAAACTATAAATTTTACGTTTTAGAATTTTATTAATAGGATTTTAATTAAATATGGATTTCATTTGATTTTAAAGTTCAATAAAACAAACATAATCCAAGTTAATTGAAAAGTATTAATTAAATAAATTGCATCGTTCATTTTGCATGATTGCAAATATTTCCCATGGGATTGAATTGTATTATGATGGAGAATGATTGGCTGACAAAAAGGGAATGTCAACAGTTAAAACGTATGTTTTTACGCGATTCAAACTTTGCACGCCATTTACTACTAGATCTTTTCATTGTAGAGCAAAATTTTTATCTCTAAATGATGTCACAACCAAAGACGAAATAAATAATTATTTTACTATTAACTTAAAAGATATTAAAAGTATTGCCCAAATCCGGAAGATCCTGCGTAGACGCCGTATTTGTACTCAGACAAATCACAGAAAAGGCCATCGAGTACAATAAACCAGCATATTATCTGTGTTTTATAGACCTGACAAAGGCTTTCGATCGCATCCAAGTCGGAGACGTCTTACACTCACTGTATAGAAGAAACATACCAATCAATATTGTACTAACTATCGAAAACATCCACTTCCATAATCGAATACAGGCAAAGATAAATGGAAAAGTAACACAGTTTATACCAGTACAGAGAGGAGTCAGACAAGGTGACTCGTTAAGCCCACTGCTCTTTAATATAATAACGGACGTAATAATAGAAGTAGTACGTAAAGGCCATGGTTACAGAATGGGGAACAAAGAAATCCAAATATTATGTTATGCAGACGACGCCGCATTCGCCGAGACAGAAGACGATCTCCAAAGATTAACACACATCTTCAATACAACAGCCAAGAAATACAATATGATAATATCAGCAGAAAAAACCAAATGTATGACAACATCTAAATACCCAACCCACTACGACATAAAATCAAAATTGATGGGAAAATAATAAAGCAGGAAGCAAGGTTTAGATATCTGGAAATAGATATAACCAGTTACGGAGATGTTGAAGAGGAAGTACGACAACAAAGCTTAAAAGCGAGTAAAGCGGCGGGATCTCTTAATGACACAATATGGAAGAACAAACACCTAAGACAAGACACAAAAGCAAGAATCTATAAAGCAGCAATTAGATCTATATTGACATATACGGCAGAGACAAGACCTGACAAATCTAAAACGAGACGACTACTAGAAACAACAGAGATGAAAATACTTCGACGAATATCAGGGAAAAGTCTGTTGGATAGGGAAAGAAGCGAAAACATAAGAAGATCATGAAATGTAGAAGACATTAATGGATGGGTTACAAAACGGAAACAGGAGTGGAACGAACACATTAGTAGAATGGCAGAGGATAGGATAGTAAGAATAGCACGAGATAAGTCACCAAATGGACGGAGAAGTATTGGCAGACCAAGAAAAAGATGATGCGATAATTTAAACAATATTTAAATATTGTTTATATAAATATAAATATATAAGGCTAATATTAAAAAAGAAACAGGCTTTAAAGCCTACATTCAAGAAGGAAGAAGAAGAAGAATCCCAAATCCTAAAACGGAAACAAGAAAGAATAAACTACACGAAATCGATCCACGAACTGTGGGAGCAGTGTAAAGAAATATTCACAAGAACAGGACAAGAGGTCCTCGGAAATAAAACAAATGGAAGGAAAAATGGATGAGTGGTGAAACTTGGAAGAAGATAGCGAAAAAAAAGACTATCAAACAGAAAATACTAGGCACACTTTATATTACAAACAAACTATAAGAGATTATCCAAAGAGATCGTTGGGAAAGATAAACAAACATACATCGAGGATATAGCAAAAGAAGCACAAGTAGCAGCAGATATCGGGAATAGCAAAGTACTCTATAGTAAAATTAGAGAATTAAGTGAAAATAGAAGAACATGCAATATTATAAAGAGTAAAGAACAACAAATACTAACAACAGAAGAAGAACAAATATAGCGATGAGCAGAATACTTCAAAGAATTACTAAACATACAAAGAGAAGAAATCATAATAGCGCCAGAGAAAGAGAATTTTTTGGAACTAAACATAAACACAAATCCACCATTTTACTAATTTTTTGTGAGTAATGGTATACAGCCAGCTACAGGAAATTATTTTTCCAACTACCTCTACCGAAAGTATACTTTTCCGGACCTGATTATAGGGAGCAAAGTTGTACTTTTCCTCCCTAGGGAGGAAAAGTAAAAGTGACGTCATGATATTTCATTCATGAAATATAACTTATTGACGCCCTGTACAATACCTATTTTCTATTACGTAAGTATCTATACATTTTAACGTTTATTTAAAAACACTCTGTATTTTGCAGAATGGTAAAAAAACAGTAAATTGTTATTCTGATTTAACAATGTTTACATTAATAATTTGACTTATATTTGACAGTTGACAGTTATATTGTACCTACTTGTTAGTTTTAGTTCCAATAAATTTTGTTGGTTAGTTACAGAAATAAATTAAGTAAAAATGAAAAAATGACTTGTTATTTGAGGAAGGTGAAAAAACCATATGTATAACATGGGAGTAAAGTGCCTTTTCCTCCCTTGAATGATTACTGCCCTCCGCCACGCGTCGGGCAGTAAACTTCATTCTCGGGAGGAAAAGTAGCACTTTCCTCCCTTGTTATACAAATAGCTATTACTTGTGGATTTTGAATATTTAAAGGTTTAATTGTTAATAATGAAAAATATTCGTGAAAACGCCATTGGCGTTTTTAAAATCAACAGGGATAAAAAATGAAATAAGACAAAAACCCCTTTATTAATAAAAGCTGATTTATAATGTTTGATGAAATCTGTGTTTGCAGAGGACCAGATCCGCCAGATTTTGGTTAATCCTCAAAAAGCTCCCAGTTTTCATTTGAATATTGTGTAAACAGAATTATATTCCGATATTGAACTGATTATAGTAAGCAGTCTTTTCAATTTATCTGTTACTCTAGTTCTTTACGTCTTGGTCTATCAATAATTAATGTTATTTTTTTGTTTCGCTACTTTGGAATAATAGCCCAATCAGGGAACACGAAACTTTACGAAAACGTCCAAAAAAATAAAGGAAGGATGAAAATTTGGGAATAGGTAGTTAAAATTGTCTATTATTATATAAGAAATAGTTTACAATTCTACATCCCACCATTTTACAAAAATTGGAAAATACGGGGTGAAAAATATTTCCTAGTGGGTGAAAAAATATACGTTCAAAATAAGTCCAGAATTGGATAAAATGACTAATTCTAAGCAACTTTTGTTCTATAGAGTTTTTTTCACTAAGTATGTTTTTGGCCGGTTTTTCGCAGATAACTCAAAAGTAAGTATCTTAGTGAAAAAAATATTCTTAGCAAAAATATAGCTTATAAAAAAATGAAAAAATGGTGTATACATGAAGACTCTAGACTCAGAGAAGCAGAGTTTTAGCTAATGAAACGTAGGTTCTTAATCGCCAAATTCAAAATCGAATATTTCAACGTGAAATAACCAAAACGCGGAGCACTTTTCGGAGAAAACTCATTACAACTTTTTGAAGTGAAAACTTCTTTAGGGACGTTGTGCAATTTTTGGATGGGGAAAAAGCATTGAATTTGCGACCGTCATCGCGACCGTCATCTTTAGGGACGTTGTTGCGATTTTTGGATAGAGGAAAAAGCATTGAATTGGCGACCGTCATCGCGACCGTCATTGCGACCGTCATCGCTTATGCTATATATTATTATATACATTATGTGTTTGTATATATAAATTGTGCAGAGGTATTTAAATTTAAAATAAATGTAAAACCTATTTTAGGATAGGGAAAAAGGATTTATTTCGCGACCGTCATCTCTTCGGCGAAATAAATTTTGTACGTACAGTATTTCTCATGATCATTTTTCAGTGCGTAACAAATGATAGGAAAAAGGGTAAGGCCGTGATAATACACATTTATGACATTTATTCTAACATGACATTTTAGTTAAATCTGACAGTTGTCACATTTTATTTTCAATTTGGAATAAAAACAAATCAAAAGTGTTTCTTGCATTTATAAAATGGTATTTTCTTTGATTTGTATAGTCTTATAAATTATACAGATTATATTTGTAATATTATTATCTAATTAAAAAAAAGAATGTGTGTGTACTTTGTACGCACGTAAGAAGTTATACTTCTATTATATGATTATATAATTATAAACGAAATTAATATACTTTTTATTTATATTTTATTTAAATATAAAACTAATTTATACTTACTACTTCTCAAACATTATTATTAAAACAGTGCCAAAATTAAAATAATAAAAGAATAAAACACACACAAACACATTAAAAATGCCACAAATGATTTCTGAACATTAATTGTCGGAAAATGTTTTAACTAAATACGTATTTTCTGAAAATAAAATTATATAATAAATATACTTACAATCATAAAATGTATAAAAAAAAATAAAAAAATAAAAGTTTCTATTGGGATTTGAACCAACTTACCAGCGCGGCTGGTATTGGCGTTGTATTGGGGTTCACTCGCATTTTACGCTTCGCCACGGAGACAGTGTGTCATTATGTGCGAAGATCGACTAACTAAACGGATTAAACTTTTGACATTTTTGCATTATGTAAATCAAATTATTTTGATTTTGAATTGAAATGATTTAGAATTGAAAAAATACAACAAAACATAGAGTAAGAAAACAATATATTAGGTGAATATTGATAGAAATTTTGATGGTAATCAAATTATGTAAATAAAAGTATTACATACTATGTATTTTGGTAGGTTCAAATGATAGTTCAAATGATATTACATACTATGTATTTTGGTAGGTAACTATGATACATTTACAATTATTACGTACCTGTTGCTTTAAAAACTATTTAAAAATCACTACAATTATAAACTTTTTTGTTTTGCCATATTGGATAATTTTTGTCATGTCATTCATGTCATTCAAAGAAATCGAAAAACTGTGACGCACTGAAAGATGATCATGAGAAATACTTTATATATATTATGTGTATGTATACATACATAAATTGTATAAAAATGTAAAACTTATTTTTGGATGGGGAAAAAGGATTTATTTCGCGACCGTCATCTCTTCGGCGAAATAAATTTTGTACGTATATTTATTATGTGTATGTATATTATGTATATATATTATGTAGAAGTATTTAAATTTAAAATAAATGTAAAATCTATTTTGGATGGGGAAAAAAGATTTATTTCACGACCGTCATCGCGACCGTCATCGATTCGACGAAATAATTTTTGTACGTATACATATTATTATAATGTATTAGGTATAATAATACTAATATTATTGAAGTGAAAACTTCTTTAGGGACGTTGTGCACTTTTTAGATGGGGAAAAGTATTGAATTAGCGACCGTCATCGCTTCGACGAAATAAATTTTTGAAGTGAAAATTTCTTTAGGGACGTTGTACACTTTTTAGATGGGGAAAAAGTATTGAATTAGCGACCGTCATTGCTTCGACGAAATACATTTTTGAAGTGAACACTTCTTTAAGGACGTTGTGCACTTTTTAGATGGGGAAAAAGTATTAAATTAGAGACCGTTATTGGTTCGACGAAATAAATTTTGAAGTGAAAATTTTTTAGGGACGTTGTGCACTTTTTAGATGGGGAAAAAGTGTTGAATTAGCGACCGCCATCGCTTCGACGAAATAAATTTTTGCAGTGAAAACTTCTTTAGGGAAGTTTTGCACTTTTTCGATGGGAAATAAGTATTAAATTAGCGACCGTCATTGTTTGACGAAATAAATTTTTAAAGTGAAAACTTCTTTAGGGACGTTGTGCACTTTTTAGATAGGAAAAAAGTATTGAGTTTGCGACCGTCATCACTTTTACGAACTAAATTTCGTACGTATATATAGTATGTGTATGTATACATAAATAGCATAGAACGTACGTAACGCGTATATAATATAGGTAGGTATAGCACTTTTTTTTGGATGGGGAAAAGCAATGAGCTCGTAATTTATATACTATAAGAAGTTTTCACTTCTGTCGGCACTCCCAGGAGTGCTTTAAATTTTTTAAAGTGTTTAAAAAAGGTTTATTTTTGTTTTAAAAAAAAACTTCATTAAAAGTAAGTCAGTTACGCTCAAAATATTGTTGGTCCCTTTTATTTTTTGACAAAAAATCGCGAAAATCACCCCATAATTAGCTTCCCAAATAAAATTAATCGTTACCGCTTCACAAGTTACTTTACTTATGTATTGTTTATATGATTTATACGTTTCATTGGTTTAAAGTGCTCATTTTTGAAATAAATTGGGTTTAAAGTAAAACATTTTTTTTTAATTTTGAAAAAAATTCCATTTTTTTTTTCAAAATAACTTAAAAATTATTAGTAATACCAAAAATCTCAAAGAGTAATAAAATGTACGTTTTGCTTTTCTGAATATTTTAGATTTTTGTTTTCTTGTTAGGCAAAAATTGGTTATGCTATGGCTGTTCAAAATTTGCCTAAACTAGTGATTAGTTACTCGTTTAAGCCATTTTAACTACAGCCTTTTCAAAAATAAGCACTTTGAACAATACATAAGCAAAGTAACTTGTGAAGTGATACTGATTAAATTTATTTGTGATGCTAATTAGGGGGTGATTTTCGCGATTCTTTTTACCAAAAAAAAAGGACCAACAATATTTTGAGCGTAACTCACTTACTTTAATGTTAGAACTTTTTTTAAACACTATAAAAAAGTTGAAATGAATTTTCCCAGAAAAGTGCTCCGTTTTTTTTGGTTATTTCACATTGAAATATTCGATTTGGAATTTGACGAAGAAGAACCTACTTTTCATTAGCTACAACTCTGCTTCTACTGGGTCTACAGACTTCATGCATACACCATTTTTTAAATTTTTTATAAGCTACATTTTTGCTAAGGATATTTTTTCGATAAGGTACTTAGTTTTTGAGTTATTTGCGAAAAACCGTCCAAAAACATGTTTTATTTTTGTTAAAAATGAACATATTCATTCGCAAATACCTTGAAAAGTATTGACTTAGTGAAAAAACTCTATAGAACAAAAGTTGTTTAGAATTAGTCATTTTATTCAATTCCGGACTTATTTTGAACGAATATTTTTCATCGCCGAAAAGGGGGTATGGGGATGTAGAATTGTAAATTTTTCTTATATTTCAACTACCTATTCAACTACCTATAATTGACAATTTCAACTACCTATTCCCAAATTTTCATCCTTCCTTTATTTTTTTTTGGGGTCAGATTGTTCTTTGATCGGGCTATAATCCTGGTAGCTATCTAGAAGTTAATATACAGGGTGCCCAGAAACTCTCCTAACATACAAAGACCGGAGAAATTTTAAGACCATTTAACCCAATTCACCTAGTTCGAAAATGCTTCCTAAGGGAGCTAGAGCTCTTTGAAGGTGGGGCCTTGAAATTAGTTTTTTTAATATCTCCAAAACGCTTCTATTTAGAAAAACGAAAACTGGCACGGTTATTTATCTTCCAGAAATAAATCGATTCCATTAATTACGAATTCTACGGTTAGACTGCAAAACCTCGTAAGTCGATTTTTGGTTCGTTATGACTAGAGAGCGGAATATATGCAACACAACATTACCAAAATATGCGCATATATATGCATTACTTTTACTACAAATATGCAGGTATTTTTTCTAAATTTGTCTAAATATGCAAATGCATATTAAAAATACTCAAAAATAAAACAATATATTAAATATAAACATTTATGTTCAAAAAATTCAACCTACATTTATGTTTAATACATATTTATTTTTCACATAAAAACAAATGAAATGACACACAAAAACTGATATTATAATTAAATTAAGAATCTAAATTATAGTATGAATTTATAATCAAATATTTTTTAAAATTTTCAACTAGCAAATTTTGCCTTCTATCACTAAAAACGTGTTTGGACACAGAAAAAGTTCGTTCTACATCTACTGATGTTATAGGACAATATTTTAATTTAGGCAGTAAACGATTTTGCCAAGTCGTAAGATCTTCAGAAAAGTTGCCTTCAAAAATACGTACAGTACAACTTTCCTCAAACAATCGAAGCCCTCATTTTTTTCTAAAACATTTTTTAATTTATTTCTAATTGTAATCCCTGTATTTCCGGGAATTTTTTGACAATGAGCAGAAAAAGTGTTAACAAGATTAACCGAATCACTTAATTGTAAATTCCTTTGTTCTATTGACTTTATTAGAATTTGTCTAATAAAAACACTCTTTCCAGAAAAATTTCTTTTGTGGGACATGATGCTTTTGTTTGTCAGTTCCTCATTTAAAAAATGAAATGTGAAAATGAATGTAACTTACGATTTTGGAACAGGCCTTGCAAAATACTTTGTCTCCACTTAGCTTTAACTCGGGAAAACACTTTATCCAAGCAATTTTTTGAATGGTAGACATATTTAAATTTAATATATACCAATCACTTCAAAAACACTAAATACGATACAACGTTTACTTTAAACAAATGTTGGACGGAAACTGACAAAATAAATATTAGACCCTTAAAAGCAGGTAGGTACCTACGACTTGCTACGCTAATAAAATAATATTTTTCTGGGAACACCCATAATTGTTAAATTCAGGTAGTAATGGGAAAGTCCAGATAGATAATAATGAGCAATAGATAGATAAATAACGAGCTCGTTCATATCGAAGTTATAAAATTCCAACTAAGAGAGGAAAATTTTAAACTTTTATATAATTTATTTTTAAAATAGCCAAAATAAATCGTGTTTAGCTTAAATATGCAATGTTGTGTTTGTTGTCTGAAAATATGCAATATATGCATCTATATGCACTTTGCATATATTCCGCTCTCTAGTTATGACTTTTATACTTTGTTGGTTTATGATTTTATATTATATCTAATTTATTTAATGGTACTAGTAAAATTTTAATATTGACTTACAAGCTTTCGTAGTTTAAAATATATGTAAAATTATAATCAAACAAAGTAAACAAACCCTCGAATTTCTAGTACCGGTCATAAACGTCCGTTTTGGGTAGGGCCGCAGTTATTTTATCGTTTTTTTGTCTTTTTTTTTGACACTGGATTATTAAATTGTGAGGTATTATAGGTAGTATTAAAAGGTGCTCTTGCTGTAAATCGGTACGATGCACCGTTTTCTAGAAAAATCGATTTGAAAATTTTTAAACGGACGCCTATGACCGGGTACTAGAAATTCGCAATTGACGGAATCGGTTTATCTCTGGAAGATAAATAGGCGTACAAGTTTTTGTACGCCACCATTTAAAAATATGTGGTGGATTTGACAAATATTCAAAATATTTCGATAATAACTAGCTTTTCGCAAAAGTACTAAGAGGCAAAAAAGTATATTTTGTTTAACTAATAATACCACAATAATAATAAAATTTTAACTGCCAACACTACACTACTACTCTCTACGAACCCTTCACCACTGAAGAAGTATCAAACAAATATCATCAAAGAGCTTCATAACTGGAAATCTCCTGGACCAGACGGTGTTCAAAACTTCTGGTTTAATAAGTTTTGGAGTGTTCATGATTGCTTATCAACACTAATTAATAATGTTATTTCTAATCCGCAGGAAACACCATTATTTCTAACTCAGGGAACCACTTATTTAATACCGAAGGACCAAAATAACACCCAAGATCCAGCCAAATACCGCCCAATTACTTGTCTTCCAACTTTGTATAAATTGGTCACATCCTGTGTAGCCCGGCGTATCTATCAACACTGTGCACTGAACAATATCATAGAGCCTCAACAGAAAGGATGCGCTAAGGGTTCCATGGGTTGCAAAGAACAACTTATCATCGACTCAGTCATTTCTAATCAAGCATATTCCAAAAAGAGCAACCTATTTACTGCCTTCATTGATTACAAGAAGGCCTTTGATTCAGTTCGCATGAATGGCTTATCGATATATTGAGAATATATAAAGTCGATGATAATATAGTGACCTTTTTACAGCATATAATGACAGAGTGGAAGACTAGAATTCACCTTCAAATACCTGGTGAAAATATAACATCGAAACTGAAAATATCGCAATCAGCCGGGGCATTTTCCAAGGAGATTCGTTAAGTCCACTGTGGTTCTGTCTAGTTATGAACCCACTATCTCAGCTATTGAACTCCACTGACGCAGGTTTTAGCATCAAAAATAACAACAATGTGGTGGCGAAGCTTAATCATCTGTTGTATATGGATGATTGGAAATTAATGGCTTCCACTCGAAATCAACTAGATGAGATGCTAAGAACTGTAGAATCCTTTTCAAATGACATTAGTATGCACTTCGGACTAGACAAGTGCCGTGTTTTAAATATAGTCAGAGGAAGAGTACAGCCCGGTGGATTCGATATGCAAAATGGCCAGAACATCGAGGCCATGGGTGAAAACGATATGTATAAATATCTTGGAGTAAAGCAAGCGCGGAAAATTGACCATAAGCAAATGAAAACTGAGATAACTGTGGAGTTTATACGAAGAGTAAAACAGCTGCTTCGTTCACACCTTAACAGTAGAAATTTGTTTAAGGCACTAAACACCTACGCATGTTCCGCGCTTAGCTATTCGTTTGGCATTGTTAAGTGGACAAAAACGGACATAGAGAATCTTCAGCGAAAAGTAAGAACACACCTCACAAAGGCACAAAAACACCATCCTAAAAGTGCAGTAGAAAGAATAATATTACCATGGAATCTAGGAGGAAGAGGACTTATGGATATAGATGAGCAATTAGATAAACAAATTGCTAATTTAAGAAATTATTTTCAGTTGCAAGCTGAGACATCTACTCTACATCGCGCTATTTGCGCAGTAGATGACACAACACCGATCAAACTGAGGGAACCAGAAATGCGCATAAACCACCTCACTAAAGACGAAAAAATGCGCACCTGGATGGGTAAACCTCTGCACGGGCGACATCCCAATGAGGTCAGCCAAGACTATGTCGACAATACAGCGTCGAACTATTGGTTGACATCAGGAAAGATGTTCCCTGAAACGGAGGGTTCATTACTGGCCATTCAGGATCAGGTTATACCAACCAGAAATTACCTGAAATATATCATCAAAGACCCTCAGGTTCAAAACGACAGATGCCGATATGGATTCAAGCCCAAGAAACCATCCAACATCTTACAGGGGGCTGCCAGGCATTTGCTGCAACTGAATACAATGAACGGCATGACGCAGTGGGAAAAATCCTTCATCAAGAGATAGCTATCAAGCTGGGACTTCTCCAAACGGACCATCTCCCATATTATCAATACGTCCCTGAGAGTATGCTTGAGGATGGCAACTACAAGCTATACTGGGACCGCAATGTGCTCACAGACCAAACAGTGGCACATAATAGACCAGATCTCGTACTAATTAATAAATTAACAAAACAAACAACACTAATTGATGTGGCGATACCTAACAACAATAATATACGTAGTAAATTTACTGAAAAGATCGCCAAGTACGGAGATCTGGAAATTCAAATACGAAGGCAATGGAGAATGCAAAGTACCCAGACGATACCGATTATCATGTCTACTACTGGAGTCATTCCGAAGACCCTCCTCGAAAGCATAAAAAAGCTGGGTCTGAATGAACATCTTTATAAGACCATGCAGAAAGCTGTACTACTCGCGACGGCCAGAAGTGTACGAAAATTTTTGGGAGATACACCTGCATTCCAAGTCACCTAGGGCTCGATAACACAGAAAGAGTCCCACCAGAGCTCAATCCTTTTGATACCGTAGGTATCTGGGATGAGTCAATTTTCCCCTTCGAGGGAGTGTGAGCCGTATGGCTAAATCTGATAATAAAATTGGAACGAACACAAATACTTGACCCCCCCCCAATTTAAAGGAAACAATACCCCTTAAATTTTTTTATGGGCTGCACAAATTTCACTTTTATTTTTTTAAGATGTTCCTGCCATAAGAATGCCACATGCCCAGTTTCAATAAAAAATCTCTAATAATTTTTGATATGTTGGAAAAAATCGATTTTCATTTTGTAACTTCAAAGGGCTGTAACTTTTTTTATGTGCACATTTGTACTAAGGTAAGTAAAGTTCAATCGAACTGTTTTTGGTCCCCGAATATGTGATTTAATTTTTGACCTGCTTTTTTTGTTACACTCTGTATATTAGAAACATTACACAGAACCTTTGGTGGTACATTTATTTAGTCGAAATGACTGAATATCGTTAGTTTGTTTATAACAAACATTTCCAATGTTCTATTTTGCATAAATTCAAAATAATTATCAATTATTTCTAATGAGGGGATGGAATCTAGACTATTGTGTTATACGAGTAGAGCCTGTTTATCAATCTGCTCTGTGACAAATATATGTGGTATTAACAAGATAAAATAATTTGCTATTTCCTGTTAGGGAACCTAATTATTTATTGACTTGTGATATGTCAGTAACATAATATAACAACAAAATATATCGGAATTTAAATCACGGAATACGAACACATTTATTATTGACTCAGGACATTTGATTATATCATCAATGTGTCCCATATCAATACTCATTTTCCTCATTATATTACAAACAGTGATTTCACAATAATATTATAAATCAGATTATACAAAATAATATGTATTTGCTGACAAACACAAATTGGCAATCATATCTAAGCACACCAGTTTTCAAATATACATACATATTGTGATTTTACAATAATATTATAAATCAGATTATACAAAATAATACGCATTTGCTGACAAACACAAATTGGCAATCATATCTAAGCACACCAGTTTTCAAATATACATACATACATACATATTATGTGTTACCGTGAAAACCCGATTTCAGTTTAAACCCGAATTTACTAGGAAAAACTAGTTTTAACTATGGGCTTTAGACAATTCCAGTTTTAACTAGTGAAATCTAGAACTATCAAATATTTTCAGTTAATTCTAGTTGACACTAAACATAATTCAGTCAAAACTAGTTTTTGCTTGCAAATAATTTTTCTAAAACGTACAATACTGGACAAGATCATAAACGTAAAAAATGCCAGTCCTTTTGACCACGTTGTTGTGCTATTGTTTTGCATTAAAGCTGCTAACATTTTCTCGACTTGGTTAGCTCGCTCGACTGAACCTTGACTCTTGCTGTGCCTTGGTTTTTCATGAACTAATTTTG
The DNA here is from genome assembly GCF_917563875.1 of Diabrotica virgifera virgifera. NCBI lineage: Eukaryota > Metazoa > Arthropoda > Insecta > Coleoptera > Chrysomelidae > Diabrotica > Diabrotica virgifera. Next base: position 127,606,962 of record NC_065452.1, read on the forward strand.
CATCAGGCCGGTATGACATTACCTCATTTATAACTGCATCAACGAACTCACGGCCATTATTGGAACCTCTTGTGGTTGCATATCGATCAAATCTACCTAACAGCGACTATTCATTTCTGAATGCAATATAGGTTTCGACACAAGACCATTCTTCGCTTTACTCTTCTTCCGTTAGCAGGTTTTATACATTGATATCAAATTATTGAACATATCAATAATTGTCATATTTGCGTAATTTCTGGCGGTTTCAGTCTTCAATCTATCTCAACCTCCATGACCCATAGCAACGTGGGCTGCTTCAATTATGTCAAAAATATCTTCAGCAGGTACATATTTGATGGGTTCAGTTCTAGAAACCAACTTTTATATTTCGCCAACTTCAACAATTCTAAATCGTTTTGCTGCAGGTTTCTTGGCAGACAATTATTCCACATCTTGTACTTCGGCCATTAATTTATTATACATGCTTTTGGTCGCAACATTGTAGTGACTTTCTTTCTTCTCGCTCTGTTCCTTCGTTAAAATATTTTCCAAAAAAACGTTATTTGCACGTTCTTACATCTCTGCTCTCAACCTGATCTTCGACATTATCACTCACGGTGAATAATACCCAGTAGTATAATACAGTGGCTTGCGGTGACATTTTCGGAAGAGGAAGCGATTCAATAAGGGTCTAACAAATATTTTCTTACGAGGGTCGAGATCAAAATATATACCTACTTAACAGGTATATACCTAATGTATTACCTGTTAACTTTTATCGACTAAAAACAAAAACTACAAAAAATTAGGTATAGTGTTTAACCCAGTCTGAGAGACATGTACACGCCTTGAGAATGAGATTTGGGTGATACAAATTCATTGAGGCAAGGAGGATTTACTCTCATAAGCGGGCGTCACTCCATCCCGCCCCAATGCTCCATACTATCCACTTCCCCTCCGATAGCACTCTGATGCGCTATATAGGCTCTCTATCAGCAAAGTGCTTATTATGTGGGAGTCCTGGATACAAGGACTCACAAACGAAATCCTACTCCAATCAATGCAGGTTAGTGACTCTAGTGACAGTATATCGTATATCTAGTGACTTATCATCGATCTGTACTGCTTGCTCAGGCTCGAGTCCCTGCTCCAGGCTTGGTTTCTTTAAACTTAAAAAGAACAGTTCTATTCAAAATTGTTTTTATATTCCGATTTCGAATCACCTTCCACAACACACAACTTTCAACAATATGACACTTATTTACTTATACTTGAGTCCTATCCTCCTATCCAACCAATGCAAATTCTTTGTCGATAACATCGTCGTAAAATTTTGGATTTTCTGATAATTGTTTAATGCACTCTTTTTCAATGGATAATAGGGCTAACTTGGAAAGTCCGTCTTCGCTTGTGAAATTTATTGTAAAACTGTTAATGCGTTTTAATACTGAAAAACTTCGTTCAACTGATGCACTTGTAGCTGGGATAGTTAGTACCTACTAATTCACACAACTTGACCACTTCACACAGAGACTTATTTAAACCAGTAGTATTCAAAAAATTCAACCGATTCCTAAGTATTTCTTTATCACTAATTTCAGGTGTTTTATAAATGACATTTAACTGAGAATGCAAAGCTAGGATATCAAAAAAAAATTTAATCGTACTGAATTAAATACCTCTGTGGGAGATTTTGATGAATTATAATTAGACATATTAAAATTACATAATTCTACATATTTTATTTCTTTAAAATTTTCATTATTTTTAAACAGCACATTTTTAATCATCATAAGTCATCAAATTGTCTTATACAAAATGCAATGTCACTTAACTTCGTCTGTAAAATTTCGTAGGTATTATAAAATATCAGTAAAAGGAAAAATCTCAAAATGTCAAATAAAATATTAGTAAAAATATTAAGCAAAAAATTGAAATCGAAATTTTCTTTAAGCCAGTGTACCTAAATACCTATCCCTTATAGCAGCAGTAACAGTCTCCGCATCTCGTTTTCGGAATCGGAAGGCGGTCGGACGATCGCTTCCACAGGGTTTCAAAATTCGCGCGAAAGGAACATGACTAGCGGGTGAGGGTATTAAACCCTGACCAATTTTTGAACGGGACAAATGCATGACAATCAGCGATTTTGAGATGCGCTTCCGTCAGGAGCGGACTGAGTCGTTGAATTGTGTGAATATTTGAGTCCGTTTGAGTATGCGATCAATTTTTAATAATAATTCAATGCCTATTGCCTACATAATATGTAGATTACTTAGATTAGGGAAACATTGTTGATAATTAAATACTAATTAATAATATATGCAGTGGCGTGCGGTGACTTTTTCGAAAGGGGAAGCGATTCAATAAGGATATAAAAATATTTTCTTAAGGGTCGAGGGTCGAGCAACTTTCCACCTGATAACACTCTGATGCTTAGGGGCTCTCTATCAGCAACGTACTTAATTATGTGAGACGTCCTGCGTACAAGGACTCACACACTAAATCCGTGACGCGTGAATGCGTGAGGCACTCTATTCCCGCTATTTCTGGTGACTAGTGACCTATCATTGATCTGTATTGCTAGCTCGGGCCTTGAGTCCTCGCGCCGGGCTTGGTTTTCTAAAGAAGAATCCTATTTAAAAAAAAATATACTCCGAGCCATTTTCCACAACACACAACTTTCACTAAAATGACACTTATTTATACTCGAGGTCTATTCTCCTATCAACTTCTGATAATTGTTGAATGCAGTCTTTTTCAATGGATAATAGGGCTAACTTTCAAAGTCTGTCTTCGCTTGTTGAATTTCTTTTAAACTCTTAATTTTAAACTTTTAATGCATCTTAATACTGCAAAACTTCGTTCAACTGATGCACTTGTGGTTGGGATAGTTAGTAGTACTAATTCACACAACTTGACCACTTCACACAGCGACTTGTTTAAACCAGTAGTTATAAAGATATCCCAGATTTCTGGGTATTTCTTTATCATTCATGTCAGTTGTTTCATAAATGATACTTAACTGAGAATGCAAAGCTGGGATATCAAAAAATTTTCATTATTTAATCGTAATGACATAAATTCCTCTATGGGAAATTTTGATGAATTATAATTAGAAATATTAAGATTATATATAATTCTACAAATTTTAAATCGTTAAAATTTTGAAAGCTAGAATTCATTTGTTGTAGAATATTATCAAAAGGTCTCTTTGTTTCCTCTGTTTTCTCTGTCTCCGAAATTATCAATCTTCATTATTTTTCTTTCATGTTCAAACCCCATATGTTCAGTTTTATCCCAAATATTTTTAAACTGCTCTCGTTTTTTTAATTATCGTATTAATTAAGTCATCAATTTGTCTTATACAAAATGCAATACCATTTGATTTCTGTAAAATGTCAAATAAAAGATCAGTAAAAGGAAAAATCTCTGCAAAAAATTTAAATCGAAATATTCTTTAAGCGAATGTATGTAATACCTAAGCACCCCTTAGCAGCAGTAACAGTCGGAGCATCTCACTTTCGGGAAGGCGATAAGACGAGCGCTTCCATGGCATACCAAAATTCGCGCGACTAGTGGATGCGGTCATTGAACCCTGACCAATTTTAAAAGGGACAACTGCATGACAGCGGCGATTTTGAGATGCGCTTCTGTCAGGAGTGGACCAAATAGTTGAATTGTGTGCATATTGAGTTCGTTCGTACGCGATTAATTTTTAATATTTTTCAATGCCTATTGGCTAGGTAATATGTAGATTATTTGGATTAGGGAAAAAAATTATTATTAAATATTAATTAATAATATATTTTCTTATATCGACGAATAAATAGGAAAGCGGCGCTTCCCCCGCTTCCATGGACCGCACGCCTCTGAATATATGTATTTTCTTATATGAAAGTATAGGGAAGCGGTGCTTCCCCCGCTTCCATGGACCGCACGCCTCTGGTATAATATAACCAATAAAAACGATGCGGAAAAATCCACAGTTGCACACACTATGGTTCATTTTTTAAATAGGAGGAGTAATTCAAATTTACCGCGCCGTAATGCTTGCTTGTAATCGGTCCAAACGCGAGCAAGCTTACTCCACTAAATCATAAAATTTTGACATTTATAAAGTCTTGACACTAATGACATTTAAAATTAATAGGTTAATTAAGTTATATCGCCGATTTTTTGCGTTTTCTGCGTTACTCCTTTAATTTTTAGATTGTTAGTCTACTTTTATATAAAAAACAGTTGTTTTAGAACTCTTTAGCGTCGTATTAGTATAATAATATATAATATTAATTTATGGTTTACCTAACAATAAAACACTGAAAACGTTTGTTTTCTATACTTCCACAAAATTTATTACAACTAAGTGACTACAGCTGTTTCGGCAGAGTGCATTTATCAAGTGATATAGTTTACAATGTGTTTGCCTTTTTAAGTCTTTAACTGAAGAGGTTGAGGAGTGGGGAGCTGTTTGTCTCGAGTTGGTCATTCAGAATTATATCTGTATTTTTCAATTTATTAATTTCCATAGATTCTAAAAAGATAGCTTAAGGCCTTTATTTTGAATATGCAGAATTTGAAACTCTTCATTGAAAGAATGATTATGATCTAGAAGGTGAAGTGCGTATGTAGAAGTGTCTGTTTTTCTATTGTTGAAAGCCCTTTTGTGTTCTGCTATCCGTTTCGTCAGAACTGGCAGAACCTTTGACAAACGGATAGCAGAACACAAAAGGGCTTTCAACAATAGAAAAACAGACACTTCTACATACGCACTTCACCTTCTAGATCATAATCATTCTTTCAATGAAGAGTTTCAAATTCTGCATATTCAAAATAAAGGCCTTAAGCTATCTTTTTTAGAATCTATGGAAATTAATAAATTGAAAAATACAGATATAATTCTGAATGACCAACTCGAGACAAACAGCTACCCACTCCTCAACCTCTTCAGTTAAAGACTTAAAAAGGCAAACACAATGTAAACTATATCACTTGAGAATGGCACTCTGCCGAAACAGCTGTAGTCACTTAGTTGTAATAAATTTTGTGGAAGTATAGAAAACAAACGTTTTCAGTGTTTTATTGTTAGATAAAATGAACTTCCATCAAGTAACGGTCGAATCCATCAATTATTATGAATTACCGTCGAAGGCCGATATGATCAACCAAAAAAGAAGATGGATCTGGTTATTTTTCTAGTGCCATTATTGGGTGTGAATCTGTCTGTTAAGTTTACTCCTTCTATTTAAAAAATGAACTATACTTTGTTACAAACCAGCCGCCTTCGTCACTAACCCTATCCCGAACAAGCCAAATCGTATTTTTTGTCTCTTCTCGCAACTATTTTAACTGGTATTCACTAGTAATTCCAGTAAAAACTAGTTTGAACTAGTATAAACTATTCTAAATGAAATATGTTCGGGATTTTTAGTTTTAATTGAATTTAGCAGTTAAATCTAGTTTTGACTAGTAAGAACTAGAATTGTCTAAGGCGCATAGTTAAAACTAGTTTTTCCTAGTAAATTCGGGTTTTAACTGAAATCGGGTTTTAACGGTAACATATGCATATTGATAGATATATCGCTCATCCGGAAGAACAGTGTCCCAACTCAAAAATCCACGTTTTTCAGGAGACAAAAATATACTTTTTAGATCTTCATTTAACTATAAGTTTTAAACGGTAACTGCGAAAATTTACAAATTAAAAACGAAGAATGTAGATAAGTGAATGTTTCTAATTGTGTAAGAGGCAAAACTAAAAAAAAACTATGACATCTGATTTAACAAAGAAAAAAGATCAGAATTTTGAGTTATGTTACTTTTCATTTAAAATACTGGCCACTTTTTTTTTTAAATTAACGAAAAATACCTAGGACACTTCTCGAAATACAACGGCTTTTGTGTTAGATAACAATAAGTTCACGTCGAATGTCTGAGCATAACTGAAAAGTGTCGTTGTTCCGGAATAAAAGTATTCATTTTACGATCAAATGAATAATGACAATACCGCCATCTTTAGAAGTTGGAAGTAAATATCTATGTGACATTTTTCCCGATAAAAGTGTAGGATATTTGGAGTGAATTTAACAAGATAACTCGATTTATGCATTTTTTGAGTTATGTCACTTTTCTTACGGATGAGCGATATATGCTTTCTGTGGTTTTCCGAGTTTGACTCCCCGTTCAATAATTTTGGTTTTTAGAAAAACCATTATTTTGACGACGTTTCAGCAAAATCACACTTGCCATTTCAAGTCAGGTAGTTCCGCTTTAGTCCAGAGAAATAAGGTTTTTGTCGGGACACTTAAGCAGCCAGGTTGCAAATGGGTTTTTTGGGTACTATATACCTAATACATTATAAATACAAAAATGCCCGTCACAGTTTTGACGAGAAATTTAGTTATTAACAAATAAGGGTCAAAAATGGCAGTTTTTTCGTTTAAATCGCTACAGGTAAAAATAGGGTAATTATATAAATTATTTAGAGTATTCGTACTTTAGTAGATCAGCCAAGGTTTAAAATGGCACTTTTTGAATTTTGGTCCGATCATTTTTTGCTTCGGAAATTGTAATATAAGACTTAAATTTCAAAAATAAAAAATGTGCTATAACTTTTGCGCAAATGGCCTTAAGACTTTCATATTGCACAAAAAGTTGAGTCAAATACAAAAAAATTTTTAAGACGATTCGTTAATTAGCTTAAATTTTATTCAATTTGTTTATCGCAAAGAGCTTTTTTTTCGAAATGTTATTGTTCAAAAAATAATAATGACATAGCAATTCTGTGGAAACCACATGCAAGAAGAATAGTTATATTTTCAAAATGTTGAAAAAAATCATTAAAAAGTCGTTTTTATCATTTCGAAAAAAGTTTAGTAAAATAGAGTCATTTTTGGCTTATAAACAATTTGAATAGCTTTGTTAATATTGACTATAGAGTAAATCTACTTTAGGATTTCAAAAGCTGGTATTTTTACACGAATTTTCAGAGAAAACTTTTTACCTAGGTTAATTAGGCTCAAAGTTAGCCACTTTTATTATTTAATTCGCAGTTACTTCTATATACATAAAATTCTCCTGTAACGGTGTTCGTTACCATACTACTCCGAAACGGCTTGGCCGATGTTTATGAAATTTTACACGTATATCCTATAGGACGGAGAAGAGGTTTTAATCTATTTTTTTTATATCCATAAGTTATAAGGGGGCTGCCATCCTGCCATTTTTTTTTTATTTTTTTTGACAAAATTATCTACCTTAATTTTATATGATGTAGAATTAAAAAATACATACAACCCTTAATTTTCACTCTTTTATCACAAACCCCTATTTGTTAATAGCCATCTACATATTTACATCTATAAAATTCTCCTGTCACAGTGTTAGTTTCCATACTCCTCCGAGACTGCTTGACCGATTTTTATGAAATTATATATGTATATTCGGTAGGTCTTAGAATCGGTCGTAATCTATTTTTATATTCTTGAGTGATAAGGGGAGTTCCCCCTAACATTTTGTAATGTTAGGTGGGGATGTGTGTACATAACGTACTCTATAAGACTACGAGTACATACAATTTAAAAAAATTATGATCAAAATCCATCAACAAGCTCCGGCGATATTAATCGCAGCATATTTTTGCAGAATCCGTTTCATTTTTTGAGTGCACGGATTTTATTAATTCCCCTCCACCGATCACGAATTAATTCCGTTCGGACGCCATTTTTAAACTTGATTAACGACTCTGTTAAGGTTCAAAGTGTACTCAAACTTTTACACATAAACTAAATAGTTTCTATTACTAAATAGAATCTTCAGCTTCAAAATAGCTCAAGTTAGGTTGCTTAATTGTTATAAACAAAGTAGCCGTCAATTAAAAAAAAAAAGTGGCTAACTTTTACCGTAATTAACCTAGGCGAAAAGTTTTTCTTTGAAAATTCGTATAAAAATACCAATTTTTCAAATCCCATTGTAGTTTTAGCCTATAGTCAATATTAACAAAGTTATTCAAATTGTTTATAAGCCAAAAATGACTCTATTTTAGTAAAATATTTTCTGAGTGACAAAAATGACATTTCAATGATTTTTTTAAATGCTTTGATAATATGACTATTCTTCTTTCATATTGTTTTCACAGAATTGCTATATCATTATTATTTTCTGAACAATAACATTGCGAAAAAAAAGCTCTTTGCTATAAACAAATTAAATAAAATTTAAACTAATTGACGAATCTTCTTAAAATTTTTTGTGCATTGTGTGGACTGTTTGACTCAACTTTTCATGCAATATGAAAGTCTTAAATTCATTTTTGACCCTTATTTGTTAATAACTAAATTTCTCGTCCAAACTGTGACTTTCTGTATTTATAATGTATTAGGTATATAGTATCCGAAAAACCCATTTGCAACCTGGCTGCTCAAGTGTCCCGAACATGGTATATTTTTGCCTTATTTCCCTGGTGTACTTCTCGCTGCTGCTTGAAGTAGAATTAATTTTTATTCACGATACGGCTACTTATACAGTGATGAGCGCGCTAATAACCGGCAAAATAGCACAAAAGATGAAAAACGTATTAAGTTGTGAGATAAAAAGAAATGCAACTAGTTGAGCTGGGAAATTTAGCGATATTAACCTATTTACATTATATTGATTGTTTCCCACCTTTAGACGTATCAGACGAGTTTGGCAACTTCCACTGTCACAGTGACAGTTTTAGTTGACATACTCCTCTGATACGTGTAACGGTGGGAAACAATCAATATAATGTGAATTTATATGTTAATATCGCTAAATCTCCCAGCTCGACTAGTTTCATTTCTTTTTATCTTGCAACTTAATTATTTTGTGCTATTTTGCCGGTTATTAGCACGCTCATCACTGTATAGTTATAGTTGATCATGATGTGTTCCATCGCCTGGTAGTATGGTATCGCCCAGTGTAGGTTGTGGTGTCAGGAGGGGTGACACGCGTCGATGCCGCTGCCTGATTTATTTTGGTCTTTTTCTTCAGTACCGTTTTTCATGTTCTAGGACGCCTTTGAGCCTTTTTGTTAGCTCCATCGGATCTCCTCTACAACCACTGGCAAAATTTCTGGCTGAACAGCTGCAACCATACGCAGAGGAAGCGGATTCTTCCGTCAAGAACGCGAGCCACTTCATCGAGCGTATAAAAGATGTGACTCTTGAGCCGGGACATTTGCTAGTCAGCTTCGATCTGGTCTCACTTTTCACGAATGTGCCTATAGAGGAATGATGAATCACTGGACATCGTAAGCAAAAAGTATCCAATATCACCGGATATTCTAAACCTAACCAAACACTGCTTAAATAATAACCACGAAGGACCATTCCTTCTTATAGGAATTACCGAACAGATGGCATATCAACGCAAACCTGCATTGCAACTTTGAACCAGCTCCATCACGCAATAAGGCGACCACGTCCAAGAAAATTCTCACGTAGTGTAATTCTTCTGAACGACAATAATGCTGCCTTATATTGCCAAAGTAGTGAAAGAAAATCTACAATGAAGCAAATAAGATATCATTATCAATTAATTAACTTGAAAAAATTAAACTACTTTTCAATACCTGCCTTCACAACGCCAATATTCCAACAGACTGGAACAACTCTACTATGATTCAATTACACAAAGCAGGAGACAAAGCCAATTTAGAGAATTACAGACCGATTAGCCTGCTCAGCCATTTATATAAGTTATTTAGCGAATAATAGTTAAGAGAATGGAAAGAAAGTTAGAGACTTATCAACCAAGAGAACAGGCAGGATTCTGAAAAAGTTACGGAACAAATGACCATCTACAAAGTATAAAAATCCTAATAGAGAAAATAGTGGAATACAATAAACCACTAGTTCTAGTTTTTATCGATTTTCATAAAGCCTTTGACACAGTTGAGCTTAGCAAAATATTACAGGCGTTTAAAGAATGCAGGCTAGATTATAGGTATACAAAATTATTGCACAAAATATACTTACAGGCAACAACCACTGTCAAATTACATACTAACAGTAATCGCATAAAAATAGAACGGGTGTTAGACAAGGAGACCCAATGTCACGTAAACTTTTTAATACGGTCTTAGAACATGCTTTCAAGAGTTTGGATTGGATGACAAAGGGAATAAAAATAGATGGAGAATACCTAAACAACTTACGCCTCGCCGATGATATAGTCATAGATAGGATCTAGGTATGGCAAGAGAGATGGTACAAGAACTCGTTGTGGCTACAGAAAATGTAGGTTTAAATATAAACATCTCGAAAACAAAAATAATGACAAATTTGGTACCCAACCAGAACATCAGTATTGTTGGGAAGGAAATAGAACTCGTACATAGATATAAATACCTGGGACATGAAATTACGATTGGCAGGGATAATCAGACTCATGAACTGAAGAGAAGAATAGGTCTTGGGTGGACAGGATTTGGAAAACTAAGAGAAACTTTTAAAAGTGAGTTGCCCACATGCCTAAAGAGAAAGGTATTTGATCAGTGCGTCCTCCCAGTCTTGACGTACGGATCAGAAACACTTACCTTAACTAAAGCCTCGGCTACCAAACTAAGAGTCAAGCAGAGAAGAATGGAGCGGTTAATGTTAGGAATAACTCTGCCAGACAAAATCAGAAACGAAGAAATCAGGAGAAGAACAAAGGTGACACGTCATCGTGAGGATAGCCAGGTTGAAGTGGAGATGGGCAGGACACATAGCCAGAATGACAGATGGGCGATGGACGAAGAGGTTATTGGAATGGAGGTCAAGAGAAGACAAGAGAAGCGTCGGTCGACCGCCTACAAGATAGACTGACGACTTAAGAAAGGTAAATAAAAACTGGATGAGAGCGGCGCAGGATAGATGGGGTTGGAAACGAGGGGAGGAGGTCTATGTTCAGCAGTGGACTTTTGAGGCTGGATGATGATGAATCAATTTGGCAGTAAAATGAATATATTTATTCCGGAACAATGACACTTTTGAGTTATGCTCTGACGTTCGACGTGAACGTATCGTTATTTACCACGAAAACCGTTGTATTTCAATAAAAGTCCGATGTATTTTTCATTAATGTTTAAAAAAGTGACTAATTATTTTAAAAGAAAAGCGACATAACTCAAAATGTTGATCTGTTTTCTTTGGTACATCAAATATCATAGTTTTTTTGGTTTTGCTTCTTAGACAATTAGAAACATTCACCTATTCATATTCTTCATCTTTAATTTTTAAATTTAAACCGTTTAAAACTGACAGCTAAATTAACATCTAAAAAATCCATTTTTGTCTCCTTTGAAAGAAGTGTTTTTTGAGTTGTGACACTTTTCTTTCGGATGAGCGAAATGATCCAACAAATGATTTAAACAACCCATAATATGAGAGATGATAAAGGGATGTTGCTAAATGAGCCGGAAAAAATAATGGGAAACTGGCAAAACTATTTCACAGAACTGCTAAATAAGAGCGAAGTACAAAAGGAAACAAACCATGAAATTGAAGATGATCAGATAGCAATAGAAATACCCACAAAACAAGAAATAAAGAACGAAATAAAGAGCTTGAAAAATAATAAAAGCCCAGGAGTAACAGAAATATCGGCCGAAATGATAACATCAGGAGCGAAAAGACTACAGAAAGAGATATATGACCTAATAAAAAGAATATGGGAAGTAGAAAAAATGCCACAAGAGTGGACCATAGCAAGGATATGCCCTATACATAAAAAAGGTGATAGAATGCTGTGCGAAAACTACAGAGGCATCGCACTATTAGAAATAGTTTACAAAATCGTATAAGAAAAAGGCTAAGTCAATATTCGGAAAAAATACTGGGAGAATACCAGGCAGGTTTTAGAAACAACAGATCAACGACTGACCAAATATTTGCCTTAAAAGAAATACAGACTACCTGTTACGAACATAAAACAACACTATATGCTTTGTTCATAGACTTTAAGCAGGCTTACGACACAGTAAACAGACAGCAGATGTACGAACCGATGAAAGAATTGGGGATACCAAGTAAAATTGTCAGGATGGTAAAGACAATGGAAAACACAACAAACGAAATAGCTTGGAAAAGGTATACATCCAAAAAGTTTGAAACCAAGGAAGGATTACGACAAGGAAACCAAGGAAGGATTACGACAAGGAGACCCACTATCAACAACGGCATTCAATCTAACATTGGAAGGAATAATCAGGAAATGCAGAATAAACATGCAAGAAACGATATTTAAAAACGGCCACCAATGCATAGCATTTGCAGATGATCTGACGCTATTAGCAACAAGCAAAAAAGAACTACAAAAGTTAATGAAAAACATAATAACAGAAGCCAAAAAATTCGGACTTAAAATAAATGAAGAGAAGACAAATTATATGATAATGGGAGAGATCCAAAAAGAAAAAGAGAATAACATCATAGTACAAATAGATGGAGAAATAGCATACTCGTTCAAAAGAGCCAAAGAATGTTGGTTCAATGGGTTGGTTACAGAGTTGATTGTTGCGTCTCTTTGCCTTCCTATTGACAGTAAAGAACAACTTCCAGGGACTAACCCAGAGAACCTTCTAAAATACACCAATGATAAGCATACAGAACTTATCATTGGAGTCGACTCCAACGCCCACCACATCATTTGGAGAAGCAGAGATACAAACAATAGAGGTAAGTTACTTTTTGAGTACCTTTGCACTACTGAACTTGATCTTCTGAACAGGGGTAATAAGCCCACCTTCAGGACATCAAGAGCAGAATCACTAATCGACCTAAGCCTATGCTCTATGGGGATTGGGAACATAATATCTGACTGGCATGTGTCGGATGCGTTATCCTTATCGGATCATGCATACATATGCTTTGAGATAAACTCAGTCAAACCGGAACCAAGGTTCTATAGAGACCCTAAGGTGACCGATTGGGAATCCTTTAAGAGGGATCTTGGAACAAGGGTACGGAATTATCCTAAAAGGCCAAAAAACAATGTTGAGGTTGAGATGGCAGTAGACTGGTTGCAACATGCAATAGTCGTCTCATATGAGGAAAACTGCCCGTTAAAAGAAAGTCACCCTCCCAGGCAAGTAACTTGGTGGAATAAGGAGCTGTCTGATCTAAAAAGAGAAACAATACGGCTCTTCAATAGGGCGAAGAAATCAGGTGATTGGGAAGCATATAAGGCTAAACTGAAAACATATAATAAGAAAATCCAATCCGCTAAGGAAAGATCCTGGAGAGAATTCCGTGAAAACATTGAAAGTGTACCTGAAAGCGCCAGGGTTAACAGAATCCTCAAAAGAGATAACATTAACAAACCCAAGTCAATGAAATTGCCCAATGGGAAGTATACGGACACAGAGAAGGAGGCTGTAGAGCATCTTTTAAGTGTTCACTTTCCAGGGTCGACGCAATTGACTGCTAATAACAATCATCAAGCAAACAATAGCCCAACCAAAAGGGACTGGCTGACCTCTGACGAGATCTTTGGTTCTCACAAGGTCAGATGGGCTATTGAAACTTTTGAACCTTATGAAACTGCGGGACCGGATGGTATATTTCCTAAGCTTCTCCAGGAGGGTCTGGAAATAATCATGGGTCCCCTGATCACAATATTTAGAGCTAGCCATGCTCTGGGATACATTCCCAAAGCTTGGAGAAGGGCAAGGGTGGCGTTTATTCCCAAACCAGGAAAAACAGATTACACCTTAGCAAAATCCTACAGGCCTATAAGTCTGACCTCATTCATGTTAAAAACCATGGAAAAAATCTTGAACGAACACATCAAGAAAAACAATTTAAATGAAAATCCACTGCACCAACGGCAATGGGCGTATCAGGCAGGGAAATCAGGTGAAGCCGCCCTGCACAATCTAGTGTCGGAACTCGAAAGGAGTCTGCATCAGAAAGAAGTCGCCCTTGCTGCATTTTTAGATATAGAAGGTGCATTTGATAATACCTCAATCGAGTCTATACAAAGCGCACTGGTGAGGAAGAAAATCAACAACACAACATACAAGTGGATTATTCAGATGCTTCAGAGCAGAATAATATCCACAGATACGCATGAAGATACCATAAATCTGAGGGCAACTAAGGGATGCCCTCAAGGCGGTGTATTGTCACCGTCATTATGGAACATAGTTGTCGATGATCTGATTCATGGGCTAAGCGCCCAAGGAATCTGGGTCCAGGGTTTCGCAGATGATATCGTGATAGTAACTAGGGGAAAATTTCCCAGCACTGTTGCGTATCAGATGCGATATGCCCTTCACTACATAGAGAACTGGGGTCTGAAAGAGAACCTCTCCGTGAACCCTTCTAAAACTAAACTGGTAGCCTTTACAAATAAGAGGAAGCTTACTGGACTGAGTGAGCTGAAATTATTTGGAGAGGTACTGGAAAGAACCAATGAGGTTAAGTATCTAGGGGTAACCCTGGATTCGAAACTCAATTGGAATACTCATATTACCAATATAACCAATAGGGCTAAGCGACTCTTCTGGAACTGCAGACGAGTTGTAGGTAAAACCTGGGGATTGAAACCAAAGGTGATATGTTGGTTGTACACATCAGTGATACGACCGACAGTTACTTATGGGTCAGTACTCTGGTGGAGAAAGACGGCTTTGCAATCTTGTGTGACCACTCTCACCACCCTACAAAGACAAGCGCTTCTAAATATAACAGGAGCCTTGAATAGTACAGGAACGGCTTCATTAGAGGCTATCACAGGTCTCCCTCCGCTGGAATTGTATATTTCAGCGGTAGCCTTTATGACCATCCTGAGGCTCAAAGCAAACAATACTTGGAGGCCAAATTATGTATTGAATAGCCACACAAACATTACTGGGACTATACTTGAGGAATACATCTTTATGATGAACTTAGATATGATGACACCAGAACTAATCTTCACTGAGAAGATTAACACAATTATACCATCTAGAGAACAAAAAGTCCCAAACATTAATGGAGACTTAATATGGTTCACTGATGGATCTAAAACTGCCCATGGTACTGGATCAGGAGTCTTTGGGCAAACATGTAACTATAATAAATCTTACAGCCTAGGTCAACATACAACGGTGTTCCAGGCTGAAGTTTTTGCTTTGGTGGCCTGCATTGATGAAATAATTGATGAGGACCCTAAAGCTGAGAGAATCAACATTTACACAGATAGCCAATCGCCTATTCTGGCTGTAAAGAACCCTCTCACCAAATCAAAACTGGTGAGAAACTGCAAAGATCTCCTCAATAACCTGGCAAAAGACAACAAAGTGTCTTTAATATGGGTGCCGGGTCATGAAGGGGTGCATGGGAACGAACGAGCAGATATGTTAGCGAAACAAGGCTCGAGAAAAACTTTTGAAGGCCCAGAACCTTTCTGTGGCATCACTAAAGATGCTATGAAAAACGAGGTTCAGAAATGGCTGATAAAGAATCATCAAAATAAATGGAGAACCACTCAAGGGCAAATCCAGACTAAAAAAATAATCAAGAATATTGATAAAAAACTCTCGAACAGTTTGATGAACCTCAATAAAAGAGAGATCAAAACGGTCACTGAAATGGTGACTGGACATTGTCGTTTAAGAAATCACCTATACAAACTAGGTAAGGTGAGTGAACCATGGTGCAGAAAGTGCGAAATGGAAGAAGAAACTGCCATACACATACTATGCTATTGCAGTGTGCTAGGTGATGTAAGGCAGAACTTCACTGGTCAAATGAGGTTTGAACCAGAAGAGATCTTAAAACTACCAATAAGAAAACTGTTGGCCTTCGTTGAGGCCACAGGACTTATTAAAGTTTAAGGAGAAGAACAGGGTTTGGTACAAAGGTCTTATGACCAAGTGCCAGAGACTAACGAGTCTCGCCTGAGTTAAGAAGAAGAAGAAGAAGAGAGCCAAAGAAATTATTTACCTGGGAGCCAAAATAGATGAAAATGGTCATGAAGAAGGGGAGATAAAGGCAAGAATAGTTAAAGGAAATAAAAAATATGGAGCATTACGCACATTATTGAAATCCAAATACGTATCAAGAAAAACAAAAATAAGAATTTATAAGACTGTTATCAGACCTACAGTAACATACGCATGCGAAACATGGGTGCTCAAAAAGTCAGAAACAGACCTTTTAGAAAGATGGGAGAGAAAAATGCAAAGAGCAATATATGGAGGTGTGAAAATAGAAGGTCAGTGGAGAAGAAGAACCAATAAGAATTGGAAGAACTATATCAAGAGCCAACGATCACGACGACCATCAAAGCACAGAGAATAGGATACTTGGGGCACATCGAGAGAATGGGGAAGTAAACGAATGCCAAAAATGGTACTCTCACGAAGACCAATACAAAAGAGAGAGGAAAGGCAGGCCAAGGAAAAGATGGAAGGACAGTGTGTATGAAGACTTGAAGAAAAGTAACATTGAGAGATGGAGAGAACTAGCATTGTACAGAAGGAGATGGAGAGAGGTGATCAAGGTGTATATAAAAAGACTGAAGTGTAATTAAATAAAATTTATAAGTTTTAGTTATGTAAGTTATATTAAGTTATTTATTATATTATTTATGTAATCAGAAATGTAAACATTTTAGCCCTAGGCCTACAAGGCCTATTGCGCTTAATAAATATACAGGGTGTAACAAAAATACAGGTCATAAATTAAATCACCTATTCTGGGACCAAAAATAGTTCGAATGAACCTAACTTACCTTAGTACAAATATGCACATAAAAAAGTTACAGCCCTTTGAAGTTACAAACTGAAAATCGATTTTTTCCAATATATCGAAAACTATTAAAGATTTTTTATTGAAAATGGACATGTGGCATTTTTATGGCAGGAATATCTTAAATAAAAATTATAGTGAAATTTGTGCACCCCATAAAAATTTTATGGGGGTTTTGTTCCCTTAAACCCCCCCAAACTTTTGTGTACGTTCCAATTAAATTATTATTGTGATACCATTAGTTCAATTCAATATTTTTAAAACTTTTTTGGCTCTTAGTATTTTTTCGACAAGGCAGTTTTTATCGACTTGCGGCTTCTTTTCTAATATGTTTACATAAAGATTTTATGGGGGTTTTGTTCCTTTAAACACCCCAAATGGTTGTGTACGTTCCAATTAAACTATTACTGCGATACCATTAGTTAAACACAGTGTTTTTAAAACTTTTTTGGTTCTTTGTTTATTTTCGATAAGGTACCTTTTATCGAGATGTGGCTTCTTTTTTAATATGGTTCAAAATAGACCTAAAAATGTAAATCATAAATAAATTTTCCTATTATTTATCAAGTCTCCATAATCGTACTTAGCCATATACAAATATGTGGTGGATTTGACAAATATGCAAAATATCTCGATAAAAACTGACTTTTCGACAAAGTACTAACAGGCAAACAAATTTTTAAAACATTGTGTTTAACTAATGGTACTACAATAATAATTAAATTGGAACGTACACAAAAGTTTGGGGGGGTTTAAAGGAACAAAACCCCCATAAAATATTTATGGGGTGTCTAAATTTCACCATAATTTTTTCTTAAGATACTACTACCATAAGAATACCTACCACATGTTCATCTTCAATAAAAAATCTCCAATAGTTTTCGATATATTGGAAAAAATCGATTTTCATTTTGTAACTTCAAAGGGCTGTAACTTTTTTTATGTGCACACTTGTACTAAGGTAAGTTAGGTTCAATCGAACTATTTTTGGTCCCAGAATATGTGATTAAATTTATGACCTATATTTTTGTTACACCCTGTAGAAATGATCCAAATGTCAGTTTAAATTCGTAGCCAAACTTATCCATTTAGATACCCGGCAAGAAATTACCTTCCACCCACTCGCCGATATTTAGAGTTTGATCGAATTTTGTAGATTGCGTCGATTTGTTGTTTTGTCAGTTATATATTCTACCCTGTCGTTAATAAATAACGTAGCAAATTCTTGATTACAAGAGACACATCGTTTCTCTTATACATTCCAAACAAAACGACCTTGAATCAACCATTCTTCATCTTGATACTGATTAAGGCTGACATATTCGATTATAAAATCAGTTATATTATATGCTCGCGCATAAAATAGAGCAGTACTTTACAGATTTGATACATATAATTGTTGATTATTTTTATATAATATTTAAATAATTACATAGAAAGGCTGATAGAAAAGGCATTCAGACATCAAATATCCAAACAAAATCTTTTCAGGCCATAATAATGAAAAGACTTCTCCAATGATATAAAAAAAAACTTATACTGAAATGATGGCATCTCCTGAGGTAAAATGTGCCGGAAGTAAAATGAGCCTCCGTTCGGATTTCCGGGTGAGGACTATCTCAGGGGGAACACCATTGCAGGTTAGAAAAATCAGGATAGGGTCGTGGAATTTGGTAGTCTTACAGGTAAGAGTGTGGAGTTAGTGGATGCGCTCAAACGAAGAAGAGTTCAAATTGCTTGTATTCAAGAAACTAGGTGGAAAGGACAAAGGGCGAAAGAACTAGGTGAAGGATACAAATTGTGGTATGTAGGGAGTAGTAACACTAGAAATGGAGTTGATATAATTGCTGATAGTGAAATGAAAGATAACGTAGTAGAAGTTGTAAGAACGAGTGATAGAATGATGTCAGTGAAATTTGTAATTGATAAAGAGGTATTGAATGTTGTGTGTGTGTATGCTCCCCAAACAGGTCTGGGTGAGAATGAGAGAAGAGCTTTCTATGATCAATTAGGAGACGTACTGAGTGATATTCCGGCAGAGGAGAAAGTTATAATAGGAGGTGATTTCAATGCACATGTGGGCCAAACCAAGACAGGATATGAAACAATACATGGGGGATTAGGCTTTGGAACTAGAAATGAAGCTGGAGATGACATGCTTGAATTAGCAACAGCATTGGATATGGCGATTGTTAACGCATTCTTTAAAAAGAGAGAAACTCAACTTATTACCTACAAAAGTGGACAACATCAATCCCAAATAGACTACTTCATGATAAGGAAAGAAGACAAACGTGAATGCAAGGACTGCAAGGTAATAGTTAGTGAGACAGTAAGCCAACAACATAAGCTGCTTGTTCTGGACATCGAAGTAAAAAAGTGAAACTAAACAAAAATATCGGAGAGGAGCACAAAAAATCAAGTAGTGGCTGCTGAAAGATGAGAAAGAAGGTCTATTCAGGAGAAGAATAGTAGAAAAAATATATTGGAACATGAAAGGAAGCCCTAATACAATTTGGAGAAAAATGGCCAGTAGTATTAGAGAGACTGCTATTGAAATACTTGGGAAAACGTCAGGAAAAAAGTTTGAGGATAAAGAGACTTGGTGGTGGTCAAACGAAGTACAAGGAAAAATAAAAGAGAAGAGAAAATTATATAAAAAGTGGCAAGAAACCAGATCCGACACAGATCTTCAAAACTATATGGTGGCGAAAAAGGAAGCGAAAGTAGCAGTAGCAAAAGCCAAAGCAGAAGCGTAGATGTATCCGAGATGAAAATAATAAAATACTAGTTCACGAAAGGGATGTCAAAAAGAGATGGAGAAAGTACTTTGAAAGCTTATTAAATGAAGAATTTGACAGACAGCCTGTAGAGTCAACGGAAACAGTAGCAGCAATGGTCACTAAAATAACCAACGAGGAAGTGGCTCAAGCGCTTCAAAAAATAAAGAAAGGAAAAGCGGTAGGACCAGATGATATTCCTGGGGAAGTATGGAGAGCATTGGGAGAGACAGGAACAAGGTGGCTAGCAGGTCTATTTAATAGAATTATGGAAGTCGGACAAATGCCAGACGAATGGAGAAGCAGTATACTGGTATCTGTTTACAAAAACAAGGGAGATATACAACAATGTACAAACTACAGGGCTATAAAACTGCTTAGCCACACCATGAAAATATGGGAAAGAGTAATTGATAGACGGATACGTGAAGAGACCGAAATATCCGAGAATCAATTTGGCTTTATGCAGGGTAGATCAACAACAGATGCAATTTTCATTATAAGGCAGTTGATGGAAAAATACAGGAGTAAAGAAACAAACGCTCATATGATATTCATTGATCTTGAGAAAGCATATGATAGAGTTCCTCGAGAGATTCTGTGGTGGGCACTCAATAAGAAAGGAGTCCCTGGTGAATATGTAGAGATTGTGAGGGATATGTATGAGGGAGTAACGACTAGTGTTAGGACATGTGTGGGAGAGACTGATAAATTTCATGTGAAAGTAGGATTGCACCAAGGCTCTGTGCTTAGTCCGTATTTATTCTCATTAGTTTTGGACCAGATAACAGCGAAACTACAGGGTAACATTCCATGGTGCTTAATGTATGCTGATGATGTCGTGTTAGGAAATAGTGAAAGAGACTTAGAACAAAAACTGGAACAGTGGAGACAAGCTCTGGAGGAAAAAGGTTTAAAACTTAGTAGGATAAAAACAGAGTATTTGGAATGTTCATTTAAAGATGGAGCTACTACAAATAAAATGGTATCTTTGGATGGTGAAATGATTGTGAAAAGCAATAGTTTTAAGTACCTAGGATCGGTATTACAGAGTAATGGAGAAATAGATGGAGATGCATGCAGTAGAATTAGGGCTGGATGGATGAAGTGGAAAGAAGCGAGTGGTGTGTTGTGTGACAGAAAAATTCCAATGAAGCTGAAGGGAAAATTCTATAAAACAGCCATAAGACCGGCTATGATGTACGGAACTGAATGTTGGGCAGTGAAAAAGAAAGAGGAACAACGAATGCATGTGGCGGAAATGAGAATGCTTAGATGTATGAGTGGAGTGACAAAGAAGGATAAAATTAGAAATGAGTATATTAGGGGAAGTCTAGGTGTGGCACCAATTGATGCCAAAATGAGAGAGCATAGGTTAAGATGGTTTGGTCATGTTCAACGTCGAGACGTTAATCACCCAATACGAAGAATAGCTGAAGTGCAGATTCCTGGAAGGAGTAGGAGAGGAAGACCAAAGAAGACCTGGGGGGAGACGATAAGGCAGGACATGTTGGTAAAGGGGATTAACATTGATATGACCCAAGATAGAATTGTGTGGAGAAATGCAATTAGGGAAGCCGACCCCGCATAGGGATAAGGCAAAGAGAATGATGATGATGATTTAAATAATTACATAATACGCAAAAAGGTATTATCAGAATAAAACAATATTTTTGTCATTTGTCATTTACATCTTATTAATAACACTAGTTTACAACCAATTTGACTCGAATGGACAATACGGTGTTTTTTTTATTTTTTGCTCTGTGAATAAGATTATGATGGTAAAAAGTTCCTAACACGAAAGATTTTTGAGTTATGATTTTTTGAAAAAAATGAGTTATGCTTTTTAAGTTATGAGTATTTTACTAAACATTTTTTAAATCAGTCATTTGTAATATATCGGGGCGTGATCTTATCAAATTAACGTTTTTCCTAAAAATTGTGCATAATTTGGCAACACAGGGATAATCTAATGTATATGAATAACACATTAACATTTAAATAAAGAATAAACCAAAGCTAGTCCTTAATCAGTAAACCTACCCATTTAAACTTATATAGTTTTAAACCATTTTAACGACTCCTGCATGACAAAAGTGTTTGCGTTTTCAAGGAATAGCCCGATCAGGGAACGCAAAATTTTACGAAAACCTCCAAAAAAATAAAGGAAGGATGAAAATTTGGGAATAGGTAGTTGAAATTGTCTATTATTATATAAGAAAAAGTTTACAATTCTACATCCCCTCCATTTTACAAAAATTGGAAAATACGGGGTGAAAATTTTTTTCTCGGGGGTGAAAAAATATACGTTCAAAATAAGTTCGGAATTGGATAAAATGACTAATTCTAAGTAACTTTTATTCTATAGAGTTTTTTTACTAAGTCAATACTTTTCGAGTTATTTGCGAGTGAATGTATTTTTAACAAAAAAAAAAAAAAATGTTTTTGGACGGTTATTCGGAGATAACTCAAAAAGTAAGTATTTTAGCGAAAAAAATATTCTTAGTAAAAATATAGCTTATCAAAAATTGAAAAAAAAATGGTGATGCGTGAGGTCTGCTGACCCAGTAGAAGCAGAGTTGCAGCTAATGAAAAGTAGGTTCTTCTTCGTCAAATTCCAAATCGAATATTTCAATGTGAAATAACCAAAAAACGAGCACTTTTCGGGGAAAATTCATTACAACTTTTTTAAGTGTTTAAAAAAAGGTTTATTTTGTTTTTTAAAAAAACTTAAAAAAAAAAAACTTAAAAAAACATTAAAAGTAAGTGAGTTACGCTCAAAATATTGTTGGTCCCTTTTATTTTTTGGTAAAAAATGTCGAAAATCACCCCTTAATTAGCTTCTTAAATAAAATTAATCGTTACCGCTTTACAGGTTACTTTACTTATGTATTGTTTATATTATCTATTGTTTCATATATTTTCATTGGTTCAAAGTGCTCAGTTTAAAAAAAAATTGAGTTTAAAATAAAACATTTTTTTTAATTTTGAAAAAAATCGTAATTGTTTATGGAATTAACTTAAACAATTACGAATACCAAAAATCTCAAAGAGTAATAAAATGTAAGTTTTGCTTTTCTGAATATTTTTGATTTTTTGTTTTCTTGTTAGACAAAAATTGGTTATGCTATGGCTGTTCAAAATTTGCCTATACTCGTGATTAGTTACGCGTTCAAGCCATTTTAACTACAACTTTTTCAAAACGAAGCACTTTGAACCGATGAAACTTACAGATCATATAAATAATACATAAACAAAGTAACTTGTGAAGTGGTAATGTTAAAATTTATATGTGATGCTAGAGGGACCACAAATCGGATCATGAATGGCCCGCTTTTTAGATTTATTATGCTGTGGTACTGGTGGGGCTGATTCCAATGTGCTCAATCCATCTTACCCTTACCTTTCTTTTCATTATGTGGTACCATGTGGTTCCGTTCACGTGCCAGATGTGGTCTGGGGTAAATTGGTTAAGACAAAGTAGCTGGGACCGCGGGCCCCTATTCCGGTATCATTTTAGTTTTTATTTCGCCAAAATAACTAATTTCCTCAGTAACAATTTATATCTTTACGAAAGGTCTCGGGGGCCCCAGCTTAGCCCGGGCCCCTCTTCCAATGGCATTTTAGGTTTTATTACGTCGAAATAACTAATTTCCTAAGTAATAATTTAAATTGTTAGGCCTCAGGGGCCCCTTCTGAGGGTTCTGTTCCAATTGCATTTTAGTCGAAAATACTAATTTCCCCAGTGAAAAATTAAAACTTCATGTTGAGGTCTAGGGTCTTTTTAAAATTGTGTCATTTGAAAATATTTTGTTGGGATCGGCTTTTAAAATACATATTTTTATTTTCCTACTTAAAATCTATGCACGGTCAAAAAAGGGGAACCTGGGGGGCCCACCTTGGCCAGGGGCCCCGGGGCACTACCCTGGTTTTCCCAATGGTAGTTACGGCCCTGAACCAACTATTTATTTAGAGTTGTAAGTAAAATAAGAATTGCAATGTTGATATCCAACCTTGGATAGAAGATCGAACCTTAAGAAGAAACATGGAATTATCCACCAATGTCGTACTAAAAACTCTCCCTATACAGGGTGTCCAAAAACTTTACCGACAAACGAAGACAGGAGATTCCTCAGATAATTTTAAGACATTTTAACCCAATTCATAATTCATCTAGTCCGAAAATGCTTCCTAGGGGAACTAGAGCTCTTTGAAAATGGCGTCTTGTAATTAGTCTTTCTTAAATACCTCCAGAACGCTTCTATTTAGAAAAAAGAAATTGGTACGCATATTTATCTTCCAGGGATAAATCATTTCCATCTATTTCGAGTTTATAGTACCGGTCATAGGCGTCCGTTTTGGGTAGGGCAACGGATATTTTATCGCATAACTTTTATGTCTTTAACTGTTAAGCATTTTTGAGACTGGATTATTAAATTGTGAGGTATTTTTGTACTAAATGGTACTCTTGCTTTAAGTTGGTAGGACACCGTTTTCTAGAAAAATCGATTTGAAAATTCTTCGTTTTTGAATTTCCAAAAAAAAAAAATTAAAAAAAAAACCATTTAGAAAAACTAAAATTGGTACGCATATTTATCTTCCAGAGATAAATCGATTCCATCCATTGCGAATTTCTAGTACCGGTCATAGGCGACCGTTTTGGGTAGGGCAACGGTTATTTTATCGCATAACTTTTTTGGTTTTAATTTTTAAGCATTTTTGACTCTAGATTATCAAATTATGAGGTATAAAAGTACTAAAATTTACTCTTGCTTTAAGTTGGTAAATTACACCGTTTTTTTTTAATTTTTTCAATTTTTTTTCAAATTCAAAAAACGAAAAGTTTTAAAATTGTTTTTTCTAGAAAACGGTGCGTCCTACCGAATTAAATCAAGAGTATCGTTTAGTCCTAGAATATCTCACAATTTAATAATTCAGTATCAAAAATGCTTAGAAGTTAAAGACAAAAAAGTTATGATATAAAATAACCGTTGCCCTACCCAAAACGGACGCCTATGACCGGTACTAGAAATTCGCAATGGATGGAATTGATTTATCTCTGGAAGATAAATATGTGTACCAATTTTCGTTTTTCTAAATAGAAGCGTTCTGGAGGTATTTAAGAAAAACTAATTACAAGACGCCATCTTCAAAGTGCTCTAGCTCCCGTAGGAAGCATTTTCTTCAGGGCCGGATTTACGGGGGGCAGGCTGGGTAGCTGCCCGGGGCCCGCACATTCTGGGGGCCCCCACAAAGTCCCCA
This sequence comes from Diabrotica virgifera virgifera, assembly GCF_917563875.1. Taxonomy (NCBI): domain Eukaryota; kingdom Metazoa; phylum Arthropoda; class Insecta; order Coleoptera; family Chrysomelidae; genus Diabrotica; species Diabrotica virgifera. The sequence continues at coordinate 127,631,725 of NC_065452.1, forward strand.
ACTTAAAAAAAATCAGCACATTATTCACATAGAATAATTTTTGTCAATCAATTAACTGTGATATTTCGTTACATGGTATCTTTGCCAAGTCACGGTCATTATAAAGCAGAAGATATATTTAATTTTCTAATGACATTCTTGCAAGAAGATGATATCAATTTGAAAATCTGCAGGGGACGGTCCAAGGACAACCCGTCAGTTATGAGTGGAGAATACAATGGTGTTTAGGCTGGAATTAGATAATATATATTGCCGTTGTGGATTTCGTGTACCGCCCACTCTCTAAATTTAGTTGCAAAAGCTGCAGCTGAGTGTTGTCCTGCTGCCATAGCATTCTTTGATTTCCTGGATGGACTATATGAACTATATGTATTATTATATTATATTATATGTTAATTAATTTATTTATTTATATTAAATTTTATTTATATTAATTTAGCTATTTATTTTATTTTTTATTTATTTATATTTATTTATTATATTTTTTAAATATATTTATTTATTATTGATTTATATGATTTTAATATTGATTTTGTATTGCCCGGCGCCATCTATTAATCACTTACCTTAACTAGCTCAGATTTAATGTAAAAACCTGCATGAAATCTCCTATCTGTGGAGGTGTGGGAAAAAAATTTCTGAAATTTTTAATTGAGCAAAACGACACAAAAATTAAAGTTATGCAAAATGGTGGATAAAGAAAAACAAAATACTGTCGAATTTGTAAGCAAATCTAGAAAATATATTGGAAAATAAAAGGCTTTGTTATGCAACATCAAAAATACAAGGTAATTATACAATAATATAGATCAGATCAATATGATATCAATTTGAAATATCTGTTGATCTATCTAACGCTAAATTATTTATTTTAGGTTATCTCGTCGAAAATCTGAATAAAGAAATACGATGCAATGAATTTGACTATGAAATAAATTAGAGTATTTGACAAAAAAAAACTAAGTCTAAGATAACCCAAAATTATCTTGAATATTCAAAATTTGTTATACTAAAGCTAGAAAATGAAAAACATTGATTTTGATCATGATCGATTAAAAAAAAACTGTTCAGTACAACCTTTCACGATGTAATATGAAGATAAACCAACGAATGTTGCTATGAAGTCTCTTCGGATCCAAGAAGATTCTCCTTCACCGTCTTTTGTTCTAAATTCTATGGTAGTTACCGGCATATGCAGAACACTTCTTCACTTTTCTTATTAAATTGAGGGTCATTTTTGAAAACTTTTGCTTCACTATGAAGATTATTTATACAGGTTAGTAGAATAAAAGTTTTTGAACTTAATTTTTACGATTTACCGCATTTTTTTCCAAAATTTGCGGAGCTACTTGCAACAAGCTGTTGCCTGTTCAAAGGTCTGGAACATTCTCCTTTAAAATGGATTCTTTTTGGCTTGGCGTCCCTTCACAGCCAATGGAAATTAATTATTAATAACAATCCTTGCTATGAGAATTTGAATTCACCAATCAAAAAATTCCAATAAATTTGACATTTCATCAAAATGATAATTTTGATGAAAATTTTGGAAATATGAACCCAAATTGTGATTCTATTCTAATCTTTGGGTATAATCTAATCTGGGAATTGAATAGATTAAACTTTCTAGTTTATTTTGATATAATGTCCTTCTTCCTAGGTGCCCTTATTAAAGTTCTATTAGGGTTCACTTCAACGTCCGACACTTCATTTTTAGTTTCTTTAACACTTACACTCACATATTAAAATTCAAATATTTACACAATTACTACAAACTAAGGATTGAAATAACTTTCAATTTATACAAAATAAATCAGCAATTGAATATGCATAAGCCATTTCCTCAAAAGATCATTCTTATACGTTGAATTTTACCTAAAGTTTCGACACTTGTCAAAGCTATGATTCTATTGAACTATTTTCCACATTTTTGGTAAAATTTCAACTAATAATATTAATATTGAACTAACTATTGTTCTCAAATTTTAGATTGATGTCTATTTCAACATAATTTCACAAATCCACACATGCAGCTAAGTAATGCAAGACGTATCACCTTAACGAAGTTCCTTTCGAAGTAAGTTTTGGAAAAATGGAACCTTTTGATGATTCTTACGAATAAATAAGGCTATTGTGTGATACAACTAGAAGTAATTCTCTGGTAAAACTCAAAATTCAAATTATTATAGGTTCTAGTAACAAATTTCTAATTTATATGCCATTCAAATATCATCTTTGATATAGGATTACCTATTTTGATTTCTTATGTAATTCTACTTTTATACTCTTAAATAAAATCATCTTATAACTATTTAATTATTACTAAGTGCTCTCATAACTTTAGTTCTTTTTATAATTCTTATTCTTCTCAACCTTCCAATCAACGATACCCCTCAAAAGTGGCAATAATAAAATTGATTATCCATATACTTTGGGCTTTACTAAAATTACTAAATTATCTATTATTTTAACTATTCTATGGTTTGGGTATCTTAAAAAATCATAATAACTATTTAAAATCATGACAGTATTTTTCCTCTACATATAAATACAACTTTTTAATCCAATGTTTAAAAGCTGTGTCTTTAAGCGAGAGCAACGCAGACCATGGCAGAAATATTATTGTTCCTAAAAGAGTAAATACCTACTATGTACTAGATTGTCATCTAGAAGTGACGATGAAAAAAAAAACTAATTAAAGGTTATAATCAGATCAAAGGAGCATTATCCAAAATTTCGTAAGACGATAAGCAACAATTTGAAACTCGTAACGATGCAAATGGTTTGTATAATCGAATGTGTTTACTGGAAACAAGAATATTTGCAATATTTTGGAATGAAATCTTGAAGAGGACAAACAGCACAAGTCGTATTCTCTAAGATCGAAATATTTATCTTAATTCAGGAGTGGCGGCACTTGGATCACCTAAAGAATTTATATTCTTTTAAGGAATATTTCAGAGACTGAAATGGCAACATCAGTGAAATGTATAATTCAAAATTTAATCGCTGTTATAATTCACTTCATTTCCTCTTTAAGTCAGAGGCTTTCTGCATGTCAGTCCATTAATTCCAATTTTGGATTTTTACATTATTTGGAAAATTTAACTTCCAATGAAACTGAAGCTTACCGACATTGATAGCAATGATTTAGATGAAAACCTATATTTTGAATTGGTACAATTTGTAGAATTTTTTCAATTCATTTAAAGAGGAAATCAGTTCATCAAATATAAGTAAAGAACTAGCTCATCAAATATAAGTAGAAAAGAATGTGAATGATACGTTTCCAAATGTTGTGGTGACACTTCGTTTGTTTAGTTCTGATGCTAACTAAATGCAGTGGAGGGAGGTTATTCTCAAAATTTAAGTTAATTAAAACTCGACTTTAGTGTATGATGGGCCAAGAGCGTTTGAATCATCTCTCTATAATTGACATTGAACACGATGTCCTAAAGCAACCAGAGATGTCCGACATAATTAAATAATTCCCAATGAAAAAATCTCGAAAAGTACCTGGGCTTAACCATATACTTTACTATGTTTATTTTTTATGTTTTACTGTAACAAAAAAACAAATTACAGTTCTTGTATTTTTTATTATTTAAAAATATATTTGTAAAAGTAGATCAAATTTTTTTTTAATTTCTAAACGAGAAATCCCTGTAGTTAGCTACATACCATAGTTACAACAATTTTTTAAATGGTAGGAGGTAGGGCCCCACACCAATTCTGCCCAAAGGCCCCCACTGCCTTAAATCCGGCTCTGATTTTCGGACTAGATGAATTGGGTTAAAATCACTTAAAATTATCTGAGGAATCTACTGTCTTCGTTTGTCGGTAGAGTTTCTGGACACCCTGTATAATATATCACAATTATTATTTAATCCAATTTCAATTTTCACGCTCAACCAAATTTGACTTCACCACTCTGTACATAAGCATATCTAAGAAAACAAGAAGGCCATAAAAACTTTTGTCTTAAAATTGTAACTCATGTAACTCAGCAAAGTATCAATAACTTTTTGTCAAAGCGTCAAATATAGAATCTACTTTTGTAAAATAAACGCTGCAGAAATGTCTTTTGGCATTCGCAAAACTACGGTTGGAATCCTGTCCTTCAAAATGACTATCTTTGATAATATAATCGAAAGTAGGGCAGTAATAAAACTCCAGAATTGTGCTTTGTGCTCAAAGATACGGTGGAAGATATTCTGATGTTGTCTAAAATTAGAAACCAGCTCTCTATAACTTTGTTGAAGACTTATCTTGTGGCAAAATTTATTTGAAATAATTATAATGAAAATATTTGTTATTGTACTGTTTATCGGGTCACTACTTAAGTATATAATCTACTTTAATAAAATTAAGCTCAAGAGACAATTAGTTTGGATTCAGAGCCGGTATGGGAACGAGAGAAGCCCTCTTCAGTTTACTAGTTCTCGCCCAAAAATGTTACGACCAACAGAAAGATATATTTATATTCTATCAGCGGTTCTCAATATGTGGTACATGTACCACTGGTGGTACATTTCATTTCTTGAGGTGGTACACAAAACGCATCAACAGCCAAAATCAGCACACTATTATAGTTAATTAGATCACCTAGTTAGATATGTATTTCAGTTAGGTGGTACCAAAAATAATAAAAAGTATTTGGTGGTAAATGACACAAAAATATTGAGAACCGCTGGTCTACAGCATTTGATAGAGTAAGACACGACTTACTATTAGAACGTTTGCAAGAAGTCTGTTTAGATGGAAAAGACATCAAATTACTAAAAACCTTGTACTGGAACCAAAACGCCAGAGTTAGGATTGAAGGTTCCACATCCGCAGAAATAGAAATTGGGAGGGGAGTTAGACAAGGATGTGTTCTGTCACCCCTGCTGTTTAATCATTACTCCGAGTTTCTATTTAAAGAGGCACTGGACGATTCCAAGGATGGAGTCAAGGTGAATGGCGTAAATATTAACAGCATCAGATACGCCGATGATACGGTGTTGATTGGGGATTTCGACTTGGGTCTACAACGACTCATAGACAAGACCAAGTCAGCAATTTGGTATGAAAATAAACATTAAAAAAACCAAAGTGATGTCAATCCAAAAAAAACAAAAGGTACCTCAACATTGCACAATAAATGGGCACATTTTAGAACAGGTCAATAGATTTAAGTACCTGGGATGTTGGATCGATAGCAGCCAGGTTGGCAACGTCAGGGGATAATTCTGAATAAAAAATAATGACGGTTTGCTATATAAACGTATGCCCACAAATGCTTCGTTTCCGAGATGAGGGGTGTTGAAATTTTTCTTACCAGCTTATAGACCAAGAGGCAGTGCTGAAAAATCTATTTGAATTTACTAAAGCTAGATTTTTTACAGTTGATTACTGTGAGTGTGTAGAGAAACATACTGCGGTCGGTCAAGCGAAACGTAGAACAGGGGTTACTGAGAGGGTATCAAAGTTGCTTTCCTACGAAGGTAATTATTTCCATTTACTAAGGCTGAAAATCAGTACACACATTCTAAATTAAATACAAATAAAAGTTATTATAGTCGGTCAGCTGTATGACGGGACAGAGCCGGTCGGTCGGCCCCAATAGTCGATTGAGGAAATGAAGCATTTTGGCTCGCAATATTTTCGTCCAGCATGGATTTACTTGAAATTTTCACAGAAGGTACGGAATAGTCCAAGGATCATTTTATATATCATGCCGCTATCATACGGTAAAACCTTGGGGGTGGTTGCCACCCCATCTCGGGGGTGGGAATTTTTTATTACATTTTAACCTTGTAATTCGATGGAAAAAGTGATTCTAAGAAAACAATGTTTTTTATATTTTCTTCGTAAAACTAATATTTTTCGAGTTATTCGCGCTTGAAAATAACAGTTTTTCGACGAAAAAATCGACTTTTTTTAGAGAATACGTCGAAAAATATGCATTTAATCAAAAAACTGTTAATATCGAAATTGTATCTTTTAGTAACATAAATCAAATACTTTTCCTATAATATCTTTAAGACCAATACAAACCGAGATACGGCATGTTAAAAGTTAGTTTTTTTCGTCAAATGCACAATTTGAAATATTCAAAGCCAAATAATGGGAAAAATTTGCATTTTTTGAGGAAAACTTAAATAATCTTTTTTCAAGCCTACAATTAGACCTTTCAAAAAAAAATAATAAATAGTTTCTAGCATGAAAATTAAGGGAATTACAAAAAAATGTCGGTACCTGCTTTTCTCTACCAAAAAATCAGTGAAAACAACCCTCTACCTTCCTAATTCAAAATTGGTCTTCACCTTTCTGTAGTTCCTTTTATATTTATATTATCAATACACTCAAGGAGTTTGACCTATTTAATATGACTAGTTTTGGAAAAATTGGAGTTTAAAGAAAAATTGATTTTTTGCAATTTGGTATTTTTCACCTTTTACTTCAAAATATCTCCGAAAATACTTAAGATATGAAAAAAATTATAAACTACTAAATTGTAGCTTTTTTAATGACTACAATTACCCTGTGCATAGATTTTCATTACAGTGAATAGTTAGCCAGATATAACTGTTTAAAACTTCTATTTACCAGCAAACACCCCCTTATTCGAGCCCTTTAACCCTTAAACGCCCAAGGGTGGGTAAAAAATGTCCACCTAATGCGGATTCTCTTGTAACATATTTATTACGTGCTTAAAAATTTTTCAAAAATTATCTACTGATATTTTTGAAAATAAAAGTAATATCGTGAGTTTAATGTGGGTGAGCATAAAAAGTACACCCTTAGTAAAACTTGTTACTAAAGGTTTGTATATAATTTCTCGTTGGAAGGAACATAATCCATATAATTATCGACGTATATTTACATAATCGACACAATTATCGGCCAATGAGGAGCCTGAAAAGAAGAATGTGGAGAAAATCGACAAATCTGAATTACTGGCTTTTAATGGTATGTTTATTTTGATGTACATTGTAATTTTGTTGTAAGGTTTTTAAATTGTTTAAATTAATATTATAGATGATGCTGTGTTTATTAAGCATAAGATTCTTAAGTTTAATCCATTTCCAACAACTAACAATAAATATATTAGCTATTTTCGAGGTGGACATTTTTTACCCACCCTTGGGCGTACATGGAACCTAAAAAAGGTTGGGCGTTTAAGGGTTAAACCCGCCCCAATTAAAAACTAAGGCATCTTACGGAATCTAATTTAGACAGGTCTTATAGCTCGTTAAAAATCCTATAAAATCATTTTTGAGGGGTCTCGTTACTGAGAGGGTATCAAAGTTGCTCTCCTACGAAACTAATTAAATCCATTTACTAAGGCTGAAAATCAGTACACAGTGAGATATAATATTTTTCCAAAATTAGGCATTTTAAATAGGTCAAACTCCTTGAGTGTATTGATAATATAAATATAAAAGGAACTATAGAAAGGTGAAGACCAATTTTAAATTGGGAAGGTAGTTAGGGGGTCGTTTTCACTGATTTTTTCGTAGAGAAAAGCAGGTACCGACATTTTTGGATTATAAGTCGCTTAATTTTCATGCTAGAAACTTTCTATTATTATTTTTTGGAAGGTCTAATTGTATACTTGAAAAAAGATTATTTAAGTTTTCCTCGAAAAATGCAAATTTTTCCCATTATTTGAAAAAAGCTAACTTTTAACATGCCGTATCTCGGTTTGTATTGGTCTTAAAGATATTTTTGGAAAAGAATTGGTTTGTGTTACTAAAAAATACAATTTTGATATCTACAGTTTTTTTTTATTAAATGCATATTTTTCGAAGTATTCTCAAAAAACCCTCTAAAAAAGTCGATTTTTTCGTCGAAAAACTGTTATTTTCAAGCGCGAATAACGCGAAAAATATTAGTTTTACGAAGAAAATGTAAAAAACATTGTTTTCTTAGAATCACTTTTTCCATCGAATTACAAGGTTACAATGTAATAAAAAATTCCCACCCCCGAGATGGGGTGGCAACCACCCCCAAGGTTTTAGCGTATGATAGCGGCATGATATATAAAATGATCCTTGGACTATTCCGTACCTTCTGTGAAAATTTCAAGTAAATCCATGCTGGACGAAAATATTGTGAGCCAAAATGCTTCATTTCCTCAATCGACTATTGGGGCCGACCGACCGGCTCTGTCCCATCATACAGCTGACGGACTGTAATAACTTTTATTTATATTTAATTTAGAATGTGTGTACTGATTTTCAGCCTTAGTAAATGGAAATAATTACCTTCGTAGCCAAAACGCCTTATCTACAGAGACATCACATTCGAGTAAAATCGATTTTTGTTTCAGAATTCGTATACATTTACACAGGACACGGCAAAAGATGCGGTGTGTTTAATGTGTTTTGGCTTAACTTACGACATTTTTAGTAAGCAAATAAGATAGATATGCACATTTGGGTTAGAAAGAATTAAAAATTTAATTTTATCAGATTTTTGCAGATACTATGGCAGCGTAGGAAAGCAACTTTGATACCCTCTCAGTAAACCCTGTTCTACGTTTCGCTTGACCGACCGCAGTATGTTTCTCTACACACTCACAGTAATCAACTGTGAAAAATCTAGCTTTAGTAAATTCAAATAGATTTTTCAGTGCTGCCTCTCCGTCTATGACGATTTATTTATTGCTCTCAAATCGGTTGAGATATGCAAATGAAATTTGTTGAATTTTAACAGGTAGCTATTGCACATCTTTTGACATACAATTAAGAATTTTATATTTATCATTGGTGTGCATACGGGTAATGACGTGAATTTTTTAAAGAGAAAAATAGTACGCCACTGAGGTATTTCAAATTAAAAATCATTTTTGAATTCCTCGTTTAATGTGTGACAAAAATCTCTCTTATATATTTTTTAGATGAGGCGCCTTTTTAATGCAAAAAATAAAATATTTTAACGTATATTTTTTATTTCATTAACGCGTGAAGATGTTAAGATAAATTGTAACACCCCGTATCTCGGAGACGAAGCATTTATGGACATAAGTTCCTTGAACTTATCTACTAACACCCTGTATATCTGAAAATTATCTTAAACTATTCAATATATCGTTAAAAGTGGAGTCAACTGCACTTGAATGCAATAAATTTTGTTTTGTTGGTTCTGTTGACTTAAATATTTATTGTCACTAAATCGATAAATATTTCAAATAAAATAAATTTAACTTGAAATTATTATGAAACTGAAAACCCGAAGCCTGTTTATAAAATATCGCGGAAATCGCTTGCAATTTTTTATTAAAAATTGTAAAATGCGAAATCATATTAATATTTGCTGTGAATATTCAATTTGAATAATATGTACAACGTAGGTTGACTTTGCATTATACTGTTTTTAAAGATGAGTATCTAGTTTAATGATAATAAATACCCAAATTAACCAAGAACGTGACATAGTATACCCAATTATTTCAAAATCAATATAATATATTTTCTGTCATAGAAAATCTGTCATGACCACATTTCTGTCTGTCATAGAATTGTAAAAATACTGATAGACTAAGAGCTAGAGCCGAAAAATCATCGTCATAAGTAATATGGAGTTTTTCCTCCAATAAAATAAATTTAACTTGAAATTAATATAAAACTGAAAACCCGAAGCCTGTTTATAAAATATCGCGGAAATCGTTTGCAGTTTTTTATTAAAAATTGTAAAATGCGAAATCATATTAATATTTGCTGTGAATATTCAATTTGAATAATATTTACAACGTAGGTTGACTTTGTATTATACTGTTTTTAAAGATGAGTATCTAGTTTAATGATAATAAATACCCAAATTAACCAAGAACGTGACATAGTATACACCCAATTATTTCAAAATCAATATAATATATTTTCTGTCATAGAAAATCTGTCATGACCACATTTCTGTCTGTCATAGAATTGTAAAAATACTGATAGACTGAGAGCTAGAGCCGAAAAATCATCGTCATAAGTAATATGGAGTTTTTCCTGTGAAATGTATCCATTGTATATTGACAATTATGACCCCTTTCAGGCTGACACCTCAGTGGATACAGGAAGTAGCAATAAGGGATGAAAGGGGAAAGTTAGTGCAGTCATTAAAGGTTTTCACCTCCTATCTTTTTAAACCTCCATCGATTTGCATGAAAATTGGTGACTAGTTAGAGCATACCTCAAGAAACAAAACTGATTTGGTGCCACTTGCACTTTTACCCTGATGGTGAATAATACCACCCCTTCCCGCGGGTGAAAACTATTTCATTAAAAATAATCCCACAAATCGATAGAGGGACAAATTTTAAGTAAAATTTGTTATATCATGTTATTAAAATAAATCAATACTTTTTGAGTTACTAAAGATCAAAGATTTGTCTATTTAAGAGCACATGCGTGAAGTTACGCATGATAAAAAGAACATGTTAATTAACTGTATGTTAGTAAAATATTATTTTTATATTATTTCGATATTTAATTGAATTTTTTCTTTTCATTATAAACTGAATATATCCAGAAAGTGGGGGTGTCCAATAATGGGTACATTTGACATATATTACACTTTTGCTAAATTTATAATATCGAAATAATATAAAAATAATTTTTTAGTAACATACAATTAATTAATATATGTTCTTTTAATCATCCGTAACTTCACGCATGTGCTCTTAAACAGACAAATCTTGGATCTTTAATAACTCAAAAAGTATTGATTTATTTTAATAACATGATATAACAAATTTTACTTAATTGTCCCTCTATCGATTTGTGGGGTTATTTTTAATAAAATCGTTTTCACCCCCGAGAAGGGGTGGTATCCACCCCCAGGGTAAAAGTGCAAGTTGGCACCAAATCATTTTTATTTCTTGAGGTATGTTCTAACTAGTCACCTATTTTCATGCAAATCGATGGAGGTTTAACAAAATAGGAGGTGAAAACCTTTAAAGACTACACTAACTTTCCCCTTTCATCCCTTATTGCTACTTCCTGTATCCACTGAGGTGTCAGCCTGAAAGGGGTCATAATTATCAATATACAATAGACACATTTTACATGCCAAACTCCATATTACTTATGACGATGATTTTTCGGCTCTAGCTCTTAGACTATTAGGCAATATAGTCCAATCAAAGAACACAAAACTTTACGAAAACCTCAAAAACAAGAAAGGAAGGATGAAAATTTGGGAATAGGTAGTTGAAATTGTCTATTACCTATTATATAAGAAAAAGTTTATAATTCTAAGGGTAATACCCCCTTTTCGGCGGTGAAAAATATACATTCAATATAAGTTGGAATTGGATAAAATGACTAATTCTAAGCAGCTTTTGTTCTATGTTCTATAGAGTTTTTTCACTAAGTCAATATACTTTTCGAGTTATTTGCGAGTGAATATGTTCATTTTTAACAAAGAAAAACATGTTTTTGGACGGTTTTTCGCAAATAACTCAAAAAGTAATAGCAAAAATATGGCTTATAGAAAAGTGAAAAAAATGGCGTATGCACGAAGTCTATAGACCCAGTGTAGCTAATAAAAAGTAGGTTCTTTTTCATCAAATTCCAAATTCAACGAGAAATAATCAAAGAACGGAGCACTTTTCGGGGATAACTCATTACAACGTTTTTAAAGTGTTTAAAGAAAGGTTTATTTTTGTTTTTTTTTTAAACTTCCAACATTAAACGTAATTGAGTTACGCTCAAAATATTGTTGGTCATTTCATTTTTTGGTGAAAAGAATCGCGAAAATCATCCCCTAATTAGCATCCCAAATAAAATTAATCGTTACCGCTTCACAAGTTACTTTGCTTATGTATCCTTTGTATGATCTGTAAGTTTCATCGGCTCAAAGTGCTTATTTTTAAAAAGGCTGTAGTTAAAATGGCTTGAACGAGTCACTAGTCACGAGTGTATGCAAATTTTGAACAGCCATAGCATAACCAATTTTTATCTAACAGGAAAACTAGAAATCCCAAATATTCAGAAAAGCAAAACGTACATTTTATTACTCTTTGAGATTTTTGGTATTACCTCTTTGAGATATTTGGTAATATTATTAAAATAATTTTTAAGTAATTTTGAAAAAAAATGGGAATTTTTTTCAAAATTAAAAAAAATTTATTTTAAAACCAATTTCTTTCAAAAATGAATATGTGAATAAGTAAAGTAACCTGTGAAGCGGTAAAGATTAATTTTATTTGGATGCTAATTAGGGGTTGATTTTCGCGATTCTTTTTATCAAAAAATAAAAGGGACCAACAATATTTTGAGTGTAACTCACTTTTAATGTTAGAAGTTTCTTTAAAAAACAAAAAGAAACCTTTTTTGAACACTTTAAAAACGTTATAATCAGTTTTCCCCGAAAAGTGCTCCGTTATTTGGTTATTTCACGTTGAAATATTCGATTTGAAATTTGACGAAGGAGAACTTACTTTTCATTAGCTACAACTTTGCATCTACAAGTCTACAGACTTCATTCATGCTTTTTTTTGTGCAATGTACCATTTTTTTACTATTTATAAGCTATATTTTTGCTAAGAATACTTTTTTCGATAAAATACTTACTTTTTGAGTTATTTGCGAAAAACCGTCCAAAAACATGTTTTTTTTTTGTTAGAATTGAACATATTGAATGAATGAACAATGAAATGTATTGACTTATGAAAAAACTCTATTGAACAAAAGTTACTTAGAATTAGTCATTTCTAGAGAAGGGGGTATTCCCATCCATTTTTGTAAAATGGAGGGGATGTAGAATTGTAAACTTTTTCTTATATAAGAATAGACAATTTCAACTACCTATTCCCAAATTTTCATCCTTCCTTTATTTTTTTTGGGTCAGATTGTTCTTTGATCGAACTAATAACAAAACAAACAAAAATGGCGACACAACTAGCTTAGTTTCTACTGGTATGAGGACGTAAATCATGATACTAGTATGCCTAGTAACAGAGTGAAAAATAACAGAGCAAGAAAAATTATGAGACTAAACAACAGTGTTCTTTATATATAAACAAAATACAAAAACAACAGAGAACACAAAATTTATTTGATAAAAAAAATGAAAGTTTTTTCTTAACAACAAATAATGCAAGTAATGGATGTGGTGATTTAATCAGAAAAAGATGAGGCCTCAGATTCAGAATCTATTTCCATCATTAGCTCATCCTGGTCATCTACATTCTGCATTTCAATGTACTGATGAGAAGTTGTGGGATTTTATTTTTCACGAGTCGTCAGCTCAGTTATGGATTGGTCTACGTTTGAAGGGGCATTTAGACGGGCTAGTTTTTGAAGCAATATGTTGCCGAACATTTATATTTGGTATGTTGCTGGCAACATTACAGCCATCTAATGAAAATATCGCCGTTTGGCTGAGCCATGTGTCCGAAATCTTACTGGTATTTGAACACTATTGCAGTGCCTGATGCGTTGCCGATAAAGTCGAACTGCTGTGGAAAATTTTGCATGTTGCTCTGTATTTCCTCTTTATTTCCTGTACTCTGCTGAAATTTAATTTGGTTTTCTCAAAACATACAAAGAAAAGATGAATATGTGGTCCAATGAAATCACAATAAGGTTTATTAATGCAGTACATTTACGTTCAGAGTTGTGGAACTTGGCATACTTCTCAAACTATGAGACAAATGGAAGAGTAGTGCACCCTGAATAAATACGTTAAACTAAAACTGTTAGTATATACAGGGTGTCTCATAATGGATTTAAGATTTGAAATTATTCTGGCACTGGCCCTGCGCTGAGTAGGAGGTAGCTGACGGTGAATATAGGTTGCGCGGGCATGCAGATTTCAGTATTGGTCCCAAGATAATCCGCGGCAATAGCATCAACGACAATTACACTCCAAAAAAATGACCGTATGGTGTGCCATGTTCGTCTTGGGCAAAATAGGGCCGTACTTTTTTGAAGGTGGAGCAGGACGTACGGTTACTGTGAACAGCGCAGCATGATTTCAACAAGATGGTGCCACGGCACATACTGCGGCAATGTCGATCAACGCAGTTACAGAACTGTTTCGTGGCACGGTTATTTCCATGAATGGAGATATTCCGTTTCCTCCACGATCCACAGACCTGACCCCCTTAGATTTTTTTTCTATAGGAGTACCTAAAGAGTATCGTCTACACCGATCCAGTACCAGAAACCATCCAGCAACTGAAAGACTGCATTACCAATGCTATACGTAACATACCTATTCAGATGTGACAGCGAGTTTTCCGCAGCTTGCGCTCTAGGCTAACAGCCTGCTATGAAGAAGACGGCCAGCATTTAAACGATGTTTTGTTTCTACAATAAATCCGCATTTTTAAGGTAACCAACAAGTGTATTAAAATTGTTCTACGATGATTTGAATGTTTGTTTTATTTCTTTAAAACCTTAAATCCATTATGAGACACCCTGATTATATATAAATAACAATTGCTAATCTTGTTGAGATTGGTATTGCGTTTCTAATGTTTGATCTTTCTTCTCTATTCTTGGCCCTATCATATTTATTAATATGTATGTAGTTCGAAATCACTTTTTGACATTCTTGTAAAATTCTTAAACAAATAATTGTCTAGCATTATTTCCATAGTTAAATTACTCATTGTTTCGCGTTTACTTAGAAAAGCCGTATCCACATTTTCCGTTTTTCATTTTTCTTTTTTATGTACATATCGTCTTAGCACGATTAAGGACGAAGCAACTCTCAAGAGAATATTCTCGAGAACGAGAATATTCTGGCCGATAATATTTTCGAGAATATTCTCGTTCTCGAGAATATTCTCTTCTTATCTTACATCACCAATAATTGTTATTAATAAATTTATCAAAAGCAATTGTTAGATACCTGTATCAAACAGTGTGTTGAGCAAATCGTTACATCTCCAGTCCAATAGTTTTGACTACATAAGAGCCTGTTGAGACAAAAAACGTATTTTTTTAAACATGGAATTAACCGTAGTCGACTTAACCTCTTATAAAAAGTATAATCTACTATAAGGAAGAGACAGATTGAGAAGTTATTCTATATCTAATGTGGAGGTGTAAATTGCTGACATCTATACTGATTTCTCGGAATAAAAAATATGTCCTTATCCGATATCAATGACATTAAGCTCATATCGACTGTATATTCCACTTGTAAAGTTGACAGTATTAGCAAATAACTATACACGTGGGATCATATACCAAACACGCGTACAACTACATTTTTGCTTACAAGTTTGAATTTGAGCCTTTTTCATAGGGACATGTAATTTATACACATGGATCACGGGATGTACGATAAATCGTTTTCTAGAAATCTACTGACTCGTTCCCTTTTGTTATTATTGCTTATTATACGCAATTCTATATCGAATTTTGCTATCAAAATAAATTTAAGTGATACACCACGAGTATCCGAGGCACACGACAATTCTGAGACAATGTTATTCACCTCGTTATAAACATAGGAAGATGATAAAATATTGCTATATGTTACAGGGTATTTCATTAGTAAATGTAGGTACATGCTAACGACTAAACCTGAACGCGATAGGATAAACTAGTTTGGCCTAGGCCAAACTAGTTTGTCCTAAGCCCGGTAGGATAAACTGCCTAGGGCCTAGGCCAAACTAGTTGATCCTGATATAAATACACCCACTCCAGGATAAACTATATATACCAGCATAAATGAACCTTATAGTATAATACCTACAAAGCCAAAATACATAATTAGATAAACTGAATAAAATGCTCTGTAATTGGAAAAATAATAATTTTTGTTAAAACGATAATGATTAGTCGTTCAAAATAATGGATAGTTGGTAATACAAACAGTCATATTATTAGACCAGGGTAATAAGCTGCAAATAGACTATGTTCGGGAGACTCAAAGATCCAGGTAGCTGACTACTTTTTTTGTTATTGTAGACCTATAGGAAGAAAACCTACCTGTTTCCTGTCTAGAATTCGCGTCCGTTTTTTAATTATTAACAATTTAGTGCAAAAATCGCGATTTTTTCGATTTTTTGCACCCCATTCAAAAGTTACACAGTTGACATAAAACTACAAAATTTAATTTTTTAGAACATTGAAAAACCTTCAAAATGCCGATATTTTGAAAGTTAAAAAGTTAATTTGTTGCTACGCAAACTGCAAAATAAGTGAAAATCGTTATTTGTTAATAACTTTTACTAAAACTACTTTAGAACTTTAGTGTTTCACCTAAAGTTGTGTATTGGTGTACTTAATAAACCCTATTTCTATTTGTTTATCCCAGAGACCTTTATTTTGCAATAACATAAGACAGAAAATAATGAAGATAAGGCAATTCTGCGTATGTCAAATGAAAGTAGAAAAGTGATACTATCAAAATGTACTAAAAAAAGATAAAAAAAATTATCTAATACTATAGTCAAAAATAGTAATGCCAAATTTTTGAAATTTTGTAGTTTATATACATTTAGAACAACTTTAAAAATATTGTCCGTAGAAAAAATAATTTTACTTATTCGAAAAGTTGGTATTCGACACGAAAATGTTGTTCAGTTGGTGACTAGTCGTGGTAAGTGAAGGGGGAGCTGGGAGCCGACAAATGCACGAGTTCAAAAACTAAAATAGGCAACTTAAAACTACTATCATTTTCTATATCTCGGGATCTACTGAATATATTTTGATCTTTCTTTTTTTAATTTGTATGTAGTTTTTCTGTACATTACAAATATGTAATTTGTCTATTTGCAATTTGACATTTATTAATTAATAAACAATCTAATTTGTTTAAACAGTTTTTGAATAAATAATTTTGCCCCAAAAATCCATGTTTTTAATCAGACTATCATTATTAATCATAGAAAAAGTTAAGTAATACTTTAATAAATAAATTATCTTCAATAAATAATTATCTAATAAAAATAATTTATTTATTAAAGTGAACTTTATTGTTTTGTATGATCATTAATGATACTATGATTAAAAAAATAGATTTTTGTAAAAAAAATATTTTTTCAAGAATTGTTTAAACAAATTAGACTGATTATTAATTAATAAATTTATAAACAAATTGCATATTTGTAATGTACGTAGAAATTACATACAAATTAAAACAAGAAAGATGAAAATCCATTGAGTTGATCCGGAGATACAGAAATTGTATTAGTTTGAGTTTGAAATTGCTTTTTCCACCTACCTCTACCGAAAGTATACTTTTCCGGACCTGATTTTTAGGGAGCGAAGTTGTACTTTTCCTCCCTAGGGAGGAAAATATTTTACCTCCCTAGGGAGGAAAAGTAAAAGTGACGTCATGGTATTTCATTCATGAAATATAACTTATTGACGCTCTGTATAATATCCTTTTTCCATTACGTAAGTATCTATACATTTTAAAGTTTATTTATAAAACACCCTGTATTTTGCAGAATGGTAAAAACAGTAAATTGTTACTTCGATTTAACAATATTTACATTAATAATTTAACTTATATTTGACAGTTGACAGTTTTATATTGTATTATATATATATATATATATATATATATATATATATATATATATATATATATATATATATATATAATATATATACATAATTATATTGTACCTACTTGTTAGTTTTAGTTTTAATAAATTTTGTTGGTTAGTTACATAAATAAATTAAGTAAAAATGAAAAATTACTTGTTATTAATTTGAGGAAGATGGAAAAACCATATGTATAACATGGGAGTAAAGTGCCTTTTCCTCCCTTGAATGATTACTGCCCTCCGCTACGCGTCGGGCAGTAAACCTCATTCTCGGGAGGAAAAGTAGCACTTTCCTCCCTTGTTATACAAATAGCTATTTCGGTATTTTAACTCGATGGATTCGTAGGTTCCCCCTAGTAACCGTTTGCCGTTTGAACTACAATTTTGAAAAATCGTAGAGGTTGCTGTGAAGATACAATGTTCATGCAAATTTTTTAACAAAAAATACAAATTCCATTATTTAAAATGGCATCAATGAAATTCCTTAATTATTAGAAACAAATCAGATGTGAATTAAAAAAAAAACAAATGGCTAACTTTGTCCCTAACGAAACCAGGCAAAATTTTTTTATATGAAAATTCGTGTTAAAATACTATGTTTCCGAATATATAAAAAGATTGTTTCCTACGGACAATATTAGTCAAGTTATTCTAAATGTTTATAAACTACAAAATTTCAAAAATTTGGCACTAGGATTTTTAATTATATTGATTAATTTTTTCATCTTTTTTTAATACATTTTGATACTGTCAGTCTTCTACTTTCGTTTGGCATACTCAGAATTGCACAATGTTTATTATTTTCTGTCTTATGTTATGGCAAAATAAATTACTCTGGGATAAACAAATAGAATAACTTTTAAACTAATTAATGGATCGGTCTCAAATTTTGAGGGTTTGTTAAGTACCAAAATAACCAACTTTGGGTGAAACTCTAAAATTCTAAGTTAGTACAAGTTATTAACAAATATCGATTTTCATTTATTTTGCAATTTGTGAAGCAACAAATTAACTTTTTAACTTTCAAAAATCGGTATTTTGAAGGTTTTTCAATGTTCTAAAAAATTAAATTTTGTAGTTTTATGTCAATTGTTTAGCTCTTGAATAGGGTGCAAAAAATCGCGATTTTTGCAATAAATTGTCAATAATTAAAAAACGGACGCGAACTCTAGGCAGGAAACAGGTAGGTTTTCTTCCTATAGATCTACAATAACTAAAAAAGTAGTCAGCTACTTGGATCTTTGAGTGTCCTGAGAAAATCCTTATTACCCTGGACTATATATGACATATGAAATAATAAGTGTTTTTTATAAAAGCATAAAAAATATATATATACATAAAAAAATTATACATATTATGCATGTATACATAAAAAATTATGATTTATTTTTCCATGGAGTTCTTTGGCAGCACTTAGGATTTTAATTTAATTACTCTTTGTTTGATGCCAACTTTGTAAAAAACCTTCGTGATGGATCTTAAGAATATCTCCAATGTTTCTGAGATCACCTCTTCCTTGTCAACATCTGCAATCAATAGAGTCAAATTATCTCCACTATTGGCTGGTAAATGAAACTTGTGTCAAAAGTTGCTTTCATTTTTCTGCCTGTTTCACACTATTATCAGCTGAACTTTTTCTAGCCTTTTGAATGTCATTTTCAGATAAAGAAACTTTTTATTCGTTAATAGCTTCTTAACGTTATCATCAATATCTAATCTTAGTTTAAAATACCCCTAACAACAAAAACTGTTCCACAAACAGATGCAAGTGAAACCAGGCAATGATGCTCCGCAATAATTCTATGTGTCACCAAAGCAGTCCATGGAAAAATAAATAATAATTTTTAAAGTATTGGTTTTATAAAAAAAACACATGCTATTTATAATATGATAGTTTATATTACCAATTATCCATTATTTTGAACGCCTAATCATTATTGTTTTAATAAAAATGATCATTTTTCCAATTATTGAGTGTTTTATTCAGTTTATTTACTGATTTGGGCTTTGTACTGATTTGTAGGTATACTCAATGACATATAAGAGGGTAGACACATCAACAACTATAAAAATTGTCCGAAACATATACTTCGCTGAAGTATGTTTTGATACAAAGTGGGAGAAATTTTTACGAACATGACACGATCAAATATTGTTTTGTTTGTATGTGCGTATTTGATCGTTGTTTGTCTTAAGGCGGGTATACATATGCGCTCTGCTCGGTGTGCGAGCCGCTCGCGCGCAGCATATTCGTCAGATTAGTACCTGTTTTCAAGTGGCGCACAAACGGCACGCACACGGCGCACCACGATCTAGCTTCTGTCGGTTTTTCAACAAACGCTTTGATGGTTCGCGATACGTATTTGGACGGGTTTGCAAATGGTTTGTTGGTTTTTGCGCGCCTGAGTTGAATATTTGTAAGTAATGAATAGAGTGGTCGGAACTGTCGGAAGGAAATATCAAACTTATTGATGTTTACCGTGGAAAATCATTATTGTGGGATCCTCAACAAAGAAGGGAAATAGAAGCTGAAATAAAAAAACATACATGCAGACCAATGTAAAAAAAGTCATTTCATTGTTGTCTTCTTACCGGCGTGAGAAATACAAAATAAAATTTACTATTTTATTTGGGCATAAGCCACAATTCAAGTTTGAAATCAAGTTTACTTGATGTTTCGACTTTCACTTCGGAAATAGTTATCAATATCAAAAAAACATTCATAAACTAAAAATTTAACTTTGTTTCTGGTGAAGCAACGCAGTTGAAACAAGCAGATATATTATAATTGTGTCACCGGAAAGCGAAAAAGGTAACGCACAACTTGGAAGAGCCTATAGTTTTCTAACTTCGCTTCTGGTGAAGCAACGGAGTTGAAACAAGCAGATATATTATAATTGGGTCACCGGAAAGCGAAAAAGGTAACGCACAACTTGGAAGAACCTACAGTTTTCTAACTTCGCTTCTGGTGAAGCAACGAGTTGGAACAAGCAGATATATTATAACTGTGTCACCGGAAAGCGAAAAAGGTAACGCACAACTTGGAAGAGCCTATAGTTTTCTAAATTCGCTTCTGGTGAAGCAACGGAGTTGGAACAAGCAAATATATTATAATTGGGTCACCGGAAAGCGAAAAAGGTAACGCACAACTTGGAAGAGCCTATAGTTTTCTAACTTCGCTTCTGGTGAAGCAACGGAGTTGAAAAAAGCAGATATATTATAATTGGGTCACCGGACAGCGAAAAAGGTAACGCACAACTTGGAAGAACCTACAGTTTTCTAACTTCGCTTCTGGTGAAGCAACGGAGTTGGAACAAGCAGATATGTTATAATTGGGTCACTGGAAAGCGAAAAAGGTAACGCACAACTTGGAAGAGCCTATAGTTTTCTAACTTCGCTTCTGGTGAAGCAACGGAGTTGGAACAAGCAGATATATTATAATTGTGTCACCGGAAAGCGAAAAAGGTAGTCCCTGAAATGTTAAGAACCGAAACAATCGCTTAGCGAAAAGCCATACGGGCGATAATTTACGGCGCCATAAGAGCAGTAAACCTGACGAGGCATTGGTTGACTAATCAATTGTAGATGAAGTAGTTAGTCAACCAATGTCAGGTTTACTGCTCTTACGGCGCCGTAAATGATTGCCCGTATCGCCTTTCGCTTAAAATTCGACAATTTTTACGATTTTATATCAGGAGATCAGAAACGCGAAAGGGTTGATTTTATTGGAAGATGATAAGTTCATTCGATTACATGAAATCAACTTTAACTTAAGAATATCCGAAAATCAGAAGAAAGAAAATCAGAGAATATCAGAAAAATCATAAATGATTACAGTGAAATCCTCTGTTAGTGATCCCATCGTAAATAACGAGGAAAAAAACCTCATGATTTGATCCCGACAAGGTAAACATTTATTCGTACATTTAGTTTACTCTCAAAATCAACACGAAACGTTTGAAATATTTTATTAGAGATATTTTTGCTGTTTATTTGGAAAGTCAAATAAACTTGATTCAAATTCAAACTGTGGCTTATTCCACATAAAATAGGAAATTGCATAAGATGCCACAAGAAAATAGTTTCAGAACAATACCAAAATAAGATGTAGTAGAAATACAGGACAGAGTATCTACAATTACTAAACGTTCGTAAGTTTCCTCTGGTTCGTCAAAATGAAAAATTTTAACAAACAATAACCGCGCCACGAACGCGCGGCGCTCACACGGCGCGGAGTTCGCGGCGCGGATATCTGTCTCCGCCTTTATGTTTATCATTGTGAAAATCAAATTATATCTTAAATTTTTGGGAGTGTAGAGTGAAAATGTCTAATGATCTTTCGGACACCCGATTCTGTGTCAGGTATAGGGGAGTTCTCCGTCCATGGGTATACTATAATGTTTATGCTGGTATATAGCTTATCCTGGAGTGTGCGTATTTATATCAGAATCAACTAGCTTGTCCTAGGCCAAACTAGTTTATCCTATCAAGTTCAGGACAAACTAGTTGGGCCAAACAAATAAAAACGTTCTCGAAGCCCGACTACAGGTCGCAAAGAAAACAAGAACTAAAGAAGACACAATAATTACCGAAACTAAGCAACTAATGAAGAAAACAAAACAATTATTAGTGCAAAACAAAAGCCATACTCAAGAATCTCTCTAGTTCCATTTCCCTTGTTAAATTGTGAGCGAGTATGCGTTTCTTGAGAAGGATGGAAGAAGATAAAGAGGTTTTAAATACAATTATTAAAAAAAAACTAAGTTTTCAATCTAATAGCACATAAAACAACATCCAAAAATGTTATTCTACACCCTACCAGACTGAAAACAATGGGAACCTTCTCTGGTAACACCTCCGAGGCTTCTACAATTTGCAAGCCATAACGGATGCTGAGACTAAGGAAGATGAGGGAATTTTACAATTTATAATTCACGTCCCATCTGCTCAGCGCGGTAAAGTTCCAACGAGAATTATAAATTGTAAAATTCCCTCATCTTCCTTAGTCTCAGCATCCGTTATGGCTTGCAAATTGTAGAAGCCTCGGAGGTGTTACCAGAGAAGGTTCCCAGACAAGGTTTTCAGTCTGGTAGCATGTAGAATAACATTTTTGGATGTTGTTTTATGTGCTATTAGATTGAAAACTTAGTTTTTTGATAGCAGTTGCCGCTAGGGCATCCCTGCCATTTCGTTCGTTGCAATCCGTGACTGCACGCCGGGGTTTGTCCTAGTTGGGTCAGAGAGAGCAGCAATTATGTGCCTCCTGATGAGAGACTAATAAGTTTCGAAACCGGTAGAGGTGCTTGCTGCACTCTCTGATTGAACTGGAATAATGATGCGATTGTAGTTTCGTGTTGCAACGAAATTGAAAATGGTTATTCATTTACAATTATTAAAGTTAGAAAACTGCAATATCTGGGACATGTCATAAGGGGCGAGCGTTATAAATTGTTGCAATTAGTAATACAAGGAAGAATACACGCTAGCAGGAGTCGTGGAAGAAGACGCATATCCTGGTTAAACAATTTGAGAGCTTGGTTGAACTGCACTTTCCCTGATCTCTTTAGGGTAGAGGTATCAAAAGTGCGAATTGCTATTGTGTTTGCCAACCTTCTTAGAGGAGATGGCACATGAAGAAGAAGATGCGTTTCTTGGCCAAAAGTGTAAGATTGCTGGCAGGTAGAGCTTCACGATACGATACAATATCGATACTTTTTAAGTATTGAGTATTATATTGGTTATGCCAATGAAGTATCGTATCGAGTATCGATATCGGCAATACTTTCTTAAAAAAATATCGTATTTATATTGATTTCAATACGATATCGATACAATACTCGATAAAATATTGACATAAAAAGGATTATTAAATATAAATAATCCTTGATTAAAAGGACATTAAATTAATAAAAAAAAATGGGCACTAAAAATGGAATCTAAAAATATTACGAATATTTTTTAAAACTTACGAATAGATTCTTATAAAAATTGAATATGGCTGAATGCTTCTTTAAAAGTCGACTAATACTTACTAATTATGTATTGTTTAAAAACTACTTTTTAAAAGAGTATTTGTTGAAAATTATTTTTGCGGCATCATCACTAACTTCCATAATATTGCCACAAATGCCACACGGTATAAACAGTGTAATCATAACAGTCATTTACTCACTCTCAAGAGTTTCAAGTTCAGGCTCTCAAGTGTAAAATATTATAACAGCTGATGCTTGGTTGCATATCACACATACTTTTATGTAAATAATTATGATCTAAATAACTATTCCACAAAATATAATCAAACAACTGTAGCGCTTCATTTTTTTCTCGATATCGATATTTTCAATAATATCGAGGCAAGCGTATCGACAATACAAGAATATTGTATTGATTTCAGATAATAAGTATCGTATCGACATTAATATTGCTAAGGTGTGTATTGTATCGGTATCGTATTGGTTTTCGATACGATATCAATACAATATCGATATTTTTATCGAATATCGTGAAACTCTACTGGCAGGGTCAACACATCTTTCTTGTTTATTCTCTGAATAAACTGTGTGATAGTTCCTTTCATGTCTTCTATTTCTTGGATCTGTTTTTGACTTCGCCCCATCTTAGTCCAATTTTTTCGTGTTCTCTCGTTGTATTTCTTTTCCAGCTGTTGAGCTGTTGTCTGGTCTTCCTCTTTCTTTTCCCCTCTGTTTGGTATTCAAGTGCTCGTCTTGCTATGTTGCTTTGTTCTTTCCCATAGTTTTGTATTAGTTATTCTGTTGGGCCAGTATATCTTCAGGATTTTTCTTAAAGATTTGTTTACGCAAGTTTGCAGTTTTTTAATTGTAGTTTCATCCTGTTTCCATGTTTCTGCTCCGTAAAGTAGTATACTTTTGATGCAACTATTAAAGATTTTAATTTTTGTTTTTTCCGATATTTAGTTTGTTTGCCAAATTCTATTTAAATCGTTGAATTGTTGAATCGTTGAATGCATGTAGAGCCTTTATTATTTTTATCTGTATAACTATTTTATCCGACACCTGAAAGTGTATAAAGAAGGGGAGAAAGAAAAAATATATCTTTTTTGCACCCCCCGTTCATTTCCATTACTGATCTAAAATATGTGAACTCTATCTCTTCTACTTCCTTACCATTTATCATTATTTTATTGGTTGGTTGGTTATTATTTTTTAAGAGCTTTCCTCTGTACCACCTATTTATTTGGAGTCCAATCGTGTCTGAGTACTGTGTCAACTTGTCAATTTTTGTTTGCATATATGGTTTCTGTGTTCAGTTAACAGGCAGATGTCATCAGCATATTTAAGATCTTCTAATTGTTTGAATAGGTAACATCTGATACCTGTTCGATCGTAAGTTACTTTTCTCATTACCCAATCCATTACAATAAGGAATAGGGTAGGGGATAGTACACAACCCTGTTTGACTCAACTTTCCACGGCTATTTCTTTTGTTACTTCACCTGAATGTTTCAGTTTGGCTTTGTATCCTTCGTAGAATAGTTTAATAAAGTTTATTATTTTACCTTATACATTATAACCTTAAGATTTTCCACATCTGTACCCTATTATCGAGGTCAAATACCTCGATAATAGGTCGATAAATCGATAAAAATCTTTTAGTTTTCAATTTAAAAATCTTTAAAAAAGGAAACTTTTATTTTTTTGTTTTTTTTTTATACATTTTATGATTGTAAGTTTATTTATTATATAATTTTTTTTTTTCAGAAAATACGTATTTAGTTAAAATTTTTTCCTACATTGTTCAGAAATCATTTGTGGCATTTTTCAATGTGTTTGTTTGTGTGTGTTTTATTCTTTTTATTATTTTAATTTTTGGCACTGTTTTAATAAAAAAAATTTGAGAAGTAGTAAGTATTAAAATCAGTTTAATATTTAAATAAAATATAAATAAAATGTTTAAAGTATATTAATTTCGTTGAAATCATATAATAGAAGTATAACTTCTTACGTGCGTACAAAGTACACACACATTCTTTTTTTTTATAATTATAATAATAAATACAGGTTAAAGTGTTAAAGAACACCTAGACAGCACGCAACCTTGTCTTACTCCTCTGCTTATGCAAATGCTGATGAAAACTTGGTGTTAAATTCTAATTCTAACGTTTTGTTGTTTATGGTGTACATAAATAAAAAAACCCATTAACTCTCTACTATAATTTTAATTCTCTACTAATTTCTTTTTAGTACTGAGAAGTACTAAATTCTTTACCACAGAAATCTACGCTGTTATAAATTCGTCCATGAAGAAAATCAGTCGTATTTAGATCCTTATTTATAAACACTTCTCTTTTTAGGTTTTAGTTTTCTTGGCTTGGATGTTATAAATATTTATTTTTTTAAATATGAAATCGTTGACTTGATTGCATCACTCTTAAGAAGGCGATCATCACTTTGTAAGCGGTTTTAATTGGAGTGGTGATATATTACCATATATTACTTAGCAAAAGGTTTCTTCCCGCTTCTAAAATAAACACATTAACCCATATTTATTGTGTTTGGAGTAATTGATATTTTATGGACTTCAAAGTGTTATGGCTCAAATTGATTTTAGAATAAACTAAGATTGTATATTTAACAATAATCAAACACTGGAGACTATTTAGGTCACTAATGAGACGTAATTTCGGTATTTTCTGTTTAAGGTGTATATTATTTTAAAATAATACTTCAAGGATCTGTAAATTTCCATCAGCCCATTCGAAGGGTTCCTATACTGAGAAACCAAATCCGTACCTCAGAGCAAAACTGTATTAAGTCCAAAATTTCAATTTTCTACTTTTTTAGCTCACTGGGCTTAAAATTTTCCGCTCTATTCACTGGTGTTTCTTATTCGCTGTTTCGACTGAAAATGGCCAAAATAGCCTTGTATGAACAGTATTAAGTCCACACTTCGCTTAAGCGTCGTTTAAACACAACGATAAGTCACAGCAACTAGTTGTGATGACAAGTTGAAACGCTGTTTAGACGCTGCGATTCAATGCGATACCACCTTCAACCCAACTCCAACTTTGATAAGTTGTGCGATGCACCGTTTACACACAGTGATAAGTTGCAACAACTCGATTGACCTTGATAAATTGTTTGATTTATCGCTGTGTTTAAACGACCCTTTAGAGCAAAACAGTATCTTCTGCACTTCAAATGTATAGATCCAAAATGGTGTATACGTTTCCTAGGGCAAAACCATATTATGTCCAACAAAAAGTATTATGTCCCACATAATGCAATTCAGGCAAAGCATTAAGTCCACAATCTTTTAAAAGTTGGCAAGTTTGTGCCTCAGAATGCACAAATTCACTGACAATTTTGGAATCATGTGACAACCATAGATCCAAAAAGACAGTTTTTATGTTCTTATCTTGAAAAAACGTGTATCAAAAGAAAAAGAGAACGAACAGGTGCTCAAGCTAGCCATTGTAACTGGAAATATTTTTTTACCATTGAAGAAAAGAGACTCTATATATTTCTCAATCTATTGTTAGATGTTCACTTGAAAAAATGCAAAAAAGTGGAGTTTTAGAATGTGACAAAAGAGGTAAGTAGCCACCTAAAAATAAAGTAAAGAATAAGGTAAAGGATAGGATTCATGAGCATATAATGGCCTATCCATATCCATATGAAGAATCACATTATAGTCGAAGAAGGACGGCGAACAAATATTTAGGAGGTCACTAAAATATTTCTAAAATGTTTAGGGTGTTTAAGGAAGAATGAGAATTGAAAAACATTCCTTCCGACGAAGTAGACAAAGAATGGCTTCACAATCACATTTTTAATACAGAATTTAATTTATCATTAGCTGTTCCTTCAAAAGACACTTGTGATAAATGTAATGAATTTCTAA
Organism: Diabrotica virgifera virgifera; assembly: GCF_917563875.1. Lineage (NCBI taxonomy): Eukaryota > Metazoa > Arthropoda > Insecta > Coleoptera > Chrysomelidae > Diabrotica > Diabrotica virgifera. The sequence goes on from NC_065452.1 coordinate 127,659,098, forward strand.
TCAATCTAAGACAGTCAACGTCTGAAGTTGAGTGAGAAACATTACAAGTGATGGTACAAATTGAAACAAATAGACAAGGAGATATCCATCAATAGACCTGGACAAAAAGTTTTAATGATACATTTACAAAAATGTCTTCCTTGCCCAAAGCTAACTTATCCTCAAAGTTTTGACAGTCTAAAACTCTGGTGTTTTAATTATACAATTTAGGATTCAACGGAAAAACAGTCTAATGTGGGATGAATCAATTGCTGGTTGAGGTGGAAACGAAATGGACTCATACTTGGTCCAATACATTCATTCATTACCTCAAAACACAACTTCTATTGTTATTTGGACCAATAATTGCTCATCCCAAAACCGGAACTTACAAATTATTATGTGCTACTTTTATCTACTTTCGAGATATCCACATATATGTAAAGAAATCACTCACAAATTCCTTTTGCGAGGGCATACGCACATGGAGGCAGAAAGTATACACTCAGTTATAGAACGAGAGGCTAAAAAATGTCCTAATTTTCAAATTATTATCTACTTCATAGGATTGGTTACAGTTGGCTAAAATTTTCGGAAAAAAACAAATATTTAAAAGTGTATAAAATTATAATTTCTAATCTTAAAGACTTTAATAAACTGTGCAGTTCTTACGATTATCCGTTTCAAAATAAAAATAAAACTGAGAATAATGAAAAAAATTTAATTTCACAAACCGTATGTATGTAATTCAGAATTTAGACAAGAAAATCCTGGGATTCTGTACTTTAAAACAGACTTCGATTTGGAATTTAAGAGTGTATACTTAACCGAAGAGTTGGTAGAAGAAATCATCAATCTGTAGAAGATACTCTGATTGTCTACTCTCAATGATCTTCTGCTAAAGTGGGTTCCAGCGAGGATTCACGATTTTTTCAGACCCTAGTGCATAAAGACACAATTCAAATTACTGATATAGCGGCAGTAGCCCTGCGTTTGTTAAATTTTTAATTATTTTTTAATATACATACTTCAAAAAGTTATTGTTAATTTTTTTAGTTAATAAAAAAATACAGTTGCGTTACAACAATTTCTGTTTTTTTTTAATTCGACTTTTTATTTTTAAGTAGTTTTTTTAGTACTCGTATTAATGGTTTTGTTGCAAATACGTCCGTATAATATTTTTAGTTCTTTATATCCAAACATTTCCTTAATTTTGTAAAATGGGTATGATATTTTTCATAATAGAGCTCAGTCTTTGCCGTAGGATAGGTAGCAAAATTAATATTAAGTCACAGTTAAAAATTTATTTTTCAGAGCGAAAATGTGTAAAGTTCATTTTTTCCAAAAACAGTAATTTTCAAAAAATTTTCTTTTTAGTGGTAAAAAGAACAATGATCATTATTCACATTTATAAGAATTTGTTAAATAAAATTTAATGTATTAAATGTAAAATGTTACAAAACACTAAAAATAATTTGTATTTTCGCTCTGCTGTAAAATTTACATTTTGTGACTTAATACACTTTTGTTCTGAGGTACGGAAATAGATAAGGATCCTTATGGACCAAGAGGGCAACGTCGAAAAAACAAATATCTGATTTCACAAGTTTAAGTCTACCTTTGCAAATAAGAGGTGGGGGTGAGTGGGAACCTTTTTATGGAGAAATGGCTGTAAGTCCGGTTCTGCTAAATCGAATTTTGCATAATTGGTCTTGTTGAAATCAGCTCTTCTTTGTCAATATAAGTGTCTTATTTTCAAAATAGCCTAATCTTCAATGAAGATCTTCAATATTTTCGGTTAAGATAGTGTTATCCGCATATCTAATGTTAATAGGAACTCCATTTACCTTTATACCAGCTGTTTCACCCTCAAGAGCTTTTTTCAGGATCTCCTCCGAGAAGATATTAATAAGAGTTGACGAAAATACGCATCCCTGTCTCATCCCACGTCGAATTTAAATTTCCTCTGACAGCTGTTCGTTAACACCTACTTTTGCTCGCTGGTTATAGTATAAATTATAAATTCGATATGAGTAGTATATCTCCTTAGCCAAGCCGCACACCAAAGAAACATGAAACGAAAAACATGAAACATGAAACGAAAAACATGTTTCATGAAACTAAAACACTGCTAAACAAATCAAGTCCGCCTACCAATGAAACGAGTGTGATTCATACTCACGACACATTTTTATTTTCGGAGAGTTTCATAAATGGCCGGATGTATATTTGTTTAGCACTGTTTTATTTCCATGAAACGTAAATTACGTTTCATGTTTCTTTGATGTGCGGCCTGCCTAAGATTTCAGGAAATTGATTAATTTTCATGTCGTATTTTATCGAATGCTTTATTATGTCAATAAAACATGCATATATATCTTGATTAACGTCCAGGCACCTTTGTATAAGTCTCTCATCATCATCAGTAGCTCGACAACCCTTTTTGGATCCTGGCTTGTTCTAGGATTTTCCGCCATTCTGTTCTGTTCCTTGATTTGTTCTTCCAGTGGGTAATCTCAAGTGTTTTCAGATCTTGTTCCACTTGTTCCATGTATCTAAGTTTGGGTCTTCCCTTTGACTTTCTCCCTACTGGTGTTTGCTTCATTATATATTTTGGTGTTTCGGTCTCCAACATCCGATCTTTATGGATGTTATGACGTCGGGTACGTTGTATGCTGCGTATAGTTCAAAATTATATCTTCTCTTTCGACAGTGTGCATGTCTCTGATCCATATATAAGGACCGGTTTTATCAGGGTTTTGTATATTTTGCATTTGGTTTTTCTCGTGATGTTGTTAGATCTTAGATGTTTAATTAGTCTATTATATGTTTTATTAGCAATATGTATTCTTCTCTTAACTTCTTCGCTGACATTGTTATATGCGGTAACTAGTGAACCTAGATATGTAAAAATTTTTACGCTTTCGATGTTATAGTCTCCTATTGTCAGATTCTGTAGGTTTCTTTGGCCTGTCGATTTGCTGGCCTTCATGTATCTGGTTTTTATTTCATTAATATTTAGGCCACTGTTTTGTGCCGCTCTTTATATCGCATTAAATGCTTCAGTCATTTCTCTTTTGCTTATAGCTATGATATCAACATCATCTGCAAATACCAATATTTGTACACTTTTTGTTATTATTGTTCCTCTGGTGTTGACTTTTGACTCTCTAATTATTATTTTTTTTGTATAAGTCTATTTATGGGTGGTTCGCCAAAATAAGCGGCATATTGTGTAACTCGCTCTTTTCTTAAGTCCTTTACATACTATCTTTCAAATTATATTGCCAAAGTTAAGTTATACGATAGATGGATGTACGCCACTTAACATTAATTTAAAAAAAGTATTTTTACAAGCATTTTATGCCATTTTAATGTCAAAATATCAACTCCGAGGCTGTAACCCACCTTGTTTTTTGATCTGTTTTATAGTATTACACACTGAAAAGTTACAAAAGTGCAGATTATTTTATCAATAATTAATTAAAAACCCAATGTAATTTAAAACTGTCAAATTAATAACTTGCATTTTTAAAATTAAACCATAAAAATCTACTACTAAAAACTGTAACCAACTTTGTGCATCAACACCGAGGCTTCATGAAAATATATGAAACTTTAGGCCAAACTGCACTATACTGTATGGCAGGCAGCTTGACAAGATAGGAACGCTTCAGTCTAACTCAAATTGTGGAAGAAAGTGGACGAACATGATATCGTTAAGCGATAGAAATTTTTTCAAGATGTCTTAAGCTAAGCGTATGCTTTTATACAGTCAACACCGAAGCCTTCGTAAAAACTTAATTTTGCTAATTTTTTTAATATGTTTTTCTTTTAAGTATGCGCTATAAAGTTTTTTTGACACCCCATGAATAAAGCAGAATTATTTTTAATATTTGTAGAAAGTAGAATTAAAAAATGTATGAAATCATCAACACCGAAGCCATCAACTCCGAAGCCCAGCCGTGCCTCGGAGTTGACGAACGTGCCTCGGAGTTGACGAACGTGCCTCGGAGTTGTTGAAAGTGTGTGAGTGGTCATTCTTAAACTAAAAAAATACAATTTAAATTTAGTCTGATATAGGAAAAGAGTTACTTGGTAAGCTCTCAAGATGTTTGGGTCGGTTTGGTAATATTATCTTCTTTTTATAGAAAATGGCTCGTATACACTGGAGTACGAAGGAAAAATGAAGGCGAAACCCCCCAAAATCGTTAAATAAAGATTTTATGAAAGAAAGTAATATTTTATGCAGCTATGCTTATTTCTGTAAGAATATACCATTTTGGGTAGTCTTCTCTAATGTTGATAAAAGAGACATCTGTCTATGTAGGCACATTATGTGAAAACATGGAGCTCATGTGTGGAAGCGGATAACAAATCATTATGTGGCGCAGAAAAGACAGAAGAATGTATAGAAAAGAAATGCCAAGATTGTGTTCAAAAGCAGATTAGATTTTTAAAGTTTAACGGAGAGGACATGGCTACATATTGGAAAGTTTTGTGTCAACACGAAGGCCGGTCTAAATCAACTCCGACGCAATTGATATTTTACCTATTTTTCATGTTTTTCTGTAGTAGTTTATATCAAAATGGAAGTGTTTTGTATAGTTTTATTACATACCAATTTTTATTTAATTGTTACGATCATAAATTTCAATTAACAGAGAATTACGTCAACACTTTGGACACTTAGTCAACTCCGAAGTCACATTTCCGTTTTTCGGAAAATATTTAAAAATGATCTCTGCTGGTACCATGGGTAAGTTGAATAGCTCATTTTATAAAAAATATTTAAAAATGAACTAGTTCTAAACCATGTTTTAAATTAAATTTCCCTACCTCGGAATTGCCGTCTATTTTGGCGAATCACCCTTATATGAAAAAAAGCTTCACACGTTCCTAGGAAGTTGCGAACCCAAATTGTGTATTATTAGTGTTTTATGTCCAGTTTATGATATATTCCGATATGGATGACTTTTGCGTTTTTCTTTTTGGGGAGAAAAATAACGATTGACATTAACCAGTCTCTATCTAAAACAATACTTAGAGGCCGAATTATGTATTGAATAGCCACACAAACATTACTGGGGCTATACTTGAGGAATTCATCTTTATGATGAACTCAGATATATGATGACATCAGAACTAATCTGCCCATGGTACTGGATCAGGAGTCTTTGGGCAAACATGTAACTATAATAAATCTTACAGCCTAGGTCCTAGGTCAATATACAACTGTATTAGAGGCTAAAGTTTTTGCTTCACTTGCCTGAATTGATGAAATCATATATGGAGACCCCAAAAAGCAAGGAGAATCAACATTAACACAGATAGCCATGTGTCTATTCTGGCAATAAAGAATGGTGAGGAACTACAAATCTGCCGTGTTAAGGTAAAAGGCAGTAAATGACATTTTTGTCAAAAATGAGATATTAATGTATCCTACCTAAGTAGTAACTGCTCTTACTTTTACAAAGGGTTTGGTGCACATTTATAGTCAACTTATACCAGAACTAGCAATGGCAAAAAGCAGTAACTAACAAAGAAACTCTCAATGTGATGGTAACAGGCAGTATCCAACGTAATAACTAATTACTGCTGTTTGCCTGCACAGAGATCTGGAACATAATTTTTAATATGAATGTAAACGGCAGTATCTACTTAGTAAAGTAGATACTGCTCTATTCCTTCACATTTGTATTTAAAGTTTGTATTATATCATGGCATAAGACAGTATCTTCTCATGTGCTGACATTTGCGTAAACATCACCTGATTTAACATCCGTTAAAATAAACACATGACATTGCGCAGAAAATGTAATTTGCAGTTCCTGCTCGTACTTAGATTTGTTTAGTATACTATTTAGTGTATATGTTACAGTTCAAGTTGATTCTCAGTTAGAGTTGACTCCAACTAGTTGGAGTCAACTCCAACTGAAACGAGCAGTAAAAGTTGATTTTAAAAATTTAAATCAACTTTTACTAGTTGGAGTTGACTCTTCCTGGATCGATTCAGTAAATGTTGATTATACGAGAATCTCAAGTGCATTTTTGATGAGTGTGCGTTTCTTTGTTTTGACCGTTTCAACTACTTATTAGTATAGTCTGTAACGTCGCCCCCGTTAGGTAAATTATTCTGATTCGATTTTTTGCACAAACTTACTCCAAGAAATACATCCGTATAACAATCCTTATAACAAATACACAGGGTGTCACGCGGTACCGCGGTCGAAAAATTGTTTAACCAATTTCAGTAAAGTCAGTCAGTAAAGTGACTTCTTTATCGAACGAGTCTGATATTACGAGCAGAGGAATAGACGCGTTCGATAAAGAATATTGAGGTGGTGCGTACAAAATTGTATCGTCAATCATAAAAAACATTAACACTTACTTACAACTTTGAGGAAATTTTTTTAATTTTAGACGAAATAAAAAATTCGTATGACAGTAATGACAGATGACTTTTGCATGATGGCCGGTTTTGATGTTTAATCGATAGTTATCAATATTGTATACCTACCTAATTACTAAATCTGTAAAGTTTTGATTTATTTTGTATGAATATAATTGCGAAACACTGCAGAATAGTGCAGAATTTTACTTTTTGACATAAATTTTATTAATAATAAGATAAATTTTGTACAATATTTTTAATAATTAAAGTAAATAAATTTTAATTTCACTCAAATAAATAATCGATTGCTGCCATTGACCACTTACATTCAATCTCGGTTAATTTGATTAATTATCGCGGCAGGTAAAGTAACATTCTTCTTTCAATACAACAAAGTGTTACTTTACTGCCGAAAATGAGGGCAAATGAGTACAATAATGAATGATTTTAGTGAAGTTTGGCGATAAATAATGATTTTAAACAAATTCGCAAAATACATAATTTTTTCACTTCGTACAAATTTTTTTTTAAATCCGTTGGGCCTTTTTTCTCTAAAATTGACTGTTGTCGAGTTATTAGCGACTTGAAATTTGAAAAACGCCAAAATAACCATTTTCAAGGTTTAATAACTCGGTTAAAGATAATTATTGTGAAAGTCGAGCGAGCGGCCGTGGAGTAACGGCATAATCGCTGGCCTCATACGCCAGTGCACGTGGGTTCGAGCCCTGCTAAAGACAAACCATTTTCATTTTCAATAATGACACGAGCCGTCTCACCGTGCCTCGGAGAGCACGTTAAGCAGTCGGTCCCCCTGGGCTAGTGTACATCGACACTAGTTACTTGAAACAGGTTTAAAGATGTAATTGGCGCCGGAACTGTCCGAAAGGCAAAAATGCCATACGATATTATATTTATATTATGAAAGTCAGAAACTAAAAAAAAACAAAGATTAAAACTACCTCTATAAGATCCTGAAGAAATTTTTGTCATTATTTCATTAATAAGATATTATTTTTAATTATCAACAATGAGCACTAACCGTGTATTGAGGCGGCCGTCAATGTGAGTGCGAGTGAGATTCACCATTGGACGGCTGGAATGGTGCATCTCTTTAGCACTCACCATTGACGGCCGCCTAATGCGCACTTAGCGCTCATTGTTAATAATTAAAGATAAAGCTTAGTAATAAAATAGTGACAAAAATTTCTGCTGGATCTTGTAGAGGGGGCTATAAACTTTGATTTGGTCACTTTCTGACTTTCATAATAATGGATTTTAACCGAGTTATGAAGCCTTGAAAATGGCTATTTTCGCATTTTTCAAACTTTAAATCGCGTATAATTCGACAACAATCAATTTTAGAGAAAAATCACAAAATATCTTTTTTTAATGTTGTTCTGAAGCTATTTTCTTGTGGCATTTTTATAATTTTAATTTTTACAATGGGAAATAAGCCACAATATTATTAAAAAATGATTGTTTATTAACGTTTCGACGCCCAAATCGGGTGCCGATTTGGGCGTCGAAAAAGGAGAAAAATCAAAGAAGCGGCTCTAATTATGCTAAACGAAACCAATTGTGTCGCAAATTCCTCGGTGGAATGCAGTAGGATGTGGATACCCATACTGAAAGAGGAAGTCAGTAGAAAGAAAATACCACAATTAGTAAGTCAATAGTCGAGTTAGTACATATTTTATATTTTAGTATTACTTATATATCCATGTATTATTGATATTATTTATAATTTAAACAAAATTATAGTAAAGTCAGAATTTGGTATTCATTTTGAGAGTAAATTAAATGTAAGACCAAATACTTACGATGTCGGGATAGTATCACGAGGTTTTTCCTGGTTTTCCCTCGTGATTTACTATGAGATCTCTAACGCGAGAATTTTAATGTCACCGTTGCATGTGGTTGTCTTTTTAAAGACAGATCACATGCTATGAATTTTTTTGTGACGGATATTCTTGAGTTGGGGTTGATTTCATGTAATCGAACGAACTATCTTTCAGTAAAGTCGTCCCAGGAATGCAACTCATAAATATTGGCAATATCATTTTAAAGTCTTCTACTTTAAAATGTATCATATGTATCTGAATTGCCGATATAAATGAGTCAAACTAAATAAATTATTAGAAGAATTTTTTTACTAAGCAACAACATTTTTGTTTGTATTAGTAGTATTTTGTATTTTGACAACGGCACCCGATTTGGGCGTCGAAACGTTAATAAAAAATCATTTTTTAATAATTGTGGCTTATTTCCCATTGTAAAAATTAAAATATCTTTTTTTGCTCAGAATAACCCAAATGATCTAAAAAAAATTGTTCGAAGTGAAAAAATTATTTTTGTGAATTTGTCCAAAAAAAAAATTGTTTAAACAATTTATCGATCAAGGTACTGCCTGGCACCCAGTAGATTTGTTATAAGGACCTCTTTTTGAGTAAGTTTGTGCAAAAAATTCGAATCGGAGTAATTTCCCTAACGGGGGCGACGATACAGCCTAGACTAATTTGAACATATTCAGTAACATTTAGTTTCTAGAATCGGCTGTTTGTGTGAATCAGAATCAACTTTTACTAAATGGCATTGGGAAGAGTATACTTTTCCTAGTTGGAGTCTACTTTAACTAGTAAATGTTGAATATAAATCTTCATTTTATATTTATAATCAACTTTTACTGAAACCAGCCGTTAGAGTTGACTCCAACTAGTTGGAGTCAACTCCAACTGGATAATCAACTTGAACTGTAACATATATAAGATATTGTATTTTGTGGAGTTCACCAAAAGTATTCAAATAACATGTTCACCTAACGGGGTAAATATTTAGTGTCCTTAATAATACAAGCAGAAGCATCAGCTCAAGATGGTAGGTATATTTATGTTTTTAAAATTAACGCTTTTTTGTTATAAACGAGTAATGTGTCTCTTGAGTCTGTAAGCATTAAGTTTGAAGCAACTTGTACATCTTGCTTGAAATGGCTACAGCACTCTGAAAAGGCCAAAAAAGGAAGATTTGAATACAAACAGGATGTAGCACAGGAAAAGTGGAAACCGAAGTAGTAAGGAGTGTAGACTATATATATGATCGGTTTATAACATCTTGCGACGTTGTCCAATTCCCAAATTTCATTCCTTCCTATTTTGCCACAGGTCATCCCTGAGGTCTCGCGCGCTCATCGCTTTCCGGATGCCGGTGGTCCAATTAACTTTCGGTCTCCCTCGCTTCCGATGTTCAGGAGGTTGCCATTCCAGACATTGTTTTGGAAGTCTCTCGTCATTCATTCTGTTTACGTGTCCATACCAGATCAGTTGTCTTCTCTCTATAGCTTTCATTATTGTTCCTTCTATTCCCATTCGATTTTTAATGTCTTCATTTCTGAAATGTTCTCTTCTGGATATACGTAATGACCTTCTGATTGCATCCATTTCCACTACTTCAATTTTGTTTTTGTTTTTTTCTGTAAGCCTCCAAGTTTCAGCATCATATAATAAACTACTCTTAATCATAGTCTCGTAGATATTAAATTTTCTCTTATTCGATATTTGAGTACTCCAAAGAATATTATTGAGACATCGGATTTTTTGCTTGTATAATTCTGGATGTAATTTCTTTGTCATCAGTTCCAGTTTTATCAAATGTTACTCCTAGATATTTATAATCTTGGCCGGCTTTAATTTTTTGATTATTTTCCACAGTAAGATGAATATCGTTCTCTTCTGAACCAACACATAAGTACTTTGTTTTATCTATATTGACGTCCAATCCCCATCTTGAATATTCCTCGACCAACTTAAGCATCATGTATTCTATGTCTTCCCTGTCGTTTGCTATTACGACCTGGTCGTCCGCGAACTGGAGCGTGTAGAGGCATGTATTGTTTAGCTCGATGCCCATTTACTTTCCTCTTCCAACCTTTAAGTGCTGCTGCAACGTAGATTTTAAACAGGGTCGGAGATATGCAACATCCTTGTCTAAGCCCTTTAGTTACTGGAAAGCTGTTAGTAAGTGAGTTTCCTATCTTTACTCGTGAACGTGATCCTGCATATAGATTTTTTAATGCATTGGTGAGAGTGTAGCTTACTGGTGAAGCATGTAGAACTTCCCACATCTTATTTAAGGGTATGTTATCATAAGCTTTTTGTAAGTCAACGAATGTCAGGTGCACTTACAGAAGTAGACAGTACAGAAGTAGACAGTAGAAGTCTATTACAGAAAGTTATAATGCTACCAAGGATTCCCGGAAGCCAGAAGACATTTTTTACAAGACGACTTGTGGCTTTTCATCTAACCTTTGCATCAATGGCAAACAGGAAGAGTAGAAGCACGAAAAAAACATATCAGTCTTGTGGCATGAAGGAGTGGCTGGAAGAAAGGCAGAAGAAATTGCATCTGCATATTGTAGAGCTTTAGTTGAAGAAAGAGACGCCGTTAAAGTATTGTATTGGACAGGCAATTGCCCAGCCCAAAGTAAAAATTGGTGCTTATTTACCATGTTTGTCACAATGGTAAATTCAAAAATGATTGCCACTTCTGAAATTACTCTTAAATATTTTGGGACAGGCCACACCATGAGTGCGGATTCTGTTCATCACGGTGTGGAAGAGAGCATGAAGATCACAAATGAAGGAAATATTTACGACTTCAACGATTTTATCAAGGCTGTAGAGAAGTCAAATGAAAAAAAAATGAGTAATTTGTTTAAAAAACGAAGATGTTATAAATTGGCAATCTGGAGATTCAAAAGCCAAATAAAAAACGGATATACCTTTGCTTTGCGATATATCTGTGGTACAGTTTAGACGAGGCAGTCGATTACTTTTTTATAAAAATAATATTAGCGACGAAAATTTCAAAGAATATAATTTTCTTAAAGCAAATTTTAAACTAGAAATTCCTAGTAAATTATAAGATAATTGTAGAGGTGTTACTAAGCAAAAGAAACAAGATATAATTTCGCAACTGTGCCCTCTCATACCTGAAAACAGACGGCATTTTTGGCTTTCATTAAAAGATACGTAAAAGACTTAATACATTTTGAATAGTTATTTCAATATTATGTAATTAATTAAGACTTTTTTCTTTTTCTAATGTCAATTACATTTGATTTTTTATTTGATTACCCTATAGCTTTATTCTGTATTTTTGTTTTATTTCTGAAACCGATATTTACATAAAGCTGACAATTCTACATTTCTGCTTAAGAAAATAACTTCATTATTAGGGCAAACAGCAGTAACTGCTGAATTTTCAGCCAAAAAACAAGTAACACAATTGTTTGATTTGTCAAAAATTAAGACATATTTTTTAATGTTTTTTAACGTTTTTCTGCTTAAAATTAAAGAAATAATAAATTGTGTGAAAGAAAAAATCTTAAATTTCAAATAACTCAAAACCATTATTTTGGCACTTACTGCTTTTTACCTTATCACGGCAGAAATATCTCTAGACCAGAGGTTCTCAATCTGTGGTACATGTACCACTGGTGGTACATATCATTATTGGCGGTGGTACACAAAACACAGAAAAAATTAAAATAGTAGTACTTAGTGATAATACAATTTAAAAATATAGGTGGTACCAAAAATAATAAAAATAACTGTAGGTGGTACATCATTCAAAAAGGTTGAGAACCGCTGCTCTAGACAATAAGTGTCTTTAATATGGGCGTCGGGTCACGAAGGGGTGCATGGGAATTAACGAGCAGATCTTTTAGCAAAACAAGGCTAGAGAGAAACTTTTGTAGGCTCAGAGCCCTTCTGTGATACACCACTAAAGATAATACAAAAAAACGAGGTTCAGAAGTGACTAATCAGGAATCACCAAAAGAAATGTGAAAGCTACTCAAGGGCAAATCCAGACAAAAAAAATAATCAAGAATATTGATTAAAAAGTCTCGAAAAATTTGATGAACCCTCAATAAACGAGAGATTAAAACGGTCACTGAAATGGTAACTGGAGATTAAGAAACTCCCTATATAAACTAGTGAATGAACCATAGTACAAAAAGTGCGAAATGAAGAAGAGACTGCCATGCATATCATATGCCATTGTAATGAGTTAGTGATGTCAGAAATTCACTGGTCAATTCGGTCAATTGAGGATTGCACCAGAGAAGAGATCCTAAAACTACCAATAAGAAAACTGTGGGCCTTCTTTGGGGCCACAGGACTTATTAGAAACAAGATATGGTATGGTACAAGGACCTTACGACCAAGTGCAAGCAAGCAAGCAAGCAATTTGATTCAACCCGACCCGTGGGACTTGTTCACCCCTAAGGAAGTACGTTCGGGTGTAATAATTCATTCAGAGACTAACAAGTCTTGCCTGATTTAAGAAGAAGAAGCATAAGAATAAAGAATAGTAATCGTTAATAGATATTTGAAGCACCAATATTAACCCTTTCACAGGATAAGATAAATAAATACAACACAAACTATTTATTTACACTTGGAGAGAATGGTTATGTCTCTAAATTTATTAATCGGACATTGTTGCATGCAAACCTTAATCCTCACCGCTAACATATAAACCACATGAAAATAATTATAGGAATCGCGGAGTAAATCTCAAGCCTTTAGAAAAGCAACAAAATCTGGCAAGCTTTAGTGAGTCGAATTGTCGAATGGTGTGATGAATGACCTTGATATACACACGCGGTCGTAGATAGACCGACGTTGCCACATCTAATCCAAGTCGTCATGGTCGAACGTCAAGGTAATCAAATGACCGCCCAGAACTATATAAATCATCCATGTATCATGAAATTTTAATGGCAGTGCATACGGTTACGGTTGCCGTATAATTAACAGTTTTAATAGCAATGACAATGAAGATCTAGAAATGCTCGATGTTGAATCTTTAAATTGTATATTACAAAGTAAGTACATTAGCGTTACATTAGGCCGTCTGATTTACTATGTAACTAAATTAATCGGAGAAAAGGACGTTCAGATGGTTGTTTTTAATAATATCGTTGAGGAAATAATTATACATGAATGGTCTTCTTCTTTTTCCTCAGAATTTCAAAAGACAGCTATACATACTATCATCAGCAGTTTGGGCCTGATTTATATTTATTAGCTTTTCGTCTAAAGGTGCCCATCTTCTAGAGATGTTGGCGACCAGATTTACCCATATTATTCTATTCACAGCAGCTCGAAATAGATCAGTTGACGTTATACCAGTCCACTTAATAAGATTGGCCAGCCAGGATATACGTCTACGTTCAGGGCCTCTCTTGCCCTCAATCTTGCCTTGTACAAGTCGGTATTTATTATTACGTGTGGCCGAAGTAAACCAATTTTCTGTTCTTTACGGGGTTAATAATTTCTTTGTCTTTTCTTAGCTTCTGGAGAATAGTTGTTAGTTAGTTGTGTAGTGTATATGTTACTGGCTAAACCCGATTTCAGGACAGACTAGTTTGGCCTAGGCCAAACTACTTTGTCCTAAGCGCGTTAGGATAAACTAGTATGGCCTAGGCCAAACTTGTTTGTCCTATCTCGCGTAGGCCAAACTAGTTTGTCTAGGCCAAACTAGTTTGTCTAGGCCAAACTACTTTGTCCTAAGCGCGTTAGGATAAACTAGTATGGCCTAGGCCAAACTTGTTTGTCCTATCTCGCGTAGGCCAAACTAGTTTGTCCTAGGGCAAACTAGTTTATCCTGATATAAAGACGCACACTTCACGCCAAACTAGTTTCGGCTAGATTTCGGAGGTTTCGTTAGATGCAGCTGCAATAAAAACTGCTCCACATAGAAGGCCATGATACTCTGCAATTCGAAGTGCCACCCCAAAGTTCTTCATGTAAACATAAATAATGATTTTAATAATTGAGCTATAATTATTGATTTTATAAAAAATACTTATTATTTGTTTCAATATTATTGTTTGTTACGAATAATTATAATTTTAATAAAAATTTCTATTTTTCCAAGAACAAAGTAATTTATTCAATTACTTCTTACAATTACAATTACAATTCACTTCTTGTTGGCTTTTTCCCATTATGAGTTTGCCGTTTTCGTTTTCCATAGCGCTCTATTCTCCCCGTCGCCATCTCTGAGGTTTCTATTTATCATAGCATTTTCTATGTAAGTTTTCCATCTCACAGCAGATCTTCCTCTCCGTCTTCATCCCTGCAGGTCCCAGTCCAGTTATCTTTTAGGCCACCTGTGCTCGGGCATTCTTTTACTACCACACAAAAGTAGAACCACAGGGTTCTACTTTTACTACCACAACTTTTTTGTAATTGAGCATTCTACTTCTATTCTGTTTGATATTTCCTCTGTTCTTATTCTATCCTACCTGGTGATTTGTAGACACCTTCTCATAAACTCCAATTCAACTGTTCGTATTTTATTTCGTATTATTGTTGTCACTGGCCATTCTGCTGCTCTTGTAGGGTAATATTGAGCACTATGCCTTGAAAAGGCATAAAGCATAGAGTCAAGAGTGCTTTCGTGGCTTGTTTTTCCCGTACTATTTACATGTCTATATCTTTCATACAAGTGCCATCTCGGTTTATATCATTTACCCTAAATACTTAAAAATCTTACAACTCTTAATAGTGTATTCTAAACTTACGTTTAAACCAACAACCAATCTGTAATCAATAGTTTTGTTCTAGCAAACAGTCAAACTAGTCAGAAACCGTCAGCAAACAGTTGGTCAGTGAGAGAACATAATACAGTCACCAGTGCTATTCCCTCTACTCGCGCTGGTCCGCTATTCGCTGATGGTTTCAATTTCAAACCGTTTGAAACTGATGCTAGAACAAACCTAATTACTTTCGACTAGATTAAATTGGTTTAGACTAGGCTAACCTAGTTTATCCTGATATAAAAACATAAATTACTTCAGGATAAACTACAATACACACTTCATACTCCGACGTTTTGCAATCCGACACGCTCGGTAGTCCGACGCACCTCCCGTCAAGGTCGCCTCCGTATCTGCTTGTACTGAAACCTGCCGCGACATGAATGAAATGTATTAGCTTCCATATTTCTTTTAATAAACATGTTTTAGTTAGCCGAAATGGATGTTTCATTTGCATATTAATCTGGGTAGCATTTTACTCATAAAATTTAAGAATATTGTAGGCTACTGCTAGCAAAACAATGCCAAATATATATATATATATATATATATATATATATATATATATATATATATATATATATATATTCTATAACACTATAAAACAGTGTTGAAATTATCGGGAAATGCGGTCTGTGGCTTAGATTGAAACTACATTTAATTCTATTGAATTCGATATTTCGATGAGTATTTATTAATTTTTCATCTTCATCAGGAACAAACTACAAAATTAACTAACAGTTAGGTACAAACATAATATTACAATGATATAACTTACGAATTGTTGTAGGTATGTTATATAAAGCAATTTAACTTAAAGCTATGCATGTCGTTTCACGAGAACGTCGAGGGCGGCACTATATATATATATATATATATATATATATATATATATATACCAAAATTTTGGTATTTTTCGGGTTCTGTCGGTCAGGAATTAAAACAATTCTATTTTTTTGTCACTTAATATTTCGTCAACTGATTGTTGACTTCATCAGAAGTGCACTACAAATTTACAAGAAACAAAGGTATAAGCAACATAAGAAAAATTACATAAAACACTACTTACAATGTGGAATTGTTGACAAATGAACAAAACAAACATTGGTCACACACTCTTACAATTAGACTAACATTTTTGAAATGAAACAAATTAAATATAGATAAAATGATAAAAAATGTACACTAATGACTAGTTTATGTGTATAGATAAAATAAGTATAATTGGTAAATGTTGTATCAATAATCTAATTAAATAGATTGCAGAATATTGCAGTATATATTGCTGAGTTGGTTGGTGTCAGCCTTATAATTAATTACATTTTTTGTTTTTGTGATGTAACACATTTCGAGAAATAGCCTGTTTTTATAGTGTTGTACTGTTTGTAGTATTTCAACATTGGTATAGTCAAACTGATGACCTGTGTTGATGCAGTGATCGACTACAGCGCATGTATTTTTATATTTCTGGCAGTCACTTTTGTGTTGAGTAATACGTTGTTTCAGCCATTGGCTTGTTTGTCCAATATAGCAACCGTCGCAGCCTAAACACGGTAGTTTATAGATCGTATTGGTTGTGTACATAGTTGGTGTATGATCTTTTACACGAGAGAATAAACTTTTGTTATTTATACAGCTGTACTTACCAATTCTGATATTAGAATGTGGTTTAAAGAGAGCCGTAATTTTGTTCGTGAGATTTTCAATAAAGGGTAATCTTCTGTATTTAAAATCTTGTGGAGCATCTCTATCCAATTGTCCATCATAATATTCGGAGTTGTAAATTAGTTGTTTTAATATAGACCTCGGGTAACCGTTGTTGATAAATATGTCAAATAGTTTGCGTTTATTGGTACTTAGGAACTGATCATCACATATATGTAGTATTCTATTTTTCATAGCAAGAACTGTACTATATTTTTGGTTTTTGGGGTGGTTGGATGAAAAATTTAAAAATCTTCCTGATGCAGTAGGTTTTTGATACCAATCTAGGATGACGTGATTGTCTTCTGTACGAATTACTTTTGTGTCCAAGAAGGGTACGCTGTTATTAGTTTCTCTTTCAACAGTGAATTGTATCTTACTATTGAAAGAATTGAAAGTGCTTAAGATGGTGTCGACCTGATTAATTGGTACGGAACAGATGATGTCATCGACATATTTATATAGGAAAGGCAGTGTGAATGGAAGGTTGGCTATGGTGTTTTCTATTAGATAATCTAAAACAATAAGTGCCAGTATATTGCTTATCGGACTACCCATAGGAGTTCCAAAGGTTTGACGATAAAATATGTTGTTGAATGAAAAGTAAGTATTTTTAAAAATGAATTTTAACAACGTCAAAAAATTGTCTCTAGTTAGAATTGTGTATGATGTTATTAGTTCCCATTTTAGATCTATAATTGAATATACTAAGTCTTCTGGAATATTAGTGAATAGAGAAATTGCATCTAGGGAAATTAAGACATGATTATTAGGCAATTTTTTACCTCTGATCCTATTTACAAATGTGAACGTGTCTTTAACATTAAAATCTGTCATATCTTCAAAGGCATTCTGTAAGATGTTACATAAAAACTTTGATATATTATAAGTAACAGAATTTATTGAGCTAGTTATGGGACGTAGAGGGAAATTTTCTTTATGTACTTTTGGTAGACAGTACAGTTTTGGAAAGGACGAATTGTAGATAGTAAGTTCTTTTGCCTGTTGATCAGTAAGTTGTTTTTCGGATTTTAGTCTTTTTATTATATTGTTGAATGAAGTCTGTATTGATGATGTTGGATCTTTAGGTAGTTGTATATATGTTAAAGGGTCATTAAGAAGTAACTCAGTTTTCCTTATATAGTCATCCTTGTTGAGGGCAACAGTACAACCCCCTTTATCAGACTCCAAAATAAGCAATTCAGGATGAGATTGAAGAAACTTTTGTGTTTTTTTATACATAATATTTAGGTGAGACGGCTGATTGTTTTTTGAATGATGCAAAAAGTTCGTCACTATATTTGTGGCTTTGGCCCTAATAAGATCTCGTGATGTACCTGGAACATCATCAATAATATTTTCCATATCAGCAAGGAAGATATCTAGTCTTAAGTCACTATGTACAGATGGTATCGCAAACTTTGGACCAAGAGAGAGGAAGTCAGAAATATCTTGTGGTATTACTATATTGGATATGTTTTTAAACCATGCGCTATTGTCTTTAAATAGATAGTCATCAGTTGACTGATGTTGATAGAGCTTTTCAAATTTTTTAACATTGTGTTGTTTTATTTTCTTAAAATTGGTATTGAAATTTCGTTTTAAACAGGCTTCAAAATCACTTAAAATATTGAAAGGTATTTTATCTGATAATTTAAGTTTTATATTTGTAATAGTATTTTGATATCTCGAAATGTTTTTACATGTTATTTTTATTTCTAAAGATAAAGTCTTTTTGGATGTATTTAAAACTAAATTGTCACTTTTATTTACTAATTCATTGTGATTGTTAATTAATAAACTTCTAATTGTCGTAGTGCTGTCTTGGATGTGCTTAGGTGTGATTTGAGATTTTCTACAGCGTAATAGAAATATTCGTCTGTTAATATTCCTTGCTAATTTTAAATTGTTGCTCGCCCATTGTTTCATTAGCTTCGTTACGCCTATGCCATATATTGATGTTATTTCTTGATAAAAACCCATCGTTAATAATAAAGTATTTGATTTATTATCGACCGTATATTATTTAAACAAAATTTTGGTATTTTTCGGGTTCTGTCGGTCAGGAATTAAAACAATTCTATTTTTTTGTCACTTAATATTTCGTCAACTGATTGTTGACTTCATCAGAAGTGCACTACAAATTTACAAGAAACAAAGGTATAAGCAACATAAGAAAAATTACATAAAACACTACTTACAATGTGGAATTGTTGACAAATGAACAAAACAAACATTGGTCACACACTCTTACAATTAGACTAACATTTTTGAAATGAAACAAATTAAATATAGATAAAATGATAAAAAATGTACACTAATGACTAGTTTATGTGTATAGATAAAATAAGTATAATTGGTAAATGTTGTATCAATAATCTAATTAAATAGATTGCAGAATATTGCAGTATATATTGCTGAGTTGGTTGGTGTCAGCCTTATAATTAATTACATTTTTTGTTTTTGTGATGTAACACATTTCGAGAAATAGCCTGTTTTTATAGTGTTGTACTGTTTGTAGTATTTCAACATTGGTATAGTCAAACTGATGACCTGTGTTGATGCAGTGATCGACTACAGCGCATGTATTTTTATATTTCTGGCAGTCACTTTTGTGTTGAGTAATACGTTGTTTCAGCCATTGGCTTGTTTGTCCAATATAGCAACCGTCGCAGCCTAAACACGGTAGTTTATAGATCGTATTGGTTGTGTACATAGTTGGTGTATGATCTTTTACACGAGAGAATAAACTTTTGTTATTTATACAGCTGTACTTACCAATTCTGATATTAGAATGTGGTTTAAAGAGAGCCGTAATTTTGTTCGTGAGATTTTCAATAAAGGGTAATCTTCTGTATTTAAAATCTTGTGGAGCATCTCTATCCAATTGTCCATCATAATATTCGGAGTTGTAAATTAGTTGTTTTAATATAGACCTCGGGTAACCGTTGTTGATAAATATGTCAAATAGTTTGCGTTTATTGGTACTTAGGAACTGATCATCACATATATGTAGTATTCTATTTTTCATAGCAAGAACTGTACTATATTTTTGTTTTTTGGGGTGGTTGGATGAAAAATTTAAAAATCTTCCTGATGCAGTAGGTTTTTGATACCAATCTAGGATGACGTGATTGTCTTCTGTACGAATTACTTTTGTGTCCAAGAAGGGTACGCTGTTATTAGTTTCTCTTTCAACAGTGAATTGTATCTTACTATTGAAAGAATTGAAAGTGCTTAAGATGGTGTCGACCTGATTAATTGGTACGGAACAGATGATGTCATCGACATATTTATATAGGAAAGGCAGTGTGAATGGAAGGTTGGCTATGGTGTTTTCTATTAGATAATCTAAAACAATAAGTGCCAGTATATTGCTTATCGGACTACCCATAGGAGTTCCAAAGGTTTGACGATAAAATATGTTGTTGAATGAAAAGTAAGTATTTTTAAAAATGAATTTTAACAACGTCAAAAAATTGTCTCTAGTTAGAATTGTGTATGATGTTATTAGTTCCCATTTTAGATCTATAATTGAATATACTAAGTCTTCTGGAATATTAGTGAATAGAGAAATTGCATCTAGGGAAATTAAGACATGATTATTAGGCAATTTTTTACCTCTGATCCTATTTACAAATGTGAACGTGTCTTTAACATTAAAATCTGTCATATCTTCAAAGGCATTCTGTAAGATGTTACATAAAAACTTTGATATATTATAAGTAACAGAATTTATTGAGCTAGTTATGGGACGTAGAGGGAAATTTTCTTTATGTACTTTTGGTAGACAGTACAGTTTTGGAAAGGACGAATTGTAGATAGTAAGTTCTTTTGCCTGTTGATCAGTAAGTTGTTTTTCGGATTTTAGTCTTTTTATTATATTGTTGAATGAAGTCTGTATTGATGATGTTGGATCTTTAGGTAGTTGTATATATGTTAAAGGGTCATTAAGAAGTAACTCAGTTTTCCTTATATAGTCATCCTTGTTGAGGGAAAAAAAAAAAAAAAAAAAAAAAAAAAAGTTTCTTCAATCTCATCCTGAATTGCTTATTTTGGAGTCTGATAAAGGGGGTTGTACTGTTGCCCTCAACAAGGATGACTATATAAGGAAAACTGAGTTACTTCTTAATGACCCTTTAACATATATACAACTACCTAAAGATCCAACATCATCAATACAGACTTCATTCAACAATATAATAAAAAGACTAAAATCCGGAAAACAACTTACTGATCAACAGGCAAAAGAACTTACTATCTACAATTCGTCCTTTCCAAAACTGTACTGTCTACCAAAAGTACATAAAGAAAATTTCCCTCTACGTCCCATAACTAGCTCAATAAATTCTGTTACTTATAATATATCAAAGTTTTTATGTAACATCTTACAGAATGCCTTTGAAGATATGACAGATTTTAATGTTAAAGACACGTTCACATTTGTAAATAGGATCAGAGGTAAAAAATTGCCTAATAATCATGTCTTAATTTCCCTAGATGCAATTTCTCTATTCACTAATATTCCAGAAGACTTAGTATATTCAATTATAGATCTAAAATGGGAACTAATAACATCATACACAATTCTAACTAGAGACAATTTTTTGACGTTGTTAAAATTCATTTTTAAAAATACTTACTTTTCATTCAACAACATATTTTATCGTCAAACCTTTGGAACTCCTATGGGTAGTCCGATAAGCAATATACTGGCACTTATTGTTTTAGATTATCTAATAGAAAACACCATAGCCAACCTTCCATTCACACTGCCTTTCCTATATAAATATGTCGATGACATCATCTGTTCCGTACCAATTAATCAGGTCGACACCATCTTAAGCACTTTCAATTCTTTCAATAGTAAGATACAATTCACTGTTGAAAGAGAAACTAATAACAGCGTACCCTTCTTGGACACAAAAGTAATTCGTACAGAAGACAATCACGTCATCCTAGATTGGTATCAAAAACCTACTGCATCAGGAAGATTTTTAAATTTTTCATCCAACCACCCCAAAAACCAAAAATATAGTACAGTTCTTGCTATGAAAAATAGAATACTACATATATGTGATGATCAGTTCCTAAGTACCAATAAACGCAAACTATTTGACATATTTATCAACAACGGTTACCCGAGGTCTATATTAAAACAACTAATTTACAACTCCGAATATTATGATGGACAATTGGATAGAGATGCTCCACAAGATTTTAAATACAGAAGATTACCCTTTATTGAAAATCTCACGAACAAAATTACGGCTCTCTTTAAACCACATTCTAATATCAGAATTGGTAAGTACAGCTGTATAAATAACAAAAGTTTATTCTCTCGTGTAAAAGATCATACACCAACTATGTACACAACCAATACGATCTATAAACTACCGTGTTTAGGCTGCGACGGTTGCTATATTGGACAAACAAGCCAATGGCTGAAACAACGTATTACTCAACACAAAAGTGACTGCCAGAAATATAAAAATACATGCGCTGTAGTCGATCACTGCATCAACACAGGTCATCAGTTTGACTATACCAATGTTGAAATACTACAAACAGTACAACACTATAAAAACAGGCTATTTCTCGAAATGTGTTACATCACAAAAACAAAAAATGTAATTAATTATAAGGCTGACACCAACCAACTCAGCAATATATACTGCAATATTCTGCAATCTATTTAATTAGATTATTGATACAACATTTACCAATTATACTTATTTTATCTATACACATAAACTAGTCATTAGTGTACATTTTTTATCATTTTATCTATATTTAATTTGTTTCATTTCAAAAATGTTAGTCTAATTGTAAGAGTGTGTGACCAATGTTTGTTTTGTTCATTTGTCAACAATTCCACATTGTAAGTAGTGTTTTATGTAATTTTTCTTATGTTGCTTATACCTTTGTTTCTTGTAAATTTGTAGTGCACTTCTGATGAAGTCAACAATCAGTTGACGAAATATTAAGTGACAAAAAAATAGAATTGTTTTAATTCCTGACCGACAGAACCCGAAAAATACCAAAATTTTGTTTAAATAATATACGGTCGATAATAAATCAAATACTTTATTATATATATATATATATATATATATATATATATATATATATATATATATATATATATATATATATATATATAACACTTTCAGTAATCCGGACACTTCTGGTAATCCGACACCCCTTTGGTCCCATTCCTGTCGGATTATTAAGGGCCAACTGTAGTTTGGTCTAGAGTCTAGACCTCAGAGATGGCGACTGGGAGAATAGAGTGCTATGGAAGACGAAAACGGAAAACTCATAATGGGAAAAAGCCAAGAAGAAGAAAGTAATTCAGCGAACTAGTACGGCTTAATATAAATAATAAATTGAATAAATTACTTTGTTCTTGGAAAAATAATAATTTTTTTTAAATTAGAATTATTCGTAACAAACAAGCAATAATATTGAAACAAATAATAAGTATTTTTTATAAAATCAATAATTATAGCTCAATTATTAAAATCATTATGTGTTTTTACATGGAGAACTTTGGTGGCACTTCGAATTGCAGAGTATCATGGCCTTAATGCAGCTACATCTATTTGTGGAGCAGTTTTTATTGCAGCTGCATCTACGAAACCTCTGAAATCTAGGCGAAACTAGTTTGGCCTGAAGTGTGCGTCTCTATATCAGGATAAACTAGTTTGGCCTCAAGTGTGTGTACTTATATCAGGATAAACTAGTTTGGCCTAGGACGAACTAGTTTGGCCTACGCGCGATAGGACAAACTAGTTGGGCATAGGCCATACCAGTTTATCCTAACGCGCTTAGGACAAACTAGTTTGTCCTGAAATCGGGTTTGGCTGGTAACATATACATATATGAGACCCTCAACGTACATCGGTAACACCACATTTCAAATTCCTCTAATTAGTCTAGGCGCCAAATAGAGGTCACCGTGTCCTTTTCAATTCTGATGGACAAACTCAACGGTTTCTTATGGATTTTTGGCTGCTGATTACGAATTTCGAGGGTGGATTTCGATCCGAGTGGTCAAAAAATTGTTATAAACAATTTAATTGTTTATAAATTGTTTATAAGGCTCTGGCTCATAGACTAAAAGACATAAAAAATTTTTCAAATAAAATTTGTTCCTTAATAAAAAACTAAGAAAAAAGCGTTTACTAAACTTAAATCCAACAATTAGAACTCAAGATATTGTAAAATTAGTGCACAATGCAAATTGCAAATTGCAAAATAAGTATTTTTCGAAGCTTTATCGATCGTAACTCGGCTTCTACGCATGGAAATGAGCCTTAGAAGGTCTTATTTTAAAGCTTGATTAATAGGCTTCCAAACAAAGTTTGTTAAATTACTTTATCTTCATTTGTTTTAAAGTTATACTTTGAAGTTACAATTTTCTTAAAAAAATTGTACATTAATTTGTTTATAAGGGTTTCAAGCAAATTTGAGCTGAAAACATTTATACTTTAATTAACAATAATGATAGAAGAACTCAAAAGGAACAATTTGAACTTAAGAAAATGTTCGTAAGTTTATTTTTGACCAAGATATCGATATTTAAATGGCGCGCTATGAGGCGCAAGATCGGCTCACCGCGTAAAGGTTCACGCGCTAAACTTCTCGATGCAAATTATAATTTCTATGTATACATACGTTATCTTCATTTTTCATTTTTGAAGATCCTAATAAAATTTTATCATATAATTCTTATAATTAAATCATCATACTGTACCTCGTATCACCTTTCATTCTATTTACTTTGTCTTCTATTTTTTGTATTAAATGAGAAAAAAACATTAAAAACTAATATTTCAGAAGTATAACTAAAAAGTAAGTTGATATTATTTATTAATACTATTTTTACAAACATCTTTTTCATGCATCTGCATAGAGGTATACAGGGAATCTCAGCTTTTTTACGTCTGCATAAGGTCTTAGAGAAATTTTAACAGTTACATGGTGGTACTAAGTCTGTTCTTGTAGGCAGTAAAACTAAAACTTTTTGGGGCTTCAGAGTCTAATTATCTATATGATATCCATATAAAGTGGATCTAGTTCTTTTGCAGCATCATCAAGGCCCGTCAATTGTGTGTATGCCGCCACATCATAAATGCTCGTTTTATATGCAATGATGAGCTGCAAAAGAACTCGATCCATTTTTATATGGATATCACATATTGGCTCATTTGTATGCATAGAAGCCGAGTTACGGTCGATAAAGCGTCGAAGAATACATACTTACTTGACTGTGAGCCGATCTTGCGCCTCATAGCGCGCCATTAAAATATCGATATCTTGGCCAAAAATACACTTACGAACATTTTCGTAAGCTCAAATTGTTCCTTTTGAGTTCTTCTATCATTATTGTTAATTAAAGTATACATGTTTATAGCTCAAATTTGCTTGAAACCCTTATAAACAAATTAATGTACAATTTTTTAAAGAAAATTATAACTTCAAACGGGTATAACTTTAAAACAAATGAAGATAAAGTAATTTAATAAACTTTGTTTGAAAGCCTATTAATTAAGCTGTAAAACGAGACCTTGTAAGACTCATTTGCATGCGTAGAAGTCGAGTTACAAAACGTGACGAAATCAAGCTTCAAACCCGTTCTTCAAGGTCCTGAAGAGATTTTTGTCATTATTTTATTACAAAGCTGTTACTTTTAATTATTAACAATTAGCGCTATAGTCCAGTATTTATCGTCGCCCCCCTTAGTGAAATTATTCCGATTCGATTTTTTTGCACAAACTTACTCAAAAAGAGGTCCTTATAACATATCAACAGGGTGCCGGACGGTGCCGTGGTCGAAAAATTGTTTAAACAATTTTTTTTAAACAAATTCACAAAAATAATTTTTTCACTTCGAACAATTTTTTTTTAGATAATTTGGGACATTCTGAGCACCAAAGGTCTCTTGTGATTTTTCTCTAAAATTTATTGTTGTCGAGTTATACGAGATTTAGAATTTGAAAAATGCGAAAATGGCCATATGTTTGGATTGTTGTCGAGTTAACAATCAATTTTGTAGAAAAATCACAAGAGACCTTTTTTGCTCAGAATAACCCAAATTATCTAAAAAAAATCGTTCGTAATGAAAAAATTATTTTTGTAAATTTGTTTAAAAAAAATGTTCAACAATTTTTCGACCACGGCACCGCCTGGCACCCTGTGAATGTGTTATCAGGACCTCTTTTTGAGTAAGTTTGTGCAAAAAAATATAATCGAAATAGTTTCGCTAACGGGGGCGACGATACAGTTGGACTATAGCACTAATTGTTAATAATTAAAAATAGCAGCTTTGTAATAAAATAATGAAAAAAATCTCTTCAGGACCTTGAAGAAGGGGTTTGAAACTTGATTTGGTCACTTTTTGAATTTCATAATAATAATTTCTAATCGAGTTATTAAGACTTGAAAATGGCCATTTTCGCATTTTTCAAATTTTTAATCGCATAAACTCGAAAACAATCAATTTTAGAGAAAAATGACAAGAGACATTTTTTGCTCAGAATGACCCAAATTATCTAAAAAAATATTGTTTAAAATGAAAAAATTATTTTTGTGATTTTGTTTAACCCGTTTTCTGCTAGCGTAACCGTATGGTCACACTAAATGACCCCTTTTAAATATACAATATTTAACACATACAGCGATATATGCAACTAGTTATATGACCACGCTGACTAGTGATACCTATTTAACGAATGACATACCCGGTACCTGATCTATTCGTTGGCAAAGCCATGTTATAGTTATTATTTGATGGTGTTACAACTAGAAAGCATCAAAATGGACGTTCGCTTTGAGTATGTAATATTTTTTAATATTATTTTTAAAGAAACCAAAAGTATTTTTGAACAAATAGGATCTACAGACATGTGTTTAAGACATATTTATATAATTTATCACAAAAGTATTGTATGAAATGCGGTAGAGCTTCTAATATTTGTTTGTGACCATAACGTCACACAGGGATAATATGTGATAATTGATAGGTTTTCTGTTTTTTCTTTTTAGACGTGGTTTTACATTAGAAGAAGCATTGACCATGACGATGAAAATATAGAAAATGATGAAACATCGGTGTTTATTTGTCCTCCAGATGTTCATGAGGATACGGATGAAGATTCCGGAGACGAAGACGGTGGTGGTTTAGTTGACAATTTGTGTCATACAGTTATTAGCGTCAGTTAAAGTTCGAACAAATCGTAATGAAAATATGGAACAAGGAGAGGAAGACTCTGTGGATGAAATAAAGACAACAGAACCTGATGAACAAGTGAGTCAAATAAATAAGGGAAAAATAAAAAATGTAGAATTTCTAAAAAAATGAGATCAAGCAATGGATGGAGAGAGAAATGATACATAATAAAAAATTTAAAAACGAGAATAGATCTGAAAGTTATGAATTTTATGACATGAGTTCATTACAACTATTCGAACTATTTTTGACAACGATATGTTTGAACATATTTTACAAGAAACAAAAAAAATATGCCGCGTTCAAGAATTTTCCAGATCCAAATCTCTCCATTGACGAGTTAAAATGTTTTTTCGGAATTTTAATTTTATCCGGCTACCATCCCTTACCGGGCAGAACATATTTTTGGACAACGTATTGCCCTTTGCCTAAGTATTGCCCTTTGCCGGACAACAAAGTAATGGCTACTAAAACTAGAGGTTCTGTTGATTATGTTATATCTAAAAATGACGGAATTATCTTGGTCTATATCTTGGAAATAATTGGATAATGCTGTAGTTACGGCTGCATCAACTTGCTACGGCATCAATCCCCAAAGTTACGTTAAGAGATACTCTAAACAACAGAAGAAAATTATTCAAGTACAAAGGCCTTTGATTATTGCAAAATATAATACATTCATGGGTGGCACGGATAGAATGGATGAAGATGTGGCAATATACAGAATTGGCATCAGAAGTAGAAAGTGGTATTGGCCTCTTTTTACTTGGCTTGTAGACGTATGCCTACATAACGCGTGGGTGCTTTATAAGAAGTCCTCAAAGGAAAGAAAAAAAAAACACCTAATATAGTTTTCCGCCGAGAAATTGCACAGATGTATATGCGGAAATATGGAGTTCCGCCTAGTCGTCCTGGTAAGCCCTCAGTCAGCAGGAATATTCTGTCCATGAATAGAGTGTCCGACAATCTACGATATAACAAAATTGACCATCTTATTGTTAAAGTTTCTAACGGCAAAAGACGTAGGTGTGCTCTAGAACAGTGGTTCCCAATCTTTTATGTCTGACGACCCACCTTCTGATGTTTTTTCATATTCGCGACCAATCCCTCACCCATGATAATACGCTATTCTGTATTCTGTACGTCACTCAGCTACTGTAATAGCCACGTCGCGACCCACCTAAAATCTGTCCGCGACCCACTAGTGGGTCGCGACCCACCGGTTGGGAACCACTGCTCTAGAAGGATGTTCTTCTGTGATACGTACACAGTGTAAAAAATGTAATTTAGGACTTTGCATTGAATGTTTCGACATTTTTCATACACAGTAGTAAATACATAATGTATATATAGGTAATCTCCCTGTGTGACCATATGGTCACAGCGTTTTTTTCTTATGTTTATAAAAAAAAATTAATA
Source organism: Diabrotica virgifera virgifera (assembly GCF_917563875.1). Classification (NCBI taxonomy): domain Eukaryota; kingdom Metazoa; phylum Arthropoda; class Insecta; order Coleoptera; family Chrysomelidae; genus Diabrotica; species Diabrotica virgifera. The sequence continues at coordinate 127,687,433 of NC_065452.1, forward strand.
AAAACATATTTTTACGTTTATTTAGTTTCATTCCATTGTCATCTGCAGGTATATTTATGAAAAAATATATTTATTGATATTCTGGTAGAAAATGGGTTAAAAAAATTGTTTAAACAATTTCTCGACTACGGCAACGCCCGGCACCCTGTGGATATATTATAAGGACCTGTTTTTGAATAAGTTTGTGCAAAAAAATCAAATCGGAATAATTTCGCCAGTGGGAGCGACGATACAGCTCGGTCTAGTAGAACTTTTGGTCGAATTCATCTATTATAGACCAGGGCATTTAGCCCGAAAAACACCAGAATAAATCAATTTTTAAATACAGCACTTAGAGACCTGCAACTTTTTTGCATCGTGCCCAGGATGATGTCAGAATCTACTATGGAAAAATAGGTGGAAATGAATAGTTGCGTTTTAAAGTGCATAAAATGCACCCAAAAGTGCACAAACATGTCAAAATTGATAGATTAAGGGCCAAACTTCGTTACTCGGAGGTTTTTGGGGTCGCTGAACAACTACAACATCAGAACCGATCAAGGAGCATCTGGTGCTAAGGTACGTCATCTTCTGGAGTTTCGAGGATTTTCGGCGTTAAATTGATGCAAATCGATTACTGGGTGGTTTTAGGCTTTCCGAAAACGAATACACCATCAAAACCCACAACCGGAATACCTGGTGTCACGTCTAGGGTCACGTCATCTTCTGGAGTTTCGAAGGTTTTTGCACTGACTGCATGCAAATAGATTACTAGACGGTTTTTGGGGTTGCTGAATACGAATACGCTATCAAAACCGACCCCCGGGCCACCTGGTGCCCAAGGTCACAGATAAGTTTTGTTATCTTCTGGAGTTTGGAGGGTTTTTGGGCACGAGGTGCACCGGGTCGGTTCTGATCGCGTATTCTTGTTCAGCGACTACAAAAATCCCCGAGAAATCGCTTTGCATCAATTTAATGCCGAAAACTCTTTAGATGGCGTGCCTTAGCGGTGAACCTGGGCATCAGGTGCTCGGTTCTGATGGCGTATTCGCCTAAAACTCCCTAGTAACAAAACCTGGCCCTTAATACACTTAATTTGACATATTTACACACTTTTTTTGACATGGTTTATGCACTTTAAAATGCAACTATGCATTTCCACCTATTTTTCCATAGTAGACTTTTTTCGTGACATCATCCTGAACACAATGCAAAAAGTTGCAAGTCTCTAGGTGCTGTATTTAAAAGTTGATTTATTTTGGCTGTTAAGGATTAATTGACATGTATATTATATTATTTTTGAAATATGAATATTTTACAGATTTTATTTTATACATTATAACATAAACGTTGTCGTAACTTTTGAAACAGGCAAATCTTATATGGGAGTACATACTTCAAAAAGATATATAAATATAGAATTAAATGAAAAACACAATAGAAACATTTTCTAAATGAGTCATAAAGAGTGAATATTTTTGTTTAACAACTAATACTGTCTGAGATAGGATGTAATTTATTTTCTTTTACATGTAAACGTGAATGAAAATACAAAAATAGTCTCTCAGGAAAAAAAGTTTTACGCAACTAACGCCCACTTTAATATAACGTTTTAGTCGTTGGGCCAATGATTTCCATAGAGAAAAATAATGCTTAGCCAGATTTCACATATGTTCACTAATATTAATGGTTTTGGAGTATATTATACAGTTTACGTGACTCAAAACATAATAATCCTTTGGTTTCAAATGCGGACAATTAAGTGGCCAAGGAAACTGACTTCAGCGACCTCTTTTACGCTGTTAAAACACTTCATTTGCACTTTCAACGATGGGAAATGTGGTTTCTTGCAAATTCTGTGATATGTGTTGGTATATTCTACTTCTATCATCGGAAATCATGTACATTATTGTATCTCTTTATGTCTTTTCTTCCTGAAATTCCTAATGACTCATTTTATGCAGTGTTATGATCATCATCATTCTCTTTGCCTTATCCCTATGCGGGGTCGGCTTCCCTAATTGCATTTCTCCACACAATTCTATCTTGGGTCATATCAATGTTAATCCCCTTTACCAACATGTCCTGCCTTATCGTCTTCCCCCAGGTCTTCTTTGGTCTTCCTCTCCTACTCCTTCCAGGAATCTGCACTTAATGACCAAACCATCTTAACCTATTCTCTCTCATTTTGGCATCAATTAGTGCCACACCTAGACTTCCCCTAATATACTCATTTCTAATTTTATCCTTCTTTGTCACTCCACTCATCCATCTAAGCATTCTCATTTCCGCCACATGCATTCATTGTTCCTCTTTCTTTTTCACTGCCCAACATTCAGTTCCGTACATCATAGCCGGTGTTATGGCTGTTTTATAGATTTTTCCCTTCAGCTTCATTGGAATTTTTCTGTCACACAATACGCCACTCGCTTCTTTCCACTTCATCCATCCAGCCCTAATTCTACTGTATTAGACTAAGAGCCGCTATAGGTGAAATTTCTTAATCATTTTAGGCACGACGGGACCCTATAACTTAAATAGTAGAACCTAAAAGAAAACGTTTGAGCACTGTGCCGTCACTTTTTAGTGGCACATGCGTCTACAGTGGCGCATCAAACTTTCCACTTATGGACGGGATACATAAATTAAAAAATACCCTCTCTCATTACCAGAATTTAATTTTTTTCATTTTTTAAGTTCTATGTGATTAAGACATGAGATTTATCGTAATTTTAACCCACCACCCCCTTCTCCCTGCCCCCACCATCAAAAACTTTATTTTTCGATTTTATTTTTTTTTGGTGGGATGCAATCAATTTGAAAATGTAAAAAAATTCACACGCATAGGCTTTTATAAAACACGTCTATTTTTTATAGACCTGTAGGTTGAGTGTACATAACCTCAAAAAATGTTTAAAATTTTTTTTGGAAAAAAGTATATAACTTTTTTTGGGGATAGCTGCAGATCTAATTTTATCTTAGTCTTGTGTATTTTATCAAACACTATATTTCGAATTTTTTTCAGATTTTTCTGTAATGCTGCTCACCTTCAAAAATCCAAGAAACTGTTTTTTAAGGGGATTTTGGGGGGTTTGAACGTGTTTTTCTGATTTTTAAATATTCTAAAGGACTCAGTTACTTCAAGTTACATACAACCTATAAAAGCAAAATTGATTTGATATATTATGAAGTCTATAAAATAGGGAAAATCCCCCAAAACCCCCCAAAAAACAGTTTTTCGGATTTTTGAAGGTGGGGAGCCTTACGGAAAAATCTGAAAAAATTAAAAATATAGTGTTTGATAAAACACACAAGATTAAGAAAAAATTAGACCTGCAGCTATTCCTCAAAAAAAGTTATACGCTTTTTTGAAAAAAAAATTCTTTTAATTTTTTGAGGTTATGTACACTCTACCTATGTTTCTATAAAAATAGGCATGTTTTATAAAAGCCTCAGCTATGCGTGTGAATTTTTTGAAATTTTAAAATTGATTGCATCCCACCAAAAAAAAATAAAAACGAAAAATGAAGTTTTTGATGGTGGGGGCAGGGGGAAGGGGGTGGTGGGTTAAAATTACGCTGAATCCTATGTGTTTATCACATAGAACTTAAAAAAATTAAAAAAATTTAATTCTGTTAGTAAGGGAGGGTAACTTTTAATTTATTTATCTCGTCCATAAGTGGAAAGTTTGATGCGCCACTGGCGACGCATGTGCCACTGAAAAGTGACGGCACAGTGTTCAAACGTTTTATTTTAGGTTCTACTATTTAAGTTATAGGGCCCCATCGTGCCTAAAATGATTAAGAAATTTCACCTATAGCGGCTCTTAGTCTATATGCATCTCCATCTATTTCTCCATTACCCTGTAATACCGATCCTAGGTACTTAAAACTATGGCTTTTCACAATCATTTCACCATCCAAAGATACCATTTTATTTGTAGTAACTCCTTTAACTATCCTTTAACTATCTTTAAATGAACATTCCAAATACTCTGTTTTTATCCTACTAAGTTTTAAACCCTTTTCCTCCAGAGCTTGTCTCCACTGTTCCAGTTTTTGTTTTAAGTCTCTTTCACTATTTCCTACTACATCATCTATTACATCATCTAGCATCATTAGCATACATTACATCATCAGCATACATTAGGCACCATGGAATGCTACCCTGTAGTTTCGCTGTTATCTGGTCCAAAACTAATGAGAATAAATAAGGACTAAGCACCGAGCCTTGGTGCAATCCTACTTTTACCTGAAATTTATCAGTATCTCTCACACCTGTCCTAACACTAGTCGTTACTCCCTCATACATATCTCCCACAATCTTTACATATTCGCCAGGGACTACTTTCTTATTGAGTGCCTACCAGAGAATCTCTCGAGGAACTCTATCATATGCTTTCTCAAGATCAATGAATACCATATAAGCGTTGGTCTCTTTATTCCTGTATTTTTCCATCAGTTGCCTTACAATGAAAATTGCATCTGTTGTTGATCTGCCCTGCATAAAGCCAAATTGATTATCGGATATTTCGGTTTCTTCACGTATCCATCTATTAAATAGACCTGCTAGCCAACTTATTCCTGTCTCTCTCAATGCTCTCTATACTTCCCCAGGAATATCATCTGGTCCGACTGCTTTTCCTTTCTTTATTTTTTGAAGCGCTTGAGCCACTTCCTCGTTTGTTATTCTGGTAACCATTGCTGTTACTGTCTCCGTTAACTCCACAGGCTGTCTGTAAAATTCTTCATTTAATTTTAATAAACTGTCAAAATACTTTCTCCATCTCTTTTTGACATCCTTTTCGTGAATTAGTATTTTATTATTTTCATCTCGGATACATCTAATCTGATTAAAATCTCTTGCTTTCTTTGCTCTCTGTTTGGCTATTTTATATATTTTTGCTTCGCTTTCCCTGGTATTAAGTTGATCATATAGGTTTGAATACGCTTCTGCTTTAGCTTTTGCTACTGCTACTTTCGCTTCCTTTTTGGTGACCATATAGTTTTAAAGATCTATGTCCGATCTGGTTTCTTGCCACTTTTTATATAATTTTCCCTTCTCTTTTATTTTTCCTTGTACTTCATTTTACCACCACCAAGTCTCTTTATCCTCGAAACTTCTTTCCTGACGTTTTCCAAAGTATTTCAATAGCCGTCTCTCTAATAATGTTGGCCATTTTTCTCCAAATTGTGTTAGGGCTTCCTTTCATGTTCCAGCTGTGTTATGATATCAAATCGAATATTCTACAATAGACCATAAAAATTCATAAAATAACAGCCCTAATCATCTTGATATCTACTCTTTTTAGTTTTCTGTACTAATGCCTTAGTTTTGTTCCTATCTTTTTGTATTTTGTGTGTCCGTTTTCGGTGGTTGTGAGATCTTTAGTTGAAATCGGCTAATCATTTTTCTTTGCTTTCCTTCATTTTATTCTGATTTTCTCCAACAATTCAACGATGCAGTGGAGAAATAATATTGCAGCAGGTTTACATGTTACATATTTGAACAAGGAGAAGAACAAATGATGAATCGCTGCAAGTGGAGACAGATTGTGAAGTTAGGGAAGAGCCACTCCGGGTTGTAGTGCTAGAGAGAAGAAGATTGGATCCGATTCACCAAAGACCTATACGAACACGACCTATATGTAGCGTAAAGGAAAGTTTAAACTATCAAATTTATAATTGTGTATATTAACAATAATTGATACTTATATAATATCTTCTTTTTCTTGTAGAACATGGTCCGGTTTATTCTATCATCCCAGCCCTTATGATGATGATGTCCAGCTGTCAGATCTCGTTGGTCTTCCTAGTGATCTTTTTGTATTGGGTTTATGGGTTTTTGTCCATTTCGCGATTCTGCCTGGGTCCATTTAGTCCATATGATCGCTCCATTTGCGACATCGTGCTCTTGTTCATTTTACCACATCGTGGACTCCAGTTTCTCTTAATGTATCCTTTTGCCTGGAGAATAGCCCGATATTTCCCTATCAGGGTCATAACTGTACCAAATTTTCTGGAGGCCTAGGATGACGCCGAATAGTTATGTTCAATTCATCCCATAAATGCTCGATAGGATTGAGACCTGGGGCCTGATTCAAATTCATTTCGACTCCGCCATGACAGTCGCAATTTATAGCGACTCTTATTCATTTCGATATTAGTTCCAATTGGGGATTTTAACGTTATCATTTTGACACTGCTCAGAATTTTGTGGTTTTTTTGAGAATATCATTGATTTCGTTTTCTTGAGATTCATTTGCAGTCCGTACCCTTCACATGCATTGTATACATGTTGTATTATGTACTGTAAAACTTCCATGTCACTTGCAAATAGGACCGTATCGTCCGCATATCTAATATTATTAATGCTATTTCCGTTGACCAAAATACCTTCCACAATATCCAATAAAGCTTCTTGAAATATCACTTCACTGTAGACGTTGAATAAGAGTGGTGAAAGTATGCACCCTTGTCGAACTCCTCTAAGTATACTTAACTCCTCTAAGTATACTTACTTCCTCTGTCAGTTCTCCTTCGACTCTTACTCTTGCTTTCTGATTTTGATACAGATTCGATATAATTTGTAGATCTCTACTATCTATGTTTTTGGTCTTAAGAATACTTAAAAGCTTTTCATGTTGAACTCTGTCAAAAGCTTTTTTAAAATCTATGAAGCAAGCATATATGTCCTGATTCATATCCAGACATCGTTGTGTCAGAACATTGACTCCGGATAATGCTTCTCTAGTTCCTAGACCCTTTCTAAAACCCATCTGTGAATCACTTATTTCTTGTTCTAATTTCACGTGGATTCTGTTATGTATGATTTTAAGGAAGGTTTTCAATGTGTGGTTCTTGTCCGATAGTCATTGCAATCTTTAGCATTTGTGATTTTTGGAATCGTTACAAAAGTTGAGAGAAGCCATTCTTTGGGTATGTGTCCCGTCTTTTAATTGGAGTTAAAAAGGTCTACCAAGACATCAATATTATCTTCATGAATTATCTTCAATAGTATAGTTCAATTGGTATTTCATCAGGTCCTGGAGCTTTTCTACCTTTTGTGTGTTTTATGGCATAATGAAGTTATAAATTGTCAAACTTATCAAAAAAATTTTAGTGGCGGAATTTTGTGCCGGTGAGTGTAGTACCAACTTAAGTTTGAGTTTTGTTTAAAATAATTATTGTACTTAGTTAGTTAATTTTATGATTATATTTTATAAAAACTCCCTAGGACTTAATTAACGGCCTGTTGTGCGTATAAATAAAATAAATAAACCCCAAAAGATATTCCATACACAGAATAGTTTATAATTTTTACAAAAACTGATAAGCAGTACCTAAATTATTAGATTAGAATTGGAGCAATTTAGAAGAAACCACGGTTCTTACACGTCGCAACTTCTTGTAAGTCCTTCTTGGCAGGCAACCAGCATTGCGTTGTCTTAAGTTTGAACTTACTCATCCCATCCAGGGTTGCCAACGACCGAACGTCGTTTTCTACTAGATTTATATACAAAATCTACTAAATTCTACTAGATTGAGGATAAAATCTACTAAATAATAAGAGACAGATGACAGCCCAAAAAAGAAGAAGAATTGACAGATGACAGCTCAAAAAGAAGAAGAAATGACAGATTTTGTTACATGTCAAAATAAAAACAGCAAAAACCATTTTTATATAAAATATAATATTTTTATATTCACATAAACAACATAACTGAAACTTCTAAAAAATAATTTAAAAAAATGTTAAATACTTATTCTATAGATAGAAAAATATATCCTCTTTAGGATAAAGTGGTGAAAACAAGAGAAACAAGTTTGATTTAACTAATACCAGAGCTAATACCATTGTTTAAGAACATAAGAACTACCCTTTCTTAAACAATGCTAATACATTTTGTGCATTTAATTTTTTTAAGTCACTTTCTTGTGCTTTACACAGTTTACTATCCAAAATTTTACTTCAAAATTAAGTTAGTTTAACGTTTCGAATTATGTAAAACTTATTTTAATGTAAAATTATAGCTTATTCCAATAAACCCCAACTGATAAAATGCTGCAAGCATTGGCAATTTCATCTGATTGCACATATCACAAAAATATCCTCTCTAAGAAGAATTTGGTAAAAATAAGTTTTATTTAACTGAAAGGAAAGTTCTACATATATAAACATGTAATAAACAACTATAAGTTCTAGGCAAAAAAATATTAGGTAAATAGCATATATTTTGTACAAAGTTCATTTTTAACTTAAAATATTTTACAAACATGCAATGGTAAGTTTGCTGTCTTTTGTAATGTCTTTAAAGGTAGGTATATCGGAATTAAAATAACATTTGTATATATTTTTTTCTCCTAATGAACTTTTATTTACAATCAATTTCTTAAAAGTTTTAAGCAAGTTTGAATGAAATTGACTTTTGATTGAATTTGATATGGTTGTGACGTGTGTTACATTTAGCGCAATCCCAGACATGGATACCATACATCCTAATTGGTTTCAACATGGCTTTGTATAGTAGTAATTTGTTATTTAATGACAATTTGGATGTCCTACCAAGGAGCCAGTACATTTGTCTGAACTTGAGATCCAACTGCCTGCATTTCATTTGGAGGTGTTTGTTCCATGTTATCCTTTGGTTGATATGCAATCCAAGTTATTTAAGATGTAATGTAAATTAACTTTAATGCACAAATATCATGCTTGAGATATTGTGGAAAAGTTTAGGATTTGTTAAAATTCTGGATTCAAAAGTAGAGTTCAATTCAACAGATATATAACATAAATGGTATTAACAATATAAACAGGTTAATTTTAATCCTTTATGTATTAGAATCTATAAAGTTTTGAACCAAAAGTATTAATTACACTTTCATTTGCATGCCATCAGCATTTGTTTATTTAAATGTACTATAAAAAACCCACCATAAAGCTAATTCCTTTATTATTATTTTTGTCCTTTAAAACAATTAGTTTATCATACATTTTTGCTAGTTGTGGAAGTTGTTTTAACGGAATGTGATATAACATACTTTAAATGATACTTAAAATAATTTCAAATCAAACACCAATATCATGTATGTATTTATAAATTTATTAACAAACTGCAATCCAAGAAAAATAATATATTATCAACATTAGCTATTTACAGTAAAACCTCCGTTAACCGAAATAATTGAGGGGGAGGCCGTTTCGGATAACAAGAATTTTGGTTAAAAATAACATTGTTTTTTGTATTCTTCTTTTATCAAATTACATAGTATTGGAGAGATAGAGCTACAAAACATCGTTGTCAAAGGGAAACACAAAAGAAAATAGAAGATTTCTTTTAAAAAAACACTCTAAACATGTTCAATTTCCTTAATTTTATTGCTGTTTAATTTACTTTTTATTGACAAAATTATTGAAACTGTCAAGCCATTTCGGTTAACGGAGGTTTTACTGTATTTGCCTTAAATGGCAACATTTTAAAACAAACAAACACACACTACACAAAAAGTTGCACTAGATTTTCTCCTGGTTAAAAATGTACTGCCACAGCTTGTTCGATTAAATAACCGCAGGCTCAGTTGCCAGTATTTCAATGTTTTCTCTAAACAACTGCAACATTTGTAAAGATGATATTCTTTGAACAAAAGATATCTTGCATTGCATCTCATTTCACATATTAATATGAAAAATCTCTTCAAAATACCAAACCTTTCAATAACAAGCAATATTTATAATTGAAGCACTTTAACTCCTGTCTGAAGATTCTGCAATGATGTCAGGTAGTTGAGAACTGGATATTCCCTAGCAATACATTGTCCATAAATTCCCCATTTTATATACTCATAATATGCAAAAGTATTTAACAACTCCTAAAATAGAGTATTTCTAAATGCACTTCTATATTGCAGGATGATTATTATCGGTTATGTTGTTCTGTTCTTTAAATGACAAAATACTAATTAAATTCAACGTTTTACTCTTTTCCATGATCTTATTTTACTTTTTATCTATATTACAGGTAACAAATAGAATTTCAGCACATTTTAAAGGTTATTTTTATAATTTTTTACAAATTTACAAAAATATTTAATGTCAATTGTCAAAATAAAAGATTCCTTTCAACCAAATCCTACTAAAATCTACTATATTTTCTACCAGATTCTAAAATCTACTAGATGTATAATTTTCCCACTAAATCACAAGAAATTCTACTAGATCTAGTAGAAAATCTACTAAATTGGCAACATCCCATCACTATCGTCAGTGAGGTATCACAACTAAACATTAATTGACACGCATAGGCGTGGTCACAGCGGGTACCGAAGAACCCGTGGAACCCACACTAACTTTCGAGAGGTGCAAAAATTAGAATGGAATAAGTTATATTTTTGAGAGAACTGTTTCTAAGATGAGCATAACAAAATCGAAACTTCGATCGACAATCAAAGATCATTTGGAACAACTAATAGTGTCTTTTGTTAAACAAGAGCTTGCTGTAAATATAGATAAAGACAGTTTAGTCGAATGATTTAAAAAATCGTACCGAATGGTATGTGTGTTATAAAATGTGTTATAATAAATTTTTAATGTATTTTTTATATTTTTTTCCTTATGATCAAGCAATTATTTAATATAAAAAACAAACGTAACTCGTTTCAAAAATTTAATATTCTAAAAATATATTTTGAATTTAAAAAAAAATTGTCAAAAAATTAGAGAGAATACTTAGATTCTGAAGCAGAAGAATAAGCAGGATTTCGTACGAATCGATCCACTATTGACCACATTTTCTCCTAACCCAGATAATAGAAAAAAAATTTTTAAAGCACTCATGGGAGTGCCGACAGAAGTGAAAACTTCTTATAGTATCGAAATTACGAGCTCAATGCTTTTTCCCCATCCAAAAAGAAGTGCTATATCTATATTATATACGCGTTGCTTACGTTCTATGCTATTTATGTATACAATACATAATATATATACGTACGAAATTTAGTTCGGCAAAGTGATGACGGTCGCAAACACAATACTTTTTCCTTATCTAAAAAGTGCAAAAAGTCCCTAAAAAAGTTTTCACTTCACAAATTTATTTCGTCGAAGCAATGCCGGTCGCTAGTTTAATACTTTTTTTCCCCATCTAAAAAGTGCACAACGTCCCTAAAGAAGTTTTCATTTCAAAAATTTATTTCGTCGAAGCAATGACGGTCGCGAGGACGGTGGCTAATTCAATACTTTTTCTCCATCTAAAAAGAGCACGACGTCTCTAAAGAAGTTTTCACTTCAAAAATTTATTTCGTTAAAGCAATGACGGTCGCTAATTTAATACTTTTTCCCCATCGAAAAAGTGCAAAACATCATTAAAGCAGTTTTCACTTCAAAAATTAGTTCGTCGAAGCAATGACGGTCGCGAATTCAATGCTTTTTCCCCTATCTAAAAATCGCACAACGTCCCTAGAGAAGTTTTCACTTCAAAAATATATATACGTACAAAATTTATTTCGCCAAAATGATGACGGTCGCGATGACGGTCACCAAATCAATCCTTTTTCCCCATCCAAAAATAGGATTTACATGTATTTTAAATTTAAATACTTCTACACAATTTATATACACATACATTATAATATATGTATACGTACAATATTTATTTCGCCGAAACGATGACGGTCGCGATGACGGTCGCCAAATCAATCCTTTTTTCCCCATCCAAAAATAGGTTTTACATTTATTATAAATTTAAATACTTCTACACAATTTATATACAGTGTGTCAATTTTAAAACTTACAACGACTATATCTCAGGAAAAAAAGCTGAAAACCAAAAATGCTTGAAACCGTTTCTAGGATAGTAAGGGGGAACTAAAATTACATGAAAGAGAACTCACCCCCATCAACCCCCTAGGCCCCACCCACCACAACCAAAAAAGTTTAAATTGCAAACCCCTACTTGTGATACATCATTGAAAAGGCTATAAAAAAAGCTATCCAATGGTATAAATAATAATTATACAGGACGAAGCAATAATTGTGAAACTTTGGAATAAATGAAAAATTTAATGAGGTTTTGTTTTGTTGAACTACAAATTTGATAAAAATGTCAATTAAGTAAATGTTCAAAGTGGGTTCCGTTGTTTTGTAAACAATAATACAGTCTATTTTCAAATTCTGCACGAAATTTGACAAATGTTTTTCTAGTAATAGGGCGACATGCTTGAGTAATTATTTCTCGCAATTTCCCAAGTGACGCAAGTTAAGTTTTATAAACAACTGACTTAAGGCAAAAATTGCAAATTAAGTTTTATTTAACAAAAAAAAGTACGAGCGGACACTTACCATTTAAAATAATAGTCCGGAACAGTACCGGCGCTAGGGTATAAGGCGCCCGCCTGCAAAAGAAGCATAGGCGCCCTTCGGTGTCTTTTAAATTAGTATTTTGTATAGCACCGACAGAAAAAAGGTCATTTTGGCGCCCCCCAAACAGGGGCGCCTGCCTGCAGTGCATCCCTTGCAGGCCCGTTATCGCCGGCCCTGGTCCGGAAGATAGCATTACAAATACAAAAGTCATAGTAAGGCAGCTGATATTAACACCCTATATAATTATTATTTATACCATTGGATAGTACTTTTTATAGTAGGGTAGTATATTATTTTTTTCTATGGCGTTACCCTAAATCAGTTGTTTATAAAACTCAACTTGCTTCACTTGGGGAATTGCGAGAAATAATTACTCAAGCATGTAGCCCTATTACTAGAACATTTGCTAAATTTCGTGCAGAATTTGAAAATAGGCTGTATTATTGTTTACCAAACAACGTAATTCACATTAAATATTTACTTAATTGACATTTTTAATAAATTTGTAATTCAACAAAACCTTATTAAATTTTTCATTTAAGCCAAGGTTTCACAATTATTGCTTCACCCTGTATAATTATTATTTATACCATTGAGTAGCATTTTTTATAGCCTTTTCAATGATGTATCACAAGTAGGGGTTTGCAATTTAAACTTTTTTGGTTGTGATGGGTGGGGCCTAGGGGGTTGATGGGGGTGAGTTCCCTTTCATGTCATTTTAGTTCCCCCTTACTATCCTAGAAACGGTTTCAAGCATTTTTCGATATCAGCTTTTGTTCGTGAGATATAGCCATTGTAAGTTTTAAAATTGACACACTGTATATACATACATATTTATAATATATACGTACAATATTTATTTCGCCGAAGCGATGACGGTCGCGATGACGCATGACGGTCGCAATGACGGTCGCGATGACGGTCGCAATGACGGTCGCGAATTCAATGCTTTTACCCCATCCAAAAAGTGCGATGACGGTCGCAATGACGGTCGCGAATTCAATGCTTTTACCCCATCCAAAAAGTGCACAACGTCCCTAAAGAAGTTTTCACTTCAAAAAGATAGCACGGAATCAAGAAATTCATATGTTGTTCGTCGACCTACGGAAAGCCTACGATAGCGTTCCACTGAAGAAGCTGTTGCAATCAATGGAAAGTACGAATATTAATATAGAAAAGACGTCAAAGTGCTGTACAATCAACCCATAACAAAAATAAAAACAAGGGCACAAATAACAACAGGATTTGTAACATCAAAAGGATTAAAGCAAGGATGTCGTCTGTCTCCCACTTTATTTAAATATACCTCGAAAGTGCTTCAAAAAGATGGAAACAAAAATGTAGAACAATGGGGATACCACCCATCAATACTATAGTACAGTATTTTTACTACAAAAGCGATATTACGTAGGTCAAAATTTTTGACGTAAGAGAACTATCAAAACATTAGAATGTGAATTTTCATTATTGCCATGTTTATTATAAACATGGATATAATGAAGAGTCACATTCTAATGTTTTGACAGTTCTCTTACGTCAAAAATGTTGACCTACGTAATATCACTTTTGTAGTAAAAATACTATATAAGCTATATACATATACACACCCAAACTTATATGGAATCATCTGATATTTCTTACTATTCCGTACGAATTAAAAAAAAACGAACACACGAAGTCAAACATAATTTATTTTAAAACAATAACAAATATGTAACAATTAAATAAGACGATAAAGTATTTAACAAAGAAATTAAAACTAAAAGATGTTTTAACATCAATACAGGGTGATTGATTAGTAGGGTAAAGCTCAATAGCTCCGCTATAGTAATAGATAGCAATAAAAGTTAATAACAAAAATTTTAGCCACCTTTGAGCTTCACATTACAAAATTAGTTAGAATGTTACAGGGTGTTCGATAACACAGTGGCAGACCTAACTTATGTTTTTTTAAATGGAACATCCTATATTTTATTCTCCATCACAAAAATATAAAGGTTTGTTATGTTATACAGGGTATTTACAAAGTTATAACCAATTTTGTATGAAAATCGTAACAAGTTCAACTCCCTGTATAAATAAAAATAAGCACAACAGCAATGGTCCATTAATGCAATATTTTTTTAATTATTGTCAAAATTTTTAAGAATTATTGATATTGCTAATTTTCTTTATATCAAATACAGGGTGAGTCAAAACGCAAGTACATTATTTTCTCAGTAATGTTAAATGGAACACCCTGTATTTTATATCATTATTGAAAAGTAACATTAACGTACTTTAATTTTTATATAACATTCCCTATGCCCAAATTTATTAGTTTTCGAGATATTTCCATTTTTCAGAGCAAATTATTTTAGGTGTTTAAATTTATCCAAATTTTAAGTAAGCCATGACTGAATTGACAATTGAAGATTACCGATTATCAATCCGGTAGTCAATGTAACACTGTAGCAAATAAAGAAATAAAAATAATTTATTAGTAATACATTTTACAAACAAAAACACAACCACTACATGCAACATTTTTGAAACAATTAAAAACTATCTTTTTATGTATGTAAATGCAACAAATAAACAAAGAAAATTAGTAATAAATTTTACAAAAAAACACACAAACACAAAATACAATATTTTGTGAAGAGAATTAAACACTACTTTTGTATGTAAATGTAACAATGTACAACAAATAAAGAACGAAACATAATTTATCAGTAATACATTTTGCAAAAAAACATGTTTGAAAAAATTAGAAGCTACTTTTAATAAAATATTTTTAATATTTAATTACATAAGGTGTTCAAAATTATCTCCTAACACATTTATGTACGCCTAAAAACGATCATTGAATGAGCTACTTACTCTACGCAGCATTTGTAAATTAACACAACGAAATACACTTTGTATTCTATTTTTCATCTCATCCCTTGTTGTTGGAGGTACTTTATAAACTTCATTATTAACGTAACCCCAAAAAATCAGTCCAGTTTATTAAATTCTGGTGATTTGGGTGGCCACGCTACTGGTCCATTGAAAAATGAAAATATCTCGAAAACTAATAAATTTAGACATAGGGAATGTTATCTAAAAATTAAAGTACGGTAATGGTACTTTTCAATAGTGATATAAAATACAGGGTGTTCCATTTAAAATTACTGGGAAAATAATGTACCTGCGTTTTGACTCACCCTGTATTTGATATAAAGAAAATTAGCAATATCGACCATTCTTGAAAATTTTGACAATACGTTAAAAAATATGGCATTAATAAACCATTGTTGTTTTGCTTATTTTTATTTATACAGGGAGTTGAACTTGTTACGATTTTCATATAAAATTGGTTATAACTTTGTAAATACCCTGTATAACATAACAAACCTTTATATTTTTGTGATGGAGAAGTTAAAAGGATTTCGAATTTAAAATAAAATATAGGGTGTTCCATTTAAAAAAACATAAGTTTGGTCTGCCACTGTGTTATCGAACACCCTGTAACATTCTAACTAATTTTATAATGTGAAACTCAAAGGTGGCTAAAATTTTTGTTATTAACTTTTATTGCTATCTATTACTATAGCGGAGCTATTGAGCTTTACCCTACTAATCAATCACCCTGTAGAATAAAAAATTTCAATGTAAAACTAATAATATTTAAATTGCTTTTATTTTTTTTTTTTATTTTTTTTGGTAGTCAGTGTTACCACCTCTAGTCCTATGCAAGCTTCAGTTAGCGTGGGCACGCTCCTAATCAAATTTCAAAATTTTGTTGTGGTAAGTTGCTCCATTCATCAAGAGCAGCTTATACTAGCCGTGCGGTGTTTTGTGGATTATCCCGGAGACCTCCAATTTTTTTTACCCAATTTTTTTACCAAATTACCCGTACGCGCGCCAATGATGAATATAAAATTCTTCTGTAACCTCTAAAGGAGGTCATTTTTAACATTTGTTGTAGCTTTGCACCTAATTAAAATCTTATTAGTAATATTTTCTGTTATTGTTCCAGTTTAGTATTATTATATTAAATAGTTCTTGACAATGTATTAAAAAATGAAAAATACGCGTCAAGATGTTTTATTTTTCTGCATAAAAACGGTGCACCATACGAAAAAAGGCAAGAAAGGTATTTTATCGTAAATTAGACGTGGAATTAAAAATAATTTTGAATTTGAAATATCTCAGTGGTGTACTATTTTTTCTTTAAAAAAATCAGGCCCTTAACCCGAGGCGCGCCAATGATGAATACGAAATTCTTAGTTGTATGTCAAAAAATGCACAATAACTACCCCTTAAAACATACCCAATTTCATTTTCATAGCTTAACCCCGTGGTAGGCAAAGTGCGGCTCCGGAGCTGCATGCGGCTCTTTTTACTTCTTAAGTGCGGCTCTGGTGCAAATATCCACGGAAAGCCCAATACTATTTTTATTAACAAAAAACTTGGTATGAAAAAATTGCATCTTATTTTGACAAATTAGCATTTGCAATCTTTAGCATTTGTAAAAAATCCTCTTGATACTAATATAACCGAGATGAAATTTTCTCCTTTTGAAATTGACACTGGTATAGCTTTGAAATACAATTGCTGGATTTAAAAAACAAGGAAGTAGTAGAGTGGCGTTCTAAATTCGAACATATTTATGTTGAATTGGAAATATTGAAGAAGAAAAAATGTTATCTTGGAGATGGAAGACATGATCATTTTCAACTCTTGGAATAACATTTCCGATTCTTACGATCAGCTGAAAAAACTTGCGTTTGATGTTCTTTCCCTTTTCGGTTGTACATATCAATGTCTCAAAAAAATGAAATTTTGCGCCAAAAATAAAAAAAAAATACAATGTTGTAGGAAATAAAAACCCTACAAAAAGAAAGAAAATGGAAGTTTCTATGGAGATTCGAAACAAACATTGCCAAAAAATAAAAAACGAAAAACACGTTTTAATTTTTTAACATGGGAGTTATTATTAGGGCTAGGGGTCTAAAAATTAAATACATTTTGATGTAAAACAACATGATCTTTTTATTTTTGGAATATCGCTGGGGCAATTTTTCACTATCTTAACCGGCTAAACGCTAAACCCAATAGTTTTATTTAGTGTAGATAATAAAAGTTCACGGAACAAGCAGATTTGGCTCCCAATTTTTTAAATTGTTATAATGTTCATATTTGGCTCTTTGGCTAATAAGTTTGCCGACCACTGGCCTAACCGGTCTTAGAGTAATAAATAAATTGGCAGTTTGAAATAAAAATTTCAACACCCCGTATTTCGGAAACGAAGGATTTGCTGACATATGTTTATAGAGCAAACCTGCATTATTTTTTCATGTAGAATTAGCCCTTAAAGTTTTTCATACTTATTTACTAACACCCTGTATTTGTATATTGTATATTATAAAATATCAGTAAAATGAGAGCAACTTGTCTAATTTATTTACTATATTTAAACGAAAAAAAATTTGGTTGTACCTCGTACGAATCATTTCTTTGTTATCACATCCAAGATGGATTAAACACATTCTCAGAATATGTAATGTAGATTCTTTCATAATAAAGTGCTTACTAGGATATTAGTGAAAAGTTGTGGATTTCGCGAAGCATGCAATTCTTCTGTCGAATATCTAGCGCACTTATCTAATACCTCCTTCCCACGGTCTGCGATTCTACGGATCATCACGCACAGCCGACGACCACGGACGGCAACGCACCGCAGATAGAGCTCTTCCAGAGCTGGCCCGTGACAGTCTGTGTAGGTCACTGTGTAGTGTTTGATTTAACCATTTAACTTGCTTCTTTTTTAAACTCTTTAATCTAAACAGTCATCAACATCATCATCATGCAACCTCTTCTGTCCACTGCTGGACATAGGTCTCTCCCATTCTTCGCCACTCTTCACGGTTCTGTGCTTCTTGTTGCCATTTCTTGGATATTCGGTTAATGTCGTCCATCCAGCGTGTTGGTGGTCGTCCTCTGCTGCGTTTGTCTTCTCTTGGGCGCCAGTCAATTAGTTTTATGGTCCATCTGGAGTCTTTCAGTCGCGCTATGTGACCTGCCCAATTCCATTTCAGCTTGGCTATACGTTCAACGACATCAGTGATACCGGTTCTTTTCCTTAAGCCTTGGTTCCTTATTTTGTATTTCTTTGTCACGCCGAGAATCGATCTTTCCATGCGCCTTTGTGCCACTCGCATTTTTAGTGCTGTTGTTTTTGTGAGCGTGAGAGTTTCTGCTCCGTATGTCATAATAGGAAGAACGCATTGGTCAAATGTCTTCCGTTTCATAGCTGTCGGGATGTTGCTCTTAAAGATGTCTCTTATAGTGAACCATACGCAGCCCAAGCAAGTGTTATTCGTCGTTGAAATTCGCAAGTCTGATTGTCCTTGCCTATTCTGATTTCATGACCGAGATATATGTACTTTTCTGTCAATTCTACCACTTGATTTTGGATGGTTAGGTGTTCGCTGGGAACTAAATTTGTCATAAATTTGGTCTTGCTGATGTTCATTTTTAGACCTATTGTTGAGAATACGTTTTCTAATTCTAGTAGCATTTGTTGTGCTTCACCCAGATCTTCGGTAATAAGTACTATATCGTCGGCAAAACGCAGATGATTGAGCATGTTTCCATCTATTTTTAGTCCTCTATTTTCCCACTTTAGCATTTTAAAGGCGTATTCGAGGACCGCTATAAATAATTTAGGTAGGAGAGTGTCGCCTACAATTTCTCACATTTCTTCCCCGCTCACAATTTCTCTGGTAGTATCATGTAGTTTTACACGCATTGTGGTATCTAAACAGTACTATCCTTTAATTGATTCTTTATACGGTTCCATGCATCGTACATATCGTTCCTGTTCTTATGCTCTCCATCCATCCAATGGCACTACAGCCCAAATCGAGCCTTGGCCTCCTTCAACAAGCTTCTCCAATCATTTCGATTTACCGCTGTTCTTTTCCATGAACGCGTTCCCAGGAAGTTCCTGGCATCCTCCCTGCCTCCCTTCCTTCTTCCCTGCATTCTTGCATTCAGCAATTTTCTGGGGATTCTATTCTCATGCATGCGGACCACGTGCCCTGCCCACCGTAATCTCTGCAGTTTAGTGTATTGTGCTAGAGTTGGTTCGCTATATTGCTCGTATATTTCTCTATTATACCTAATTCGCCAGTTGTTATTTTCACTTATTGGGCCCAGTATCCTACGTAATACTTTTCTTACTGTTCTTATGCTCTGGTGCTGTAGCATTCCATAAAGTTGTGGTTCATTTTGAAACAGATTTAAAAAAATCAAAAATCAGTTCGTTCGTCCATTCTGACTTGCCGTCTGTTAAAACACGGAAGCGCTCGGACCGCGTCACACGGACCTATATCGACTCTCGACGGATAGCACGCACCACCAGCACAGACGTGTCTGTGGTCTCTGCTACCACGGACGAGACACTTCCCACGGTGCGTCGGTGCGAGCTGGACTGCGTCCGTCCACGATATTGCGGATAGTGGGAAGCCAGCATAAGACTTTGGCTAATTTAATCAAGCAAATCTTCTCGACAGAGACATCATGTTAAAGTTACTATAAAATGACCTTCAGTGGAATTGGTTCATTTCCTAAGAGACCGTAACTTAAGCTTGCGTTATTGTCGAATGTAGCTTTATTAGACTCATTCCCCTAAATTGCACAGAAGAAACGAAGTATTAAGAATCAGGAATACGGCAACGGTTTTGCTGAGGGATCACAGTTTTAACAAACGTTTTAAGCTAATCCATATTATTTTTCAATAATATCTATACAATAGGTAGATGTATAAAGAAACAACAATTTTTTTGAGTAGAATTTTTTTTGAATTGTGAAGCATTTCAAATTATTTGTCCGAGTAACTTTAGAGAGAATATTTAAAATATTAATGTAATATTTTAAACAAAGGAGATATTCTAAAATAGTACAGGGAAATAGGCAAAAAAACCCTGTTCAGGACTGTGGCAAATACTGAAATAAACTGCTCGTCAAAAGTTAGGGGTATAGAAAATTATGCTCATTTTCATAGCTGAATGTTTCAAGAACAGATTGACGGATTCCGCTATTTTTTTTTGTTATTATTTTAGATTTTTCTTTAGTATTTACACAGTTGTGCAAAGGTTTACTCAAACTTCTTGTTTGTACTTATACCGGGTGGAAGAAAAGAAATGTTTTTCTTATGTTAAGTTTGAGACGCCCTGTAGGGGAAGCTAGGACAAATAATCCCCACAAATTATCCCTGGACAAAAAATCCCCGGACAAATAATCCACGGACAAAAAATCCCCACAAAAATTCCCGGACAAATAATCCCCACACATTTTTTTGGACAAAATATCCCCACAAGAAATCCCGGGCAAAAAATCCCCAAGAAATATTTGCTGTCGAATAGTTTTCTAAAAGTTTTCCTGAAATTTTAACAAATTCCAATTCCAAGCTAAAAACTTTAAATTATGCATGACAAAAAAGTGTGAGTTTTTTCAAAAATCCTGGAAAATATGGGGAATGAGCTAAGGTCCCGTTTTCATGACAGGCGCTTAACGCGCGATTACAACTACATACATTTTACTTGAGACTTGAGACCGTTCACATGCCAACGCGCATCTTAACCCGGCACCTGCCACGTGGCTTTGCAAGACGTCAACTGCCACGTGGGGTGCTCACAGCACCCTTTAATAAATTTCTGTGATCTACTTGTTTATAAACAAAAAAATGTGTTCAGTAACACAATAATATAAAAAACATAGTTCATTAACTTATTAGCTACTAATATATTATTATAAAAGTTAAAAAATAAAATTAGAAAGTGTTATAAGCAAATTAGCAAGTACCAAGCCATAATAAATAAAGTGAAGTAAAATATCTTAAAACAATTAAGATTTATTGAGTATATAGTCTATATTAATAATTTAAATCAGTTATTGCAATAAAAAATGTAAATTTGACCTGTTTATCAAAAACACAAAACAAATATAAAACTTAAACTACCATATGATTGCACCCCAATTCGACTTTAGAGCTACAAGTTCAGAATGACGCTAAATAACAACTTACAACGCAAACAGATCTATGCTATATATAGTATTATAGAAAGCTACTATGACGCACAGTTACCAAACTTGAAATACCAAATATTTGATGAAAATTTGTTATGGGGTGCTGCTAGCACCCCACGTGGCAGGTGCCGGGTTAATGACCTAAAACGCGCTTTAGTATATGAACGGTCTTCAGTAAAATGTATGTAGTTGTTAAGCGCCTGTCATGAAAACGGGACCTTAGCTCATTCTTCATATCTTCCACGATTTTTGAAAAAACTCATACTCTTTTGTTATGTAAAATTTGAAATTTTCAGCATGGAATTGGAATTCGAATTTTGTTAAAATTTCGGGAAAACTTTTAGATAACTATTCGGCAGCAAATATTTCTTGGGGATTTTTTGCCCGGGATTTCTTGTGGGGATATTTTGTCCAAAAAAATTTGTGGGGATTATTTGTCCGGGATTTTTTGTGGGGATTTTTTGTCCGGGGATTATTTGTCCGGGGATTTTTTGTCCAGGGATAATTTGTGTAGACTTATTGTCCGTGCCCCCTGAAGGGAGGACGAGGTACAAATGTGAGTATTCATCAGAATCGCATTGTAGCCTCATGTTTTGTGAACATTTTGTTTTTTAAATGTCCCTGATATCTTTAGAAACAAAGAAAATAGACGGTTTTGTAGTTTAACGTGTGTTTTAACCAAAACTAAAGTTTGAGACGCCTTGTAGGGAGGAAAAACACAAAGGTGGGACACAAAAATACATCGATATTATGTTGTAGTCTAATATTTTGCGAATATTTTATTTTTTAAATTTCTCTGACATCTTTAATAACAAAGAAACTAGACGGTTTTATTCTTTAGTATGTGTTTTAACTGACGACATGTGATACGTGAAGAGGCCACGTCTTGTCATACCACTAAGATGAAATTATTTTCTAAATATACAGGGTGAGTCATGAGGAACTGTACATACTCCTCTCGTATAGAGGCTCCTATGGGGAATAACAAATGACCATTAAAATGTGTCTACTCCCATTGTTTAATAATATACAGGGCGAGTTTCGCATTTTGACAGAAATTTGTATTCGTCATAATTTTTGAACGGTCAGACCGATGTGTCTCTTATTTTGGTCAATCGTTACACTATTACCACCTAATCAACTGATTTATTCAAACTAGAAAAAAATCAGATCCGGCTTCAAAAAAATTAGTTCGTTTGTGTCTTAGAAAAAAGTTCACCCTGTATACGTTTTTTGAAAACTATAATATGGATTTTACAAATTAGACAAATAAGCAATTAAAATTAAATATTTATTTTTTTCCCCACACAATTACTTAATTTTTTATAAAAAAATCAAATTTTACTATGAATTAAAAGTTTGGTAAAGTGAACCATAGATTTAACAAAAATAACTTTTATTACAAAAATTTAATTTTTTTTAACAAATATTTAATTTATGTTACCACCCAATCAACTGATTTATTCAAACTAGAAAAATATCGGACACTGATTTAAAAAATTGGTTCGTTTTGGTCTTAGAAAAAATTTCACCCTGTATACGCTTTTAGAAAACTCTAGTATGAATTTTACGAATTAGACAAATAGGCAATTAAAATGGCGTATTTATTTTTCCCCATCCGATTACTTAATTTTTTATTAAAAAATCAAAATTGGCAAAATCGGAATTTTACCATAAAAATAAAAAAATTAAACAACGTTTTCCTTAAAATTAAAAGCTTCACCATTATTTTTCTATACCACGTCTAGATCTAAAAGCCATAACACTTCTCTTTGGACTCTATAGTTTAACATAGACGTGATTAAATAGATAAATTTTAAAATTTTTCACTTAATTTTTGCAATTCACGAATCTGCACCTTTTATTTTTAAAAATTCATAACTTTTATGTGAAGAAGACTGAAAGTCTACAACAATTTTCATAGTCTTCACAAAGGTAAGAGATATGTGCTGTAAAAATTTCAGAAAAAAAAATATTAAAATGGAACGGAATTGTAGCGAGTTAAACCGTGATTTCATTTTTTTCATTTTTAGGTTAAAATTCCGATTTTGACAAATTTGATTTTTTAATAAAAAATTAAGTAATCGTGTGGGGAAAAAATAAATTATGCCATTTTAATTGCTTATTTGTCTAATTTGTAAAATTCATATTAGACATTTCAGAAAGCGTATACAGGGTGAAATTTTTTCTAAGACCAAAACGAACTAATTTTTTAAATCCGGGCCTGATTTTTTTCTACTTTGAATAAATCAGTTGATTGGGTGGTAACATAAATTAAATATTTGTTCAAAAAAAATCAATTTTTGTAATAAAAGGTAATTTTTTTAAATCTGGCTTCTAGTAAATATGGTTCACTTTATTAAACTTTTAATTATTCATAGTCAAATTTGATTTTTTTATAAAAAAGTAAGTAATCGTGTGGGGAAAAAATAAATAAGCCATTTTAATTGCCTATTTGTCTAATTTGTAAAATTCATATTAGAGTTTTCAAAAAGCATATACAGGGTGAAAGTTTTTCTAAGACTAAAACGAACTAATTTTTTAAATCCGGGCCTGATTTTTTTCTAGTTTGTATAAATCAGTTGATTGGGTGGTAACATAAATTAAATATTTGTTCAACAAAAATTAATTTTTGTAATAAAAGTTATTTTTTTTAAATCTATGGTTCACTTTACCAAACTTTTAATTCATAGTCAAATTTGATTATTTTATAAAAAATTAAGTAATCGTGTGGGGGAAAAATAAATATGCCATTTTAATTGCCTATTTGTCTAATTTGTAAAATTCATATTAGAGTTTTCAAAAAGCATATACAGGGTGAAAGTTTTTCTAAGACTAAAACGAACTAATTTTTTAAATCCGGGCCTGATTTTTTTCTAGTTTGTATAAATCAGTTGATTGGGTGGTAACATAAATTAAATATTTGTTCAACAAAAATTAATTTTTTAATAAAAGTTAATTTTTTTAAATCTATGGTTCACTTTACCAAACTTTTAATTCATAGTCAAATTTGATTATTTTATAAAAAATTAAGTAATCGTGTGGGGGAAAAATAAATATGCCATTTTAATTGCCTATTTGTCTAATTTGTAAAATTCATATTAGAGTTTTCAAAAAGCATATACAGGGTGAAAGTTTTTCTAAGACTAAAACGAACTAATTTTTTAAATCCGGGCCTGATTTTTTTCTAGTTTGTATAAATCAGTTGATTGGGTGGTAACATAAATTAAATATTTGTTCAACAAAAATTAATTTTTTAATAAAAGTTAATTTTTTTAAATCTATGGTTCACTTTACCAAACTTTTAATTCATAGTCAAATTTGATTATTTTATAAAAAATTAAGTAATCGTGTGGGGAAAAAATAAATATGTCATTTTAATTACTTATTTGTCTAATTTGTAAAATTTATATTATAGTTTTCAAAAAGCGTATACAGGGTGAAATTTTTTCTAAGACCCAAACGAACTATTTTTTTTAAGCCGGACCTGATTTCTTTCTAGTTTGAATAAATCAGTTGATTAGGTGATAATAGTATAATGATTGACCAAAATAAGACACATCGATCTGACCGTTCATAAATTATGACGAATACAAATTTCTGTCAAAATGCGAAACTCGCCCTGTATATTATTAAACAATGGGAGCAGACACTTTTTAATGGTCATTTGTTATTCCCCATAGCAGCCTCTATACGAGGTAGGAGTATGTACAGTTCCTCATGACTCACCCTGTATAGTGCGAAAGGAACAGAGTGTTTAAAGAAAAAAAATCTGTGCCTGCTCTCGCTATTTAAAGAGCCTCCACGTAGACACCAAATTCGTACATATTCTCAAGGAAATTCCTCCCCAAAACATCACAGGGCCTCCATTAAACAATCTCGTCTCTCGTATATTACGCTGTGCATACCGTTTACCTGGTCGATAAATAACTCTTATAGGTGTCGATAAGAATTGTTTACCTTACGTGCCTTTCTGTTTTTAAAGTTTTGTTAACTCGACACCCCCATCGAACAAGGTTGTAACTCATTTTTAGCGATTTTACAGGAGAGGCAAAAAACGAAAACAAGAATTTTTAAAAATTTGTAGCGAAATTATTAGACCCTTTTACACTAATGTGATATGATATTTATAACATAATAAGGGATTACTGTGAGATGTATGCTTTGTAATTTTATTAGCTATTGAGAATCTTGAGTTTGACTGAGATACAACCTTGAGATTAAACATGAATATTCGTAGAAAAAGGTTGTAACTCGCCTAACAACCATTTTACACTCTCCGTTTTAATTATTTTCCCCGTTTAACTATTAAAAGGTTGTATGTTTTGAGTTATTTGCAATATAGCTAGAAGAAAATTAGTTTTTATGGCATATTTAAACAAAATATCAACTCACAGTTTACACAATTTTAATTGGAAATTATAAATTTTACAATAACAGTAATATTCAACACAACTTCTATCACTATGAAAAAATCATGGTATAAAATATCTCAAATATTTCGCATTTTTATTGCGTATCTGTAAATATTTAATTTTAAACCATTTTACTTTATTACTTTACTCTTTTACTATTAATATCTACTTCAAAATTAACATGTGTGCCCTTAAATGGGTTAAAATTTAGAATTTGCTTCTGATTTATTTCATTTACGGATTTAGGCTTGCCTGATGCTTTGGCATATCGTATCATGGTTATCCATTGGTGTGGAGCATATACGACTCAATGTTTTTTCTGTTTTTCCATAAGGGCATGCATTGAATCACCCTCGTTTTGTGAATGTGCTATTTCTAAAAATATATGTGTAATGTTAATATTAAACTTTTTCACTACATAGAAGTACGTAGCAAACACTATTCGATACTTATTTTGTCTACCGCAACTACCAAAAAGGAAAAAAACTCCGTAAATCCGTTTTT
Organism: Diabrotica virgifera virgifera; assembly: GCF_917563875.1. NCBI lineage: Eukaryota > Metazoa > Arthropoda > Insecta > Coleoptera > Chrysomelidae > Diabrotica > Diabrotica virgifera. The sequence continues at coordinate 127,713,745 of NC_065452.1, forward strand.
ACTTTTATTTCGATAATTTGACTTATGAGATGCACCATATGGTTGAATACGTTATAAATTAAACATACGTGCAACAAAGTTGTAACTCATTTAAAAACCTTGTTAATCGTCAAGTATAAAGAAAGTAAATATTTTACATAGGGAGTATCCAGTGTTACTGCCTTCTTCAAGCTAAAATGGAGTAAAATGGCATACGTAACTTAAAATACAACTTGTTATTAGCCAAACTATTGAGAATTAAACTATGTCGTTTATATTGACGTGTGCGTAATTTTTTGCTGAATTCGCCTGTGTTGAAATCTGAAAAAAGATGTAACTTGAGTTACAACCTTGTTCGATGGGGGTGTCGCTAATATTTTTTATTGTAAATTTAGTTTTGTTTCAGTTAAAACACCTGTTAAAGCGTAAAACCTCCTATCTTCTTTGTTTCTAAAGATATCAAGGTCATTAAAAAACTAAAATGTTCACAAAACATAAGACTACAATATGATTCCGATGTATACTAACATTTGTACCTCGTCCTCCCTACAGGGCGGCACAAACTTAGCATAAAAACATTTCTTTCCTTCCACCCGGTATATAAGTCCAAAAAAAAAGTTTGAGTAAACCTCTGTACTACTGTGTAAATATTAAAGAAAAACCTAAAATAATAAAAAAAATTAGCGGAATCGGAATCCGTTAATCTGTTCACGAAAAAAATCAACTTATGAAAATGAGCATAATATTCCATATCCCTAACTTTTGACGAGCAATTTATTTTTTGTTAGTTACTGTAGGTCTATACAGTGATGAGCGCGCTAATAACCGGCAAAATAACAGAAAAGATGGAAAACGTATTAAGTTGTGAGATAAAAGAAATGAAACTAGTCGAGCTGGGAAATTTAGCGATATTAACCTATGAATTTACATTATATTGATTGTTTCCCACCTTTAGACGTATCGCACGAGTTTGGCAACTACCACTGTCACAGTGACAGTTTTAGTTGACATACTCCTCTGAGACGTGTAAAAGTGGGAAACAATCAATATAATGTAAATTTACAGGTTAATATCGCTAAATTTCCCAGCTCGACGAGTTTCATTTCTTTTTATCTCACAACTTAATACGTTTTCCATCTTTTGTGCTATTTTGCCGGTTATTAGCGCGCTCATCACTGTATAACAGAACCTAATTTGTTTTCTGTAGAGATTTCGGCGTCTTTTTTAATTATCAACGATTGAGTGTAAAAAATGTCATTTTTCGATTTTATGCTTACCATTTAAAAGCTTAATATTTGAGGTAAAATTACAAATATTTTAAAACATAAAAAAACCTTTAAAATGGTGATTGCTTAAAGTTCTAAAATTAATTTGTTGCTTCGATAACTGCAAAACAAGGCAAATTCGTTAGTTGTATATAACTATTGTTAAAAATCGACCTATATAATATTGTAATATATCGACCCAAAGTTGGGTATTGTGGTCCTGAATAAACCCTAAAAAGTTCAGATCGACTCCTCAATTATTAATTTAAAAGTTATTCTGTTTTTTATCCCAGATACCATTCTTTTTAAAACAACATTAGTCAGAAAATAACGAAGATATGGTAATACTTTGCATACTAAATGATAGTTTAAGAGTTAACCTCAATAAAAATAATATAGTCTCTAGGATTCAAATCGGGTGAACGAGGAGGCGATTCAATCTAAATAAAGCCGAACATTTACACCAAAATGAGCTGGAGCTCCGTCTTGCTGACACCATATCTCATTCCAATTAACTACCAATTTGTTTTTCAGGGCAGGTACAATATCATTTCTAAGTACGCTTCATAAAATTATTCCTTGTTAAATTTCCTTCTATATAAAACTATCCAATTAACTGAGTAACCAGTAGTAACCACTATGTCCGACCATACATTTAGTTTTTGTGGTCTTTTAGTATGGTTATCACCAGGCCCGTTCCGAGCCGTGAGTGCAAGGGGTGCGGGAAGTAAAAAGGGGCGGCGCGAGCCGCCCTAAAAATAGGGGAAAATAAAAATTTTTATAAGGAAATTATAAAAATTATAAAAACATAAATAAATGATTATACTTTTACTACTAACAGATAGGTTGGATTTAAGAGAAGAAATTGTAATTTAAAAAGCAACAAAATGGAAACTTTTTCAAATTATTTGAGACAACTTTAATGATACGACATCCGACCGCATTAATAGGATTAAAATTACTTCATCATATATGCCTCATTATTTAGGTGTTCATATTCAAAACGAACTAATTTCATTCTTCAGGAGAAAAAATATGACATAAAATTGTATCTCTCTTAAAAAATAGACAAAGTATCAATTGTTACACGGCTGCAATTGCAAGCCATACGGATGCTGAGACTAAGGAAGATGAGGGAATTCTGTATTTTCGTTTTGCAACGAAATTGAAAATGGTTATTCATTTTTGATAAACATTTACTATGTGTGGAGTATGAAGGGAACCATTCTCGTTGGAACTTTACCGCGCTGAGCAGATGGGACGTGAATTGTAAATTGTAGAATTTCCTCATCTTCCTTAGACTCAGCATCTGTATGGATTGCAAATTGTAGAAGCCTCGGAGGTGTAACCAGAGAAGGTTCCCATTGTTTTCATTCTGGTGGGATGTGGAATAGCATTATGTTGTTTTATATGCCATTAGAGTGAAAACTTAGTCTTTCTATTTCAATATCCATTTCAGTACTGTTTATTTTGCCGCATACTGTATAATATACAGAATGGTGTATTTAAAAAACCAAAGTGACTAATGATATCAGAAAAAAGATAAAGATGATAGAAGCCAAATTCCAGAGTGTAGAAGACCACTTGTGACACTTGCCTAGAAGTATACAAATATACATAAGCTAGACAGATAGAAGTTCTAAAAATGGATAACTGAAACTAGAGCTACTTTTGTTAACAGAAAAAACAGTTCTAGATATGCCAACGCCAACCACTTGATCACAAAAAATAATTAATTCAAATATAACTTTGAAGGTATAGTAAACAAAAAAGTAAAAAAAATGATTTACTCGAATATTTACTCATTTTGGCTTCAATTGGTGCCATCGTTAGATTTTTCCTAATATATCCATTCATTTTGTGACCTCCACTCATCCATCTAAGCATAGATCATGGCTGATAGTATGACAGTTTTATAGAATTCTTTTTTTTTTTTCATTATAAGCTTTCTGTCAGACAACACACCACTATGTTGTAAGTTTAAAACTATTCTACTAGTGAGAAAGTTGACGTCAGCAAACGATCTAACACGAATATTTATATTCTATAAAAATTAAATAGTCTAGTCGCAACATAGGGGGTCCCGTGGGCACTTTTAGGTCGCCGAGATTTGATGGTGGTATTATAGGTTTTTTGGGTCGCTGAATCCAATGGAAGTGGTCTGGAAGCCCAAATGGGGTGCGTTTAATTGTTATTAATAAATTATGGTAAAATTAGGTGTTTTTCAGGAATTATTAGAAGCCCTGTAAATAAATTGATAGTGTTAAGATCTTCTCTGGTGTATTTTTTGTCGCTGAATCGAATGCGACTAGTCGCGATTACTCAAAATATTTTTTTATTTTAATAATAACAAAATAATTGTTTATTCGCCGAAAAGCTCGAAATGCGCTATCTACAGCAAGTTTGTAGTCTTTTTCATAGTATGTTTATACGCTAAATCGATTGCCACTAGTCGTGATAGCTTAAAACACGTTCCGACTTTGTTATTAATAAATTATTGCAAAAATAACGGTTTATAGTACGTTCACTCACGATTTTTGCTCTAGATTTTAAAAAACCACTTGGATTGACATGAAATTTGGCATACTCGTAGCTAACATGTCAAACAAAACAAGTGATATTGTGCCTATATCTGCTTTTACCCTGGGGGTGACTTTCACCCCTTTTCGGGGGTGAAAAAAAGAAACCTTTAAAATAAGTCCAGACGTGGATAAACTGATTAATTCTAAGCAACTTTTGTTCTATACAGTTTTTTCACTAAGTCAATACTTTTCGAGTTATTTTTGTTTTTTTTTTGTTGAAAAATGATCATATTCACTCGCAAATAACTCGAAAAGTATTGACTTTATGAAAAAACTGTATAGAACAAAAGTTGCTTAGAATTAACCCAGATATTACTGAAACTTTTATTGTTAACATTTTGAATTAATTTATTTTTTTATGACGATACCTGTCAAGTTTTGACATGTTCTTTTAAAAGGACGGTAGTAATATACGGTACCAGATATCATATATATTTTATTAGTAACAATTTACAAAGAATGAAAGGATTTAAAACAAAATTTTGGATGTAAAGGTATTTTGCACTTTTCACACAAAAACTGGACTTTTTTGTGACAATATCCACATCGCGATTGCTTTTCTTGATAAAGAACCAAGTGGTTAATACCGTCATATCTTGAATTGGCTACCGAATTCGAATTCCGCTTAGAAGGTCCGCGTTTTGTTTCTTTTTTAAAAGTTTCCAAAATATTAGTTGCAATAGATCTTCTAAATTCAAGTTGATCCAGTTTACCGTCTTGAGTTTTGTGAATCTGCCACGCATTTTGAATAGCCATATCAACGCAATGAGCAAAAAGGGGAAAATACCATTTCTTTCCTCTTATGGACACTCGATATAAACTGATGTTCTGGTCACTGCGATCAACGCCGCCCATGAAGTTGTTGTATATTCTAACAATATTTGGTGAGGAACTTGAATATGTTTTTTCTCTGCTTGTGAAAATCTGTTTACAGAGAAGCAAGGCATTACTGGTACAAAATTGGAAGCAATAGAAACGATATTATTATCATGCCAGCGGCAAACCACTATTCCTGTATTTTTATCAAGACGATACTCGTATTTACCACGTTCAGTTTTTTTCATAATAGATGAACAGGGTAAAGGGCATTTCATGGTGCGATTTTCCCTTACAGTGCCTGTACCAAATATGCCTCTTTGTTTTAGCTCATGCAGTAAATGAATAGAAGTAAAATAATTATCAAAAATAAGATGGAATCGCCTTTGAGGCCATACTTCATTCAATCTGTCTGCATAGGATAGAACTACTGATGAACCCAATCCAAGGACTTTATATTGTTCAGGTATTGTAGTGGAATTACCTTGGTAAGGAGAAAACCAAACTATGTATCCCAGACGAAGGGCTCCTACCCACATTTTGTACCCCCAACGGATTGGTTTTCCCCTGATGAATTGTTTTGTGGGATGGCGACCAAAATACGGAACCATTGCCTCATCTATGCTGTGATGTTGTTCTAAAGGGGAAAATTGTATAAATTTTTTGTTTATTACGTCGAACAGGGGTCGCATCTTGGCAAATCTATCAAATTTATCTAATGACAAGTTATTGCAAACATGCAAAACTTTCATTATGTGGGAAAATCTATCCCTAGATATAGCAGCTACCACCATTGCGTTGTGCGAATCGTCACGATTTTCCCAGTACATGTACCTTTTCGGCACAACCACATAACCACTCAATACAAGAACGCCTATAAAACATCGAATCTCATTTTGAGTAATGTCGTTCAAAAGATTTCTTTGTCCTGCGTAGATGTTAGTGTATTCGGTAACCAAATTGATGACTTCATCATCAAAAAACAAATTGAAAATTTCCATCGGCGACTGAGTCATTTTCGGTCCAAATTGAGTTTTCCAGTAAGTACAATCAGGGTGTTGATACAAGTCTCCTTGAATCCAGTGTGCAGATATTCTCTTCTCTAATTGATGGGGCAGCTTTTCCTTGGAAAGAAACAAAGCCAATGGTATATTGTCATCATCCGAATCTTCTTCTGGTAGGCTGGAATTCACAGAATCTTGTGGTAATTCAGTCGCGTTGTCAAAAACAAGTTCTACATCGTTTCTCAACTGACTACCCGGTAAATTATTTATTGTAGTTAGTTCTTCATCGCCGGAGTCGCAATCGGTGACATCATCATTGGCATTTTCTGGGGGAAATATGATCAAACCATCTGGAGGGACTGGGATTTCATCAGAATCAAGCTCTTCTAATAGCTCATGCAATTTGAGAGGCCTCCTGAAACAATACGCACGTTGGTAGTACTAATTACTACCGTCCTTTTAAAAGAACAAAATGAAATCCCAAGCGGCGAGCCTTTGAAACAACGTGACAACTATTCGAGCCAAGTATATACGTACATAAGTCCCTATTATACAATAATCCACATGCCAATGCCGTGAAATAACAGTTTTTTAATTCTAGACTTACCTCCAATTATAAGCATCCATTTTGTAGTCCAAAACCTCAATTTACACAGATAACCTCACAATTACAGCATGTGCGCGCACTAAAATCGTTAAAACTTGTCGAATGCTGGCTCTTGAAAACACTCCATCTAGAGCCATCTATCAGTTGGTAGCTGTACTAACCTAAATTACGCATAATTTACACTGCCTTTTAAAAGGACGGTAGTAATATCTGGGTTAATCAGTTTATCCAATTCCGGACTTATTTTAAAGGTTTCTTTTTTCACCCCCAGGGTAAAAGCACACATCGGCACAATATCACTTGTTCTGTTTGACATGTTAGCTACGTGCATACCAAATTTCATGTCATTCCAGGTGGTTTTTGTAAATTTAAAACAAAAACCGTGAGTAACAGTACTCTAAACCATTATTTTTGCAATAATTTATTAATAACAAAGTCGGAACGTGGTTTAAGCTATCACGACTAGTGACAATCGATTTTGCGTATAAAAATACTATGAAAAAGACTACAAACTTGCTGTAGATAACGCATTTCGAGCTTTTCGGCGAATAAACAATTATTTTGCTATTAACAAAATAAGAACACATTTTAAGTAATCGCGACTAGTCGCACTCGATTCAGCGACCAAAAATACACCAGAGAAGACCTTAACACTATCAATTTATTTACAGAGCTTCTAATAATTCTTGAAAAACACCTAATTTTACCATTATTTGTTAATAACAATTAAACGCACCACATTTGGGCTTCCAGACCACTTCCATTGGATTCAGCGACCCAAAAAACCTATAATACCACCATCAAATCTCGGCGAACTAAAAGTGCCCACGGGACCCCCTATGTTGCGACTAGACTAAAAAATACAATTATTTTATGTCTTACCAATTTATAATGTCAAAGAACTGAGTAATTTCACAACAGGAATATGAAAAACGATCAAAAACTTGCCTCAAATGAGACTTGATATAGATTTGAATCATCAACATTTTCAACAAATTCGATTGTTTTATCTTTCCGGCTATATATTAAAAGCGAACAAAACAGTGAGAAACAAAATCAATATATAAATGTATCAGTTCGAACGTACAGCAAATGATTGCTTTTGCAGAAATGATTGCTTTTTTCCTTGCCATTTTCCCTCATTTCCCTACGTTAAATTAAATAACAAGCCTTCTTGGCATTTGTAACTCCTAACAGAGTTACTATAAGATAAGCCCATTCATTTCATAAGGGTTATTAGCAAGATATTTTACATTATCTTAAATTTGCGAACTGACTGAAATGTAAATTAACGGAAAATGGCTCTTACTCTTTGATTAGATTGCCCTAACGATATTGTGAGAAACAGATTAAAACACAGGTATAATTAGACCTTATAGAAGTAAGTAAATGACAGGCACTCTTCTTCAAATTTCAAATTAACTTAAAATTAAATAAGCGTGACCCCGGTGCGGCCTTTGACATCTGACTAAGTCGACATGTTTCGAGAGGAATAATCTCTTTTTGTTCTCGTTTGGATTTCACAAAGTTATTCAAAATCTTCTTTGTAAACCGATTCGTATTGAAAATTTTAGCGACTTACTTTAATTTTGTTCGATATGCAGTAATTACGAATGTTGATGTCCTTACGGCTTACAGAGTTCTTATTGCTCTTTTGACGATCATGTTCCATCTATCTCTGTTTTGCGTTCCTAGTATTGCACTACATTGAAAAACAGAGATATAGACAGACGAGATTTACGAATTATCATCTGTATTGGAATCAAAAGGCCAATATAAAGATAGAAGAACAGGAGTCCGAGAATATTGATATAAAGAGAGGAGTAAGACAGGGTTGTGTTCTGTCGCCGCTACTGTTTAACCTGTACAGTGAAGCCATATTTCAGGAAGCGATAGCGGAGCTAAGTGATGGAATCTCTATAAACGGAAGAATAGTAAATAACATAAGATTCGCTGATGACACCGTTATAATGGCAGACACCCTGGAATCACTACAAGAATTGCTAAATAGAATTAACGATTATTGCATTCGATACGGACTAAAAATAAACAAGAAAAAAACTAAACTTATGATTGTCTCAAAAACAGAACATGGAAATGAAAGGTTAATGATAGAGCAAACCCAAATAGAAAAAGTTAAGAAATACAAATATCTGGGAACCTGGGTTGATGACAAAAATGACCAAAGCAAAGAAATTAAAGTCCGAATTGAAACTGCAAGGCAAGCATTTATAAAAATGAAGACACTGCTTACAAACAAAGACCTTCAGTTGCCTCTCAGATTGAGGGCTCTAAGATGCTACATATTTTCTATATTGCTATATGGAATGGAAGCTTGGACATTGAAGAGACAACACATAAGAAGAATATAAGCGTTCGAAATGTGGTGCTACAGAAGAATATTGAAAATTCAGTGGGTTCAAAGGATTACCAATGTTGAAGTGCTACGACGTTTAAACAAGGAGTTAGAAATTATGAAAAGTATAAAAACTAGAAAACTGGAATATTTGGGTCACATTACCAGAGGAGAAAAATATGAGTTGCTGAGAATTATTATGCAAGGAAGGATCCAAGGAAGAAGAGGCATAGGAAGTAGACGCATCTCCTGGCTGAGGAACCTTAGAGAATGGTTTAACTGTAGTTCATTACAACTATTCAGAGCAGCAGCCAACAAAGTGACCATAGCCATTATGATATCCAACCTCCGATAGGAGAGGGAACTTTAAGAAGAAGTATTGCACTCGAGAAATTTATCTAGTAGTTTCTCCACTATGGCCGTCCTGCACTATAAACCTCTCTATATTGTCGGCATGCATGATATGATGTTTCTTTCTTTCTTTCTTTCTTTCTTTCTTTCTCCTCTTTCCTTTTCCCTATTAGGGTGTCGGATTTGGGCTAGATATTTTAATTTCCAGTCACCCATCTCTTCCATTATTTTCTATTTCCTGCCACTATTTTCAATTCCTCGAGTGATTTTTGTGTAACTTTTCCCACCTCTACTACTTGCTGTATCCATTTTTTTCTTGGTCTGCCATTTATTAAAAAAATGTTTGTTAGATATTTCAAAATAATGTCATCTCATGTTTAATTGTCATTTGGTCTTTTCTCGAAATTGTGCTGTATAAATTGGTACCCCGTCAAAATAGCCCCGTCAAAAAAGCTCCGACAAAATAGCCCCGACATAATATCCCGCACACAAAATAGCTCCGACAAAATAGCCTGCAGACAAAATCGCCGCGGAATAATAGCCCGCCGACAAAATAGCCCCCTACAAAATAGCCCCGACAAAATAGCCCCGAAAAAAAAGCTCCCTTCAGAATTCATCATGAAATAATTCCTTAAAAATAAATTTTTTCGGAAATGGTAATTATCCTCTATTCAGATGTTTATCTTAACCACATTAAATAAAAATTGTCTTTTCAGAGAACTCGAGTCCTGTCTTTCCTGCCTCTTGGAAGTTTGAACAATAAAGTTAAGCAAAAATCAATGTTAATTTATGATACAAACATTTTTTTCTGTTTTCGGGCAACAGTAAAATGCATTTTAAATTAAATAAATTAAATACATTCCTCCTTTTTGTCAAATAATTTAAATTAAAAAAAAGTTTTTGGACACCTTGTATAAATAATTATGTAATTGTTTATAAGAGGCTGTTTTAGCCGGGGCTATTTTAGCCGGGGCTGTTTTGACCGGGGCTATTTTGTGTGCGGGCTATTTTGTCGGGGCTATTTTGTGTGCGGGCTATTTTGTCGAGGCTATTTTGTGTTGAGGCTATTTTGACGGGGCTTTTTTGACGGGGCTGTTTTGACCGGGCTATTTTGACGGGTCACGGTATAAATTAATTACCTTTTGGATATTAAATCTTATTTTATCGATACATCAGCTTCAAAATTTTAAGAATATTTTTGCATCTCATTACAATGACATCGGTTTGAAATATCCTCAATAAATTGTAAGTAGATATTATTTTACACATGTTTTTCATATTGTCTCACTTTTAAAAAATATAAAAAATATTATTGTAGCACCCTGATGATGGTTATAGTCATAACCGAAAGCTCGGAATAAAAACTTAAAAGAGTACACTTTTCATTTGCTGCAGAACCCAATATCCATAAAAGTATGTCTATATACATACAGTGAGCACGTAAAGGTTGGAATAAATTCATTTTCTCGAGAATGGACGATTTTGGAAAAAAATCCCGAAATATTACAAGAATGTGTGTAATTTATTTAACTCACAATACATTTTACTGCTATCAGAAAACAGGAAATAATGTTTATTTGACAAATAAATATTGTTTTTTGCTTAAATTCAATATCATAGCCGCCACCCACCTTCCTATGGACAGTTTGAACATTTAGTTTAAGCGAAAAGCAATGAATATTTTTCAAATAACATTTTTTTCTGTTTTCTGAGAGCAGTAAAATGTATTTTGGATTAAATAAATTACATGCATTCTTCTTTTTATGTCAATAAATTAAATTTAAAAAATGTTTTCTTGGACACCCTGTATAAATAATTATGTAAATGTTTATATTACTAAATAGGGAATTAAATTACCTTTCAAATGAGCTATCACATGAACCCTATTCCCATTTAAAAAAATCATCGATGACGTCACTAGTATGATATATGTATATGCCAAAAAGTCCTAATTTAAAAATAAAAATTGACCTGTTTCGGGATTTTTTTCTAAAATCATCCATTCTCGAGAAAATGAATTTATTCCAACCTTTACGTGCTCACTGTATACAGTGCTAGTCAAAAGTCCGTACCCCCCCTCGTATCTTTTGAACGGTTATACTTATAATAGTGAAATTTGGAGGGAGGAAATAAACGGATTTAGGCGTCTTAACTAGTTATGACAGGTGACGTAATAATGACAGATGACGTTGCAGCGCCACCATGACAGATAATTTTAAATAGGACCTTATGGCAAGTGATACCTCGTTTGAAAGGTATTGAAAATACCTATTCAGTCATACTAATTTTGTTTGAGTTTAAACTAAGTTTGATGAATAAATGAAATAATAGAAAATTGTAGTTTCGCATTTAATTAATAAAAATTCAAACCTCCGCCTATGATTACTTGTCAAAAGGGTTGACGTTGACGTAAAACGTAAAAACTATTAGAGAACTGAAAAACGTGAACTTTTTTGACAAAAAAAAAACATAGGCGGACATTTGAATTTTTATTAATTAAATGCGAAACTACAATTTTATATTTATTTCATTTATTCACCAAAATCAAAATCAATTTATATCCAAAAAAATTAGTATGGCTGAATAGGTATTTTCAATAACTTTCAAACGAGGTATCACTTGCCATAAGGTCTCATTTAAAATTATCTGTCATGGTGGCGCTGCAACGTCATCTGTCACTATTACGTCACCTGTCATGACTAGTTAAGACGCCTACATCCGTTTATTTCCTCCCTCCAAATTTCACTATTATAAATATAACCGTTCAAAAGATACGAGGGGGGGTACGGACTTTTGACTAGCACTGTATACAGGGTGAGGCAAATAAAGGGTCTATTAGAAATATCTCGAGTTCTAAAGGCAACAGAATCATGAAAATTTGAATGACGAGGTTTTGAAGGGTGATCTATTTAATGAAAATATTTTCATTTATTTGCTACTTCCGCTTATACCGGAAGTTACTTATAACTTCGTTTTTTTAAATGGAGCGCCCTGTATATTTTTACATTTTTGGATTCTCCTCGATGTCTTCGTTCTTAAAATATAAGGTTTTGTAATATTATACAGGGCAGTTTGAAAGATAATTACGTTTTTTTATTAATTTCGTAGCAACTTTCACACCCTGTAGAATTGTAGTAGTTTGACATCAAAAACTCTGTTTATGTTCAAATGATTTTTAATATAGTCTACTATTTTTAAGAATTGTTAGTATCACTAAATTTTTAATTTTAGTATACAGGGTTGGTCGAAACTCAGAATGAGTATTTTCTGAGTTTTCTTAAATGGAACACCCTGTATTTTAATATTGTAATGGAATGATATTTTATGGCACTTTTTTATTTGTTAAGCATTTCCTATACCTAACTGCTTTAATTGTGAGTTATTGGTGCTTCAAGCCAAACAAAAAATACGTGAAATTTTATTAGGTTGGCCGTGAAAATATTCATTCAGAAATAATTTTTCGGAAATAAATACATATTAATCTAGACTGATCCTTAAAATTACCAATAATGGTTGAGTTATCAAAATACCTACGTTAAAATTGTTGGGAGATTAAAAATTAAGCGCAAATTAAAGCACTTAGGCAGGGGTGGGCAAAAGCCGGCCCTCGGGCCGGATCCGGCCCTTTTGCTTACTTTATCCGGCCCATTGAGAAATCTCGCAAGCGATTTTTTTAAGAGCGTAATGCATTCATTTTTTTTTCGAACCCTGAGAAAACTAATAAATATTTTTCATAATTCCCCTAAAAAGCCACATCTGAAAAGCTTGCAGCTTTTTCATTACGTCAGCATTAACAATCCAATAAAGAAGAAGAGAGTGGACATAACATTTTTATTATATCCCGGTTTTTTATAGCGTTCTCTGTCTTTCGGTTGCCAGTTTCCAACTTCGTCCGTCGTTGCATTCGTCAGGGTGAAGGTTCCTTTCCGACATTGCCTTCTGAATGCCGCCTAGCCAGGATTGTTTCGGCGTTCCTCTCTTCCTTCTTTCCCTTGGCGTCCATTTTAAAATTTGTTTTGGCAGCCTGTCGTCGTCCATTGACGTCGTACATGACCATACCAGACCAGATCAGTTGTCTCCTTTGAATTTCGTCTATGATGGTTGACTTGACATAACATTTTACCATCCTATATAAGATTTGCAGATTGAATCTTTGGTTACTCAGAAATTTCCTCATCTTCAAAAAGGCTGCTCTTGATTACTCTATTCTTGATCGAATTTCTGAAGTTCATTTTTTATCTGGATCCTTGTTATGGCTTAATACAGTGCGCTGGAATAAGTGTTACCCCTCCCTATAAATTATTTATTTTTAGCACATAAGCAAACCGCTCGAACAGGTCGATTTTTAAAACAGTCATGGTATATTCTGGCATCAATGTTTCGAACTTTTCATGATCCCTCTTCATGCGACAGTCATAACTTTGATTTTTTAAATGGGAAAGTACATCATGTGACACCTCATTTAAAAGCTCTTGAGATACTGATTACAAAAATGTATAATACTTAAATCCTTTTTGAGAGCGTAGGCGCAAAATTTCAGGTCGAATTATTTTTAAATGTATTCATTTTTTGCGGATCCTGAGAAAACTAACAAGTATTTTTGAAAAATTTAAACGCAATATGAAATATTACGGTATTACCGAGGTAAGTCCCTGGGAACTTCTTTAATGATGATTTTAATAAGTTACAGGGGTGAAAAGATAGACAATTAAGAGTGATGTTTAACTTAAAATATATAATTCAAAAGAAACTTTTTGTTTATTTTAAGGGACTTTCAGCCCTCGGTAATAATGTAATCTTTCATTCTGCGTTTAAATCTTTCAAAAATACTTATTAGTTTTCTCAGGATCCGCAAAAAATGAATGCATTTAAAAATAATTCGACCGAAATTTTACGCTTGCGCTCTTAAGAAATATTTAAGTATTATACATTTTTGTAATCAGTATCTCAAAGGCTTTTAAATGAGGTGTCACATGATGTACTTTTCCATTTAAAATTCAAAGTTATGCCTGTCACCTGAAGAGGGTTCATGTAAAGTTCGAAACATTGAAGCCAGAATATACTACGATTGTTTTAAAAATCGACCTGTCCGAGCGTTTTGCTTATGTGCTAAAAATAAATAAGTTAATAGGGAGGGGTAACACTTATTTCAGCGCACTCTACCGGGTGTCCACTTATATTTTCCCCCATTTTAACTGCCTATATTTTCTAAACGGCTCAAGATAGAAATATGCGTTTTTAACCGAAATGTTTTATTTTAGTAAAAGTTTGAATGGATGGAATTTTTTATATCGCTTTCAAATACGAAATAAAAAATGGCGGATTTTTGAAAAGAACTTTGTTGACTTTTTTTTAAAGGAACACCCAGTATATTCTTTTGTAAATTGAAAGAAAGGTCATTCACCTATCTAGCGATATAAAGTATTTCAAAATCGGTTGTCAAATCACTGAGTAATTAATTTTTAAAGTGAGAGGTGCAACGTGGATATCACATACCTAAATAACATAACTAAGCAAGTTTTGTGATTTCCACATTGCATCTCTCATTTTAAAAATTAATTGCTCAATCATTTGACAACCGATTTTAAAAAAATTTATATCGATGGATAGATAAATGACCGTTTTTTCAAGTTTTTAGGTGAATGACCATTTTTTTATATCGCTTTTAAATAAAAAATGGCGGATTTTTGAAAAAAAAAACTTTGTTGACTTTTTTTATTAAAACACCCAGTATATTTTTTGTGTCTTGAAAAAACGGTCATCTACCTATCCAACGATATAAAAATTTTTAAAATCAGTTGCCAAATGACTGAGCAATTAATTTTTAAAATGAGAGATGCAATGTGGAAATCACATAACATTATATTATCATTTTGCTCAGTTATGTTATTTAGGCATGTGACATCCACGTTGCACCCCTCATTTTAAAAATTAATTACTCAGTGATTTGACAACCGATTTTGAAAAACTTTATATCGCTGGATAGGTGAATGACCTTTCTGTCAATTTACGAAAAAATATACTGGGTGTTCCATTAAAAAAAGTCAACAAAGTTTTTTTCAAAAATCCGCCATTTTTTATTTCGTATTTGAAGGCGATATAAAAAATTCAATCCATTCAGACAAAACCTTTACTAAAATAAAACATTTCAGCGAAAACCGCATATTTCTATCTTGAACCGTTTAGAAGTTATAGGCAGTTAAAATGGGGGAAAATATAAGTGGACACCCGGTATAATGGACCATATTAAAAATTTCGTAATTTTACTGGGAACAAATTGTTCGCATGTACACACCAGAAAGACAATTTATTATTATTAACAGTCAAATGTCTTTCTCCAAATGCTTTAAAATGATACTTTAGTATCTTTGTAAAAAAAATTTCTTGGGCAGAGAAAAATCTCCACCAAAAACATTAGCGTACATACTGGGTATAGTCTTCCGGCCCGGGAGACATTTTGAAAATTTCATTTTGGCCCGCGCTTAAAAGTATTTGCCCACCCCTGCACTTAGGTATAGAGAATGCTTAAAAAATAAAAAAGTACCATAAAATATCATTTCATTACAATACTAAAATACAGGGTGTTCCATTTAAGAAAATGCAAAAAATACTCATTCCGAGTTTCGACCAACCCTGTATACTAAAATTCAACATTTAGCTACACTAATAATTTTTAACAATAGAAGACTATATTAAAAATCATTTGAACATAAATAGGGTTTTTGAGGTCAAACTACTACAATTCTACAGGGTGTGAAAGTTGCCACGAAATTAATAAAAAAAGGTAATTACCTTTTAAATCACCCTATATAACATTACAAAATCTCATATTTTAAGAAAGAAGACATCGAGTAGAATCCAAAAATGTAAAATCATACGGGGTGTCCCATTTATAAAAACGAAGTTATAAGCAACTTCCGGTATGACCGGAAGTAGCAAATAAATGAAAATATTTTCATTAAATAGATCACCCTTCAAAACCCCGTCATTCCAATTTTCATGATTCTGTTGCCTTTAGTTTCCGAGATATTTCTAATAGGTCCTTTATCTGCCTCACCCTATATAGTTCAGCTCAACAGGCCTCAGGGGCCCAAGGCTTCAATGGTTTTCTTCCATTTCTTTCTGTCTTGTGCTAGGTTTTTCCAATCTTGTTCCCTGAGCGACTTCAGAGCTTCTTTTGCCGACTCCAACCATCTTCTTCTGGGGCGTCCTCTTTTTCTTTTTGTACCAGCCTCAATGTTTATTAGTTTATTGGGAACTCTTTCTTCTTCCATTCTTGCTATATAGTTTGGCGAGTGTTGTTATTTTTGGTTGTCCATATATTTGCATTATTTCTTCATTCGTTCTTCTTCGCCAGATATTCCCCTCTTTTAGACCTCCATATATCCTTCTGAGGATCTTTCGTTCCCATCTATCTAATTTTACTTCCATGTCTTTATTTAGTGTTCAGGTCTCGCTAGCATAAAGTACTGTAGGTCGGATAACTGTTGTATATATTCGTTTTTTTGCTGTTCTGGATATTATCTTCGACCCAGTATCTTAGTTACACTCCCGGCACTCTTACTACCTTTCTATTTCTTGGCTGTTCTCTCTAGCCTATTAAAGATTTCTCTTTTCGGCAGGTCTCCTTGTTATTAAGGTAATAATATCATCTGCGTATGCTACCCATTGATGCCTGTGATGATTACTGTGCCTTTAGTATAGATGTTGCATTCTCATAAAATCTTCTCTAAAATTAGATTGAAGAAATCTGTTGATAACGGGTCACCTTGTCGCAGGCCTCTATTGGTGATAAAGCTATCCGAAACGATTACTTTTAGTGTCACTGAGTATGCATTTAGTCTACCTTACTATTTTTGGCGGAAATTCAAAATATGCTAGCGTTTCGTATACTTTACTTCTTTTTATGGTATCGTATGCCTGTCTAAAATCAATATATAACATATTTAATGCTAGGTTGAACTCATAATGCCGCATTCGCATTTATACTCAGCTATTGCCACTGCTGCTGCCGTTGACGGAAATATTGCCCGAAATACGATATCAACGCGAGTGAGGTGTTCACATCAGTTCCTCGCCAATGTCCCCACAACTCATTACCGAACGACTCACAAGAAAGGAATGTGACAACAACATCGTCTTCCTCCCTTACTCACTTGCCGCTTTGCCGGCGGCAAACCCGCCTTTGACTTCTCTCCTTTGACTTCCGCCACTAGAACCGACTCTTTGGGTATGTAGGTGTAATGACAGTAGCATGACGAGTAACAGCGCGTGTGAGCTATTTGCACATTCACACTGTCCACTTCCCTGTCCAATTCCCTGTCGAACAGGGCTGAGTATAAATCCGGTATAAGAGCTAGACAAAATTTGTTTCATTGCAAAAATTTGGTCTATTACCGATCTGTGTGCTCTAAAACCCGCTTGATATTCACCTAGACAATTTTCAACTTTTGTTTTAATTTTATTTCTAATTAATATGGCCAGAATCTTATACACTGTATCTTGTAGAGCTATTCCCCTGTAATTTCTACATTCTGTAACGTCTCCTTTTTTATGTACAGGACAGGATTGGGTATTTTTTCTTTGATCCACACTTCACATATTAACTCAGTGATTTCTTCTTGAAGCCCTTCGCCACCGTCTTTTAAAAACTCTGCAATGATAAAGTTTTCTCCCGGTGCTTTGTTGTTTTAAGTTTTTTATGATATCTATAATTTCTTCCTTGGTAGGTACTTCTTCATTCACATTTGGGTCTCTTTCTTCTTTATGTGGTAATTGCATTTGCTCTATTTCATCTTGGTCGTCTATGCACAATATGTTCTCGAAATAATTGGCCCATCTTCTTAATTTTTCATCTATTCCACCTCTCAGATTTCCCTCTTCGTCTTTATAATATCTTGATGTGGTTTTGTACTGGGTTCGGTCTCGTTTTATTTCTTGGTAGAAATTCCTGACTTGTTTATTTAAAAAAATCTTCTTCAATGCGGTCTAATTTCTGCTCTAGATTTAACCGCTTCTTTCTTCTACAGATCTTCTTTGCTGCCCGTCTTTTTTCAGCAGAAGCTTGTTTACTTTCCTTATTATTTCTCATTATACTGTTTATTTTGGCTTTATTTCGGTCCCTAATTGCTTTCTTACAATCCTCATCATACCAGTCTGTTTGTTTACTTTGTCTTTTTCTTAATAATACTGAGTCGGCTGCCACTTGAATGTTTCCCCTTAGCTGTATCCATCTGTTTTCTATATCATCTACTGTTGTCTGGCTTTCTATTTTCTCTTCAATTTGCTGCTTGAATTTTTTCTTAACCTCTTCATTCTGAAGTAGTGCACCGTTATATCTTTTCATTTTTGTACAACTAGTCTTTGAATTGTGGAAATTATTTGCTCCATTTTGACTTTGACCAAAAATGATCAGAATTTGCATCTGCACCTCTACAACTTCGGCTATCTTTTATGGCTCTCGTATGTTTGGCTTCTATTAGCAAATGATCTATCTGATTTACTGTTTGTCCGTCTGGTGATATCCACGTACCTTTATGAATTTCTTTGTGGTCGACATAAAGTACTCATAATTCGCATATTGTGTTCGAAAGCAAATTCTATTACTCTTTTTTCATTCAGGTTACTGTCCCTATGTTTACTTTTTCCCCCTGTTATTTGTTTGTATACGTCCTCTCTGTCAATCTTGCCGCTTGTTCATGTGCATGCGGTTTACCAACGTCGACGCCGCAATTTACCTGTTTTCCCCCTGTTTTACTTGATCTCATCCTAATGCCACCTTTGAAGTGACCAAAAAACAGGGGAGAAAACAGGTAAACCGCGGCGTCGACGTTGGCAAACCGCCCTATATGAACAAGGCCTTGGCATTGAAATCTCCTACAATTATTTTTGTGTCATATGATGGAATTTGGTAGAACAAATGCTCTAATTGTTCATAAAAGCTGTCTTTAACATCTTCTTCTGTATTTTCCGTTGGTGCATGTACATTTATAAGCGTTATATTTCTATATTTTCCATTTCTCATTCTTAATTTGCATAATCTTCTTATGACTGCCTCAAAGTCTATCACCAGACTGGAAAATGTTTTCTTTATAAGGAAACCAGCTCCAAATATACGTTCATTGTCTCCACTGTTGAAGAATACGTAGCTTCCCACATCTATGCAGAAATTTTCTTTTTGTTTAGTTTCTTGTATAGCTGCAATATCTATTTCACTATCTGTCCACTGTTTTGGTTTAGACTTAGTTTTTTTTTTCATTTTCTCTAATTTTTCGGTACTATGGTTCCATTTCCACCATTCATTTTTTATACATATTTTCTGATAGCCAACTTTCATTTCATTACCTTTTCCTTTTTCTTCTCTCGCCATATCTCTTAAGGGGGTATTAGTACGCTATGGTCAAAATAGGTGGCCAATTTTTAAACTAACGTTTAACAGTTCTTTGAATAGATGGCAGCACGTACATATATTTTATTATTAAATTTAGTTCTCTGAACGACACCGCATTGATGCCATGTATTGCAACTTAGGCTCGGCACATCTCGATCTTAATCGTACTTTGTATTTACAGACGACAGTTGTTAATCCTTTCTTTACCTGTCTAGGGTAAATTCTCATTAATAGATACTAAACGTTCATTCATTTGGATATAGTTTATTATTTAATATTGTATTATACGGCAATTCGTAATTCTTTACCTGCTCAAAAGGATTTATTTCAAACTAAAGAAATTTGCAATTATTTGAAATACAAGTAAGTGCCTATCTAAATGACCAAAAAAGAATTATGCTAATTCTCAGAATGAAGATCGAGTATAAAATTAGTATTTTTAATAAATGTAAAATACGTAAGTCAATTGAAAAACAGAGTCACTACAATAACTTTTTTCATATTGAATGTTTTTTCAACAGGGAAAGTTTTTTTCTCGGAAAATTTCACATTTTCATTTCATTTCTCATTTCAACATGCGAGGCAGAATAATAATTAGCCTAATGAACCACTTACTTAAAACATTTTTAAAAGTAATATACTGCAGAATACCTATATAAAAAATGCGAAGAACAAGTATCACGGACAAAAGATTTGATTCCGCAATGCCTTGCCCTTAGGCACCCGAGAGGCTCTATTGACTGTCTAAGTGCTATATATTTGTTTTATCGACTACAAAAAGACGTTTGATAGAGTACAACATGATAAGCTGCACATACTCATAAATTATCTTGGAGGAAACTGGATTAGATGATAGATCTAAACAACATTAGATATGCCGACGACGCAGTAGTTTTTGCAGATAGCCTAGATGATTTGCAAAGAATAATGTCGCGCATATAAGACATAAGTAGTGAACATGGAATTTCAATACGAAAAAAAAAAGAAAGTAATGGTAGTCATTAAGAGCGAAATATATTACATACACGGCTTTTGGTTAACCAACAACCAATTGACAGAGTGGACAGCTACACATACCTTGGTACCTACATAAACAGTCAATGAGACCACTCTAGTGAAATAAAACAATGCATAGGAAAAGCGAGATCAGCGTTCATAATGATGAAGTCTCGTTTCAGAAGTCACATTTACCACTTGTTAACAAAATTTCTATTATCAGATCCTATGTATTTTCTAGATTATTATACTGAGTAGAAGCCTGGACTCTTTCCGAAACTTCTTTAAGAAAACTCAAGGCATTCAAGATGTGGTATTACAGTCGCATTTTAAGAATTTCGTGGATGGGTCGTGTGACTAATGTTGAGGTCTTACGTAGAATGGGCAAGGAATGCGAGATTATTAACACACATTATTATCAAAGAGCGCAAAGTAGAATATCTTGGCCATGTTATGAGGAATGAATAGAGATTGCCGCTACTCATTCTTCAGGGCAAGGTATTGGGAAGAGAGGACCAGGGAGAAGAAGAATATATCTGAGAAACTGGTTCAATACCTACATCGACAAACAGACTATTCCGAATAGCAGCATGCAAAGTTAGGATAGCCATGCTGATCGCCAACATTCGGAACGAATAAGCACCGTGAGAAGAAGAATATCTCATTTTAAATTATTCTTCTTCTTCTTCATGTGCCTCGTCCGTTGCGGACATTGGCACGTTAGTCCAAACCATTGGCGTAAGTTTTGAAGCCATGAGTGTCTTCTTCTTCTGGGTCCACGTTTGCTCTCTATTTTACTCTGTATTGTCAGTGGCAGTATACGATATTTATCATGTCTCATAATATGTACGAGGTATTCAGGTTTCCGTTTCTATTGTGAAACAGATTTCTCATTTTTGTTTTCTCCTCAGCGCAATACCTCTACGTTGGTAGTGTGAGTCGTCCAGGACATTTTGAGGATAAGTCGGTACACCCACATTTCGAATACCTCTAGCCTTTTCGATAATGTTTCCGTTATTGTCCAGGTCTCTGCTCCATACAACAAGACTGGAAATACATAGCATTTTAGCAGCCGTATTTTTAGTGGGACAGATATGTCGCAATGATTGAATATATTTCTCATGTTAAATGTAGCTCTGGCCTTTTCAATTCTACATCGTATTTCGGTTGTTTGATCCCATTTCTAGTTGACGACTGTTCCAAGGTATACATATACTTCTACGTGTTGAATTGGTTTTTTATTTTCAATTGTCTGGCAGGTTTTTGAGTTTTGCTCACCAGTGTCCATTTTTGTTTTATTTATGTTGATGGTTAAAATCTCTTTTTTCACTCGCTCTTTGTAGGTACCCGGGTATGACAGGCCTGTCGATACTGCTAGCAACCACAACTGTATCGTCTGCATATCGGTTTATCTAATTATTACTCCAGTAAATTTCAATATTTTTTTTCACTTACGGAAATATTTGACATAAATTAATCAATGATTATACAATATTGTTTTGTCTACAATTTTTTTATTAGGATAATGCCTCAACAAATACTAATGGCCATTGGCATGTGTAATGTGTGTAAAAATGTCGACGTCATCGTCTTTACAAAGATACGCTAATTGTATCCGAACAATGCATTATTTGCGGCCCTATAAAAATTAAATTTGCCAGAAAGTGAATAAAACTGAAATTGTTTTTAGATCCGCCCCACATAACATACTAGAGCTTACTTATGTTATTTATGTATTATGTCAAAACTAGTATAATCCCCCAGTAAACACTTTGAGTCATTTTGAACCTCGTTTAACTTTCAACCATTCGTGTAACGTCACGGTTTCAAGCATAAAAAATGTATATTTGTATTGTTAAGACACTGTGACGTTATACAATCATGATTGAAAGTGAAAGTCAAACAAGGTCCAAAATGCGTACTGGGAGGGGGTGGGGCCACTTTTCTAAACAAAACCGCGAGATTCATCGTATTTCCGTGGTTACAAAACTCGTTTTCAATTGTTTGTAGATTTTCTTAAAATCCGGCAAACGCGCATCTGTCTCCATTTAATACATCACTGCTGCCATCTACTAAATGACACGTGAACTCATCTTCTCATCTATTAAGTGACAGCGGAACTAATTTATCACTAGAAAAATGCCAACTTATTGCTGTAATTTCAACAAAATCCCCAGATTGCAGCTTTTAACTAAAATTTTTACTTTTAGGTACAGTTAATTTAAAAATTATGGCAGTATGGACAATTAAATTTTGTTTAAAATAAAGCTTTTTGCATAGTTAATCGTTTCTGGTAGTTATTTTCCACCCAAGTTCAAAAATTATTATGCAAAACGAATTTTTATAGCAAGTTACTAAGTAAGTTATGACATGGACTCCTTTATGTACAGTGTACAGTTATAAAAAATATACTGCTTTCTTTGGAAATTTTAACTAGATACTATTAAAATAGAAAGTCTACAGTTCACGTACATACCCCTAAGTTGAAGATTGGTTTTGAAATAGTGACGGTAACTGTACCTAAAAACTATATAAATTTTAACATTGTGTCATACCACCTTAACCCTTTGTGTCCCTGATTCTAAATCAAATTTCGACCAAAAACAAGTCGCTTTCAATATGGCGACTGTCGAAATTATTTGACACGGAGATGAATGAATGGCCAAAAGCGAGGTTAGGTTTAGTTTAGATGTGTTTTGTTTATTTCTTGCAAGGAAAACTAAATCAAAAGGTATTATAATATAGCTGGGTTTAATTGAAATTTGCTTGTTTTGAGGAATTAGATAGAATAGTATTAAATTAGAAATATAATAATTGAGAATGTCCACAACATGAATCATCAACTCAATGAAAGATGTGAGGTAATAATCTGGGAAAATTAGTAAAAAACAAGGAAAATTAATTACCAGCTATTTTATTGCTGGACATGCTGAAATCAAATCTTAAGATTTCCTATATTAGTAATATAGCTGTGCAAAGTCCACAGAAAGTGTGCTATTTTGTTTATAAACAAATTAGCGCTCCGAAATCTTTTTTTTTTATTATTGCTCTATAACTCCGAAAATTTTAACTTTAAACCAAAACACTCACATAAAAATTGACAGTAATTTAATTCTGCACATTGATAATTTATTCCAATTTCCTTCGACGGAAATTTTCTTCGGAAAATTCGGGTTTTCCAAACAAAATCTTTAATTTTCAACTAAAATTTGAGGGAAGTAATTATTTATCAATAATTAAATAATTTGGTGACAGTGACATAAATCTTTTTTGTTATGAGTGTCTTGAAGATATGAAAATTTGTATGTACAAAGAGGACCGGAATTAAAAGGTATCTAATGGTTCAAAGATTAAAATCCTGTTGTTTATAACTCTGTCGCAAATGCCGGTCAAATTTGACCGGTTATACCTGGAATCACTCCTCGCAATTCAATTTGTTTTTCTTCGAAAAGGACACAGAAGCCGTGCTGTTTTGAACAGCGTTAACTTAATTTAATTTAATCTAATATTTTGTGAGGGGTTCTATTTGTTTATAAGCCAAAAAATTGTTTCTTTATAACATTCCTGAGACCGCTCAAATGGTCCAATTTCAATCCTGTAAGGTACGTTGAATAGGTATAGTGCTTTTTTATATGAAAATCATAGTTATTCTGGTGTATCATAATCTTTCTGGTTATTATTTCGACCGAAATTTTTTAATTAACATTTTAATTATTGCTAAACTATTGGTTAGATTGTCGCCGGTCTCCTGATATACAGAGAGGGGCTAAATTATGGAATAAATTCATTTTCTCTAAAATGGACGATTTTAGAGAAAAATCCCGAAACAGGTCGATTTTTATTTTTAAATTAAATTTCTTGGCATATATTTCAAACTAGTGACGTCATCCATCCGAGCGTGATGACGTAATTATTTTTTTAAAAAGGAATATGGGTTCGTGTTGTAGCTCATTTACAAAGGCGTTCAATTCTCTATTCAGTATTATAAACATTAATATCAATATTTATACAGGGAGGCCAAAAAAAATTTTGAATTAAATTAATTGACGCAAGAAGAAGAATGCATTTAATTTATTTAACTCAAAATACATTCTATTGCTGTCAGAAAATAGAAAAAAATGTTTATTTTGCAAATAAACATTGCTTTTAGCTTAAATTAAAAGTTCAAACTGCCAATAGGTAGGAGGGAGGCTGTTTGTGATTTAATTTAAGCGAAAAGAAATGTTTATTTGTGAAATAAACCTTTTTTTCTATTTTCTGACAGCAGTACAATGTATTTTGAGTTAAATAAATTACATACATTCTTCTTTTTGCGCCAATTAATTTAATTCAAAATTTTTTTTTGGCAACCCTGTAGAAATACCTAATGATTGAACGCCCTTTCAAATGACCTACCACACGACCCCTATTCCCATTAACAAAATTATCGATTACGTCATCACGCTCAGATGGATGACGTCACTAGTATGAAATATATGCCAAAAAATTGTAATTTAAAAATAAAAATCGACCTCTTTCGGGATTTTGCTCCAAAATCGTCCGTTTTAAAGAAATGAATTTATTCCATAATTTAGCCCCTCTGTATAATCTACTATAATAAATCTTTCATGTCTTCAATTATTTAATTATTGATAAATAATTAGGTACTTCCCTAAAATTTTAATTGAAAATGGCAGATTTTTTGGGAAAACTCGGATTTTCTGAGTAAAATTTTTGTTGAAGGAAATCGGAAAAAAAATAACTTTGTGCAGAACTAAATTACGGTGAATTTTTATTTGAGTGTTTTTGGCTCAAAGGAAAAATTATAGGAGTTACAGACCACTAATTGAAAAAAAAAGAAGATTTAGGAGTGCTAATTTGTTTATAAATAAAATAACACACTTTCTGCGGACTTGTCATACCCCATATTACTAATATATGCAATCTTAAGATTCGATTTTAGCAATAAAATAGCTGGTAAATAATTTTTCCCAAAAATGGTATTATTTCGATAATTTTCCCAGACTATCAACAAAATCCAAGAAACCGAAGCGCCAACCCAAATTCTGAGCAGTCTCAACATGATAAGGTTAATATCCCCAGTTGCTGTCATGGCGGTGTCGAAATGAAATTGCGACTGTCGAAATGAATTAGAATCAGGCCCCTGGCTTCAGCTTGTATTACATCACTTTCAATGAAGTATCCTTCATTTATCCTTCATTGTATTTATTTTTACTATCGCCACTGGCAGTTTCCCTTGAGATGTTCTTATTTTCAGCACATCTTTTATTTTCACGTTTACATTCAATTTATTTGCTATGAAGTTGGTGGCATCTTCAATTTCCTCATTTTCTTTGAAATTATTTTTTCATCAGTGAAACATTTTTGAAACAATCAGTTTGTTTACACATGACTTAGAGAATATCAGCATCAATGAAATGAATAATGATATTACAAACATTGAAAGAAGCTGAAAAGAAATACTGTCCACATGCTGAAAACAAAAAAAATAAGTCATAGTACAAAACATCTTCCAGGGGAAAGGAAAACACTTAGAGAAAATGTTTTCTCAATAATTATTGTTTCTCATGTTATATAGCTGATGATGACAATGATGTCGAAATGCGTTCTTAATTTTATTAAATAAAACATTGTTTGTGTGGTTTCACTTGGAGATTAGTAATTGTTATGATCTCAGAAACTACATTAGAGAGATAATTTTCATTATGATATTTTTGGAGTTATACACCTATTGTATTTTTAGCATTAGGCCTTCAAGGCCTGTTGAGCTTTTTAAATAAATAAAATAATTTTTGGAGTTTCTATTTAGATTTTGTGCTGTCTATGTCAAAAATGATTACCTTTTTATTGGTTTAATTAAATTAGTCTTAATCCATGTTACGCCAGGGAAATAAGGCAAAAATATACCATGTTCGGGACACTTGAGCAGCCAGGTTGTAAATGGGTTTTTTGGGTACTATATACCTAATACATTATAAATACAAAAATGCCCGTCACAGTTCGGACGAGAATTTTAGTTATTAACAAATAAACGTCAAAAATGGCAGTTTTTTTCGTTTAAATCGCTACAGGTGAAGATAGGGTAATTAAATATCTTATTTACAGTATCCTTCTTTTAGTAGATGAGCAAAGGTTTAAAATGGCAGTTTTTGAATTTTAGTCCGATCTGTTGTTGCTTCGAAAATTTCAAAATAAAATTAAAATTTCGAAAATAAAAAAATTACTATAAATTATGCGAGAATAACCTCAAGACTTTCATATTGCATGAAAAGGGAGCGTTCAAGTATTACGTAACGCAGTTTGGGGGGAGGGGGGGTCTTGTAAAACGTTACGGCGCGTTACATGGGGGGGAGGGGGGTTCGAACAGCGCGTTACGTAACATTCTTTTTTAAAAAATTAGTAAATCCCTTATAAAAGGTATATATTTTAAGGTAAATATAGGTATACCTTTTATAAAGGATTTACTATTTTTTGTATTACATGGTATACAGCCAACTACAGGAAAACTTTTTCCTTGTGGATTCTTTTTTAACTTAAATGAAAAAAAACTACGGAATTTCATTTATGTTTTACATAGACCCCTGAATTGTTTTATGTTGCACTCTCACGCTCCGTTCATGTTCCGACAAGAGGACAATACATAATAGTACGTTTTCAAGTGAAAAAATCTTAAAATTTGTAACACAGATGAAGCACAGTAACATTTGTTTCCAATAATTAGATGGACCTGTCTCCACAACAAAAGATTAAAAGATACACATGTTATTTAAGAGGTTGCAGAAGGGAACTACATGTTCATAAATCTTGTATGTTTTCTGAAATCGTTTTCTGCAGTAGGTATTCATTAATGTTTTAAATACGCAAATTTTCAAATTATTTAAAAATGTCTTTAAATAAAAAGCATTAAATACAAAACCCACTATATTGATGCTTAGTTTAGAAAATTGATAGATATTTAAAAAAATAGTACCCTTATTTAAAGTGTGATTTCAAAATTTCAAAAATTTCAAGTGAATTTCAAAATTTCACCTTGCATTATTCATAATAGACCCTACATAATACACATTTTTGAGATGAGGTTGTTAAGCAGCTTCTAAAAACAAAAATATACAGGGTGTTTAATTAAAATTAAAGATAATGGACTATGCTAGACTTGAGTGAATCAACCTGTATATTCAAATTTATGTTTAAATAGTCCATAGTTGAATTTAAAAGTTGACGTATCCTAGCGTTTTTATAATTTTCTAAAATAATGACACATGACAAAAACAATTTTATTCCATAAGTGGTTTCCATACATTATAATTTTAAATGATCACCCTGTATTATTCATAAATACCATAAATTCAGATTGTTAAGCAGCTTTTAAACTATAAAAATATACAGGGTGTTAAAAAATAAAGCTTATGGACTACGGTAGTCTTGCATAAATCACCCTGTACATTTAAATTTATTTCTAGAAAGCACACATTTTTATATATCAAAATCTACGGGTCTCAGCGTTTTTTAAAATTGATTAAAACATGGACAGAGATAATTTTATTCCATAAGTGCCTTCTTACATATACAGAGTGTTTCAGAAAAAGGTAACACGATCTCTAAGATAGGCGAAAAACTGAAAAATAATTGGGGATTGCTTAGTATAAAATTTTTGTAACGGCATGCGTTTTCACGATATAGGGCGTTGAAGAACAAAAAGTTTTACACATTTTTTTCACTATTTTTCCGAAACTACTGGCAACATCGTATATTATTTGTTATACAAAAATTTTTACTAAGCAAAATAAAATATTGAACTAATAAATATGTTATTTCATTTTAAGTTTTTATTAAAGAAGATCAAATAGAAGAATGCATGAGAAGAACAATAAAGGATGAAGCCAAAAATGTATGTAAGGATGGGGCCAAGCAGGGAAAATGTAAATGTAAATGTAAAATTAGTAATAAAAGATTATTATTCTAAGTTTTGGACATATTTCATGTCATGGGACATGAAATTACGATTGGCAGGGATAACCAGACACATGAACTAAAAAGAAGAATCGTTCTTGGGTGGGCAACATTTGGAAAACTGAGAGAAACTTTTAAGAGTGAGTTGCTCATATGCCTAAAGAGAGAGGTATTTGATCAGTGCGTCTTCCCAGTCTTGACGTACGGATCAGAAACACTTACCTTACCTAAAGCCTCGGCTACCAAACTAAGAGTAACGCAGAGAAGAATGGAGGGGTCAATGTTAGGAATAACTCTGCGAGACAAAATCAGAAACGAAGAAATCAGGAGAAGAACAAAGGTGACTGACGTCATCAAAAGGATAGCTAACTTGAAGTGGAGATGGGCAGGACACATAACGAGAATGACACATGGGCGATGGACAAAAAGGTTATTGGAATGGAGGCCAAGAGAAGACAAGAGAAGCGCCGGTTGACCGCCTACAAGATGGACAGACGACGTAAGAAAGCTAAATAAAAACTGGATGAGAGCGGCGCAGGATAGACGTGGTTGGAAATGAGGGGAGGAGGCCTATGTTCAGCAGTGGACTTTTGAGGCTGGATGATGATTGTAAGTTTTTATTATTACCTCAAATGCGATTAAAATAATAATTCCGGTACTTTTCGCAACCTAGTTTTCCATTTAGGTTCAAATGGTGACTTGGGTGTTACGTAAAGTTTAGGTAAGGGGAGGGGGGGTACATAAAAACGTTACGGTGCGTTACCTGGGGGGGAGGGGGGGTCAAAAATCTTCAAACATTGCGTTACGTAATACTTGAACGCTCCCAAAGTTGAGTCAAACAGTCGTACAAAAATTTTTAAGCTGATTCGTCGATTAGTTTAAATATTATTCAATTTGTTTATCCCAAAGAGCTTTTTTTTCAATGTTATTGTTCAGAAAATAATAATGATATAGCAATTCTGTGGAAACCACGTGAAAGAAAAATAGTTATATATTTTCAACGCTTTAAAAAAATCATTAAAAAGTCATTTTTATCATTCCGAAAACATTTTTCTAAAGTAGGGTCATTTTTGGCTCATCAACGATTCGAATAACTTTGTTAATATTGACTCTAGACTAAAACTACTTTGAGATTTGAAAAGCTGGTATTTTTACACAAATTAAAAAAAAATTTCGACTAGGTTAATTACGGTCAAAGTTAGCCACTTTTCTTATTTAATTCACAGCTATTTTGTTTACAACAATTAAGCAACCTAACTAGCGCCATTTTGAAGTTCAGGGTATATTATAGTTTATGCGTAAGGTTTGACTAAGCTTTGAACTTCAATAAAGTGGTTAATAAAGCTTTAAAAATTACGTCCTAACGAAATCGATTCGTGGTCGGTGGAGGGGAATAATTATTAAAATCCGTGCACTGAAAAAATGAATTGATTTTTCAAACATATGCTGCAATTAATATCTCCGGAGCTTGTTGATGGATTTTGATTATATTTTTTTAATTTGTATGTACTCGTAGTCTTGTAGAGTACGTTATGTACACATATCCCCACCTAACACAAATGTTAGGGGGAACCCTCCTTCTCACTCAGGGATATGAAAAATAGATTACGACCGATTCTAAGACTTACCGAGTATACATATAATTTCATAACAATCGGTCAAGCGGTCTCGGAGGAATATGGAAACTAAAAGTGTGACAAGAGAATTTTATAGATGTAAATAATATAGATGGGTATTAAAAAATAGGGGTTGGTGATAGAAGAGGGAAAATTAAGGGTTGTATGTATTTTTTAATTCTATTTTGTCCAAAAAAATAAAAAAAATGTCAAGGGGGCAACCCCCCTTACAATTTATGGGCATGAAAAATAGATTAGAACCTATTCTCAGTCCTAGAGGATATACGTGTAAAATTTCATAAAAATCGGTCAAGCCGTTTCAGAGGAATATGGTAACTAAAACACTGTTACAGGGGAATTTTATGTATATAAAAGTAACTGTGAATTAAATAATAAAAGTGGCTAACTTTGACCGCAATTAACCTAGGCAAAAAGTTTTTTTTAAATTCGTGTAAAAATACCAGCTCTTGAAATTCCAAACTAGATTTACTCTACAGTCAATATTAACAAAGCTTTTCAAATTGTTTTTAAGCCAAAAATGACTCTATTTTAGTAAAATGTTTTCGGAATGATAAAAATGACTTTTTAATGATTTTTTTAAATGCTTTGAAAATATACGTCTTCTTCTTTCATGTGCTTTCCACAGAATTGCTGTGTAATTATTATTTTCTGAACAATAACATTGCAAAAAAAGCTTTTTTGGATAAACAAATTGAATAAAATTTAAACTAATTGACGAATCGTCTTGAAATTTTTTGTGCATGCTATGTACTGGTTGTTTCAACTTTTCATGCAATATCAAAGTCTTAAGTTAATTTTCGCAAAAGTTATAGCAAATTTTTTATTTTCGAAATTTTAGTCTTATTTTGCAATTAGCGAAGCAACAAATGATCGGACCAAAATTCAAAAATTGACATTTTGAACCTTTGCTCATCTACTAAAAGATGAATATTCTAAATAAGATATTTAATTTCCCTATTTTTACCTGTAGCGATTTAAACAAAAAACTGCCTTTTTGACGCTTATTTGTTAATAACTAAAATTCTCGTCCGAACTGTGACGGGTTTGTATTTATAATATATTAGGTATATAGTACCCAAAAAAAAACCATTTGCAACCTGGCTGCTAAAGTGTCCCGACAAAAACCTTATTTCTCTGGACTATGTATCTTACGAACTCTAACTGAAATACTGTTGTTTGAATAGTAAAATTATAAAAATAATCTTTTAACTATAAAATTAACAGTTTTTTTCATTGAATATGCATTGATATAAAGTTTTAAAATATTTTATTTCGGCTTTTGTTATAAAGTACCTACTAAATTACTCAGAGAACGATATGTAGGTCGAATGGAGGCTTAACACAGGGATTACGAATATTATGGTTCAACCCCTCTCGGGTGCTTGTTAAATTGATTAATAGATAGATTGCTTACACAACGTTTGTCACATTCTTGAGTGATTAATAAAGCAGAGGTCCCATCAAGGCTTTCTTAATTTAATCTTCGTTAATATTAAGTACCCACGAAACAAAATTTCGTTTAAGCAGCAATAGTATATATTATAGCAAATGATATTTATATTCCCGTGACTTTGATCCGACCAGGTATCTAATCATTTTTTTGAGTTTTATGTAAAAAAGCAAAATCAGCTGTACGTCATCAGCTATTTTTACACTTCTCCAAGAAATTAACGCACCACCTTAAAAATGGGTCATTTTTGATGTCTCGAATTTCCTAAACCTGTTGTCCAATTTAAGAGATTTTTTAATATGTTATAGCCCAGGGTGGCCAAGATCCTTGATAGTCCGAGCCATTTTCTAAATTTGAAATTTTTCGCGAGCCGCAATTAAACAATTATCTATTATTTAAATTGTGTTAAAAAGCTATTAAAATTTTTCTCTTACTGTTTGGACTACACGAATTTTAAAGTGAAATAAAATTGTTCACATCGTTGTTTCAAATATGCCAATAATTCTTTAAGTAGCCTTTATTACTAATTCAAGGTACTTCAATTTTTCACCATCCTTCCATCTTTTTCTGAGAAGGCTTACTGATCTTCTACTGTCTCTCAAAAACACTGTCTTTAACCCTCTGTGTTCCTCTGATCTTACCACATGGCCTGCCCATCTTAGCTTTTATATTTCTGACGATGTTTTCAGTACCATACACAGTCACCATACAAAGACTTCGTAATAACAAACACCCTTTTTAAATTACCTCCTCGGCGATTATATACATGGACATCTCCACAACATACCAAAGAAAAAATAGTAAGAAATCAAATAGACTACATTCTGATAGCAAGGAGGTATCGTAATGCTGTTAAATGTACTAAGACGTACCCAGGAGCTGATATAGGCTCAGATCATAATCCGGTAGTTACTGTGATAGAGGCGAGACCAAAAAAGATTAGGAGACCACACAGAAAGACACTAGATTTAGTTAAACTTAGAAACAAAAATATACGACAAGAAACAGAAGAAATAAATGAAAACCTCAGTTCAGTGCAACAACAAATTAACGATACAGATAACGTTAACCAAAAATTAAAGTACATAAATACAGCTATACAAACAGCAGGAAAGAAACATCTGACAAAAACGACAACAAAGAACAAGGGGTGGATGACACAGGACATACTAGACTTGATGGAACAAAGAAGAAATATGAAGAATTACCTAGACAAATACAAAGAAATAAACAAACACATAAAAAAGAGAATAAAAGAAGCCAAAGAGGCGTGGATCAAAGAACAGTGTGAAGAAATGGAAACCTATGAGAAAAAGTACGATGCGTTCAATATGCACAAAAAAGTAAAAGAGATAACAGGAAGCATAAAGAAATGCCAAATAGGTAAACTTAAAGACAAAGATGGAAACCTTATTGTAGATCTAGAGAACAAAATAAAAAGATGGATTATTTGAAGACGATAGAAACAACTTAACTCAGACAATCAATGCAACTGGGCCAGACATATTGAAAGAAGAAGTAGAATACGCAATAAGAAACGCTAAAAATGGAAAAGCAAACGGACCTGATGAAATCCCTACAGAACTGCTGAAGCTTTTGAATGATCAATCCGTAACCATAATATTGCATATATTCAATACAATATACAGTACTGGTATAATACCACAAGAATGGTTGCTGTCTACGTTTGTCACCATACCGAAGAAAACTAAGGCAGTGCAATGTTCAGATCATCGAACAATCTCCTTGATGAGTCACCTGCTTAAAATATTTCTTAGAGTCATCCACAACCGAATCTATCAAAAACTAGACATCGATATTAACGATACACAGATGGGATTCAGAAAAGGATTAGGTACAAGGGATGCTCTCTTCTAACACTCGTTCTCTGAACGTTCTAACACAGAGATGCCTAGATGTTAACCAAGAGGTACACGCCTGCTTTATAGACTTTGAAAAGGCCTTCGACAAAATACGCCACAGTAAACTCAAAGAAATCCTGGAGAGTAAGAACATTGACACCAGAGACATACAAATAATATTAAATCTGTACTGGAACTAATATAAAAATAGAAGACCAAACATCGGACGAAATAGAAATACGTAGAGGGGTACGACAGGGTTGTATATTGTCACCGCTCTTATTTAATATCTACAGCGAACAAATATGCCAAGAAGCTCTCTCATATGCAAACGAAGGGATAATAGTCAATGGAGAAGTTATCAATAACATTCGATATGCTGACGATACTGTGATAATGGCAAGAACAGCGGAAGATCTACAACATCTAGTTGAAAGTATGAATGAGATATGTAATAACTACGGCATAAGGATGAACGTCAAAAAAACCAAATATATGACCTTCAGTAAGAATCCAATAAATGACACTAGTATCACAATAAACGGTACCCAACTTGAAAAAGTAAACGAATACAAATACTTGGGAACCCTTATCAATGGAACAGGTGACCACAATCACGAGATAAAAGACGTATTGAAATTGCCAGGTCTACTTTTATAAAAATGAAAAAATTATTTTGTAATCGTGATATTAGTATTCATCTACGAACTAGAATGTTAAAATGCTATGTATTCAGTACTTTCCTCTACGGTGTTGAGTCATGGACTCTTAAACAGAGGAATATTAAAAATCTTGAAAGCTTTGAGATGTGGTGCTACCGCCGTATACTAAGATTAAGTTGGGTGGATAAAATTACAAATGAAGAAGTAATACGCAGAATAAATAACAAGCCAGAAGTTCTACTGAATATAAAAAAGAGAAAACTTGAAGGAATCTAAAAATCGGTGACATGGTGAAGTTGTACTGATATTGTACTCCTAGTTTTTACTTAAAACAAGTGGTATTATTAAATAGTTTTTTAAAATTAAAGTGTTTATCTACTAGATACTACTACGTAAGTCATCTATACGTAATTATTACTTTATTATTGTGAAAAGAAAACGTCAAATAATAAATATACACCACCGTTCAATCATTTTGTGAGGTTAGCTAGCATGCGGTTGGTTTGTCACTTACCAGAGCCGGACTGAAGCTTTCGCCACCGCAGCTTAAAATGACCTCACACAATGCAAACACACCTTCCGATCTAACCAGTCCAGTAAATCAACATTCCAATATCACAAACAGTTATGCATCAGCCGCTTCAAATTCTTTTCCGAGTAAGACTCAAGCAATTGTATTTAGTTGTATCGATAATGCTAAACTGCAGGATTATTTAATTCCGTTGGGCACAATAATCAATATTATTTTTTCATCTAGATTATCTCATAATAGAATCTGCATGTATTTGGCAAACAAAACCGTAGTAGATAATTTCATGCAACAACATGGCTCTATAGAAGTACTCGGCGAAGTTGTAACAGCACGGAGACTTGTCTCTCCAGCAGAAAGACTAGTCTTGTCTGGTGTCTGCCCGTCAATTCCTCATCAAGTATTAGTTGAAGAATTACAGAATATTGGTTTAAAGCTTATTTCCCCAATAACATTTCTGAAAATTAGCTCAACTCTTCCCGAATATAGTCACATATTGAGCTTTCGGAGGCAAGTTTATGTAAGCCCTATAACATCACCAATTCCAGATTCTATTCTAATAAATTTCGACCAAACACCTTACCGCATATTTTTGTCACAAGGTACACTCACCTGCTTTATTTGCAAAAATACAGGACACATATCATCCCAATGCAATAACAGTTCAGTAACGGAATCAACTCATATTGATTCAAACAATGAAGTACCAAATCAAACAGATCCAACAAGTATATTACACAAGTTACCAAACACTCAGCAGTCATCAAGTTATGCATTATCAAATCCGAGCATATCACCTACACCTACAAATCTCCATGACCAAGAAATTACTAATACTCCTACTCATAGCAACACTTTCAGTCATCCACATTCAGCGGCAATACCGTTTTCACAAACTCCTAAAGCAATATCATCCAATCTATCAGCACCTCTTCCATTAGATACAACTGCAGAAAACTCCAATAAAACTGATACATCACCACAACTTTCCGAAACACCATTTCGACCAATCTTACAATCAAATCTTCAAGCTCGACTTCTGTCATTACCAATGAGTCTGCTCCAGTACTTCCAAAGGTAATAAAGCCACAACATCTAAGTGAAAACTCTAATAGCACTTGCGAAAACGCAAGTTCTTCCATAAAACGCAGTATTGGTGAGATCGATACTCCTCCTTCAGACTCAGCAATTTCATCACAAAATCTGTTTGCAAAACCCAAATCTTCTAAACCAAAAAAACCGCGCTCATCTAAAGTCCCATCGACACACCCCACCATTCGTTTTAAATTACCACCAATTGTCCTTACTGATTGATAATGTCCAAGGCTCCCCCGACACTATTAGCGTCGTTAAAGAATTTACAACTGATATGCCTGGTTTAATCTATCTTTTACAAAGCAGCTATCAATATGCAAATGATAGATCTACAAAAACTAAGTTTACAAAACTTCAAAAGAAACTTCTTAACCATTTAGGGAAAGAGATTTCTGACTTAGACAGTGACTCTTCTGTAGATAATTGCTCAGTATCATCTAACTCCGAATCTGTTAACAACATTCAACTCGATACTTCAATGGAACATTGATGGATTTTTCCATGGTCTTTCCCAAGCTCATGAACATGGAAGAAGCGTTCAATTTGTATGGGTTCCCTCACACGTCGGAATAACAGGAAATGAAGAAGCTGACAGGACTGCACGAGAGGCAATTTTAAGTGATTTTTCGGAGCCGATAGACAATGTGTGTTGTGTGTTGTGTGTTGTATGTTGTGTGTTGTATGTTGTATGTTGTATGTTGTATGTTGTATGTTGTATGTTGTATGTTGTATGTTGTGTGTTGTGTGTTGTGTGTTGTGTGTTGTATGTTGCGTGTTGTGTGATGTGTGTTGTGTGTTGTGTGTTGTATGTTGTGTGTTGTGTGTTGTATGTTGTCTGTTGTCTGTTGAGTGTTGGGTGTTGGGTGTTGGGTGTTGGGTGTTGGGTGTTGGGTGTTGGGTGTTGGGTGTTGTGTGTTGTGTGTTGTGTGTTGTGTGTTGTGTGTTGTGTGTTGTGTGTTGTGTGTGTGTGTTGTGTGTTGTGTGTTGTGTGTTGTGTGTTGCGTGTTGTATGTTGCGTGTTGTATGTTGTATGTTGTATGTTGTATGTTGTATGTTGTATGTTGTATGTTGTGTGTTGTGTGTTGTGTGTTGTATGTTGTCTGTTGTCTGTTGTGTGTTGGGTGTTGGGTGTTGGGTGTTGGGTGTTGGGTGTTGGGTGTTGGGTGTTGGGTGTTGGGTGTTGGGTGTTGGGTGTTGGGTGTTGGGTGTTGTGTGTTGTGTGTTGTGTGTGTGTGTGTTGTGTGTTGTGTGTTGGGTGTTGTGTGTTGGGTTTTGTATGTTGTATGTTGTATGTTGTATGTTGTGTG
This sequence comes from Diabrotica virgifera virgifera, assembly GCF_917563875.1. Taxonomy (NCBI): domain Eukaryota; kingdom Metazoa; phylum Arthropoda; class Insecta; order Coleoptera; family Chrysomelidae; genus Diabrotica; species Diabrotica virgifera. Next base: position 127,750,583 of record NC_065452.1, read on the forward strand.
TTGTGTGTTGTATGTTGTATGTTGTATGTTGTATGTTGTCTGTTGTCTGTTGTCTGTTGTCTGTTGTGTGTTGTCTGTTGTGTGTTGTGTGTTGTGTGTTGTCTGTTGTCTGTTGTGTGTTGTGTGTTGTGTGTTGTGTGTTGTGTGTTGTATGTGTGTGTTGTGTGTTGTGTGTTGTGTGTTGCGTGTTGTATGTTGCGTGTTGTTTGTCGCGTGTTGTTTGTTGCGTGTTGTATGTTGTATGTTGTATGTTGTATGTTGTATGTTGTATGTTGTCTGTTGTCTGTTGTGTGTTGTGTGTTGGGTGTTGGGTGTTGGGTGTTGGGTGTTGGGTGTTGGGTGTTGGGTGTTGGGTGTTGGGTGTTGGGTGTTGGGTGTTGGGTGTTGGGTGTTGGCTGTTGGCTGTTGGCTGTTGGCTGTTGGCTGTTGGCTGTTGGCTGTTGGCTGTTGGCTGTTGGCTGTTGGCTGTTGGCTGTTGGCTGTTGGCTGTTGGGTGTTGGGTGTTGGGTGTTGGGTGTTGGGTGTTGGGTGTTGGGTGTTGGGTGTTGGGTGTTGGGTGTTGGGTGTTGGGTGTTGGGTGTTGGGTGTTGGGTGTTGGGTGTTGGGTGTTGGGTGTTGGGTGTTGGGTGTTGGGTGTTGGGTGTTGGGTGTTGGGTGTTGGGTGTTGGGTGTTGGGTGTTGGGTGTTGGGTGTTGGGTGTTGGGTGTTGGGTGTTGGGTGTTGGGTGTTGGGTGTTGGGTGTTGGGTGTTGGGTGTTGGGTGTTGGGTGTTGGGTGTTGGGTGTTGGGTGTTGGGTGTTGGGTGTTGGGTGTTGGGTGTTGGGTGTTGGGTGTTGGGTGTTGGGTGTTGGGTGTTGGGTGTTGGGTGTTGGGTGTTGGGTGTTGGGTGTTGGGTGTTGGGTGTTGGGTGTTGGGTGTTGGGTGTTGGGTGTTGGGTGTTGGGTGTTGGGTGTTGGGTGTTGGGTGTTGGGTGTTGTGTGTTGTGTGTTGTGTGTGTGTGTGTGTGTTGTGTGTTGTGTGTTGTGTGTGTGTGTGTGTGTGTGTGTGTGTGTGTGTGTGTGTGTGTGTGTGTGTGTGTGTGTGTGTGTGTGTGTGTGTGTGTGTGTGTGTGTGTGTGTGTGTGTGTGTGTGTGTGTGTGTGTGTGTGTGTGTGTGTGTGTGTGTGTGTGTGTGTGTGTGTGTGTGTGTGTGTGTGTGTGTGTGTGTGTGTGTGTGTGTGTGTGTGTGTGTGTGTGTGTGTGTGTGTGTGTGTGTGTGTGTGTGTGTGTGTGTGTGTGTGTGTGTGTGTGTGTGTGTGTGTGTGTGTGTGTGTGTGTGTGTGTGTGTGTGTGTGTGTGTGTGTGTGTGTGTGTGTGTGTGTGTGTGTGTGTGTGTGTGTGTGTGTGTGTGTGTGTGTGTGTGTGTGTGTGTGTGTGTGTGTGTGTGTGTGTGTGTGTGTGTGTGTGTGTGTGTGTGTGTGTGTGTGTGTGTGTGTGTGTGTGTGTGTGTGTGTGTGTGTGTGTGTGTGTGTGTGTGTGTGTGTGTGTGTGTGTGTGTGTGTGTGTGTGTGTGTGTGTGTGTGTGTGTGTGTGTGTGTGTGTGTGTGTGTGTGTGTGTGTGTGTGTGTGTGTTTGTGTGTGTGTGTGTGTGTGTGTGTGTGAAAAAATGGCTTGGATGCGAGTCCGTTAGCCACAGATTTTTATTTTATTTTTACCTCAATTTATTAGTTTTGTTATATTTATACGTATTTCACTTAAATGATTATATTTGTTTCTTTCAAGTAGTTTATGAGTAATTTAAATATTTCCATTTTATGACAACTTAGTAGATATTCTATACTAATTGGAAAATGAACTTGTGTTTGTCGTAAATTGTAATATAATTGATTTATATATCTCTCGTTAATTGTGCATTCCAAGAGAATATGGTTTAAATCTCTAATCGAAACATTATCACAAAAACATACTGATGAATTAATTATTCCTAATTTGTGCAGATGTGCCTCATATTTCCCGTGTCGAGTTTTTAATCTGACGATAGTAGAAATATCTTGATATTTCTATATGTCAACTTAGATGATATTTTACTTATTACATATTCTAAGGCCAAATTAAATAGCAACGGTGACTAGGGGTCTCCTTGTCTAAGTCCTTCTGTTACACTTGTCTTTATATTTGTTGTCAGTAATTTAAGACATTTTGAAACACAAAAATTAAAAAGTAATTCAGGTACCTTTATTGAGAGCCACAAATTAATAATCCTTCAAAGATCCACATGCGGCTCGCGAGCCACAGTTTGGCCACCCCTGTTATAGCCTTATTCTTTAACAATATTGCTGTAATAATATTGTTGCTAGACAGGTAAATTGTCATTGGATACCGGGTGTGCCAATAAAACTGTAATTTTTTCTCAAACTTCACGTCACACTGTGGAATATTCTAGCATTTATAAAATCACCATCATCATCATTGCATCTACACTCCTAGCGGAGTGATTGCCGACCTCTTTGGGCTCTTCCGATTCGTTTGTCACGGTGAATGAATCCGCATTAACATTTTGGTTTTACAATTGGTTGTGTGACTTGGCATCTTCTACAATTTTCCTCCATTCGTTGTATTCATTGTATATAAAAAAATTCGTTTCCTCCTATTTTTCCTCCATTCGTTATCCTAAATTTTCTTCCATTCGTTGTATATAAAAAATACGCAATAACTACCTCTTAAAACCCACCAAATTTCATTTGGATATTTCAACCGATTTTGGAGCAATAAATAAATAATCAGTTTGTAAAAAAAATTTCAACACCCTCTATCTCAGATACGAAGCATTTGCGGACATACATTTATAAACCAAACTGTCATTGTTGTTCTGAAGCTATACTCAGTGACAGTAGAAGTCCTACATCCAGAAGGAATCATTCCTGGTACTTAATTTTTTGGCAACATGGTACATTTTCATCAAGAATGAAACGATAACATTGGCAAGACTTTTTATTGACACGTAATGTAAAAATAATAATAATGTGTTTGGTGACCCCCTAGCTGAATACACTCCTGTACACGTCTAGGCATTGACAAAATGAGATGATCGATGTCTGCTTGTGGCACCTCGTTCCAAGCACTTTGAATTTCATGGATTAACTGTGCCAGAGTCTGTGGAGGATGGTGCAAAGTGGACAGTGTCCTCCCCATCATACCCCACACATGTTCGACAGGATTTAAACCCAGTGAACGGGGTAGCCACGGCAAAAAATTAACGCCAGCTTCTTGGAGGAAGTTCATGGTTCGACGAGCAATATGGGGACGCGCGTTGTCTTCCTGAAAAAGGGCGTTTCGACGGCCGTCTAGATAAGGCATGAAGTGGTTTGTAAGGCGTCATCAACATAACGCGCATCTCTTATACTGCCTCGAATAAACAAAAGTGGTGATCGGCTACCATACGCAATAACCCCGCCCCCAAACCACTACTCCAACTGTCCTGTGTAGATGCCTCTCAGCAGGAAACCCGATATCTCGTCGCTCTCCACGGCGGCGTCTTATCATCTTACGACCATCATGCATACCTAAACAAAGTCGCGATTCATCGCTGAATGCTGCATTATGCCATTCTGCCACCCAATGCTGCCGTTCTCTGCACCAGCTCAATCGTTGATGACATTGTTCCACAGTCAAAGGAAGCACTCGTCGTGGGCGGAATTAAACCAGTCCAAAGGCTCGAATGCTATGGTATAGGGTACGTATAGTAACAAGTCTACCCTCTACAAAAAACCATTGGTCAGCGATTTGACGCGTAGTAAAAAACGGTCTCGCAGAGCCAGGAGTATAAAGCGCCTATCTTGACGCCCAGTGGTACACCTTGGTTGACCAGTTGGTCTTCTTCGTGTTCCTCTACCTTCGTTTGTCCACACACGACACACTCGCATAACTGTCATGGCCGTACAATTAACACGACGGCCAATTTCGCGATACGACAAAACCCATATCTCTATAGGCAACAATTCTACCCCTGTCAAAATCGCTAAAATGGTGGTAATTTTGGTGTCTTCGAACTCGAGGCATATTCTTGCACTGATTACAATTACACTGAGGAATAAAAACTAAAAATTTCTGTACCAACCGGTCTTCATAAATTGATGTTTTCACAAAAAAATTTAAAGATAAAACTTTATTTTTACAAAAACTATAAAAGATAAAACATTGATATTGTTATGACAGCATGCTTTAAATATAGTCATTGTGCTGCCAAAACATTAAGTTCAAGAAATGATTTCTTTGGGTGTAACACTTCTAATGTCACTGAGTTTATTTGTGGCATTTTTGTAATTAACTATTCCAAATAGGAAATAAGCCACAATTTAAAATAAAATTATTTTTTTAGTTAAATTGTGGCTTATTTCCAATTTAGAATAGTTAATTACAAACTGTCATTATTTTTTCATGTAGAATTACCCCTTAAAGTTTGCCATACTTATTTAAAAACACCCTGTATTGGCGAAAGACAAGGCTAGTTGTTAAAGTACCTAACTTTTTTATTATCCAACATAAGCGTATGGGTCCATTCCATTTCAAATCACTCAATTTTGGAGAAAAAAAAATTTGGACCTCCGACTTGTCTGAAAATTGGTATATAGCTTCTGCGGGACGTAAAAATAAGATATTTAAGGTCAAAAAATCTTCTTCTTCTTTTTTTCTCAAAATGTTATTTTATGCGATTTTACAGTGATTTGGTGTTTATTTATACAAATTTGCATTTTCTATCGTAAAGTATCAATGGAAAACATAATATTTTAATAGAAGGGACTCAAAAATGTCATTATATGGTATTATAACAAGTTACTTTGATTCAAGACAAGCTTTTGATCAAATTTTATAGTGTAGAAAACGTTAAAATACCGTTTTTACATTTTTCTCCATTCCCAAAATACATCATAATCGACTTGGCTGAAAATTTGCCCACAGATAAACAATACATAGGACTTTAAGTGGTGAGAAGGATTTGAATTATATTACAATACCAAAAAAGTTACATGCAATATTATAGTCAAAAATATAGGCGTCTACTGTAAGTACAATTAACTCGAAAATATCGACCTCACGACGAAATTTGTTAAAAAGAAATTGTAATAATTGTAAATACGATTTATTTGGAACAATTTCAGTTCCTACCATTTTTGTCGAAAAGTTAAAAATGGCGGAGATATTGAGCAAAACAGGTTCTCCTTTAAAATCATGATGCCGGCTAACGTAACGGAGGAATTCATTCGTGATTTTAAATTTAGGCTACTATTGACTCCCCTAAAGATCAGAAAAATAAAATTTTGGGCAGCTCGGCATTCAAGGTCAAATGCTATCCCGACTGGACTAATATATACTTTTGAGTCTGATATTACTGCATGTAACTTTTTTGGTATTGTAATATAATTCAAATCCTTCTAACCACTTAAAGTCCTATCTTTTGGATATCTGTGGGCAAATTTTTAACCAAATCGATGATGATGTATTTTGGGAATGGACGAAAATGTAAAAAACGGTATTTTAACGTTTTTTTCACTATAAAATTTGATCAAAAACTTGTTTTGATTCAAAATAACTTGTTATAATGCCATATAGTGACATTTTTGAGTCCTTTCTATTAAAATATTAAGTTTTTTATTGATACTTTACGACAGAAAATGCAAATTTGTTTAAATAAACACCAAATCACTGTAAAATCGCATAAAATAACATTTTGAGAAAAAAAGAATAAAAAGATTTTTTGACCTTAAATATCTTATTTTTACGTCCCGCAGAAGCTATATACCAATTTTCAGACAAATCGGAGATCCAAAATTTTTTGCCTGAGTGATTTGACATGGAATGTACCCGTATACATAAAAAAACAGAATGTTAAGAAAACATGAAGGAAGCAAGCTATAGTTGGGTTTTAATTTCAGTATTTTATAAATGCTAGAATATTTCCACAGAGTCACGCGCGAACTTTGAGAAAAAATCACAGTTTGATTGGTACACCCGGTATACAATGACAATTTACCTGCCTAGCAACAATATTATTACAGCGGAATTTTTAAAGAATAAGGCTACAACATATTAACAAAAATCACTTAAATCCGACAAGTTTAGGAAATTCGAGACATCAAAAATGACCCATTTTTAATGTGGTGCGATAATTTCTTGGAGAAGTGTAAATTATAATATTATGAACAATAGAACAATACATAGATAAGAAGTTATGAAAAAGAACCTCAAATATTGAAATCAGAAATTTAGGCTGCAATAAAAAGCTAAAATTCAGAAAAGCAGAAGGGGAAGCTGGAATAACAGCTGAGACATTCAAGAAATGGGAGAATTAGGGACGGAAGTAAAGCTTAGATGTGAATCAGTCATACGAAAACATCAAAGAATGTATACACACCGCTGACTTAGAAGCACTAGGGCGATATGAAAAAACCGTACATCGAAAACCGTATTGGTGGGATCAAGATATTTCGCAGGAAATAACAAAGAAAAGAGAATTGTATCAAAAATATATAAACACAAAAAACTTGGAAGACAGAATACATTATAAAAGAATGCAAGCGAGGGTCAGAAGAAAAATATGTCAAAAGAAAAACGAATCCTGGACAAAAAAGTGTACCATGCTAAATACATACATAGGTGGAAGCCAAAGTTCAGAAAGTTGGAAACTATTAAAAAATTTAAGAAACGACAGAAAGAAAGACATTATTCAGTCCATATCACCACAAACTTGGGAAGGATAGTTTGAAGATTTACTAACAGAGACAAGAGAGCCCTTCAAACAGATACAATCCAACGGTATACGCCAATACAAGGCGTCAGGTTGATAGGATCACCAATCAGAGTAAATGAGAGAGAAGTCGAAACCATATGCAAACAGTTGAAGAATGGCAAATCACCTGGCCCAGGAAATATAGCTCCGGAACTCATCAAATATGGACCTAAGGTTCTAATTAAGCGGCTAAGACAACTTTTCCAGCAATGCTTGAATAACCATGAAATACCTGAAGAATGGAAAGAGTCACATCTGAGCACTATCCACAAAAAGGGAGATAAATCAAAACCTGAAAACTATAGAGGAATTGCAGTCACTAGTAGTATCACCAGAATATATGGAAAACTTATTAAAAATCGAATAGAAGAAGAATACCAAAATATGGAAGCCGAAGAACAGGATGGTTTTCTCGCAGGTCGATCTACAATAGATCATGTTTTCTCCATTACTCAGATAATTGAAAAGAAAGTTGCTCGTAGCCAAGAAGTCCATCTGATGTTTGTAGACCTTAGAAAAGCGTATGATAGTGTCCCACTGGTTAAATTATGGGAGGCACCGGAGAAAACAAATATGTAAATATAGAATTGGTTGAAGCCGTGAAAACGTTGTACTACCAACAAACAACAAGAATTAAAACGGGAAATCTCATAACACCTGGATTCACAGTAACTAAAGGACTAAGGCAAGGATGCTGTATCTCACCAACACTATTCAAAATATACCTCGAAGCAGCACTCAACAAATGGAAGAAAAAATGTACGAATATGGGCATACCACTAACGGACTCAACTTTGTACACGCTGTGCTTTGCAGATGACCAGGTGATCATCGCACAGGACTCTGAAGATCTTAGTTACATGATGCGAAAACTATTAGAAGAGTTTACAGAGTGGGGTCTAGAAGTGAATATGGAAAAAACTGAATACGTGAGTATCGGAGGAGACCAACATAGCCTCCGAGTAGAGGAAAATCAAGAAATAAAATTATGTGAAGACTACAAATACCTGGGAGTAAAGATCACTCAAGACGGAAAATTAGATGCAGCTATTAAGGAACGAAATATACAGGGAAGGAAAGGCATATCCTTACTGAACAGCGTACTGTGGGATAAAAATATTTCTAAGGAAAATAAAAAAAGAATATATAACACTATAATAAAAAGCATCACAACATATGGATGCGAAGTTTGGCCCCTAAAAGACAGAACAGAGAAAATGCTTAGAGCAACAGAAATGGCCTTCTGGCGCCGTTCGACGGGAATATCTAGACGCGACAGAATAACAAACGAGAAAGTCCGAGAAATCATGGGGGTTACACATACTATTGTTGACGACATCAGGACGAAACAACTCAGCTGGTACGGACACGTAAGGAGAATGCCGGAGTATAGAATACCAAGACAAATCCTCGAATGGCAACCAAGAGGAAGGCGCAGACCAGGAAGGCCTAGAAGAAGTTGGAGAGAAGGAGTTGATAGAGAAATCAGGGACAGAGAACTCGAGGACGATCTATGGAATGACAGAACGAGATGGAGATTGGAAATCGGAAGACGTCGAAGAACGTTGTAAACCGATGTTATATATATAGTAAAGCTTAGAATTTGAGTGGCCAAATGACTGGGGTAAGGTAAACTCACGTTTATAAAAGAGGTTTGCTGTCAGATTTAAAAATGAGATACCAAACCTCAGTTTTCTCAGCGGCCATTTCTAGGTCATGTGCCATTTCTTCACGCGATTTAGTATCCGATTTCCCCTACGTTCGATGCTACATTTGGAGGTTAGGGTTTTTTCTATCGAATCTCATCCTGTAGTCGTTTAACCATGTTTCTCCATGAACTTTGATATGCAGTCGAAGGGCATGATGGGTCATGGGTCAGTAGGACCTTGGATCTTCCGTAGGCTTCTCCTTTATACTTATTAATACTATCACGGGGCTGTGGTGCACCCTGAGTAGCTCTTGATGTCGGAGGGCATGTTTCACGACCCTGCGCATAGTATCGTCGAACAAGTTATACTAAATTTACAATCAAGATGCAGTAGAAATAAACAAACCAAGACACGTTAAATGCTACTAGGAGTACTCTCGAATCATAATTTACAATGTATAAACTTTGGAAATCATTATTTGGGATTTAAAATGTATATACATTGTAAATTATGATTCGGTAGTGCACCTAGTAGCATTTAACGTGTCTTGCTTTGTTTATTTCTACTGCATCTTAATTATAAATTTAGTATAGCTACTTCACTATAAGATCCTTTTCTATCGCCGTAGCCCCGCATCATTAGAACAAATAATATAATAATCCAGTATACTGAGTATTGCATTTAAAAAACCAAAGTGACTAATGATAGATGAGAAAAATGGTAAATCTGCCATTGCAACATTGCAATCATCACATTTGAAATCACCATATTGCAGAATAGAGGTACAATTCGAACCAAAGATAATTAAATAAGAATCTCGCTATATTTGACGTTTCTATTTCGACCTCAGAAATCGTTTTAAAACAAATTAGATGAATTAAGACAAATAGAAAAATATTCTGAACGTTTGGTGACTAAAACCAGTTATTATAAATAGGCGAACAATTAATATCTTAAGTATAGTATAACATAGCAGTCAAAACTAATGATGACTTCCTAGAACGCATTTTGTGGGTGTGATCTATGAACAATGGGTAATAATTTACACTTATAAAAAAACAGCCCACACAAAATATTTGTGGAGTTTAAACTTACACATTATATAATTGTGTTTCATCGATTTAAATATTTAGTAGAACCTTATCAACAGCGAACAGCGCAATCTACGTTTTAAATATAATATTAAAAAGTTTCATTAATCTTAGAAAACGTTTTATTTTTTAATAAGCCTTCTACCCGATCAATACATTTGTTTCCACTATACAGGGATTGATTAGTGTGATAAATAGATTGATAGCAATAAAAGTTAATAACAAAAATTGTGGCCAACTTTTAGCTTCACATTACAAAATTAGTTAGTTCGATAACATAGTGGCAGACCAAATTTATGTTTTTTTTTTAAATGGAACACCCTATATTTCAGTAAAAATCGTAACAAGTTCAGCTCCCTGTATAAATAAAAATAAGCACAACAGCAATGGTTTATTGGTGCCATATTTTTTTGTTGATTGTGAACATTTTTAAGAATGGTTGATATTGCTAATTTTCTTTATATCGAATACAGGGTGAGTCAAAACTCAAGTAGGTACATTCTTTTCTCAGAAATTTTGAATGGACCACCCTATATTTTATATAACTATCGAAAAGTAGCATTACCGTACTTTCTAGGCTCACAAAGTCACAAATCAACCAAAGTAATACAGTAACTGCAGAAATTAACAGACGTATATATCCAGGCCCGCCGAGAGGGCGGTACAGCCGGTACATTTTACCGGGGCCCGGCGATGTAAGGGGCCCGGCGTCGACCAGACCAAAGACGTAATTTCTCCCGTTTTTTTTTGTTATTCACTTAATGTGCATAATACGTTCACTTAATAATCGGTTATATTTAATATGACCTTTACATCTATTATTATATCTTGAAATATATGTTATTGCTTTATTGCTGCTGCGACATCATACGTTGTTATTTTGGTTACGGTGCCGGCGCACTGCTTTCATTTATCGTCTGCTAGGGTTGAAAGCATTAAACCACTAGCACAGAAATTACCTGGAATTAATAAAGCTCTAGAAGAAGTAATAAATATAACAACGGTATACACATATACATATTATATGTGTACTAATGTCATCGATTTGGTTTAAAATTTTAACAGCAATAAATCACATATTTTGGCCATGTTATGCGACACCCAGAGAGATATAATATACTCCATTTAATAATACAAGGCAAGGTAGACGCAAGGGCGGATCCAGGACCGATTTTCGGGAGGGGCCGTGAACTTTTTTGGGGAGGGGGACCGGAGGTACGGGGGGTAATTTTCAAAAATTAGGGTTACAATGGTGAGTTTTAAGGCACTTTTCACACTTTTACCGCGTGTGAGAAGTGCTTTAAACCTTTAAATGTCATCATTCCTGCCATAGTACCGATTCCTACACATTTCTTCGGATCCAAGTACAGTTCTTTCAACAAGTTTAATACTATTTTTACCAATGCTTCTCATGTCAGGCCTTGTTCTTTCCCTCTTTCTTGATTTTCACTAATTATTTTCAGATTCTCATAAGCGTCAATGAACTTGACAAAGTCTTCACGAATGTTGTTATTGTGTATGTATATCAAATTTAGAGAAAGCTGTTCCACGTAGGATATGTCGCGTCGGTCGTTTCGTCAAATATGACAGAGTAATGATTTGCACTTTGAACCTGATCCATTATTTGTTCAATTATTTCTTCATCACAACATGTTATTAATTGATTTTCATTGGTGCTACTAATGTATGTTGCTCAGGAAGATGCTGTAAATACATGTTATTCAAGAGTCTTTTCTCCTGATGCGATTTTAAACTTTAAAAATTCCCCACATTGCTAGGTCTAGCATCTTCGCCCAGAAGCAGAAGGCCATCATCACGATGGTCTCTTAGAGGAATATTTTGTCGACCTATAACATGAAAACTATAGACCCTACTATTGGTCGTAGTCCTTCTTTATATTTTTGTATCTGTTTGGACCTCTGAGAGTCTATCTGTTTAATGACTGACTTTTGAGGATTGCGATAACTTTGTAGAAGATCCAGTTCAACCTGAACGCACTCCTTGTGGTATGATGTTTTTTCATGGGTTTGTATGGCTCCGTCTTTGCTCATGAGTTTGGCGAAAGATGTTAAATGTTTCGTGACAAGGCTTTGGGCTGTCATCCCATTATTGTGAGCATATTTTTCATTAGAAAAATAAAATGCAATACTTGTAAAACAATTCCTTTTGACTGTGCGAAAATAGGCATGTGCATAGGAAGATTGGCATTCTTGAAGCTTTCGTTACTGCCTTTGTTCAATTCTAGTCTAGAAAATATATTTATCCCCTGTTTTGTACATACTACAGTGAGCACGTAAAGGTTGGAATAAATTCATTTTCTCGAGAATGGACGATTTTGAAAAAAAATCCCGAAACGGGTCAATTTTTATTTTTAAATTACGACTTTTTGGCATATATATCCTACTAGTGACGTCGCCTATCTGGGCGTGATGACGTCATATATGATTTTTTTAATGAGAAAAGGTGTCAGGTGATAGCTCATTTGAAAGGTAATTAAATTCTCTATTCAGTAATATAAACATTAACATAATTATTTATACAGGGTGTCCAAAAAAATTTTTTTTGAATTAAATTTATTGACATAAAAAGAAGAATGTGTGTAACTTATTTAACTCAAAATACATTTTACTGCTATCAGAAAACAGGAAATAATATTTATTTGACAAATAAATATTGTTTTTTGCCCAAATTCAATATTAAAGCAGCCACCCACCTTCCTCTTGAAAGTTTGAACATTTAATTTAAGCGAAAGGCAATGATTACTTTTCAAATAAACATTTTTTTTCGTTTTCTGAAAGCAGTGAAATGTATTTTGAATTAAATAAATATCAATGCCTTCTTCTTTTTATGTCAATAAATTTAATGCAAAAAATTTTTTTTGACACTCTGTATAAATAATTATATTAATGTTTATATTACTGAATAGATAATTAAATTACATTTCAAATGAGATATCACACGACCTCTATTCCCATTAAAAAAAATCATTGATGACGTTATCACGCCCAGATGGGTGACGTCACTAGTATGATATATATGTCAAAAAATCTAAATTTAAAAATAAAAATTGACCTGTTTCGGGATTATTTTCCAAAATCGTCCATTCTCGAGAAAATGAATTTATTCCAACCTTTACGTGCTCACTGTATAATGTGTTTGAAATTAAAAATATTTGAACTGCAAATATTTAAATTTATATTTTTTTAAATTTTCGGAGGGGGCCATGGCCCCCTCCCTGGATCCGCCCTTGGGTAGACGGAAGAAGATGGCCAGGTCGAAGAAGAACGTCATGGCTTAAAAACCTGAGAAGAATGGTTTAACATATCCTCTGCATCCCTTTTCCGAGCTGCCGTCAATAAAATTACTATAGCCAATTTGATAGCCAACGCTCGATAATCGAGCACGGCACATGAAAAAGGATAAATCACAGGAGTCAAATATTACAGTGCAGTCAGCTAACTTTGGCTATATGGAGATTAAAAATATATCAGATCAGGGCTTCTTTAGATGCTGATTTGTAAACAAACGACCACATTTGAATGTCAAGTGGCATTTTGATTTTTAAAGAAAACTTGTGTGGCATATTCAGTAATAATAATTGACTTATCCTCCCTTTTTAAGAAGCCAGGAATATTAATAAAAGAATAAAATTAACATGAAGTAAAACTCCCTAGTGTAGTTGGTATATCTAATAAAAATTCTAAAAATTTTTAAAATCCAAACGGATTACGTTCAAAACGTTTTCGGACTTATCAGTCCATCATCAGTGAACCTAAAAGTAAGTAATCTCACTTAGTAAAATTGAAAAGGGTGAAATTTTGAATGTTAAAAATTGAAAAGTGTGGTTACGATTACTTACTCTCTGTCCTTGCTAAATAGCCACAATGCCAAACACTGGTCAATATGTATGTTCTAACTACATGGTAAAATTTGTTAAACAATTTGGCTTACATTGGATTTAGGTTCACTGATGATGGACTGATAAGTCCGAAAACGTTTTGAACGTAATCCGTTTGGATTTTTAAAATTTTTTAGAATTTTTATTAAATATACCAACTACACTAGGGAGTTTTACTTCATGTTAATTTTATTTAACTAGATGGTATACAGCCAACCTTCGGGTATTATTCCGTTTTATTTTTTATTAATAAAAGAATATTTAAAAATTACTAAACACATCCGCTTTTTTCTACTTTCGTTGCTTATAACTTCAAAAGGATTCATTTTAAAAGCAAACTCGTGCGGAAATTAAATTAACGATAATTGAATTTTTCGATACGGCTGGTTAAAAATGTTTTAATTTATTACCCTTGATGCAAAATAGACATACATAGAAAACATGGGAGAAAATAATATTGTTTTTAATCTGATTTTCAACCACTTAAATTGCACTTAGTACCTTCATCATTCGCCCAGAAAATTTTTGTCATATAAAAGTCCACCAAATTTCATTAAAATCGATTTAATGGATTTCGCATACTAATTCTAAACTAAAAATATTTAAAACATTGCACAACAAAAACTACACCATATAAAAGTTTTCAATTTTTGTTTAAATATAAAAAAGCACTCTATATAATTATCTAACGTACTTTATAGAATTCAAATATAATGATTTGGGCCTCTATGTCAGATTTACAAAAAATTTGAAATTCATGATCTCCATTGTTGAAGAATCTAAATTAGTTCATCATCATCATTCTCTTTGCCTTATCCCTATGCGGGGTCGGCTAAAGAATCTAAATTAGTTGCCAGCAATTATGAAATAAATCCAGAATTTACATCAAATAAAGAAACATAATGCAAAAGCCTGCGAATTTTTTGATGATTTGCCTGGGTCTAGTAGTAACGCTACTGATAATTTTGAGCCCGGCGCAATATTTCGCTGTGAAATATTTAATATTGTCAATTGTTTAAGGAGTTATTTCAGATTTAGCCATACGGCTCACACTCCCTCTTAAGGGAAAATTGACTCATCCCAGATACCTACGGTATCAAAAGGATTGAGCTCTGGTGGGACTCTTTCCGTGTTATCGAGCCCTAGGTGACTTGGAATGCAGGTGTATCTCCCAAAAATTTTCGTACACTTCTGGCCGTCGCAAGTAGTACAGCTTTCTGCATGGTCTTATAAAGATGTTCATTCAGACCCAGCTTTTTTATGCTTTCGAGGAGGGTCTTCGGAATGACTCCAGTAGTAGACATAATAATCGGTATCGTCTGGGTACTTTGCATTCTCCATTGCCTTCGTATGTGAATTTCCAGATCTCTGTACTTGGCGATCTTTTCAGTAAATTTACTACGTAGATTATTGTTGTTAGGCATCGCCACATCAATTAGTGTTGTTTGTCTTGTTAATTTATTAACTAATACGAGATCTGGTCTATTATGTGTCACTGTTTGGTCTGTGAGCACAGTGCGGTCCCAGTACAGCTTGTAGTTGCCATCCTCAAGCATACTCTCAGGGACATACTGATAATACGGGAGATGGTCCTTTTGGAGAAGTCCCAGCTTGATAGCTATATCTTGATGAAGGATTTTTCCCACTGCGTCATGCCGTTCCTTGTATTCAGTTGCAGCAAATGCCTGGCAGCCCCCTGTAAGATGTTGGATGGTTTCTTGGGCTTGACATCCATATCGCCATCTGTCGTTTTGAACCTGACGGTCTTTGATGATATATTTTAGGTAATTTCTGGTTGGTATAACCTGATCCTGAATGGCCAGTAATGAACCATAATGGCCAGTAATGAACCAGTTTCAGGGAACATCTTTCCTGATGTCAACCAATAGTTCGACGCTGCATTGTCGACATAGTCTTGGCTGACCTCATTGGGATGTCGCCCGTGCAGAGATTTACCCATCCAGGTGCGCATTTTTCGTCTTTAGTGAGGTGGTTTATGCGCATTTCTGGTTCCCTCAGTTTGATCGGTGTTGTGTCATCTACTGCGCAAATAGCGCGATGTAGAGTAGATGTCTCAGCTGAAAATAAGATCTTAAATTAGCAATTTGTTTATCTAATTGCTCACCTATATCCATAAGTCCTCTTCCTCGTAGATTCCGTGGTAATGTCGTTCTTTCTACTGCACTTTTAGGATGGTGTTTTTGTGCCTTTGTGAGGTGTGTTCGTACTTTTCGCTGACGATTTTCTATATCTGTTTTTGTCCACTTAACAATACCAAATGAATAGCTAAGCGCGGAACAAGCGTAGGTGTTTAGTGCCTTAAACAAATTTTTACTGTTAAGCTGTGAACGAAGCAGCTGTTTGATCCTTCGTATAAACTCAGTAGTTATCTCAGTTTTCATTTGCTTATGGTCAATTTTCCGCGCCTGCTTTACTCCAAAATATCTGTATATATCGTTTTCACCCATGGCCTCGATGTTCTGGCCATTTTGCATATCGAATCCACCGGGCTGTATCTTTCCTCTGACTATATTTAAAACGCGGCACTTGTCTAGTCCAAAGTGCATATTAATATCATTAGAGAATGATTCTACTATTTTTAGCATCTCTTCTAGATTGTCTCGAGTAGAAGCCATTAATTTCAAATCATCCATATACAACAGATGATTAAGCTTCGATTGGTCAACCTATGGCATTAACGTTAATGGCAAGAAGCTAAATCACCTCAGAGTCGCTGACGACATTGTGATTATAGCGAGCTCATTCGAGGAACTGCAAATTATGATAGAGGAACTCGCAGGCAGCTCCCAATACGTCGGCCTAAAAATGAACATGAAGAAAACAAAAATAATGACAAACACAGATGACCCCAGACGCATAACTATAAATGGCAGTGAGATAGAAAAAGTCCTGGAATATATCCACCTAGGCCAAATCCTGAAACTTGACAAAGAAAACCAAAGTGCGGAAATTAATAGGAGAGCAAGACTAGCATGGGCAGGATTTGGAAAACTTGGTTGGATACTTAAGAACCGCAAAATACCTCAATATTTGAGGACCAAAGTGTTCAACCAGTGCATCCTTCCTATCATGACATATGGGTGTCAAACCTGGACCCTAACCAAGGCAAATATGAATAAATTAGCCACAACAGAAAGAGCTATGGAAAGAGCAATGTTAGGTATACGACTGTCAGATAAAAAGAGGAACGACTGGGTAAGATCAAAAACAAAAGTCGAGGACATAACAACAAAAGTTGCCAAACTTAAATGGAGCTTTGCAGGCCACACTGTTAGACAAAAAGACCAACGTTGGAATGCCACGATACAACATTGGAGACCTTACCAAAGTAAACGACCGAGAGGAAGACCACAGATGAGATGGGTTGATGATATTAAAAGAGTAGCCGGAACGAATTGGAAATATGTTGCTCAGGATAGAGACCGATGGAAGGAGTTGGGAGAGGCCTATGTCCAAACGTGGACGATAGAAGGCTAAGAAGAAGAAGAAGATATAACTAGTTACGGAGGCGTTGAAGAAGAAGTACGACAACAAAGCTTAAAAGTAAATACAACGGCGGGATCTCTTAATGACACAATCTGGAAGAACAAACATGACACATCTAAAACGAGACGACTACTAGAAACAACAGAGATGAAAATACTTCGACGAATATCAGGGAAAAGTCTGATGGATAGGGCGAGAAGCGAAAACATAAGAAGAGCATGCAATGTAGAAGACATAAATTGATGGGTGACAAAACGGAAACAGGAGTGGAACGAACACATTAGTAGAATGGCAGATTATAGGATAGTACAAATAGCAAGAGATAAGTCACCAAATGGACGAAGAAGTATTGGCAGACCAAGAAAAAGATGGTGCGATAATTTAAACAATTTAGCAGGCTAATAAAGAAGAAGAAATATTCTTTAAAACCTACATACACGAAAGGAAAAAGAATATTATAAAAAAACCGCCAAAATCCATCAACAAGAGCCGGAGATGTTTTATAGCTCGAGTTTGAAGTTGTTATTTCATTTTTTTATATAGCCTATCTGAAAAAACACTTTCTCCGGACTAAAAAGAGAACATGTTGATTCAAAACACGTGCTATGGTAGCTACTTAAGGGGGGGGGGTAAAATTTCAGATTGATCGGAGTAAAATTACCCGAGATACAGAGTGTTAAATATCCCTACCTTCGACCCGCTTTGCCGCGGCTTCGCGCCAGCACGCTTGAGCGTAGTGAGAAACGTTAAACAACTGTTCGCCTTCTCTTTTGTAGATTACTCCGCAATTCAAAAAACATATTCCAATGTTCATCACTTTACGATTTGTCAGACAAATAAGAAGATGAAGATGCAGTTGTCAAAACTTTAAACGCATTTTTCTCAAAACTGCTTTTTCAAATGCGGTGGACATTCTAACTGAAAAACTACTTGACCGATATACCTGAAATTTTGCATATATTTTATTTAGACATTTGGTGAGGTAACAACGTCGAGATATTTTTCGTTTTGTGCTTATTTTTTGTTTAACAATATTAAATATGTTGGTTTTCACAAAATTTTTATCAAAAATTTCGTATTTTTGACTTCTGAGTGATACCAAAAATTCAAAAATCATTAAAAATAAAAAAACTCGACGTTGTTACCTCGTGAAACTCATAAGCTAATTAAATCTTTTTGAATTTTTTGTTTGGTATGATCCAGTGATGAGTTCTGATGTCCACCGTAAAATCCATTTTTTTTAGCTGCCT
Organism: Diabrotica virgifera virgifera; assembly: GCF_917563875.1. NCBI lineage: Eukaryota > Metazoa > Arthropoda > Insecta > Coleoptera > Chrysomelidae > Diabrotica > Diabrotica virgifera. The sequence continues at coordinate 127,768,742 of NC_065452.1, forward strand.
GTCAAAATTTGTCACCAATGGCTTATTTTTCAATATTTTGGATTGAATTTTTTCTTAAATATTCTTCGAATTGTACTTAATATGTTTATTTAATTTAAAAATAAAATAATTCTACCATAGCTTCGAAAAAAATTCACAAAAATGTGCTTGATATGTTGATTTCGAACCATACCCCTCTCCCCCTTAAAGTAACAAACACAAACAAATGAACAAATAGTGCTAGAGATTGGAAAACATGAGGAGAAATTTTATAAATTGCGCATTATTTCAACTTTATTACAGAAATTCCTTACTTGGAAAATAACAAAGACCGCGAAAAACGATTATTGCTCCCACAACAACGAAATTTCTGACTAAATAAATATACATTTTTCGGTAAAAATTCACATTCTTCACTGACTGCCTTTTCCATTAATACGAGCTAGAGATGCGATACCAACTTTCCCGAAAAATGTGCCTGGAAATAAAGTCTGTAAGCCAAAAATGTTCACTTTAAAGTTTAATTAAATCAACATAAGAAGGCAAAGGGAAAAAGCACAAGAAATCGATCGTTTGAATCGCGATGGTTGATGTATACATTTAAATTTTATAGGTAGATTTTGAATTTTTATTTTGCTTTTTATACGCTCATCCGCACAATTAACCGCTCACCTTGTATTTCTTTCAATTTGCAGAAATTGGCAATATTGAACCACATTTTATGAAAGATACGGTGAAAACTACCTGTAAAATTACAATGGTTAAAAATTTTCGAAGAAAATTCTTCTTCTTCTCGTTGTCCTTATGCCCTATTAGAGCGTCGGACTTTGGTATCACCTATCCATCTTTTACCCATTTCTTCCACGCCTTCCGGTATCCTGCCATTTCCTTCATCTGTTGCACTGTTTTCTCTCTCTTGGTACCGATTTCCTCGATTTGTTCCATCCACCCCTTTCTAGGTCTGCGCCTTCTTCTTTTTTCCCGTCTTTGGCTTCTTTACTAGTCTGTTCTCGTTCATCCTAGTTATATGTCCAAACCAATTCAGTTTTCTTTTTTCAATTTTTTTCTCTATTGGTTCCTGTCTTAGAACTTCTGATGTTTTCGTTCCTTTCCCTGTCCAACTTCGTCTTTCCAGCTATTTTTCTCAGCTGCTTCATTTGTGCTGCATTTATGGCACTTTCATGTCTTTTATTTGTAACACATGTCTCGCTTGCATATAGAAGAGTTGGTACTGTGATTGTATTATATATATATATATACATATATATATATATATATATATATATATATATATATATATATATATATATATATATATATATATATATATATGGATGTGTGAATTATTCGTAAGGGGATTTCTCCACATTCTCTATTTTTGCTAAACATGCCTTCATAAACGAGTTTTTTTCAATAATTGTATTGTTTTGTTTTCCTCAAAGATAGTTTTCACCATATCTTTCATAAAATGGGGCCAATGTTGACAATTTCTACAAAGTGAAAGAAATACAAGGTGGGCTGTTAATTGTGTCGGTGAGTGTATATTTAAATACACTGAAACCGGTAGAAAAATTTAAATATTATAATATTCTTGTTGGAAAAGGTCGTTGGAGGAAAAACGTAACTTAGTTGCCCCAAAATCAACGAAGATTACCAGCAGAAATGGCAGCTTTTGTTATCAAAAAATATGTTGAACAGCAGAACTAATGTTTAGTGACGTTTAAAAAAACAGAAACCCACACAACAGGCCTAGGTCAAAAAATGTATACATCCAAAAAAGACTCGGGCGACTAAAACAAATCAATAAACATGAGGCAGCGGAACAAAAAATAATGGACAAAATTTAATACCTAAACCACAGAATGGAATCAATCACACATTGGACGTAAAGCCGTCATAGATAGATATTAAAAATTGACGTAGTGTTTTGTGATCGTCTACACAGAGGTAGAGATATATAGGTGACATATTTATACAGTGGATTCACAAATACAAAGGATTTTGAATGATTACTTTAAAAATGAGGCGTCCATCATGCGCCAAAGATAAAGGATTTAAAAACGAAGCTATTACTACTTCAAAAACAGAATTCATAACTTCGAATTTATAAAAGTCGCAATATCTCCGGTTCTAATCAACGAAAATTGATGATTTTTTAAATTTGGGGAACCAGACACCATCAAACACTACTTGATAGTGTCGTTGAGAGTTGTAGGGAGGCAAGTCGTGATCTGAACATACGGAAAACAAAAATACTCGTAATAAGTAAACAACAGAATATAAAACCGTCTACATGTAAATAATACAAAACTTGAGCAAGTTGATAAAATCGTTCACATTGGACAGCAATTAAATTGTAACGCAGAAAGTCACGGCGAAATTAGATCTAGGATAGAACAGGCCAGAGCCGCTTTTAGAAAAATGTCCAAGGTGTTATCTAACAGAGACCTAAAATTGGCATTGAGGATCCGCCTACTTCGCTGCTACGTGTTCTCGGTATTACTGTATGGTGTCGAGTCCTGGACTGTGAATAAAATCGATCTAAATCGCCTTGTGGCTTTCGAAATATGGTGCTATAGAACAGGGGTGGGCAAACTTTTTTTAGTAAGGGACACAAAATATTTTTGATCTTTTACCGAGGGCCGCAATATTTGTTACCTTAACATGTTCGAATTTTTAACTTTTTACTAATTTTGTTTACAGGTGGGGGGGACATGGTTAAATCAAATAAATATATTCAGTACAATCCAAAGATTATTCAAAAAAAATTCAAGACCAAATATTGAAAAATAAGCCAACGGTGGCAAATTTTTACAGGCAGCTCCAAGAAAAAATGGATTTTGCAGTAGAACTCGTCAATGGATCATATGAAACAAAAAATTCAAAAATATTTTATTAGCTTTTGAGTTTCTCGACGTAACGCTGTTGAGGTTTTTAGTTTTAACGATTTTTGAGTTTTTGATATCACTCAAAATACCAGTCAAAATGAGGAAATTTTTATAAAAAGGGTGAAAATCAACATATTTATTATTGTTGACCAAAACATATCTCGACAGAGTTACCTCACAAAATGTCCAAAAAAAATCTATGAAAAATTTTAGGTGGATCTGTCAAGTAGGTAGTTTTTGAGTTACAATGTCCACCGCCTTTGAAAAAAGCAGTTTTGAGAAAAACGCGTTTGGTTTGACAACTTTTATTTTAATTGGTTTTTTGTCTGTCAAATCGTAAAGTGATGCACGTCGGAATAGGTTTTTGAATCTTAGAGTAATTTACAAAAGAGACGGGAACAGCTGTTGAACGTTTCTCACTACGCTCAAGCTACTGCAAAGCGAGTCGAAGGTAGGGATATTAAACATGCTTTACTTCCGGTAATTTTACTCCGGTCAAGCTAAAAATTTTATAGAGTATTCTTGAAGTTTATTTATTTATGTACTTTCATTTAAAATAATAAAAAAAATCAAAAATTTCAAACAAAATAATTTTTCAAACCGTACCCCTCCCCCTAAACAGCATTCGCACTTAATTAAGCATGGTATTTCCCTCAAATATACGTGTATCTATACATTTATTTATTTTTATTTTATCTCTGAACCTATTTATTTTTTCCCTAATATTGTTCTGAAGCTATTTCCTTGTGACATCTTATGCAATTTACTATTTTATTTGGGAATAAGTCACAATTTAAGTTTAAAATTAAATTTATTTGACGTTTCGATTTCCACTTCGGAAATCGTTATCAAAATACAAAACATTAACAAATTAAGCATTTATTTAATTAGTTTAATTTATTAATGATTTGTATTTTGATAACGATTTCCGAAGTGGAAATGGAAACGTCAAATAAATTAAATTTCAAACTTAAATTGTGGCTTATTTCCAAATAAAATAGTTAATTCTATTTTCACATTGCTATTAGGTACTTAAATATTTGAAGGGAAATTCTGTGCTTAAATAGATGCAAACACGCATCATATGTAATATGCAACACGCGTCATTTAAATCAATATAAACAAAAATATAAATTTGAAAAATCTTAGATTCCCTTCATTGTTTTTGTTTTCTTTGAAAGAATTGAATAATATAAAACTATGCACGATGATTTAATCCTATTGAACGAATAATTTAACAATATTACTTATAATTGAAATGACGTTGGCGTTGACTACTTGCAAAATATTTTTGCACAATAGGGCTTTTCATCGATTGTCATTTGTTTCGAGCTTCTGTCATATGTTGTATAATCTGTGTATAAAATTAATATACACGAATTATACTACATATGACAGAAGCTCGAAACAAATGACTGTGAATGAAAAGCCCTATACCTGCTCATGGATTAAGCAGTGAAAAATAATAACTAATGTTCTGAAAATTCTTCATGGACGTAATCTTTAAGTTTTCTCAACATTACAATATTTGTTCCTCTTAAATTTGGTGCACCGTCAGTTGTTACACTTACTAGGTTACAGCGTTAATTTAAAGTTTTGTAAACAGTTCCAGATTACTTCAAAAATATCCTTCCCTTTTGTTGAAATTTCGTTTTTCGGATTTCATTCAGGGAGTCGACAAAACTGCCGGAAACCCAAATAATTGCCCGCGTTATGTTGAAAATTTGCGGAAAAATCACCCGCTGCGCAATTGTTAATTAATAGCTGCATTATCTATATTTTTATTAATATTAGCACTAATTAAAAAAAAATCTTTTAATGAAAATAATTCACTTTTTTTCCGCGGGCCGCAAAAGAATGTGTAAAGGGCCACATGCGGCCCGAGGGCCGCACTTTGCCCACCCCTGCTAAAGAAGAATTTTAAAAGTTTCCTGGGTGGAGAAGATTCGAAAGTCCACAATACTAGAATGTCTCAGCAAGACTACTGAGATCATAAAAAGCATCAAGCAGAAAAAGCTGGAGTATTTCGGACATGTAATGAGAGGTCCCAAATATAGGTTGATGCAAAATATTATGCAAGGGAAAATACCAGGCAAATGCAGTCCAGGACGAAGAAGAACCTTATGGTTGAAGAACTTGCGAGATTGGTATTGTGTTGATACAAGCATGCTATTCAGGGTGGCAGTGAATAAAATTAAGATAGCTATGATGGTAACCAACGTTCTGAAAGGACATGGTACACGAAGAGGAAGAATATACCATCTGCCGATATTATATTCGACGCTAGGCTATACTGCCATGATAAGGTAAAAAGCAGTAAATGCCAAAATAATGGTTTTGAGTTATTTGTAATTTAAGATTTTTTCTTTCACACAATTTACCATTTCTTTGATTTTAAGCAGAAAAACGTTAAAAAACATTAAAAAATATGTATTAATTTTAATTTTTGACAAATCAAACAATTGTGTTACTTGTTTTTTGGCTGAAAATTCAGCAGTTACTGCTGTTTGCCCTAATAATGAAGTTGTTTTCTTAAAAAGAAATGTAGAGTTGTCAGCTTTATGTAAATATCGGTTTTACAAATAAAACAAAAATGTAGAATAAAGCGGTAGTGTACTCAAATGTAATTCACATTAGAAAAAGAAAAAAGTCTTAGTTAATTACATAATATTGAAAAAACTATTCGAAATTTATTAAGTCTTCTACGTCATCTTCTTTTAATGAAAGCCAAAATTGCCGACTGTTTTCAGGTATGAGAGGGCACAGTTGCGAAATTATACCTTGTTTCTTTTGCATAGGGACACCTCTACAATTATCTCGTAATTTACTAGGAATTTCTAGTTTATTTTCTGTCATGTGTTTATTTTAACGGATGTTAAATCAGGTGATGTTTACGCAAATGGCAGTATCGGAGAAGATACGGCCTTATGTCATGATATAATACAAACTTTGAATACAAGAAGGAAAATAGCAGTATCTACAGTTGAATACTGCCTGTTACCGTCACATTGAGAGTTACTTTGTTAGTTACTGCTTTTTGCCATTGCTAGTTCTGGTATTAGTTGACTATAAATGTGCACCAAACCCTTTGTAAAAGTAAGAGCAGTTACTACTTGGGTAGGATACATTAATATCTCATTTTTGACAAAAATGTCACTTACTGCCTTTTACCTAACAGGGCAGTATACTGGTGAGCCCATGTCAAAAGAAAACAAAACTGCTGAACATAAATATAAAAAAATGTATTGGCCATTGGGAAAACAATCCACCCTGGCAATCTACAACAAAATACTTTTGTATAAACAGATTCTAAAACCTATATAGATATATGGCATCCAGCTGTGGGATTGTGCTAGTAAGAATAATTTAGACTTCATCCAGCGTTTCCAAAACAAAGTGCGAAGGAGGATTGTCAAAGTTCCTTGCCTTGGTACTATAGGAACAGTGACCTCCATAGAGACCTCGAAATGGATACTGTTAACAAGACCATTGAAAATTTTGCCAAGAGTCACAAACAATGACTTCTTTAACACATCACTGTTGAGACTATCCAACTTCTTCACAACACGGATCTGGCTAGAAGACTCAAGAAAAAGAAACCCTTCGAGTTAGTTAAGTGAAAAGCGTATAATGCAAGTGATGGTACAGGTTAATATTTGTGCAATAAATTAACAGAACCAAAGGGATACTATACCTTGTTTTTAAACTAGGAGTAATTCAAATTTACCGCGCCGCAATGCTTGTTTGTAATTGGTCCAACCTAAGGCAAGTTTACTCCACTGTTATGAAATTTTGACGCTATTGACATTTATGAAATTTTGACCCTATTGGCATTTCACAGGTTATTTATGTAAGTTATATCGTCGATTTTTTGTGTTTTTTGCGTTATTCCTTTAATTTTTAGATTTTTAATCTGCTTTTATATAAAAAGCAGTTGTTTTTAGAACTCTTTAGCGACGTATTAGTATAATATATTATTTATGGATTACCATCGAAGGCCGACATGATCAACCAAAAATGAAGATGTATTTGGTGATTTTTCTAGTGACATTACTGTATATGAAACTGTCTTGTGAGTTTATCCTTAGGATATAGTGAGTTTATCCTGAGTTTCAAATTTTTAGTAGTAAATAGTAAATTATGCTAGAAAAAAGTTGCTCATTAATCATGTTGTTTGATCAGATTGTAATGTTCTTAAGCATCTTATTGGTGTTTATTAAATTAAAAACGTGTTATACTAGTTCGTTTTAGTATTTGTAGCGTATAATTACTGAGTGAACCTCGTATTAACGGTATTGTTTGTCTAAAATATCTAATAAAGGAAGACAACAATCTCTATACGAAGGTGCCACTGAGTCTATAGTGACAATGTTCTAAAATAAATAATTACAACAAATTTATCATCATACCCTTGAATTATATCTACAGATTTCAAACATTCCTATTTAATTACATATTTATATCGAACTCATATGTGTACGTGACCTGTAACACATTTAATTTTTTGCGAGAATTTAAATAAAGTTTTTTCTGATAGTGGATTTTATTTCATTTTCTTGTCAGCATTAAAAAAAAAAGATGCTGAGTTTGTCGAGTATAGACAACGGAGAAATATTAAAATATAGAATAAATATGTTAATTTAATAACACACACATCGGGTGTCTAGGGATATTTTTATAACAATTAAATTAATAAAAATAAATTCACGTGATCATTTAATTTAAATTGAATTTATACAGTGGCTTTTATCCTGTAGATTTTTGTGAGTAAAACATAACGGTAAATTTGATAACGAATATTTGACAAAAATACTCCAGGGTAATAAGCTGGAAATAGACCATGTTCGAGACACTCAAAGATCCAGGTAGCTGACTACTTTTTTAGTTATTGTAGACCTATAGGAAGAAAACCTATAATTTTTTCGATTTTTTGCACCCCATTCAACAGCTAAACAGTTGACATAAAACTACAAAATTTAATTTTTTAGAATATTGAAAAACCTTCAAAATGCCGATATTTGAAAGTTAAAAAGGTAATTTGTTGCTACGCAAACTTCAAAATAAGTGAAAATTGTTATTTGTTAATAACTTTTACTAGAACTACTTTGGAACTTTAGTGTTTCACCCAAAGTTGTGTATTGGGGTACTTAACAAACCTTCAAAATTTGAGACCGATCCATTAATTAGTTTAAAAGTTATTCTATTTGTTTATCCCAGAGACCTTTATTTTGCAATAACATAAGACAGAAAATAATGAAGATAAGGCAATTCTGCGTATGTCAAATGAAAGTAGAAAAGTGATACTATCAAAATGTACTAAAAAAAGATAAAAAAATTATATAGTCAAAAATACTAATGCCAAATTTTTGAAATTTTGTAGTTTATAAACATTTAGAACAACTTTAAAAATATTGTCCGTAGAAAAAATCATTTTACATATTCGAAAAGTTGGTATTTTACACGAATTTTTAAAAATGCTGTTCAGTTGGTGACTAGTCGTGGTAAGTGAAGGGGGAGCTGGGAGCAAATGCACGAGTTCAAAAATTAAAACAGGCAACTTAAACCTACTATCATTTTCTATATCTCGGGATCTACTGAATATATTTTGATCTTTCTTTTTTTAATTCGTATGTAATTTTTCTGTACAATACAAATATGTAATTTGTCTATTTGCAATTTGACATTTATTAATTAATAAACAATCTAATTTGTTTAAACAATTTTTGAGAAAATAATTTCTTCCCAAAAATCCATGTTTTTGACAATCCATTGACAAAAAAGATGAAAATTCATTGAGTTGATCCGGAAATACAGAAAACTGTATTAATTTGAAATTGCTTTTTCGGTATTTTAACTCGGTGGAGATTCGTAGGTTCCCCCTAGTAACCGTTTGAACTACAATTTTGAAAAATCGTAGAGGGTGCTATGAAGATACAATGTTTGTGCAAATTTTTTAACAAAAAATACAAATCCCATTATTTAAAATGGCATCAATGAAATTCCTTAATTATTATAAACAAATTAGCTGTGAATTAAAAAAAACAAATGGCTAACTTTGTCCCTAATGAACCCAGGCTAAATTTTTTTATTTGAAAATTCGTGTTAAAATACTAGCTTTCCGAATATATAAAAAGATTGTTCCTACGGACAATATTTGTCAAGTTATTCTAAATGTTTATAAACTACAACATTTCAAAAATTTGGCTTTAGGATTTTTGATTATATTGATTAATTTTTTATCTTTTTTTAATACATTTTGATACTATCAGTCTTCTACTTTCGTTTGGCATACTCAGAATTGCCCAATGTTCATTATTTTCTGTCTTATGTTATTGCAAAATAAATGTCTCTGGGATAAATAAATAGAATAACTTTTAAACTAATTAATGGATCGGTCTCAAATTTGGAGGGTTTGTTAATTACCAAAATAACCAACTTTGGGTGAAACCCTAAAATTCTAAGTTAAATTTAGTAAAAGTTATTAACAAATATCGATTTTGGTTTACTTTACAATTTGCGAAGCAACAAATTAACTTTTTAACTTTCAGAAATCTTTCAGAAATTTTGTAGTTTTATGTCAACTGTTTAGCTTTTGAATAGGGTGCAAATAATCGAAAAAATCGCGATTTTTACAATAAATTGTTAATAATTAAAAAACGGACGCGAACTCTAGGCAGGAAACAGGTAGGTTTTCTTTCTATAGGTCTACAGTAAAAGTAGTCAGCTACCTGGATCTTTGAGTGTCCTGAGAAAATCCTTATTACCCTGGACTAAAAGCTTTTTACAGGAGAGGGACAAACTATAGGTTTTACACTGCAGTAAATACCCTGCTAGTTTCGATTTTGTTCATGCTATAAAGTTCTTGTTTACTTAGTGCATTGAAAATATTGTTTTTTATCATGAAACGACGTCATTTAACTTTGGTAGGGCTGTAGGTCTTCTTCAATGTGGCATGTGGCAAACTAACGTAGTTGAGCGCATGGGAGGGAGTCTCTCAAAGTGTTATAAGTCAATTGTAGCGGCATTCTTGTGACATTGGAAGTCCAGCCTAACGTCATCTAGGCAGGGCCGTAAGTACGATGTTGGGGGCCCCGGGGCAAACGTGATCTTGTGGCCCCCAACCGGGGGTCTGGGGGAAGGGGGAGGTCCGGAAAAATGTTTAATGTTTAGCCCCTTGAAAACGCATTTTAATGCATTCCATGACTAAAGTTTCTTGTACCTACATATTGCTATTTTAGTTGACCAACAAAAAATTTTGAAATCATCTTATTTTAAGTTAAATCATTTTGCTTATCCCGGGCCCTCTATCCAATGACATTTTAGGTTTTATTACGCCGAAATAAATAATTTCTAATTATTTAAGTTTTTATGTTAAGGTCTCGGGGGCCCCAGCTTAGCTCAGGTCTCAGGGACCTCTGTTCTGTTCCAATTGCATTTTAGTCGAAAAGACTAATTTCCCCAGTGAAAAATGAAAACTTTATTTGAAATCTAGGGTGCCCCTGTAAGGTCTTTTTAAAATTGTGTCATTTAAAAATATTTCATTGGGATCGGCTTTTAAAATACATATTTTTATTAATTGTTCCCGTTAAAATCTATACACGGCCAACCAAACGAGGGCCCCTGCGGGACCCTTCTTGGCCGGGGGCCCCGGGGCACTGCCCCGGTTGCCCCAATGGTAGTTACGGCCCTGCATCTAGGACGTGAGCGCGCTACAACTGCAACTCAAGACCTATTTTTAGTGTTAACCGCTAGAAGACAACTAACAATTACAGCGACTGAACTGGTTAGCGACTTGCAGCGGGCACACCAGGTATCCACATGCTGTGATACAGTAGGAAATCGTCTCCATGAAGCCAATCTCCACAATCGAAGGCCATTGAGATGTCCACCTATCTCCAGAGGCAATCGGGCTACAAGATTAGAGTAGTGTCAAAAATATCAAAACTGGCATGCAATTAATTGAGCTACAGTTTTATTACAAGTGGATAACGTCCTTTAATGTGACCCTGTCAAATGCTTTCTTAAGGTCCACGAAACATAAATATGCCGGTCTGTTGTATTCCAACGATTTCTCTTGAACTTGCCTCATTATAAATATAGCGTCAGTGCATGACCTTCCCGACCTAAAACTTGTTGTTACTCTACTTGTTATACTCGAGAGAGGTACCTCTGGGAATAATTAAAACGATAGAAAACATCTACCAGAACAACTCAATAAAAGTAAAAGTGGAAGATGAACTAACTGACCCAATTGAAGCCAGCAATGGGATAAGACAGGGGGATTCCGTGAGTCTTTTATTGTTCAACCTGATCATGGACGAAATAATAAAAAAAGTAAGAACTAAAAAAGGATACCAAATGGGAGAAAAACAACTTAAAATAATCTGCTATAGCTATGCGGAAGATGCAATACTAATCTCTCAAAGTGAAGATGATTTACAACGTACGCTGCACCAATTCAACATAATCGCCAGAAAATTTAACATGTTAATTTCCTCAAAAAAGACAAAATGCATGGTTATAACAGCAGATCCAATAAGATGTGAATTGGAGCTGGAAGGTCTGATAATAGAAAAAGTGATGGAGTTTAAATACCTAGGCTACAGGTTTAAATACCACTATCTAGCTACGGAAGGCTCGAAACAGAAGTGAAAGATCAAGTGAATAGAGCAAACAGAGACGCAGGTTGCCTGAATGACACAATATGGAGAAATAAGAATATCGGAAAAGAAATGAAAGGCAGAATTTACAAAACAGTCATCAGACCAATAATGACATACGCGGCAGAAACACGACCCGATACAGAGAGGACAAAAAGATTGCTCGAAACAGCGGAGATGAAAACCCTTCGAAAAATCGATGGTAAGACTCTATGGGACAGAGCTAGAAGTACAGATATACGACGGAAATGCAAGGTGGATAACATTAATAACTGGGTAAGAAACAGAAGAATAGAATGGAATGACCACATAAACCGAATGACAAGAAATCGGGTAGCCAGGACAGCGAGAGACGGTTCCCCAATAGGAAGACGATCAGTGGGAAGACCACGAAAACGATGGAACGACAACTTACTAGAGGCACATTGAAAAAACAGACAGTCATGTCTATACAAAAAGAAGAAGAAGAAGACAGTTTTATTCTCCGACGAATCTAGATTTGGATTTCATCCAGATTCTAGTCGAGTAAGAGTGTGGAAACGATTTGGAAATGTAGAACACTTAAACATGTTCAGGACGTTTACATATACAGAGGTGGTGCAGTAATGATATGGAGTGGAATACTAGTCGGTAGCAGAACGGACCTCGTTTTTCCAAACCTCTTCCTTACAGCTCAGCGGTACCTCGACACCATTCTACAACCTATCGTTATCGTTCATCCACTTGCTGATGCGGTTGGTCAAAACCTCCACCTAATGCATGATAATGCTCGTTTACATGTCACACGCCCAGCGACATACTGGCTTACCAAGGAAGGTATTGATGTGTTGCCTTGGCCAGCACAATCACTCGACCTGAATCCCATCGAGCAACGAATATTTACTCCACATTTGGATAACATATACACCGTTTCGTTTCCGAGAACGTCTGGTAGAAGAATGGGCAAATGTATCTCAACAGGGTATCGACAATCACATTTTGTTTATGAACGACAGATGTAAAGCCTTAATAAACCAGGGTGGACGGAATACTTTGTATTTATTCTGCTTTTTTCTTATTACGACTATTTTAACTATTTATAATGGGAAATAAGCCACAATATTATTAAAAACTGATTTTTATTAACGTTTAGACGCCCAAATCGGGTGCCGTTGTCAAAATACAAAATACTACTGAAGTATTTTGTATTTTGTATTTATATATCAAAAGAAGTATTTTGTATTTTGACAACGGCACCCGATTTGGGCGTCTAAACGTTAATAAAAATCATTTTTTAATAATATTGTGGCTTATTTCCCATTATAAATAGTTAAAATTGTAAAAATGTCACAAGAAAATAGCTTTAGAACAATATTACGACTATATTTTGTGATGACCTATTTTTGTTAATTATAATACTTCTCGATATTTTTGACATTTGTGAAAGGCATTCTCGTTATTTTTGACATTTCAACAAATTTTCTTATATATTAAATGCTACGAATCACTACAAATCGATTATTATTTGTCCAAAACAATTAAAGCAGAAATTGCGTCTCTTTCTAAAAATATTCCTAGACTTTTCTGATGCGTGTAGTTATTTATTTAAAATAATGTTATCAATGTATTAAATAAAAACTTACCTCTACATGTTACCCCTATGTGTCCTTGGCCCCATATGTAATCTTTACCTGCAAGCAAACACAAAAATTTAATAAAACTCTATTGATAAATTTTTGCTACACAAAATAAACTTTAATATAACGTGAGGGGATGGTGAGTATGGATTTTTACAAACAAGTAAATAATGTAATAATGTAGAAAACTGCATAATCTCACATTCCATTCCATTATGAATAAATTTTTAAAATTTATTTAGTCTTGGAAGGGAGAGCTTATAGGTATACGTCTTATAATACAGGTAACAAAAAATAGGTCATAAATTTAATCACATATTCTGGGACCAAAGTAGTACGATTGAACCTAACTTACCTTAGTACAAATGTGCACATAAAAAAAGTTACAGCCCTTAGAAGTTACCTAATGACAATCGATTTTTTTCCAATACATATATCGAAAACTATTAGAGATTTTTTATTGAAAATGGACATGTGGCATTCTTATGACAGGAACATCTTTTATGGGAGTTTTGTTCCCTTAAAACCCCCCAAATATTTGTTTACGTTCCAATTAAATTATAACTGTGGTACAATTAGTTTACCACAGTGGTTTTAAGAGTTTTTGCTTCTTAGTACTTTTTTGATAAGCCAGTTTTTATTCAGATATTTTGAACATTTGTAAAATCCACCACATATTATTTCTAAACGGTTAATTAAGATTAGGTATAGAATATTATTTTCATAATATTATTACCAGGTCTCTATAACCTTACTTAACCATTTATAAATATGTGGTGGATTTTACAAATGTTCCAAATACCTTGATAAAAACTGATCGAAAGAGTACTACGAAACAAAAATGTTTTAAAAACATTGTGTTGAACTAACGGTACCACAATAATAATTTAATTAGAACGTACACAAACATTTGGAAGGTTTAAGGGGACAAAATCCTCATAAAATTTTTATGGGGTGCACAAATTTCATTGCTTTTTTAAAGATGTTCCTGCCATAAGAATGCGACGTGTCCATTTTCAATATAAAATCTCCAATAGTTTTCAATATATTGGAAAAAATCGATTTTCACTTTGTAACTTCAAAGGGCTGTAACTTTTCTTATGAGCACATTTGCACTGAGGAAAGTTAGGTTCAATCAAACTATTTTTGGTCCCAGAATATGTGATTTAATTTATGACCAGCCTTTTTGTAACACCCTGTATTAATCTTCTCATTTACATTTTTAGTCCAGAGAAATAGGGCGTTTTTCAAATTTGTAGGATGTATGTAATGGATACTTGTTTGTAATAGGCGTTTTAAAAAGAAGTTTTTACGACCTATACAGGGTGATTCATTAGGAATGTCCAATCTCTGCGTTGTAGATTCTAGACCTCAAAATATTAAGATTTAACCCAAATCACTTAAATAAAATGTGGCTCGTTACTGAGTTACAGGGTGTTTTATTTAAAAATTTAATAAATATTTTTACCAAGTGCTATAAAACTATTCGGCATATCCTTGTCATACTTGGCAGAAAATGCAGGTACTCTACGTCCTACTAAATTTTGATAAATAAGCGTTTCTGGCTACTACCAGAGGCGTACGACAGGGGATGGTGATTGGTTTACCCTTCCCAAATTCTACACCACTGGCGGAATTGCTATTTTAGTACAATATTTCGATTCTCCAATACTTTCCATGTAAATAATATACCCTTCATTTGTAACGATAAAATCATTAGTTTTTGATATATTTGCTATATTTGATATATCAAGTTAAAAATGAAAGATGAAAGAGTACACATTAATCAAAATAGCTGTGCCATTTCATTTTCAACTTTAAATATCTCGAAAACTAATGACTATATCGTTACGAATAAAGAGTATACTAATTACTTAGAAAGTATTAGAGAATCGAAGTATTGTGCTAAAATAGCAATTCCGCCAGTGGCGTAGAATTTGGGAAGGGTAAACCAATCACTGTCCCCTGTCGTACGCCTCTGGTACTAGCCAGAAACGTTTGTTAATCATAATGTAGTAGGGTGTAAGGTAACTACACTTTCTGCAAAGTATGACAAGGATATGTCAACCAGTTTTAAAGTACTGGGTAAAAATAGTTATTAAATTTTTAAATAAAACACCCAGGGTGGTTTTCATATGGGATTAAAATTTGTTCTACACTACCGTGGGTTTTGCGTGTCTTTCTATTATACTCAGGGCCGCCGCTACCATGTGTGCAAAGTGTGCATCGCACACGGGCGGCCGATTATAGGGCGGCGAAAAGCAAGCCACTGATGATAATACTTTTTTTTAACGAAAATAAATTTAAAAAATTAAATAGCAATGATTCAGATCATTCTATAAATTCTAATATTCCAAACAATCTAAACAAAAATGTCAGAAAATGTTATTTATTATATGAACTGCCCTTTTACAGCTGTAGTCATAAAGTAGTTTCGGGAATGCTTTTTAATTCAAAGTGCAATTCTAACATTTTCAAAATTTTGTAATCGAATCCAGAGAGATATCTACAAAAGCATTGAAGAAGGTCTCCCTAGCTCCTCTACCGAACCAATTAGAAGAAGAAAAGTGCATTCTGAGTATGAAGGAACTGATGAACCTATATTATCTCCGTAATTGTCATTTAATATAAATTTTTATTTTAAGATTTTGGATGCAACCATAATAGCAATTAAAGAACGGGTCCAATTACTTCAACAGCACGCAGACATTTTTAGTGTAATATATGGCATAACTAAAGTTAAAAACGATGATGAACTTAAAACAAATTGTAAGAAAGTGTATCAAGCCTGACAGACATAAAGAGTTCAGAGGCTGAAATTAGTGCAATCGATTTATATGAAGAAATTAAAGCTGTTCAACAATATTTTACCACAGAAAAAAGTTCTAGTGATATTCTTGAATACATTTACGAAAATAATCTTATATCAACATTTTCAAACTTAACTATCTTGTACGTATATTCCTAACTCTACCCGTTACTGTAGATACGGGTGAGCGGTCGTTTTCAAAACTTAAAATTATATTAAAAACTATTTGAGATCCTCAATGAATTAGTGTGACCAACTAGCCCGAAAAATCCGGGACATGGCCCGAATTACGAAGTCGTGTCCCGGCGTCCCGTACCAGGCTTCCGGGCCATCCGAATTTTCAATGTTTTGGTAAAACTCTATTTTGAAATTTTTAATATTCTTCTTAGAATTCATATCAAACTGAATTGGTAGGACGAAAAAAAGTCGACAATTTCGAGAGTGTAATATTAAGATCAATGCTCGGTGTGAGGCTTATAGATAAAAAAAACAAATAAATGGATTACAAACAAAACCAAAGTAAAAGACGCAGGAGAACATGCTGCCAAATTAAAATAGAGCTTCGCAGGACACAATGCCCGACTGAAGGATAAAATATGGAATCATGAAATACAACAATGGAGACCGTGGTTAGGAAGAAGAAGCAAAGGAAGGCAACAATTGAGATGGGCTGATGACATAAAGAAGTTTGGAGGACACAACTGGAAACACGTGGCGCAAAATAGACAACACTGGATTGAATTGGGGGAGGCCTATGTCCAAAGTTGGATTACTGAAGGCTGATAAAGAAGAAGAATATTAATACCACATCCAAAACGCTGCATATCGTGGTATTTGTTATTATAGTTCTACAAAAACTCAAACTGTGAAATTTTTTTCGTTTCTGTATTTTAATTATCGTCATTATCATTACAAAATTATTGTGGCTTAACCCCATTAAAAAAATCATTGTCAAGATAAACATGTTTAATAAATAAAATGATGATATTATGAAAGTTCTATATTAAAAAAATGGCCCGATTTTCATTGAGAAGTCCCGGATTTCAGGTATTTTCTTCAGCCGTGTCCCGAATTTGACCAAATAGGAGTTCGTCACACTATCAATGAAGCAAGATAGACTTTCTGTCTTAGCAACGTTATCTATCGAGAAGTGTGTGCGACATTGTCAAAAAGTTTTCCGAAACGAAAGCCTGAAAAGTTCGTTTTTAGTTCTTTTATGTGTTTTATGCTATCTATTCATAGTTTATTTTAAAGTAATGCACGTTTAAATTGGGATATTAGGATGTACATAGAATGGACTTTGCATCATGGACACAGTTGAAATGTTCAAGTAAGTATGTATCTATTTACAAAATATTATTGTTATGTATCTCCTGCACATTTGTTTAAATACTATGTAGTACCTATGTTAAAACGTCTAAAGTGTTGGAAGAGGGGCGGCAAATATTAAGTTGCACACGGGCGGCCAACACTTTACCGGCGGCCCTGATTATACTTAACATATATTTCCAAACCTCAAACCTGTATGTGTATATTATTTTCATAAAGAGATTGTATAATCTTTGTGTGCAACATAAACATTCTAAAAATAATCTCAGAGGGAGCTTTCCGGCAACTCGCACTTTTCTGAGCGGTTATATAATGATAACCTTATTGCCGAGTTGTTCCCAGATAAGATTTGCAAATTGCTGAGCTATTTTTCTCGCACTTCATGCAAATTGTGGTCTGTTTGAATTCGGTCTCTTAAAACGGTTATCGAAGGTGGGTTTGGGAATTTGTAATAATGGAAAATGGGCCAGAAACAAATCTTTTCGGCAAATATCATTAAAATAATATTTACGTTTAGAATCTACTTATTGATATACTTGAAGTCGATTTATTTAATCAAGAGAATTCTTATTTTGTTCAACACGAGGTCAAGGACGAATAGGGGATTTATTTATTTCAAATTATTTATTAATATCTCGAGAACTAAAGGCAATAGAATCATGAAAATTGGAATGAAGGGGTTTTGAAGATTGATCTCTTTAATGAAAGTATTTTCATCTATTTGCTACTTCAGGTTATACCCGAAGTTGCTTATATCTTCGATTTTTTTAATGGGACACCCTGTATATTTTTACATTTGTGGATTCTCCTCGATGTCTTCTTTCTTAAAATATGACGTTTTGTAATGTTATATAAGGTAGTTTAAAAGATAATTACGTTTTTTTATTAATTTCGTAGCATCTTTCACACCCTGTAGAATTGTAGTATATTGACATCAAAAACTATCTTTATCTTCAAAATATTTTTAATAAAAATAGTTTACTATTGTTACAAATTATTAGTAAATGTTGAATTTTAGTAAGTATACAGGGTTGGTCGAAACTCGGATTGCGTATTTTCTGAATTATCTTAAATGAAACACCCTGTATTTTATGGTACTTTTTTATTTCTTAAGCATTCCCTATACCTAACTGCTTTAATTTGTGCTTGATTTTTAATCGCACCAACAATCTTAACTACGTAGGTATTTTGATAGATCAACAATTATTGGTAATTTTAAGGATCAGTCTAGATTAATATGTATTTATTTCCGAAAAATTATTTGTGATTGAATATTTTCACGGCCAACCTAATAAAATTTTACGTATTTTTTGTTGCAATTAATGTTTGGCTTGAATCACCAATAACTTACAAATTAAAGCAGTTAGGTATAGGGAATGCTTAAGAAATAAAAAAGTACCATAAAATATCATTTCATTACAATACTAAAATACAGGATGTTCTATTTAAGAAAACTCAGAAAATACTCATTCCGAGTTTCGACCAACCCTGCAAACTAAAATTAAAAATTTAGCTATACTAGCAGTAGACTATATTAAAAATCATTTGAACATAAATAGAGTTTTTGATGTCAAACTATTACAATTCTACAGGGTGTGAATGTTGCTACGAAATTAAGAAGAAGAAAACGTAATTATTTTTTAAACTACCCTGTATAACATTACAAAACCTCATATTTTAAGAAAGAAGACATCGAGGAAAATCCAAAAATGTAAAAATATACAGGGTGTCCCATTTAAAACAACGAAGTTATAAGCAACTTCCGGTATAACCGGAAGTAGCAAATAGATGAAAATAATTTCATTAAATAGATCACTCTTCAAAACCTTTTCATTAAAATTTTCATAATTATGTTGCCTTTAGTTCTCGAGATATTTCTAATAGGCCGCTTATCTGCCTCACCCTGTATACAGAGAGGTTCAAGATTATGGAATAAATTAATTTTTTTGAGAATACGCCACTGTGGAGAAAAAACCCGAGACAGGTCGATATTTATTTTTAAATTATGATTTTTTTACATACAGGGTAGAGCATTAATGTGACAAAGTCCAATTACTCGGTTGTCGTAAGAGATACGAAAAAAAGTTATTTAGGTTAAAGTTGGCGCACAGATAGGACCATAATTTAAAAATATTTTTAAATATACAGGGGCGTCCGTATTGACAGGTTAAAACAAACTTATGTTTTTTTAAATGGAACACCCTGTATATTTTTAGATTTTTGGATTCTCCTCAATATGTCCTTTCTTAAAATATGGGGTTTTGTAATATTGTACGAGGTAGTTTAAAAGGTAATTACGTTTTTTTGTTAATTTCGTAGCAACATGTACACCCTGTAGAATTGTAGTGATCTGACATCAAATTTTCGATTTATGTTCAAACGATTTTTAATATAGTCTTCTTCTTCTTAAAGTGCCGTCTCCTCAATGGAGGTTGGCTACTACAATTGCAAACTCTTCTCTGTCTTCAGCTGTTCAAAATTTAGCCCTGTCCATTGTCGGATGTTTCTGAGCCACGATAGTCTTTTCCTCCCTAGTCCGCTCCTACCTTCGATTTTTTCCTTTCACTATAAGTTGAGCATATTGGTACTTATTATTTCTCAGTATGTGGCCTAGGTATAATGTTTTTCTAACTTTCACTGTGTTGAAAAGTTCTCTTGCCTTGCATATTCTATGCAGCACTTCTTCGTTTGAGGTATGCGATGTCCATAAAATTTTGAGGATTCTTCGGTAGATCCACATCTCAAAGGCCTCCAACTTATTTAAGGTTGATGTTTTAAGGGTCCATGTCTCAACTGCATAGAGAAGAGTCGACCAGACGTAGCATTTGGATAAATGTAGTCGAATTTCGAGTTTTATTCGAGAATTACAAAGCAGCTTTTTGATTTTTTCGAAGGATTTTCTGGCCTCTTCTATTCTCAATCTTATTTCTAGATCAAGATTTAGGCTGCTATCGATCCAACATCCCAAGTACTTAGATCTATTGACTTATTCTAAAATATAGTCTACTATTGTTAAACATTAAAAGTATAGCAAAATGTTTAATTTTAGTAAACAGGGTGGGTCGAAACTCGGAATGAGTATTTTCTGAGTTTTCTTAAATGGAACACCCTACCCTGTATTTTAGTATTGTAATGAAATGATATTTTATGGTACTTTTTTATTTCTCAAGTATTCCCTATACCTAAGTGCTTTAATTTGTAGGTTATTCGTGATTCTTTAAGCCAAACATTAATTGCAACAAAAATTACGTGAAATTATGTTACGTGGCCGTGAAAATATTCAATCAAAAATAATGTTTCGAAAAGAAATACATCATAATCTAGCCTGATCCTTAGTTTATTAATATTGGATGAAATATCCAAATAAATTCGTAGTTAAGATTGCTGGTGCGCAAAATATTACTAAAAACATACAATATTCTACCTAGTCGACTATGACACTAAATTTGCTGAAAAATTTGACATATTATTTTTATAGTTCCAGTTGCTTAGTTACCATTAATAATATGCATTTTTCTAATGAGGGACTGATTAATAGGGTTTTTGTGCTAGTGGAGTATAACAAAAATGTGCTACTAGCAATAATAATATTTCATCAGAAATTCCCTGATAGACGATAACCGAGAAGAGAAACGTTTAAAAATATACTAGAACGGTTTCAACGGACTGGACACTTAGATTATGATACATTTGATCGAACAAAAACTACTGTAAATGAAGAAAACAGGAATTAAAATATAATCCTTAGTGTCACTGAGGATCTGCATATTAGTACAACCATTCTTACAATCTAAGTATCTAGTCTGTTGAAACCGTTTTAGTATATGTACTTTCAAAAGTTTCTTTTCTTGCTTGTCGTCTATCAGGGAATTGCTGATGATAAATTTTTATTGCAAGTAGCTCATTTTTGTTATAATCTCCTAGCAAAAAGTCATTTTAATCAGTTCCTTATTAGAAAAATTCATATTAGTAATGGTAACAAATCAACCGGAACTATATGAATATTATAATGTCAAATGTTTTTACACAAATTTTGTGTCATAGCCAACTTGGGAGAATTTTGTATGTTTGATTAATATTTTACGCACCAACAAACTTAACTAGGAATGTATTTGGATATCTCAACCAATATTAATAAATTAAGGATCAGGCTAGATTATTATGTATTTTTATTTCGAAAAATTATTTTTGATTGGATCTTTTCACGGCCACCTAATAAAATTTCACGTAAGTTTTGTTTGTGTTAGTACGTGTATTGCATCTATTGTTGATCTTCCTTTTCTAAAGCCCTGTTGGTATGGTCCTATAATTTTTTCTGGGTACTGATTTAGTCGGTTTCTTATAATTGTGGTCAATATCTTATACGTTGTATTTAGTAGCATAATTGCTCTGTAGTTGCAGCACTTAGTTGGATCTCCTTTCTTAAAGATTGGTGCGATATGTCCGTTTTTCCATTCTATGGGCATGCTTTCGTCCTTCCAAATTGTAACCATTAACTTGTGCATTCGCTTAGTGAGCTCCTCTCCTCCGTTAACGACCAGTTCGTTGTTGATTTCATCTGGCCCTGGCGTTTTGTTTAGTTTTAGTTGTTTTAATACCTTCATGAATTCCTGATAAGTAGGTGCGACTTCCTCTTCATCTCTGTTACCTCTTATATCCTCATCCTCTGAATCTGCCTTGTTGTTGTTTTTGTATAGGTCCGTGAAATGTTTTTCCCAATCTTTTTTGTTTATTTTTGTGACAGTTTCTTTGGTACCGTATTGTTGTTTTATGTATTCGAACAATTTCTTGTTGTGTTTATTATTCGTTTCTAATTCTTGCATTTGTTCAGAGATCCATGTGTTCTTCTTTCTTCTATAGAGTTTCAATGCTTCCTGTTTTTCTTTTCTATATTGGTCCAGTTGTTCCTGTTCGTCACTATGTAGCATTTGTTTCTTGCGAGATGCTTCAGTTGACTTTTTTGGTAACATTCCTCATCAAACAATTCTTTCGATTCTTTGTTTTTTTTGGAATCCTATTATTTGTTCTGCTGTCTCTATTATGCTGTTCTTTATGTTTCCATTCCTCTTCTATTTCTATGTTCTCGTACCTCCAGTTTCTGTTCCAGTTGTTTTGTATATTGTTGCTTTGTTTCTTGCGTTTTCAGTTTGGCTATATTCCATTTCCTCCTTTTTCTTTCGTTGTGATTATTTGCTTTGATTATTTTCATCTTAAGTTTTGCGAAAATTACTTTTTCCAAATATGCTAAAGCTTTTCTGCCTGTGATGCAACAGTATTGCTTCAATTGCAAACCTCACTGAATCGGTTATAAATTTCCAAACGATCTGAAGTATATTCGATATCAGGAAATTTAAAACGATATAATCAAATTCTAAATTTTCCTCAATAACATACTTTCGTTTAGCAGCAAACATTTTAGCCTTCGTCGAATTCTGAAAATCGATACAATCACATGTCTTTGGCTCACACAGACCTAATTTGATTTTTCGAATTTGTTATTCAAATCGCTGCGATTAGCTCAACTGCTGACAGCGAATTAAAAGACTTCTAGAACGAAGGGACGTAAATTAAATTAACTGGCTTTTAGGAGCGGATGGGATGGATGTCTTATGAAAATATTCACATGAGTTCGCTTTTATCGATTACAAGGAAACATTTTGTGTTGTTGTGGCCAAGAATAGAACCCATCAAGTAATATAAAAATTTTAATGGGCTCAAAATTGCTTTTATTATGTGCTATTTGTTATGTACACTTTACTTATGATAGGCTTATAATACTGTCCTTAACAGTACTTAAAACTGTTATTTAGTGTCTTGATGCAAACAGACCTTAGTCTAACCTATCTAAAAGCAGTACTGAACATCTATAGAAGTACTCAAAGCACGGTAAAAACAATACTTTCTCAAGGGTATTTACAGCAACGAAAGGTCTGAGACAAGGGTGTTGTCTTTCCCCTACCATATTCAAAATATTTATATACATGTATCCAAGAAGCACTGCACAAGTGGAGACAAAAATGTGCGGGAATGGGATTGAAGCTTAACAACCATTATCTGACAACGCTGTTCTTTGCAGATGATCAAATACTAATTGCAAGCTGTGAAGAAGATGCAGAGTATATGCTTAGAAAGCTCAAAGATGAATACGAAAAATGGGGGATGAGTATGAATATGTCAAAAACAGAATATGTATTGATGTGATCTTGATTATTGATATGAGATAATATTCTTATATGTCATTTAATTTAATCAATGCATTAATCATAATCTAATTAATTTACCAGATCACATATCAATATGTTTTCAATCTCAGGGCGAATTATAAAATTAATTACTTACTCTCGTGGCTTCTAAGTATTTCTCAATGGTTCCTAATCGGGATAGGAAAGAAAAGAGTAAAATAATACACGCATATGGGTTACAATTATAATCAAAATATTGTTTATTTTATTTAAATGGCAATCACTGCTTAATATTTGCTAGATCTTATTATTCTTAAACATAACATTTACAAATGGGAATCTTATTTCCTTTTGGTTTCCAATTGAAAGTTTTTATTAACATTTAACTATTAGGATTTATTAGCAATAATTCTATTTAAGTTTGATGAAGCTTTTCTGATATTATTTATTATGTTCTTCAATTTATAATGTGGTATTTAATACGAAAAACCCATACATTCATGTCCAAACAAATGAGACTGACCTTTTTCTGGTGAACTGAGAATGTCTTCACACAAGACCCGTTTCCTGCTATCCTTGGCTGCGATCAAAACCTCGTCCTGGCTTTCAGTAATGTTCTCCTTTGAAAACTAGCTCGTATAGCTCTCGTACCTGCTTCTGTCGTGATGCTGTATTCTACCTTTTTTCGAAACTGCAATCAGCTACCGGGACACTCTTGGCTCAAGGAGGTTCTTTTACTCTCAACCTGGCCTACCTCTCGTTCCACGATAGATACTCCACACTCACGGAACTACACCGGCTTTCTCACTCTCCGTACACTACCGTCTACTACTGGACTTCACTTCTCGACAGCTCAAAACATTCTGATCTCTATTTTTTTTATTCATTCTCCTACTTTCTAAATATCCCTTCCAGATTCACAAATCAACCTTCCACCACCAACTCTCATTCGCAGTATTCCTCAAAACCAATTTTTAATCTTTCTAAATATGCTTAATGGATTTCCAAAAAAAATAGTTAATTCCCATTCTAAAATTACTTTCTACTATTTACAAAATTTAATGACCTATTATCTACTTCAACTGAGTCTTATTTAGCATAGG
This sequence comes from Diabrotica virgifera virgifera, assembly GCF_917563875.1. NCBI lineage: Eukaryota > Metazoa > Arthropoda > Insecta > Coleoptera > Chrysomelidae > Diabrotica > Diabrotica virgifera. Next base: position 127,793,308 of record NC_065452.1, read on the forward strand.
CTAATGATCGAACCTTCCGCGAACAACGATAATGGTACGCGTCATTCACTTTGTTTATTCTAAACGCATTGTCCCGAGTTTCGTTTAATCACTTCTTAAAATTAAATATAACAATTTGTTGTATACAGGTCGTTCTAAATTTATATGCCCGTGGTTGAGAAAATTGAAAATATTTTATATTAAATTGAATTCTGCTTATAATTATCAAAATTTAATTTTCAGATCAAATAGAAATATAACAGTATATGCGAATAGCCAGTGAAGACAAAGACCCGGATTTGGAAATTAGACAAATGAAAAGGTGCACGAATACAAATATTTGGGAAGTATTATCTGCAGTAAAAGAACAACGGAATGAGATATCGTGCAACAAGGCAGAAAGAGTGTTCAAATTCTGAATTCGATACTTTGGTCCAACAGAGCTACCTTGAAAATTAAAATGACAATCTACAAAGTAATTGTAGAGTTCATTCTTACATATGGAGCAGAATGTTGGCAATAGGAAAGAAAAAAGTTGACACGGTTGAAATGGACTACCTGAGAAGAGCTTATCGTATATCAAGAGCAGAACGTATAACTAATTCTGAAATTAGAAGAAAAACAGAATAGACTACATAAAACTTCGGAAAGAACAGAAACTAGACAGTTAATATGGTACGGACACGTGTAGCGGATGGACGACATCAGATGGCCAAAAAGAGCTATGGAATATAATCCAAGTAATAGAAGGAAACGAGGAAGACCAGCCAAGTCTTGGATACAAGGTGTTATGGAAACCATGAAAGACTGATGAGCCACTAATGAAGATACCTGGAGAGACAGAAAAAGATGGCGATCGAAATGCGGGAAGAAGCAGAAGCTGTAGGACCCCCGCATAATGTTTTTGGATATATTCCTTAACATGTCAAATTGGAATGTAAGTTTACTTTTGTAAAATAAATATACCAAGCATTGTTAAACATAAATAATTTTCATGTGCCTACACCTTCCAAATGGAGTAAGAATTTTATTTTAATAATCGATAATAATCCAATAATAACGTTATTACGCAAACGTTGGTTTTCAAAATACCCTATTATTATTAATCTATGGAAATAACCTCAAAAATCAGAAAACAAATTTTAAGCAAAGGCTTAAACTAACTCCCGCGCGAGCTTAAAATTATTTGGTTTAAGCCTATGCTTAAGCCTCAAATTGAAGTGGAAATACAGGCTTCTGAGCTTAAGCTCAGGCTTAAAGTAAGCTTTGGCTTAAGTGAGGTTGGAAATACCGGCCCTTGTATATTTTCTATTAGTTAAGGTGACACATTTTAAAAAAGTTTGTATACGATATTCGATATTACTGTAGGCGTCGCAACGCAGGAATGTTATGTTATGATTAGAAGACGACTATTCTCAAAACCTGGACAATTAATTTCAGAGCGAAGAAGTGGGCTGCTGGGAAAGAATGTAGAACATATTTTATTTTTACATTATAATATATAATGACCTCTGAGTACATGTCAAATGTGTGAAGTGTTTTTTAACGGATATTTTGATTCGCTATGTATGTTTATGGTATTATTCGTAATGCTTATAAATCCAATTTTCAAAAAAAATTTACAATTTTTTTTGTTTCTCATAGAGTCTACTCTAAGAATATAGCCGAACTTATATACAGTACAACCTGCCATATCCGGACCTGTCATATCCGGACCTCCCCATATCCGGATGGTTCTGCCGTCCTCGTCAACCGAAATCTACCGATAAAGGCAGTCCTGCTGTTGGACAACGTCCCTCTCATCCGGACCCAAAAGAATTAAAAGATGGCGAAATAAAGTGTCTTTTTTGCCCTCAAATGTGATATCCCTCTGTCAACCTATGGATCAAGGTATTATAGAATCTATAAAAGGTGTCTTATTGTTAAAGTTATTGACGGCGTTGATTACTGGAATGTATGAAGGAGAAAACGTTTTAATGACTAGAAAATTACTTACTTACTTACTAGCCAACGCCCACCCTTGGCATGTTAGCCATTTGGCGGCGCGCTGACCAGTATAGACGAGCCGTTTCTCGTAGGCGATCTTCATCCTCCTCGGGTGGGTCTGTTATCAGGGCTGGGCACTCTGGGAGGTGAGCAGCATCCATCTGGGGCTGATTACATAGTGGACAGTTGTCATTTTCACGGACGCCGATGCGATGTAGATGGGAGGCCAGGTAGTCATGCCCCGTAGTTGTTCTGAACGCGGCTACACTGATGGGTCTCGGCAAGTTGTGAGGGATTGGTGACTCTATTAGGTGGGCCCAAGATTTTCCAGCACCGGCTTGTATTTGCTGGTCTTTTATCTTCGCTTTGATTCCTCTTTTAATGGTGGACTTTGCTGATGTGTACGATTGGAAGCTAGGGGGATGTGGAAGAGTAGTGCCTTCTTTTGCAAGTTCATCCGCCGCTTCATTCCCTTCAACACCGACATGACTAGGGATCCATTGTAAAGTAATCAGCCACCCTTTTTCCAGCAAGTTCGATAGTTGGACGCGGCAAGATATTGTTTGGGCACAGTCGGTATATCGATTTGTCGACAGGGCGAGGATTGCGGCTTGACAGTCGATGAAGAAGGCAACTTTTTGGGGGTGTTGGAGATTCTCGAGACTTTTAGCGGCTTCGTGTATAGCAGCAATTTCGCCATCATAGTTGGTGAGAGGGGCACCCACAGCTATGGAGCCTTTGGAGAACGTTGAGACATATCCTGCTCCTGTTCTTCCCGAGTCCGGCATCGAGGAGCCATCGCAGTAGATGCGGAGCCACTCATGCGCTGGGTAATTGGTGTGTATCGTCTCTAGGGCGGCTTTCCTTAGGACAATGTCTGACGATAAGTGCTTCGGGTCGTTATGGTTTTCAAGACGCAATTCTGTGTTTGGTAGACAGCGGGCGAGTGTAGTTTGCGCTGGGAAGGGGGCGGCTTTCGACAGGTCAATGTGGTATTTTTCCATGATTTGATTTGCTACTGTAAGCGGAGTGGTTTGTGTTTTAAGACGTGAGGCTGCTTGTCTATATTCGTCCCATTTTTGTGGAAGTATTCGTCTTTGCCTTTCCCAGAAGGTTAACGCGTGTTGCTCTCTGCGGCATTGTATTGGTTCAATACCGGTCTGGGCTTCCATTGATGTAATCGGTGTTGATTTTGGAGCACCGGTGATGACGCGAAGGGCAGTGTTCTGGGCGACTTCATGCTTGGAGGTGGTGTTTGTACTCGCAGTTATTGTAGCTTCACTCCCATATTCTAGTATCGGCCGGACATAGGTTTTGTATGTTGCTACCAAGACATCTTGCGTGGCGCCCCATTTTGTTGCTGTGAGACGTTTGAGCAGTCGACATCTCTTTGTGGCTTTCTCTGCAATGTCGTCGATTTGAGGTTTCCACGTCATTTTCTATGATGACTAGAAAATAAATGGTCTTGATATCCGGATTTTTTCATATCCGGATCGGTCTGTCGCCACATTGATCCGGATATGACAGGTTTTACTGTACTCCCTAAAACGACCCTCAGTTCTAACTGCAAGACGCAAGAGTCTCGCAGGCTTAGTCTTGTTCTTGCTCAAGTCTGGCACGGTAAGTCTTGTTCTTGGTCTTGCTAAAATTAGGCGGTCTTGGTCTTGCAAAAACGCAAGAACAAGACCAAGACTGCAAGACCAAGACCGATTTTGGGCAACACTAAAAGAAGCCACAACAACAATTAAAGTATACGAAGGAACACAATCAATTCAAATAAATAGAGGCGTAAGACAGGGTAACACAATATCACCGAAACTTTCCAATCAGTCTCTGGAAGATATCTTTAAAAGATTAGAATGGGAAGAAAAAGGTATACAAATTTGTCGACAACGCTTGAACCACCTAAGGTACGCCGATGACATCGTATTGATAACCGATAAAAAAAAATTGTTTGAAATGATGAAAGAACTGGACATAGAAGTCGGAAAGACAGGCCTTAATATGAATTACAGCAAGACCAAAATCATAACAAATACAGATGAGGACATCACAATGAGGATAGGACAAGATGAAATAGAACAAGTTCACGATTATATAAATATCTGGATCAAATTAAAAAACTTAACAAGGAAAACCAAACAGCAGAGATCAAAAGACGAGTTAGACTGGCATGGGCAGCATTTGGAAAACTAAGCTACATCCTTAAAAACAAAAGATATCCACAACATCTTAAGACCAAGGTATACAATCAATGCGTACTCCCTGTTCTCACTTACGGTTCCCAAACGTGGACGTTTACGAAAGCAAACATGAACAAGATCATAAAAACGCAGATCAATGGAAAGGCAAATGTTGCACATAAGACTAATGGATAAAAAGAGAAACGAGTGGATAAGAGAGAAAACCAAAGTTAGGGATGTTAGACAAGAAGTTGCAAAGTTGAAATGGAGATTTTGGCGGACGCTATAAGACAAAAAGAAGACCGATGGAACAAAATTCTCATAAATTGGAGACAGTGGGAATATAAACGAAGCAGAGGAAGGCCACAAATGAGATGGGCAGATGATGTCAAGAAGCACGTGGGCTCTAGGCGAATAACTGTAGCGACAGACAGAGAAGAATGGAAAAGGATTGGGGAGGCCTATGTCCAAAGATGGACCGAAGAAGGCTAATTAGATAGATAGATAGATTTAAGTACCTGGGATGTTGGATCGATAGCAGCCTATATCCTGATCTAGAAATAAGATCGAGAATAGAACAGGCCAGAAAATCTTTCGAAAAAATCAAAAAAATACTTTGTGATTCTCGAATAAAACTTGAAATTCGACTACGTTTATCAAAATGGTCTGGTCGATTATTCTCTATGCAGTTGAGAGACATGGACCCTTAAAACATGAACCGTAAATAAATTGGAGACCTTTGAAATATGGATCTACCGGAGAATCCTCAAAATTTAGTGGTCATCGTATACCTCAAACGAAGAAGTGCTGCATAGAACAGGCAAGGAAAGAGAACTTTTTAACAAAGTGAAAGTTAGAAAAACATCATACCTAGGCCGCATACTGAGAAATACAGTAAAACCTGCCATATCCGGATCAATGTGGCGACAGACCGATCCGGATATGAAAAAATCCGGATAGCAAGACCACTTCTTTTATAGTCTCTGAAACGTTTTCTCCTTCATACATTCCAGTAATCAACGCTGTGAATAAATTTCGTCGATAGACACGTTTTATAGATTCTATAATACCTTGATTTATAGGCTTACAGAGGGATGCCACATTTGGGGGCAAAAAAGACACTTTATTTCGCCATCTTTTAGTTCTTTTGGGTAGGGATGAGAGGGTGAGTTACGCCTATTTCATACTTTACGACTTTAGTCGCCACGAAAAACGGTCGTACGACCGTTTGTCGTGCTCATCGGACTTTCACACTTTACGACAGTATTCATCTTATTGTCGTAGAGAGCACAGGGCGTAAAATGAATCGGGCAAAAATTTTGGCTTTATGGTTAATTTATCGCCGTAAAAAAAGACAGAGATGTAATCGCCTACATTGGGTGCATCCAATCAATGGAAGAAGGGAAGAAGTAGGTTTATATCATACACTTTTTGGAGATTTAAGAAATGACCAAAATAATTTTTTAAATTGTTTCCGCATGTCAGTGACAAAGAGTTCCTCGCCCTTCTTATATACTGGTAGTATTACATTGTTTTCCCAATCTTTTGGGATCCTTTTCTACTTCCATGCATCTTTGCATATTGTCCACAGCCAGTCTTTCCCTTTCTCTCCTAAGTGTTTGATCATTTCTGGTGCAATTTCATTCTCCCCTGGAGCTTTACCTATATTTAATTTTCGTATCGCTTCTAACAGTTCTTCTCTTGAAATATCTCTTAATTGTTCCCCCATGTCATTTGTTTCTCTTAGCCTTTCTTGCAGTGTACTTCCAAATTTTTCTTCATACAAGTTATCAAAATACAAAACATTAAATTACATAAATTTTGTTTTTGTTCGCTTTGATCATTTTTGGCGATCCCAGATTATTAAACTAAATGCTTGCTTTAAGCATTGTTGTCCCAGTTCAGTACGAATATGTTGTATAAAAAAGATATACCTATTTTCTTAATAAATACAATTTAATTAGTGAACAATCATTATTGTTATAGGACTCAATTTTCATCTTTCAATATGTGTAAAAGATCTTCTAAAAAACTGATTTTAGATTATTATATTATTTAGATATGATATAATGCCCTAGGGCGTTATTTTTGAAAAATACCACCCTAGGGTATTAAATTTAAATAGCTAGTTAAATACTGTCAAGTTGACAAATAACAACCTAAGTAAAACTATCGTTACCACAATTACATTACGAATATTGCTGGTAAATGTACTTATTTGAAAACTAATTAATTCAAAATTCATTCAAATTTTTTGCATAAGTATAAAGAATAATTTAGTCGGACATTAAACGTTGAAGGCACCACGGGTATTATAGATAATATCGCTTTCGGTCAACGTATATCCCTCGGGCCAAAGGCCCTTGGTATATACACCATTGACCTCAAGCGTTACTATCCTTATAATACCCTTGGTGCCTTAATAACTATAATATACCGATTATATATATATATATATATATATATATATATATATATATATATATATATATATATATATATATATATCTATACATATTTAATACATACCGATATCTATACATATTTAAATATGTAATCATTAATAAAACACGAATATACAGGGTGTCCCGAAAAGATTGGTCATAAATTATACCACAGATTCTGGGGTCAAAAATAGGTTGATTGAACCTCACTTACCTATATACAATAGTGCACACAAAAAAAACTACAGCCCTTTGAAGTTACAAAATGAAAATCAATTTTTTTTTCATATATTATCGAAAACTCTTAGAGATTTTTCATTGAAATGGACATGTGGTATTCTTATGAGAGCAGCATCTTAAATAAAAATTAAAGTAAAATTTGTGTACCCCATAAAAATTTTATGGTGGTTTTGTTCCCTTAAACCCCCCAAACTTTTGTGTACGTTCCAATTTAATTATTAGTGTGGCACCATTAGTTAAACACACTGTTTTTAAAACATTTTTGACTCTTAGGACTTTTTCGATAAGCCAGTGTTTATCGAGATATTTTGAATATTTATCGAATCCATCACATATTTGTATATAGTTAAGTACGATTATAGAGACCTGCTAATAATCTGAAAATGTATTTATAATTTACATTTTTAGGTCTATTTTGAAAAAGAAGCCACATTTCGATAAAAGTTGACTTATCAAAAAAAGATTAAGAGGCAAAAAAGTTTTAAAAGCACTGTTTAACTAATGGTACCACAATAATAGTTTAATTGGAACGTACACAAACATTTGGGGGGTTTAAAGGAACAAAACTCCCATAAAATTTTTATGTAAATATATTAAAAAAGAAGCCGCATCTCGATAAAAACTCGCTTATTGAAAAAATACTAAGAGACAAAAAAGTTTTAAAAACGTTGTGTTTAACTAATGGTACCACAATAATGAATTAATTGGAACGTACACAAAAGTTTGGGGGGTTTAAGGGATCAAAACCCCCATAAAATTTTTATGGGGTGGACAAATTTCACTATAATTTTGTTTTAAGATTATTCTGCCATAGGAATGATACATGTCCATTTTCAATAAAAAATCTTTAATAGTTTTCGATATATTGAAAAAAATCGATTTTCATTTTGTAACTTCAAAGGGCTGTAACTTTTTTTATGAGCACATTTGTACTAAGGTAAGTTAGGTTCAATCGAACTATTTTTGACTCCAGAATGTGTGGTATAATTTATGACCAATCTTTTCGGGACACCGTGTCAATACGTTTATGTCAATGGACACTAAACTGTGCTATAAAAGAATCTTTAAAGTATTAAGGCAGGTTTACATGTATCCAGTAACTGGCGCCAGTCGCACTGGAACGACAGTGCTAGCATGGTAGTGGCATCATGTAAACGCTTTTTTGCTCCAGTCCAGCGCTGTCTGCCAGCGGTGTCTCAAATAGAAACTGGTCTATTTTTCATGCCAGTGGCCCTCGTCCGCGTCCCCTTTAACCCCGTGCCAGTGGTTGTAGACACGTGTAAACATATCGTTCCAGTCGCTGGCGCTGTCGTACCTGTGACTTTAGTGGCAGTATTAGGATTTTTAATAAGAGTGCCAGTGAGACTGGCGCCAGTTACTGGATACGTTTAAACGTTACTTTAACAAGAAATTTTAGATATACAATAAAACCGAGTGTGAAACCGTGGAAACAACTAAATATAAGTCGTGTGAACCAAGTAAAAATTGACAGGTTACGTCTGGGTCATACAAGACTAACTCATTCTTACCTTTTTAACAGAGTCAATCCTCCTAAGTGTGAGTTCTGTAATAAAGTCCTAACTGTGTATCACATACTAACGGAGTGTAACAAACACAACAACATAAGAACTAACCATAACCTTACGACTAACCTCTCTATTTTAAAAGAAAACTGTAATCCGGTAAATGTTATAAACTTTTTGAAGAATGTAGGTCTATTTCATTTGTTGTAATTGTAATGTAAAAATATTTCTAAATTATGTAATGTAATATTTCGCTAATAACTCTTAGTAGTTAATGCGAATAAATAAATAAATTTTTTTTAGATATTCCCGACTAAACATTTATGAATTAATTTTTATAATAAGGTCCATTGATAATAATGCATTTTATAATAGGGTCTATTCCTCGGCACTTTGTCAAAGTCATAAACACTGTTAAATCTTAAAAAATTTTGTCCGCACAATAAAATTATACCAACCACATGCTTACCTATGCATTGTATCTATGTAGGTCAAAATTCCCCATCTATATTGTCTGCCATTATGTACGTGCAACTGGATTCACTGGTACTACACGACTAACTGTCGTTAAGTATGGAAGCACTGATTTATGCCCGTGGTTCACTGATAGAACGGCACGACACGACCGTCGTCCATTTCAGTGACATTGGACGACAGCCGAAGAGCAACGGCATGACAGTTAGTCGTGGTCGTCCTGTGTGAAAGGTTTCATATATTGCTGTATTGGACTAATGGAATGTACGACCAACTGTCGTTACGACCGAAGTCGTAAAGTATGAAAGGGGCGTTATCTAACAGCAGGACTGACTATAGGTAGATTTCGGTCGATGCGGACAGCAGAACCATCCGGATATGGGGAGGTCCGGATGTGGCAGGTTGTACTGTATTAAGAACCATTATGCTCAACCTATAGTGACAGGAATGATTGAGGGAAAGAGAGGACTAGGAAGTAAAAGACCTTTCGTGGCTAAGAAACATCCGACAATGGACAGGGCCAGGGCCCCCGCAAGGCTGAACGGCGCCCGCGTGCGGCATATATTTTAGCGCCCCTTAAATCTACCATTATCCACTTATGAAATAAATCTATATTTTTTATTTTTTACTTGTAATAAAACAACAGAAATTGTAGGAACTCAAATTTTATTTTTCTTGTAACTGATTTGTTGATGAACGCAAATAAAAAAATATGAAAAAAAATAAGAAACGCTTTTCTTTAGTTACCAAAATTAAAAATAGTATAAAAAAAATCAACCAAAAAGCAAAAAATAAAAAAATTAAAAAAATCTAACACATTCGTCAAAGAAAAGCGTGGCGCGTCTTCATCGAATAAACGGTTTTCGCCCTACGCTTTTCTTTAACGAATGTGTTAGATTTTTTTTATTTTTTTTATTTTTTGCTTTTTGGTTGATTTTTTTTATACTATTTTTAATTTTAGTCACTCGTAACTAAAGAAAAGCGTTTCTTAAAATTTTTTTTTATTTTTTACTTTTCAGTCTTACGCTTTTCAAACGTTAAAAATATATCGTCATGTTTATTAAAATACATGTATAAAACATAAAATATGATATACAAACATGAAAAGTAGTCGGAATCGGCAAAAAATTTGAAACTTTATTGTTTATTTATGAAGCATAGCGTAAACAATTAACGTAAAAAGTGAAATTATGTATAGTTCATATCATAAGCTATAATCCGTAAAAGTTTCAAGTTTTTACATTGTAAAAAACGAGAGAATTTAAGCATTTTCCATTAAAATCGTTTTTTTATTTAAACAATTAATAAATATAAAAAAAATGTTATTGACTATTCGTGAATTGTTCCCTCGAATGCATATGCCTGCAAATTTTCATTAATTTGCATTGGAGTAAAGGCAATTAAATTAACGTCCAAAGATTTGACGCAAACTATTGAATTAAATAAAAGCGTTTAAAAAACAAGTAAAACAATATACCTAATTAGTTAAATCTGGAAATCCATACCTTAAATCTAAATTGAATTAAATGGGTGTGTTTCTAGATTTGACTGCAGCAAATTCTTTTATAATATCTTCAAAGTCAATTTTATTGACGAGCTTTTGCTATATAGCTAAATATTGCCAAATTAGATAATCATTCCTCTAGCATAGTAGACCTCAAATAATTTTTAATTAACTTTAATTTTGAAAAGGATCCCTCACCAGAAGCCACAGACACAGTTAAAGTGAGGAGTGTTATTAATGAAATTGTGATATTTGGCAAAGACTGATGAAGTTAGATATTTTCATATATTGAAGATTATTAAGAGGAAATTTGATGAGTCAGGTAATAAAAATAATTTTAAAGCTTTTATCTCACTAAATAAATCAGTTGCATCAATATCCGCCCCCGATTTTACTGGATCCGTTAGCTTTTGCTGAAGAACAAGACAGTTTTTTAAAATATCATGGTCACTCAATGTAAAAATATCACTAAAAAACCAAAAACATTATCATAACCAGACATCATAGATATTATTACCAGATCTACTATTTAACGAACTTAGCGCCCGGGAGGTATTAGATAGAAGTTCAGCCACGATTCTCTGAGTCCTGCCATATGCAATACTATTGGAGGTGGTACTTACAATTTGTCGAAAATCCACGGGTTTCCTGTGACATTTTCCTGTGAACATTAGATTTTCCATGAAAAAAAATGGGGTGCAATGAATTTCTGAGTCCTGCCATATCCATAGAATAACAGGATACTATCGATTTTATGAAGAACATTTTTTGGACAGAAGGGTTGCAATTCTATGGATATGAAGGGACTTAGAAATTCTTTGCAATGCCCCTTTTTTCATGCAAAATCTAATTTTCACAGGAAAATGTCACAGGAAAGCCATGGATTTTTCCACAAATTGTAAGTACCACCTCCAGTAGTATTGCATAGGGCAGGACTCAGAAATTCGTTGCTGAACTTTTATCTAATATCTCCCGGTCTATTGATCAATTATTCTAGTACTGTCTACTTTCTATGCTAAAGTTATCATTATCTGCTATATCTAAAAGATTCTCACAAATTTTCATTGTATGAAATTTGAATGGATTTATAACTTCTATCCTATTCGAACATCTTGTATCACTTTGGGGTTTTAGATTTATCCCAGGAACATGTACTTTTATAATATCCCATCTTTTTGTGGAGGAAGAGAAAAATACGTAAAGTTCTTGTAAAATATTAAAAAAGTTTACTATTGTATTTGACACTTTATATTCTGCATCATTTACTACTAAATTTAAGCTATTTGCAGAGCGTGGAACAAAAAAGCTCGAGGGTTATCCTACCCTTATCATACACGCATATAGGCAACGTTATCATACCCATTACCTCTCATGTCTCTTGTATTTAAATTTTGTAATTTTACTACAAAATTAAATAGTGATTCCTCTGTAGTGTCTAGTAAATAGAAAGCTAAAAAACTCTCTTTTATTTGAACTTTTTTAGAATAACACAATATTTCATTTTTGGGATTTTGCTACGTGTTCATAAAAAAATTATAATTCAAATTGTCTAAAAAAATGATTACCTCATTTGAAATAAATATTTCGTATTAACCAAACCTTAGGTTTGACGCCCTTTTGTGGTTGCGCCCGCGTGCGTCACACGCGTTGCACGCCCGGTTACGGGGGCCCTGGACAGGGCTAACTTGTGAACAGCTAATAAGAACAGCTGAGGACAGAGAAGAGTTTGCAGTTATAGTAGCCAACCTCCATTGGAGGAGAGGGCACTTTAAGAAGAAAAGTGGGGGTAGCCCCTCGGCATACCGGGCAAACATTTTTATTGCAAATATTCCCTTTAGTAATTAAAATAGATATTTGAAAATATCATATTTTGAAATCCTTGTCGCCCGAGACTCGATTTAAAAAAAAAGATCAAAATCGGATGACAGGAAGACGAGAAAATGCAATTTTTGGAGTGAGTTGTGATTTTGAATTCGCCGATTCACTTTTTGCTCGGCGCGCCGAGGGCGCCGCCCTCCCCCATTTCTTCCCCCACCACCATCACTTAAAAAATTCCCTAGCCCTAGCCTCTCCTAGTTGACCTAATTCAATTTTTTCAAAGTGCGTTTGAAACCTTGAGTCTTTCTTTATAAAAATATTTCGACTATAAGTGCGTATTTTGAGCCTACTTTTGCCGCACATAAGGGTCATATTGTCATATTACCCGTATGCGCGCCAATGGTGAATATTAAATATGTAGTGCGTTATTTTCTTGGAGAAGTGTATATTTATTTAAAATAAACAGTTTCTTTAGTTTATTTGTCTATTTAATACTTCCTATCTATCTGTATTCGCTATTTTGATATTTTAAGTGCAAACTCTTGTAGGTACTCAAATCCATCCAAAACATCGTTAATTGTAAATAAGATATACCAGGTGACTAAAATTATATAAAAATACATAGGTCAAATGTGTAGGTACATTACATGTAAAATTGAAAAAAAAAACTCTAACAAGAAGTAAAACCACTTCTATGTAAATTGGTATATTTATTAAAACTTAAAAAATCCCAATGGATTGAATAAAATATGTCCAATTCAAAACGTTTTCAGACCTATCGGTCCATCATCAGTGAATGTGCATACTTGCTAAATAGCTCCAGAACCAAACAATGGTTGAGTTTAAAATTCAATTTACATTATTTAAAAATAATATTAAACAGGCTAAACGCCGATGTTAAAGGATATAGCCTATGGGAACATGGTGAAACCCTACCAAAACCTTAATCAACCATCTTAGGCCAACTTTGACTATAAAGTTGGCCTAAGATGGTTGATTGAGGTTTTGGTAGGGTTTCACCATGTTCCCATAGGCTATATCCTTTAACATCGGCGTTTAGCCTGTTTAATATTATTTTTAAATAATGTAAATTGAATTTTAAACTCAACCATTGTTTGGTTCTGGAGCTATTTAGCAAGTATGCACATTCACTGATGATAGACCGATAGGTCTGAAAACGTTCTGAATTGGACATATTTTATTCAATCCATTGGGATTTTTTAAGTTTTAATAAATATACCAATTTACATAGAAGTGGTTTTACTTCTTGTTAGAGTTTTTTAACTATATGGTATACAGCCAACCTAGGGAACTTCCCTTTTAGTTTGAAAAAAAAAACTTTTACATTCGATAATTTTTTTGTTGAAGTTATACTTCTTTAGGCACGAGGGTAAATTTTTATTTTTACTGGGCGCATGCGCATGCTCAGAGTATGGTATGAAACGTTATACGGAATCTGATTGGGTGTTAAAATCATCTGTCAATAATTGTTCAAATGGAGATTCTGGATAAACAAAATGTTGTGTATATTAGTTTTTATTGTTGTGAGGACAGAGACAAAAAGCAAGTTTATAATTATTGTAGTGACTTTTTAAATAGTTTTTAAAAGCAACAGGTACGTACCTTATTTTAAATGTTTCAGTATTGTAATAAATCTCCATCTAATATATTGCTTTTTTAGTCTATATTTTGTCGTATTTTAATTCCACAAGAATCAAACTTATTTGATTAAACTAACAGAATAAGCAACAAACTGTAAAAAAAATTTAAAACGTTTAGTAGCTAGGTAAAGCTTCCCACGTCATTCACAATGTCTCGGTAGTTAAATTCTGCGTGGGGTGAGTTCAAAATAATCTAAACGTGAACCTAGATGCAGGTTCAATTCCCAATGGAAATTTTTATTTTTTTTACACATTTTATGATTGTAAGTATATTTATTTTTTTTTTTTCAGAAAATACGTATTTAGTTAAAATTTTCTCAACAATTGTTCAGAAATAATATCTTTGGTTTCATTTTTCAATGTGTTTGCGTGTGTTTTATTCTTTTAATTTTTCGTATTGTTTTAATAAAAATTTTTGGAAAGTAGTAAGTATTAAAATTGGTTTAATAATAGAAGTATCACTTCTTACGTGCGTACAAAGTACACACACATTCTTTTTTATTGGGGCAATATCTCTCGAGTTAGGGAGTTAAGGAGGAATATTTTATTTAAGTGTTTTGGGTTAAATCTTCGTATTTTGTGCTAAGGTTTCTCCACTTACGACATGGACAATAATTGTAAATGAAACAGCCTGTATACTTATTTTGTTTTTTTTTTCTAGTTTCCTAGTTTCCGTCAAGTCTACATTTAAATAGGTATGAGATTTTAAAAACTTTTCAGTCCAACGAAAACTGCTTGTTTGATTTGTGTCTCTATTCTATAATTACCTTTTTTGTTTATGCCATATCTGAACGTATGAAATTCTATAAGCGTTCACTCCTATTATATAACAATGAAGTTGATATCATTCAGAACACGAGCACATTTCCCGACATCAAAAACATCTGTATAAACACAGTTTTTTTTTAAGTTTCGCAATGTTTACAAAAAACACCGAATTGGAAAAGGAAGAACAATGAAGTTGATATCATTCAGAACACGAGCACATTTCCCGACATCAAAAACATCTGTAAACACAGTTTTTTTTAAGTTTCGCAATGTTTACAAAAAACACCGAATTGGAAAAGGAAGTACCATCAGCCCGCGCTACACAATACCTGGAATTTTGCAACAAATTCAACGAACCAATCGTACACTGACTGCATACAAAAACCACTGACTTATCACAGATAAAAGTTGAGATAAAAGTTAAAGTAACAACAAAGTTATTAGCGGACCGGTAAAAATTAGGTAGATACACATGATGCTATTCTTTGTACTTAGCACACTGTAATAAAATTCGTTATTTTACGAATTTCCACCGGCGGTAGATGGTACCTGTTTATTTATTTGGAAAAAACCTAAAAATAGCCCGATACGCTTCAATGAAAATTTGCTTAAATTGTCTGGTGAAGTTATGTGAATTTTATATACGAGGTTTATACAATATAATATAAGGTATACCAGGTTCACAATTTGTAGTGCCTAGCCACTTGAAAATTCTGTTGAAAATTATCCATGCCAGAATACACTCTAAACTGGAGCTGCAGGGCCCCCGTAAGGACTACTGACGCCTGTGTGCAAAAAAGGATTTTGACGCCCCCCAAGGCATTTTGGATCATGTTTTTGTATTTATTTTTTTGAAGGTAGATAGGTGGGTAGGTGCTTGAAATATAGCAAAAACTGATCTTTAGAAGTCAGACTAAAATATCAAAATCAAACAAACAGAATGAAATCATAAAAAAATAACTTAAAATAAATTCTTGTTCACACCCATTTTAAATCATTGACTTATGGGGTACTTAATGGGGTACAGACACGTTGTTTATAAAATACTAGAAAATAACCCAAAACTAAAGATCACATCTTTTCAGGAGCAAATAACAGAAATATTGCCCAATCTCTACATATATTAAGTACTACTTTCTACTTATGTTAGATATTTTAAAAAATATGCAGATAATTCTGATAAAAAATACCTAGGTAGGTAACTTCTTTATAAAATCAAAAATTGTAGCTAGATACAATAGAAAAATAAAAAATAGCTATTGTAGTAGAGATATTTTTCGAGACTTTGCTGTTGCAAATTTATTAATTACATCGCTAAAATTTATACCATCAAAAATTTCTTGTTCAATTTCTAATATTGCTAGCCCAGACAATCTTTCTTGAAGCGTTGTCGATCTTAAATAATTTTTAATGATTTTTAACTTTGAAAAAGATTGCTCTCCAGAAACTACAGATACAGGCAATGTCAAAAGAATTATTTGGCAAACAAATCATTGGGTCTATATCCTTATTATTCTGATCTGTCAGTCGTTCTCCAAGAACAGAACATTTTAAAAGATCGCTGTCACTTAATTTGAACATGTCGCTAAAAAATCCGAAAATATATTATATCATACTCATTTAATTAGTCAAAACGGTTTTTTAGAGATCTTAAAGTTCGATCTATAATTTTTAAGAAAAAAACGAATTTTAATGGCGGTTTTTGGATAATGAGCGGTCTCATCTCGGTGTTCATAATCAAACAGTTTTGGTTTAAATTTCCCCCTGACCGTTGGTAACGGTGGAAAGTCTTCTTCAATTTCGAAAGAGAGACTTGTAACCTAGTTCTTTGGCTTGTACAAGAATTTCTTGAAATGATTGGTCAGATCTATATTGCTGGAAGTGATCAACTAATTTTTTAGCTAGATTGGCAAACTTTAATATTAATTGTAGCACTTTGCATTTGGTTGCTGACAATATTTATGTGGAATAAAACGTCATGCCAAATAATAATTCCACAAATAAATTAAAAATTTTGTACACATGTTAAGAGGGAACTCGCTGTATACAGGGTGTCCAGAAACTCTACCGACAAACGAAGACAGGAGATTCCTCAGATAATTTTAAGACAATTTAACCCAATTCGCCTAGTTCGAAAATGCTTCTGAAGGGAGCTAGAGCTCTTTGAAGATGGTGTCATCAAATTAGTTTCTTAAATACCTCCAGAACGCTTCTATTTAGAAAAAGGAAAATTGGTATGCGTATTTACTTTTCAGAGATGAATCGATTCCATCGATTGCAAATTTCTAGTACCGGTCATAGGCGTCCGTTTTGGGTAGAGCAACGGGTATTTTATCGTATAACTTTTTTGTCCTTAACTTTTATGCATTTTTGACACCGGATTATTAAATTGTGAGGTATTCTAGTACTAAACGGTACTCTTGATTTAAGTCGGTAGGATGCACCGTTTTCTAGAAAAATCGATTTGAAAGTTTTTCGTTTTTGGAATTTGAAAAAAAATTGAAAGAACTTTTCAACAAAAAACGAAGTATTTTACCAACATAAAGTAAGAGTAACTTTTAGTACTCGAATACCTCATAATTTAATAATCTAGTGTCAAAAATGCTCGAAAATTCAAGACAAAAACATTATGCTATAAAATAACTGTTGACCTACCCAAAACGGACGCCTGTGACCAGTACTAGAAATTCGCAATTAATGAAATCGATTTATCTCTGGAATATAAATAAATGTACCAGTTTTCGTCTTTCTAAACAGTTTTTTTTTGAAATTATTTTTTGTAATTCAGAAAGTGAAAAATTTTCAAATCGATTTTTCTAGAAAACGGTGTGTCCTACCGATTTAAAACAAGAGTACCTTTTAGTACTAGAATACTTCACAATTTAATAATCCAGTGTCAGAAATGCATAAAAGTTAAAGATAAAAAAGTTATGCGATAAAATAACCGTTGCCCTACCCAAAACGGACGCCTATGATCGGTACTAGAAATTTGCAATGTATGGATTAGATTTATATCTTGAAGATAAATACGCGTACCAATTTTTGTTTTTCTAAATAGAAGCGTTCTGGAGGTATTTAAGAAAAACTAATTACAAGACGCCATCTTCAAAGAGCTCTAGCTCCCTTAAGAAGCATTTTCGGACAAGTGAATTGGGTTAAATTATCTTAAATTTACCTGAGGAATCTCTTGTCTTCGTTTGTCGGTAGAGTTTCTGGGCACCCTGTATATTGCATCAATGCGAAAGGAATTATCTTCAGCTACTTCTAGAAGACATTCGTCGCAAACTTAATTAAATAAAGTTTAAGGGGCTTTCTTGAATCAATTCTACTGGACCATCTTGTCATCTTGTCCTACTTACAGGCTTTAAACTTAACCCGGGAATATTTTTTCTCATAAAATCCCACCTTTTTGACTGTGACGAAAAAAAAATTATATAACTCTTGCAAAAGATTAAAAAACTACCTAACTGTAGCATCTGATATCTTAGAAGCGTCATTTTTTATTAAGTTCAAAGTATGAACCGCACAAGGTACAAAATGGGCTCTACGATTCGCATCAAGACAAGAATGGGATTTTGAAGCGCAATTTGCTTTTCCTTCATGTTTGCCCTATTACCATAAACTTGTCCCTTAATATTTCTTATATCCAAATTTAATTTTTTCAAATATCTATCACAAATATATATCCCTTCCTTTGTAGAGTTCCAGTATTGGATTAAACGCAATACAGCTTTCCTTAATTTGAACCTTTTTTGAAGTGGTGTTAAGAACAACATACTACAGAACAAGCCTAATTTCCTCAATAGGACTAGTGTCTGGTGTACAATCTAATATTATTGAAAAATATTTTGAACTACGAGCCATTTCTAAAATATTATTCCTTACTTTAGACGACAATAATTCAATTATTTTATTCTCTATTTGCATGCCTCAATAATGGATCATTTAACAATTTTTTTGAGAATTTGAGAGAAAGTGATTTTTGTTTTTTGTTTGTTTTGCAATTTTTGACCCTGGATTTTGGCGCCCCTAAGGGATGGCGCCCGTGTGAATTGCACACTTTGCACATATGGTAACGGGGGCCCTGTGGAGCTGGATATTAGTGACACTCAATATGGGTTCCGCAATGGTATGGGTACCAGAGAGGCATTATTCTCCTTCAACGTGCTGACACAGAGATGTTTGGATGTTAACCGTCCTCTTTACGTCTGTTTTATAGACTATAATAAAGCGTTTGATAAAGTAAAACATGATCGACTCATGGAAATTCTGAAAACTAAAAACCTAGATGAAAGAGATTTAAGACTAATAACACACCTCTATTACAATCAGCGAGCAATAGTAAGAATTGAAAAAGAAACATCTGAAGAACTGGAAATAAAGAGAGGAGTCCGGCAAGGTTGCATACTATCACCTCTATTATTTAACGCTTATTCTGAAGAGGTAATGCGAGAAACTCTGAAAGATGAAACAGTCGGCATAAGAGTAAATGGAGTCCTAGTTAACAACATCAGATATGTAGATGATACAGTAATAATAGCCGATAGTTTACAAGACCTGCAAAGACTCATGAGTAAAATAGTAAGGTGTAGTCGGGAGTACGGACTCCCCCTCAATATCAAAAAGACGAAGTTTATGAAAATTAGTAAAAAAACAACCATAATACTAACGAAATCTTGATAATAGAGGGCCAGCAGATGGAAAGAGTAAAAAAGTACACTTACCTAGGAACACTTGTAACAGAAAATAATGACTACACTGCAGAAATCAAAGCCAGAATCGAAAAAACACGTTCTAATTTTATGAAAATGAAAAAGGTCCTATGTAGCAAAGATTTAAACAAAATGTTACGTATACAGTGTACTATACTATGGAGTGGAATCATGGACGTTAAATGTAGAGACAATGAGACGACTTAACGCCTTTGAAATGTGAACCTATAGAAGAATTATGAGGATTTCCTGGGTAGATAGAGTTACGAACAACGAAGTACTAAGAAGAATAGGTAAAGAGAAGGAAGTTTAACCAGTGGCGGCCGGTCAGGGTCGGCAGTGCCGACCCACACATTTATAGATATAGATTTTTTAAATATTTGTATCTGTGAAATAAAAAAAAAACTATCAGATAATACAGACTAAATTTTATTCATGGTTTATAAAAGAATTTGATCAATCCGAGCGTTAAGTGATCCCTGCGCATAACAGACTTCTCAAAAAATGAATGATCCGAGCCATTTATCTGACTTTTCGGCTAGCCGTCCCTAACATCCGTAGCTTGACAATTTACACGTGAAACTCAACGACATAACAAGTCGATGAGCAAGCGAACATTACTTCTCTCCGTGGGCAATAGCAGATACGGCATGGCAGGTTAAGCGGAAAGTACGGCACATTTCGGTCTGCCGGTCGGTGTTTCATTTGGAAGCATGCATCGGTAGAAATTGTCAAAAATAATCACGCCGTTTTACGTCGTTTAATTGATATTGTAATTTTTTTAAGTTGTCAGGAATTATCATTTAGTGGACATGATGGATCGAAGCATTTGTTAAAAATCAAAGTAATTATAGAGAATTAATAAAATTCTTTTAGAAATACCTATTTACTTTCTGATTCGAAGTGTATTCGTAATACAGAATGAACTAATACATATAATCAAATAGTTAAATTTTGAATAACGTTGTTGAATCTGAGATTTAGAAAACCATTTGCTTTTCACTGAAAGTAGATGAAACTTCTGATTATCATGTCATTCACAATTATCAATTATTGTTGTTCGATACGCGTTACGTGGTAATATTTATGAGAGGTTTTTAGGTTTTAGAGATGTGAGTAAAAGCAATAAGGCAGAATATATTTTTGGTGTTTTAAAGAACAGATTCAAATTTTTTAATACCAAAAATAAACTGGTAGGGCAAACTGGGGCAATCTTATGACGGCGTTGCTGTGATGAGTGGTGAATTGAATAGTCTCCAGGCAAAAGTTAAAACTATTGCATCACAAGCTTTATTTACTCACTATTATGCGCATATAATGAATTTAGTTTTACATGATACGTGTAAAAAAATAAAGAATATCGTCTTTTCTTGCCAGTTTAGCTCACCTAAACGGATTACTGCTTTAGAACAAAGTTGTTTCGAAAAAAAAAGCGAACAGTTTGTCAGACGCGATGAAATTTTAAATCTCGGTTAGTTTTATCTAAGCAGATTATCTCTTATAGTTTTAGTATCTGTAGCAAATTTTCGTGAACAGCTTTTGAAAGTTTTTGATTTTATTATCGAAGGCGATGATTTTGAAAGTGGCGATACCTCGATCCGTGAAGCAATCGGTTTGAGAACTTTATTAAATACTAATGACTGTTTCAATATTTTTTTAAATATTTTTAAGACAGAGTTTGCCCAAGATATTCCTTGTTGTTCAAAATCAGTCAACTGACATTATTTATTCTAAAAATAGAATACGAAAGCTGGTGCAAAATCTCAGAGATTTTCGTAATGATAGTAGTTTCCAATATATACGCAGTGACGTTTTGGATTCGCTTGATATTTCCGAACCACCCCAAAAAAGACAACGACATGATACATATCTCGAAAAACGAGTAAGTATATCTTGAAATTTTGGATACCTACTATTATATGCAAATAGATACTCGTTTTTCGAATTTTAAAAATTTGCAAATTTTTGACCTCTTTGACGATTTAAAATTTAAAAGTTACGTTCGCCAAAGAATTTCCAAGATATTTATTATTACAAGTTAGGTACTTAAAAATTATGTTGGTCCAAATATTTTCAGAAAGTGGGATAAGTTGCATAATATGTATGTATAATTCTATGTAGTAAGTACTGCAATTCATTACAACAAACTGTTTATCAATTTTCTTATTACCACCAATTTCTGCCTAAAAAAAACGGGATTTACCTTGTCTCAAAAGAATCAACACGTATTGTCGAAACACCATGAAACAAGAGAGAATGTCAAGTACATCAAATAAAAAAAAAGCAAAAAACAACAAAATCTCCTATGATGAATTAAGCCTTTTAGTTTGATGGTATAGCTATATGAGGAGACAAAAAAACCTTGCCGACCCTGTCTCCAAGGCCACGAGCCGCCACCGAGTTGAACTTACAATGAAAGAAATAAAACTAACGTATCTCGGACATCCTGCGACTCATAATGCAAGCAAAGATAGATGGCAGAAGAAGCATCGGAAGAAGACGAATTTCATGGCTGAAGAACCTGCGAGAATGGTTTGGATGCAGCTCATAACAATTATTTAGAGCTACTGCCTCAAAAGTTAAAATAGCTATGATGATTGCCAACCTCCGTAGCGGAGATGGCACCTGAAGAAGAAGTAGCCACTTTTTCCGTGGTATTCCGCTTATCTTCTCTCCTTCTCCCTACCCCTCTCAGCAGCGAGTCCTTTGCCCACCTTCCGTCAGCCCTTCTCGCAAGATGACCTAACCATCTAAGTCTCTTTGCTCTGATGATTTAGCTAATTTCTGCATTTGTTCGTCTCCCATCAAACGTCTTTATCGTCTTTTACTCCCACGAGTATCTTCCTTAGATCACTCCGCTCCCAGATGGTCAGCAAAATTTCTTGATTTTTGTTCATGAACCATGTTTCGCTTCCGTAACAGACTGTGGACTGGATCAATGTTCGGTATAATCTCAATTTTGCCTCTCTGGGGATGTTTTTGGTCTTAGTAGTTTGTGTAAATTCGCTTCCCAATTTCTTGGCTTTCTTCCCCTTTATTTGTTAGGGTTACTTCTAGATACTTAAACTCCGTCACCTTTTTGAAGCAATACTCTTTACTCTCGTTGTTTATGGTAGTCTTCAGTTGTGTATCTTCATATGTGGTCCACCCCATTTCCATATACTTGCTTTTTGCTCATTAATAATATAATCAATCCATACTGCTTACCTTCGCTACAAATAGTTTGAAAATCCTCAGCAGTTCCCTTTCAGTTCTTGCCATTAACACTACATCATCCGCAAAGGCCAGGAACTGGCTTCTGTTGCCATAAATCATACCTTTCGTTCATATTGCACTCTTTAAATATTGCCTCCAACAAAAAATTAAAGAGTAATGTGGACAGGCGGATCTCCCTGCTTTAATCCCCTTTTAACTTCAAATTTTCCTGTTAGACTTCCTTCTATCCTTACTCTATTGTCGGTCCAAGTACTCTTAGGGCCGGGTAGCATATTTACACATGCTAGCGTGTGTAGATACCAGGGTGTTGAAATCAGTTAGGGTTTGGAAAAACAGTACATTTACAGATGCTAGCGCGTGTTGACACCACGGTGTGTTGCGGTGTTGAAATCAGTTAGGGTTTGGAGAAACAGTACGTTTACAGATGCTAGCGTGTGTTGACACTAGGGTGTTGAAATCAGTTAGGGTTTGGAAAAACAGTACATTTACAGATGCTAGCGCGTGTTGACACCACGGTGTGCCGCGGTGTTGAAATCAGTTAGGGTTTGGAACAACAGTACGTTTACAGATGCTAGCGTGTGTTGACACTAGGGTGTTGAAATCAGTTAGGGTTTAGAAAAACAGTACATTTACAAATACTAACAGATTTGGACACCAGAGTGTTGAAACCAGCTAGCTTTTTTAGTGGTTATACATGCATAGATGTTAACGGCTATTGACATTGAATTTATATACCTACTGGTGTGGAAAAATATTTAGGTGATTTAGGTATTAATAAATAATTAAACGTTGTTGGGATATAAGCAATAATAAATTAACACAAAAGAACATCATAAAAAAAATGTTGTTCTGAAGCTATTTCCTTGTGGCATTTATATAATTAACTATTTAGACGGGAAATTACCCACAATTAAATTAAAAAAATAATTTTTGTTAACGTTTCGACGCCCAAATCGGGTGTCGTTGTCAAAATACAAAATACTACTAAATTAAACAAAAATTTTGTTGCTTAGTAAGAAATTCTTCTAATAATTTATTTAATCTGACTCATTTATATCAGCAATTCAGACATATATTATACATTTTAAAGTATTTTTTACTAAGCAACTTCAATTTTCTTTTATTAATTTAGTAGTATTTTGTATTTTGACAACGACACCCCATTTGGGCGTCGAAACGTTAATAAAATTATTTTTTTAATATAATTGTGGCTTATTTCCCATCCAAATAGTTAATTATAAAAAATAATATTAGATTAATGAGCAGATCCATGCCCTTTAGCGTTAGGTTGATTCTCTGTGATGTTTCTCATCAGGTTTCTGCTTCTTTTTTTTTCCTTTTGTTGCCTCTGTTTTGGAAAAATAGTACGTTTACAGATGCTAGCGTGTGTTCACACTAGGGCACTAGGGTGTTGAAATCAGTTAGGGTTTGGAAAAACAGTACATTTACAAATACTAACAGATTTGGACGCCAGAGTGTTGAAACCAGCTAGCTTTTTTAGAGGTTATACATGCATAGATGCTAACGGATATTGACACTGATTTTGTATACCTACTGCTGTGGAAAAATATGTAAGTGATTTAGGTATTAATATATAATTAAACGTTGTTGGGATAGACATTAATATATTAACACAAAAGAACAACATAAAAAATAATGTTGTTCTGAGGCTATTTCCTTGTGGCATTTTTATAATAAATAACTATTTAGATGGGAAATATGAATAGATAATAACACCCAAGACTTTACCCGTGAGGACTACCTTATTACCCACGGGTCATTACTCACGGGCTGAAGTAAGGTTCAAGTAGTGCATGCCACTTTTAGTATATTTGTTGTATATAAACCGCAGATATAGTATATTATTCAACGAGCTTCATCATGTAATGATGGCTATTACTCACGATGATGAAGTTTGCGGCACGAGTCGAAGGAGAGTGTCGTAATTCATCAGAGTGACTAATAGCCATTACGTGCAAGTATAATCCTATAATTTTTCTACGACCTTTTTTATTTTATTTAGTAAAAACCTGATTATCAACTACTCGTGATTAAAATTATACAGAATTATAAAATGTAACAATGGTTGAGTATACTTTTACGTTTATACCTTTTTTAATATGTATGAATTTTGACCTTTATTATTTTTAGTGTAAGTGACATTAGCGCATTTGCTGTGTTTATTGGAATTTTTAACTTACACTTATTTTGTTAATTTTATAAAGTTATATTGTCTTAAATATATTATAACATAGTTATATTATTGTATTATATTATATAGTTAAATTTAAAAACGTATATTATAACTTTATAACATACGTCCACCAATAATATCCATTTCTTATTTATTACATTGACAATAGGTACAAAGTGCTTAAAATTTTCGGAAACGAATAGAACTTGAATTGACTATTGCTTGTTGTATTTTTACAATACATAGGACAGTATTTGCCGTTTATTTTAATTTTATAAAGCAACATTTATTTTTGTATATTATAATTTTATTCTCGAGTACCTAGCTGAAAACATTATTTTTTTTATTAATTAAAATAAAAAAGGTCGTAGAAAAAGTATAGTATTCTACTCTCATGTAATGGCAATTACTCACTCTGATGAATTACGACACTCGCCTTCGGCTCGTACCGCAAACTTCATCGTGAGTAGTAGCTGCCTATCAATGCATGCTCGTTGAATAATATACAGTAGACTCGCGATTATCCGAGTCTAGGTTATCCGAGCCCCTGGGTTAACCGAGGCAAAAGTCGTAGCTGGTGAGTCTTAACTGTTTTGTTTTAAGAGTGTATTTATTCGAGTTTATTAGTTTCATAAATTAATTTTTTATAAGTTGATTTTTAAGAGTTTGAGAGAGCATCTTACTGTGCAATATGAGTGGAAATAGGAAGAGAGTAGTTGTATCTTTGGAAACAAAAGTGAATGCAATTAAAAGGTTGAGTAAGGGTAAATCAATAAAAAGATTGCTTCAGATTTTGGTATTGGAGAAGCAACTGTTGGAGATTGGAAGCATAAGCGGAATGTAATCGAACACTGGGTCAACCAAAGTGTAAGTGATGGGAGTGGATTGTTGCGGAAGACCACGAAGAAAGGAGACCATCAACAAACTTCTGAGGCATCGTTATTGTGGTTTTGACAAATGAGAGGATTGGGCAGCCCAGAGGATAAGTGGTCAAATACTCCAAGCAAAAGCTAATGAATTCCACAAGATGTTTATGGATAGAGGAGAAAACTTTGGTGCTAGTGAGGGATGGATTAACTCATGGAAGAAGAAACATGGCATCCGACAATTGAATATTTGCATTGAAAATACATCATCATTTATACGTTGGATAAATGAAGATTAAGAAATGACAAATGAGCTGACAGATGACACAATTGCTGATCTAGTTCTAAACATCAACCTTGAAGAAGAAGATACAGGTGAGATAACTTAAAAGATTTCTCATCCCGATAGGTTCAAGGCCCTTGAAGCTGCTCTCGCATACATCGAGCAGCAAGAGGAATTGACGCCAGTAGATGTCCTTCATTTTCAATGTTGGAACAACATCGCTGTTTCAAAAAGAGGAATGAAGCTTACGCTAAAATCAATCAAAAACCTTTTTGAACAGTAACATTGATATTTTTCTATCAGTACAACTAATCTCAGTGTTAACCGAGTTTTTTCCGTATCCGAGGTAGTCACGGTCCCAATTAGCTCGGATAATCGCGAGTCTACTGTACTATGAAGACCTAAGTGGAAGAAGGGGGTATGTAACATTTTCTAAAATTTTGAGTTTCTTAGTGAATGATGGTGGTATGTAACTTCACTATCATATGACACTTATACTGTATCTCTAAAAAGCTTAATAAGAGATATTCTAGTGGATGAAGGAGGTATGTAACATTTAAAATACGATTCTTGAATGGAAGAAGGAGGTATGAAATATTTTTCGTCTTTTTCAGGTTTAAATTGTTTATTTTTTGACCTTTTGTAAAGACCTTTTTTGTTTCCAATGATCAAAAGAACCTAAAATAATGTACCCGGGTTGAAAAAATTGATTTTTTTTTAATTTGTTTAAATTTTTTTTTATTAAATGTAGTTAAATAACTACTAAATTGTGGTATTTAGATATAGGGAATATAACACGAAAAATAATCAGCATTTCTTAAGGACTTCAAATTCCATTTGAAAAAAGAAAATTCATTAGATTTACAGAAAAACGGAAGTTCTAACAACAATGTAATTGTCACTATTACATCGGCCGCATTAGAAAACCCTTTGTCGCCAAAATCTACAAAAAATCGTGCATGCCGTTTCCGAGATAATTGAGGCTTTCAATATATAAAACTCAGTCTGTGTAATATACTCCATTTAATAATACAAGGCAAGGTATACGGAAGAAGAAAGGCCAGGTCGAAGAAGACCGTTATGGCTTAGACACCTGTGAGAATGGTTTAACAGATCCTCTGCATCCCTTTACCGAGCTGCCATTAACAAAATTACTATAGCCTTGCCAATATAAATGAGTCAGATTAAATTTATTATTTATTTTAAATAAATTATTACAAGATTTTTTTACTAAGCAACAACATTTTTGTTTAATTTAGTAGTATTTTGTATTTTGACAACGACACCCGATTTGGGCATCGAAACGTTAATAAAATTATTTTTTCATAAAAAATAAAAATGTATACCATTTTTAATATTTTCAATATTATTAATTTTACTATTAGGATTGAAAAAAACAAACTTCATCCTTCATCTTATTTTTTCAATTTAATCATGGTTTATTTCCCGTCTAAATAGTTAATTATAAAAATGCCACAAGGAAATAGCCACAGAACAACATTATTTTGTATGTTGTTCTTTTGTGTTAATATATTATTGTTTATATCCCAACAACGTTTAATTATTTATTAATACCTAAATCACTTAAATATTTTTCCACAGCAGTAGGTATATAAAATCATTGTCACTAGCCGTTAGCATATATGAGGCGGTCAGAGCAACAGTGGCCTAACCCACATCCTACAATTTTACCAAAACACTTTAATTGTATTAAAGTTATCCCTTATTTAAGTATTTTCAGATGCAGAGTAGCTCAAGCAATGGTTGCTTGAGCCACTCTGCATCTGAAATTACTAAAGTAATGCATAACTTTAATGTAATAAAAGCGTTTTGGTAAAATTGTGGGATGTGGGTTAGGCCACTGTTGCTCTGAGCGCCTCATATATGCATGTATAACCACTAAAAAAGCTAGCTGCTTCAACACTTTGGTGTCCAAATCTGTTAGTATTTGTAAATGTACTGTTTTTCCAAACCCTAACTGATTTCAACACCCTAGTGTCAACACACGCTAGCATCTGTAAACGTACTGTTTTTCCAAACCCTAACTGATTTCAACACCGCGGCACAGCGTGGTGTCAACACGCGCTAGCATCTGTAAAGTACTGTTTTTCCAAACCCTAACTGATTTCAACACCGCGGCACACCTTGGTGTCAACACACGCTAGCATCTGTAAACGTACTGTTTTTCCAAACCCTAACTGATTTCAACACCGCGGCACACCGTGGTATCTACACACGCTAGCATCTGTAAATATGCGGCCGGGTACAGACGCCATCTTATCCCAGACTCGTAAGCTTGTTTGAAATCTATGAAGAGGAGGTTTAGCTTTAACTGTAGCTCGTACATGCTGCGCTGAATCATTTTCAACACGAATATTTTGATCTATTTTGGATCTGTCCTTTTTGAATTCTCCCTGGTATTGATGGTTTTAGAAGGATGGGCCGGTATAGTAACAGTAGCTGGTAGGAAAATCTCCAATTTAAGATTTGCTGATGACACTACACTTATAGCAGCAAATGAGCAAGAAATGTTTGATCTTCTGCGAAGAGTTGAGTACGAAAGCAATAAACTTGGTCTGAAAATCAATAAAGCTAAGACAAAAATAATGGTGGTCGACGGATTCGACACTATTCAACTGACTAACATGTTACAGGAATACCACATAGTAAACACCTTTATCTATCTCGGGTCTAGTATAACTAACGATGGTAACTGTGAAGCAGAAGTTCGGAGACGTATTGGTATGGCAAAAAATGCGATGAGTCGCCTAACTAAAGTCTGGAAAGACAGATCTCTCAAAATATCAAGATGAGACTGGTGAATGCCCTTGTATTCTCAATATTTCTATACGGAGCAGAGACTTAGACTCTTCGCGCATGCGAGCGCCAAAAAAATAACTGATGCCTTTGAGATGTGGTGCTAGAGAAGAATGTTGCGCATACCTTGGACAGCTCATAGGACAAACGTTTTCATTCTAAACCAACTCAATATTAAAAAAAGGCTGTCCACAATATACCTGCAACGAATTCTGCAATTCTTTGGTCACGTGGTTCGCAGAGGTGATGACAGTTTGGAGAGATTAATTGTTTCTGGAAACGTTCCGGGGAGAAGATCAAGACGACGATCACCAACTAGATGGTCTGACCAAATAAAGCATTCAGCTGGAAACTCATTCTGCGAAGCTCTTAGAGCAGTTGAAGATAGAGACCAATGGAGAAACATTGTTAGGAATATTGGAAGAAATCACGATCCTCAGTAATGGGGAAACGACAAGAGAGAGATTCAACAACTTGCTCGTTTAATTGCCTTTCCAGTCTAGTCCAAGTAATGAAGCTTAAAATAGGACAAAACCTCGCAATTTTTACAGAATGGATCGATTTGCTTGAAAATTTGAGAATAAGTAGTGGATAGTCCAAGGATCAAAATCTATATGATGCCAAAAGGCGCTTTTACCATGGGGGTGGTTGCCACCCCATGTCAGGGGTGAAAATTTTTTATTATATTTTGACCGCAAAAGTTGGTAAAAACATTCATTCTAAGCAAAAAATGTTCTATACATTTTTTTGATAAAATTAATAGTTTTCTATTTATTCGCTATCGAAAGTGTTAGTTTTATATTAAAAAAATTAATGTTTTTAATCAGTTTTCTGCAAATAACTCAAAAAGTTTTTGTTTTATCAAAACCACTTTGCTTAAAAAAATGTACCTTTTGAAAAAATCAGCAAAACCGTGTTTTTAAATTTTCTTTAAGACCAATAGTAATCGAGCTATACTTTATTATATGTTAGGTCTTCTTCGGCAAATGCTAAATACTGTAGTTTCAAAGTCAAAAGACGGGAAAACTATGCATTTTTCGAGGATCACTTGTTTAAACTAATTTGAAGTATTTCAAAATATCTATCTTCAAAAATAAAAAAAAGTCTTTAGCTCAAAAATTAGGTGGCTTATAATGAAAAGAATGTCAGACCCTATATTTTTCAGCGAAAAAGTGATCGAAAGCAAACCCATAATCACCACCCTGATTAACATTAGTCATTGACCTTATTTCGTCTTCTTTACTTATGTATTATTAATAGGTTCTAGAAGTTTAACTGGTTTAGAATGATTAGTTTTAAAAAAATGGAATCAAAAGCAAATATAGAATTTTTGAAGTTTGGTAAAAAATTCCCTTTTCTTCAGAATAGAAAGATTATCATCAGAGATACAAAAAAATATTTAATACAAAAATTGTAGCTTATTTAATTCCCAAGAATTTGGTTTGCAAAAATTTTCTCTACGGTAAAAATTTAGTGAGCTATTGACAATTAAAACTTGTAATAACATGCAAAAATCACCTTTACCAACCCTTTCAAAGTCACCACTTTTTGCGACTGAGGGTTTTAAAAGGATTTGGTATTAACAGTCTTATACATCTTGTAAAAACCTACCAAATTATTTTTTAACAAACTTTCTAAGATAAAAATTAAAAAGGTTACGGTTAAAAAATCAATATATTTTTTTCAAAACAAAAAAAAAAGAAATCTAATTGGAAGCATAATAATATAAGTTAGCTTTGCTTTTAGTCATTGGCCTTATTAATTCTTCTTTATTTATGTATTATTAATAGATTTTAAAAGTTTGACTGGGTTAGAATGATTAGTTTTTAAAAAACTAGAGTTAAAAGCGAATAACGACTTTTTGTAGTTTGGTAAAAAATGCCATTTTCTTCAAAATAGAAAGATTAGCATCAGATATACGAAAAAATTTTTTAATATGAAATTGTAGGTTATTTAATTCCCAAGAACTTGGTTTGAAAAATTTTTTTCTACGGCAAAAATTGAGTGATTAGTAAATGAGTATATATCGAAAAACATTGATTTTTTCTATATAAAACTAACACTTTCGATAGCGAATAAATCGAAAAGTATTAATTTTATCAAAAAAATGTATAGAACATTTTTTGCTTAGAATGAATGTTTTTATCAACTTTTGCTGTCAAAATATAATAAAAAATTTCCACCTTTAAGATGGGGTGGCAACCGACCCCATGGTAAAAGCGCCTTTCGGCATCATATAGATTTTGATCCTTGAACTATCCACTACTTATTCTCAAATTTTCAAGCAAATCGATCCATTCTGTAAAAATTGCGAGGTGAAATGCTTCGGTTCCTGGACTAGTCTGCTTCTTATGAATCTGGCGAGTACCTTATAATATGTTATATCTAGAAGAGTGATACCCCTGTAGTTTTCGCACACTGCTTTACCTCCCTTCTTATGAATGGGATATACGAAAAATTGGGTAGATACACATGATGCTATTCTTTGTACTTAGCACACTGTAATAAAAATCGTTATTTTACGAATTTTCACTGACGATACCTGACGATGACTGATGGTACCTGTTTATTTATTTGGAAATAATCTAAAAATAGATCAATACGCTTCAATGAAAATTTGCCTGTCGTTGGAATTTTGCCACGCTGGACAGGCAGTAAGTGAGATGCAATTTATAGATCTTCCCTGGCCTTCTTTGTTTCCAGCATTCGTTTGGTTTGTAAATTGTAGAAATCACGAAGGCGTCACCAGAAAATTGGTCACAATAAAAGTTTTATTTTTAATATTATTTTTCTTCTTCTTCTTCTTCTTCCTTCTTGTATGTAGGCTTTAACTGTTTCTTCTTCAATATTAGCCTCCTAAATTATTTAAGTTATCACACCATTTTTTTCTTAATATTATTTTTAATTTTATTAAAGTAAAACTTTCAATTATTCCTATTAGACCCGGGCGCATCTGTAAAAATATTAGTACATTTGGATGTTGAGAGGTGACTCATTTTTTTTTGGAGAAATTGCTTGAAAATAACTCATATAATAATATTTGAGTTATCCTCCCACTCAAAAAGGTCCGGAACATTGTTTAAATAATCAAAATGTCAAAAAATTAAGGAAAAATTCGATTTTTTTCTTCGTTTTTGATTGTAACTTTAAAAGTATTCATTTCCGAGAAAAGTTGCACTAACATAAAAGTTGCGTAATTAAATTTCCTACAATATGGGATTAGTTACAAATTTTAAAAATTGCCATCCTTGTTGCAAAATAGCAATAACTGCGAAAAAAATATGAAAAAACAAGTATTCGGATGTTACTTTTTTCAATCATTTATAATACACTTAAGACCTTCATATTTCACCTTAAAAAACTGTATGATATAATAAAACAATACTGTAAATTTCATTAAGATCGGTTCAATAGATTTTGCAATCCAGCTTTCCCAAAAAAATTCATTTTTTCAAAATGTTGCAGAACTGAAAATAAAGCAGACAGCAAGTTGAATTTTTTTCTGCTTATATAAGGATACTGTACCTTTTATTTGCAATTTGCAAAATTAAAATCGATTAAGTACCGCGGCGCACAGTGGTTCCAAATGCCGAAAACGTGGTCATGAACCTTTAAAAGCGTATATTAGCCGTGTTCGCGCTGCATGCCCCGAGTATGCCCAGAGGGAGAACGCCTGCGCATTACAAAATTGGACGTTCAATAAGGTCGAATATTGCCCTCCGAAAACGTAATGCGCAGGCGTTCTCCCTCTGGGCATACTCGGGGCATGCAGCACGAACACGGCTATTGTTTATACAATTCGAAGCAGTTTCGTTTTCAAGGGTTTTTGTCATCGCTGATTACGAATCTGACATTATTTATTCTAAAAAACAAAATGGCGGATCCAACATGGCGGAAAGAAATTGAAAATATCAATCAAAATGCAATTTTTTTTGTCAAATTTAGTAGTTTAATGTCGCTGATTACAAATCTAACATTACTATTTTTTTAAACAAAATGGCGGATCCAATATGGTCGAAAGAAATTCTAAAATTTTATTTTAAACGCATATTTGTTTAAAATTTTATATTACAAAGCACTTTTGAAATTGCTGATTACCAATACATTTTCTTTACGCAGTACAATATTCAAAACCTATTACTTATGTACAACCGCCCATATATACTCAACAATCGCCAGAATCATGTAATATGCGTCATTTCCCCACTTTTGTATTCAAACAACTGCCAGCAATGCATAGGCAGCTATAGGCAGCTGAACCAAAGTGATTCTGTATCTTCTTACTATCTATTTTAAGATTAATAAACATTAGTCGCAGAATTATGCAGAATTTTGTACTTTTTGAATGTATCTTTACAAAATTTTGATTATTTCAAGTATATTTTCACTATTTATGCATTAACAAATTTAAGGCATTTATTATTATTAAATCTTAAGTTAATTTACATATTACATTAATACATACTTAAAAAAGAAGAATCTGCTTTACAGCGATACAACTGATAAACTACAAAACGTTTTACAGCGTTTTCAATATACGCGTTCTTTTTCACTTTCTCTGTCAGCTAAAATAACCGCGGATATGGCTCACTTGTTCCTGAGCTAGGAACCAGAATACATCCAGTCTGATCCTTTTACCTGCGTATTACGACTCTATGACAGTATGAGAAAACAACTGTAAACATGAAAATCCCTAGATAGGGACTTTTTTATTCACCGCATGACCACGTTTTCAGCATTTGGAACCACTGTGCGGCGTCAGGAATTTTTTAAATAAACATTAATTTTTGGTGCTACGCCCAGGATAGCGGATACGTTTGCTCTGATTGGATATTCCAATGACCTTTGATAAAATGATTGATAAATTTTAATTTTTAGTACATTTCGATATAAATAAATAAATTTGTTTATCGCAAAATAAAAACACATACTTTGTCCTTTGAAATTACACTTTTTTTAGCAAAAACTTTCTTTGTTCATATATTTTAACATAGAGAATAAAAAATTATTCTTAAACATATGCAATTGTTTAAACAATATTTATAACGTATATAATGTATAAGCAATATCACAAACAATAATCAAATTAGTTTGATTTTTGTGGAATTAAAATATTAAAATACAACAAAATATAGAGTAAGAAAATAATATATTAGATAAAGATTGGAAGAAATTTTGGTGTGAATCGAACACCGCTGTCCTGCGCGTAGCACCAAAAATTAATGTTTATTTAAAAAAATTTCTGACGCCGTGGTAGTTAACCGATTTTAATTTTGCAAATGACAAATGAAAGGTACAGTACTCCTCTATATGCAAAAAAAATTCAACTTGCTATCTGCTTTATTTTCAGTCCAGCAACATTTTGAAAAAATGAATATTTTTTGCGAAAGCTGGATTGCAAAATTTATTTTGCAAAATCTATTGAACCAATCTTAACGAAATTTACAGCATTGTTTGATTATATCATAAAGTTTTTCTGGGTAAAATATGAACGTCCTATGTATAGCATAAATGGTTGAAAAACGTAAAATGCAAATACAGTGGTACCTCGATATACGAGCGCCCTAATATACGAGTGTTTTGAGATACGAGCCGCCGAGCGAGCAATGTTTTGCTTTGAGATGAGAGCAAAATTTGAGATACGAGCAACCGCTTTTTATTAAAATTCATGCCTGTTTTTGACTACCTACTTCTAACTTGAAGGAGGTGATAAAGGGTATAATGCCAGCTAAGGGCGTTACAATAATTTCCAAGCTCCGGACCTCTCACCATAAAAAGATGGGGAAACTAATGATGGTGTGGGTGACAGAGAAGCAGCTTCAAGGAGCAACCTTAACACAAAGCATCATATGTGAGAAGGCACGAGCGATTTATGAAAGGGATGAAGAAACAAACCTCTTTGGACAGTTTTTTTAAACGATCTGCAGATGAAAATCAGCAAAGTGTGACGAAAAAAGCGAAGACCACTGACGAAAATTAAGCGCTTCTGTAAGCACTTCACTTTTTCTTATGTTTTTACAGAATATGTATGTATTTTTTGTTATTTATAAATAAATGTTTCATCTTGTAAAAACATTTTTCTTATTTAAAAACAATTAACAAAAACAACTAAAGTGATTTTTTGGGACTGGAACGGATTAATGACATTTCAGTTAATTTCAATGGGGAAAATTGCTTTGACATACGAGTAATTTGACATACGAGCAAGGTTACGGAACGAATTACCCTCGTATGTCGAGGTACCACTGTACTTGTTTTTTTATGGGTTTTTTCGCACTTATTGCTATTTTGCAACAAGGGTCACAATTTTCAAAATTTTTAACCAATCCTATCATCATCATCATTCTTTTTGCCTTATCCCTATGCGGGGTCGGTTTCCCTAATTGCATTTCTCCACACAACTCTATCTTGGGTCATATCAATGTCAATCCCCTTTACCAACATGTCCTGCCTTATCGTCTCCCCCCAGGTCTTCTTTGGTCTTCCTCTCCTATTCCTTCCAGGAATCTGCACTTCAGCTATTCTTCGTATTGGGTGATTAACGTGTCGACGTTGAACATGACCAAACCATCTTAACCTATGCTCTCTCATTTTGGCATCAATTGGTGCCACACCTAGACTTCCCCTAATATACTCGTTTCTAATTTTATCCTTCTTTGTCACTCCACTCATCCATCTAAGCATTCTCATTTTCGCCACATGCATTCGTTGTTCCTCTTTCTTTTTCACTGCCAACATTCAGTTCCGTACATCATAACCGGTCTTATGGCTGTTTTATAGAATTTTCCCTTCAGCTTCATTGGCATTTTTCTGTCACACAACACACCACTCGCTTCTTTCCACTTCATCCATCCAGCCCTAATTCTACTGCATGCATCTCCATCTATTTCTCCATTACTCTGTAATACCCATCCTAGGTACTTAAAACTATTGCTTTTCACAATCATTTCACCATCCAAAGATACCATTTTATTTGTAGTCCATCTTTAAATGAACATTCCAAATACTCTTGCTTTTGTCTTTAAACCTTTTTCCTCCAGAGCTTGTCTCCACTGTTCCAGTTTTTGTTCTAAGTCTCTTTCACTATTTCCTACTAACACATCATCAGCATACATTAAGAACCATGGAATGTTACCCTGTAGTTTCGCTGTTATCTGGTCCAAAACTAATGAGAATAAATACGGACTAAGCACAGAGCCTTGGTGCAATCCTACTTTCACATGAAATTTATCAGTCTCTCCCACACCTGTCCTAACACTAGTCGTTACTCCCTCATACATATCCCTCACAATCTTAACATATTCACCAGGGATTCCTTTCTTATTGAGTGCCCACCACAGTATCTCTCGAGGAACTCTATCATATGCTTTCTCAAGATCAATGAATACCATATGAGCGTTTGTTTCTTTACTCCTGTATTTTTCCATCAACATTTTCCTGCATTTTTAACCAATCCTATATTATAGGAAATTTAATTTTGCAACTTTTATGTTAATACAACTTATATTGGGAGTGAATACTTTTAAAGTTATAAACAAAAAACGAGGAAAAAATCGAATTTTTCCTTCATTTCTTGACATTTTGATTATTTAAACAATGTTCCCGGCATTTTTGAGTGAGAGGATAACTCAA
The DNA here is from genome assembly GCF_917563875.1 of Diabrotica virgifera virgifera. NCBI lineage: Eukaryota > Metazoa > Arthropoda > Insecta > Coleoptera > Chrysomelidae > Diabrotica > Diabrotica virgifera. The sequence continues at coordinate 127,829,608 of NC_065452.1, forward strand.
ATATTATTATAAGAGTTAATTCCAAGAAATTTATGCAAAAAATATGAGTCACCTCTCAACGTCCATCTCCAAACAGATGCGCCCTGGACTATATTACTAAAATGTATTGCAAGAAAAATATCGTTTAAATCAGGACCCTTTAAATAAAAAAATGCAACCCCTACCCCATTTCATCCACTTTAATTAGGAAGGGTCAATTAATATTTTAGGGGTATTCCTGATAAATTATCAATTTTATAGGTCCATCATCTAATTGCAGCTTTAAAAGCATTTTTTTATCACTTACGAGGAATATTTTTAAGGTGATTAATCATGCAGTAAAGTTAGTTTACCAGTCGACTAAGAGAGGGAATATAAAACTACCACAGCAATATTGCCATCAAAGTTATATTAGCTTTTCCAATTACTAGATGGCTATTGGCCAACGTCATTTACAAGTTTGATAGGTTTCTTTCTTGTGTCGAGTTTATTAGGCCACTGTTAATTTGTTTGAGTGTGATTTGACTCATTTCTAAATTTATTTTAATCATTTCGTCTACTAGATAGTTATAGCTTGGCGGTGTTTGAAAGCTTCAACGTCTGCATCTTTTACTGCATTTTCTTTCTTGTCAGTTTATTAGGCTACTTGATATGGACCAAGAGCTCAACGTCGGAAAAACAAGTATTTCAAGATAACTGGTTCTTTAATATATTATTCTCTATGCTTCCTCGAACACCGTACTGGCCATTTGGCTACTGATACAGGTAGCGTTCATTACTGCGCAGCACACTTGTACAAGTAAATATATCGAATTTTAATAATTGATGGATTCGATCGTTACTTGATGGAAGTTCATTTTATCTAACAATAAAACACTGAAAACGTTTGTTTTCTTTACTGTTTGTTTAATGACCAGTTTTAAATTCTTCATATTCAAAATAAAGGCCTTAAACTATCTTTATTAGAATATATGGAAATTAATAAATTGAAAAATACAGATATAATTCTGAATGACCAACTCGAGACAAACAGCTCCCCACTCCTCAACCTCTTCAGTCAAAGACTTTAAAATGCAAACCCACAGTAAACTAGATACTAGATCAATTGAGAAAGGCACTCTGCCCAAACAGCTGTAGTCACAAAGTTATAATAAATTTTGTGGAAGTACAGAAAACAAACGTTTTCAGTGTTTTATTGTTAGATATCGAATTTAAAATTATTTTAAGAGGAAACATTTTTTTGTCATTACTTTTTAAACATTATTAGAAATATGAATTATAATTGCCAGACATTTCTGTGGTTTAAAAAGTAATGACAAAAAAATTTTTCGTCTTAAAATAATTTTAAATTCAATATACAGGGTGATTGATTAGTATGATAGAGCTCAGTAAATGCGATATAGTAATAGATAGCAATAAAAGTTAATAACAAAAATTGTAGCCAACTTTGAGCTTCACATTACAAAATTAGTTAGAATGTTACAGGGTGTTCGATAACATAGTGGCAGACCAAACTTATGTTTTTATAAATGGAACACCCTACATTTTATTTTAGATTCGAAATCTTAACTTCTCCATCACAAAAATACACTAAGCACCAAAATTAACGCACCACCTTAAAAATGAGACATTTTTGATGTCTTGTATTTCCTAAACCTGTTGTCCGATTTCAGTGATTTTTTTAATATGTTATAGGTTTATTCTTCAAGAACATCGATGTAATAATATTGTTGCTAAACAGATAAGTGTCATTGTATACCGGGTGTAACAATGATAGTGTGTTTTTTCCTCAAAGTTTGGAACACCCTGTGGAATATTCAGGCGTATATAAAATATTGAAATTAAAACTCAACTGTAGCCTTATGCTTTCTTAACATTATGCTTTTTGATTCATTAGCTTATGTTGGATAATAAAAAAGTTAGATACTTTAACAACTAGCCGTGTTCTTCATCAATACAGGGTGTTTCTAAATAAGTGCGACAAACTTTAAGGGGTAATTCTGCATAAAAAAATAATGACCATTTGTTTTATAAACATATGTCCGCAAATGCTTCGTTTCCGAGATACGGGATGTTGAATTTTTTCTTACAAACTGACGATTTATTTATTGCTCTAAAACCGGATCAGATATGCAAATGAATAGGGTCATATTACCCGTATGCACGCCAATGCCAATATAAAATTCTTAATTGTATGCCAAAAATGTGCAATAACTACCTCTTAAAACCTACCAAATTTAATTTGCATATCGCAACCAATTTTAGAGCAATAAATAAATCGTCAGTTTGTAAGAAAAAATTCATCATCCCGTATCTAGGAAACGAAGCATTTGAGGACATATGTTTATAAAGCAAAGGGTCATTATTTTTTCATGCAGAATTACCCCTTAAAGTTTGTCGCACTTATTTAGAAATACCCTGTATTGATGAAGAACATGGCTAGTTGTTAAAGTACCTAACTTTTTTATTATCCAACATAAGCTAATGAATCAAAAAGCATAATGTTAAGAAAGCATAAGGCTACAGTTGAGTTTTAATTTCAATATTTTATATACGCCAGAATATTCCACAGGATGTTCCAAACTTTGAGGAAAAAACACACTATCATTGTTACACCCGGTATACAATAAAACATCTATTTAGCAACAATATTATTACATCGATATTCTTGAAAAACACAGCTATAACATATTAAAAAAATTACTAAAATCGGACAACAGGTTTAGGAAATACAAGACATCAAAAATGTCCCATTTTTAAGATGGTGCGTTAATGTTTGTGCTTAGTGTATAAAGGTTTGTTATGTTATATAGGGCTTTTACAAAGTTATAACCAATTTTCTATGAAAATCGTAACAAGTTCAGCTCCCTGTATAAATAAAAATAAGCACAACAGCAATGGTTTATTGGTGCCATATTTTTTTGTTAATTGTGAAAATGTTTAAGAACTGTTGATATTGCTAATTTTCTTTATATCGAATACAGGGTGAGTCCAAACACAAGTACATTCTTTTCTCAGAAATTTTAAATGGAACACCCTGTATTTTATATCACTATCAAAAGTATTACCATTACCGTACTTTAATATTTGTATAATATTCCCTATGTCTAAATTTGTTAGTTTTCGAGATATCTTCTTTTTTCAGAGCAAGTTATTAATTGGGGGTCAATTATATTTATAAATTTTGACAATAAAAAAAAAATATGGCACCAATAAACCATTGCTGTTGCGCATATTTTTATTTATACAGGGAGCTGAACTTGTTACGATTTTCATAGAAAATTGGTTATAACTTTGTAAATACCCTGTATAACATAACAAACCTTTATATTTTTGTGATGGGGAAGTTAGGATTTCGAATATAAAATATAGGATGTTCCATTTCAAAAAACAAAAGTTTGGTCTGCTATTATTAATTTTTTAAATTAATTTATTTATTTATACGGGCAAGCCCAATTCGGTAATACATTAATAAGATATTGATAATTACAATGTTGAATATATAAGAATAAAATGAGAGAGTACAAAACATTTAAAAAGACATGACAAAGTAAAATAATTACAAAACATTAATTACTAACAAATAACAAGGTTATGACATTGCTAAATATTTAATTTGGTTAAATGGTTCTTAAAAACATCAACAGAGTTACCAAAAAGTAAAAGGTCACCTAGGGAGTTATCAAGTCTTAGTGTTCTAGGAACAAAAGTAAAATATGAGTAATTATATCTATGAAAAGAAATATGAAAGGTTTGAATTTGTCTTGTTGATCGTGGTGGAACAAACAACAATATTCTAGCAAGGAGTTCAGGGCAGTAATATATGCCATTGATAATATTAAACAATACTGTAAGATCTTTACGCTTCCTACTGACATCCAGAGAAGAGATATTCAAAAATCGTTCCATATCTGTATAATTATAATTGATGTGTTTTTTGAACCCAATATATCTAAGAAAATGATGTTGAACACTATCAAGTTTGTTCTTGAGGTGTAAATAATGTGGGGACCAAACTGGAGAACAGTAGTCAAGGTGCGTCCTGACTAAAGAACAATAGAGCATTTTAATAGCGAACACGTTCGTGAAATCACGAGTTGTCCTTTCGAACACCTTATGTTATCGAACACCCTGTAATATTCTAACTAATTTTGTAATGTGAAGCTCAAAGTTGACTACAATTTTTGTTATTAACTTTTATTGCTATCTAGTAGGCGGATAGGCTATAGTAGGTAGTACTTTCTATAGTGGATCTACTAAGCTTTATCACACTAATCAATCACCCTGATTTTGTATTTATTACCTGTACAGGTGTGATGCGCAGTAATGAACGCAACCTGTATCAGCAGCCAGATGGCCGGTACGGTGTTCGAGGAAGCATAGGGAACAATAACATGAAAGAATCAGCTGTCTTAAAATACTTTCTCGAAAACGTTGCTAGCTCTTAGACTAATACGTTTGTTTCGGAGCGGTTTTATTCGTTTTCGACAAAAACACCAGTCTCAATAAAATCTTAATAAATGAAGACTTCTGAATAATTTGCATTAAGTAATCATACTGGCGCATTACATGACGCCACTACGTCCTTACGAACGAGAAAAGATAGAGGAGGAGAGAGGAATATTGTGCAACCAAAAATATATGTCGTCATACTTGGAATAGGTCTACGAGTATATTCGATCTAGAAATGCATGACAGCACTGTTCATTTGGCCAAACTTTTCTTACAATTCACTCTTAATTAATCCATGTTTCGTCCAGATAAATAGTATAGTAAAAAATAATCTACACTCTAAAAAATTAACGCATCACCTTAAAAATTGGTCCTTTTTGATGTCTCGAATTTCCTAAACCTGTTGTCGGATTTAAGTGATTTTTTTAGTATGTTATAGCCTTATTCTTTAACAATATCGCTGTAATAACATTGTTGCTAGGCAGGTAAATTATCATTGTATTTTGTATTCGCGAACTCAATCGACTATAGGTGGCACTGCAGTTGCATGAAAATGGCCGATGTAATTGGGATAACGTGTTTTGATATAATTAATATTTTTATTGATGTAATTAATTAATAAAAATAAATCATTCATTAAATGAACACACCCGACAAGCATTCAATTGACGTTGATGCATAGGTTAACGGATGATTTGTTTAAATTTTCATCCCAATTCCTCTAGTTCTAAATAAGCGACAGCACCCTCGCTTGAGTTCGCGAATAGCGGGTGTACCAATCAAACTGTGTTTTTACCCAAAGTTCACAACACTCCGTAGAATATTCTAGCACTTACAAAGTACTTGAATTAAAACCCAACATAGCATCATGTTTTGTTAACATTCTGTTTTTTGATTCATTCGCTTATGTTGGATATTAAAAAATTAGGTACTTTAACAACTACTCTTATTTTTATTCAATACAGTGTGTCTTTAAGTAAGTATGTCAAACTTTAAGGGGTAATTCTGTATGAACAAATAATGGCAGTTTGCTTTATAAACGTATAATATGCGCAGAAATGCTTCGTTCTCGAAATAGGAGGTGTTGAAATTTATTTATTGCTCTGAAACCGGTTGAGATCTGAAAAAAGCATACGATAGTGTACCTTTGGTAAAGTTATGGGAGGCAATGAAGAATACAAATATAAACATAGAAATCATAAAAATAATTAAATTTTTTTATAAAAACACGACCACGAGAATTAAACAAGGAAACAAACTCACCGAAGGATTTCTCACAAATAAAGGGCTCAAACAAGGATGCTGTCTCTCTCCAACACTTTTTAAAATATATTTAGAACAAGCTCTTAAAAATTGGAAACGGAAATGCACGAACATGAGACTCCCACTAAATGACCATACACTATATACTCCTTGCTTCGCAGACGACCAAATAATAATAGCACAAGACTACGATGATATCTGCTACACTACATGACAAGAAAGCTAATAGAGGAATACAGGAAATGGGGACTAGAGATCAACATAAGAAAAACCAAATATATGAATATCGGTGGAACGCAGCAGGACTTGATACTAGAAGGAGGAGAAACAATCAGTAAATTTAACGAATATAATTGCCTGGGTATGAAAATTACGAAAGATGGAACACTGGACGAGCCATAAAAGAACGAAATACTCAGGGCAGGAAAGCAATTACGCTCCTAAACTCAGTACTCTGGGACAAGCAGATAAACAACCAAAACAAGAAAAAGATCTATAACGCCGTAGTGAAAAGCATCATAACATACAGCTGCGAAGTATGGCCTATGAAGGAAAAAGCAAAACGAATGTTAGAGGTCACCGAAATGGATTTCTGGAGAAGAGCTGCAGGAAGATCAAGAAGAGAACATGTCACCAATGAACGAATACGAGAAATAATGAAGATCACACATACAATAAATGACGAAATCAATGAAATACAACTACGATGGTTTGGTCACGTACAAAGAATGCACAAAGACAGAATCCCAAAACAAATACAAAACTGGAAACCGCAAGGTAGAAGAAGAAGAGGTAGACCGAGGAAAAGTTGGCAGGCAGGAATAAACAAAGCCATGGATGAAAGAGGTCTGCAAGTAGATCAATGTCCCGACAGAGAGGAATGGCGAACGGGTATCGGAAGACGGAGAACGTTGTAAACCGATAATATATATAAACCGGTTGAGATATGCAAATACAATTTGGTGGGTTTTAAGAGTTAGTTATTGTGCATTTTTGACATACAATTTCATTTGCATATCTTAACTGGTTTTAGAGCAATAAATAAATCGTCAGCTTGTAAGAAAAAAATTTAAAGCACTCATGGGAGTGCCGACAAGTGAAAACTTCTTATAGTATATAAATTACGAGCTCAATGCTTTTTCCCCATCCAAAAAGAAGTGCTATACCTTTATTATATACGCGTTTCGTACGTTCTATCCTACTTATGTATACATACACATGATACTATAAATAAGAAGATAATATATTGCGCATTCTGAAGGGAGGGGGAGTCGTGACGCAACTGGAGATCGGCACGTTCGTAATGGTTCGTAACGTCCGCCGATTAGTTTGAATCGTTCGCGGCTGTAAGATAAGTGTATTTTATATTTTATCTTTGTAAAAGTGAGATGTCTTTTATAAACAAATAACACAAAAAAGTCGTTTAATATTAATTTGCTAATTGAATAATTTCATGACAGAATGCATACAAATCCCATTTAACTTTAACAAGAATTCAAATTCAAATTGGTGTCCAGTTACGTCATCATGCGCGAACTCGGACGTATTTGGGTTACGAGAAGATACTATCTGGTTATTTTTAGTATCATGTACATACACATAATATATACGTACGAAATTTAGTTCGGCAAAGTGATGACGGTCGCAAACTCAATACTTTTTTCCCATCTAAAAAGTGCACAACGTCCTTAAAAAAGTTTTCATTTCAAAAATTTATTTCGCCGAAGCGATGACGGTCGCTAATTCAATATTTCTTCCCCATCCAAAAAGTGCACAACGTTCCTCAAGAAATTTTCATTTCAAAAACTGATTTCGCCGAAGCGATGACGGTCGCTAATTCAACACTTTTCCCCATCTAAAAAGTGTATAATGTCCCTAAAAAAGTTTTGCTTCAAAAATTTATTTCGAAACAATTACGGTCGCTAATTTAATTCTTTTTATCCATTTAAAAAGGGCACATCGTCCCTAAAGAAGTTTTCATTTCAAAAATTTATTTCGTTGAAGCAACAACGGTCGCTAATTTAATACTTTCGAAGGCATTCGACAGGGTTAAATTAAAGGACGTTATCCATTTATTGTACGCAAGAGAGGTACCTCTAGGAATAATTAAAACGATCGAAAATATCTACCAGAACAACAGAATAAAAGTAAAAGTAGATGATGAACTAACTGACCCAATTGAAGCTGACAATGGGATAAGACAGGGAGATTCCCTGAGTCCTCTGTTGTTCAACCTGATCATGGACTAAATAATAAAAAAAGTAAGAACAAAAAAAGGATACCAAATGGGAGAAAAACAACTTAAAGTAATCTGCTATGCAGACGACGCAATACTAATCTCTCAAAGTGAAGATGATTTACAACGTATGCTGCACGAATTTAATATAACCGCTAGAAAATTTAACATGTTAATTTCCCCAAAAAAAGACTAAATGCATGGTTATAACAGCAGATCTAATAAGGTGTAAATTAGAGCTGGAGGGTCAAATAATAGAACAAGTCATGGAGTTTAAATATCTAGGCATCACACTATCTAGCTACGTAAGGCTCGAAACAGAAGTGGAAGATCAGGTGAATAAAGCAAACAGAGCCGCAGGTTGCCTGAATGAAACAATATGGAGAAATAAAAACATCGGAAAAGAAGTGAAAGCCAGAATTTACAAAACAGTCATCAGACCAATAATGACATATGCGGCAGAAACACGACCTGATACAGAAAGGACAAAAAGAATGCTAGAAACAGCAGAGATGAAAACATTGCGAAAAATCGATGGTAAGACGATGTGGGATAGAGCTAGAAGTGCAGATATACGAAAGAGATGCAAGGTGGACAACATTAATAACTGGGTGAAAAGCAGAAGAGTAGAATGGAACGACCACATAAGCCGAATGACAACAAATAGAGTAGTAGGGACGGCGAGAGACGGTTCCCCAATAGGAAGACGATCAGTGGGAAGACCACGAAAAAGATGGAATGACAACTTACTGGAGGCACATTGAAAAACAGACAGAGTAATGTCTATATAAAAAGAAGAAGAAGAAGAAGAGAATTTAATACTTTTTCCCCATCGAAAAAGTGCAAAACGTCTCTAAAGAAGTTTGCAGTTCAAAAATTTATTTTGCCAAAGCGATGACGGTCGCTAATTCAATACTTTTTCCCCATCTAAAAGGGCACAACGTCCCTAAAGAAGTTTTCACTTCAATAATATTACTATTATTATACGTACATTATAATAATATACGTACAAAATTTATTTCGCCGAAGAGATGACGGTTGCGATGACGGTCGCGAAATAAATCCTTTTTTTCCATCCAAAAATAGGTTTTACATTTATTTTAAATTCAAATACTTCTATACAATTTATATACTTGGTCTGCGTAACTTGGAACCATATGGGAAAACTTTTTTAATATCAATTTTTTTAAAAAGTTATTCTTTATAAAGTGCTCTGCATAGTCTAAAACCTAAGACGCAATCATCAGATATCAAATTTTATCAACAGTATACGAGGTATGTCAAAAAATATGAATTTCACTCAAGAGTAAAGTGCCTTTATATTTCAAAATATCGAAAATTGTCATTGAGAAAAGTTGTTTGTAATTAAAAATTATGTTATAATCTGAATTTACACTCTTCTAATTGAAAAAAAAAATTTGAAAATTTTCCTCAAATCACGGACACCCAACATCATTTTTATTTATGATAGCTCAGTTATTATTAATTTTACGAAAAAAAAAAATTCTTTATAAAACGTTCTGCATTGTCTAACAACTAAGATAAAATTATAAAATATTAAATTTTGTCAATTTTATACGAGGTATATAAAAAATATGAATTTCGATGAAGAGTAAACTACCTTCATTTTTCACAAAAAGTTATTACAAAAAGTTCTTCAGAATTAAAAATTTTGTTTCAATATGCAATTGCATCCTTCTAGTTGAAATATTGTGAACTATAAAGGTATTTTACTCTTGAGCGAAATTCATATTTTTTGACATACCTTGTATAAAATTGCAAAAATGGATATCTTATGATTGCATCTTAGTTTTTGGACTATTCAGACATTTTTATAAAGAATTACTTTTTTTCGCAAAATTAATAATAACGGAGTTATCTTAAATAAAAAGGATGTTGGGTATCCGTAATTTGAGGAAAATTTTAAATTTTTTTTTTTCAATTAGAAGAGTGTAAATGCATATTATAACATAATTTTTAATTACAAACAACTTTCTTTAATAACAATTTTTGATATTGTGAAATATAAAGGCACTTTACTCTTGAGCGAAATTCATATTTTTGGACATACCTCGTATATTATTATTAAAATTTGATATCTGATGATTGCATCTTAGGTTTTAGACTAGGCAGAGCACTTTATGAATAATCACTTTTTTTCGTAAAATTGATATTAAAAAAGTTTCCCATATGGTTCCAAGTTATGCAGACACACTGTATACAGTATACATACACATAATATACCTATATATGTAGAAAATTTATTCCGCCGAAGCGATGACGGTCGCGATGATGGTCGCGAAATCAATCCTTTGATTTCAAAAGGTTTAGGAAATTAGAGACATCAAAAATGACCCATGTTTAAGGTGGTGCGTTAATTTCTTGGAGACGTGTATAGTGTATATACCCAGGCCAAGTTCTGAAATTTCACAAAGAGAACCAAAGTGCGGTAATCACTAGAAGCATGGACAGGATTTGGAAAACTCAGTTGGAGAATAATTAAGAACCGCAAAATACCTCAATACTTGAGGAGCAAAGTGTTCAACCAGTGCATCCTTCCTATCATGAGATATCGACACCCCCATCGAACAAGGTTGTAACTCAAGTTAGATCTTTTTTCAGATTTCAACACAGGCAAATTCAGCAAAAAATTGCGCACACGCCAATATAAACGACATAGTTTAATTCTCAATAGTTTGGCTAACACTCCATTGAAAAAAGTTGTATTTTAACTTACGTGTGCCATTTTAGCGTGAAAAAGGCAGCAACACTAGATACTCCCTATGTTAAATATTTAGTTTCTTTATACTTGACGATTAACAAGGCTTTTAAATGAGTTACAACTTTGTTCCACGTATGTTTAATTTATAAAGTATTCAAACGTATGGTGTATTTCTAAGTCAATTTATCGAAATAAAAGTAAAAAAGGATTTACGGACTTTTTTTTCCTTTTTGATAGTTGCGGTGGACAAAATAAGTATAGAATAGTGTTTGCTACGTACTTCTATGTAGTGAGAACTACTTAATATTAACATTACACATGTATTTTTTGAAATAGCACATTCACAAAAAACGGGGGTGATTCAATGCATGTCCTTATAGAAAAACGGAAAAACATTAAGTCGTATATGCTCCACACCAATGGATAACCATGATACGATATGCCAAAGCATCAGGCAAGCCTAAATCCGTAACTGAAATAAATCAAGAGCAAATTCTAAATTTTAACCTATTTAAGGACACACATGTTCATTTTGAAGTAGATATTAATAGTAAAAGAGTAAAGTAATAAAGTAAAATGGTTTAAAATTAAATATTTACAGATACGCAATAAGAATGCGAAAAATTTGAAATATTTTATACCATGTTTTTTTCATAGTGATAGAATATTAATGTTATTGTAAAATTTATAATTTCCAATTAAAATTGTGTAAACTGTGAGTTGATATTTTGTTTAAATATACCATAAAAACTAATTTTCTCCTAGCTATATTGCAAATAACTCAAAACATACAACCTTTTAATAGTTAAACGGGAAAAATAATTAACTGAGAGTGTAAAATGGTTGTTAGGCGAGTTACAACCTTTTTCTACAAATACTCATGTTTCATCTCAAGGATGTTTCATCTCACTCAAACTCAAGATATTCAATAGTTAATAAAATTACAAAACATACATCTCACAGTAATCCCTTATTATGTTATAAATATCATATCACATTAGTGTAAAAGAGTCTAATCATTTCGCTACAAATTTTTAAAAATTCATGTTTTCGTTCTTTGCCTCTATTGTAAAATCACTAAAAATGAGTTACAACCTTGTTCGATGGGGGTGTCGATATGGATGTTAAACCTTGACCCTAACCAAGGCAAATATGAATAAACTACCCACAACACAAAAGGCAGTGGAAAGAGCAATGTTAGGTATATGACTGTCAGATCAAATGAGGACGACTGGGTAAGATCAAAAACAAAAGTCGAGGATATTGCCAAACTCAAATGGAGCTTCGCAGGCCATACTGTTAGACAAAAAGACCAACGTTGGAACGTCATAATACCACAGATAATATGGGTAAATGACATAAAAATAATAGCCAGAACAAATTGGATGTACAGTGGGATATCATATTATTAGAGCCACCTCAGAAAATTTTACTTTTGTTTAATAATGGCATGTAAGTTTTTTCTTTATACGGTCCACGTTGCCTTTGAAACTTCAGAAATGGATGCTATGTTTCTGTTGGAGTGATTAGTATTGAATATTAAAGTTTTTATTTCTGTTATATTCCTTGGTGAGATGTCTTTGGATTTCCCATGATGTCTGGTACTACTAGTGTAACGAACGCGCAATTTTTACTAAATTCACAAAAAATAGTATAGGCCTGTCAGAATACCACTATAGAACAATGGAAACTCGCAAAGTTTATTATAACTCTAAACTCCAAGAATACAAAATAATAGGCACATGAGTTGCAAGTTAGGCTGGGCAGCACTGACAAACAATGGCATCTGAGTCACGTATTACCACACATGCGTGTTGCCATTATTGTCAGACTATTTATTGCACTTTCATAAAGTGTAACAAGACAGCCAAATAGAAACAAATCCATTAATATATGATACAGCTCAATTATATATCCTTCCTCTAACTAAAACATTGAATTTCACTAGGTGGCTCTAATAATATGATCACCCACTGTATGTTGGTCAGGATATACATATATGTTACACTCAAACTCCGAATTCGGACAATGTCTTAAATTTTTACTCACTTCGCGATGTGGACAACGTGAATTACCCACGGCGCAGAGTGAGCATTTTATTCGGACGTTGGCCGAAGCGAAATACCCAGAACGCGTTGTGGGTAAACGAAAGTACTAAATTGCCGAAATAAACACGTTCACCGGAGATCGAGCAAAACCATAATACCGATAACTCGACGTGGTTAATCTATTTTACGCACGTCGGGTTGTGGGTATTTGTAATTTGCTCAAACGCCGAAAAACCTTCAAACACAACCATACACTAATTCCATAATAAGTAAAATAAAATCAAATTGTCCTTAAAATTCCATTTATTTTAATTAAAAAAAAACTAACTGTAAAATACAACAAGTATCTTATTATTGAAAATAGAAAAAACATTATTAAATGTTTTCATACATATATGTACGTAGCTCCTAATAAATTTATTAATAGTATCAATGTACCTGATGAACAGCTCAATGTCCCTATAGAAGCAATGATGTCATCCGGGATCAAACAAGGTTTTATCAGATGTGGTTGCAAGACGAACTGTTCGGACAAATCTTGCAAATACAGTAGAGCGTCGATAATCCGAACTAATTGGTACAGGGGTAGTTCGGATTATCAAATTGTTCGGATTATCGAACATATGTTCAAAATACATACAAAGCTCATAAACGTAGTACATATATGTACATACGTTTTAGTTACAAGGAATAAAACACCTGCATAATAAACAAATATATTGTATGTATTTCTCCATAAACAAAACAAAAATTCGCGGTCATATTTGCCCATATTATCATATTAAATCCAAAAATTCGGTCCGCGATCATATTTTTTAATTTTATATTTTTTTGTGTTCGGATTAATGAACGTTCGGATTACCAGGGTTCGGATAAAGACTCATATAAAAGACGTATATCTGTGTATGAAAACTTTTAATAATTTTTTTCTATTTTCAATAAGTTACTTACTTGTTTTATTTAAGTGTTTAGTTTTTTTTAAGTAAAAAAAATGGAATTTCAAGGAAAATTTGATTTTATTTTACTTATTATTATGGAATTAGTGTAGCGCAGCGATACTCAACCTTTTTTTCCCTGGGCCACATAGCAGCTATTGCCACAGCTTGCGGACCGCAATCTATGTGAAGTAATATACAACAGGGTGCAAACGAAAGGAATAAATTCGTTATTTCGTAAGCCGGCGACTTTAAGGAAAAATTCTGAAACATCGATTTTTAGTTTTAAATTACGATTTTTTGACATATGTATCATACGATGATTTTTTTTAAATTAGACTAGGGGTCGTGTGCTAGCTCATTTGAAAGATTATTCACAGGGTGCCCAAAAATTATTGTTTTGAATTAAATTAATTGACACAAAAAGAAGAATGCATCTCATTTATTTAACTCAAAATATAGCTTCTTGTTGTCAGAAAACAGAAAAAAATGTTTATTTCACAAATAAACATTGCTTTTCGCTTAAATTTATTGTTCAAGCTTTCATCCACCTGCCTCTTGGCAGTTTGAACATTGGATTTAAGGGAAAAGCAGTGTTTATTTGTCAAATAAACATTTTATTCTGTTTTCTGACAGCAGTAAAATGTATTTTAAATTATACATTTTTCTTTTTTTTTGTCAATTAATTTAATTCAAAACAAAAAATTTTTGGACATACTGTATACTTAATTATGTTAATGTTTATATTACTATATAGAGAATTTCAAATGAGCTAGCACACGACCCCTATTCTCATTCAAAAAAGATCGATTACGTCATCACGCCCAGATGGATGACGATAGTATGATATAATATATAAGTCAAAAAATCATAATTTAAAAATAAAAATCGACCTAATTCATCATTTAAAGTCACCCGCTTACGAAATAACAACGTCGTCCAGGTGCGAATCAGTGTTAGGATAGGTAATAGCTATTTGTATAACAAGGGAGGAAAGTGCTACAGTAGAACTCCAATTATCCGGATCGCCAATTATCCGGATCAGATTGAGAAAAAAAAATCAAAATTGTATAAAAATAATTCATTTTACTGTGATTCAGTATTGTATGTCAATATTACGTAATGTAAACTTTGTCATTTACATATTGTTGTGTATACTGTATTGTTTTTCATAATAAATACCGTGTTCTCCATTGTGTTTTGCTGTAATTACGTTTCTTTTCCGGAAAAAGGCCTTTTTCTAGAAAAATCCAATTTTCCGGATTTTTGATTATCCGGATCGGGTCCGGTCCCAATTAATCCGGATAATTGGAGTTCTACTGTACTTTTCCTCCCGAGAATGAAGTTTACTAGTAATCATTCAAGGGAGGAAAAGGCACTTTACTCCCATGTTATACATATGGTTTTTCCACCTTCCTCAAATTAATAACAAGTCATTTTTCATTTTTACTTAATTATTCATATGAAAATAACCAACAAAATTTATTAAAACTAAAACTAACAAGTAGGTACAATATAACTGTCAACTGTCAAGTATAAGTCAAATTATTAATGTAAACATTGTTAAATCAAAATAACAGTTTACTGTTTTTTACCATTCTGCAAAATACAGGGTGTTTTATAAATAAACGTTAAAATGTATAGATACTTACGTAATAGAAAATAGATATTGTACAGAGCGGCAATAAGTTATATTTCATGAATGAAATACCATTACGTCACTTTTACTTTTTTTCCCTAGGGAGGAAAAATATTTTCCTCCCTAGGGAGGAAAAGTACAACTTTGCTCACTACAATCAGGTCCGGAAAAGTATACTTTCGGTAGAGGTAGATGGAAAACATTTTTTTGCATATTTCATTTCTGAATATGAGGATTCGCACAGGTATGACGAAGCGAACAACGTGAGGAACAAGTAAGCGCAACTTTTGAGAGTTTTATAGTTATTCGGTACTAATTTCCAGAATTATTCATATTGATTTGCGCCTCTTTTTTCTTTAAAAATTGCCTCCAGATTTGTATAATTTTTAAAATTAATTAGTTCGTGTGACAACTTTGCGCTATTAAGTTCCAACGGCCGCAAGTTGTATAGTAGCGGCTACTTCTAAGTGCCAGGGATTTTCCAATAATAGAAGACATTAAAAAACTAGAAAATTAGAAATAAGTAGCATAGTTTTCTGGAAATACATCAATTCCATCTTGTTGAGCTTTCAGCAATGTCGAAAAGTTATGCAGATTTTTTATATTAATTTCCGCAAATACTTTATTTTGTCAACTACGAAAATAATTTTATGTTTACCTTTTAATGTGTAAACGACAATTAAGTTCGCCGAGTTTTTCTGTTATGTCGCAAATAAATGCTAAAAGTCACCACCAACTACCTTACTTGAGTTCAAAGCAATTTGATCATTTATAGGGTCTTTTAGTTAGCCTTCGGGCCGCATAAAAAACGTAATAGACTACCGGCCCATGTCCAAAAATGGATGGGTCATATGAACCACCAGGTGACGTATATAGGACGATATAAGAGCATACAATAATAAGATTCAGCACTATGCCGTCACTTGTAAGCAGTCCAACTGAGTGCTGGTAAGAATTCAAAAGTGCAGGTAGAGTGGGTACATTTTGGTCATATATTTTTGTACGGCATTTTTACCATCAATAGACCCATGAAAAATAATAAGAAAGCGCCCAGTGCCGTACAAAAATGGTGAGCAACAAAGTTAATATTTTTTTTTATTTTCTGACAATTTCCAGGGTAAATTTGGTCATTTCATTCTATACGGCATTAGTTTCATACTGTTTCAATACAACTTCTAATCCATTATTCCGCAACGCTGTACAAAAATCATGCGACAAGGGGAAAAATCGAGGGTTGCAATCCCCTCTCTTTCCGTGGTCCGGGGGGTGATTTGAAACAACATCAAATTAACTTATTTTGAAAGTATTTTATGCATAGATGACATTATTTTACATGCCGTACATTTTCGTTGGTCCAAAGGTTTGTAGGAAAAAAAAGCTCAAGGAAAAATCTACAGAATGAAATGTAAGAAAAATCCATGTAACGAAATGTAAGGTGAAATTTATGACGATATCTTTTTATACGGCATTTAGATAGTTCATTTGTATGTACTTGCAATAATTTATAAAAAGTTAGTGCCGTACAAATCTGAAACTTCATATTGATAAAAAAGTAATAAAAATATTAAATAAATATAATTTACATATTTATCGCTTAAGGAGCAACGTTCTCTAAGCTAAGTAGTCGTTTTCTAATAGTGATTTTTTTTAAAAATAGTTGTTTTATTTATTCACATCATTACAATGAAATAAATCAATTATATACATGTATCAATAATGCTTGAAGTATATATTAAACCAAAAAGTATATGAAACTGGTGATACTGAGATTTACAGTTTTAATTCTTGGATATTATATACCTACACACCCTTTCACTTCAGTTAGACGTCATAATGATTTTATCGTATTATCAATAATTGTTCTCTTCAAAAATATGTTAATACCGTACAGTATCAAATTAATGACCATAAAGTACTATAGCTTTAAAATGGTAGCGTCATTTTCATCAGCCTAAAAGATATATGGTCTGCATTAAAATGTACGGCATCATTTTTTCCTAATTTATTTATCTTAATACTACTTAAAACAAAGGATAAATGTAGAAAATTGCTATATTTTATTAATCTATGAATACTTAAACTTTTGCAATAATTTAAAAAAATTCTGTTTTTGTATTTCTCTATAATTTTTTTAGAACAGTTTATTTTGAACGGCAATACTATATAACAATTGTATTTTACAATATCATGTTAAAAACAAAGTTGTCGTACAGAGTCAAATGATTTTTTAGCTTTACAAATCAAGTATACCATGAAATTAACATAATTATTAAATATACATTCAAATGAACATAATTTTTTGACGGCATTATTATTTAATAGTACTTTTGAGTGCTAGATAATGTTTTGGAACCGAAGCCGTACTTTTTCAAATCACCCCCCGGACCACGGAAAGAGAGGGGATTGCAACCCTCGATTTTTCCCCTTGTCGCATGATTTTTGTACGGCGTTGCGGAATAATGGATTAGAAGTTGTATTGAAACCGTATGAAACTGATGCCGTACAGAATCAAATGACCAAATTTACACTGGAAATTGTCAGAAAATAAAAAAAATTTACCAACTTTGTCGCTCACCATATTTGTACGGCACTGGGCGCTTTCTTATTATTTTTCATGGATCTATCGATGGTAAAAATGCCGTACAAAAATATATGACCAAAATGTACCCACTCTACCTGCACTTTTGAATTCTCACCAGCACTCAGTTGGACTGCTTACAAGTGACGGCATAGTGCTGAATCTTATTATTGTATGCTCTTATATCGTCCTATATACGTCACCTGGTGGTTCATATGACCCATCCATTTTTGGACATGGGCCTGTAGTCTATAAGTGGGCTGCATGCGGCCCGCGGGCCGCATGTTGAGTATCGCTGGTGTAGGGTATGGTTGTGTTCGGAGGCATTTCGGCGATTGCGAAAATTACAAATACCCATAACCCGACGTGGGTAAAATAGATTACTCACGTTGGGTTATGGGTATTATGGTTTTGCTCAATCCCCGGTTAACGTATTTATTTCGGCAATTGAGTACTTTCGTTTACCCACAACGCGTTCTGGGTATTTCGCTTCGGCCAATGTCCGAATAAAATGCTCACTCCGCGACGTGGGTAATTCACGTTGTCCACATCGCGAAGTGAGTAAAAATTTCGGACATTCGAATTCGGAGTTTGAGTGTAACATTGAAGGAAGGAGCTGGGAGAGGCCTATGTCCAAAAATGGATGATAGAAGGCTAAGAAGAAGAAGAAGAGGTGACATTTAAATTGTTAGATTCCCTGATGCTGAATGTAGGTCAATGTGCAGTGTTAGTAGATAATATACATATTATATTTAGAGCACCTACTGGAACAATAGAAATAGAAGCTAATAGGAAATGGGAAATATTGCGGTTACGTGGAAGAGCGCTTCTTAGCTGGTGTTTCTAGGAACATCATCTAAGAGCGAACGTCGCCTTTTGCTTTATTATAATTATTACTGTTTGTCTAGTTTGTATTTTTTTTTTGAAAAAAAAAAGCAATAAAGTCATTATTATTATTATTATTATTATTATTATTATTAAATAGGGAGTAATGAAGAAATATACGAAGATGCATACTGAAATATAGAATGAATAGAATAGAATAGAATAAAAAACCCGATCGATATGACTCAGCATTTTCACAAAAACCAATATGTACTACATAAAATAAAACCAATATTTTGCGATACATTTATTATAGCCCAGTTTTCTTGACAATTGAATTTTTAATATACAATTACATCATTTTTTATGACCAACAGAGAATGATTTATTGAAATTCCTGATTATAGAAGTTAGCATTAAAATCCAAATTCAATTAATTAAAATATTTATTACATGCAATAAATGAATTCATTGTTAATATTCCAAGGTATGCAACATTTCATGTGAAGCAGAAAATTGCAAAACGATTTGATATTTTAACAATACTGTAGTCCAACGCAAAATTCCAAGAATAATTACTATCGTTATAATTAATCATAAGCATAAAGTTTTCATGATAATACAATTACTCCAGGGAAAAATAGACTATGTTCAGGACACTGAATTATCCAGAAATCTGATGCCTTTTTTTTAATAGGGCTTTTCATTTACAGTCATTTGTTTCGAGCTTCTGTCCAATGTCGTATAATCCGTGTATATTAATATTATACACAGATTATACAACATATGACAGAAGCTCGAAACAAATGACAATCGATGAAAAGCCCTATTATAGACCTATAGGAAGAAATCCTACCTGTTTCCTGCCTAGAGTTTATGATGTTCCCAATTATTTACAATTTAGTGTAAAAAACTCGATTTTTTCGCACTCCATTAAAAAGCTAAACAGCTGACATAAAATTACAAAATTTGATTTTTTAGAACATTGAAAAAGCTTAAAAATACTGATTTTTGAAATTTAAAAAATCAATTTGCTGCTTCGCAAATTGCAAAATAAGTGAAAATCGTTATTTGTTAATAATTTTTAGTAAAACTAACGAAGAACTTTGGCTTTTCACGCAAAGTTGGGTATTAGGGTACTTAACAAACCCTCAAAATTTGAGACACATCCATTAATTACTTTAAAAGTTATTGTATTCGTTTATCCCAGGGTCCTTTGTTTTGCATGCGTTAACATAAGATAAAAAATAATGAATAATATATGGCAATTCTGCGTATGCCAAATGAAAGTAGAGAAGAGTTATACTATCAAAATGTATTAAAAAAGATAAAAAAATATTTATTATAGTCAAAAATCCCAATGCCAAATTTTTGAAATTTTGTAGTTTATAAACAGTTAGAATAACTTTAAAAATATTGTCCGTAGAAAAAATCTTTTTACATACCGGGTGTACCAATAAGAATGGCTCTCGGCCATATCTCAGGAACCGTTTATAGTACAGCTTTGAGAAAAAAATATTTACATATAACAAAAGTTGCCTCGGGACAAGCCTGGAAATTATTATCATAATTGTAGGTCCACCGCTAGAGGGCGTAATTGAATATCAAAAATAAAAATTTTACAAAATTTACCTAATGAAAGGGCACTGGAAATCGAATTATCGTGTTCTTCATAAAATTCTGCGCATGATTGATTTCACAAGTTTAAGTCTACCTTTGCAAATAAGAGGTGGGGGTGAGTGGGAACCTTCTTATGAAAAAATGGCTGTAAGTCCGGTTATGCTAAATCGAATTTTGCATACTTGGTCTTGTTGAAAACAGCTCTTTTTCGTCAATGTAAGAGTCTTATTTTCGAAATAGCCTAATAAGTAATATGCCAGCTAGTAGGCGTTATTTAATTATTTTCGGAAAGGACATCGCACACATCTTATGGAAAATATAATGTCACTCAAATTCAATAAAATTTATACGAATAGATTCGTTTTAAATTAACGGTCAAATCTTATCATTGCGCCAACTCCATATTTTCAATAATAAGAGCAGAAATTGATATAAATAAATCTGAAATCAAATGGATACGTACATAAGTTAGAGAGAGAAAAAATATTTTATAATACCCAAATTGTCGGTACTCCATAAATCAGCGGATTAGTTTCACTAATCCGCTTAGGCCCAGCGGGGTTTAAGCTCTTTTGAATAGCACCCAGAGCAATAGTGATTATAACTGACAGTTTTACTGACTCCAAAAATGTGATTTCGATAAATTTAATTGCAATTTGCGCCGTAATTAATCATAATTAAGAGTTGGCGCAATGATAAGATTTGACCGTTAATTTAAAACGAATCTATTCGTATAAATTTTATTGAGTTTGAGTGACATTATATTTTCCATAAGATGTGTGCGAAGAAGTTTTCTTAAGAAACGTGTAAATTTTAAACAACTGTTAATGTCACCAGTAAACGAAGTTAAGGAAAAGTAGTGTGTGTGCTATGGAAAAAAACAAAGAAAAATTTTCCAGAGGTAAACGTATATAATTAACTAAAACAACAATAAGACAAACAACACTATAAAATATAACAAAGAAATAAAAGCAACTACTTACTTAGTGACGACCTAAATGTTCAAATTGTTGCCCATCATTTTCGATGCAAGCATTTACTCTTTCAAGAGTAGATTGAACAGCAGTCTCAATGTCTGCTTTCGCAATTCTTTGGATGGCGTTTCGTATTCTCTAGATTCTAGATTATAGATTATATTTTCTCGAGTAGTGGACCTAGCGGCAAAAACAAGGTCTTTAATCCGTCCCCATAAATAAAAGTCTAAAACAGTTAAATCTGTTGCTATTTAATCTATTCTTGAATGAGTAAATGCTTGAATCGAAAATGATGGGCAACAATTTGAACATTTAGGCAGTCACTAAGACTAAGTAAGTAGTTGCTTCTATTTCTTTGTTATATTTTATAGTGTTGTTTGTCTTATTGTTGTTTTAATTAACTATATACGTTTACATCTGGAAAATGTTTATTTGTTTTTTCCATAGCACACTACTTTTCCTTCAACCTCGTTTACCGGTGACAGTAACAGTTATGTTTAAAATTTACACATTTCTTAAGATATCTCGAGATAGAAAAAAGGTATCGACATGCGGTTTTCGGTATTATGTTGCTAATTTGGTCTAATTTTGTAATACAGGATTAAAAATGCATACTTGTATTTAATATTTTCCAAAGAAAACTAGATTTCTGAAAACAATTAAATAACGCCTCCTAGCTTGCATATTACTTACTAGGCTATTTCGAAAATAAGACATTTACATTGACGAAAAAGAGCTGTTTTTAACAAGACCAAATATGCAAAATTTGATTTAGCAGAACCGGACTTACAGCCATTTTTTCATAAGAAGGTTCCCACTCACCCCCACCTCTTATTAGCACAGGTAGACTTAAACTTATGAAATCAAATATGCGCAGAATATTATGAAGAATACGATGATTGGATTTCCAGTGCCCTTTCATTGGGTAAATTTTGTAAAATTTTGATTTTTTAATTTTTGATATTCAATTACGCCCTCTAGCGGCGGAGCTACAATTATGAAAATAATTGCCAGGCTTTTCCCGAGGCAACTTTTGTTATAAATATTTTTTTCTCAAAGCTGTACTATAAACGGTTCCTGAGATATGGCCGAGAGCCATTCTTATTGGGACACCCGGTACGTATGTATTCGAAAAGTTGGAAAAACTTTTACACGAATTTTCAAAAATTTAGTTCAAATGTTGACTAGTCGTGGTGATTGAAGGATGGGGAACCGGGAGCCTACAAATCCATGAATTCAAAAACTAAAAAAGCAACTACTTTCTTTTTTTCTCCCCTTCCTTATACCCTTTCAGGTGTCGGATTTGGGTTTAAGCTACATATTCACCCACCTCTTCCATTCTTTTCCGTCTTGTGCTATTAGTTCCATTTCTTCAAGCGTTTTCTGTTTAATTTTTCCGCATCTACTATTTGCTGTATCCATTTTTTCCTCAGTCTGCCTTTTTCTTTTTTGTAATATTCCTTGTTTCGTGAAATGTCCTTATTAATCTACTAGGTTTCATTCTCATCAGATGTCCATACCAGTTTAATTGTCTCTTTATTATTTTATTCATTATTGGTTCCTGTTTAGTTATCCCTCTTATTGCCTCATTTCTTATTCTATCCCATTTGGTCTTTCCGGATATAGCTCGTAGATGTCTCATCTCAATTGCATTTATCCTACTATTATGCTTTTTCTGTAAAGTCCAATTTTTGGTCGTATACACAGTATACAGTATCGTCGATATCACAATCGTATTATATATTTTAATTTTTGTTTCGTGGGACAATTATTTTTTCCTCAGAACTGGCGCTTGTTGCATAGTACAGTTTGTTTGATTTTTTAGTTTTGTTAGTTCTTAGTTATTTCGAGACCTATTTTCCCATCATTGGTAATTATACTTCCAAGATAATCATATGCGGTAACTATTTCCAGTTGAATATTTTTGAGTGAATTTATTTCATTTTCATCCTTTTCGCCGATGACCATTATTTTACTTTTCTCGATGTTTATTTCCATTTTTAATGTTTATTTCTTCTGTCCAGATGTTTATAAGTTTTTGCATTTTTGTCACGGAATCTGCTATAAGGACTATGTCATACCGTTGTCCGGCTGTGATCTTTGATATCCTATTATTGTCTGTATTTGGTTCGTTCTTTCTCCAGTATTTCTAGTCAATTCGTTCGTGACTATTATGAATGGTAGCGGACTAAGACTGTCTCCTTGTTTGACACCTCTTTCCCAATTGAATTATTCAGATCTTTTTTCTGCTATCTGTACACGTCCTTTTACTACTCAGTATATACTTTCAATTTACACTCCCCTATTCACTTACGACTCCCTATTTACATTATACTTTGCGGACGACCAAGTTGTTATAGCCCAAGATCAAGATGACTTAAGCTATATGATACGGAAGCTAAATGAGCATTACCAACAGGCAGGATTAGTAATAAATATGGATAAGTCAGAATACTTCATAGTGGGAAACGAAGACATTGAAAACCTACCATTGGAACAAGGACATATTGTTGGTGTGAAACAATGCAAATATTTGGGAGCTATATTTAACAAACGAGGAAATAGTGAAGATGAAATACAACACAGGATCAATAAAGGTAGAAGCATCACTAGATCCCTCAATTCAATTTTATGGGACAAAGATATCAGGAAGGAAACAAAGAGAAGAATATATGAAAGTATAATGAAGAGCGCTACAATCTACGGTGCAGAAGTTTGGGACATAAGTGCAAGAAATAAAAAGAAGCTACTTAGTACAGAAATGGACTTTTTGAGGAGAAGTTGTCAGGTTTCGAGATTAGAACATGTAAGAAATGAAACAATAAGACAACGTATGAAGGTAGAAAAAACTATAGTAGACGATATTGAAAAGAGACAGCTGACATGGTTCGGTCACGTTAAAAGAATGAATGAGACTCGCTGGCCGAGAAAAATATTAGAGTGGGTCCCACCGGAGAGAAGAAGAAGAGGACGACCACGGAGAAGCTGGAGGGACAATATTCAGGAGGCAATGGATTCGAGGCAATTAGATGAAGATATGTGTTACGATAGAAAAAATTGGAAGCTGGGTATGGAGAGGCGGCGACAGCCGTAGAAATCCATTATACAGTGATGAGCGAGCTAATAACCGGCAAAATAGCACAAAAGATGGAAAACGTATTAAGTTGTGAGATAAAAAGAAATGAAACTAATCGAGTTGGGAAACTTAGCGACATTAACCTATAAATTTACATTATATTGATTGTTTCCCACCTTTAGACGTATCGCACGAATTTGGAAACTACCACTGTCACAGTGACAGTTTTAGTTTACATACTCCGCTGATACGTGTAAAGGTGGGAAACAATCTATATAATGAAAATTTATAAATTTATTGGTTAATATCGCTAAATTTCCCAACTCGACTAGTTTCATTTCTTTTTATCTCACACTTTAATACACGTTTTCCATCTTTTGTGCTATTTTGCCGGTTATTAGCCCGCTCATCACTATATATATATATATATATATATATATATATATATATATATATATATACTTTCAATTATTTTTATCAGTGTAATTGGTACTTTCATGTTCTGCAAGCATTTCCATATAATTTTTCTTTCTATAGAGTCGAATTCTGCCCTTAGATCTATGAATTCCAGAATGAGCTTTCCCCCCCCGAGTCAATACTTCTTTCTTATTATATTTCTAATTATGTAAATGTTATCGTTTGTCTGTCTTTCTGGTCTAAACCCTGCTTGCTCTTCTCCCAGTTCTCTTTCTACCTCTTATCTTAGCCTCTTCTCTACTATTTTCGTGTATATTTTAAAACATGCCGATGATAAACATATTGCTCTATAATTTTCGCAGTTGACGTATTCTCCCTTTTTGTTTATTGGCACTATAAGGTTACTTTGCCAGTCTTTTTAGATTTGCTGCTTTTCCCATGTCTCTTTGTATATTTTCAACAACCAGTTTATCCCTTCTTCTCCCATGTACTTGACCATTTCCGGGTCTATATCATCATCCCCTCCAGCTTTAACTATTTTTACGTTTGATACTTCTTCTCTACTTATTTGCTCTAACTCTTTGTTCTCGTTATCTTGATATGTTTCATTTCTATCGTCTATTGTTTCATTTCTAAATTTGTTTTCATAGTATTCTTTCCATACTTTAGCTATCTGTTCTGGATTTGTCTGGATTTGGTTTGTTGTATCCCTTATAGTCCGGGTTAATAAGGTTTTTTCCATGACACTCGAGCAGCCAGGGTACTGAAGCGTTTTTTCGACAGGTAATACCTATAAGAGCAAATTGTAACTATTTCCTGCGTAGGATCTGGCGGCCATTTTTATTTATAAACAATTCAGTGTCAAAAAATGGCATTTTCCCTTTTTTTTTCAAATCAATGGAAAACAGTGAAACTTATGGTTTTTTTAGTTTTTTCCAGAGATTATGGAAAAAGCTTTAAAATGACGTATTACAAAGTTTGATATACTCATTTATTGTTAATATAATTGCGAAAAAAGATCGGAATTGCAAAAAAAAATAATTTCGCAATATCTATTGTAAAAATTAGTGTACAGCTTTGAAATTTTTGTCATATAAGGGTTCTTTGGTGCTTAATAAGTGATAAAAATTCATTTCAAATGCGATTCATTCAATTGTTTAAATTTTATTCAAATTGTTTATCCCAGAGAGCATTTTTTTTAAATAACATAAGTCAGAAAAAAATGACGTTAGAACCATTCAACAGGTGTCAAATGAAAGAGCATGAGCTATATTTTCAACTTGGTTTAAAAAAAGCGAATAAAAAATGCATTTATTAGTAATAAATAATTATGCAAAAGTATCGTAAATCTTTCCTTATAAACTTTTTATTTTGTTATATAAGAAATTATATATATTTATTACAATTTTTTATCAATTATGATATAAATAACATTACTTGGTATTTGTGCAATTAAAACAGGGTAAAAAAGTTAATTTTTTTGGAAAAAGTTATTCAAAAAGCTTATAAGGGAAGATTTGCGATACTTTTGCAATTATTTATTACGAATAAATGCATTTTTTATTCGCTTTCTTTAAACAAAGTTGAAAATATAGCTCATGCTCTTCCATTCGACACCTGTGGAATGGTTCTAACGTCATTTTTTTCTGACTTATGCTATTGCAAAAAAATGCTCTCTGAGATAAACAATTCGAATAAAATTTAAACAATTGAATGAATCGCTTTGAAATTTTTATCACATATTAAGCACCAAAGAACCCTCATTTGACAAACATTTCAAACCTGTACACTAATCTTTACAGCAGTTATTGCAAAAATATTTTTTTTGCAATTCCGACCTTTTTTGGCAATTATATTAACAATAAATGAGTATATCAAACTTTGAAATATGTCATTTTAAAGCTTTTTCCATAATCTCAAAGATATTTGTACTAAAAAAATCTGGCTGCTGAAGTGTCACGAACAGGGTATATTTTTGTCTTATTACTCTGGCCTATAAACTACTCAAAAATTTAAAATTCCAATCTACAGACACCGAATACTCCCGCCCTTTCACTTCCGAAGAAGTCACTATTGCTCTCAAGGATGTAAAGCCAGGTAAAGCCCCAGGTTTTGACAATATTCATCCCGAATTCTTAATTAACTGCGGCAAATATGCGAGAGAATGGATAGCCCACTTTTTCACGGATATTATGAAGACCGGTATCATATACCACAGGAACTCAAACGCTCGAAGGTCATTGCCATATTAAAACCAGGGAAACCAAATGATAACAACCCTAAGAATTACAGACCAATAGCCCTACTATCGGTTACGTTTAAGCTTCTAGAGCGCCTTATCTACAACAGAATTAGCACAAAACTGCTTGAAACAATACCGGTTGATCAGACTTTTCCGACCCAAAAGAAGCTGCGCAGATCAGATTCTTTCACTTACCACATTTATTGAGGCAGGGTTCCAGCGAAAACTTAAAACTGCAGCCGCATTCATAGACCTAACAGCGGCCTACGATACAGTCTGGAGAAAAGGCATGATATACAAGCTTCTCCGTAAAATCCCCTGTAAATCCACCGCTCGAATAATCAACAGCATGCTAGCCGACCGAACGATTCAAGTGGTCATGGGATCTGACATCAGCACCCCAAGGAAACTGAAGAATTGACTGCCTCAGGGCTCTGTCCTGGCTCCTCTTCTCTTTAGCCTATACATCTCTGATATACCAGAAACCAGATCAAGAAAGTTTGGT
This sequence comes from Diabrotica virgifera virgifera, assembly GCF_917563875.1. Classification (NCBI taxonomy): domain Eukaryota; kingdom Metazoa; phylum Arthropoda; class Insecta; order Coleoptera; family Chrysomelidae; genus Diabrotica; species Diabrotica virgifera. The sequence goes on from NC_065452.1 coordinate 127,857,119, forward strand.
TACGCCGATGACTGGGTCCTTGCAACAAGGTGTAAGTCATTTGAAGAAACAGAAGAAATCCTCACCGCGGACTTAAACATAGTGGGAAAATATTTCCGTAAATGGAGGCTCCAACCAAATGCTACTAAAACAGAGGTTTCCAGTTTCCACCTAAATAACAAGCTTGCAGGATGAATACTCAATATTCAGTTCGAAAACACCACACTCGCCTACAATAAAACACCAAAGTACCTTGGGGTGACTCTTGACAGAACCCTATCATTCAAGGAACATCTGACAAAAACAGCGGAAAAACTTAAATCCAGAAACAACATCAACCAGAAGCTGTGCGGCACAACATGGGAAGCATTGGCTTCCACCTTGCGATCATCTGCCCTGGGCCTAGTCTTCTCAACTGCGGAATACTGCTCTTCAGCATGGCTTAACAGCCCACATATACACAAAGTAGATGCGCAATTGAATAATACAATGAGAATGATTGCTGGAGTTATCAAATCCACCCCTACGCAATGGCTCCCAGTACTGAGCCACATTCCACCACCCAAACTACGACGCATACATGCACTCACTAGTGAGTACAGAAAGATAGTAGATAACGAGAACCTGCCAATCCATCAAGATATAGATGCCGCCAACGGTAACCGTCTACGCTCCAGACGACCACCAATAAAAACAGCAAAGGTTGTTGAGGAGGGTGAGTTCAATTTAACGACAACATGGACTCGAGAATGGATGGAACAACAAAATAACAACTTGCCCTGCATCACACAAAAACCACCAGGCTTTGACTTACCACGCAACACATGGTCTATGCTGAACCGAATCAGAACCCAACACGGCAGATGTGGTTACATGATGCACAAATGGGGTAAACGACCATCCCCACTCTGTGACTGTGGACAACCACAAACCATACAGAACAGTGTCCCGCAAGATTATATCATGGCAGGTCAGAGGATTTCCTGATGGCGACTCCAGAGTCGATAGACTATGTAAATAAGATGTACGTTTGTGAACCTATGTATTGTCTTATACAAAATATATGTAAATGTAAATGTGTCAGGTGCCATACGCTAAAATAAAAAAAACTCTGGCCTATTACGGCTGTTATTTCTTTGTTTTCTTTTCTTCATATGTCTGATTGTTGTCCAAAAGCTTCTATTATTTGTTACATAGTTTTCCTGCAATTCTTCTCGAACCTCTTCCCACGTCTTTGTTTTTGCCTGTCTTATGGTGTTTTTCGTTAATCGTCTCAGCCTTTTGTATTCTTGTTTATCTTCTTCTAGCTCGGTTTCAATGTATTTTTTCCATGCTTTTCCAAAAAAGCAACTTAAAACTACTATCATTTTCTATATCTTAGGATCTACGATTTACTCAATGGATTTTGATCTTTCTTTTTTTATTTTGCATGTACTTTTTGTGTACATTACAATTATTATGGAAGTCGTCTAGACATTTATTAATTAATACAGTCTAATTTGTTGAAACAATTTTTGGAAAAATAATTTTTTTCAAAAATCTATTTTTTAATCATACTATCATTATTAATAATCATAGAAAAGTTAAAGTAAACTTTAATAATTAAATCATCTAAAAATAATTTATTTATTAAGGTGTACTTTAACGTTTCCTATGATTATTAATGATTATGATTAAAAAATAGATTTTTGAAAGAAAATTATGTTTTCAAAAATTGTTTAAACAAATTAGACTGTTAAATATAATTTATAATTAATAAATTTATAAACAAATTACATATTTGCAATTTACGTAGAAATTACATACCAATTAAAAAACTAAAGATCAAAATCCATTGGTAAGATCCGGATATATAGAAAATTTTATTACATAGTTTGAAATGTTCGGCATTTTTGATCTCGGTGGATTTGTAGGTTCCCCCTAGTCACCATTTGAACTACATTTTTAAAAATTCGTAGAGTGTCATGTGAAGGTACAGTGTGTTCTGTGTGACTCACCCTGTATTCAATATAAAGAAAATTATCAATATCAATCATTTATGAAAATTTTGACAATAAATAAAAAAAATATGGCATCAATAATCCATTGCTATTGTGCTTATTTTTATTTATACAGTGAGTTGAACTTGTTACGATTTTCATATAAAATTGGTTATAACTTTGTAAATACCATGTACCTATAACATAAAAAACCTTTATATTTTTGTAAAGGTGAAGTTAAGAAGATTTCGAATATAAAATAAAATACCCATTCCATTAAAAAACACATAAGTTTGGCCTGCCACTATGTTATCGAACAACCTGTAACATTCGAATTAATTTTGAAATGTGAAGCTCAAAGTTGGCTACAATTTTTGTTATTAACTTTTATTGCTATCGATTACTATAACGGATTTACGGAGCTTTACTCCACTAATCAATCACCCTGTATAATTAGGTAACATAATTTTTTTGTAAATATTTCGGGTGCATTTTTTTTGTAAATTATTTGCTCCTTTTATTTTAAATTTATTTTCCTCCAAATATTTATTACTTGTGAATAAATATTTATTTTAAGAGTTTTCTTGCATTTTAAGGTTTTGCACAAATCCTTCAGGAATTTTCAGATTGCGAGCGGTATACCGTACACTATAATAGCGCTATATGCACAGGTAGACCGCATCGTCGGGGTAGACCGCATACTATGGTAGCACCCCTAAAACTTTACCCCTTTATTCGCCTACCCAGTTGCATCCGGAGCAGCATCCCCACCACCCGAAAGGATACGACGGTCCGAACGACCAACTGTTGCAGATTGAAAAATTCACATGTCATCTCCAGAATCTTTCATCATTCATCGTCAACCCCTTCATCGGTTGTTTGTTTTAGCCTCTAGGTCCGTTGTGTACTCGTGTTACCGTGTCCGGCAATCTTCTTCTACCCCTGAAGATACTATCTAAGAAGGTAGCGAAACAGGTGAAGATAATTAGTTAATTATGCTGAGTTACTTCATCTTACAAGTAAGTTTAAACTCATTCTTATTTATTTATCTTTGTTAACAAATTTGTTTAATCCGCATACACACACCCAAACTTATATGGAATCATCTGATATTTCTTACTATTCCGAGCGAATTTAAAAAAACGAAGACACGAAGTCAAACAATATTTATTTTAAAGCAATTTAATAACAAATACATAACAATTAAATAAAACATTAAAGTATTTAACAAACAAATTGAAAGTAGTTGCTCTAAAGTCAATAGCATACAAAATTTCAATGTAAAACGAATAATGCTTAACTTGTTTTTATTTTTTTTTTTGTATTTTGTGGTAGTCAGTGTTATCTCCTGTAGTCCTTATGCAAGCTTCAGTTTGCGTGGGCACGCTCCTAATAAAATTATCAACATTTTGTTGTGGTAGCTCCATCCTTTAAAAGCAGCTTGTACTAGCCGTGCGGTGTTTTGTGGATTATCCCGACGAGCTCTAATTTTTCTTTTAAGCATATCTCACAAATACTCTATAGGGTTAAGCTCGGGTGAGCAAGCAGGCCACTCCAAACATGGGATACTTTCTGCTTCAATGATGTCTGTAGTCACTCTAATGGTATCTAGAGGTCCATTATCATGCAATAAAATTAAATTTTCTCCTGTTGCACCTCTCCAGAGCCTGACTACAGGTTATCGACATACCTGTGAGCAGTTAAAGTTGATTGGATGAAAATTAAAGGAGTTTTTTACGGATCACAATTCCTCTCCAGAACATTACACTTCCCCTTGTATATTTGTAAACAGATCTGACAGTTTTCGTTCTTGTTTGTCTTCCTCGACCTCTAAGTACACGATTTCGTGGGTCATCTGATTCTTCATCTGATTACATTAAATCCTGACTGTTTTTGAAAATAGCACATTTTGTCATTTCCCAATGTTGCAGTTTTGGTGGTGAAGACACCAATTTAGGCGATCGATCTTGTGCTGCCTGGATAACTCGAGAACCCATAACTGTCTCCTGCTGTATACTTCTTGGTACGAACTCTTCTTCTTATCGTTTCAACTGAAACAGTTACACCTGTAGCTTCCAAAAGCTGCCTTTGGAGCTGCAGGTGAGAAATGGTTGGTTGTCTTCTAACTGATTGGACAATTAAACGATCGTGGAGAGCCGTTATTACTTTTGGCGACTTTCCCTTGCTTTATTTTTGAGCTTTCCTAGTTCCTGTTACCTAGCATATGTTTTGGACAGAACGCCCTGTATTACGCCTAGCTCTGCAGCTATGTCCATCTGAGAACATTACTTTCTTCACAAGAACAATAATCTTTCCTCGTTGTAAGTTCTATAACCCCACATGAGGCATATTTTCGTTTTTGGACGCAAAAGTTAGTTTATTTATTTTCGTTCAACTTGCAACTCAAGCAAATAATCTATACCGTACCGGGCTGTACTATCCGATTGTCTTATATATTTGTTTATTTTAAATAAAAACCTTTAATCTTCGCAACAATAACAAGTTTTTTCAAAAAAAATAAATATTACTTTGAAATACATGGTGATTCCATATAAGTTTGGGTGTGTGTATATAGTGACTGGCAAAATTATGGAATAAATAATTATTTTCGAGAATGGACGATTTTGGAGACAAATCGCGAAATTATAATTTATAATATAAATTATAATTTAAAATTATTTTTAAATTATAATTTTTTGGTATATACAGGGTATAACAAAAAGGCAGGTGATAAACTAAATCACATATTCTGGGACCAAAAATACATAGTTCGATTGAAACTAACTTACCTTAGAACAAATGTGCACACAAAAAAAGTTACAGCCGTTTTACAATAACATTTAACCTTTAAATACACGCGCTGGCGTACTTTGTACGCCAGATATAAAAATTCTACTGGAAATATATTTAAAAATTTAATTTTTGACCTTGCTTATCTCTCTATCCTATAACTGGAATGTGCTTTACAATTTGGTTTTAGTTTCGTTATAATCGGCGTTCTGGAAAGATCGTAATTTACATTTTATTATTTGTTGTTTCCGGTGGTGGACAATATACCCCAGAATTATATTACTATAATTCGTAATATAAGTACATATTTTAATTGTTTTTTAGTCATTATGGCACAAAATATATTTATCTTTATAAACAATACTTTTTCTCCTGTAAAAAATCACATTTAAAAAAAAAATTTATTAGTAATTTTATTTATCATGGAATCCAGTTATTCCATGATTCCAGTTATAAATCCCAATTGGCTTACTGAAAAGGAACTCCAAGTATTCACTGATGCCGAATAAGGTTTATAAAAACAACTAAGTGTATTTTTTCAAAAAAAATTAATCAAATCCACTGTTTTTAAGTGTATTTTCTTGTGGCGTACAAAGTACGCCACGCGTGTAGTTATGTTATAACTTGATGCGCGGGTAGTTAAAGGTTAAAAAAATAATAGTGAAATTTGTGCACCCCCCATATATTGTTGTGGTACCATTAGTTAAACACAGTGTTTTGAAACCTTTTTGCCTCTTAGTACTTTTTCGATGAGCCAGTTTTTATCGAGATATTTTCATTTCTAAAATCCGCCACATATTTTTAAATAATTAAGTAAGATTATAGAATATTATTTTCATAATATTACCAGGTCTCTATAATTTTACTTAACCATTTAAAAATATATGGTGGATTTTACAAATGTTCAAAATATCTCATGAAAAACTGGCTTTTCGAAAAAGTACTAAGAGGCAGAAAAGTTTTAAAAACAATGTATTTAACTTATGGTACATACCACAATAATAATTTAATTGGAACGTACGGAAACAAAACGTACGGTTTTAAGGAAACAAAGCCCACATACAATCTTTATAGGGTGCACAAATTTCACTGTTATTTTTTAAAGATTTTCCTGTCATAAGACTGCCACATTCCATTTTCCAATTGATTTAACCACAAAATTATTTTTTTTGCCACTCTACATAAATAATTATATTAGTATTTATATTACTGAATATCAAATTGAATAACCTCTCAAATGAGCTAGCTCACGATCCCTATTCTCATTTAGCAAAATCATGGATCTCACGCTGAGATGAATAACGTCTTTGTCAGAATGACTTTTTTTTCGTAAAATTAATAATAAAAAAGTTATAATAATTGAAATAACTGAAAATAATGTTGGTTATCCATAATTTAAGAAAAATTTTCAATTTTTTTTTTCAATTAGAAAGGTGTAATTGCACATTAAAATGTAATTCTTAATTCCAAACAACTTTTCCTAATAACAATTTTCAATATTGTAAAAAATAAAGCTACTTTATTCTTGAGCGAAATTCATATTTTTTACATACCTCGTATAATATTTATAAAATTTGATAGCTGATGGTTGAATCGTAGGTTTTAGACCATGCAGAACTTTTTATGAAGAATAATTTTTTCCGTAAAATGAACAATAAAAAAGTTTTCCATATGATTCCAACTTACAGAGACATACTGTATATGCCAAAAAAAACATAATTTAAAAATAAAAATAGACCTATTTCGGGATTTGCCTCCAAAATCGCCCATTTTCGAAAAAATGAATTTATTCCATAATTTTGTCTCTCACTGGATACTTAGGAACCCGTAAAAATATCTTTCTCATTCAGGGAACAAACAAAATAAGAACTCTACCAGTAGTCCAGGGCGCATCTGTAAAAATATGAGTATATTTGGATGTTAAGAGGTGACACATATAGTCCAGAGTAATAAGGATTTTCTCGGGACACTCAAAGATCCAGGTAGCTGAATAGTTTTTTAGTTATTATAGACCTATAGGAAGAAAACCCACCTGTTTCCTGCCTAGAGTTCGCGTCCGTTTTTTAATTATTAACAATTTAGTGCAAAAATTTCGATTTTTTGTACTCCATTCAAAAGCTAAATAGTTGACATAAAATTACAAAATTCAGTTATTTAGAACATTGAAAAACCTTCAAAATGCCGATTTTTGAAAGTTAGTTAATTTGTTGCTACGCAAACTGCAAAATAAGTGAAAATCGTTATTTGTTAATAACTTTTACTAAAACTAACTTAGAACTTTAGTGTTTCACCCAAAGTTGGGTATTGGCGTACTTAACAAACCTTCAAAATTTGAGGCCGATCCATTAATTAGTTTAAGAGTTATTCTATTTGTTTATCCCAGAGACCTTTATTTTGCAATAAGATAAGACAGAAAATAATGAATATAGGGCAATTCTGAGTATGCCAAATGAAAGTAGAAGAGTGATAGTACCAAAATATATTAAAAAAGATAAAAAAATAATTATTGCCAAATTTTTGAAATTTTGTAGTTTATAAACATTTAGAATAACTTTAAAAATGTTGTCCGTAGAAACAATCTTTTTATATATTCGAAAATATAGTAATTCAACACGAATTTTCAAATAAAAAAATTAAGCCTGGCTTCATTTGGGACAAAGTTAGCCATATGTTTTTTTTAATTCACAGCTAATTTGTTTATAATAATTAAGGAATCTCATTAATGCCATTTTAAAGAATGGGATTTGTATTTTTTTCTTAAAAAATTTGCATAAACATTGTACCTTCACAGCACCCTCTACGAGTTTTCAAAAACGTAGTTCAAACGATTACTAGGGGAAACCTACAAATCTACCGAGTTAAAATACCGAAAAAGCAATTTCAAACGAATATAATTTTCTGTATCTCCGGATCAACTCAATGGATTTTGATCTTTCTTTTTTAATTTGTATGTAATTTCTACGTACATTACAAATATGTAATTTGTTTATAAATTTATTAATTAATAAACAGTCTAATTTCTTTAAACAATTCTTGAAAAAATATTTTTTTTACAAAAATCTATTTTTTTAATCATAGTATCATGAATGATCATAGAAAAAGTTAAAGTACACTTTAATTAATAAATGATTTTTATTAGATAATTATTTATTGAATATAATTTATTTATTAAAGTATACCTTAACTTTTTCTATGATTAGTAACGATAGTATGATTAAAATCATGGATTTTTGGGAAAAAATTATTTTTTCAAAAATTGTTTAAACAAATTAGACTGTTTATTAATTAATTAATAAATGTCTAGACAAATTGCATATTTGTAATGTACGGAAAAATTACATACCAATTAAAAAAGAACGATCAAAATTTATTCAGTAGATCGCGAGATATAGAAAATGATAGTAGTTTTAAGTTGCCTCTTTTAGTTTTTGAACTCGTGCATTTGTCGGCTCCCAGCTCCCCCTTCACTTACCACGACTAGTCACCAATTGAGCTACATTTTTAAAAATTCGTGTAAAATACCAGCTTTTCTAATATGTAAAATGATTTTTTCTACGGACAATATTTTTAAAGTTATTCTAAATGTTTATAAACTACAAAATTTCCCAAATTTGGCATTAGGATTTTTGACTATATTATGTATTTAACCCAGAATGTATCTGGGATAAATAATTAGAATAACTCTTAAACTAATTAATGGATCGGTCTCAAATTTTGAGGGTTTGTTAAGGACCCCAATACCCAACTTTGGGTGAAACACTAAAGTTCTAAGGTAGCTGTAGTAAAAGTTATTAACAAATAACGATTTTCACTTATTTTGTAGTTTACGTAGCAACAAATTAACTTTCAAAAATCGGCATTATGAAGGCTTTTTAATGTTCTAAGAAATTAAATTTTGTATTTTTATGTCAACTATTTAGCTTTTGAATGGGGTGCAAAAAATCGAAAAAGTCGCGATTTTTGCACTAAATTGTTAGTAATTAAAAAACGGAGGCGAACTCTAGGCAGGAAACAGGTAGGTTTTCTTCCTATAGGTCTACAATAACTAAAAAAGTAGTCAGCTACCTAGTCAGCTAGTTTCGAACTTGGTCTATTTCCGGCTTATTACCCTGGAGTAATATTTTTTTGCAGAAATTGCGTGGAAATAACTCATATAATAATAATAATTGAGTTATCCTCCCACTCAAAAAGGTCCGGAGAATTTTTTAAATAATCAAAATGTCAAAAAATGAATAAAAACTTCGATTCTTTTCTTCGTTTTTTGATGATAACTTTAAAAGTATTCATTTCCTAGAAAATTTGCTTTGAGATAAAAGTTGCGTAATTAAATTTCCTACAAGATAGGATTGGTTAACAGTTTTAAAAATGGTCACCCGTGTTGTAAAATAGCAATAATTGCGAAAAAAAACATAAAAAACAAGTATTCGCATTTTAATTTTTTCAACCATTTATCCTACACTTAGGACCTTCATATTTTACCCATATAGTAAAACGATTTTGTAAATTTCATTAAGATCGGTTCAATAGATTTTGCAATCTAGCTTTCGCAAAAAAAAACTAAAACACCAACTTAACAATTATTAACAACAACACATTTGTTTGTCCACAGCCGCAATGTTCGATAATTTTTGACAGGTCATTGGAATGCCCAATCAGAGCAAACGTATCCGCTGTCCTGCGCGTAGCACCAAAAATTAATGTTCATTTAAAAAAATTCCTGACGCCGTGCTAATTAACCGAATTAAATTTTGCAAATTTCAAATGAAAGTTACAGCATTTCTATATGAAAAAAAATTCAACTTGCTATCTGCTTCATTTTCAGTCCTGCAAAATTTTGAAAAATTACATTTTTTTGCGAAAGCTGGATTGCAAAATTATTTTGCAAAATCTTTTGAACCGATCTTAATGAAATTTACAATATTGTTTTATTATATCATAATGTTTTTCTGGGTGAAATATGCCGGTCCGAAGTGTAGCATAAATGGTTGAAAAAAGTAAAATGCGAATACTTGTTTTTATGGTTTTTTTTCGCAATTATTGCTATTTTGCAACAAGGGTGACAATTTTGAAAATTTTTAACCAATCCTATCTTGTAGGAAATTTAATTATGCAACTTTTATGTTAGTGCAACTTTTCTCGGAAATGAATACTTTCAAAGTTATAATCAAAAAGCCAAGAAAAAAATCGAATTTTTTCTTCATTTTGATTATTTAAACAATGTTCCGGACCTTTCTGAGTGGAAGGATGTCAATTACAGTGGAACCTCGATTATCCGTCTCTCCATTAATCGTCACCTCTGTTAACCGTCAGGGTCCGTACATAAGTTTAATTGACTACATAAGCAAAAATTGAGTCATCAATTCATTTTGTTTGAGCATTGAGATAAGCCAAACGAATGGTTAATTTGTAACAGCTATCAAATGCTGACAAATGATGAAATCGATTAAATGGCAACAGAGGCGGACGAAACAGATTCAGAAGCTGATACAGACTTCGAATTTGACGGTGGCAATGTCGATGATGCTATTGCAACTGACAAAGGTTTGAAGAAGCTAAATTTGAGTAAAGAAGCTAGAGAAGCTGCATAGCACATACAACAATTCATCGAGTGGTATTCTCAACAAGGAGAAGCCAATAAAATAGATTGCATGAACTTAGTCCGATTAAGAAATTCAGCTGTTGCAAAATGTGAAGCAACAGTAAAACAAACAAAGATTTTAGAATATTTTAAACCAATATGATTCGATTGCCCATACATAAATCCTTCTTATATTGTGAAATAAAAAATACAAATAAAATTTAAGAGTTATAAGCTGACATTTTTTTTAATGTTCTGTTAACCGTCTTTTCGATTATCCGTCATAACCTTGGTCCGGTGCCCTGACGGATAATCGAGGTTCCACTGTATTATTATATGAGTTTTTTCCACGCAATTTCTGCAAAAAAATATGAGTCACTTCTCAACATCCAAATGTACTCATATTTTTGCAGGTGCGCCCTGGACTAGGAGTAATTGATTGTAAAATAAACATCGAATGAAGTGGTATGATTTTAATGGTGTTAATACACAGGAAGATCTTTTAAGAATGTGCGTTGTATAATTATGTATTTAGCTTCAATTTCTTAGAATTCGTGCAGTTATCCAATAGTAGTTCCGCTGTTACGATCAATTTTAAAAGTATTTTTCTTTATCGGTGACATGTATTAAGTGAGTGAAAAAGATTTTCATTTTTTTATTTTCATTTTCAACATGTATTAAGATTCCAGCAAAGACGAGAATCATTTTCAATATTTTTTGAGCAAGTCAAGACATAAAGATGTTGTGGTACTTCGAAGAACTTGGCATATGCATATTTTATTCGTACTTCGAAGAAGAAGAAGTTCGCATATTGTGCATCAGTTTTAACGAATATACTTCTTTAATTACGCTTATTATTTATGTACTTCTTTTAATGTGTGCACTACCAAGAAACTTTTAAAATGTGGCGTCAGTTTTGAGACAATAATGTACATGAAGCTGAAGAATTAAAAAAAAATAAAAGGTAAGCCACATTTTTAGTATATTTCTATTAGACTAAGAATCCTTTTCTTTAGTTTTATGTGATTAAAAATAAGTTTTGTCGAATATACTTGTTTAATTGCGCTTATTATTTATGCGCTTCTTTTAATGTATGTACTACGGAGAAACTTTTAAAATGTGGCGTCAGTTTTGAGACAATAATGTACCGGGTGTCCCAATAAGAATGGCTCTCGGCCATATCTCAGGAACCGTTTATACTACAGCTTTGGGAAAAAAATTTTTATAACAAAAGTTGTCCCTAGAAAAGCCTGGAAATTATTTTCATAATTGTAAGTCCACCGCTAGAGGGCGTAATTGAATATCAAAAATTAAAAAATCGAAATTTTACAAAATTCGCCTAATGAAAGGGCACTGGAAATCCGATTATCGTATTCTTCATAAAATTCTGCGCATATTTTATTTCACAAGTTTAAGTCTACCTGTGCAAATAAGAGGTGGGGGTGAGTGGGAACCTTGTTATGAAAAAATCGCTGTAAGTCCGGTTCTGCTTAATCGATTTTTGCAAACTTGGTCTTGTTGAAAACAGCTCTTTTTTGTCAATGTAATAGTTATAATTTGGAAACAGCCTATTGCGTAATATGCCGGCTAGGAGGCGCTATTTATTTTGTTTTTAGAAATCTAGTTTTCTTTGGAAAATATTAAATACAAGTATGTATTTTTTTCCTGTATTACAAAATTGGACCAAATTAGCAACAGAATACCGAAAACCGCATGTCTATACCTTTTTTCTATCTCGAGATATCTTAAGATACGTGTAAATTTTAAACATAACTGTTGCTGTCATATAAGTGGAAATATATAGAAGCAAGTAGTGTGCTATGTAGAAAAACAAAGAAACATTTTCCAGATGTCACCGTATATATAATAAATCAAAACAAAATATGAAAAACTCTACCACTGGGTTGACGTCTTTGGGGATATTTCATTGCATATATTCTAGCCGCAACAGTTGCATTTCTTATGCATTCAAAGAATGTGGCTATCATGTCAAATACTTCTTAGTTTGTAAGAATCATCTTGAATTTCACTCTGTATAAATTTTATATAAAATTTAATAGAAACAAACCGCACCAAACCATCAATGAACAACTTTTGATGTTTTACTGATTTGACACATAACTTGACACATGATGACTTTTTGAAGTTAATACTTCTAATAGATATATATTGTTTCATAGCACACTACTTGTTTCTACTTTGACTTCCTTAACTTAGTTTACCGGTGACAATAACAGTTATGTATTTATCTTAGTTGGGAATAGGATAATTGATATTAAAATATAATGAAATAAAAATTAAAAATTTGTGTAGAAAATCTGACGTTTTTCATTTTCTACGATTCATCAAGAGAAAAGCAAATGCGCGGAGGCAACAATTCATAAAAATTTTCATATTAACGCTATTTTTTTAGTATTATTTTAAATATTACAATTAGTGTAATATTTAAATAAAAATAAAATTAAACTTTCGTTAAAATCATAATAATAGAAGTATAACTTATTACTCGCGTACAAAGTACACACACTCTTTTTTTGCTACATTTTATAGTGTTATTTGTCTTATTGTTGTTTTGATTCATTATATACGGTGACATCTGGACAATGTTCCTTTGTTTTTTCCATAGCACATTACGTGCTTCTATATATTTCCACTTATATGACAGCAACAGTTATGTTTAAAATTTACACGTTTCTTAAGATATCTCGAGATAGAAAAAAGGTATTGACATGCGGTTTTCGGTATTCTGTTGCTAATTTGGTCTAATTTTATAATACAGGAAAAAAATACATACTTGTATTCTACGTTTCTAAAAAAAAATAAATAGCGCCTTCTAGCCGGCATATTACGTAATAGGCTGTTTCCAAATTATAACTATTACATTGACGAAAAAGAGCTGTTTTCAACAAGACCAAGTTTGTAAAATTCGATTAAGCAGAACCGAACTTACAGCGATTTTTTCATAACAAGGTTCCCACTCACCCCCACCTCTTATTTGCACAGGGAGACTTAAACTTGTGAAATAAAATATGCACAGAATTGTATGAAGAATACGATTATTGGATTTCCAGTGCCCTTTCATTAGGCAAATTTTGTAAAATTTCGATGTTTTAATTTTTGATATTCAATTACGCCCTCTAGCGGTGGACTTACAATTATGAAAATAATTTCCAGGCTTTTCTCGGGGCAACTTTTGTTATAAAAATTTTTCCCCAAAGCTGTAGTATAAACGGTTCCTGAGATATGGCCGAGAGCCATTCTTATTGGGACACCCGGTACATGAAGCTGAAGAATTAAAAAAAATAAAAGTTAAGCCACATTTTCAGTAGATTTCTATTAGACTAAGAATCCTTTTTTTTCAGTTCTATGTGATTAAAAAATAAGACTACTAAAAAGTAATTTTATTCCACCACCCCTTCCTCCTTCCTCCACTATCAAAAACTTCATTTTTCGTTTTTATTTTTTTTAGGTGGGATGCAATCTATTTTAAAATTTCAAAAAATTCATAGGCATAGTTGAGGCTTTTACAAAACATGTCTATTTTTTTTATAGATCTGTAGGTTGAGTGTACATAACCTCAAAAACATTTTTTTTGGAAAAAAGCGTAAAATGTTTTTTGGAGAAGGCTAGAGGACTAATTTTTTTCTATTTTCTGTATTTTATCAAACACTATGTTTTTAATTTTTTTCAGATTTTTCCGTAAGGTTCGGTACCTTCAAAAATCCAAAAAACTGTTTTTTGGGGGTTTTTGGGGATTTTCCCTAGTTTATAGACTTCAAAATAGATCAAATCAATATTTTTTTATAGGTTATAATTATATAAACTGAAGTAAATAGGTCCTTTAGAACATTTAAAAATGGGAAAAACACCTTCAACCCCCCAAAACCCACATAAAAAACAGTTTTTTGTATTGTTGAAGGTGGCGAACCTTAAGGAAAAATCTGAAAAAAATTAAGAACATAGTGTTTGGTAAAATACACAAAATAAAAAAAAAATAGACCTCTAGTCATCTCTAAAAATAAGTTTTGCGCTTTTTTCCTAAAAATTTTTTTTGAGGTTATCTATTATACTCAACCTACGAATCTATAAAAAAATATACATGTTTTGTAAAAGCCTCAATTATTCAGCCTATGAATTTTTTTGAATTTTAAAATTGATTACATCTCACCTAAAAAAAATAGGTTGGTATAGGTAGGTTAAAATTACGCTGAGTCTTATTTTTTAATCACACAAAACTTAAAAAAATGAAAAAAAAAATAATTCTGGGAGTGAGGAAGGGTATCTTTTAATTTATTTATCCCGTCCATAGGTGGAAAGTTTTATGTGCCACTAAAAAGTGACGGCACAGTGTTCATACGTTTTCTTTTAGGTTCTACTATTTGAGTTATAGGGTCTTATCGTGAGGACTAGTTCATCCCTAAAGATGTCGAAGAGGGTTGGGCTCATGACACCTCCTTGCCTTAGTCCTTCAGTTGTTTCGAATTCTGTTGATTTCATGTTTTTATTTATTATATAGTTACTATTTCTCTTATATAGACTTTTGATGATTTCAACTAGCTTTTCCTCAACACCTCTTTTTATCAAGCTGTCCCACACAGTTTGTCGTTTCACCCTGTCAAATGCCTTTTCCAGGTCTACGAAGGCCATATATATGCTTTGTCTTTATGCAAACATAAAGGGCATAACAGGGTAATTCCTCGATAGTTGTTACAATCTTTGGGGTCTTCTTTCTTATAACATTTGCAATATTATTCGTTACTCCCAGTTCATCGGTATTGTTTCTTGTTTACATGCTTCTTTGAATATTTCGGCTAATTGTTGTATACCTTTCATTTCCAAGAAATATTGTTCCACAACGAAATAAATATTGTGACTATTGCACTTCTATACAGTAAAACCTCCGTTAACCGAAATAATTGGGGGGGAAGGCCGTTTCGGATAACAAGAATTTCGGTTAAAAATAACATTGTTTTTTGTATTCTTCTTGTATCAAATTACATAGTATTGGAGATGTATAGCTGCAAAACATCGTGGTCAAAGGAAAACACAAAAGAAAATAGAGAATTACGTTAAAAAACCACTCTAAATATGTTCATCTTCCTTAATTGTATTGCTTTTTTTCAATTTATTTTTTGTTGACGAAATTATTGAAACTGTCAGCCATTTCGGTTAAACGATGTTTCGGTTAAAAAGGTTTCGGTTAACAGAGGTTTTACTGTAATAGTATTCTGCAAGCTCAGAAAATTATGCTGAAGATATATAATCCAGTCAATATATCCCCAGCATAATTTTCTGAGCCTGCACAGGTTTGCACCAAAATTTGGCTATAGATTCTACTTACTAACTTCAAAGTTGACCCTGTGCCGTAGGGTGCTTTTACCCTGGGGGATGCCACCCTTATTCGAAGTAAGTAATTTTTTATTAAAAATAACATCGGGAATGAATATCTTAACTAATTTTAAGCAACTTTTGTCCTATACATTTTTTTCTGAAAGTCGATATTTTTGGACTTACTCGCAAGTAAAAATGTCCATTTTTCAAAAAAAAACTTTTTTAAACTGTTTTTTGCAAATTATTCAAAAATTATGTATTTTATCAAATAATCATTGTTATAAAAAATGTAGAATATAAAAAAACAAAAAGAATGGTTTAATGGTTTCTGTAGGCCCAATACAAGCGGAAAAATAACTTAGGTATTAAAAGTTGGTTCTTTTTTTTTAAACGTCAAAATTGAAAGTTTTAAGGTGAAATATCTTATTCTTCTTCGTGCCACTAGGATTATTCCTGTTTGTCTGTCTCTTATTCTGTTTCAGTTGTTGTTAACTGTACATTGTCTTTCCACCTTTTCGGCGACCTTCCAACGGGTCTTCTGCTATACGGCTTGTTGTTTTTACAGATGTTCGCTAATCTATCTGGTTTAAGTACA
This sequence comes from Diabrotica virgifera virgifera, assembly GCF_917563875.1. NCBI lineage: Eukaryota > Metazoa > Arthropoda > Insecta > Coleoptera > Chrysomelidae > Diabrotica > Diabrotica virgifera. The sequence continues at coordinate 127,873,371 of NC_065452.1, forward strand.
TGTTCGTTCCAGTTTTTTTTCTTGTTTTTATCCACCTGTTAATATTTTGAATTTTGCATTGTTCGCGTATACTTCTGTTGCTTTGTCTGTCTCTTAATGATATGCCTGCTATTGATCTTAATACTTTTATTTCGATATTGTTAATTTGTTGTTTCGTCTTTCTTGTATCAGTCCTTGTCTCCGCTGCATATATTAGGATTGGTCTTACTGTTGTCTTGTATACTTTCGTCTTGCTTTCCGTGGTCAGATATTTGTTTCTCCATATGGTTTCTCGGAGGCAACTACTTACTTTGCTGCTTGCGTTGTGGTCTCTGTTCTTATATCCCTGTCACTAGTGATCTGAACTCCTAGGTAATTGAATTTCATTACTTGCAGGCCCGGCCCCAGGGGTGGGCGAACTGGGCGGCCGCCCAGGGCGGAGAATTTAGGGGCGGCAATTTTAAGAGGACAGCCAATTTTTTAAATTGAAGAAATAATAAATTATGTTTTTAATATTATAAAAAATCAATATTATGAAAAGAGCATCAAAAATGCAACTGTAAAAACGAGAATTCTTAAGTGAAACAATAAAAATTGCAAGGTTTATTCGACGGGAAATCGACAACACTGCCTTCTTCATCGAATAATAATATTGGGACCAGAACTAAATTAAATTCACTGAATTCACTTAAAATTAAATTTACTGAAAATGGATATAATAATTTGAAAAATCTGGCTGAAGCTTATTGCTAAGCTGACAGAAGTTATTTTGCAAAAACTGAATGAACTGAAACTGAGAATACCTTTGGACGATATGAGAGGACAAGGATATGATAATGGGGCAAACATGAAAGGGAAGAACTGTTTGTCCCATGTTCTAGATATTCACTCAACTAAGTCGCGAACGATGCTGGTATAATCTCACAGTTTGCAGTTTCTTTCTTTTCGTTGGTCACAAAAATTTACAACTTTTTTTCACCATCTATTCATCGTTGGGCTATACTAAAAAATCATCTTTCTAGCATAACATTGAAACCTTTGTCCGAAACTATGTGGATGGGAACTAGATGAGAATTAATTCAATTACTCCGATCAGATACCAAATTGAAGAAATCTACCTTGAAGAAATCTATGCTCTTGTAGAAATCACTGTCAATAAAACCAACGATAAAATGGTTGCTCATGAGGCAAGCTGTTTGGAAAATAAAATACATGATTTTACTTTTCATTGTGACATTTTACTTCACATCAACGTTGTCAGCAAATCACTGCAGAGTATTGATATTAATTTGAGTGTATCAAGCTGTCAGTTTATTAGAAAAAACAGAAATCCATTTTAAATCTGTCAGAAGTGATTTAAAATTCCAGGACTATTTGACAGACGCAAAAGAGTTCCATCAAAGTTAGAAATTGAAAACCCGAAAATCAGAGGCACACTAACATCAAGAAAGAGGAAAATGAAAAGACAATTCGGCTATGAGGCTTAAAATGAAAGAATGGACCTAGATCCAGAGACACGATATATATGTTGACTTCTATAATTTGTGATAGATTTCAGCAAATTAAGAGCCATAGAGAAATTTTTGAGTTTTTGTACGACATAAACCAAATTAAGCATATGACTGCTAGTGATTTATCAGATAAATGTTTTAAGCTATGTGATGCTTTAACTTTTGATGAGTCAAAAGATCTAAATTATGCTGATCTAAAAGATGCACTTAAAGTATTTTCCACGATTGTGAAGCCCAAGAGTACACCTCTAGAGACACTGAAAATGATTAGAGAGTATGATTTTGATTTCGCACCCAACGTTAGTGTTGCTTTGAGGATTTTTGTAACCATACCAGTGACAGTGGGCTCTAGAGAGGGAAACTTTTCAAAGCTAAAATTAATAAAAAATTACTTAAGATAAAATATGTCCCCAGCAACGTTTGAGTGCACTAGCGACAATCTCTATTAAACACGAAATAGCGGAGTCCCTGGATCTTTGAGAATTATTAAATACTTAAAAGACGTTACTTACTTAGAAAAGTAAGTGTGTAATTATGGATATGCATAGTGATTTTTTGGATATTAAACCATGTTTTAATATAATAATAGTAATGTAGTAAAATTTCATGAAAATATTGCAAATATATGTATTTTTAAGCGTGTATCGTTCAAATACAGTGGAAAATGGCGTATTAAATAATTTAGCACAAAGCACACATCAATAAAAATACAATCGTGATTTATGTTGGCGTCGCTGAACGAAGGTGGTGAGTCATGGGTCTACCAAAAGGGAGGGGGGGGGCGGGCGGCGCAGTCGCCAATCTTGCCCAGGGCGGCAAAATCCCTAGGGCCGGGCCTGATTACTTGTTCTACAATTTTGCCGTCTATTTCTAGTTTGCATCTACGCGGCTCTTTACTGATCACTATACATTTAGTTTTTTCTACTGATATTCTCATATTAAGTTTGTTTGCTGTGATATTGAAGGTGTGGAGTTGCCTTTGTAGGTCATCCTTATTATCAGCAATTAGTAATGCATCATCGGCATTAGTGTTGCCCAAAATCGGTCTTGGTCTTGCAGTCTTGGTCTTGTTCTTGCGTTTTCGCAAGACCAAGACCGCCTAATTTTAGCAAGACCAAGACCAAGACTTACCGTGCAAGATTTGAGTAAGAACAAGACCAAGACTGCGAGACTCTTGCGTCTTGCAGTTAGAACTGAGGGTAGTTTTAGGGAGTATATTAGGAAAATAAAATATTTTGCATAAGCTTTCCCAGCAGACGATTTCTTAGCTCTGAACTTAATTGACCAGGTATTTGGTATGTACGAGTGTACCAATCAAACTGTGTTTTTTCTCAAAGTTCGCGTCACCCTATGGAACATTCTAGCATTATTTATAAAATACTGAAATTAAAACCCAACTATAGCGTCATATTTTCTTAACATTCTGTTTTTTGATTCATTCGCTTATGTTGGATAATAAAAAACTTAGGTACTTTTTTAACTAGCCATGTTTTTTATCAATACCGGGTGTTTTTAAATAAGTATGGTAACCTTACAGGGTAATTTGGCACGAAAAATAATGACAGTTTGATTTATAAACATAGGTATGTCCTATTAGAGGTACAACTCAATAGCTACACTTTGTACTTAATGAGTTTTTCCATGAATATAATTATTGGATATTGAGAAATTAATGAATTTATCTCCATAAAGTATCATGACGTTGGGATGCAAAATGAAATAGGTAATAAATACAACGTTAATAAACAATTAAGTAAATAAGTTTATACAAAACAGTTGCCTCTATACAAAATCACATGCGATAGAAACAGAAGTAATGTTATTGTTAAAATATCAACATCCATTTTATACCTACATACAAAGGCAGGTATACAAAATTTTGCTGACTTACAACTACTAACGATCTATCAAAAATAACAGTCTACTATTTAAAAAATGAACAATAAGTTTCGTTCTTTGAAAATAAATATCATTATTTCGGCGTCTATGACAGCCACAAAAGTCGCCTGCCTGCTTAGTCGCAAAATAGATTATGTTAGATACCCTTTATGTAAGCGTAAGCTATCTGTTATAAAGAAATTTAAACTCATATTTTTTTAATCAATCGCCGAACATTGAAACCAGGAATTATACAGATTTACACAACAGTAAATTATTACCAATTTATAAATTTCCGTATAAAACTTTGATAAAAAAACCAAGAATCATAATTCCTAAATATACAGAATCAAATCATTTAAATAATATTTTAGTAAAATCTATACTGAGCGACTTTGTGGATTATACAGTAATTTACACAGATGGTTCTAAAAATCAAACAGGAGTAGGATGTGCTATGTATGTGCAAAATACCCATCAACATAATAATTATAAATTATCTAGTATTAGTAGTATTTTTACAGCTGAGATTATAGCCATCGAAAAAGCTCTAGAATGGATCAAAGACAATAATATTGAAAAAGCTGTTATAATAACAGACTCCAGATCTGCAATATATGCAATTCAAAACACTGATTTTAATTCATACAAATCAAAAATTTTATGTAATATAAAAAATAATTTGTCTAAAGTGGAAGTAGTATTTATATGGGCAAAAGGGCATGCCGGTATACTGGGTAATGAGAAAGTGGATGAGTTGGCCAAAGATGCAATAAAAAATGGTGAGATCCTAACTCAGATCTTATCGACAGATGCAATAAATGAGGTCAAAGATAGAATAAATAAAATATGGAAAAAACAATGGAAAAATATTTCAAGCATATCAAAAAATTTATATTTTTCTTTACATCAAGAACTTCCTCCGCCACCTGAATACATATTTAAGTACAGTAGAACCCCGTAAATCCGAACCCCGCGAATCCGAACTTTCGGCAAATCCGAACCAACGGAAAGTGAAAAAAATTTAAAAATTCAAGACAAAATTTTAAAAATATGTTTATTATACAGAGTAAAGCCAGAAAATTGGACAATGTAGGATTACTAAGACTTTGACATTTAAAATTTCTTAAAAATAAATATTATACTTTAATATATAGATTTATAAAGTGTTTATAAAGGTTAAACACAAACTTACTTTGGTTCTCTCGTAGTCAACTTGAGTCCAAAAATATTGTCCACACTCTTGCGAGAACGTTTGGCTACTCAAAATCACAATGAAAGCTTTGAACTACTAGTTAAGGCTAACTTTCGGATAATCCGAACTTTTCGGAATCCGAACAGGCTGTCCCCCCAATTAGTTCGGATTTGCGGGGTTCTACTGTATAACCTGCCAAAGCAAGATATTTCTACTAACGTCAGATTAAAAACTCGACACGGAAAATATGAGGCACATCTGCACAAATTAGGAATAGTTAATTCATCAGTCTGTTTTTGTGATAATGTTTCGATTAGAGATTTGAACCATATTTTCTTTGAATGCAAAATTAACGAGAGATATATAAATCAATTGTATTACAATTTATCAATTACAATTATACAATTACATCAATTGTATTACAAAAGAAATAATTTAAACTCATTTCTTTAATCAATCGCCGAATAGATAATGTAGGTACATACACAAAAATAATAAAAAGTTATATTTGATATTTAATAATGTATTGTTTGAAAGATCACTAAGTATGTATTACCGATTCGGCACTCCAGATTGTAAGGAAGAATTCACTAAGTGCAATAATAAGTTTTAATGAGTTTTACCCTGAAACTGAAATTCACAATCATGCACTTAGTGAAGTACCTATACCATAAATTATTATCTCAGCAATTAGAATAGAGCCCCAGGTGATTTCTCCAGGGCTGGACAGTACCGTATTGAGTTCAAATTGATGAAAATGTCAAAATCTCAAAAAAGTGCACTTAGTGAGTTTTACCTCTAATAGGAGGGTATGTCCGGAAATGCTTCGTTTCCGAAATAGGGGCATTAAAATGTTTCTTGCAAACTGATGATTTATTTATTGCTCTAAAACCGATTGAGATATGCAGATGAAATTTGGTAAGTTTTATGAGGTAGTTATTGCGCATTTTTGACATACAATTAAGAACTTAATATTCACCATTGACGTGCATACGTAACATGACTCGCTTGTTTAGAATTACCCCTTAAAGTTTGCCATACTTATTTAAAACACCCTGTATTAATGAAAAACATGGCTAGTTGTTAAAATACCTAACTTTTTTGTTATACAACATATGCGAATGAATCAAAAATAGAATGTTAAGAAAACATCAGACTATAGTTGGGTTTTAATTTCAGTATTTTATATGCTAGAATATTCCACAAAATGATACGAACTCTGAGAAAAAAACATAGTTTGATTGGTATACCCGGTATCCGGTATACAATGACACTTTACCTATCTAGCAACAATATTGTTCCAGCAATATTTTTAAAGAATAAGGCTCTATAGCAGTGGTTCCCAAAGTTTTTTAGTTCGCGGCGCACTTAATAAACTCGAATTTTTCCGCGGCGCCCTGAGTCAAAATATTGATTTAACGTCTAACTTTAACTGTAGTTAATACGGTTTCTGTTGCAGTTGATATGGTTAGGTTAATTTAATAATAATGAAACATACTTTAAATTCACAAACAATTTATTGAAAAAATAATTACAGTAATTAATGGGATAAATGAGCTTGTTCTTGTTCATTACACAACTTTTCAAATCTCGGAATCAAACTGGACACAGCTACCCTTATTTCTTGTTCCACGTTAATTTTCGCACGGTATTTACTTTTTATTACAGCGACCGCCGAAAACCCAGCTTCGCACAAATAGGATGTTGCAAATGGAATTAAGATGCGCAGAGCTTTACCACTCAGCAGCGGATATTCATCTTTTACTGATATCCAAAAATCAGTTAGTTCCGTGCAGCCAAACTTTGTCTTCAACGTATTGTCGCAAGCCAAATCAATGAGATTTTCTTCTTCTAAAGAAGTAAATTCAGAAGGAGCTTCCGCTCTAAATGGATCTTGAATCCATACAAACGGTCGATATTATCAGCTTGAAAGTATTTTTCGAACCATTTGATAAGCTCTGATAAGTGATCCGCAAAAATAGATATTGCAAGAGATATTAACTTCATTGGAGATAATAAACTCCTGCAACAAGGGACAACAATCATTGATATTATTATCATTAATTTTTCTCTTCCATACTTCTAATTTTTTTCTGAAAACTGAAATCTTCTCCGCCAATTTTAAAATGTGCGTGTTGCGGCCTTGCAGGGAGAGATTCAACGTATTTAACTTTTCAAAGATATTACATAAGTATGCTAGTTGAATCAAAAAATCCGTTTCTACAAAGTACTTGTCATACTGGTGTTTTTCTTCTTGAAGAAAAATGTAAATTTCTTGCCGTAATTGGAACCTACGAGACAAAACATTACCACGAGAGAGCTATCGTGAATGGCAGTAGTATAACAGAGACGTGTGTTCTGCATCCATATCCTCACACATTTTTTTGAAAAACCTTGCTTTCACCGGCCTAGTTTTTATAGAATTTACCACAGTTACAACACGTTCTAAGACCAAATTTAGTGAAGAACTCAGATTCTTTGATGCAAGCGCTTCTCTATGAATGATGCAATGGGTCCATAATGAATCCGGAGCTTTGTTTCGAACAAGCGCCTGTAATCATCCATAACGGCCAGACATTGAACGACCACCATCAGTGCAAACACCAACGCACTTTGTCCACTCCAAATTGTTTTCAACCACAAATGTATTCAGGATATCGAACAAGTCTTGCGCCTTTGTACTTGCAGTGATTTTTTTACAAAACAGAAGATCCTCCACAATGGTATTATCATCCAAGAACCTTATGTAACAAATCAAGTGTGCATCTTTACTAGAATCTGTTGCCTCATCCAACTGTAACGCAAATTCACTTTCTTTTATTTTTTCAATTATTTGATCATTAAGATCCTCCGCCATACGCTGAATTCTGCGACTGATGGTGTTGTTAGGTAAAGGCACCGCTGAAAGAAGTTTTTCCGCAGATTCTCCGATCATAATGTTTACCAAATCTACAGCAGCCGGTAGAATTAATTGTTCTGCGATTGTGTGGGGCTTTTTACACTTTGCAACTTTATACGCAACCTTGTATGATGCCAGCAAAGCATTTTTAGGTATCGACAAATGCTTGGAAAAGTTACCTTTTTGTTGCTTCAAATCATTTAACTTCCTGGTAAAAAAGCTACGAGGTTTGTCAGCAAAGTTTGGATGATTGGCTTCCAAGTGGCGTTTTAACTTACTTGGAAGCATGCATTCTGGAGCCAAAAGTTTCAGGCACAATACACATTGTGGTCTCTCTTCATCATTGACGTTTGTTGATGTAAAGCCAAAATCCAAATAGCTGTCATCATATTTACGATATTTTCGTTTCTTCACGACTCTACCACTAGTTTGTGGTGCATCCACTTTATTTTTAGAACCACCTTGTTTATTTAAATTCAAAAACTTTTCCATTTTTACAGCAACTTTTGTAAACAAGTAGGTGAAACAACCCTGTTTATATTCACACTGATAAATGAAACGATGCAAACAGTATGAAAGTACAAATTCAACTAACTAAAATTTAGATAAGTAAAAATTCATAGTTTTAAAATGTGCACGTGCAAAGAGACGATTGTATTTGCCGACGGGCAGTGATTTATGGCCTGTCGGTCCGAAGTCAATTTACAGTAGTAAGAGAATTGTTTCGTGAAATTTAAAATATCGAGGATATATTGTCGGCATCAAATAAAATTACTAATAACTGAACTAGTTTATCATGGGAAACATTTTTATATAGGTATATTTTAAAAGTTAAAAAGTTGTCATAACAACTTTAGTTTAATGTTTAATACTTGAAGGTAATTATGTGATTATGTCTAATATTGGAAGAAAACTTTCGCGGCGCCCCTGTAGTCGAGCCACGGCGCCCCAGGGCGCCGCGGCGCACAGTTTGGGAAGCACTGCTCTATAGCCTTATACAGAGAGAATCTAAATTATGGAATAAATTTTCTCTAAAATGGACGACTTTAGAGAAAAATCCCGAAACAGGTCGATTTTTATTTTCAAATTACAATTTTTTGGCATATATTTCATGCTAGTGATATCATCCATCTGAGCGTGGTGACGTAATCGATGATTTTTTTTAATGGGAATAGGGGTCGTGTGGCACCTCATTTTAAAGGGTGTTCAATTCTCTATACAGTAATATAAACATTAATATCGTTATATATACAGTGTGGCCAAAATAATAATTTTTGAATTAAATTAATTGACGAAAAAAGAAGAATGTATGCAATTTATTTAACTCGAAATACATTATATCGCCGTCAGAAAATAGGAAAAAAAATGTTTATTTAGCAAATAAACATTGCTTTTCGCTTAAATTAAATGTTCAAACTGCCAAGGGGTAGGTGGGAGGCTGTTTGTGATTTAATTTAAGCGAAAAGAAATATTTATTTGTGAAATAAACATTTTTTTCTATTTACTGACAGCTGTACAAAGTATTTTGAGTTAAATAAATTACATACATTCTTCTTTTTGCGTCAATTAATTTAATTCAAAAATTTCTTTTTTGGTCACCCTGTATAAATAATGATATTATCGTTTATATTACTGAATAGAGAATTGAACATCCTTTCAAATGAGGTGCCACACAACCCCTATTCCCATTTAAAAAAATCATTAAGTACGTCACCACGCTCAGATGTATGACGTAACTAGTATGAAATATATGCCAAACAATTGTAATTTAAAAATAAAAATCGACCCGTTTCAAGATTTTTCTCCAAAGTCGACCATTTTAGAGAAAATGAATTTATTCCATAATTTAGATCATCTCTGTATATAAGGCTAACAAGTGAGATATTGAAGAGTAAGTTTCACTCTGCTTGTGCAGCAGCTGACGTGCCATCAAATCTGAATCCCATACTGGACTGTCCAACCCAACGCAGTAGATAAAAATGAGAACTGGCATTAACATATTGTGCAGATCTGTCACCGAATTGAATGCTTTTCAAATCACAGATAGTGAATAGCAAATACACTAAAAATGCATAAGTTTCTAATAAACTTTAGTTAGTTAGAATATGGGCACGAATCGCTTACATCGTGAGTTCAAACCCCACCCGGTGTCAGATATTTATTAATTTGGTTGGTTTTTACTATGGCTATGATATTCAATCTTAAAATGTACCTACTCTGTTACGTTGTTCTAAGATATGCAATATGCTAATGGGCAACTGCGAGACTTGCAAGACTCTTGCTGCAAGACCAAGACCAAGACCGGGAGCGCAATACCAAGACCAATACCAAGACCAGGTGTACTGGCGTAAGACCAAGACCAAGACTATCTAAGTCTCATCTTGGTCTTGCATTTGGGCAACACTAATCGGCATAGCATACTATCGTGATTTTATGCACTCCCATGTGGTATCCATGTCGTTTTCTTACCTCTTGAATTATCTGATTCATCATCATATTGAATAACAATGAGCTGAGCGAGTCTCCTTGGCGGATTCCTCCTCCAACGTGAAATCTAAATAAACCAATTGCAGTTTTCGTGGAAATCTCATTAAACTTTTTTGTAGTGCTTGAAAAATATTTATTTTTATTTTTTATAAGTCTCTAGCACCAATCCTATTAGGGAGTTATATTATGACAAAAATAAGGTTGGTCTTTGGTTCGTTGGGTTTTCAGCGACAAAAAACATCAAAATCGTCCCCTAATTACCATCCTAATCAAAAATAATCATCACCCATTTACAATTATGTTTATTAATGTACTTACAGTATTCTCTACAGTCTCGAAGTTTGGCTGGTTTAAAATGTTTAGTTTTAAAAAAACTGAGTGAGATTTTTGTATTTTTACCAAAAAATTCCCTTTTTTTCAAATTAATCGAACACTACGTACCTATAGAACTACATTATACTACTCTGCAAGATTTTGCGTATGAAGTCCAAACTACAGTTTGGGCAAATACAGTTGTTTAAATAATCGCTGTTCAGGATAAACAAATTGAATAATTTACAAACTATTTAGTCGATCTAGCTGAGATTTAGCACACTTCAATAACTCATTAATTGCCATAATTTCAAATAAGTATAAAACCAAAACAAGTTTATTAACATTTATAAATTACGGCAAAAATAAAGGATTTTTGCAATTATCTCGGTCACTTGTTTATGTATTTTAATTTATAAAATTGCAAACTAAATAACTTTTTAAGATCTACAACTTACTACATGCCATTATGCAAAAAACAAATTTATTAACATTAATAAATTACGGCAAAAATAAAGGTTTCTTGCAATTATCTCGGTCAATTGTTTATGTATTTTAATTTATTTTAAAGCAAACTAAATAAGTTTTTAAGATATACAACGTTTATTTGAACCATTTTTCTCTAGAAGGTATAAGAAACGTTTTATACAGGGTGTAACAAAAATGCAGGTCATAAATTAAATCGCATATTCTGGGACCAAAAATAGATCGATTGAACCTAACTTACCTTAGTACAAATGTGCACATAAAAAAAATTACAGCTCTTTGAAGTTACAAAATGAAAATCGTTTTTTTTTCTATATATCGAAAACTCTTAAGAGATTTTTTATTGAAAATGGACATGTGGCATTCTTATGGCAAAAACATCTTAAAAAAAAATAACAGTGAAATTTGTACACCCCATAAAAATTTTATGGGTTTCTGTTCCCTTAAACTCCCCCAAACTTTTGTGTATGTTCAAATTCAATTATTATTGTAGTACCATTAGTAAAACACATTTTACCCCGACAACAATATGGTAGAAGGGAATTTGATTATATACAGGGTGAGTTTTTAGTGCGGGATCGGTCGATAATTCCATTATGGTATAGAATGTCGAAAAAAGTTATTTAGAAAAAAAGTAGGCAATGATATTCTCTAGGCTAGGAGAATATGTCCATTTCTACAGGGTGATCAGTAACTGCGTGGTATATCAAACATATAATTTTTTAAATGGGACACCCTATATATTTGTTCATATTTATATTCCTCTCATAATTCTTTTTTATATAATATAGGGTTTTGCATTACTATACAGAGTATTTAACAAGTTATGACCACTTTTATTTCGAAATCCCTATGAGATTAACACCATGTATATAAAGAAGTAATTCGTAAACAATAATTTGTTTTACATAATAAGATAAACAATATACTGTAGTTTTTAAGTTAAGTTAAACTGAAATCATTGACAACTATTTGTATACAGGGTGAACTACAACCGAAATTACGATTTTCTTAATTTTTTTAAATGGATCACTCTATATTTTATTTTTTCAAAATTTTGTATTTGTGATACTCTTTCATTTTTATATAGCATTCCCTCCTATACCTAAATTCATTACTTTCCGAGATATTTTAAGTTGTCTTCAAATTTCGGGAATACATTCATTTTTTCTGGTAGAAATAAGTTAGTATTGAGTGATAATTAAACAAAATTATTTTTATTCAATAAATAACTAACACAAAATATAAACCATAACAATATGCAGTAAATGTACCAATAAGTGTGATATTAAGAAATTATCATATTTCCCTAATATACAAGAATCCTATAGTTCCTAAAACAAAAATTTGTCTTGTATATAATAATATAACAAGATTATTTTTATTCAATAAATAACTCGCATAAAACATAAATCAAAACAATATACAACTGATGTAACAGTTTTTAGACTGTTAGAGAACTGTGCCAAGAAGTTTTTAGTAAAACATTCAATGTTATAAGCACTTTTAAACTACAAAACAAAATTACGAGTTTCTCATTTTTTTTTTAAATAGATCACCCTATATTTTATTTTTTAGGAATGTTGTATTTATGATACTCTTTCATTTTTATATAGCATTTCCTTTACCCAAACTTCTTAGTTTCCGAGATATTTTTAGTTTTCCTCATTTGCCGGAAATACATTCAATTTTTAATAAGTAGAAATAACTTAACAAATAAGTATTGCGTAATAATATATCAAATATTTGCATTCAATGAATTTCTAACAAAATATATAAACCATAACAATATTTAATGAATGTACCAATTAATGTGATGTTAAGGATATAAGTCTAAAGTAAATGTTGAAAATGTCCACGCTCAACGTCTATGCAATTTTGTAACCGATATTCAAATGACAGAGCCACATTTCTTAACATTTTTGTAAGTTAATATTATTAAAAGCTCCTCTTATTAAATATATTATAGCTGATAAATATATTATAGTTGATATTATTATAAGCTCCTCTTATTATTAAATATAAAAGCTTCTGGTATACAAGGTTTTTTATATAGCCCCACATGAAAAAATCAATTTTGGAAGAACTGGAGCACCGTCCGTCGTGTAAAAACCTCAACCGTCAAAAAAATGTGGACCAATCAAATAATCGCAAACAATAGCACCTTTAACATTTATAGATCACCTAGTTTGACTACGAGTGGTAACAAAGTAGGGATTTCTTGATGCATATTAATGAAAATTAGTATGAACATTATAGTATTAATAACTGCGCGTCACAATCTGCAATTAGGAATGTGTTACTAAAAACTTCTTAGCTTAAAATACAACCTAAAAACTGTTACATCCGTTGTATATTGTTTTGATTTATGTTTTGTGAGAGTTGTTTATTACATAAAAATAATCTTGTTATATTACTACTCACAAGACATATATTTTGTAGGATATTCTTGTATATTAGGGAAATATGATAATTCATTAATATGATATTTATTGATACATTTATTGCATATTCTAATAGTTTATATTCTGTGTTAGTTATTTATTGAATTAAAATAATTTTGTTATATTATCACTGAATACAAACTTATGTAATTTTCGACGTAATTTTAGTAGAAAAATTAAATGTAACCCCGAAATTTGAAGTAAACTGAAAATATCTCGGAAACTGACAAGTTTAGATATAGGGAATGCTATATAACAATGAAAGAATATCATAAGTATAGTATTTCTAAAAATAAAATATAGGGTGATCCATTTAAAAAATTTGAGAAAATCGTAATTTGGTTTTGTAGTTCATCCTGTATACAAATATTCGTCAATGATTTCAGTTAAACTTAATTTAAAAACTACAGAACATTGTTTATCTTATTATTCAAAATAAATTATTGTTTATGAATTACTTCTTTACATACATGGTGTTAATCTCATAGGGATTTCGAAATAAAAATGGTCATAACTTGTTAAATACTATGTATAGTAATGCAAAACCCTATATTATATGAACAGGAATTATGAGAGGAATATAAATATGAAAAAATGTATAGGGTGTCCCATTTAATAAACTATATGTTTGATATACCACGCAGTTATTGATCACCCTGTAGAAATGGACATATTTTCCAAGCCTAGAGAATATCATTGCCTACATTTTTTCTAAATAACTTTTTTCGATATTCTATACCATAATGGAATTATCGACCGATACCGCACTAAAAACTCACCCTGTATATAGTAAAACAGAATGTTTTTAAAACTTTTTTTATCTCATAGTATTTTTTCGATAAGCCAGTTTTTATCGAGATGCAACTTCTTTTTTAATATGTTTACATAAAAATTTTATGGGGGTTTTGTTCCTTTAAACCCCCAAATGTTTGTGTACGTTCCAATTAACTTATTATTGTGGTGCCATTATTTAAACACAGTATTTTGTGTTTTTAAAACTTTTTTCCTCTTAGTATTTTTTCGATAAGCCACCTTTTATCGAGATGTGGCTTCTTTTTTAATATGGTTCAAAATATACCCAAAATGTAAATTCTAAATAAATTTTCATATTTTAACCAGGTCTCTATAACCGCACTTAAACATATACAAATATGTGGATGATTTGACAAATATTCAAAATATCTTAATAAAAACTGGCTTTTTGAAAAAGTACTAAGAGACAAAAAAGATTTAACCTTTAACTACACGCGCTGGCGTACTTTGTACGCCAGATATAAGAATTCTACTGGAAATATATTTAAAAATTTAATTTTTGACCTTGCTTATTTTTCTAACCTATCACTGGAATGTGCTTTACAATTTGGTTTTAGTTTCGTTATAATCGGCGTTCTGGAAAGATCGTAACTGACATTTTATTATTTGTTGTTTCCGGTGGTGGACAATATACCCCAGGATTATATTACTATAAGTCGTAATATAAGTACATATTTTAATTGTTTTTTAGTCATTATGGCAAAAAATATATTTTTCTTTGTAAACAATACTTTATCAATTTTCCTGTAAAAAATCACATTTAAAAAAATTTTTTATTAGTAATTTTATTTATCATGGAATCCAGTTATTCCATGATTCCAGTTATAAATCCCAATTGGCTTACTGAAAAGGAACTCCAAGTATTCACTGATACCGAATAAGGTTTATAACAAACAACTAAGTGTATTTTTTCAAAAAAAAATTAAACAAATCCGCTGTTTTTAAGTGTATTTTCTTGTGGCGTACAAAGTACGCCACGCGTGTAGTTATGTTATAACTTGATGCGCGGGTAGTTAAAGGTTAAACACATTGTGTTTAATTACTGGTACCACAATAATAATTTAATTGGAACGTACACAAAAGTTTGAGCGGCTTTAAGGGAAAAAACCCCCATAACATTTTTATGGGGTGCACAAATTTCACTATAATTTTCTTTAAATGTTCCTGCTATAAGAATGCCACATGCCCATTTTCAACAAAAAATCTCTAATAGTTTCCGATATATTGGAAAAAATCGATTTTCATTTTGTAACTTCAAAGGGCTGTAACTTTTTTATGTACACGTTTGTACTAAGGTAAGTTAGGTTCAATCGATCTATTTTTGGTCCCAGAATATGCGATTTAATTTATGACGTGCATTTTTGTTACACCCTGTATAAAACGTTTCTTATACCTTCTAGAGAAAATGTCTGTCCTTAGATTTGTTTACTTTCGTCTATTTCCAGCAGTGTTATTTTTGTATTCTCCGTTGTTAGGTATTCAGTTTTCTTTAGATTTATTATCAGTTTTGTTATATACGTACTCCATAGTTTAGCTGCAATAAAAATCCAGAGTTTTGGCGCACCCTGTATGTATGCTAAAAATTCACCTTATATAAACCTTTCTCTGCTGGCCTATTAGACTTACAAAACCTTTTATATGCTTCAATTTTTTTAAAATACATATATTCAAAAATGGTTTAATCCTACAATGTTCTATTAAAAAATCACAAATATTGTTCATTCCGATGTTCCGACTGACCCTGTGTACTCGAAAATAATTTTAAACTATAAACTGTAGTATAAGACTATAAATAGTCCTTACACGCATCTTCTTCTTCTTGTTATATTAGGGTCGATTCTCACTATACCTCCCGTTTACTTTCAATACGCATGGCATTCCGTTTCCATAAAATATTATTAAATACAAATCATATAGTATATGCCCACTTTCCGTTACGTTTACCTACCATTCCCGAATCTTTGCGTTCAATATCGGCCACGTATTTTTCGGCGACGTCTCGGATACCCTATGGATAATGTGAATATTGCTATTACCTCGCGGTTCAGTCACGTATTTTTTTCTACGACAAGGTGTGACTTGTCGGGTAGAGTATGGATTGGGGGAATACATAGCGGTTATGGATAGGGGGAATACATGGTGAGAAAAATTTGGACAATAAAAAATTTATAGAACTTGTTTGACATGACTTTTTAAATTTGGAAATTAAAAAGACAGTGATAATACATTTAAAGACGGCAATATTTTGGGCGGCTGTTGCCAAGGAATTAAAATATTTTCTTCATCCAATATCTTCTTAAGAAATTCCGCTGGTTCATCGGCGGATTGATAACCTCTACCGAATATTGTCACTCCATTTTTTGCTTGTTCGGCCGATACTTCTATCGATTGGTGATTTATTTCTTGCTATTTTGACCACACCTGTCTCTCTATTCTGCTATGTGGTTGTTTCATTCTTTTTTCTTCTATTTAGTGTCCATTCGTTTATACATCCTGGGATATATACTCCTGAACATTTCAGGGACTACCTTCTTCGCTTTCCGGTGACACAATTATAATATGTTTGCTTGTTCCAACTGCGTCGCTTCACTAGAAACAAAGTTAGAGAACTATAGGTTCTTCCAAGTTGTGCGTTACCTTCTTCGCTTTCTGGTGACACAATAATTATAATATATCTGCTTGTTCCAACTCCATTGCTTCACCAGAAACGAAGTTAAAAAACTATAGGTTCTTCCAAGTTGTGCGTTACCTTTTTTGCTTCCCGGTGACACAATTATAATATATCTGCTTGTTGCAACTCCGTTGCTTCACCAGAAGCGAAGTTAGAAAACTATAGGCTCTTCCAAGTTGTGCGTTACCTTTCTTGCTTTCCGGTGACACAATTACAATATATCTGCTTATCTAAACTGCGTTGCTTCACCAGAAACGAAGTTAGAAAACTATAGCTTTTTCCAAGTTGTGCGTTACCTTTTTCGCTTTCCGGTGACCCAATTATAATATATTTGCTTGTTCCAACTCCGTTGCTTCACCACAAGTGAAGTTAGAAAACTATAGGCTCTTTTATTTGTTGTAAAAAAAAATATAAAAGATATAAAAAACTTTCAGTTGTGCGTTACCTTTTTTTCTTTCCGGTAACACAATTATAATATATCTGCTTGTTCAAACTCCGTTGCTTCACTACAAAATATAAAAAACTTTTAGTTGTGCCTTACCTTTTTTTCTTTCCGGTAACACAATTATAATATATCTGCTTGTTCAAACTCCGTTGCTTCACTACAAGCGAAGTTAGCAAACTATAGGCTCTTTCAAGTTGTGCGTTACCTTTCTTGCTTTCCTAGCGAAGTTAGAAAAATATAGGCTCCTCCAAGTTGTGCGTTACCTTTTTCGCTTTTTGGTGACCCAATTATAATATATCTGCTTGTTCCAACTCAGTTGCTTCACCACAAGCGAAGTTAGAAAACTATAGGCTCCTCCAAGTTGTGCGTTACCTTTTTCGCTTTCTGGTGACCCAATTATAATATATCTGCTTGTTCCAACTCCGTTGCTTCACCACAAGCGAAGTTAGAAAACTGTAGGCTCCTTCAAGTTGTGCATTACCTTTTTCGCTTTCTGGTGACCCAATTATAATATATCTGCTTGTTCCAACTCCGTTGCTTCACCACAAGCGAAGTTAGAAAACTATAGGCTCCTCCAAGTTGTGCGCTACCTTTTTCGCTTTCTGGTGACCTAATTATAATATATCTGCTTGTTCCAACTTCGTTGCTTCACAACAAGCGAAGTTAGAAAACTATAGGTTCTTCCAAGTTGTGCGTTACCTTTTTCGCTTTCCGGTGACACAATTATAATATATTATCTGCTCGTTCCAACTGCGTTGCTTCACCAGAAACAAAGTTAAATTTTTAATTTATGAATGTTTTTTATATTGATAACGATTTCCGAAGTGAAAGTCGAAACGTCAAGTAAACTTTATTTCAAACTCGAATTGTGGCTTATGCCCAAATAAAATAGTAAATCTTATTTTGTATTTCTCACGCCGCGGCGCGCCGGTAAGAAAACAAATGTGAAATAACCTTTTTTTACATTGGTCCGCATGTATATTTTACATTTCTATTATTAAATTTTCTTGAGACCACATATTTCATCAAGCCGGAAAAAAACACGTGTATTCGAATCAAAAATTTAGGGTAAAATGTTACCAAACCGGTACAAAATGTGTGGAATATTAAATGGGGAAAGTAAACGCGACGTCTAGTGAGAATGGTGGTTAAATTAATGGAAGGTGTATGGAACGTGTATGGGAAGTAAACGGAACGTATAGTGAGAATAGAATTTTAATGGGAGGTGTATGGAATGGTTATGGAAAGTAAGCGGGAGGTATAGTGGGAATCGACCCTAACTCTGTCGTTTGGTATTCTGTTTCCCAGTGTTTTCCCAGTTATTGACCTTAACGTTCTCATTTCTGATGTTCTCTATCCTCTTGCTTTCTGCTGTGTCACATCTTGTTTCTATTGCGTATGTCATGATAGGTGATACACATGATTTGTATGTGCCTACTTTCCCTTCCAGCCTGATATCTTTATTTCTCCAGATGACATCCCTCACACATCTTGATACGTATTTGGCTTTATTTGTTTGCTTTAGAACGCTCTCTTTAACATCTCCATAATAAGTAAAATATTAGATAATTTAGCTCCGGCATCTGTTTCTAATTTTCTTTCGGAAAATAAAGATAAAAAACCTTTATTAATATTATGAAAAGTCTGATTACATGTCAAAATCTTTTAATATTTCTGAGCTTGATTTAGCACTTAAAACTTCTGGCAGTACGGCTCCCGGATTAGATGGTTTCACTTACAAAATTTTATGTAGTCTTCCACAGGTAGCAAAGCTATACTTATTAAATATATTTAATGATTGGTGGATGAAGCAAGACTATTCAGATCAAATTAAAGATATTATCATATGTCTCATTCCTAAACCACAAAAAGACTTAAGTTTACCCTCATCTTACCGTCCAATTTCTTTAATGTCATGCTTTTACTAATGTCACAAAATGTCATTTGCTTTTGAACGATTGATCAAACTTAGGTTATAACATTTTGTTGAAAGTAACGCTTTATTACCGAGTGCGCAATATGGATTTCGGAGGGGTCATGGAACTATAGACGCTGTAACAAATTTAGTGACGGATATTCAAATTTGTTTTTCAAAAAATGAATACTTGCTCTGCTTATTTATTGATTTAAAAGGAGCATATGATGTGGTAGATTTGAATATTTTGTTGAAGAAAATGATTCAAATGGGTATTAATGCCAAAGTATCAACCAATATCTTGTATAATATGTTCAAGGATAGAAAAATATATGTTCGAGACCACAATAACATATTACATGGACCACGCGTTATATACAATGGTCTGCCTCAAGGATCTATTCTAAGTCCTTTACTTTTTAATATATATACAGCTGATTTGCATGATCTGTTGGATGACAATATTAAAATAATACAGTACGCGGACGATATTTGTCTATATGTCACCCATAAGACGTATGATCTCTGTTTGCAAATAATGAACCATGCTGTGAGTTGTTTAAAGAGGTGGCTTTCCTATTCTGGTTTTAGTATATCGTCTGATAAATCGGTCCAACTGTGCTTTACTAGGCACAGATTACGGACACAAGATTTTATTACTATCGATGATTATACTATACCTTCAGTTACTAGTTATAAGTATTTAGGCATTGTCCTGGATAGTAAATTGCTATGGACCAATCATATTAGCTATATTAAGCAAAGATGTGAGAAAGGTCTAAATTTACTCAAAGTTATATGCAGAAAAAGTTGGGGAGCTCACCCTAATACGTCTCTCATGTTCTATAGAGCTTACATAAGATCGATTGTGGATTATGGGTGTACACTATACGGATCAGCTTCTACCAGTAACTTAAACATTTTGGATCGCATCCAAGCTAAAGCACTTAAGTTATGCTTGAGCGCGATGTTGTCATCACCAAATCATGCAATTCTTGCTGAAGCACAAGAACCTCCTTTATATCTTCGTAGACAGTATTTAGCTGCAAAACATATGGTTAAATATAGGTCATGTAATATGTATTTGTCTAATAAACTTAACTTGGTTAATATTGAAAATGTCACCAATCGTTACTGGTCAAAAAAACGTTCCCCTCCTTTGGCTGATGCTTGTATTGATACCTACCCCTATGAAAAGTGGATTCATAACCACAGTAAATACCCACTTTACGAATGCAAATATGACACCTTAATTGTTAAACCGAGGGTCATATTCCCTGAGTATTCAAATCTATCATCCTTAAATAATGTGATCTTGAAATCCATTTTGGGAGCACAGGATAATGAAGTTGCAGTATACACAGACGGATCAAAGAGTAGGGACAGCTCGGGTTTTGCCTTTTATGTACCATCCACTGGTCATACACAGCTGCATCGTGTGGCGGACTTTACTTCTATTTTTACAGCCGAGGCATTAGCAATTAAAAGAGCGCTGCAATGGTGCTTAGAAAATCAGGTTCAGAAAATTGCTATTTTGACAGATTCTCAGTCAGTACTATTGGCATTACTTTCTCACCCAACAAAACATTATAAGAACATTATAATATATGACATAAGGAAAATTATTCAATATCTGGGAAAGCTTGACAGAAAAGTTCGTTTCATTTGGGTGAAAGGACACGCTGGTATTATTGGCAATGAGCATGTAGATATAGCAGCTAAGG
The DNA here is from genome assembly GCF_917563875.1 of Diabrotica virgifera virgifera. NCBI lineage: Eukaryota > Metazoa > Arthropoda > Insecta > Coleoptera > Chrysomelidae > Diabrotica > Diabrotica virgifera. Next base: position 127,894,130 of record NC_065452.1, read on the forward strand.
ACGCGTGCCATTTAGAAAATATTATCTATGAAACAGACGCAAACGATCTTTTAGCGATTTTCAGAAATAAAATCAGAAGCGATTGGGAATCATTATATACAAGTATTAGTGAAAAATCGCAAAGTCACTATTATAGGATACATAGAGATTTGCCAAAGAACATTCCTCATCTCACCTTCCCTGTATCCAGACGATATTCTTCAATCATTACTAGGTTGAAATTACATCATGGTCGTTTCCCGGCACACTTACACAAAATAAATATAATAGATTCGCCTTTATGTTCTTGCAATAATATGTCGATAGGTGACTTAAACCATATATTTTTCGACTGCACTAAATATACACTTGAAACATTGGAACTAATGACGGAATTAAATAATATAAAATTTCCTCTTCCAGTAAATATTTCAGCACTCCTTGCTTCATTTGATAAAAGAGTCTATGATATATTAGTTCATTTTGTGATTAGGACGAAAGTAGACATTTGATCTTTCTTACATTACTTATAGTCTGTGGCAAATAGACTTTGTCTGATGCCAAACACACACACACACACACACAACATCTCCATAATTACATATTTCGACTCCCAGATATTCGAATCTCGGGACTTGTTCAATATTGTGCATCTTATGGGTTCTTTTGCCACTACAAGGGATTTGGTCTTAGTTGTTGATATTTTCATGCTGTAGTTCTTGATGATACACATCAGTTTTGTTATAAACATTTTTTTATATACCTCGTATTTTTAGCAGTAAGAAAAGAAAATCAGAGTTTTGGCGCACCCTGTATGTATGCTAAAAATTAACCTTGTATAAACCCACCGAATATCCTTCGACTACAATTCAAGTGATAAAAGTAATAGTAAATCCGGAAAACACCATTTATTTAAAATGTGTTATGCAATGGCTGGTCGTTACAGACAGTTATGGTTATGAAAAATATGATCATTATCAGTCATTGAACTTATCGCATTCGTCTATAGACTTTCCGAATATATCTTGTAGAATTGATACAAAATCGATATACCAGTGGCGTAAAATAGATTAAAAATAAAGTATCTCCACGGTGTTGGAAATGAAATATATACAGTGCTCAACAATTGATAAGGATCACCTTAAAAATTGCTCATTTTTAATGTCTCGAATTTCCTAAACCTGTTGTCCGATTTAAGTGATTTCTTTAATTTGTTATAGCCTTTAACAATATCGCTGTTAGTGATGTAACGAATGTCGTTTTTTGAAAATTCGCGAATACGAAAACGAATATTCAGTTTTTAAAATTTGTTTCTATTTTTGTAATGTTTTCTAAATTTATAATGAGAAGTTAATTGATATTTAGTGTAAATCAATCTGAATATTAAGCTTTATTACATTATACCAAATAATAAAACAACGTTAAGACTGATAATCTGATTATACGAGGTTAGGTTACCTTTTCTTAATAAAAAAAGATGAAAAAGTTAAAAAAATTTGATTTTATTAATCTAATGTTATTTTCAAATTATTTTTTTTCTGATATTTATATTCGCAAAACATTGAACAACGAATATGCAAAAACATGATAATATTCGCATACGAATATTCGTTACATCACTAATTGCTGTTTTAAGTGATTTCTTTAACATGTTATAGCCTTATTCTTTAATAATATCGCTGTAATAATATCGTTGCTAGACAGGTAGATTGTTATTGTATACCGGGTGTACCAATCAAACTGTGATTTTTTCTCAACGTTCACCACACCCTGTGAAATATTCTAGCATTTATAAAATACTGAAATTAAAACCCAACTGTGGCCTCATGTTTTCTTAACAATCTGTTTGTCGATTCATTCGCTTATGTTGGATAATAAAAAAGTTAGGTACTTTAACAACTAGCCTTGTTTTTATCAATACAGGGTGTTTTTAAATAAGTATTGCAAACTTTAGGGGTAATTCTGCATGAAAAAATAATGAGAGTTTGCTTTATATGTCAGCAAATGCTTCGTTTCCGAGGTAGAGGATGTGGAAATTTTCCTTAGAAACTGACGATTTATTTATTGCTCTTAAACCGGTCGAGATATGCAAATGAAATTTGGTGGGTTTTAAGAGGTAGTTGGTGTGTATTTTTTGACGTACAATTAAGAATTTTATGTTCACCATTGGCGCACATAAGGGTCATATTACCCGTATGCGCGCCAATGGTGAATATTAAATTCCTAATTCTATATCAAAAAATGCGCAATAACCACCTCTTAAAACCCACCAAATTTCATTTGCATATCTCAACCTGTTTAAGAGCATAAATAAATCGTCAGTTTGTAAGAAAAATTTCATCACCCCCTATCTTGGAAACGAAGCATTTGCGGACATACGTTTATAAAGCAAACTGCCATTATTTTTTCACGCAGAATTACCCCTTAAAGTTTGCCATACTTATTTAAAACACACTGTATACTTTCATTTTTGCTATCCTTTCTTCTTTTTCTTCGTATGCCTCATCCATTAAGGACATTGGCGTTCATCACGGCCCATTTTGAACCCAAATATTAGCCGTTCTTTCGGAGTATCCCCGGTATAGTAAATTTCGTTGAATAATTATATTCTTTTCTCTCTCCTTTATCTTTTTCTTCCAATGGGCTTTATGTTTCTTCTCATATTTCTGAGTTTACATTCTTCAGTTTTTAGTTCAGGTTTTCTTGTGTTGTATAATATATAGGATGTTTCATTAACAATCGTCCAAATCGTAACTGGAGAAACCTTAGCACAAAATACGACGATTTAACCCAAAACACTTAAATAAACAATTCCTCCTAAAAATATTCTAAAATGATTTTAGACCATTGTTCAAGCATCTTTTAATATTGTAGCGGAAGAGAAATCTTGGCCGATCCCCGTATAACAGTAAACACCTCGAGAATGACGTAATCGGATGTGCTAGGCCTCGCCGGAGAATTCTGGAAGGTACGTCACGTAGGCGGAACAAGCCGATAGCTCGAGATGGGAGTCGATTGTTCCAGAATAACAACTGGGTATAAATACGGGCATATTTTGTGAATAAGTTTAGTGTATAAGATAAATTCGTCTGTAACTTATATAAATAAAGTCGTATATAAATTACGAACCGCTAGTTTTATTGTAATTAGAAGTAATTACACTAATCACGCTACAGTTGGTGTCGGTGTTCGGTAAAGCTAGTGCGATATAAATAAGTGAATTACAGAGAGACTTTAAAAGACTTTTGAACTTTATTCGTCGGGAATAACCGGAGTGCGTTAATTGTTCGGTATTCGGAAAGGCTTTAAAAGACTTTTGGACTCTATTCGTCGGGAATAGTTAAAGTGCGTTGATTGTTCGGTATTCGGAAAGACTTTTAAAAGACTTTTGGAAAGTACGTGTGTGCCGACCAAAGATGTTGCTACAAGAACTTACAGTAAAACAGCTCCGTGAACAGCTAGAGGAACGGGACGTGGACAGCAGTGGGCTCAAGATAGTCCTACAAGCACGACTCGAGGAAGTCCTCAAGGAGAATGGAGATGACCCAAAGACGTTCCACTTCCAATCAGCAGAACAAGCGATCTTATCGAAATTTGAAAGTTTTTCTCAAAAGATCGATGAAACTTCTATAAAGAACAACGAGAAACTTGAAGAAGTTAGTAGAAAAAGCGACGAGAAATTTGAAAGTGTTTCTCAAGTAATTAAAGACGTTTGTAGACAGAATGACGAGAAATTTGAAGAAGTTTCTAGAACATTCGATAAGATGCAGAAAAGTGTAGAGACCGTAGAAGAAAAGATCAAACAACTAGAGAGCATGATAACCGATACAAAAGTACAACCATCAGTTAATGCAGCAGCGTTAGATCCGGTAGTGAAAGATGAACTACCGAGAGACGAAACGTCGCATAATATGAGATTTAAATTACCACCATTCGATGGGAAGTCCTCTTGGTCCATATACCTTAGACAATTCGAAGCTATTGCGACCGCCAACCATTGGACCGAACAAGAAAAGGCTGTTTCCTTGACTGCTGCTTTGCGAGGTGATGCTGCAGATATATTAAGATCAATTCCTAAGGGTCAAGAAAAATGTTACCAGAACTTGTTCACTCGTCTAGAAAAACGCTATGGAGATGCCCATCTACAACAAGTATACAAAGCACAACTGAGAAATAGAAGTCAACGAGCAAGTGAGAATCTGCAAGAATTTGAAGCAGATGTGGCTCGTGTGGTGCGGTTGGCTTATCCAGAGGTGCCAGACAGCGTTTTAGAAGAAATTGCAGTAGATACCTTCGTCAATGGGCTGAAAGATAATGAACTACAGAAAGCTTTACGACTAGCAAGACCGAAAGTTTTAGATGAAGCACTTGCTATTGCCTTGGAACACGAAGCAGCTAGCCAAGCTTCACGAAACAATCGAGTAATAACCGTGGAAAAAGGCGATAAGAGAAAAGATGAACGTTTGGTGGAAATGGTACGGAGGGTGATTCGTGACACGATGCCGAAGAGACGCATGAAGAGGGCTGGAAGAGTTGGTTCAAATACAGATGCTTCCTCGATACGGCCATGCAGTGAAAGTTGTAATCACCGGCTTAAAGTAGATGAACAGCTTTGCCCTGTGAGACGAACTACCGTCGTTAATGAGCAATGGCAGCCACAACAGTTACAAGAAGCCCAAGAAGACGATCCATGTATAAAAAGAGTATTGGATTGGATGCGTCGAGGTGAGAGACCTAGTTGGCAAAACATTAGTGCAGGTAGTCCGGAAGTCAAGGCCTACTGGAGCCAATGGAATTGCCTGATACTAAAAGATGATCTTCTGTACAGAACCTTTGAGAACGATGATGGTACAGAATCTAAGCTTCAGTTGATTGTACCTAAAAGTAAAGTGTCAGAAGTATTGCGTCAGTTGCATGACGGTACATCAGGTGGACACTTTGGTATTACGAAGACTCTGCAAAAGGTTCGAGAACGGTTCTATTGGGTGAACTGTAAAGATGATGTAAGAAGATGGTGCCAGAAATGTGAACTGTGTGCATCCGGTAATGGTCCAGTTGGTAAAAAGAGAGCACCCATGAGACAGTACAATGTTGGCAGTCCTATGGAAAGAGTAGCAATCGACATTGCAGGTCCATTTCCAGAAACTGATGCTGGAAATAAATACATCCTGGTAGCCATGGATTATTTTACGAAATGGACCGAGGCCTATGCATTACCAAATCAAGAAGCTGCTACCGTTGCAGAGGTACTTGTTAAAGAATTCTTCAGCCGATTTGGTGTTCCCTTGGAGATCCACTCCGACCAAGGGCGAAACTTTGAGTCAGCTCTTTTCCAAAACGTTTGTAAATTGATTGGTGTCAATAAGACCAGAACAACACCCCTGCATCCTCAATCAGATGGGATGGTCGAGAGGATGAACCGAACGATGGGTAAACACTTGTCCAAAGTTGTATCTGAACATCAGCGAGATTGGGACCAACACATTCATTTATTCCTGATGGCCTACCGCTCGGCCGTAAATGAAACTACAGGTCAAACACCAACCTGCCTGATGTTGGGTCGTGAAGTTCGGTTGCCCTGCGACCTAGAGTTTGGCTGCGGACCTTCCGAGGAACATGTTGCAGGCGAAGACTACGTTGACCGCCTGAAATTACGAATGAACAACATTCATGAACTTGCCCGACAACACATCCAGATAGCCAGTGACAGAATGAAAGATCAATACGATTCTCGATGCAAGAATGAAAGCTTCGAAGTAGGTGATCTTGTCTGGCTTTATAATCCGCAACGTCGTCGAGGCTTATGTCCTAAACTGCAAAGACAATGGGAAGGTCCATATGAAGTTAAGAAGAAAATAAATGACGTAATATATAGAATTAAGAAGTTGCCAAACGGTAAACCAAAAGTTATTCACATAAATCGTCTTGCACCATATGCTGGCTCAAATGAAACAGAAGAAGCACGAGTCCTCCAACAGGAGATGAAAGATGTCGCACAGCCAAGTTTTAATCAATTTATGTCAAATTACGCAGCGAGAAAGAGTGCTAGATTCGGCGTGACCACAGAAGTTCAGCAAGATCTGTTTGGTGTTCCAGAAAACGTCTCTCTGGCCCACTGTGTTGCCCAAGACCTCGAGATGACTAAAGGAATATCGTCCGTATTCAATAGAAAGTTCGGCCGCCTGGACGAGTTAAGAAATCAGCAGCCTAAAATTGGAAGAGTACTGCGATTGGAAGATGGTCCTCGATCTTTGCTGTATATGGTGACCAGAAAGTCTTATACGGACACGCCAAGCTACGAGAACATATGGCGTGCTCTAACTAATTTGAAGAAAATCGTGTGTAATTATGACATCAAAAATTTGGCTTTACCAAAAATAGGCCATGCAGTAGAAAATCTGGATTGGAAGATTGTGAGAAGCATGCTTGAAGTGGTCTTCAGAGGAACTGGTGTACAAATCACTGTGTGTTGCATGAACCCGAAGATGTCGTACCCTTCAAAGACAGTAGACTGTTATTTCTTCTTGAAGGGTGTATGCAGAGCTGGAGAGTCGTGTAGATTCCGCCATCCTGGGCCTTCATTTAGAGTTGCTGATCGAGACGCTCAGATCTTAAGAGGGGAGCAGTGTAGCGGAAGAGAAATCTTGGCCGATCCCCGTATAACAGTAAACACCTCGAGAATGACGTAATCGGATGTGCTAGGCCTCGCCGGAGAATTCTGGAAGGTACGTCACGTAGGCGGAACAAGCCGATAGCTCGAGATGGGAGTCGATTGTTCCAGAATAACAACTGGGTATAAATACGGGCATATTTTGTGAATAAGTTTAGTGTATAAGATAAATTCGTCTGTAACTTATATAAATAAAGTCGTATATAAATTACGAACCGCTAGTTTTATTGTAATTAGAAGTAATTACACTAATCACGCTACAATATTTTTTGTCCAAACTTGACACACAGTTTACACATGTTAGGGTACTTTAACTAGTCTTAAAAGATAGTTTTCCGCTGTTACCAGAGGCGTGCTGTAGGGATATATACTTCATTTTCGCCCCTTTCCCTCCTCACATTCTACGCCACTGTCGTAATAATCATTTCAGCATGTTTTTTGATTCCTTGTTACTTTTTACATAAATATCAACCTTTTGTCTCATATGCTACACCTGACAAAACAAAAGAGGGTAGAAAGTGAAATAATGTCCAGAAAGGAGGTTGGATCCGTTCGGAAAACTAGTTCCAGTATTGCAGAGACTGGAAGAGTGGAATCCCCAAGGAAAAATAAAAAAGGTCGCCTAGCACAACCTTGTAGAAGAATAATCATGGACAAGATAAGAGGTCTTGGAATGGGATGAAGACTTAGAGCAAAATAGAAATCGATGGCGTTTTCACTGAAGCTCTATGTTCCACTTAGGAGAATATAGTATAGCAAACTGGATTTACACGATACCAGGTGGGAAGCCCGTTGAGAGGCAAATGTTCAGCAGTGAAAGATACAGGCTGTGATGATGATGATGATTAAGCATATAATAATACATACGAAATAATCACCTAAAATTTAACAAAAAACGAAGCCTCTAACTAAATTTGTTAATGGAAATCAAACTGAATTAAAAACAATTATTAAGGTTAACAAATTTTTCTTCTCACGCCACTGTCTATAGTTAAGGAGTGTCATACTTTGAGGCGTCAAGGTAAAAATAAAAATATAAAACTTCACATATAATGCAAGCTGTCATATGTCAGCACAAAGTTTAGGGATTTCATTAGGTAAGAGCTTTATGTCATCCTAGACATGAGCTCATAGTCCTTTAACAATTATACTAATAGCATTATCTGAAAATGTTTTTTTAGTGAAATCGATTATGTATTCCCGTGCTTTTAGAATCCATTATTATTTTTACGTGAAATTAGCAGGCTTTGAGACAAGATATTATGTAGAAATAAAAAGAGAGCTTATGAAAATGGACAAATAGAAAAAATGGAAGAAAATTTTAAAAACAACGAAATTAGAGGAGCTTACACATACCTAGAAAAGATAAAAAAGAATGTGTGTGTACTTTGTACGCACGTAAGAAGTTATACTTCTATTATATAATTTTAACGAAGTAATTGTATTCTATTTAAATATTAAACTAACTTTCTTATCTACCACTTTCAAAAAATTTTTATTAAAACAACTAAAAAAAAAAATGAATCGTAGAGGATTGGAACCCGGGACGTTTCGAACTCTAACCGAACGCTCAACAACTAGACCACCGAGGTCATGTGAATGGGCGCGTTCACCAGATGCAAACGTTGGCAATTAGTTTGCGCTTTATGGTTCTGAACGACTTGCTAACGTCAAACATGTTTGGAAAGCGGTCGCCATTTTTACAAACATAAGATATTTAAGTTGAACTTTGCAAACGTGTTGAAATATGGCGGGAATTTAAATTGTATATATTGTAAAATATATTGATAAGGGTTTTATATATAAAATAAAGGCTACTGAAGACATTCTGCTACGTTATTATCTATTAAATAAATTTTCTTTTTTCCTTTAATAAAAAAAATAAATTCAAAAACGTATTTATTGAGAAAATTTATTTTAGGTTACCTTCAAACCAAGCAAGCAAAATGTCAAATTTTAACCTAAACAACCAACCGTTCAGTTCGCTGTCAACAAGTTTAGAATCAAAGCGCAAACATTTGTGAATGTGTTTGCATCTGGTGAACGCAGTCATTGACATGTACGTTTCGGATATAATTATGAGTGCAGCTGATCTCACTACTACCAACTTTGTTAAATTTCGAAACAGTAATTTCACTTTTATTTAATAATGGTACGGTAAACAATCCTCATTTTTTAATATGTTATTCCTTACAAAAATACCTTTAATTTAAGCACAAATAATTAAAAATCGTAAATTTGGGTCAAAAGTTATTAACTTTTTAAGAATTCCCATAAGAGCCTTAGCTCATAATAAACCTTAGCACAAAATACGAAGATTTAACCTAAAACACTTACATAAAATGTGGTTCCTTACTGAGTTACAGGGTGTTTTATCTAAAAATTTAAAAATTATTTTTGATTAGCATTTTAAAACTATTCGACGAATCCTTTTCACACTTAGCAGGGAGTATAGGTTGTGTACAGACTACTAAATTATATTAAACAAACGTGTCTGGCTATTACCAGAGGCGTACGACGGGGTAAAGTGAATGGTTGACCCTTTACAAATTCTGCGCCACTGGCGGAATTGCTATTTTAGTTCAATTTTTGGATTCTCCAATACTTTCTATGAAAATAATATACTCTTCATTCGTAACGATAAAGTCATTAGTTTTCGAGATCTTTGAAGTTGAAAATGAAACGACACAGTTATTTTGATTAATGTATTGTGTCGCTTCATTTTTAATTTCAAATATCTCGAAAACTAATCAGTTTATCGTTACGAATGAAGAGTATATTATTTGCATAAAAAGTATTGGAAAATCAAAAAACTACACTAAAATAGCAATTTCGTCAGTGGCGTAGCCTTTGGGAAGGGTCAACCAGTCACTATCCCCTGTCGTACGTCTCTGGTAGTAGCTAAAAACGTTTATTTATCTTAATTTAGTAGGGTGTACAGTACCTACACTTTCTGCCAAGTATGATAAGGATACGCCAAATAGTTTTAAAGTACTGGGTACAAATAATTTTTAAATTTTAATCATATTGAATCATATTATAAATTAATCAAAATAACTGTGCCGTTTCATATTTAACTTCAAATATCTCGAAAACTAATGACTTTATCGTTACCAATGAAGAGTACAGTTTCGTACGGATCTTCGAGAGAACCACACGTATCTATTTACATCGGCCGGTGATATCGAGTGCTTAATAGTCAACAGATTTGTATTAAAACTTGTTAAATTATTTCTATAAAAAACAAACTGAAATAGTGGTAGTGTAGGGACACACAATGAGTGTCAATTCGGGGGGGAAAGACCCCCCCACTCATCCTCCAATCGATTCTACAGAACCGCAAGATATTAATATGCAAGTTACGGATTCAGGTATATTCAATACACAGGGAAATCAAAACGTAAGTACACCAATTTCTTCAAATATCGAGCAAACTAATCCTTTGAAAGACGGAAACACCTCCCAATTACAACCCCAAAGGGAGAAACAGGTATTTAAGTATGAATCAAACGATCAAGGACCTTACCATTTATATGTTGAAAATAATCAAACGAAATCCACGAGGAAAATAAACTTCCTGTAGCTGGCTGTATACCATAAATCACAAAAATGCCAAGTTTCTTGTAAAAGGTATATATTAAAATACCCTAAATAAGGGTCAAAATACAAAACGTTTTCGGATTAAGGAATCCATCATCAGTGTTTAAAAGCCCTAAAATTAAGTATAACCTAATTAAATGAGATAAAAGTTAAAATTGACAGAGGTTTTCAAGAACAAGAGGTCATACTTACAAAATTTGCATGCCTGAGCCACCAAAATGTATAGGGTAAAAACCCTTTAAATGTAAATAATAAAGATGTTTTACATATTTATATAAAATTCATCGGATGTAATAGATAAACCTGGATGTTACCCAGGGCAACACAGGACTCTCCCCACGTGGTTGGAACTTTTTTTGGTGAAAACCTCACATATTGGATTTCAATGGCCAACTGACAAATGAATTAAAGAGCAACCCGAAATGACACCAAGAACTGTCAATGTAACCTAGTTGTAATATTACTTCAGCCACAAAAGGTTTTGTGGCTGAAGTAATATTACAACTAGGTTACATTGACAGTTCTTGGTGTCATTTCGGGTTGCTCTTTAATTCATTTGTCAGTTGGCCATTGAAATCCAATATGTGAGGTTTTCACCAAAAAAAGTTCCAACCACGTGGGGAGAGTCCTGTGTTGCCCTGGGTAACATCCAGGTTTATCTATTACATCCGATGAATTTTATATAAATATGTAAAACATCTTTATTATTTACATTTAAAGGGTTTTTACCCTATACATTTTGGTGGCTCAGGCATGCAAATTTTGTAAGTATGACCTCTTGTTCTTGAAAACCTCTGTCAATTTTAACTTTTATCTCATTTAATTAGGTTATACTTAATTTTAGGGCTTTTAAACACTGATGATGGATTCCTTAATCCGAAAACGTTTTGTATTTTGACCCTTATTTAGGGTATTTTAATATATACCTTTTACAAGAAACTTGGCATTTTTTAATCAAACGAACTTTTCGGGTAGGCTAAATTCATTAAAAGTCGGGGATTTAATTTTATCAAATTTTCCTGAACTTGACAATAAAATTTTAAGTATAGATACAATAGGTCGCAATAGAATTCGAATAAAAATGAAGGACCCAAAAAATGCTAATTATCTTGTCAGTAACAAAAACGCTAAAGTATTTATCGACAACAATTTAGATATTTATGTTCCTAAATTTATTATTGTCAGGCAAGGAGTAATAAGAGATATTGCGACGGAATTTTCTGAAGAGTATCTCAAAAATAAAATTAAATCTTATGATAATCATCTGCCTTTCGAGGTTTTAAATGTTAAGAGAATAAATCGTAAGGTTACAAAAGATGAAATGACAGAATTTGTGCCAACCAAATCGTGTGTTGTCAGTTTCAAAACACAAATATTACCCAAATATGTAATTATCAATAAAGTTATTAAAGAGGTAGAGACATACAAACAAAAAGTATTGCTTTGCTTCAATTGTTTGCGTTACGGGCACCTGGGGGGGCACTGTAAGTCTCATCCCCGCTGTTTCAAATGCAATAAGGATCATAATTCAAAAGAGTGTACGGAAGAAGAAATATCACCAAAATGTTTCAGTTGCATGGGAGATCATTTCACTATTAATTTGAAAGATTGCCCGGAGTTTCACCGACAAAAATTAATCAAAGAAACTATGTCATCAACAAATTTAAATTATCATGATGCTAATAAACAAATCCCTAGAAACACCTACGCTTCTATTACTGCAAATCGTTCAAATAACACTAGCAACATCCCAAATAAAAACATGACCTTTCAAAATATGTCCATCCCACCTCCAACCCGTTTTGAGCTTCTACCCTCATGTTCAACTCGACCTCCTCCAAACTATAACATCTTCGGAGAAAGCCCTTCACACCACACACAAACATACAGTAAAGTTCATCATAAACAATCAACTGGTACGTTTCACAAACCAGTTAAAAGGCTGAGGCCAAATAGCCCAGACCCCATAGAAATAGCACATCGAGATATTGTTTCCCAACCTAGGACTCTAGGGCCAGATTCTAATATTTTAACCAATAACAGTTACGTTAAGAATTTAAACACCTCAGATTTTTCAACTCATCATTCAGGGTTAGGCTCAGAAAATGTCAAAATTATTTTAGAATTAGTGGCAAACATTATCTCAACAATTAGGAGAACCAATAATTATGATATTTCAAAAACGGAACTAGAATATATAATTAGTAAACAATTAAATATAGACTCATCAGAAAACACATTAAATTCGCAGATACAATACAAAAAATAAATATAATTCAATGGAACTGCCGATCAGCAGTTTCAAATAAAGAGAACTTGGAATTCCTTCTTCACGAGTATGATGCTGCTCTTGCAGTGTTATCTGAAACTTGGTTCAAACAAGGAAAGTATTATAACTTTAAAAATTACAATGTTAGTCGTCAGGATCGCCCAGACGGATTTGGAGGGGTAGCAATATTAATTAAAGCAAACATTTTATATAAAGAAATAATAATAAATACTAAAGTCAATTTTTCTCATAAATGCATTGCTCTTAAGCTTTTACCTAATAAAAAAACAATTCATATAGTTTCATTATATATTGAGCCAAGAAAGAAGATAGCGCTGCAAGAGTGGACTGAATTTTTTGATAATGTACCAAAACCTTTTGTAATAGCAGGTGATTTTAATGCCCACCATGTTTCTTGGGGTTGCGATTTTAATGACACATATGGGAATATTTTATCTGATGCAATAAATCAATGTAACCTTGTTTATCTAAACAGCGGATCTCCAACATTAGTTCCTTTAAGTTGTAAAAGCGCAATCGACTTAACTCTATGCTCTCACGATATTGTACAATTTTTTACATGGACCACAATTGAGGACCCACATGGATCAAATCACCTACCCATATTAATTACACTCGATGTGGAAGATGATCATCAAGTAGCTGTATCCTCGGAGCACAACAGATGGCAGTTAAAAAATGCAAACTGGAATCTATATGTAGCTATTCTTGAATCCAGAGATATAGCTCAAAATTATGATGAATTCCTTTCTATGATTAATGAAGCTGCAGAAATCTCCATCCCAAGAAAAGTCTCTAGTCAGACTAAGCACCGTAATCACTGTCCGAAGCCTTGGTGGAACGAAACTTGTAACAACGCTGCTCATCAAAGAAAAATAGCTTTCATCAAATATAAGAGAACTCCAAATCGTGAAAATTTAATAGAATTCAAAAAAATGGACGCTTTTGCCAAACGCACTTTCAAACTCACAAAAAGGCAAAAATGGAATGAGTACTGTGAAAGTTTAAACCATCATACACCAATTTCACAAATTTGGAAAAAGGTAAACTCATATAAAAATCGGAAAGTCCAAAATAGACTACCAATAGACCCAAATGCGAATTGGATAGAAGAATTTCACATCAAAATTTCACCGCCATGGGTACCAACCAACCAAGTTGCATATGATCCCCAAATTTCGTCAGTACCAAGGAACATGACCAATCTAAGCGATAGTTTTTTTATGTGGGAACTGGAACGATGTATGAAACATACCAACAATAGCTCTCCTGGTATAGACAATATTTCATATTCCATGCTTTATAATTTGCCAATGAATCAGAAAAAATATCTTTTAAGTATATATAATGCAATATGGACAGGACAAACAACAATCCCTGAAAGCTGGAAGGAATATATTATCATCCCAATAAAAAAATATGATAAACCGGATTCCATTCCAACTTCTTATAGACCCATATCATTAGCTTCATGTGTAATGAAAACCTTTGAGAGGCTTATCAAAAATCGTCTTGAGCAATGGTTAGAGAAAGAACATATTCTGCCTGACACACAATATGGTTTCAGAAAATCTAGGTCAGCATTGGAGGCATTAACAGTAATAGTAACAGACACTTTAGCTGGATTTTCTAGTAACTTTATGACTATGGCAGGTTTCAACGATATTACAGGAGCATTTGATAACGTTAACCTAAATGTTCTAACGAACAAACTGATTTCAATTGGATTTCATAAACAATTAGCGAACTTTATAACTTCCCTGTACACCAACAGAAAAATTCATTTAAAAATAAATCAAGAAATCACCAAACCTAGAATCACGAACCTTGGACTCCCCCAAGGCAGCATTTTAAGTCCACTTTTGTTTATATTATATACAATGGATGCCAGTGTTAAACTCAAAAATATACGAACAATACAATTTGTAGATGATATTGTTTTTTATTGTACCAGGAAAAACTTTGAAACATGTGAATATGAACTGAACAAAACCTATGACATCTTTAATGAGTGGCTGAATGAAAATAATTTTACACTCTCTGAACAAAAAACAGAGGTGTGTGTATTTAGCCGAAAACGAAACATTGAGCAGGATCATGTAAAACTGGGACCTTATAATTTCCAAATAAAAAATGTAGTGAAATACTTAGGATTATATCTAGATCGGAAACTGCTATGGAAAGACTGTATACATCAAATAACTAAAAAGTCTGAGAATGCTATTAACATACTGAGAGCTTTCTGTTATACCAAATGGGGAGCTGACCCAAATATTGCCTTGTTGTTTTATAGAACTATGATAAGATCAATCCTGGATTATGGTAGCCATTTGTATGGATCAGCGGCACAAACGCATTTAGATAAAATAGAAAACCAAAAAAACAAAAGCTTGAGAATATGTCTTGGATATCTCAAGTCAACTCCAATAAATATTATGGAAGCAGAAGCCGTAGAACCACCATTACAACTGAGAAGGCAACTAATTAGTAACAAGTTCATCACGAAAGCATTTTCCAAATCCGCAAGTTATATAACACTTATCCATGAACTTTCAGTTTCAGTACTCACTCAGTCGTATTGGCTAAAAAAGAAAACTCCACTTATCTGTGAAAGTTACACCACTCTTTCTCAATACAGGTTGTCACTATACACATCAAAAATCCAACCAATATTTTCAGAACGTCCACATATTCTGTTTTCTAAACAAATCAAGACATTTCAGATCGACAAACACCACTTTCTCGAAACGGTTAATCAACGATGGCCCGACTACAACCAGATTTACACCGATGGATCAAAACAAATTCGTACAGGCGCCACTTTTTACGATCACACCACAAAATATCACGAAGAGATCAGATTACCAGATGAGGCAACGATATATACAGCAGAAATGTTTGCAATAAGTGAAGCTCTAAAGTATATACTTAGGACTGATAGATCGAAAAGTATTATATTTACAGATAGCAAAAGTGTCGTGGAGAGACTAAAGAATATAGGTGCGTCGAAGAACTTAAATCATCTAGAAGTAGAAATATTACAGACCAATTACGAAATACGTAGCTCACAACGAAAGGTGATAATAGTTTGGATAAAAGGACATTCGGGTATTCAAGGAAATGAAATTGCCGATAAGTTTGCAAAGGCTGCGTCAGACTTAGACAGAGAGTGTATTAATCAGCGTATTCCTTATACCGATTTGAATTCCATACTTAAAATTCAGCTCAAAACCAAATGGCAAGAATTGTATAACAGCAAACAAACAGGACTAAATTACAAATCATGTCAAGTCCAGGTCCCGAGGCTAAGATGGTTCCACAACCAAAACAACAGAAACTTTATTATTACCATTAACCGAATAAGAGCAAATCATGCAATGTCACCAACTTATAAATTTAAAATTGGTTTAATTGATGATTCTTCATGTTTATGTGGTGAACTGGGAGACTTAACTCATATTATACTCGGGTGTTCATTAAATAGTGCAAGCACTGATAAATTCTATAATGAAATAGTTAATAACAACATTTTTTTACCCATAAATTTAAATTGTATAATTTTCAATACGAATAATAATATATTGTATTTCTTATATAATCACACCAAGAGGTGCAAAATGAAATTGTAAATTACTAACCACATCTTTGTTAGCAATTCTGCAACTAATTATATTTTGTACGTGTGCACCGAAAAAATATAAAAAAAAAATAAAAAAAAAAAAAAATTAAATTAAAAAAAAAAAAAAAATTTAAAAAAAATTTAAAAAAAAATAATAAAAAAAAAAACAAACAAAAAAAAAAACAATAGTAAAAAAGAATATAAAGAAAAAAAAAAGCAAAATAAATTATACATATAAAAAGATAAGTAAAAATTAAATTATAAAGAAAACAAAAGAAAAATTTGCACACATTAATCTTACCTTACTAATATTTTGAGCATTGTAATCGTGAGGAAGGATGAGTTTTAAATTAAAAAAAAAAAAAATAAAAAACAAAAAGAATTGTTATAGTTAAAGAAAAAATTGTCTGGCTAATTGGTCCCTACCAAAGCCATCAAATTAATTAAAAAAAAAAATGAAGACTATATTATTTACGTAGGAAGTATTGGAGAATCTAAAAATGGTACTAAAACAGTAATTCCTCCAGTGGCGTAGAATTTGAGAAGGATCAACCATTCACTATCCCCTGATAAACGTTTGTTTATCATAATTTAGTAGGGTGTATAGTAGTCGCACTTTCTGCCAAGCATGAAAAGGATACGTCGAATAGTTTTAAAATGCTGAGCAAAAATAGTTTTTAAATTTTTAGATAAAACACCCTGTAACTCAGTAAGGAACCACATTTTATTTAAGTGTTTTAGGTTAAATCTTCGTATTTTGTGCTAAGGTTTCTTCAGTTATTATATGGACAATTATTAATGAAACACCCTGTATAGTAGAGAAAATACCCGACGACTGGAAGAAAAGTATAGTATGCCCGATCTATAAAAAAGGAGACAAACTCCAGTGCAAAATCTACCGTGGAATTTCTCTACTATGTACAGCATATAAAGTCCTCACGTGTATTATAAGCCAGCGGCTCCAACCACTAGCAGAAAATATTATTGGAGAATATCAGATGGGCTTCAGACGGGGTAGGTCGACAATGGAAGAAATATTTAGCGCTTGTTCACAATGGACGTAACCATAAGATGAACGTAAACCGTTATCATTTCGTAAACCGTAATTTGTACATAATTTTATGCAGCGTTCACAATAGACTTAAATTTTACGTCTTTACGTAAAATTTAAGTCTATTGTGAACGCTGCATAAAATTATGTACAAATTACGGTTTACGAAATTATAACGGTTTAAGTTCATCTTATGGTTACGTCCATTGTGAACAAGCGCTTAGAGTCAAGCACATCTTGAGCAAATCATGGGAACACGACATTGATGTTCACAACGTGTTTGTAAACTTCAAACAGGCATACGACTCAGTCAAAAGGAACAAACTATGCTATACATTGGCTGAACTGGCAATACCACACAAGCTAATTATACTCATTAAAGCCACAATGGATGAAACTCAGGTATGTGTACGAATACAAGACCACCGGACAGACTTTTTCAAAATCTCGTAGGGACTAAAGCAGGGCTGGCCCCAACATTGTTTAACCTGGCACTAGAGTATGCGGTTAGGTAAATGCAAACTGGACGAGGAAACCTACTGACCAACACAACGGTTCAATGGCCGCCTATGCCGATGATATTAATATTATGAGTAGAACATCAACAGGAGCACAGGAAACATACGCATAGTTAAAAACGGAAACGAAAAGGGTAGATCTGGAAATTAACACAGAAAAAAACAAAAATAATGACACAGACGAGAAGAAATATAGTCCCACAAAACATTATACCTACATGAAGATGACATTGAAGCGGTTGGAAAGTTTACATAGCCGGGAGTAGAAATATATGCCGACGGATCAAAAGATGGAGAAATATGCAGGCAAACAGAGCTTATTTTACCCTCTCCCATATATTTCGGTCTAAAAGTGTCCACCGAAATACAAAGATGAGAATCTATAAAACCTTAATTAGACCAAAATAGCATGCTATCTCAGTGAAGCATGGATCCTGAAAGAAACACCCAAAAACAAACTCGACACATTCGAAAGGAATGTACTGAGGAGAATACTAGGTCCTGTGAGGGAAAACGGAATTTTCATAATTCGATACAACAACAGCTTTATCAGCTTTATAAGGAAACACCCCTGTCAGAATAGAAAGATAGCAATGGGCCGAACATGATTGTGATAAGAATGGGAGAGGATAGGCTACCAAAAAGAGCACTGAACGCTAGAATGCAGGGGAAGAGACCGGTTGGAAAGAAAGCGCTGGGAAGGCACGGTAAGCAGCTACAAACAAGCACTTTTAAATCACTTAAAAGACAATAGGTTTAGGAAATTTGAGGCCGTAAAAATAACCAATTTTTAAGCTGGTGCGTGAATTTCGTGGAGAAGTGTATCTTTTAGAACGTTCAAAACTTCTGAATTTACCTGATTACACTTTGAAATGAATAACAGGTTAAAAGATAAACCAATGATCAGTATTAAGCTATTATTTTGATCGGCGTTATTCTCTATAATTAATTTTTGTTTTGTTTGAACTTGCTTATCATTTTGTCACAGTTAATAAAAAAATTGATGTGTTGACTTTATT
The DNA here is from genome assembly GCF_917563875.1 of Diabrotica virgifera virgifera. Classification (NCBI taxonomy): domain Eukaryota; kingdom Metazoa; phylum Arthropoda; class Insecta; order Coleoptera; family Chrysomelidae; genus Diabrotica; species Diabrotica virgifera. The sequence continues at coordinate 127,912,876 of NC_065452.1, forward strand.
ACTTAACAGGTTTTTAATAAACAGCCGGTAATTTGACCTAAATCTCTCGGATAAGAAATAAGACACTCAAATATTTATATAATATATTAAAACATCTTTATACACAGCTTTCCGGGTTTAATTTGTTTGTACTGTCGACCATATTGGCGAGGCCACTTGGTATATTATCGCAAAACTGTCATCTACAGAGATGATGCCGTTATACTACCCTCTCCCTAATACGAATCAATTAAAATCAACAATGTCAACTATAAGTGGTGTAACGCAGCGTTTAGACACCGCGATAAATCCGAGCAATTTATCGATATCGATTGAGTTGCTTCAGTTTATCGTTGTGAATAAACGGTACATCGCAGCGATTTATCGGAATTGGAGTTGGTATCGGATTGCATCAATTTATTGTAACGATCGAGTTGTTTCAGTTTATAATCAATCGCGACAATATATCGCAACGTCTAAACAGCTTTAAAAAAATCAATAAATCGTAGCAATTTATCGTCACAATAAATTGCTCGCATTTATCGCCAACTAATAGGCGAGTGGCGACTAAACGCCACTTAATACGAATCAAATAAAATTAACAACACCAACTATAGGTGGTGTTAAAGGTGGAGAGTATATTCTCAATATACAGGGTGTTTCATTAATAATTGTCCATATAGTAACTGGAGAAACCTTAGCACAAAATACGAAGATTTAACCTAAAACACTCAAATAAAATGTGGTTACTTACTGAGTTACAGGGTGTCTTATCTAAAAATTTAAAAATTATTTTTGCTCAGCATTTCAAAACTATTCCACGTATCCTTTTCATACTTGGCAGGAAGTATAGGTACTATACGCACTACTAAATTATGTTAAATAAACGTTTCTTGCTATTACCAGAGGCGTACGACGGGGGAAAGTGAATGGTTGACCCTTTCCAAATTCTACGCCACTGGCGAAATTGCTATTTTAGTCCAATTTTTGGATTCTCCAATACTTTCTGTGAAAATAATATACTCTTCATTCGTAACGATAAAGTAGTTAGTTTTCGAGATCTTTGAAGTTAAAAATGAAACGACACGGTTTTATTGATTAATGTATTTTGTCGCTTCATTTTTAATTTCAAATATCTCGAAAACTAATCATTTTATTGTTACGAATGAAGAGTATATTATTTACATAAAAAGTATTGCAAAATCAAAAAATTACACTAAAATAGCAATTTCGTCAGTGGCGTAGAATTTGGGATGGGTCAACCAGCCACTATCCCCTGTCGTACGCCTCTGGTAGTAGCTAGAAACGTTTATTTGTCTTAATTTAGTAGGGTGTACAGTACCTACACTTTCTGCCAAGTATAATATTGATACGCCAAATAGTTTTAAAATACTGGGTACAAATAATTTTTAAATTTTAATCATATGAATCATATCATAAATTAATCAAAATAACTGTGTCATTTCATATTTAACTTCAAATATCTCGAAAACTAATGACTTTATCGTTACCAATGAAGAGTATATTATTTACGTAGAAAGTATTGGAGAATCTAAAAATGGCACTAAAATACTAATTCCTCCAGTGGCGTAGAATTTGAGAAGGGTCAACCATTCACCATCCCCTGTCGTACGCCTCTGGTAGTAGCTAGAAACGTTTGTTTATCATAATTTAGTAGGGTGTCTAGTAATCGCACTCTCTGCCAAGTATGAAAAGGATAAAGTCGGATAGTTTTGAAATGCTGAGCAAAAATAGTTTTTAATATTTTAGATAAAACACCCTGTAACTCAGTAAGGAACCACATTTTATTTAAGTGTTTTAGGTTAAATCTTCGTATTTTGTGCTAAGGTTTCTCCAGTTACTATATGGACAATTATTAATGAAACACCCTGTATAGGGTGAGGCAGATAAACGGCCTATTAGAAATATCTCGAGAACTAAAGGCAACAGAATCATGAAAATTGGAATGAAGGGGTTTTGAAGGGTGATCTATTTAATGAAAATATTTTCGTCTATTTGCTACTTCCGGTTACATCGGAAGTTGCTTATAACTTCGTTTTTTTAAATGGGACACCCTATATATTTTTACATTTTTGGATTCTCCCCGAAATCTTCTTTCTTAAAATTATCAGGTTTTGGAATGTTATATGGGGTAGGTTAAAAGATAATTACGTTGATTTGTTAATTTCGTAGCAATTTTCACACCTCGTAGAATTGTAGTAGTTTGACATCAAAATCTCTATTTTTATGTTCAGATTATTTGAAATGTAGTCTACTATTGTTAAAAATTATTAGCATAGATAAATGTTGAATTTTAGTATGCAGGGTTGATCGAAACTCGGAATGAGTATTTTCTGAGTTTTCTCAAATGGAACACCCTGTATTTTAGTATTGTAAGGAAATGATATTTTATGGTACTTTTTTATTTCTTAAGCATTCCCTATACCTAATGTGCTTAATTGTTAATCGCACCAACAATCTTAACTACGTAGGTATTTTGATAGCTCAACCATTATTAGTAATTTTAAGGTTCAGTCTAGTAGAATCTAGATTAATATGTATTTATTTCCTAAAAATTATTTGTGATTGAATATTTTCATGGCCAACCGAATAAAATTTTACATAAATTTTGTTACAATTAATGTTTGGCTTGAATCACCAATAACTCACAAATGAAAGCAGTTAGGTTTTATAGGGAATGCTTAAGAAATAAAAAAGTACCATGAAATATCATTTTATTATGTATAATACTAAAATACAGGCTTCCATTTAACAAAACTCATTCCGAGTTTCGACCAACCCTCCAATAGCAGACTATATTGAAAATCATTTGAACATAAATAGAGTTTTTGATGTCAAACTACTACAATTCTACAGGGTGTGAATGTTGCTACGAAATTAAGAAAAAAACGTAATTATCTTTTAAACTACCCTGTATAACATTACAAAAACCTCATATTTCAAGAAAAAAGACATCGACGAAAATCCAAAAAATGTAAAAATATACAGGGTGTCCCATTAAAACAAACGAAGTTATAAGCAACTTCCGCTATAACCGGAAGTAGCAAATATGTAAAAATATTTTCATTAAATAGATCACTCGTCAAAACCCCTTCATTCCAATTTTCATGCTTCTGTTACTTTTATTTCTCGAGATATTTCTAATAGACCGTTTATCTGCTCACAATGTATACTTCTAAAATCAAGCCTACTGTAGTAGTCTTTGGGTCCACCATTAAAAAAAATAATTACCCGATGTAACGCGACGCAATGCGACAGATATCTGACATACAGTTTAGCGAGCTCGCAAACCAAAAGCGATATCCCTACATCGCATAACATACATTGCGGAAAGATACGCACTGAGTGTCACATCTGGTTTTCGGTGAATCTTCGGTGACTTTCGGTGGAATTTCGTTCACCGAAAACCAGATGTGACACTCAGTGCGTATCTTTTCGCAATGTATGTTATGCGATGTAAGGATATCGCTTTTGGTTTGGTACATGTAAGGCATAATGCACACGAAGCGTATCGTCATAGACCCGTATAGACGGGTTGACATTACTAGTGAATAACGAACGTGGCTCACGCTTACGTATTTTGCCCGTGCTATTGTTAGATATTTTATTATCTATTTGCAAACTCGAGCAGTACATTTGTATCTATGCATTGCATAAATACAAATGATGCATAGATACAAATGTACTACTCGAGTTTGAAAATAGATAATAAAATATCTAACAATAGCACGGGCAAAATACGTAAGCGTGAGCCACGTTCGTTATTCACTAGTAATGTCAACCCGCCTTAGGGTCGATTCCCACTATACCTCCCGTTCACTTTCCATAACCATTCCATACACCTCCCATTAAAATTCTATTCTCACTATACGTTTCGTTTACTTCCCATACACATTCCATACACCTTCCATTAATTTAATCACCATTCTCACTAGACGTCGCGTTTACTTTCCCCATTTAATATTCCACACATTTTGTACCGGTTTGGTAACATTTTACCCTAAATTTTTGATTCGAATACACGTGTTTTTTCCGGCTTGATGAAATATGTGGTCTGAAGAAAATTTAATAATAGAAATGTAAAATATACATGCGGACGAATGTAAAAAAAGGTTATTTCACATTTGTTTTCTTAACGGCGCGCCGCGGCGTGAGAAATACAAAATAAGATTTACTATTTTATTTGGGCATAAGCCACAATTCGAGTTTGAAATAAAGTTTACTTGACGTTTCGACTTTCACTTCGGAAATCGTTATCAATATAAAAAAACATTCATAAATTAAAAAGGTAACATTGTTTCTGGTGAAGCAACGCAGTTGGAACGAGCAGATATATTATAATTGAGTCACCAGAAAGCGAAAAAGTAACGCACAACTTGGAGGAGCCTATAGTTTTCTAACTTCGCTTGTGGTGAAGCAACGGAGTTGGAACAAGCAGATATATTATAATTGGGTCGCAAGAAAGCGAAAAAGGTAACGCATAACTTGGAGGAGCCTATAGTTTTCTAACTTCGCTTGTGGTGAAGCAACGGAGTTGGAACAAGCAGATATATTATAATTGGGTCACCAGAAAGCGAAAAAGGTAATGCACAACTTGGAGGAGCCTATAGTTTTCTAACTTCGCTTGTGGTGAAGCAACTGAGTTGAAACAAGCAGATATATGATAATTGGGTCACCAGAAAGCGAAAAAGATAACGCACAACTTGGAAGAGCCTATAGTTTTCTAACGTCGCTTGTGGTGAAGCAACGGAGTTTGAACAAGCAGATATATTATAATTGTATCACCAGAAAGAGAAAAAGGTAACGCACAACTTGGAAGAGCCTATAGTTTTCTAACTTCACTTGTGGTGAAGCAACGGAGTTGGAACAAGCAAATATATTATAATTGGGTCACCGGAAAGCGAAAAAGGTAACGCACAACTTGGAAAAAGCTATAGTTTTCTAACTTCGTTTCTGGTGAAGCAACGCAGTTTAAACAAGCAGATATATTGTAATTGTGTCACCGGAGAGCAAAAAAGGTAACGCACAACTTGGAAGAGCCTATAGTTTTCTAACTTCGCTTCTGGTGAAGCAACGGAGTTGCAACAAGCAGATATATTATAATTGTGTCACCGGGAAGCAAAAAAGGTAACACACAACTTGGAAGAACCTATAGTTTTCTAACTTCGTTTCTGGTGAAGCAATGGAGTTGGAACAAGCAGATATATTATAATTATTGTGTCACCAGAAAGCGAAAAATGTAACGCACAACTTGTAAGAACCTATAGTTCTCTAACTTTGTTTCTAGTGAAGCGACGCAGTTGGAACAAGCAGACATATTATAATTGTGTCACCGGAAAGCGAAGAAGGTAGTCCCTGAAATGTTCAGGATTATATATATCCCAGGATGTATAAACGAATGGACACTAAATAGAAGAAAAAAGAATGGAACAAACACATAGCAGAATAGAGAGACACGTGTGGTCAAAATAGCAAGAAATAAATCACTAATCGATAGAAGTATCGGCCGACCAAGCAAAAGATGGAGTGACAATATTCCGTAGAGGTTATCAATCCGCCGATGAACCAGCGGAATAGGGATGTTCACAAAAAATTAAAAAGTCATTTCAAACATGTAAAACGATTAAGAAACACCCTAGGAATAATTGTCCAAAATTTCAACAAAATTGAAAAAGCCTTTCTATAAAAAATCTTTATTAGAAATCTAGCATTATTTTAAATTTCAAGAACGCTTCTCTATTGGCCTGACGTCACTAGTTGCATACCCCAAGCGCGCGCCATTCTCATAGTGTTACTGTTTACCTGTTTGACGTTTCAGGTCATTTTATTTTGTTCTCTTCTTGTTTTATCAGGGTTAAAGTGGAGTTTTATAGTGAATTTGTTTAGTTTAAAGTGGATAGACTGTTTGTAAGGACATATTTTGGGTTTTACAAAAATAAACAAATAAAATGGAAGAAGGTTTTCAGAAAGCCGATTCGTATAAACTACCGACTGTAGTGTAGATGTAACAATGGTGTATGATTTATTGGCATCTTGTAAAAAAATATATCTACCACAGCTTTACTGAATGTATATTCCATATAATTTTCCATGTCTTCTTTAAGCTAAAGAAATAAATGCTTAATACTCCACAAAAAAAAAATAGAGAAAGTTGTATGCATGCATTGTACGCATGCATATTGTATACATACATCGGCTGGTTATTACTTTACCTTGATTAGGTGTATTAAAAATATTTTTATTCTTCTTCATGTGCCTTGTCCGTTGTGGACGTTGGCTATCATCATGGCAATTTTAATTTCATTTGAGGCGTTTCTGAATAACTCGATCGATTTTTGTCCAAATCATTGGCGTAAGTTTTTAAGTCATGAGTGTCTTTTCTTCCGGGTCCGCGTTTGCTCTCTATTTTACCTTGCGTTATCAGTTGGAGTATACGATATTTATCATGCCTCATGATATGACCGAAATATTTAAGATTTCGTTTCTTAATTGTAAAAGAGATTTCTTTTTGTTTTCCCATTCGACGCAATACCTGTACGGTGGTGTGGGTCGCCCAGGATATTTTGAGGATACGTGGGTACACCCACATCTCGAATGCCTCTAGCTTTTTCATTAATGTTTCCATTATTGTCCAGGCCTCTGCGCCATATAGCAAGACCGGAAATAATAACATTTTAGCAGCCGCATTTTTAGTGGGAGAGATATTATGTCGCAATGGGTGAAAATATTTCTCATGCATGTTGTTAAATGTTGCTATGTCCTTTTCAACTCTAGATCTTATTTCGGTTGTTTCGTATTTCGAGTTGACAACTGTTCCAAGGTAAAAAATATTTTTGAACTTGGGTATTATACATTTTCATTTCAACCAATCTTTTCACTAAATTATTAATGATTTTAATATAATATAAAGTCATACCTACATCCACGTGTAGTTATTTCAAGGTTTACTTTTACTGTATGTATTATTAGAATCCCGTTTTTAGGAATATCCCAGTTTAAGGAATACAAATTTGAGGTCCCGAAACTTTTTCATTTACTCTTTAAGGGGGTAGGTGCAAAATCTTGGTCTAATGCTATTTAAATTCATTCATTTTTTTCGAATCCTGAGAAAACTAATAAGTATTTTTGAAAAATGTAAATGCAGAAAGAACAATTATTACATTATTACCAAGGGCCGAAAGTCTCTGGAAAACTTCTATAATGTTTATTTTATTAAGTTAGTTCTTTAAGTTCGTTATTTTAAGTTCTAGCTGCAACAAACCATTTCTTTTTCTGTTTTAAATTGGCTGAAACGGTAATAAAAATCTTGTCAGAACTGTTTTTTTATGTATTTACACACCCAGAAACAAAACACCACTTATTTGGCTTCATTTTTAATAATCAAATACGTAAAAAACTGCGCACATTCAAATACACTTCGTAAATAAGTATACAAAACTAGTCGTCGATCAAAGACGTTACGACTGCTGACGTCACAGACCGTAGCCTCTCTGCAGGGTACCGTTTTTCTAGCCTCCAAGAAAATCAACATTATGAACTCATTTATCTTAAAAAATATACATTTTAAACAGTTTTATGATTGTTACGTTTTTATATACCTTGTAATCTATTGAATTTAACTATATTTAAAAATTAGTGAACATCCCTATTGCTCAAGAAGATATTGGATGAAGAAAATATTTTAATTCCTTGGCAACAGCCGCCCAAAATATTGCCGTCTTTAAATGTATTATCACTGTATTTTTTATTATCAAAATTAAAAAGTCATGTCAGACAAGTTCTATAAATTTTTTATTGTCCAAATTTTTCTCAACATGTATTCCCCCTATCCATAACCGCTATGTATTCCCCCAATCCATACTCTACCCGACAAGTCACACTTTGTCGTAGAAAAAAATACGTGACTGAACCGCGAGGTAATAGCAATATTCACATTATCCATAAGGTATCCAAGACGTCGCCGAAAAATACGTGGCCGATATTGGCGCAAAGCTTCGGGAATGGTAGGTAAACGTAACGGAAAGTGGGCATATACTATATGATTTGTATTTAATAATATTTTATGGAAACGAAATGCCATGGGTATGGAAAGTAAACGGGAGGTATAGTGAGAATCGACCCTTATTAGATTCGACGTACGAAAACCATACGCTTTCGTGCTGGTCACTTGTGTCTTTATGGAATACTGTACACGAAGCGTAAGCGGCGCGGAATCGTTAATGCAGACAAGCTTCATCGGGTAGGATGGTATAGCACTGCGTGCGGTAAATATAACCACCTGCTACATGTTAAACTGTATGCCAGATATCCATCGCATCGGGCTGCATTCCGTCGCGTTGCATCGGGTCAGACCAGTGATGTGGGAGGGAGTCACACTGCTCCCTCTCACATCACTGGGTCAGACAAATATGTTTCTGCTTTTTTTAGTACAGTCATTGAAGCTTTTTAGCTCAGGATTTTTTTACTATGAACCGATTCACATGAAATTTTGGAATTAGGCTTATCCTACCCTTAATTTCAAAAGTGATATTGACCCGAACTCCGTTTTCACCCTGGGGGTGGTTGCCACCCCTTTTCGGTGGTGGAATTTTTTTTTTTCAAAATAACCTCAGATATCGATAGAAGACCTAATTTTAAGCAAACAATGTCGTATAAAGTTTATTCAAAAACCCAATATGTACTTTTCAAGTTATTGGCAATTGAAAATTCGGAATTTTCTCACGATTTTCAACAGTTTTTTGCAAATATCTCCAAAAATATGCATTTTAACGGTAATATTATACAGAACAAAATTGTAGCAGGTAAAAAAATGAACAAATTGGTTTTTTAAAGAGTGTTCTGAGTGCAATAATAAGCGAAATATTGAAGATCAAAGCCGTTTTTTATTTTCTGTGAAATTTAATCGATGTATTCAATGCCATCTAGCTGAGAGCGAATAAATTTTATGCATGCTAATGAGAAAGGATTTTATAGTGCTTAAAATAGGCTTTAAAATGAGCACTGTTAAAAGTCTTTTGTACTTAAAATGAGTGAGCTGTAATGAAAAAAAGAGGAACATCTAATGGTCCTTTTTTTAAATCAGTGTATTTCATAAGTGCCATTTCCACCAAAATTAAAATTAATCGTATTCCGTCTAAAATCAACTTTAATATAAAGAGTTTGATGGATTCTAGCAGTTTCGCTGCTTTGGAACACATTTTTTGAAAAAATCACGATTAAAAAAAACTTTTCGAATTAAAAAAAAACCACTTTCTTTTCATAATATCTCAAAAATAATGAAAGATACGTAAAAAAGTGTAAATAAAAAAAAATAGGTTTTTTTTTACAAAAGTTTTGGTTTGTTTGTATTTCCTATCAGACAAAAATTGACGAAGATATATGATTGATTAAAGAGCGCGCGGTAGCGCAACCACAGTCTCTCTCGAGTCCTTTGACTAGAGTTGCAGAAGTTTGACTTGAATGTTTGAACTTGACTTGAGTTTGACTTAATTTCAAGTCAAACTCAAGTCAATCCTTCTGACAAATAATTCAAGTCAAGTCAAACTGGTCAATCGTACAGGTTTGAAAATTCAAACTGTTTGTCAAACTAGTTTGAAAGAGTTTGAAAAATAATTTATTTCGTAGATATACTTTTTTAACAATCCACGAGGAAAATAAAATTCCTGTAGCTGGCTGTATACCATAAATCACAAAAAATACAGGATCCTTCGTAAAAGGTATATTTAAAAGACCCTAATGAGGGTTACATCACAAAACAAAACGTTTTCGGATTAACAAGTAATCCATCATCAGTGTTAAGCCAATAACATGCATGCGTGAGCCACCAAAAAGTTATGGGTAAAAACCCTTTAAAAGGTATAAGATCTTATATTATACTACATATTATGTTTAAAATAGTTATATGTTGCAAATATTCCTGGATATTACCCAGGGCAACACAGGACTCTAACCCACGTGTATGTGATATGAAAGGGATGAACCTCACATATTGAAAATTGAGTGTCAACTATATCTTTTAAAGGGTTTTTACCCATAACTTTTTGGTGGCTCACGCATGCATGTTATTAGCTTAACACTGATGATGGATTACTTGGTTATCCGAAAACGTTTTGTTTTGTGATGTAACCATTATTAGGGTCTTTTAAATATACCTTTTACAAAGGATCCTGTATTTTATTTTTTTTATTTTTTTATATACTTTTTTGTTGAGATAGACATGTCAGTTGCCAATTAAGATAAGAAATTTAATAATACATTGAGTGCCATATAAATCATCCTTTAGTTTTAGTTCCAATAATTTTAGTATTTGTTTCCCTCTACTCATTTTAAAAAATCATGTACAATAGAACACTGACACTTTCACAGTAAACTATTTTTTAGAACGCACAAGAAAATTAATTAAAAAAATACTAAATGAACAGTTTTTGGTTAAATGGGATCTAGCTATTTTTATAATTTTCTGCTTTTATAACCGATAACAATAAACACCGTCACTGTCTTCAACGACAGAACGAAAGTCATAAAAAAAGGTTTAGGAAAGTTAAAAAGAAAGAAAACAAAGAACCTCAAAAATCTGTTTTCGTACCAACCCCTTTTTAAGGATGTTAATTCCTTGAAATTTTATGGTCAAATTTAGATTATCTACATTTTTTCAATACAAACACCCCAGAATCTCATAACATATGGTGTGTACTAAAAGTCAAGCTGCGTAACTGAAAGCAGAAGGTACTAACAGTAGAAGTTGACCTGTACCTTACAAAGCAGACTTTTGAAATTAAAAGTTGTACTGTTGGAATAAAATCAATATTTATACATGAAAAACAGGCTATTAATTTATACTCTTAGTACAGAAATGATTAATAAACATTCAAAATTCAAAATATAGAAGAATCCCGAAAGGTCCATTTTATGACTTATACTATATTCTTAGTACATAGCACGTCGTTAGACATAATATAAAGATTTTATATAGATTATTTGTATTTTTCAATTTAATTACATATGTATATATAAACACAGCATTTTCACTTTAAAAAAATTCCATCATTTTTTGACGGAAACTTCAAAATTAATGTGTACATTAATGGGGACAAAACTGTTATTCTGGCCAAACGCTTAGTTTAGCATAAACAGACCAAAGTCGGCGCTTAGTCTACAATTGCGAAACTGTTATGAATGGCAGTTATGGATATATGGCAGTTATGAATATAGACTTGTTATGCAAAACTAAAAACCCTTAATAGACAGAATGTCGCTTGGTTTATTTTTGTTTTTCTTAGCAACCGTTAACGTGACAATAACAGGGATTTTTCCAAGATAGTTTTAGCTATGTGCCACCAGAATCCGCTGTTATCTCGATTTTAAAGAAATGGCGCTTGGTCGAGTTATGCATAACGCTGTCCTTTTAAAGAATTAGTTCACTGTTTGTGATTTTATAACGCTGTTCTTTATTTTTACATAATAGAAGTATGTATGCACTTTGCAATTTTCATTGTTTTGAAATCACCTGCCGCAACATCAAATAAATCAGTATATTTATTTTTCTTAATTAATACTGCTTCGACTACAGGTTGTTTCTCTTAATTTTTGCAGAGGGAATACCTTCAATATCAGACTCAATTTGTTCTGGTACTTAATCTGAACCGAAAAATATCCACATTCAGATATTGTCTCCCAAAGCCACACACTTCAAAACGAACTACAAACTAATTTGCCGAGTAGCAGAATACAGATTCAGACCTATCCAAATAAGTCACAACAAAATCGGTACGCTCTCAATTAGAATTGGAAATAAACACGTTGACAATATGACATTCAAACTTCAAACTGTTTGAAGAAGTTTGATTTCAAGTCAAACCTAAAGATATCGAAATCAAGTCAAGTCAAACTTTTTTACAAAAAAAGTTTGATTTTCAAGTCAAGTCAAGTTTGTTGAATAAAATCAAACTAGTTTGACTTGATGCATCTCTACCTTTGACCCTTCACCGTTTGAAAATAAAAGGTTTTTCACTACATATTATACTGAAAAAAATTGTAGCTCTTTTAATTACTTTCAAAATGGTATTTTATAAGTTCTGATAGCTTCAAAATTGAAGTAGTTATGGCCCAAAAACTAAATCATATATATTCAATGTTTAAAGAACTTGCGGATATGATTTTCCAGCATAGCTTTTTCGAGAACGTGGAACAATATTTAAATCCTTTTTAGTTTATCAAAAGAAATTTTTTATACAATTTTTAATCGAGGGGTTGAATTTAAGGGTTGAAAGGGGTTAACAATGAAATAATTAAGATAGAGAACGTAAAATATTATTTACTCTATATTTAAGGCTTCTTGTCAAACCAAATTAATTTTTTGTAATTTTTTTCTATTTATGGGTTGTTTTTAAGGGTTTAAAGGGGGTTAACAATATGATAATTAAGATAGAGAACGTAAAATATCATTTACTCTATATTTAAATCTTTTATGTCATACTGAATTAATTTTTATAAATTTTTTCGATTTAGGGGTTGTTTGCAAGAGTTGTACGGTTTTCAAGGGGATGAAAATGAGTTTAACATGAGGTTATTGTGTTAGTTCACTTCACAATGTCACTCTTTATTATTAAACACGTTTTCTGGCGATAAAATGGCTCAATGTCAATTTTTCCATTAAGGGGTTGTTTTCACCCCTTAAAGATACACAACGGAGTTCGGGTTAATATCACTTTTGAAGTTAAGGGTAAGATAAGCCTAATTCCAAAATCTCGTGTAAATCGGTTCATAGTAAAAAATTTCGGTGGTAAAAACCTATTTTGCCCTTCAATGACTACCTACACTATTTATTCAGTTATTCATGGTGAGTCGGACAACTTTTCTACACTTCTCCAAGAAATTAGCGCACCACCTTAACAATTGGTCATTTTTGATGTCGCGAAGTTCCTACACCTGCTGTCCGATTTAAGTGATTTTTTTAACATGTTATATATGCCCTATGTTATAATAGCCTTATTCTTTAACAATATCGCTCTAATAATATTGTTTTGTTTTTTGATTCATTCGCTTATGTTGGATAATAAAAAAGTTAGGTACTTTAACGAAGAGAAGGGAACGATGTTCATCTTACTATGGAAAATAATCAAAAAATTAAAGCCTGCCAAGATTATAAATATCTAGGAGTAACATTTGATAAAACTGGAACTGATGACAAAGAAATTACTTCCAGAATTATACAAGCAAAAAGAGCAATCCGATGTCTCAATAATATTCTTTGGAGTACTCAAATATCGAATAAGAGAAAATTTAATATCTACGAAACTATGATTAAGAGTAGTTTATTATATGATGCTGAAACTTGGAGGCTTACAGAAAAAAACAAAAACAAAATTGAAGTAGTGGAAATGGATGCAATCAGAAGGTCATTACGTATATCCAGAAGAGAACATATCAGAAATGAAGACATTAAAAATCGAATGGGAATAGAAGGAACAATAATGAAAGATATAGAGAGAAGACAACTGATCTGGTATGGACACGTAAACAGAATGAATGACGAGAGACTTCCAAAACAATGTCTGGAATGGCAACCTCCTGAACATCGGAAGCGAGGGAGACCGAAAGTTAATTGGACCACCGGCATCCGGAAAGCGATGAGCGCGCGAGACCTCAGGGATGACCTGTGGCAAAATAGGAAGGAATGGAATTTGGGAATCGGACAACGCCGCAAGACGTTCTAAACCGATCATATATATATATATATATATATATATATATATATATATATATATATATATATATAGGTACTTTAACAACTAGCCTTGTTTTTCATCAATACAGAGTGTTTTTAAATAAGTATGGTAAACTTTAAGGGGTAATTCTGCATGAAAAAATAATGACAGTTTGCTTTATAAACGTATGTCCGCAAATGCTTCGTTTCCGAGACAAGGGGTGTTGAACTTCTTCTTACAAACTGACTATTTATTTATTACTCTAAAACCGGTTGAGATATGTAAATAAAATTTGGTGGATCTTAAAAGGTAGTTATTGTGCATTTTTTTAAATACAATTAAGAATTTTGTGATGGCCATTGGCGCATATAAGGGTCATATTACCCGTATCCGTGCCAATAGCAAAAAATATTAAATTCTCAATTGCATATCAAAAAATGCACAATAACTACCTCTTAAAACCAACCAACTTTCATTTGTATATCGCAAACGATTTTAGAGCAATATATAAATCGTCAGTTTGTAAGAAAAATTTCAACACCCCCTATCTCGAAAACGAAGCATTTGCGGACATACGTTTATAAAGCAAGCTGTCATTATTTTTTCATGCAGAATTACCCCTTAAAGTTTGCCATACTGATTTAAAAACACCATGTATTGACGAAAAACAAGTGTAGTGGTTAGAGTAAGTACCTAACTTTTTAGTTATCCCACATAAGCGAATGAATCAAAAAACAGAATGTTAAGTAAACATGAGGCTGTAGTTCGGTTTTAATTTCAGTATTTTATAAATGCTAGAATATTTTACAGGTTCACGCGAACTTTAAGAAAAAATCACAGTTTGATTGGTACACCCGTTATACAATGACAATTTACCTGTCTACAACAATATTATTACAGTGATATTGTTAAAGAATAAGGCTACAACATATTAAAAAATCACTGAAATCGGACAACTGGTTTAGGAAATTAGAGACATTAAAAATGTCCCATTTTTAAGGTGGTGCGTTAATTTCTTGGAGAAGTGTATAACCCAATACAATGTTCCTCAGCGACAAAGGAGAATTTCAATTAAAGAAATATTTTTGTAAATTCGGACTCGTTTCTTTTATCTTTACTCTTTTCGATTTAAACAACTGGATTTTTGGGGATTTGTGCGCCGAAAACTTTGTCTTAAGGAAGTTCATTTATTTTAAATTAGGATACTGAAAATTAAAGAAAAACTCCACGAATTCTTTTCCGTTTATTTTATTTTTTACTTCTGTGGATGACTATTTAAAAGTTTTAATAAATTCTTTGTCGATCCTTTTCCGTTTTAAATTAAAGTTCCACAAAACGTGAAATGAGGAAAGTTTACTGGGGGTAGATTCATTCTCCAACAAATTTGTGATTTATAAATATAAATATCAGTTGTTACAATTTAGACTCCAAAAATACGTGGCCAATATTAAACGCAAAGCTTCGGGAATGGTAGGTAAACGTAACGGAAAGTGGGCATATACTATATGATTTGTATTTAATATTTTATGGAAACGGAATGCCACGGATATGGAAAGTAAACGGAAGGTATAGTGAGAATCGACCCTTAATCGCCGAGACAGAAGACGATTTCCAAAGATTAACACACATCTTCAATACAACAGCCAAGAAATACAATATGATAATATCAGCTTAAAAAATCAAATGTAAGACAACATCTAAATACCCACTAGGATGTAAAATCGAAATTGATGGGAAAATAATAAACCAGGAAACAAGGTTTAGATATCTAGGAATAGATGACTTTAACTTTGAGCGCGTTAGAGAATTCAAGTATCTTGGAACAACAATAACTGAAGACAATAACGGATCACAAGAAATAAATAACAGGATACAGGCCGGCAACAGATGTCTTTTTGCCCTCCAAAACCTTATAAAATCAAAACAATTAACAAGACGTACGAAGATACAAGTCTATAAAACGGTCATACGACCCGTTGTGATGTATGGAAGCGAAACGTGGACGATAACAAACGCAAACGAAGAGAGACTACTTGTTTGGGAAAGAAGAATCCTAAGGAAGATCTTTGGTCCTGTTCTGGATGAAGCATCAGGACAATATAGGATAATAACTAACAAAGAGCTCGAAGAACTTTACCCAGACGCCAACATCATAAAAGAAATAAAGTCCAGAAGACTCCAATGGGCGGGACACCTCAGAAGACATTCTGACCAAAGAACAGTAAGACTGGTGTGGGAGGAAGTCCCAACCAGTGGCGCACCGAGAATTTTCCTCTGGGAGGGGTTGGCTTGGACACCGAATTTTTTTTATATTGTTTGTGAAAAACAAGTTACATTTTCCTGTAGGCGAGGATATAAAGCATTACGTTATGAAAACTTTTGCGTTCGATTCGAGAGAGCATTAGGAAAATTCTTGAATGCTCGGCATGAGGTACAAATAAAAATTGCATTGTTGTAAACAGAATAGTTATTTATGAAACAGTTCGTAAAGTATGCTTTTTGCGAACGCATGTGATGTTTAGAGCATGAGCGACAGCAGAGCAAGTGCTACTTCACGCACAGTTTCATACAATATTTTATCTACGATAAACAAATAAAAAACTGTAACTCTTCGTCACTGGAATTCATTTCTATTCTACAATTTTTAGAACTTTTACATTTAAAAATTTTAACTTCTTTCAAACCACAAAACTGTTAAAACTCTTGTTGTAATTTATTGCTCATTATGTCATCACCATGACAACGCGAAAGTTAAGGATATTTGATTATATGAAAGTGTGCCAAAAAACAGTGCGAAAAAGTAAATCCCATTTAAAATACATTGTTACTTCACGCACACTTTACGCACTGCTATCTATAATGACAGTTTTCACAAACTAAAAACTTATACAAGCCGACAAACCAGTGCTGGCACGTGACCTTGAGCGAAAATACACAGCGACAAATGCAGAATACGAGAAGGTCAGCCGCCACCACTCGCTTGTCGCACTGTACATAATTAATAATAGAGTAGATAAAATGTATTTTCCAAAGTGCTACTTAAAGTGTCAAAAAATAAAAATTCACAGCTCAGAAAATAATCATGGAAATGAGTTATATTTTTATACTCGGGGTTTTTGAGGTCCCTAAACAGGAATATGGGTTTGGCAAAGCTGAAAGAGGTACCTGGTGCCCGGTATCCCAGTAGGCACGTCGTCTCCTGAAGTTTTATGGAAATTCATTATGAAAATCATTGAAACTTGTTATTCCAAGGTTTTTGAGGTCGCTGAACCCGAATATTGCTTCGACGATGCTGTACGAGGTACCTGGTGCCAGGTATCTATATTATCTCCTGGAGTTTTGCAATAAATATTGCATGGAAGATGCTGTATGAGTATGAGTTACCTGGTGCCCGGACTCTACTTCGTTTTCCGAAGTTTTATAGAAATTCGTTATAAAATTCAACGTTGGGTAACAATAACAGTAAGTTATTTTGTACAGAGCGCAAAATTATGAAAAAAGAATTTTCGAAATTTTTTTTTCACTATTAATAATAATTTTTTAGATATAGAGATGTCAGAACCTCGAGTATATGATTAAAATTCTTAGTTACTTTAAAACCCCCGGAATAACAAGTTGCAACAAATTTTATAAATAAATAATAAATAAATAGTTTATTTACAGTTATACCAGTTAC
Organism: Diabrotica virgifera virgifera; assembly: GCF_917563875.1. Taxonomy (NCBI): domain Eukaryota; kingdom Metazoa; phylum Arthropoda; class Insecta; order Coleoptera; family Chrysomelidae; genus Diabrotica; species Diabrotica virgifera. Next base: position 127,930,258 of record NC_065452.1, read on the forward strand.
AATAATTACAATCATTAAATATTTCATGTTTAACAGTTTTAGAACTCAATAACAATTACATACAATTTACACAAGACAAATAAATAGAATAAATACCTAAATGACAGTTCAGTGACAGCCTACATTGTATTTTAAAAAGATTTTTTCAGCTTTTTTCGAAAACTATTCAGAGAGCTAGAAAAAAAGTTTACATCTAAACCATTTCCAGATTGACACATTCGTCTTATAGGTCTATTTAGACAATAGTTTGTTTGTTGGAATTCTAAGTGAAAAACGTCCTTAGATCTTGTGCACCTTTGAGGAACCCTAAGACCTATTCTCTGCAAAATTTGAGGCGAATCTATCATTCCGTTTACAATCTTGAAAAGAAAAACCAAGTCTAGCATTAAACGACGATTTTCTAATGTTGGTATATTAAGTAATTTTAAAATGTCACAATACACTATTCACTATATCTTCTGAAGAAATCCCTAATTTATAGCTTACAAAGCGTAGAAATTTTTTTTGAACCTTCTCAATTCTTTCAATATGACATTTATATAAAGGAGACCAAGTAGTGCTGGAATATTCTAGAACTGATCTAACCATAGAACAATACACACTTTTAAAACAATCCACGTTATTGAATTCTGATAAATTTTATTTATTACGAATTTTCATACAATTTCCAGAGACGACGTAGATACAGGGCACCAGGTATCTCGTACAGCATCTTCGTTGAAATATTCTTGTTCAGCGATTTTAAAACCCCGAGATAATAAATTATTTTCAATAACGAATTTCTATAAAACTCCTAGAGATGACGTAGATTCCTGGCACCAGGTACCTCTTACAGCTTCGCCGACCCTATATTCCTGTTTAGCGACCTCAAAATCCTCCGAATATGAAAATTAAACTCATTCTCATGATTACTTTCCAAGTTGTGAATTTCTATTGTGTAAACAATTTGAGATGCACTTTGGAAAATGCATTTTCTGCCTACAACAATGCAATTTTCATTTGTCCCTCATGCCAATTATTCAAGAATTTCCCTGAAGCTCTCCCGAATCGAATGCAAAAGGTTTCATAATCCGTCTTACTTTAAAAAAGTTAGAGGTTTATGCGATTTTAGTGCTTTACTACTATTTTTTATATATCTTTGTTATATGCCCTGGGAGGGGTTTTAACCCCCAAAACCCCCCCCTGGGTGCGCCACTGGTCCCAACTGGAAGGAGACCACGCGGACGCCTCGACTCCGGTGGCGAGATAATATAGCAGGAGACCTAAGCGCGATGGGGAAAATAACCAAATTTTTTCGATAGCAAAAGTTTTATTAGAATAATACCAATATCCTTAACTTTTGACGAGCAGTTTATTTACTATTGGAAATCAGAACCAATACTCTTCATAGATATCTTTCTTATTTAAAATAAACAGTTTCTTTAGTTTATTTGTCTAATACGTCGAATCTATCTGTATTCGCTATTTTGATATTAATATTTGATTGCAAATTCTTGTACTCAAATCCATCCAAAAACATCGTTTAATAATTACAATTAACAGAGCCTATTAATTATGTTCGTATTTAAAAATAACAGTTCAGTGGTTCAGTTGAGTTATTGACTTTGTTAACAGAAGGAATGTAGTTTTCTTTCTGATATACTCAATAAAATAATACATCTCAGTTTTTATACCTTAGCACGCACTTTTCAGAAGACGCATTTATTTTTTGATGTGTTCGGGGTAAGTATAAGTTTAAGTTTTGTTGCCACCCTTGTCCGGTCGCCACCTTGAAAAAAGGGACGCAAAGGGTTTTCGCGCTGTTTCTCGTAAACTAGCAACCGTACAAAAAATGTCAAACATTATTTGTAGCAAATTCAATTCAATTGTCTACAACTTTATTTCTATTACTTTCTATTGTAAACTGGAAAATACAAATGTTATAAATAAAAATAATAAAATTATAAACAAAAATAACTGAATATTTTAGAACAAAGTATGTTTTGCGGCTTGTACCTTTTTTTCTGGTCGTTTTACAATAAAATAATATTGTAGAGGGTTTTTAAACGAATAATTTTTACTGTAAATTTGTTGCATACACCGTTTTTTTCACGTTTTTATAAGCTATATTTTTGCTAAGAATATTTTTTTTCGATAAAATACTTACTTTTTGCGCTATTTGCGAAAAACCGTCCAAAAATATGTTTTTCTTTGTTAAAAATGAACATATTCACTCGCAAATAACTCGAAAAGTATTGACTTACTGAAAAAACTCTATTGAACAAAAGTTGCTTAGAATTAGTCATTTTATCCAATTCCGGACTTATTTTGAATGTATATTTTTCACTCCCGAGAAGGGGGTATTCCCCTCCATTTTTGTAAAATGGAGGGGTTGTAGAATTGTAAACTTTTTCTTATATAATAATAGACAATTTCATCTACCTATTCCCAAATTTTCATCCATCCTTTATTTTTTTTGGTCAGATTGTTCTCTGATCGGGCTATATGTGTCCAGCCCATCTAAGCCTTCCTATTTTTATGATAGACATAACACTTCTAAATTGAAGAGATAATCTAGAGTTTATTCTATTCGTCCAGACTCCAGACCAGTGGCGTGCGGTGACTTTTTTGAAAGGGGAAGCGATTCAATAAGGATATAAAAATATTTTCTTAAGGGTCGAGAGTCGAGCCACTTCCCACCTGATAACACTCTGATGCGCAGGGGCTCTCTATCAGCAAAGTACTTAATTATGTGAGACGTCCTGCGTACAAGGACTCACACACTAAATCCGTGACGCGTGAATGCGTGAGGCACTCTATTCCCGCTATTTCTAGTGACTAGTGACCTATCATTGATCTGTATTGCTAGCTCGGGCCTTGAGTTCTCGCGCCGGGCTTGGTTTTCTAAAGAAGAATCCTATTTAAAAAAAAATTTATACTCCGAGGCATTTTCCACAACACACAACTTTCACTAAAATGACACTTATTTATACTCGAGGTCTATTCTCCTATCAACTTCTGGTAATTGTTGAATGCAGTCTTTTTCAATGGATAATAGGGCTAACTTTCAATGTCTGTCTTCGCTTGTTGAATTTCTTTTAAACTCTTAATTTGAAACTCTTAATGCATCTTAATACTGCAAAACTTCGTTCAACTGATACACTTGTGGCTGGGATAGTTGGTAGTACTAATTCACACAACTTGACCACTTCACACAGTGACTTGTTTAAACCAGTAGTTATAAAGAAATCCCAGATGTCTGGGTATTTCTTTATCATTAATGTCAGTTGTTTCATAAATGACACTTAACTGAGAATGCAAAGCTGGGATATCAAAAAATTTTCATTATTTAATCGTAATGAAATAAATTCCTCTGTGGGAAATTTTGATGAATTATAATTAGAAATATTAAGATTATATATATAATTCTACAAATTTTAAATCGTTAAAATTTTTGAAAGCTAGAATTCATTTGTTGTAGAATATTATCAAAAGGTCTCTTTGTTTCCTATGTTTTCTCTGTCTCTGTCTCCGAAATTATAAATCTTCATTATTTTTCTTTCATGTTCAAACCCCATGTTCATTTTTGTCCCAAATATTTTTAAATTGCTCTCGTTTTTTTAATTATCGTATTAATAAAGTCATTAATTTGTCTTATACAAAATGCAATACCATTTGATTTCTGTAAAATGTCAAATAAAAGATCAGTAAAAGGAAAAATCTCTGCAAAAAATTTAAATCGAAATATTCTTTAAGCGAATGTATGTAATATCTAAGCACCCCTTAATAGCAGCAACAGTCGGAGCATCTCACTTTCGCGAAGGCGATAGGATAAGCGCTTCCATGGTACCAAAATTCGCGCGACTAGTGGGTGCGGTCATTGAACCCTGACCACTTTTTAAACGGGACAACTGTACGACAAGCGGCGATTTTGAGATGCGCTTCTGTCAGTAGTGGACCAAATAGTTGAATTGTGTGCATATTGAGTTCGTTCGTACGCGATTAATTTTTAATATTTTTCAATGACTATATTGCCTAGGTAATATGTAGATTACTTGGATTAGGGAAAATTTTTTATTATTAAATATTAATTAATAATATATTTTCTTATATCGACGTATAAATAGGGAAGCGGCGCTTCCCCCGCTTCCATGAACCGCACGCCTCTGCTCCAGACACCCTGGAAGAAGGAAGAACCATTGGTTGCAAGAAGAATGGAAGAATTGCAGCATTTTCAACAACATGCATGTTAATTTTTTTCTTCATTAATTACAATAATGGATATGGAAAAGACGTTGTACCTCTGCGTAGGAGAGGAAACTAATGACCTACAACTGGAAAACAATAAAACGATGTGAAGATTATAGATACCTGGAATAAATTTTAACAAACAAGGAACGGATGATGCAGAGATAAACTATAGAATAAATAAAGCCAGAAAATTAATTAAATCTCTGAATGTAATATTATGGAGTACTGAAATAGGAAAACAAAGAAAATGGAGAATATATGACACAATGATAAAAAAGCACACTGCTGTACGAATCTGAAACATGGCGTCTTAAAGAATATGAAATTAATAAGGAAAATAGAAGTCACAGAAATGGATGCATTAAGAAGAGCAGCTAGAAAAACAAAACTTAATAGGGTTCGAAACAACACAATAAAGGAACAAATGGGTCTAAAAGAAACTGTGACTGACTGCATAAAGAGAAAACATCTTACATGTTGAAAGAATGCCAGAAGAAAGGCTACCAAAGAAAGTAGCTAAATGGATACCACCGGAACACAGGAAATGAGGAAGACCAAAGAAATCGTCGATGGAAGGAGTTAGAACAGGGGTGGGCAAACTTTTTTAATAAGGGCCACAAAAGGTTTTTGTCTATTACCAAGGGCCGCAATGTTTTCTAATTTTTAATTTGGGGGGTGGGGATGTTAAGCAATTTTTTTTAAATTTGTTTGAAACTATGGTAGAATTATTTTATTTTTAAATTAAGTAAACATATTCAGTACAATTCAAAGACTATCCGAAAAAAACGTTTCAAGACGAACTATTGAAAAATAAGCCAACGGTGGCAAATTTTTACAGACACCTAAACAAAATGAATTTTTCAGCAGACATCAGAACTCGTTATTGGATCATATGAAACAAAAAATTCAAAAATATTTTATTAGCTTATGAGTTTCTCGAGATAACACTGTCGAGTTTTTTTGTTTTAACGATTTTTGCGTTTTTGATATCACTCAGAAGTGAAAATACCGAAATAGTGAAAATCAACACATTTGTTATTGATACCTCACGAAATGTCTAAAGAAAATTTATGAAAAGTTTCCGGTGGATCTGTCAAGTAGCCTTTGAGTTACAATGTCCACCGACTATAAAAAGCAGTTGAGCAGTTTTGAGAAAAACACGTTTAGTTTTGACACCTTTTATTTTCAATTTCTTCTGTCTGTCAAATTGTAAAGTGATGCACATCGGAATATGTTTTTAAATCGCAGAGTAATTTACAAAAGAAAATGGAACAGCTGTTGAACGTTTCTCACTACGCTCAACAAGCTGCTGCAAAGCGAGTCGAAGGTAGGGATATTAAACATGCTGTATTTCTGGTAGTATTCCTACGGTCAAACTGAAATTTTCAGAGAATATTTTTGAAATGATGTATTGTCATACAAAATAATAAAAAAAATCAAAAATTTTCAAACCATATCCCTACCCCCCTATACCACATTCGCACTTATTTAAGCACGGTATTTGCCTCAAATATAGAGTAGGGCGTTTCATTGAGAAACGGGAATACTTAAATTGTGAATAGAGGTCACTAAGGCGGTTCTAGATATACTACATTTATTATTGCCTCAATGATTTGTATAACTGAGTTACAGGGTGTTTTATCGATTTTGCCATGTCTTTCTAGAAGCACAACTTTAGAACCACCTTGTATATTTTTTGATATTTGACATAGATATTTCTCATTTAAAATCCAAACCACCCAACTTCTAATCACAAGAATAATCCAGATCCGGACTAAACAAAATTATTGGGAAATAATTGGACTAATTCTTCTTTTTTATGATCAATGAATAGTTTGAATTTCATTACAAAAGTTTCATTTTGCGATCAACACTTATAAATTTAGCAAAGTAGCAGTGTTTAATTTCTAAATAATTTCCTCCCCTAATTCACAGCATCTTTTAAGAACCTTTTCTAAACTTAATTATCGAATATGATTGTTGATTGTGGTATAAGACATCAGTATGTTCTGTCTCTTACTCTTCCAAAAATGCTTTGAATTCACGATGATTTAATCCTATTGAACTAATACAGTTAACAATATTAGTTTTAATTGAAATGACGTTGTCCACTTGCAAAACATTTTTGCACAATATCTGATGATGGATTTTGCAGTGAAGAATAATAAATCATGTTCTGGAAACTGTTGAACGTAATCTTTTAAGTTTTCTCAACGTTACAATATTTGCTCCTCTTAAATTTGGTTCTCCGTCAGTTGTTACTCTTACTAGGTGGTTACGGGTTAATTCAAAATTTTCCTCACAGTTCCTGACTACTTCTAAAATATCATTTTCATTTGTTGAAATTTCATGGATTTCATTGAGGGAGCCGATAAATCTCTGTGCCAAAAACCCAAAGTATTGCCCGCGTTATGTTGAAAATTTGCGGAACAATCAACCGCTGCGAAAGTGATAATATTAATAGCTGCATTATCTATCTATATTTAATTATCAATATTAGCAATAATTAGAAAAAATCTCGAAATGAAAATAATTCACTTTTTCTCCTCGGGCCGCAAAAAAATGGCTAAAGGGCCGCATGCGGCCCGCGGTCCGCACTTTGCCCACCCCTGAGTTAGAAGATCAATGAGCGAACGAGGATTGAGAGAAGAAGATTGTCATGATAGGACACGGTGGCAATTGGGCATCGGACAACGTCGCAGGACGTTCTAACCCGAATCTATATATCGTCGGTCTAATGAGCAAATTGCCTAAGTCCATTTTTTCCGAAAATTGTTTTTTGGTGTCATCTAGTACTAGACGGTAAAAGCTACCACCGGTGTTACCTTAGCCATAAATTTCATCCATAAATTTTTTTTTCATATTTTCACAAAAATTTGGTATAAATTTATCAAAAATGAATAAAAGAGATAATATTGACAAGAAAAATGTTATATATGTGATATATGTTTGGAAAAAAAATTTAAACGTGCGATGTATTGACGGTGAGTAGATAATGCCACTCAAATTCAAAAATCCTTTATGGATGGTAAGTTAATCAACTTTTTTTCTCAGTTTTTTGTTAAATTCTCAAAGTAAATATAATAAAGCATAACATATAAAAAAAACGTGATGGAGGTATTTTCCAAAACAAGAGAAAAAAATTCTGAAACTTAGATGTATTGCGGGCTATTCGGCAATACGTCTCAAATTCAAAAATCCTTTATGGATGGATCGTTAGTCAACTTTTTTTCTCAGTTTTTTGTTAAATTCTCAAAGTAAATATAATAAAGCATAACATATAAAAAAATCGTGATGGAGGTATTTTTCAAAACAAGCGAATAAAATTCTGAAACTTAGATGTATTGCGCGTTATTCGTTAATACGTCTCAAATTCAAAAATCGTTTATGGATGGATCGTTAGTCAACTTTTTTTTTTCAGTTTTTTGTTAAATTTTCAAAGTAAATATAATAAAGCATAACATATAAAAACATCGTGATGGAGGTATTTTCCAAAACAAGCGAAAAAAATTCTGAAACTTAGATGTATTGCGCGGTATTCGTTAATACGTCTCAAATTCAAAAATCCTTTATGTTTCAGAATTTTTTTCGCTTGTTTTGGAAAATACCTCCATCACGATTTTTTTATATGTTATGCTTAATTATATTTACTTTGAGAATTTAACAAAAAACTGAGAAAAAAAGTTGACTAACGTACCATCCATAAAGGATTTTTGAATTTGAGACGTATTAACGAATAGCGCGCAATACATCTAAGTTTCAGAATTTTTTTCTCTTGTTTAGGAAAATACCTCCATCACGTTTTTTTATATGTTATGCTTTATTCTATTTACTTTGAGAATTTAACAAGAAACTGAGAAAAAAAGTTGACTAACGTACCATCCATAAAGGATTTTTGAATTTGAGACGTATTAACGAATATCGCGCAATACATCTAAGTTTCAGAATTTTTTTCGCTTGTTTTGAAAAATTCCTCCATCACGATTTTTTTATATGTTATGCTTTATTATATTTACTTCGAGAATTTAACAAAAAACTGAGAAAAAAAGTTGACTAACGATCCATCCATAAAGGATTTTTGAATTTGAGACGTATTACCGAATAGCCCGCAATACATCTAAGTTTCAGAATTTTTTTCTCTTGTTTTGGAAAATACCTCCATCACGTTTTTTTTATATGTTATGCTTTATTATATTTACTTTGAGAATTTAACAAAAAACTGAGAAAAAAAGTTGATTAACTTACCATCCATAAAGGATTTTTGAATTTGAGACGTATTAACGAATACCGCGCAATACATCTAAGTTTCAGAATTTTTTTCGCTTGTTTTGGAAAATACCTCCATCACGATTTTTTTATATGTTATGCTTAATTATATTTACTTTGAGAATTTAACAAAAAACTGAGAAAAAAAGTTGACTAACGATCCATCCATAAAGGATTTTTGAATTTGAGACGTATTACCGAATAGCCCGCAATACATCTAAGTTTCAGAATTTTTTTCTCTTGTTTTGGAAAATACCTCCATCACTTTTTTTTTATATGTTATGCTTTATTATATTTACTTTGAGAATTTAACAAAAAACTGAGAAAAAAAGTTGACTAACGTACCATCCATAAAGGATTTTTGAATTTGAGACGTATTAACGAATACCGCGCAATACATCTAAGTTTCAGAATTTTTTTCGCTTGTTTTGGAAAATACCTCCATCACGATTTTTTTTATATGTTATGCTTAAGTATATTTACTTTGAGAATTTAACAAAAAACTGAGAAAAAAAGTTGACTAACGTACCATCCATAAAGGATTTTTGAATTTGAGACGTATTAACGAATAGCGCGCAATACATCTAAGTTTCAGAATTTTTTTCTCTTGTTTTGGAAAATACCTCCATCATGTTTTTTTTATATGTTATGCTTTATTATATTTACTTTGAGAATTTAACAAGAAACTGAGAAAAAAAGTTGACTAACGTACCATCCATAAAGGATTTTTGAATTTGAGACGTATTAACGAATACCGCGCAATACATCTAAGTTTCAGAATTTTTTTCGCTTGTTTTGAAAAATACCTCCATCACGATTTTTTTATATGTTATGCTTAATTATATTTACTTTGAGAATTTAACAAAAAACTGAGAAAAAAAGTTGACTAACGATCCATCCATAAAGGATTTTTGAATTTGAGACGTATTACCGAATAGCCCGCAATACATCTAAGTTTCAGAATTTTTTTCTCTTGTTTTGGAAAATACCTCCATCACGTTTTTTTTATATGTTATGCTTTATTATATTTACTTTGAGAATTTAACAAAAAACTGAGAAAAAAAGTTGATTAACTTACCATCCATAAAAAGGATTTTTGAATATGAGACGTATTAACGAATACCGCGCAATACATCTAAGTTTCAGAATTTTTTTCGCTTGTTTTGGAAAATACCTCCATCACGATTTTTTTATATGTTATGCTTAATTATATTTACTTTGAGAATTTAACAAAAAACTGAGAAAAAAAGTTGACTAACGATCCATCCATAAAGGATTTTTGAATTTGAGACGTATTACCGAATAGCCCGCAATACATCTAAGTTTCAGAATTTTTTTCTCTTGTTTTGGAAAATACCTCCATCACATTTTTTTTTATATGTTATGCTTTATTATATTTACTTTGAGAATTTAACAAGAAACTGAGAAAAAAAGTTGACTAACGTACCATCCATAAAGGATTTTTGAATTTGAGACGTATTAACGAATAGCGCGCAATACATCTAAGTTTCAGAATTTTTTTCGCTTGTTTTGGAAAATACCTCCATCACGATTTTTTTATATGTTATGCTTTATTATATTTACTTTGAGAATTTAACAAAAAACTGAGAAAAAAAGTTGACTAACGTACCATCCATAAAGGATTTTTGAATTTGAGTGGCATTATCTACTCACCGTCAATACATCGCACGTTTAAATTTTTTTTCCAAACATATATAACATATATAACATTTTTCTTGTCAATATTATCTCTTTTATTCATTTTTGATAAATTTATACCAAATTTTTGTGAAAATATGAAAAAAAAAATTTATGGATGAAATTTATGGCTAAGGTAACACCGGTAAAGCTACCGCCTGACAATCTCCACAAGCGCCGTTATTTTTTTATTTCGCGCCAATTTTGCTAAACGAATTTTGTTGAAGTCCAAACGTTTTTTCTCATTCAGACGAATATTGCCTATGTCAGTGTTTCTGAAGTTTTTTGATTGAAAACGTTAGACAATGTAAGTAAATAAATATATTTTGACTATTCGACGATATATAACAACAAGCATATTATACAATGAAGTTTTTTTCATTTTTTCTTTAAGTTAAGAGTTTTATAATGCAATTTGTCTAACATTTATAGTTTTTTTTCACAATTTTTTATGTATCATGACAAACTCGACTACTCAAACAATAGGCACCATTGCAGGTGACTAACAACTAATCTCTGACGCATTATAAAGTTGTCAGAACAATCTTTTCTCACGTAAAAACATTTAGTGTAGTAAGAATCGGAAAAGTATAAAATATCAATTTCCAACCTATTAATCTTTCAGTTTTTAAAATGTAGGAAATATAGACTAGTCTTTTAGCATATTAAAAATTGCATATATATGTGAATACAAGGAAAGCAAAGAAAGTGTACTTACAGTGTCTACAAAGAACCGGGGTCAGGAAGAAGACGTCGTCAAATCTGTGGTCAGGCCTTTTGTCAACTTCTGTGAAATAAAAATATTTGTTAAAACAAATAAAAGGTATATATAAAAACACATAAACAAAAATACAAATAATTTATTTAATATTATATAGGAATTTATATATTATTATTATTATTTATTTATACAGGGTGTCCAGAAACTCTAGCGACAAACGAAGACAGGAGATTCTTCAGATAATTTTAAGGTAATTTAACCCAATTCACTTAGTCCGAAAATGCTTCCGAAGGGAGCTAGAGCTCTTTGAAGATGGTGACTTGTAATTAGTTTTTCTTAAATACCTCCAGAACGCTTCTATTTAGAAAAACAAAAATTGGTTCGCGTATTTATCTTCAAGATATAAATCTAATCCATCCATTCCAATCTAGTCCGTTTTAGGTAGGGCAACGGTTATTTTATCGCATAACTTTTTTATCTCTAACTTTTAAGCATTTTTGACACTGAATTATTAAATTGTGAAGTATTCTAGTACTAAAAGGTACTCCTGTTTTAAATCGGTAGGAGACACAGTTTTCTAGAAAAATCGATTTGAAAATTTTTCGCTTTTTGAATTAAAAAAAAATTCAAAAAAAACTGTTTAGAAAACTGGTACATTTATTTATATTCCAGAGATAATGGATTTCATTAATTGCGAATTTCTAGTACTGGTCATAGGCGTCCGTTTTGGGTAGATCAACAGTTATTTTATAGCATAACTTTTTTGTCTTGAATTTTTGAGCATTTTTGACACTAGATTATTAAATTATGAGGTATTCGAGTACTAAAAGTTACTCTTACTTTATGTTGGTAAAATACTTCGTTTTTTGTTGAAAAATTCTTTCAATTTTTTTTCAAATTCCAAAAACGAAAAACTTTCAAATCGATTTTTCTAGAAAACGGTGTGTCCTACCGACTTAAAGCAAGAGTACCTTTTAGTACTAGAATACCTCACAATTTAATAATCCGGTGTCAAAAATGCATAAAAGTTAAGGACAAAGAAGTTATGCGATAAAATACCCGTTGCTCTACCCAAAACGGACGACTATGACCGGTACTAGAAATATGCAATGGATGGAATCGATTCATCTCTGAAAAGTAAACTTGCATACCAATTTTTGTTTTTCTAAATAGACGCGTTCTGGAGGTATTTAAGAAAAACTAATTTCATGACGCCATCTTCAAAGAGCTCTAGCTCCCTTAAGAAGCATTTTCGGACTAGGTGAATTGGGTTAAATTGTCTTAAAATTATCTGAGGAATCTCCTGTCTTAGTTTGTCGGTAGAGTTTCTGGACACCCTGTATATATTATTAATATATTATATATTATTTATTTATATTTATATCTTTCCGGGATTTTTTGGGAATTTATAATTTACACCGAAATTAGGCAGAAAATAATTCAACAAATTCTTAAGTTTAAAAATACAAATGTAATTAGTGAAAAAAACTTATACAAAATAACAATTACTGATATAAAAAACGAATAGGGCTATAAGTAGTGACATAAAAATATCAGAGTCTATATTCACTATCACTGTTATTTACATCCATTTGATATTCATCGTCGTCATCACCATCATCATCATCATCCTCTTCGTCTGTTTCTTCTTCACAATCCTCGTCCTCATCCTCATGGCTTTCATCTTACCCAACCTAGTCGAAGACCTTCTCTTCGTCAGGTCCATCATGATTAAGCCTACCATTGGTTGACGTCGTTTGGCTTAAAGAACCTTCCTTTGGAGTGCTGTTCATTAGTTTTCAATTGTAAGCAAGGTAGGTAAGCTTGGCTGCTCCCTCTGATGATAAACGATTTCTCTTTTTAGAGTGCATCCAGTAGAAGGTACTATATGTCAGTTCAGCGGCGGCAGACGTGACAGAGGCATTCAGGATCCTAAATCGCAGGTACCGCTGAGGCCCCTCCACCACAAAAGAGGCCTAATAGTTGAATCCTCACCAACTCCCTCCCAAATAAACTTTCTCGAGAAAAGCCCTTGTTTGTCCCCATAATCGGCCAAACTTTCTCTAACTTTCATTACGTCAAGATTCATGTTTTGAGCACATTCGCAAATAAAGCCCATGGAATCCAATAACTGCGATGAATCAAGTGAAGTTCCCTGCATATTTGGATCTAGCAAAAAAACTGCCAAGTGAATATCTCAAATTCCAAAATCTTTTCTCACCTTGAATTTGGCTGTTATTTTTTTCCTCAACCTTCTGGAGAGGTAAAGGGATCAAATTTAGTGCTATAATATTTTCCAGATCATCAAACTTTCTCACAACTCTGTGAATTTGTGGTTCATTAGATTCAATCGCGGTAATGAGGTCTATAATAGGTTCGAGCAAAATCAATTTCTCAATTCTAGTCCAAAAGACATCATCAAGTAGTCTTTTATTTATACTTGGTTCCAGCTCAGCCTTTTCACAAACAGCTAATGTTTGTAGCACGACTTTATTTGATTGTAAACTCTGTAAGGAAAAAATATGACTTCCCAACGGGTCTTTCCTGGCAACTTCAAAGAAATGAGGTCCTTAATTTTTTTTCAGATGCAATTTCATCGAATATTGCTTGTAAAACTGACTGAAAATGTCTGATTATTTTCACTATTCCAGTCACTTCAGCAAGGAAAGTTTGAACCGTTTGGCAGCCCAAAATGTCAGAACATAGTAAATTAAGAAGGTGAGCAATGCAGCCTAATGGTACAATATGTGGATACTTTTCCTTTACCAGCGACAAGGCTGCCTTCATATTCGCAGCATTATCAGCAATAACCACTAAGAATTTCTCTAGTCCATAATTTTCAATCACCGATCCAATGAGCTCTGCAAGGTTATCAGCATTATATCTCTCACTTTTTGTCATTTTGAAATCAACAAAATAAGGTTCTGGTTTTGAAATAACAAAGTTGATTATTAACTCATTCCTAATGTTAAGGGTCGTTTAGACACAGCGATAAATCAAGCAACTTATCGATATCAATCGAGTTGTTGCAATTTATCGTTGTGTGTAAACGGTGCATCGCAGTTACGTATCGAAGTTGGAGTTGGATTGAAGTTGGTATCGGATTGCATAACTTATTTTAACGATCGAGTTGTTTTAATTTATCGTCGCGTCTAAACGGTACAACGATTTATCGGAATTGGAATTGGGTTGCATCAATTTAGGAGAATCTTACCGAATTAGAATTTATTTACATATCCAATTAAATGGATACCATTTATTTGATAATGCTAATAATTTGATACTATGTGGCTTTGCCAATTAATCAACAATAATATAATACTTTTATCAACTATAAGAATTATATGTACAGGGTGATTGATTAGTGGGGTAAAGCTCCGTAGATCCGTTATAGTAATAAATAGCAATAAAAATTAATAACAAAAATTGTAGCCAACTTTAAGATTCACATTTCAAAATTAATTAGAATATTACAGGGTATTCGATAACATAGTGGCAAATCAAACTTATGTTTTTTTTATAGAACACCCTCACCCTATTTTATACTCGAAATCAGCTTAACTTCTCCATTACAAAAATATACAGGTTTGTTATGTTATACAACGGTTATACATGGTACTTACAAAATTATAACCAATTTTATATGAAAATCGTAACAAGTTCAACTCACTGTATAAATAAAAATAAGCTCAGAAGCAATGGATTATTATTGATGCCATATTTTTTTATTTATTGTCAAAATTTTTGAAAAAGGATTGATATTGCTAACTTTCTTTATAATAGGTTTGTTCGTAGTACGATCCAAACGATCAGCAACCGTTTCCAACCATCAGACGCATGCGCAGTTAACAGTTCGCGCAGCGCAGTTAACAGTTAGAGATCGTAGACTACGAACACGCATGCGTCTGATGGTTGGCAACGGTTGCTGATCGTTCTACGAACAAACCTATTGTATACAGGGTGAGTCAAACGCAAGTAAGTATATTATTTTCTCAGTAATTTTAAATGGAACGCCCTGTATTTTATATCACTATCGAAAAGTATCATTACCGTATATACTTTAATTTTTATAAAACATTCCCTATGTCTTAATTTATTAGTTTTCGAGATATTTTCATTTTTCAGAGCAAAATTATTAATTACGGGTCTAAAACTGACAATTTACGATTACTGATTATGGTAGGGGAGCAAAGTATGCTAAATGTGCAGTCACTCGAGCGCTGTGGGGACCTATTGGGTTGTGATTATTAGGTCCTAAAACCAAAAAAAGTTAGGTAAAATTTTCCATTTTAGTGGGGAATTGCCATTTTTTAATTTAATTTTCCATTTCCAACAATCAGTTTTTTCCGATTATAGCGCCATCTATCCATAATTCGAAAAAATGTTTCGAATAAAAGTTGCTTATTTTTACGTAGAGAATCCAAATCTGTAATAAAAATTTGGGACTCCTATTTAAGATTTTAAACTAACCCCCCATCCCACCTCCGTGGGGGGTCGTGTTTGGTACCATTCGATAGATTTTTTAAAAATATAGAATAACTTTATTTTGCAGTTCTTCGATATGATGTTTATTTTGCGAAATATCGCGGCATTTGTAATTAAAATTTTAAATTTACCCCCCACCCCTCTCAGTGGGGGGTCATGTTTGGTATCATTCGATAGATTTTTGAAAAATATGGAACATGTAGTTTTTCGATTTGACGTTCATTTCGCGAAATATTCGCTTTTTTGTGAAACAAATTCTTTTTTTCGCTCAAATCGTCAGATTTTTGAAATATACACTCTTTTGCATGTACTTAACTTACCTTATCTTAATCTGACAATTTCGAGTATTTTTAAAGATAGATTTTTTTTGGGCCCCCCTTAACGAACTCCCCTGTGTTAAGAGCCAATAATATATGGTAGAGGTACATCTGCAGGGTACCAGGTTTCTCCCCATATGATAATCTGACGCGCTCGAGTAACTGCAAAAATCCCCGCTTGGGCTCCCCTACCATTATCAATCTGGTAATAAATGTAACAATGTAGCAAATAAAGAAAAAAAAATTTATTAGTGATAAATTTTACAAAAAAAAAAACACAACCACAACATACTAACAAAATTTTTGAAACAATTAAAAACTACTTTTTTGTGTAAGTGTAAGAAACAAGAAAGAAAAATAAGTTATTAGTTCACAAAACAGAACATTTTTGAAAAAATTAAAATATTTTAAATATTTATGTAATTACAAAGTTGTTTAAAATGACCAGGGCCGCGCCAAGGCTTTCAAGCGCCCCGGGGCAAGTAATTTTAGGCGCCCCTTTCCTCCTCCCCTTGTAAGTAGTTTTTTGCAACTTAGTGAATAAGTCCATTTACTCACGGTTTTTGCTCCGAATTTTAAAGCACCACTTGTATTGAAAAGAAATTTGGCATAAGCGTAGCTAACATGTCAAAGAAAAAAAGTGATATTGTGCCGATGTGTGCTTTTGCTCTGAGGGTGAGTTTTACCGCTTCTCGGGGGTGAAAAACTATACGTTTAAAATAAGTACGGAAATGGATAAACTGACTAATTCTAAGCCACTTTTGTTCTATAGAGTTTTTTCACTAAGTCAATACTTTTCGATTATTTGCGAGTGAATATGTCCATTTTTCAACAAAAAAAGCACGTTTTTCTTTCGCAAATAACTCAAAAAGTATTTTATCGAAAAAATATTCTTAGCAAAAATATAGCTTATAAAAAAGTGAAAAAAAAATGGTGTATGCATGAAGTGAGTAGACCCAGATGAAGCAGAATTGTAGCTAATGAAAACTAGGTTCTTATTCGTCAAATTCGAAATCAAATACCTATTTCAACGAGAAATAAACAAAAAATGAAGCACTTTTCGGGGTAAACTCATTACAACTAAGTTTCATCGGTTCAAAGTGCTTTTAAAAAAAATTGGTTTTAAAGTAATTTTTTTTTAATTTTGAAAAAATTACATTTTTTTCAAAAAAACTTAAAAATCATTAGTGATACTAAAAATCTCAAAGAGTAAAAAATATACGTTTTGCTTTTTTGAATATTTTGGATTTTTTGTTTTTCTGTAAGACAAAAATTGGTTAATCAGCGGTAAAAAAATGTAAAACCGTGGAATTTTGAGAATCAACACCGATTTTAATGAAAATTTGGATTTACGCTCGGTTGATCCTCTTCTTCAAAATCTACCCTATGCTGAACCGGGCTTCTGCCCTAGGGGTGAAAACAACCCCATCTATGGAATGAAAATTTTTCAATCAAAATAACTGTGGAAGTCGTTAGATTGACCAATTCTGAGTAAATTTTGTTCTATAAATTATTTTTGCAAATGCTTTTCGTGGGTTTCTAAACGTGTTTTTGTTTGTTGAAAAATGGACATATGCACTCGCAAGTAACTCGAAAAGTATTGACTTAGCGAAAAAACTCTATACAACAAAAGTTGCTTAGAATTTGTCAGTTTATTAATTTCCGGACTTGTTTTAAACGTATACTTTTTCACACCCGAGAAGGGGTGAAACTCACCCCTAGGGCAAAAGCACATCAGCATATCACTTTTTTATTTGGCAGGTTAGCTATGTGTATGCCAAACTTGATGTCAAGCGAAGCGGATCTTTAAAATTCGGAAGTTTTGCAATATTTTATTGTGAGTGACTAGAACCGGTATTCGGTATTCGATCCGTGCGTGACCATGGTGGGGGTACCTAGAAACGATGTCAGCGTGAGTAGTGGCGAAAATGACATTTTTGGAGCTATCTTTGTAATGTCATTGGCATTGTTGGTATAACAAATTTTATAAAAAATGGTAAATAAATGTTATCTATTTATCATATGCTTAACGTCAATTTGTGAGACCCTAAAAAGGTCAGGACCTCGATTTTTGACCCTTTGCTTCGTTATCGAACGTATTCTCTTCGTATCTGTTTAGTGTACAGATAGCGAATGATCGATAACGAAGCGAAGGGTCAAAAATCGAGATCCTGGTGAAGCTAGGTGTTGCGTCAGTCATGCACGGAGCGAATACCTACAAACTATTTATTATGTGTTTAGGAAAGTAATATACATACCGATAAATTATTATGAACACTATAAATATTTACAAAAACAACGATTACACCATCAGAGAATAAATATGGTTCAGTTTAATAAGAGAAATAAGGGTTCGTACAATTATGGGATCAAAGTAATACTTACTGCCATTTGTATACCTACCTACGATTGGTAAGTTGTAAATTGTACAAGATAATAAAATATTACTAATATTTCTGGTAATTTCGGTATTGTAAAAATTTTTTTTCGGCTCCCACTGGCGCCTTTTGAGTACGGCGCCGGAGGGCTCCGCCCCCCTTCACCCTTATGGACGGCGCGGGCCTGAAAATGACCGCCTAACACATTATATGCATGCCTAAAAACGGTCATTGAATAAGTTACTTACACTACGAAGCATTTGTAAATTAACACTTCGAAATACAATTTGTATTCTATTTTTCATCTCCTCTCTTGTTCTTAGAGGCATTTTATAACCTTCATTCTTAAAGTAACCCAAAAAAATCAGTCCAGTTTATTAAATTCTGGTGATCTGGGTAGCCACGCTACTGGTCCATTGAAAAATGAAAATATCTCGAAAACTAATAAATTTAGACATAGGGAATGTTGTATACAAATTAAAGTACGGTAATGGTACTTTTCAATAGTGATATAAAATACAGGGTATCCCATTTAAATTTTACTGAGAAAATAATGTATTTGAGTTTTAACTCACCCTGTATTAGATATAAAGAAAATTAGCAATATCAATCATTTTTAAAAATTTTGACAAAAAATAAAAAAATATGGCATCAATAAACCATTGCCGTTGTGCTATATATTTGTACAGTGAGTTGAACTTGTTACGATTTTCATATAAAATTGGTCTAAGACTTTAAAATGTCTAAAACTTTAAAATGTATAATATGTCTGAATTGCCAATATGCATGAGTCAGATTAAATAAATTATTAGAAGATTTTTTTACTTAGCAACAACATTTTTGTATAATTTAGCAGTATTTTGTATTTTGACAACGACATCCGATTTGGGCGTCGAAACGTTAATACAATTATTTTTTCAATTTAATTGTGGCTCATTTCCCATCTAAATAGTTACTCATGTTATAAGCAGGATTTTTAATAAATTCCCACTTTTTGGGAAGATATAATGACCGAGGGAATATTCCCAGTCCACATCACTACTTTTAGGTAACCTCTACTAATATTCTTAATGATCGGCTCTCTCGTGTGATTCACCCTCTTTACATGTCACCCTTGCCTTTGATTCTTCAAAACATATCTATGTATTTATTTCTTTTGTGGGGTATGGAAGAAGAGTGTCATCAATGTCCTCAATTTTCCCACATTGATAGTAAGGGTGTTCCTTGATTCTCATTCAGTAGAGTCGCGTACCTGAGCAGTATGGTCTGTCCCTAGGGGTCGCCAAGTTCTTGAAAATTTTAAGATCTTGTCTTGATGTCAAGACAAGATCAAGACAAGAAGTAATTTTAGATTTGAAGACAAGACAGATTTCTTGTCAAGAAAACAAGAAATCTTGAAATATCTTGACTAATAATGAAAACTTAAAAAACAGGTAGAAAAAAGATTTTTTCCCTCTAGTACTACTACTACTCCTATCCTGTATTGGTAAATGCTGCTGCTATTTCCTTTTGCTGCCACTAGCAGACACTACAGTCTCACTGGTCACTGGTTTCAGTTTTGCCATTCTCAGTATTCACTCGCACTAGTAGTCGCGTTAGTCTTATTGATTATTTCATACTGACTGAAACCGTAGCCCTTACGTTTCTTTCTATTGCTTTTTGGTAAATATTCTGAGCCAGAATCAGAGCCAAATGACTCAGCAGACATACTATTTACTGAAGAGTCGATGACACTTACGGTAAAATATGAGATAATTTTAATATAATGTAATATTTATCACCAATATTCACAAACTGGCATCAAAAATATAACGAAACCGGTACATACTGCCACTTCGTAATATTAACCTTACTAACTAAACCAGATAAAGCATGCAACTGCATCAATTTTGGGGTCGTCAGGAAACAAATGCAGATCAGGGACTCCCGGGGTCGGAAGCCAGTGGCAGTGAAAGCCGTGTTAGCATGCAACACAAAAAAAAAGAATCACCGGAATGGGTAATCAAGAAATTTCAAGATCTTGAAATTTATTGAGTCAAGACAAGATATTATAAGATGTCAAGAAAGCGTCAAGACAGGATTTTATAAAATTTCTTGATATTTTCTCAGACAAGACAAGAAGTGGTTATCAAGACAAGAATTCTTGTCTTGTCGACCCCTATCTGTCCCATTCTTATCATGTTTGTCAAATATGTCCTATCTACAATGAAAACTTTTTAAACCCTAGGTTTTCCAGTACAGAATCTTTCAGCTTATCATATTCTTCTTGTTTTTGTGTAGACACAACTCTGTCTGTTTTTTTAATATGCCTCCAATAAGTTGTTCCATCGCTTTCGTGGTCTTCCCACTGGTCGTCTTCCATTGGCGAACCGTCTCTGGTCGTCTTTACTACTCTATTTGTTGTCGTTAGGCTTGGTTCTTCCACTCTATTATTCTGTTTCTTACCCAGTTCTTAACGTTCTCTGCCTTGCATCTGTCAGCTTATCGTGAAAGTAAAACGGAGGGCCACAGAGGAAGCAGAGGTCATGGACATTGCTCAAGAACATTCGCGATGGACAGGAATATGCAGAGCCGAGCAACTATTCCGACTAGCTGAAGACCGTGGAAAACTCGACAATGTAATTTCCAACATTCATCATTATCATCAACAGCCATTCCATCCATCGTCAGATGTAAGTCTCACTTAGGGCCGGTATTTCAATAGCTACTTAAGCTTTTCCTTAGCTAAGCCTGTGTCAAAAGTTAAGGAGAAGCTTAAGCTGAGTGCCGTATTTCCATCATTCTCTTAACTAAACTGATGCTCAGCTGTAAAGTTAATTGGTTTGGTACCTCTGAATACGTCAAAGTGCCAGAGCTAACTATTCTGAGGTAAAAACCACTACTGTTGACATTTAATTTTATCTTGTCATCTGTATCAATGTTATTTTTACTTCACTTAATTTTGTGTAAACATGATACATGTGTTTTTAGTTTATTGTCTATATTTTCTCTGGTTATATTTTTATTGTTATTTTGCATAAGCAATAGATCCGTCTTTGTAATTTTGTTTATTGGATATATTTCTTAAAATGTCAAATTGGAATGTAAGTTTATTTTTGTAAAATAAATATACCTACCAAGCATTGTAGAAATAAACAATTTTCATGTGCCTACACCTTCCAAAAGTAGTAAGAATTTTAATAATCGTTATTACGATTAATAAATTAATAGATTATTATTTAATAATCCAATAATAACGTTATTACTTAAAAGTTGGTTTTCAAAACAACTCTATAATTAATAATCTATAGAAATAACCTCAAAAAACAGAAAACAAATTTTAAGCAAAGGCTTAAACCAACTCCCGCGCGAGCTTAAAATTATTTGGTTTAAGCCTAGGCTTAAGCCTCAAATTGAAATGGAAATACAGGCATCTAAGCTTAAGCAAAGGCTTAAAGTAAGCTTTGGCTTAAGTGAGGTTGGAAATACCGGCCCTTAGGTGTGTCCATTCACTTCTGTTCTTTGTTTTTTGCATCCATTTGTGACCAGCCATTCCCTGCTGGTTTGAGGCTTGCCTCTACTGCTCTTGTTTGCTTTTGGTCTCCATTCAACAATTCGCTCCATCCAATCGTTATCTTCCATTATTCTTATGCGTCCTGCCCAGTTCCACTTTAATATGGCAATCTTTTGATCACAATTTGACAATCTGTTACTTCAGATCGTTTTCTTATTTTTTCATTGGATTTGCGATCACTCTGAGGTTAAGTTGAACATTTTCTGTTCCATAGCTCTCCGAGTTATTTGGGGTTTGTGGACTATGTTGTTGTTAAAAGTCCCTGTTTCAGTTCCATATGTCAAAACCGGCAATACGTTCTGATCGAAAGTTTTTACCTTTAAAGTATTTGGTAAGTTTGATTTGAATACTGTTTGTAATCTTCCAAATGCTGCCCATGCTAAGGAACATCTATTTAAATCAGTCTTTAGGTTAAACTTTGATAGTTCGATTTGTTGTCCTAAGTATACAGGGTGAGTCACGAGGAACTGTACATACTCCTACCTCGTATAGAGGTTCCTATGGGGAATAACAAATGACCATTAAAAAGTGTCTGCTCCCATTGTTTAATAATATACAGGGCGAGTTTCGCATTTTGACAGAAATTTGTATTCGTCATAATTTTTGAACGGTCAGATCGATGTGTCCCTTATTTTGGTCAATCGTTACACTATTACCACCTAATCAACTGATTTATTCAAACTAGAAAAAAATCAGGTCCGGCTTTAAAAAATTAGTTAGTTTGGGTCTTAGAAAAAATTTCACCCTATATACGCTTTTTGAAAACACTAATATGAATTTTACAAATTAGACAAATAGGCAATTAAAATGGCATATTTATTTTTTCCCCACACGAGTACTTAATTTTTTATAAAAAAATCAAATTTGATAATTAAAAGTTTGGTAAAGTGAACCATAGATTTAAAAAAATTAACTTTTATACAAAAATTAATTTTTTTTTAACAAATATTTAATTTGTGTTACCACCCAATCAACTGATTTATTCAAACTAGAAAAAAATCAGGCCCGGATATAAAAAAATTAGTTCGTTTTGGTCTTAGAAAAAATTTCACCCTGTATACGCTTTTTGAAAACTCTAATATGAATTTTACAAATTAGACAAATAGGCAATTGAAATGGCATATTTATTTTTTCCCCACACGATTACTTAATTTTTTATTAAAAAATCAAATTTGTCAAAATCGGAATTTTAACCTAAAAATGAAAAAAAAAAGATGAAATCACGGTTTAACTCGCTACAACGTTCCATTTAAAAAAATTTTTTCTGAAATTTTTACAGCACATATCTCTTACCATTGTGAAGACTATGAAAATTGTTGTAGACTTTCAGTTTCAGTCTTCTTCTCTTAAAAGTTACGAATTTTTAATAATAAAGGTGCAGATTCGTGAATCGCAAAGTTAAATCGCAAAAATTAAGTGAAAAAATTTAAAATTTATCTATTCGATCACGTCTATGTTAAACTATAGAGTCCAAAGAGAAGTGTTATGAAGTTTTAGATCTAGACGTGTTATAGAAAAAAAAAATGGTGAAACTTTTAATTTTAAGAAAAACGTTGTTTAATTTTTTTTATTTTTATGGCAAAATTGCGATTTTGACAAATTTGATTTTTTAATAAAAAATTAAGTAATCGTGTGGGGAAAAAATAAATATGCCATTTTAATTGCCTATTTGTCTAATTTGTAAGATTCATATTAGAGTTTTTAAAAAGCGTATACAGGGTGAAATTTTTTCTAAGGCCCAAACGAATTAATTTTTTAAAGCCGGACCTGATTTCTTTCTAGTTTGAATAAATCAGTTGATTGGGTGGTAAAATAAATTAAATATTTGTTAAAAAAAAATAATTTTTGTAATATAAGTTAATTTTTTTAAATCTATGGTTCATTTTACCAAACTTTTAATTCATAGTCAAATTTGATTTTTTTATAAAAAATTAAGTAATCGTGTGGGGAAAAATAAATATGCCATTTTAATTGCCTATTTGTCTAATTTGTAAAATTCGTATTAGAGTTGTCAAAAGCGTATACAGGGTGACTTTTTTTCTAAGACCCAAACGAACTAACTAATTTTTTAAAGCCGGACCTGATTTTTTCTAGTTTGAATAAATCAGTTGATTAGGTGGTAATAGTGTAACGATTGACCAAAATAAGAGACACATCGATCTGACCGTTCAAAAATTATGACGAATACAAATTTCTGTCAAAATGCGAAACTCGCCCTGTATATTATTAAACAATGGGAGCAGACACTTTTTAATGGTCATTTGTTATTCCCTATAGGGGCCTCTATACGACGTAGGAGTATGTACAGTTCCTCATGACTCACCCTGTATACAGGGTGTCCAGAAACTCTACCGACAAACGAAGACAGGAGATTCTTCAGATAATTTTAAGACAATTTAGCTCAATTCACCTAGTCTGAAAATGCTTCCTAAGGGAGCTAGAGCTCTTTGAAAATGGCGTCTTGCAATTAGTTTTTCTAAAATACCTCCAGAACGCTTCAATTTAGAAGAACGAAAATCGGTGCGTGTATTTATCTTCTAGAGATAAATCGATTCCATCTATTGTGAATTTCTAGTAACGATCATAGGCGTCCGTTTTGGGTAGGGCAACGTTTATTTTATCACATAACTTTTTTGTCTTTAACTTTTAAGCATTTTTGACACTGGATTATTAAATTGTGAGGTATTCTAGTACTAAAAGGTACTCTTGCCTTAAGTGTCAGTAGGACTCACGTTTTTCTAGAAAAATCGATTTTAAAATTTTTCGTTTTTTGAATTTGAAAGAAATTGAAAACATTTTTCAAAAAAAAAAACGGTGTATTTTACCAACTTAAAGCAAGAGTAACTTTTAGTACTAAAATACCTCATAACTTAATAATCTAGAGTCGGAAATGCTTAAAAATTAAAGACAAAAATGTTATGCGATAAAATAACCGTTGACGTGCCCAAAACGGACGCATATGACCCGTACTAGAAATTATTGAAATCGATTCATCTCCGAAATATAAATAAACGTACCAGTTTTCGGATTTCCAAATAGGAAATTCTTTTTTGGAAATTCAAAAAAAGAAAAATTTTCAAATCGATTTTTCTAGAAAACCCTGTATCCTATCGACTTAAAACAAGAGTACCTTTTAGTTGTTGAATACCTCACAATTTAATAATCCAGAGTCAAAAATGCTTGAAAATTAAAGATAAAAAAGTTATGCGATAAAATAGCTGATGCCCTACCCAAAACGGACGCCTATGACCGGTACTAGAAATTCGCAATGCATGGAATCGATTTATCTCTGGAAGATAAATATGTGTACTAATTTTAGTTTTTCTCAATAGAAGCTTTCTGGAGTTATTAAGAAAAATAATTACAAGACGCCATCTTCAAAGAGCTCTAGCTCCCTTAGGAAGCATTTTCGGACTAGGTGAATTGGGTTAAAATATCTTAAAATTATCTGAGGAATCTCCTGTCTTCGTTTGTCGGTAGAGTTTCTGGACACCCTGTACATGACTCAACCTTTTCTAGATTGTTATTGACCACTGTATATCCTCAGTTATATCCAGAGATTCGTTTGTTAGATATTTAGTTTTTAATCCTATTTCTTTTATATTTACGTCTAATAGCATTTCCTGTAGTTCTTCTCTGTATTTGATATTAGTGCACTATCATCAGCTATTCTCAGATGACTCAGGTTTTCGCCGTCTATCGTCACTTCTTTATTTGCCCATTCTAGAGCTCGAAACATTTTCTAGAGCTAAAGAAAATTGTCTGAGTGAGATAGAGTCTCCTTGTCTAATCCCTCTCTGTAGGTATATATTTTCTGTTTTTACTTGCGATGTTGCATTGTCATACATACTTAATGATTTTTCTTCTTCTGAGTTTTGACTTTTCTTTTCTTCTATATTCGTCGTCTCTTGTGCTTATACAGTCAAACCCGCTTATTAGAATACCTCTTAAAGGAATATCCCGGTTTAAGGAATAGAAATTTGAGGTCCTGAAACGTTTCTATTAGCGACCAATGATCGTTTATTAGAATATCCCGGTTATAGGAATACTTTTAATTGGCACGAAGGCTATTCCAATAAGCGGGTTCGATTGTATATTGTAAAAGCCGGAGATACAGGATGCAGCCAGAAAGCAGTTTCTTAACGAAAAGTCTTGGATTTAAAATATTGTTTATTATTTTTATTAGAATTATTCTAATTGTTTAAATGTAGTAAACTTTGTATCTAGGGCTTTTCGTCTTCCTCGTATTATGAGAGATGTCGCTGTTTTGCGTCTCAAAAGGTGGAATTATTGCATCGCGATGTTTTCCCTTAAATAGGCAGGGTGTTGATATTTGGTATACAGTTGTGACCATAGCTTCACTGAGGATGCATAGAAGCTGAAATAGCTATATGGAGATGGTGGTCTAACACTGAATCAAATAAAAACAAAAACTGCCTTTATCTTAATGATTTTTGTATATCGGTCATCAACTCTATTGTTGCTTAAGGCATTAAGAATTGTCCAAATTTCTATGGACTCAAATGCCTTCTCATAATCTACCATAGCTATCCAGTGTTATATTGTATTCATTTAAATTTTCGATTGGAGTTCTTATTACTTGTATAATATGATCTATGGTGCTATAACCTTTTCGAAGTCTTGCCTGTTCCCAAGACTGATAACTAGCCAGGTTGTTTGCTAGTCGTAATGAAATTATGTTCACAAATAGCTTATACAAGACTTACAACGAGCTAATGGGTCTATAGTTTTCTAGTTCATATTTATTTCCCTTTTTAAATAGTACTACATATAAGAGTATTTAAGCCAGCTGTGCTAAGCTAGCTAATTTAGCATTTTGATGATTTGTTGTCCTCCATACTTTTTGTGTACTGTTGTTTTTCTTCTTTACCTGGTGGAGGTTTTGCTTTTGATTCAAATAATATTTGGTAGTAACTTTCTATCACGAGGGTTATTTATTAATTCTAACGTGCTATGTACTAAGAGTATAAGTCATAAAAAAGATTTTTCGGGATTCTTCTATATTTTGAATTATACAATTAATAAGGTATTACAGAAAGTAAAATAGTCAATTACTAATTTATTAATCATATTTCGTCATCATTTTGATATTTAGTTGTAATAGTTATTTCATCAGTGGTAAAAAAATACTTTGAAAAGTCCTAATAAAAAAATTTCATTTTTGACTTATACTCTTAATACAGAGCACTCTAGAATTTATGTAATTTCGTTTTCATCATTTATTAGTTTTATAATTAGATTTCTACATTCGCTTGTTTTCTTCTTCCAGTCTTATATATCTTTCCTTTATTGTAGTACTTATTTCATTTAACTGTGTTATTTTGTACTGTCCTAGACTATTTTTCTTAATTATTTTGTTAATTTCTGTTAGTTGTCTGTTTTTTATTAAAGCTTGTGTTGCTGAATTTTTAAACTTTATCTTTTTTTAGGGATCGATTCTTTTGATACTGATATTATGGAATCACAAACACGAATAAGTGATCAGCACAGACACAGGAGCACCTGGTGCGTAAGACTGGTTATCGTCTGGAGTTAAAAACCTAAGAGTAATCCATTTGATTCCTCCGAAACTCCAGAAGATAACCTGTCTTAGGCACCAGGTGCTCCTGTGTCTGTGCTGATCACGTATTCGTATTCGCCAACCCCAAACACCTATAACTAATCCGTTTGCATTAATGTAGTACCAAAGACCCTCGAAACTCCAGGAGCGCCTTTCATTGACCTTGGAAACCAGGTGCTCCGGGAGGCATATTTACAGATGCTAGCGTGTGTAGACACGCGTGTGTTGAAGCGTGTGTTTAGCGTGTGTTGAAATCAGTTAGGGTTTGGAAAAACAGTACATTTACAGATGCTAGCGCGTGTTGACACCACGGTGTGCCGCGGTGTTGAAATCAGTTAGGGTTTGGAAAAACAGTACGTTTACAGATGCTAGCGTGTGTTGACACTAGAGTGTTGAAATCAGGATTTGGAAAAACAGTACATTTACAAATACTAACAGATTTGGACACCAGAGTGTTGAAAGCAGCTAGCTTTTTTAGTGGTTATACATGCATAGATGCTAACGGCTATTGACATTGAATTTATATACCTACTGGTGTGGAAAAATATTAAGTGATTTAGGTATTAATAAATAATTAAACGTTGTTGGGATATAAACAATAACATATTAACACAAAAGAACAACATAAAAAATAATGTTGTTCTGAGGCTATTTCCTTGTGGCATTTTTATAATTAACTATTTAGATTGGAAATAAGCCACAAGTAAATTGAAAAAAATAATTTTATTAACGTTTCTATGCCCAAATCGGGTGTCGTTGTCAAAATACAAAATACTACTAAATTAAACAAAAATGTTGTTGCTTAGTAAAAAATTCTTGTAATAATTTATTTAATCTGACTCATTTATATTGGTAATTCAGACATATATTATACATTTTAAAGTATTTTTTACTAAGCAACAACATTTAATAGGTTTAATTTAATAGGATTTTGTACTTTGACAACGACACCCGATTTGGGCGTCGAAATGTTAATAAAATTATTTTTTTCAATTTAATTGTGGCTTATTTCCCATCTAAATACAGTGGAACCTCGATAACTCGGATTAATCGGGACCGCGGCCGATCCGGGTTATCGAAAATCCGGGTTAGCCGGAGAATATAGTAAAAATTAATAAATAACCTCCATTACAATTACAAAAACATGAAACACATATGCACAGTACACATCTAAATTACGTATAGTTGTATAGAGTGTAGAGTTTTGTTCATTTCTTGGTAAAAAACTCAGTCATACTGTAGAGATGTACCGACACCATAATATGGTAGGTCTGGATCCTGCGTACAAAAAAAAATTGATAAATAGCAAGCTGAAAATTTGTTATTAGCTTAAGGGTGTCTAGTCGGACAAACATTAATATATGGGAACACTGGAACAGGGGAAGTTTTAACTGTGGAACAGGTTAAAAATTTGGAACGGTCAGACCACGAAAACGGCACATGTATTTTTTCCGACAGAACAGACTTAAACTCTCATGCAAAAATCAGACTGCTATTTATCACCAAATTGCCGTTTTAATGAGTGGAACATGTAGAATATGTCAAATGACAGGAATTATGACGGGTGATAAATAGCAGTCTGATTTTTGCATGAGAGTTTAATCTCTGTTCGGAGAGTTTATGTCTGTTCTGTCGGACAAAACAAATGCGCCATTTTCGTGTTCTGACCGTTCCAAATTTTTGACCTGTTCCACAATTAAAACTGCCCCTGTTCCAGTGTTCTCATATATCAAAGTTTATCCGACTAGACACCCTTAAGCTATTAATAAATTTTTAGCTTGCTATTAATCAACTTTTTTTTCATACGCGGGATCCAGACCTATGGTAGCATAATATCATATTATGATGCTGCAATAAATTTATTTTAAAGATTCGTCTTTATCAATCCTAAATAATGTTTCTAGTTTCTTTTCCATTGTCACTGCAACATTTTTACGTTTTGTTACCATTACGTAGACAAAGCAAACACAATCTGAAGCACGATTACATTACAGAACGGAAGTGATTAATAGGCTGTACTACACACAATACAAGAATTTTTAAATAGTCACGTCTTTTTTAAACAATGCTAAGACAGTTTGACATAAATAAAGAAAAAGGAATACAGACAGGTGTCTGTTCTTTCCGATAAGCTGAGACGGTCGCTCTGGCTGCCGCCGTGTGCATGAATCATTTTTACTATTGTACTTATGTGTTCAAATTACACAAATACACATTATCTCTGAAATATTATTTGGCCTACATACATTTTTATTTGATAAAATTGTTAAATTGTTTATTTGTTAAATTTTTGTCTGATGAAAATCGGTCCGGGTTAGCCAGACTTCCGGGTTATCGGGGGCCGACTTATCGGGGTTCCACTGTAGTTAATTTTAAAAAATAATATTAGATTATTGAGCAGATCCATGCCCTTTAGCCTAAGGGGGTTCTCTGTGATGCTTC
This sequence comes from Diabrotica virgifera virgifera, assembly GCF_917563875.1. Classification (NCBI taxonomy): domain Eukaryota; kingdom Metazoa; phylum Arthropoda; class Insecta; order Coleoptera; family Chrysomelidae; genus Diabrotica; species Diabrotica virgifera. Next base: position 127,959,929 of record NC_065452.1, read on the forward strand.
TCATCAGGTTTCTGCTTCTTTTTTTCCCTTTTGTTGTCTCGGTTTTGGAAGAACAGTACGTTTACAGATGCTAGCGTGTGTTCACACTAGGGTGTTGAAATCAGTTAGGGTTTGGAAAAACAGTACATTTCCAAATACTAACAGATTTGGATACCAAAGTGTTGAAAGCAGCTAGCTTTTTTAGTGGTTATACATGCATAGATGCTAACGGCTATTGATTGAATTTAAATATCTACTGCTGTGGAAAAATATTTAAGAGATTTAGGTGTGAACAAATAAAATTAAACGTTGTTGGGATATAAACAATAATATATTAACATAAAAAAATATTAGGTTAATGAGCAGATCCATGCCCTTTAGCGTTAGGTTGGTTCTCTGTGATGTTTCTCATCAGGCTTTTGCTTCTTTTTTCCTTTTGTTGACTCGGTTTTGAAAAAACAATACGTTTACAGATGCTAGCGTGTGTTGACACTAGGTACACATGCATAGATGTGTGTTGACATACATGCATAAATGCTAACTTCTATTGACACTGCTTTTAAATGCAACTGGCATGGCGGCTATTGCGTTGCTGGTTTGCGAAAAATATTGGGAGAATATAACAGTTTACATAAATTAGTGTAAAGAATTAGTTAATAAACAAAATTAATTACGTTAATCAATAAGCGAGATAAAATATTTAGACTTTTATCGATATTACTTAATTTTGTTATTATTAATTGAAGACCTAAGTGGAAGAAGAAGGTATGTTACATAGCCTACCTTTTGAGATATGGGCAGTTAAAGTTTTTATTCCTCTACTTTTATCATAAAAATATTGTTTGTGTTATTTGGTTTTATTTATATTGCTATTATAAGCATTCCTTTACATATAATGTTGATTATTTCATTCATAGGAGATTCTGACCAATAGAAAGCTACGGAAATTAAAATTAAACTGATTATTTTTTAATGATTTTAACTTCCAATCGTATAGTAAGATATTTGATCACGTGTTTAATTCTGTCCAATCAGATTAAAATTATACTGAGAATTATCTACTGTAGAAAATTATCGATAGAATTTTTTTACGTAGATTGTTTCTGTTTAATGGCAACCAGTTTCCTAGTTTTGACAACTGTCACATTTAAGAAAATATTCATAATATACGTATTAAAAAAATAATCTTACGAATATCACAAGACAGTAAGAATGAATAAGAAAATAATGCTTCATTTTTACTCAAATTTGTTGTCATTGAAGACAACAAATTTTCGAAAAACTGTCGCATTATTTTCAATTTATTCTCACTCTCTTGTGATATTATACCCGATAATTTTTGATAGTTTCCCGTCGTCAAGTATATTACGTCAGAGCCCTTCGTTGCTATGAAAAAATACATTCAGTGACATTAATGACAATTAATGTTTTAAAAATTATAAAAGTGATGACTTTCAACCGTCAAATATTAATTTAGTAGTATTTTGTATTTTGACAACGACACCCGATTTGGGCGTCGAAACGTTAACAAAAATTATTTCTTTCAATTTAATTGTGGCTTATTTCCCATCTAAATAGTTAATTATAAAAATGCCACAAGGAAACATCTTCAGAACAAAATTATTTTTTATGATGTTCTTTTGTGTTAATATACATTTTGTGTTAAATTTTGTGTAACAAAAATACAGGTCATAAATTTAATCACATATTCTGGGACCAAAAATAGTTCGATGGAACGTAACTTACCGTAGTACAAATGTGCACATAAAAAAAGTTACAGCCCTTTGAAGTTACAAAATGAAAATTGATTTTTTCCAATATATCGAAAACTACTAGAGATTTTTTATTGAAAATGGACATGTGGCATTCTTATGGCAGTAGCATCTTAAGAAAAAATTAAGTACAGTGAAATTTGGACACCCCATAAAAATTTTTTTTATTCCTTTAAACCCCCCCCCCCCCCCAACAAAACTTTTGTGTTCGTTCCAATTAAATTATTATTGTAGTACCATTAGTTAAACATAATGTTTCTAAGACTTTTTGCCTCTTAGTACTTTTTCGAAAAGTCAGTTTTTATCGAGATATTTTGAAAATTTGTCAAATCCACCACATATTTGTATATGGTTAAGTACGATTATTAGGTTAAGTACGATTATATTCAAAATAAGATAGCTAAAAGGAACTACAACGTTAACGGGGTTTTATTATTTCATATGGTCAATGGACATCTATATATGAAAAAAACGCGGAGTGCTACCATTTAAAGGGGTGCGTTTTTGAGAAATGGGTGAATTAGTCCCTGGGCACAGGTTACATTAGGGTGAGTTCTATGCACTTTTGGTACAAACATATCTACACAAAAATTGTTCCTGGTTAAATTTCCTATCTAAATATCAGTTTTTAAAGTCAATGATACTTTTTTTTACAAAAATATATTCAAAATAAAAAGCACAAAGAAAAACAAAGAAATTTTGTTTTTTGTCCCATAACTTTTGTCCACGAGAATATAGGTATAGACATTGCCTTACAGAAAAAAAACCTACATATTTCTTCTTTAAAATGTTGTTTAGTAGAGGTAATTAGGATTTATAGTTTTCGACATATGATTTTTCAAAATTCGCCACTCATAGCATTTTTTTGCAATTTTCCTTATTATTTCGCAAATATTGTTCTGTAACTTTTTTCTACGTAACTTTAGGTATATGCAATGGTACACGTAATAGGAATAAAAATCAATTACCTTTAAAATGGTCTACTGTATAAAGTTGAACGACTTTTTTTAAAGAGATTATGGTTTTTCAAGGTTTTATACTTTTAACGATTTTTTATAATACAATATAATAAAAAAATCTTATTTTGTTTACTTTAAAATGGTGTATTACAAAAAATTCTAGGATTTTTTTTAATAAGATTATTTTTTTAAATGTGATAAGTACTTGCAACGATTTTTGATTTTAGGATTATTTTTTAAATTTCTCATTATAATTGTTTTTGTCTTGTACATGAATATACTATATATTGCTCAATAAAGAGGGCTTACTTTCTGTTCTTTAAAATGGTGTATCATCTATATTTAAATAATGGAAACTGAGTGGTTCTTAATATTTTTTTACCTGTATTATTTAAAATTATTTCTTTTACAAAAATTACATAAACATTAGTCTTAGAAAACATCACTTTAGTTAAAATAATTTAAACGTTGACATTTAAAAAAAATTCAAAATCAAAGTCCATTTCTTCGTTAGCATTAGCTTCAATATCTTCCTCTGACACCTCAGTTATCTTAGAGTTCCCACAATTACCAATTAGTATCGATGCACATGCACCCTTTGCAGAATATTGAACAACTAATTCCTATCTTCCCACAACCGCAGTTTTTTGTACATCCTTTGGTGCATGTGCTTTAAAGCTTGTGGTGCAGGAGCTTTGACAGTAAATATTGGAATTGATCCATATTTTGAAGTTTGCCCGGCCGAGTCAAGTGGATCCAAAGTATTACCTATAAAAAATAAGATTGAATCATAACACACAATCACATGAAAAAGTTATAATGAGAAATTAAAAAAATAATCCTAAAATCAATAATCGTTGCAAGTACTTATTACATTTTAAAAAAGCATATCTTATATAAAAATAATCCTAGATTTTTTTATAACATACACCATTTTTTAAGTAAACAGAATAAGCTTTCTTTTTTATCATATAATAAATATATACCTAAATGTAGAAAAAAAAGTTATAATGGGAAATTTGAAAAATAATCGTAAAAAATATAAAAACTCGTTAAAAGTATAAAATCTTGAAAAAGATAACCTCTTTAAAAGAAATCGTACAACATTATACAGTAGAACATTTTAAAGGTAATTGATTTCTATTCCTCTTACATGTACCATTGCACATGCCTAAAGTTACGTAGAAAAAAGTTACAGAACAATATTTGCGAAATAACAAGGAAAATTGCCCAAAATTGCTGTGAGTCTTGAACTTTTAAAAGTCATATTTCGAAAACTGTAAATCCTAATGACCTCTACCATACATCATTTTAAAGATAAAATATGTAAGTTTTTTCCTATGAAGCAATGTCTATACCTATATACCCGTGGACAAAAGTTATGGGACAAAAAACAAAATTTCTTTCTTTTTGTTTCTTTGTGCTTTTTCTTTTGAATATATTTTTGTAAAAAAAGTCTTTTTTACTTTAAAAAGCTATATTTAGATAGTAAATTTAACCAGGAACAATTTTTATGTAGACGTGTTTGTACCAAAAGTGCATAGAACTCACCCTAATGTAACCTGTGCCCAGGGACTAATTCACCCATTTCTCAAAAACGCACCCCTTTAAATGGTAGCACTCCGCGGTTTTTTTACATAGAGATTCATTGACCATATGAAATAATAAAACCCCGTTAACATTGTAGTTCCTTTCTATAGTACATAATCAATAGCCTATATGGAGACTTGGTAATAATATGAAAATGTATTTTTGATTTTAATTTTTAGGTATATTTTGAACCATATTAAAAAAGAAGCCACATCTTGATAAAAGGTACCTTCTCGAAAAATACAAAGAGGCAAAAAAGTTTTAAAAACACTGTGTTTAACTAATGGTACCGCAGTAATATTTTAATTGGAACGTACACAAACATTTGGGGGGTTTAAAAGAACAAAACCCCCATAAAATTTTTATGTAAACATATTAAAAAATAAGCCTCAATTCGATAAAAACTGCCTTATCGAAAAAATACTAAGAGGCAAAAAAGTTTTAAGAATATTGAATTTAACTAATAGTACCACAATAATAATTTAATTGAGACGTACACAAAAGTTTGGGGGGCTTAAGGGAACAAAACCCCCATAAAATTTTTATGAGGTGCACAAATTTCACTATAATTTTTCTTTAAGATCTTCCTGTAATAAGAATGCCACATGTCCATTTTCAATAAAAAATCTCCCATAGTTTTCGATATATTCGAAAAAATCGATTTTCATTTTGTAACTTTAAAGGGCTGTAACTTTTTTTATGTGCATATTATTTGTACTAAGGTAAGTTAGGTTCATTCGAACTATTTTTGGTCCCAGAATATGTGATTTAATTTATGACTTGTATTTTTGTTACACCCTGTATTATTGCTTATATACCAACGTTTAATTATTTATTAATACCTAAATCACTTAAATATTTTCCACAGCAGTAGGTATATAAATTCAATGTCAATAGCCGTTAGCATCTATGCATGTATAACCACTAAAAAATCTAGCTGGTTTCAATACTCTGGTGTCCAAACCTGTTAGTATTTGTAAATGTACTGTTTTTCCAAACCCTAACTGATTTCAACACTCTGGTGTCTACACACGCTAGCATCTGTAAATATATTGATGATGAAAGCCTATAGCTTTACAAAGATATTGATACTTGATTATGATATCGATGGATTGCTTGCTTCCGAGTGGAGGTTGGAGTTGAATGATGTTAGCTCCAGGCGAAGTGTGCAGGCCTTAGAAGTGGATCATGTCTTCAAGTGGCCGATGCGCTCTATCTTTCTGTTTTGGTGTTAATTCTTATTCATGTTCTTAGCATTACATGATTGCTACCTGTGTGTGTCTCTTTTCTACATTTACTTTCTGCTTTCGACATAACATCAAATCAGAAACTCTTGACCACCTTCTATTAAATTGGTGAATGGTTCACATCAAATTCAACTTTGTACCAATTGTACAAGTCTAGTTGATGGGTACCATATGTTTTTGGAGTCACTTGGTAGTCTCAAAAGTGTTTTCCACCTACTATCTAATCCCTCGTAGTCATGCAAGGTATGTTTGACTATTTCAGGTTTTCTCCTACAGAGTTTTGGTTTTGCCACCATGTTATAAATCCATAATAACAGGTCTGATTTTAAACAGCTTGGTTTTACCAATTTTTAGACGACTTTATTAATTTTAGACAATTCACCCTTATGATTTCTTTGTAGGAGGTATTGTCTAATGTTCGTTCGTGTTATGTGTTTATAGAGAAAATGGTTGTGTTAGTAAAAGACTATTTATACTTTATGAAAAGACTTTCGAATACAAACAATGGTATTTTTTATTTAGATATTATAAAACTTCCTACTTACCTGATATTCGTAAGCGTTTTATAAGTTTGGACAACCCTGAAACAATATTTGACAGTTAAGCAAAGATCAAATTAACACTGTTTTTTTTTTATCAAAATAGGGTTTCATTCAGTGAAATAATATTTAACGGTGTAGTCCACAGGAAGACCATAAATTTAATATAAAAATCATGATATCCTGAACATTTTTAAAACTTGAAAAGTCGATTTTTTTAAATTATCAATATTTTTTTTAAATGCACAAAAAAATTTAATTTCGCATGAAAATAGGCCAATATCATCAATATTGTGCTATAAAAATTTCAAGAAGTTTCACTTAACACATTGCGTGCAGATGTCTGATCCTAAGACTTATACTCTGAACGTACAAAAAAAAAACAGATATTAAAAATGAGTATAATCAATGGCGCCGTCTGCTGATCGGTGAATGCCATCCGCACAGGATGTGTTAACAGTTATTGCAAAATTAAAATTGTTTATCCCAGAAAGCTTTATCTACAATTTACAATGTGATTATGCGTAAGCTATTGGGCCTAGGGCTAAAAATACAATGGTTCGTTATACAATTCCTTCAGCACCATGACATACGTCACTATGGGCCTTATTACCGTTTTATATATTCTTAACTTTGTTTTTCTTGATACATATTTGGATTTCGTCAGTGGTCTTAGGCTTTTCATCTTTTTATTTCTCTTTGGCATTCAGTTTTTATTCTTCCTGACCTTTCTCATCTATAACAACCCCCAGATATGTAAAAAGGACCACTCTCTCGAAATTATATTCCCTTGCTTCATTAGATATGAAAGTAAACTATCCCTCTTTTTAGTGATGACTATAGTTACTTTCGAGTCATCATCATCAACCCGTACGCGTCCACTGCTGGACATAGGTCTCCCTCAGCTCTTTCCATTTATCTCTATTTTGTGCGGCTTGCATCCAGTTACCGATAACATGTTTCAAATCATCGGCCCATCTGCTCCGTAGTGCTTCTTATCGCGGCCTCCACTCGACAATACGTTTTGTCCATCGGTTGTCTGGCAATCTGGCGACGTGTCCTGCCAAATTCCACTTAAGCGACGCGATTTTTTCGACAGCGTCTGTTGTTTTTGTTCTACGGCGTATTTCTTCGTTTGGGATTCGGTCTCTCAGGGAGACACCCAACATCTGGCGCTCCATAGCCCTCTGAGTTACGCGAATCTTGTTCACTAACTTTTTTGTTAGTGTTAATGCTTCGGCTCCATAAGTGAGTACAGGCAACACACACTGGTCAAAGATTTTCCTTTTGAGGCATATGGGCAAGTCCGATTTAAATACATAGTTCAGTTTACCAAACGCTGCCCAGGCTAATCCTATGCGACGTGGGAGTTCGCACGTCTGGTTATCTCGTCCCAACCGAATTTCATGTCCCAAGTACTTATAAGATGCAGTCTGCTCAATATCCATTCCATCAACAACAATATTACGATTTAGCACCAGATTAGTCATTATTTGCGTCTTTTTGATGTTAATCTTTAGTCCGTCCTCTAAGGAAGCGTAATATAATTTGTTCAACATTATTATTGCATCATCCATACGATCGGCTATAAGGACGATGTCATCTGCGAATCTCAAATGACTGAGCTTCTCTCCATTTATATTGATACCATATTCGTTTAGATCTGCCTTCTTAAATGTGTGTTCTAAAAGGGTTGTGAATAGCTTTGGTGAGATGATGTCTCCCTGCCGTACTCCTCGCTGTATACAGAATTTATTTATTTTTGTTGTTCAGATAGTCTTACGCTAGCCGTTGCCTTTTGGTAGATATATATGACCATGTTAGTGTAGCGATGGTCTATTCGGCATTCTGTAAATGCTTTTAACATTTTCTGCTGGCTTATGGTATCGAATGCTTTCTCGTAGTCCACGAATATCAGTGCCAATGGTTTGTTGTATTCCGCAGACTTCTCTATTAGGTTTTTTATTACCAGTAAGTGGTCGTTAGTGCTATATCCAGATCTAAATCCAGCTTGTTCTCTAGGCTGATAGAAGTCTAACTTAGCCTCCAGTCTTTTTTTGATAATTTTTGTGAAAAGTTTATATATGTGTGATAGCAAACTGATAGGACGGTAGTTTTTTAGATCTGTTTTGTCACCCTTTTTGTGTAATTAAACAATGACTGCATTGTTCCATTGAGAAGGAGTTTTTCCTTGGTAAATGCATTGGGTGAAAAGTTTGGCCAAAGCCTGGATAATTTTATTTCCACCTTGTTTGATTGCCTCGATTACTATTCCGTCATCGCCAGGGGATTTATTATTTTTCATTTCTGAAAGTGCCTTTTTAACTTCATGTGGTGTTACTTCTGGCATTAATTCTGATCCCTGGTTTGTGATTTTGGGCAGGGGCTGATCTTGCCTTTCGTTGGTGCTCTCATACATTTCGCGATAAAACGATTCGACAACCTTGAGGATTTCGGCTTTATCCGTGGCAATGTTGCCATCTTTGTTTCTGATTTTGTACATATTTTTGTTACCGATGTTATTCGTATTTCGCCTCAAAACTTTTAAACCTTTGTTTTCTTGAATTATGTGAGTTATTTATCTTGCGTTGTTTTCTCTTATGTCTTTTCGGATTGATCGGTGGATATCTTTATTTAATTTCTTCAGTGTTGTGTAGTTGGAGTCGTATTTTTCCGTCAACTGTCTTCTTTTACTTATTAACTCTTTCGTATTTTGGCTTAATTTTTCTTTATGGGTCACGACAGTCGGGCAGCACTCCCTTTCTGTTTCTTTTAGTGCTTTCGTTATGACATTATTTGCTTGTTCAATGTTTTCTATGTCGTTTTCAAGGTCTTGTATACGTCTGGTTAGTACATCTTCATAGAGGTTGTTGTTTCCTGGGGGAATCCACTTCGTCTTTCGTGTTTTGAACATCATCTTGGTTCTTTCGAAATTGACATTCAATCGTATCTTTGCTCGGATTAATCTGTGGTCGCTTCCTACCGAAAATTTGTTAAGTATTTCAATGTCTTTAATTATTTCTTTTCTGTTTGTTATGATAAAATCTACCTCATTTTTGACACTACCATCTGGGATTATCCATGTCCATTTACGCTGAGGCTTTTTATCGAAAAAAGAGTTCATCATGGATAAATTTTCCTGGTGTAAGAAATTAAGCAGTCTTTGTCCTCGTTCATTTCTGTCGCCATACCCATACTTGCTCATTGCTACTTCTGCATCATCTTGTTTAAAGCCAATTTTCGCATTAAAGTCGCCCATAATTATTGTATAATATGCTGGTGTAGTATGTAATGCTGTTTCTAGGTCATCATAAAATTTTTCAATTTCTTCATCTGAGTGGCTAGTCGTTGGAGCATATGCCTGGATTAACTTAAGGTTATATCTTGCATTTAGTTTGAAGATGAGGTATACAATCCTGGGACTCATGCTGTTGATTTTAGTTATATTTTGGGTGTGTTTTCTATGTATAATGAATCCTACTCCACCATGTGAAGTGTCTTCTTCTCCTCTAAAATGAAATAAATGTCCCGATTTAAGAGTAATTTGGGCTCTCCTCTTCGTCTGATTTCGCTGAGGCCGATGATGTCCCATTTTATTGTTTTCAGCTCTTCCTCCAGTTCCATCATCTTCTGGTCCGATATAAGAGTTCTAACATTGTATGTGTGATACTTCCGAGTATTCGTTACAAATCGTTACTTTTGTATAAAGTAATCATTTACAGTATTCGTTACTTTGATTACTATGATTACTTTTGTATTTGAGTACCGGTAATCATATCAAGAATCGTATTTTTCAGTAGGTAGGTATTTTGTATGGGTATTCCGATATAACAACGACCTTCACTGATCTGTTTAAGGGATAAAATGATTTGATTACTATGATTACTTTTGTTACTTTTGTATTTTGTAACGAGGTAATCAGAGTAATCAAAGTAGATACAATAGTCGTTACTCGCTCTAATATGATTGGTAAGAAGTAATCAGAGTAATCAATGTAATCAAAGTAGATACAATAGTCGTTACTCGCTCTGATACGATTGGTACGAAGTAACAAAGTAATCAGAGTAATCAAAGAGTAATCATAGTAATCGTCACTTTCGGTATTCGTAAGTAACGAGTACTTTGTAACGAATAGTTACTTTTTCAACATCACTACCCTCTTCTGTTTGCTCTGTATTTCCGAGTATCATGTACTTTGACTTTTCCTGGTTTATTTCTAGGTCAAAATATTTTGCCTCCTCAAAACATTATAGCAATAAGATCATCAGCAAAGGCCAGCCATTGATGCTCATTGTCGAAGATGGATACACTCATTGATAAAATATTTTACCGAAAGTATACTTTTCCGGACCTGATTGTAGGGAGGAAAAGTAAAAGTGACGTCATGGTATTTTATTCATGAAATATAACTTATTGACGCCCTGTACAATATCTATTTTCTATTACGTAAGTATCTATACATTTTAACGTTTATTTAAAAACACTCTGTATTTTGCAGAATGGTAAAAAACAGTAAATTGTTATTCCGATTTAACAATGTTTACATTAATAATTTGACTTATATTTGACAGTTGACAGTTATATTGTACCTACTTGTTAGTTTTAGTTCTAATAAATTTTGTAGGTTAGTTACATAAATAAATTAAGTAAAAATTAAAAAATGATTTTTTATTTGAGGAAGGTGGAAAAACCATATGTATAACATGGGAGTAAAGTGCCTTTTCCTCCCTTGAATGATTACTGTAAACTTCATTCTCGGGAGGAAAAGTAGCACTTTCCTCCCTTGTTATACAAATAGCTATTTTGTGATCTTTTCCACATTCTCAAGCGAAATTAAATTTTTTTGTGCATTTCTAGAAAAGTTATTAATAATTTTCAACATTCGACCTTTGAAGCTATTTTTGCAAGAACTAAACAACAAATTAATATCTACAAATAACTTTATACAAACTTTCATTTTAAAGGATTTTCTATACTTTTCCAGTAAAATTGTCTCACTTTTCCTTATTATTTCACAGTCTTCACCTTTAGTATTTAAAATCAAATATATATGGACCGTTCACTCTTGTTAGAGTATAGGTCGCTCAAATACTATGAGCTCTTTTAATCCATTTCACGTGGTGGATTAGTCCGCAGTTTTCTTTAGGTCGTCGTTCATAGTTTGTAATGTTTTTTGCCTTCTCTACTATCTTCTTCCACTCTCTCCTGTCCTGAATCTTTTCTCTTCAGTTTGCAATTTCCATCTTTGATATACATATCGTCTAGCAGTTGATCTTCCCACCTTATTTTTGGTCTTCCTATCTTATTTTTGGTCTTCCTCTTGGTCTATTTTTTACTGGTTTCCAGTTCATTATCTTCCTGATCAGTTCTTCTACCCCTCTTCATTGTGTGTGCCCAAACCATCTGAGCCTTTGTGCTTTAATGAATTTTACTATATCTTCTCCTTCAGTTATATTTATTATTTCATGGTTCATCAGCTTTCTATATTCCCCTGTTTCTGTCTTTACTGGACCATGTATTTTTCTCGATAATTTTTCTCTCAATTATTCTTAACTTTTCTTCGTCTTTTTTCGTAAATCACATTACTTCTGCTCCATATGCTATCACTGGTCTAATTTCTGCTGTGTATATTTTTGATTTTGTTTTTTTTGCTCAGGTTTTTGTCCTTGAGTAGTCGGTGATATTTCCAATATACTCTATTACCTGCTTTAATTCTTTCGTTTATTTCTATACTCCTTCCGTTTTTGCCGCCCACCATCACCCCCAGGGTATTTGAAGCAATCTACTCTCTGGAATGTATTTTCACCTATCTTTATTTCTGTTATTCTGTTTACATTGTCTCTTGTGCTAATAAGGTATTTTGTTTTATTCTGATTGATTATTAATCCTCTCGTCTTTGCTGCTCTTACCAGGGTTAAAAGTGCCTCTTCTAGTATTTTTTTATCTCGTGCTACCAGCCCCAGGTCATCCGCATATCCTATGATCTGTGTTGAGCTTTGAATAATTGTCTTTTTCAGCCCTGTGTCCCTAATTACTCCTTCTAGAGCGATATTAAATAGTGTCGTTGACAGACTGTCTCCTTGTCTTACCCCAAGTTCTATTTTGATGTCGTTTGTATCTCCTGTATTTGTTTTAACTTCTGCTGTTAAGTCTATCATTGTCATTCTAGTTAAACTTATTAATTTTGCCGGTATTCATTTCCTTTAATAATTGTCTGTATATGCTGCCGAAGGCCTGTTGGAAGTCGATGAATAGTATGTGTAATTCTATGTCATGTTCATAACTTTTTTCAATTGTTTGTGTTAGTATGTGCAGCATCTATTGTTGATCTTCCTTTTCTAAAGCCCTGTTGGTACGGTCCTATAATTTTTTCTGTGTACTGATTTAGTCGTTTTCTTATAACTGTGGTCAATATCTTATACGTTGTATTTAGTAGCATAATTGCTCTGTAGTTGCAGCACTTAGTTGGATCTCCTTTCTTAAATATTGGTGCGATATGTCCGTTTTTTCCATTCTATGGGCATGCTTTTTTCGTCCTTCCAAATTGTAACCATTAACTTGTGCATTCGCTTCGTGAGCTCCTCTCCTCCGTTGACGATCAGTTCGTTGTTGATTTCATCTGGCCCTGGCGTTTTGTTTACTTTTAATTATTTTAGTACCTCCATGAATTCCTGATAAGTAGGTGCGCCTTCCTCTTCATCCCTGTTATCTCTTATATCCTCATCCTCTGAATCTGCCTTGTTGTTGTTTTTGTATAGGTTCGTGAAATGTTTTTCCCAATCTTTTTTGTTTATTTTTGTGACAGTTCTTTTGGTACTGTATTGTTGTTATTTAAAACTAAATAGCAATCTTAATAACAACTGTCTCCTATTTTATACTGCTAACACAGCTTTGGGATTATAGCAAGGTAGTCTGCTATCTCTAGGTATATCTTCCGCTAGTATACAAGGAAAGTAACGGGGCCAGTACTATGCTTCAACCGCCCATTATTACCCTGGTTTTACCCAAGGTACCCATTTGGTCCAGGGATTGTCCATACTACCCAGAGGTACTAAAATTTCTTTGTTTCTGAGTCATATCCACAAACTTAAACATAAAACGTTAAGTGCTATAAAAAACATTGCGAAAATGATCTTACTGGATTTGATTGATGTTTGTAAATAGCTACACAAACCCTATTTTGTGATTCAAATAATGTATTTAACATATCGCACCTGTGCTCAAACAGTGTCACAACTCAAAAAAATAAATAAAAACGCTATATTGCACCAACAGTTTAATACAACTACAAATTCCTATCTCAAAAAGTGTTACGTGTATGGTTCAAGTATTTGTTGTTAGATGACACTTGCTTCACTATATGGTTAACCCAGTGGCGGCTCGTGGCTTTAGGGACAGGGTCGGCAAGGTTTTTGTCTCCTCAGATAGGTATACCATCTAATTAAAAGGCTTCAATCATCATAGAAGATTTTTGGTTTTTGGTTTTTGTTTTATTTTTTTTTTTGTTTTTTCACATAGATTTAGAACCTAAACATGTTTATAAATTAACTTTAGTCTATGTTGTTTGCACGTAGCAAAATGGGTAATAACATCATCGTAAAATTTATTAATGTGTTGGAGAGATTTTAATAGTTTTTTAAACGCTTTTATTTAGTTCAATAGTTTGCGTCAAATCTTTAGACGTTAATTTGACTGCCTTTTCTCCAATTCAAATGAATGGAAATTTGCAGACATATGCATTCGTGGGAACAATACACGAATAGTCAATAAAAATAAAATTTTTATGTTTATTAATTGTTTAAATAAAAAAAAAACTATTTTAATGGAAAATGCTTAAATTCTCTTATTTTTTACAATGTAAAAACTTGAAACTTTTACAAAATTATAGCTAATGATATGAACTATACATAATTTCACTTTTTACGTTAATTGTTTACGTTATGCTTCATAAATAAACAATAAAGTTTCAAATTTTTTGCAGATTCCGACTACTTTTTATGTTAGTACATCATAATATGTTTTACCTATACATATTTTAATAAACATGACGATATATTTTAGTGTTTGAAAAGTGTAAGACTAAAAAGTAAAAAATAAAAATGAAAAAAAATTTTTTTTAAGAAACGCTTTTCTTTAGTTACGAGTGACTAAAATTAAAAATATAAAAGAATCAAGTAAAAAGCAAAAAATAAAAAAAATTAAAAAATCGTAACACATTCGTTAAAGAAAAGCGTGGGGCGAAAACTGTTTATTCGATGAAGACGCTTTTCTTTGACGAATGTGTTAGATTTTTTCAATTTTTTTAATTTTTTGCTTTTTACTTGATTATTTTATATTTTTAATTTTAGTCACTCGTAACTAAAGAAAAGCGCTTCTTAAAAATTTTTTTTTTCATATTTTTTTATTTCTCTTGACACTTGAGAAAAGCTTTCTCTTTTGTTTCATGGTGTTTCGACAATACGTTTTGACACTTTTGAGACAAGAGAAATCCCGTTCATTTAAGGCAAAAGTTGGTAGCAATGAGAGAATTCATGATAATAATTTATTAATTTCGGGAACAGTTTGTTGCAATGAATTGCAGTATAGAAAATTATACATATTTTGTAACTTATCCCATCTTTCGAAAATATTTGGATCAGCATATAAAACTTTTAATTAATTTCCTTAGTTTATTTGATTAAAGAATTATGGATAGTTTTAATACACTTGTCTAATAGATATTTTGAAAATTCTTTGGCGTAACTTTTAAATTTTTGCAAATCTTCAAAATTTGAAAAAATGAGTACCTATCTAATTGCACAAGTAATAATAGTATTAAAAATTTCAAAATATACTTGTTTTTCGAGATCTGTGTTATACTTTTGTCTTTTGTGGGGGTGTTCGGAAATATCAAGCGAATCCAAAACGTCACTGCGTATATATTGAAAATTACTATCTCTGAGATTTTTTACCAGCTTTGTTATTCTATTTTTGGAATAAATAATATCAGTTGACTGATTTTGAACAACATTGAATATCACATCAGTTTGGGTAAACACTTTCTTAGAAATATGTAAAAAAATATTAAAAGAATAATCATTTAGTAAAGTTTTCAAACCGATTGCTTCACGGATCGAGATATCATCACTTGCAAAATAGTTGCCTTTATTAATAAAATTGAAAACTTCCAAAAGCTGTTTACGAAAATCTGCTACAGTGAAAACTAACCGAGATTTAAAATTCCAAATGCTACGTTATTTCATAATTAATTTCATCCCGAGCGCACTATTAGCAGGGTACGTGCCTTGGTACAAGCCTTGCTGGTGTCTGCCCATCACCGATCGGCAGATTGATTTCTGCCGGTATCTGCCGGACTCTGCCATTCAAATACGGGTGAAATTGTGGTGAAATGTATAATTGGTTGCCTATCGGCTAATATTCCACAGCGCTTCTTACAAATAAATCGTAAATCTAGGGACGGCTCGCCGTCCCTAAAAAAGAATTCACACAATCGCAATCGGATGCATGGCTGGGATTATTAATTTGAAAAGTTTCTTACGCGTAGGGATCACTTTTAACGTATCGTATTGATCGAATTCTCTTAAAAACAATGAATAAAATTTAGTCTGTATTATCTCACAGATCTTTTTTTATTTTACAGAAACAAATATCATCAACTCAGATTAAATTAAATATTTAGAAAATCTACAATGTGTCCATAAATGTGTGGGTCGGCACTGCCGATCCTGACCGGCCGCCACTGGGTTAACCAAAATAACGATGCACCGAACATAAATAGTGTCACATATCGGCTTGTGCAAGGCAGTTGTCCATCTAAGATCTGAATAAACCGTTGTTTGTCGAGTTAAGACAGTATGTGTAATTGCTTTATTCAAAACAAAGTGCAAATGTGCTCAAGAAAAGTGACACCTTTATTTTTCTTTTTGCAGTATTTTTTATTTAATTTTGTTTCCTACTTATATTTAAAGTTAAATAATTAAAAAGTATAGCTCTGTTAACCAGATAATAATGATGATATTATATTCTGTACTCTAAAGCCACTTTAAATAAATAATATTTCAAAGATTTTTCGTTATTTTATCTGTATAGTGTCCAGTGGCGCACCTAGAATTTTCCTCTGGGGAGTTGACTTGAGCACTGAATTTTTTTTTGTATTGTTTTTGAAAGACAAGTTACATTTTCCTACTATTCTTTATATACAGGGTGAGTCATGAGGAACTGTACATACTCCTACCTCGTATGGAGGCCCCTATGTTACACTATCGTTACTGTCGTTACACTATTACCACCCAATCAACTGATTTATTCAAAAACTAGAAAAAAATCAGGCCCGGCTTTAAAAATTAGTTCGTTTTGGTCTTAGAAAAAATTTCACCCTGTATACGGTTTTTGAAAACTCTAATAAGAATCTTAAAAAATTAGACAAATAGGCAATTAAAATGGCATATTTATTTTTTTCCCCACACGATTACTTAATTTTTTATAAAAAAAATCAAATTTGACTATGAATTAAAAATTTGGTGAAGTGAACCATAGATTTAAAAAAATTAACTTTTATTACAAAAATTAATTTTATTTGAACAAGTATTTAATTTATAAGTTGTCACTCAACTGATTTATTCAAACTAGAAAAAAATCAGGTCCGGATTTAAAAAATTAGTTCGCTTTGGTCTTAGAAAAAATTTCACCCTGTATATGGTTTTTTAAACCTCTAATAAGAATTTTACAAATTAGACAAATAAGTAATTAAAATGGCATATTTATTTTTTTCCCCACACGATTACTTAATTTTTTATAAAAAATCAAATTTGACTATGAATTAAAAGTTTGGTGAAGTGAACCATAGATTTAAAAAAATATCATTTCTTGCAAAATCTATTTTTTTGAACATATATTTAATTTATACATATGTATTAATACTTCCACAGCTTGTGCTATACGTTGTAAATAATAAAACCCTTTTAGGGTTAAAATCAGGTGATCTAGGTGATCATGCATGAGGCCTTCCGCGCCCTATCCACCTATTTCCATAAGTCACATGAAGATGTTGAGAACAGCAACTGAGAAATGTGGTGATGCCCCATCGTGCATAAAGTACATACCTAGGACGGCTACATTGGCAAGTAGATTCGGCAAAATATTTTGTAAAATATGATAATGCAAAAAAGTACAAACAGTGTAAGAAACACAAATAAATAATAACAATGGCGAACGAAAAGTCAAATTATGTACTCAAACAACGAAAATGTCAAATTATCATTTTTATACACATACATAGTATTAATACATGATGAGAAGGTAGTGATGCAAAAAACGAAGGGAAAATTTCTTTTTGTTTTTGTTTAATTTAGGTTTATTTGTTTACCTCCTTTTTGATAAACAAGTATTATACAGGATGATGTTTTAGTATTATTTAAAACAACCTGTTACTTTTGAAATTCTGGAAATTGGCTAAAAAGGTTGTATTATTTAAAGCGTATAGCACGAGCAGTGGTAGTATTATTACTTATAAATTAAATATTTGTTAAAAAAAATTAATTTTTGTAATAAAAGTTAATCTTTTAAATCTATAGTTCACTTCAACAAATTTTTAATTCATAGTCAAATTTGATTTTTTTATAAAAAATTAAGTAATCGTATGGGGAAAAAATTAATATGCCGTTTTAATTGCCTATTTTTCTAATTTTTAAAATTCTTATTAGAGTTTTCAAAAATCGTATACAGGGTGAAATTTTTTTCAAGACCAAAACGAACTATTTTTTTAAAGCCGGACCTGATTTTTTTCTAGTTTGAATAAATCAGTTGATTGAGTGGTAACAGTGTAACGATTGACCAAACTAAGTGACACATCGATCTTACCGTTCAAAAATTATGACGAATACAAATTTCTGTAAAAATTAACAACTCGCCCTGTATATTATTAAATAATGGGAGCAGACACTTTTTAATGGTCATTTGTTATTTCCCATAGAGGCCTCCATACGAGGTAGAAGTATGTACAGTTCCTCATGACTCACCCTGTATATTTCTATATGCTCTGGGAGGGGTTTTAACCCCCCTGGGTGCGCCACTAATAGTGTCACAACTCAAAAAAAAATTGTTTTAATATTTTTTTTTAGTAAGTAGACTTAATAATCTACACTTGCGATCATAAAAAGCGGGTCACTCGATGAATTATTCAAGTTAGATGTCTCGAATTTTCTAAACCTGTTGTCCGATTTAAGTGATTTTTTTAGTATGTTATACCCTTATTCTTTTACAATATCGCTATAATAATATTGTTGCTAGACAGGCAAATTGTCATTGTATACCGGGTGTAACAATCATACTGTGTTTATTCCTCAAAGTTAGGAACACCATGTGGAATGTTTTAGCCTAGATAAAATATTGAAATTAAAACTCAATTGTAGCCTTAGGCTTTCTTAACATTTTCTTTTTTGATTTATTTGTTTATGTTGGATAATAAAAAAGTTAGGCACGTTAATAACTAGCCATGTTCTTCATCAATACAGGGTGTTTCTAAATGAGTGCGACAAACTTCAAGGGGTAATTATTCTGCATGAAAAAATAATGACAGTTTGTTTTATAATCGTATGTCCGCAAATGCTTCGTTTCCGAGGTACGGGATATTGAAGTTATTCTTACAAACTGCCGATTTATTTATTGCTCTAAAACCCGTAGAGATATGCAAATGAAATTTGGTAGGTTTTAAGGGACAGTTATTGTGCATTTTTTGATATACAATTAATAAGTCTATATTCACCATTGGCGTGCATACGGGTATAAACATTTTAGATACATCCCGTATGCACGTCAATGGTGAATATAAAATTCTTAATTGTATGTCAAAAAATGCGGCATAAGTAGCTCTTAACACCTACCAAATTTCATTTGCATATCTCAACCGGTTTTAGAGCAAAAAATAAATCGTCAGTTTGTAAGAAAAAATTCAACATCCCGTATCTCCAAACCGAAGAATTTGCGGCCATATGTTTATAAAGCAAATGGTCATTATTTTTTCATGCAGAATTATTGTTCAAGCAATCTATATAGTGTAATGGGTAAGATTATTGTAGCTTTGGGTTGTTCTTCTTTAATATTAGGCCGGCAGCTGGTGTTTTCTGGTAATTAAATATGTAGTTAAAAATATTTATTTATACTTAGGTAAATACCGTTAAAGCAGGACATAATATTGTGTTAAAATTAATTTTATCAATTTTTTAATAACATTTAACCTCACAGGGACCTCCCTCTTACCGCATTAATAACTGATGTAGAATAGCTTTTATAATTAATCTTGTTATTGTTAGAATTACTGATACTAAAATAACTTTATAAAAACACTGTTAGATCTAAAATTACTTTAGGTATACAGTTCAAAACTCTTAAAATTCAGCACAAAATGCAATCATGTCCCCGCTCTTTTTTTATTAAAAATACAAAATCTAAAAATATTTTTTTAACCGAGTCTTTTCATTAGTACACTTATGCTTGGAAAATGAATTGCACAACACAACAATTAAAATACTGATACACTTAACTCATTTTCTCCTTCTTCCGTATTTTCTTCGTCACTATCATCGCCCAATTCAATAATAAATTTATTTCCACCATTAATGTGGAAGTGCCCAATCTTCTTATAATATTCTTCTACTTTGATCACTTTGGCAATTCTTTTCTGCCAGTCTACTTTGGTAATATTGGCTACTTCTTTTTTAATTATCTCAATTACCTTTTTGTCAAATTTAGGAAATGTATTTGAACGCCTTATACTTGGTTTTAATTGTCCCCAAATTAACTCAATAGGATTGAAAACACAAAAGTAGGGGGGAAGTCTCAATATAGTGTGTCCATGCTTTTCGGCAATACTCTCTAGAGCGTATAATTTTCTAAATTGCTTCGTGTGTAGAACTTCAATAAGTTGTTTTTTTGTGTAAAAATCTTCGAAATACAAATAATTTTCCATTAAAAAATTTTGCAGGTCAGCTTTGAAGATGTATTTGGTATTTTAGTGAGCTGTCGGGAATGATAGGAACCGTTGTCAAGCACTATTACGCCGTTTTTCTCCAAGTTTGGGATCAGCGAGTTTTCAAACCAATCTTCAAAAATGTCAGCTTCCATATTCTTGTGGTAGTCAACGTTACAATCTTCCATTTTCTTCCCACATAATTTTAAAGCATTCGGAACCCATCCCTCACTTCCTCCGCAATGTACAATAATTAGCCGCGAGCCTTTATTTGCAGGCATTTCTGGTATGCACATGCTTGAACCATCTGTCCATCCTTTCTTAACTGTATCGTGGGTATCATACCAAGTTTCATCTAAATAATAAATTCTCCTATTTTCTTGCCTATATTTAGTAATTTCTTCTAGGTACATATTACGTCTGTTGACTATTCTTTGGATTTTAACTTAAAGCCCATTTTTTTTATCCAATTTTGAAGAGTTTTCTCACAGCAGTTCATATTTCGACCGGTTGTTTCCAATTTCTTTCTTATTATTTCTATTGTAGGTATTTCATTGCTTTTGTAGCAGTCGTATATTGTGGTTTTGAATAGTTTTACGAGTGAAGGATTTAAAGGTCTTGAAAATTTGTAGTCACATCGTTTCTTGCGATGATAGGGTTCATTTTTAACTATTTTATATACATTAGAAAGTGGAATTTCTGTTAAATCAGAGGTGGCTTGTGCCAATAGTGTTTCATCGAAGCCGAATTTCGTACGTAGATTTTTGTATACATTCAAACATACTTGCTCTGTTTCTGCATTTAAATGCATTCGAATCTTCTTTACGAGCTCTTTTTTTTTAGTAATTACATTCACACTAGCACTGGCAATTTTTACAATATCAGCGTTATCGTACGCGATATTTACATTATCCCACGGGCGCAACATCACTATTCACATTAATTAAATTATAATAATTAACACTTGACACTCTCCAAACGAAATACTAAACCAATATTCAAAATAATTACAGCAACAAAACACTCGTATCACTTAACACACGTACACTCCAGTACTAACACACTGCTAGCTACCGAACTAAAACTAAGATTTTGCACGAAACTAGATACGAATTTGCAGAAACGAAAATAGATATGCGGGAGGTCTGACCGTAAAAACACAGATGCTTCAAAGGGCCGCTTCTTAAACGTTTGACCTAATATCTATATTTGAAGAATATCATATTTCACCGGCTTAAAGCTATTCCACAGTATTTTTTACTTGGACAATACCCCTTAAAGTTTGTCGCACTTATTTAGAAACACCCTGTAATGATGAAGAACATAGTTAGTTGTTAACGTGCCTAACTTTTTTATTATCCAACATAAACAAATAAATCAAAAAAGAAAATGTTAAGAAAGCCTAACGCTACGATTGAGTTTTAATTTCAATATTTTATCTATGCTAAAACATTCCACAGGGTGTTCCGAATTTTGAGGAATATACACAGTATGATTGTTACACCCGGTATACAATGACAATTTACCTGTCTAGCAACAATATTATTATAGCGATATTGATAAAGAATAAGGGTATAATATACTAAAAAAATCACTTAAATCGGACAACAGGTTTAGAAAATTCGAGACATCTAACTTAAATAATTCATCGAGTGCCCGCTTCTTACGATCGAAAGTGTATTTTGTCGAGCTTCAAAAATCTTTGTAACTCACTAAAATAGTGATTATACTAACTTGAATAGTTTTTAAATTAAACCCGGAAAAGTTCTAGCACAAATTTTAAACATCATGTTCTCAATACTTTCCTTTTTTGACTTATGAGACACTCTTTGAGCGGAGGTGCGATATAATCTCTAGTTTTTAAAATGTATTACCAGGTTTTGAATTTGAACTTTCTACTCCACATGCTGAAGGATGATGAATTGTTTTTCCTACCTCCGAACCCAGTAGTTTGACTAATTCCACTAAAACAAAATGAAAAATTAGGTATTGGGAACTCATACTGGTGGTTTAATAATAATAAAGACTTTTTATTCATTTGGTATGTAAAACAAATAAGCATATAGTTACAGCACATTGAAGAATATAGAACAAAAGCAAAAAAGTTGAACCCTATTGAGATAACATCTGGCGAAGTCTAGCTAAAGCTACTCTTACTTAACAAGTAAGAGTAACAAGTCTAATTAATCTAAAAATAAACCTAAACTAACTAATTAAAAAGAAACGTAACTTCAAAAATAAGGTGGGGAAAAAAACTAAATATTAACCAAGTAGGTACTAAAAAAAAATATTTTTTTCTACAACCACTATTCAAAGTGCACTTTTCTGCACGGTTTTATGTTAGCAAACTTGATATTTTCTCACAGTATAAGATATTTGACATTAGTGTGCAGAAAAGTGACGTTTCTGTGCCGCAAAGTGACGTTTCTGTGCCGCAATGTTCTTTTCTGCACAGTTGACTACCTCATTCTGAGTAACGTTATATTCTGTTTACATCCGTGGACTACCGCATTCTGAGTAACGTTATATTCTGTTTACATCCGTGGTTAAACTTTAGACAAATATATAACCTATAAGACAATTATTATATTTAACTATAGCATAGAAACTAAATTATGGATGTTACAACTGTTTTATTTTACAAGTTTATTCTTATTAAACATTTTATAATTATCAAATAACCAATAAGGATTTAGCAACCTGTGCAAGAGACGTCGAATGAAGTAGGTTTTGTGTAAATCCGTGACTGCATAAATAGAATGTTAATAATGTGTAATAATTGTTTAAATTTAAACAAATTAAGGCAGTGCATTAATTTTTTAACTGATTTCTGTGCAATTTATTTAGGTATAAGGAATTTAAATTGATTAGTAGGTATTAATTAAATACAGTTTAAAATTTATCACATAGGTACCTATTATAATTAATCGTCGTTTGGAAATTGTGATTTTTATTTTTAGGAAAAACTGTGCTTGTAGAAAAAGTATAGTGTGAAACACGTGCAGAAAGGTAATTTCTCACTCGTTTGAATTGCGGCACTCGCTTGCGCTCGTACCGCAACTTTTCAAACTCGTGAGAAATTAGTACCTTTCTGCACTTGTTGCACAATATACTATTTTCAAACACATCATTAAGAAAAAAACATTCTTTCAAAACAGCCCAACCAAAAATATGTCCGTGCAGCTCAATGCACAACATAATTGTTAAGCAATGTTATTGCTTATCAAAAAGATATAAACGAAATTTATACTTGAATTGATTAATTGAATATAGTTTAATATTATGAGGAATTGAATTATACAGCTTTACTGCGTTGTAGGTAAAACTCCTTTGGAACCAAGCTGATCTATGTTGTGGCATTGTGAAAGTGTCTTTCAATCTCACGTCTCGCATATGAATTTCCTTTCTTCGGACGAGCTTTTGTTTAAGGATAGTGGAGGTGTTTGGCATCAGAAGTAACTTGTGAATAAAGTTACCTAGATGATATGTGCTTCTATTTTTCATATTCAGCCAACCGCATTCTTTTATTTTATGTAAAATGTGGTCATATTTTCTAATCCCGTAAATCAATCTACAACAGGAGTTTTGCATTTTCTGTATCCTATTCTTCTCCGCCTCCAGTAGACATGGCATAAAAATAAAATGAGACAAGACAAGACTCTCACAAAGAAGCTTTTTTAAGTCTTTACTTAAAATGTGACGATTCATAAAAATGAGTTTCAATGATGAAAAAGCTTTTTTGTTAATGTTTTTGACATGTTCTTGAAATCTTAGATTTTCGTCAAATATAATTCCAAGGTTTCTAGCTGAGGCTGTGAATGGTAAACTAACATGATCGATTTTTATGTTTGAATTGTTTTTTACAAGTTGACGGTGGACTTCATTTGCGATACATAATAGTTTTGATTTGGTGGAATTAAGTTTTAAGTTGTGTTCGTCAGAGAGTTCTTTTATTATTTCAAGATCAGAATTAATTTTATCCAAAGCATTAAGTAAATCTTCTTTATCGAAACTAAGGTACAATTGAGTGTCGTCAGCGTAAGCAACTATGCTGCAGTATTGTAAAGAGTTAATAATATCAGTAGTGTAAATTAAAAACAATAATGGAGAAAGAATTGAACCTTGGGGTACACCTGAAAGAATATTTATTGGGGTAGATTGTTTGTTATATACAGATTTTTTTGTGTTCTATTTAATAAAAAAGATTGTATTAGGTTTACAGACTCTGCCTCAAACCCATAGTATCGCAATTTTGAACATAACAACTCATGATCTACGGTATCTAACGCTTTGGAGAAATCTAAAAGAACGAGCAGACTTATTTGACCTTTATCAGATGCTCTTAGGATCTCATCCATAACCGTTACCAAAGCAGAAGCTGTGCTATAGTTTTTCCGGAATCCACATTGTTTATCAGACAGTATTTTATTGTTTGTAAAGTAAAGATATATTTGATCATATAGAATCCTTTCCAATACCTTGGAAAGGGCTGGAAGTATACTTATAATTCTTAAATCAGAGAAAGTCTGAGGATTGTTGTTTTTGGCTAATGGTTTACCAACAGGCATTTTCCATAAATAGGGAAAATATGTTTTTTCTATACAAGAATTTACTATATGGAGAATATAAATATCTATGAAGGGGCTACAAAGTTGAAGCATTTTAGCTGATATGTTATCTACTCCACAAGAGTTTGTTTTAATGGAATGCAATGCCAAGTTGATGCTATTCAGTGAGGTGAGCGAAAAAGCGAAATTTAGATTATTAATAAATTTGTTACTATTGCAAAATTGTACTTTATTTTTACCCTTATTAGAAACATTGGACAAATATTGTTCAAAATACTTATTAATAGCTTCGGGGTCAGCTAATTTAGGGGGAAGATCGTAGTTTTTATTAGTTCGAACATTTAAATTTTTTATTGCATTCCAAGTTTTATTTGAATTTTTTTCATAACATATATTTTCTAAGTATGTAGTTCTTTGTGGCAGTTCTGGTTAAGTTTACAACTCTATTTCTTAGTAGTTTATAATTATCTCTGTCTTCCTGATCCTTACTTTTTTTTTATTTTTGCAACGCCTTTGATCTCTGTTTCTGCAAAAGTCTAATATCATCCGTCAACCAAGGTGCTTTATTTTTTGTTACTCGACATCTTTTATAAGGGGCATGGACATCAAAAAGTTCAATTAATAGTGTGTTAAAGTATTCAATCTTTTTGTCAATATTTGATATTCTAAAAATGTTATTCCAGTTAAGTTCGATTAAATTATTATAAAATTGTTGATAATTAAGATTTTTGAAGCAGCGATATTCTATAAATTTAGGTGGTGGTTTATGTGATTTAAGATTAAGCGTTAGATACACAAGATTGTGATCAGAAATATCTGTAGGAAAGAGTACCTTGGTTAACAACAACGTCCGGACAATTTACAAAAACAGGATCAATAAGTGTGCTCGTTGTCCTTGTTATGCGGGTGGGTTCATTAAGAAATTGCAGTAAACCATAAGACTCGAAACAGTTTAAAATAGGAGAGAACAAATTGAAAAAATTTATGTTTAAATCTCCCAGAATTACGATTTGATCAAAGATACGACAAATATATGAAAAAATATTATCACAATCAGATATAAAAAGTTAGGATTTGAGTTAGGCGGTCTATAGAACGCACCAACCACAATTTGTTTCATATTAAGTGAAATTTGAAGAAACAAGTAGTCCAAAATTGGATTTATTTGAAAGCTGAAATTTATAACTTGAGTTGGTAATGTATTTCTTATGTAAGCACCTACACCACCCCCTCTAGTTTGCCTATCCGCTCTAAAAAAATTATAACCATCAATTTTTACAGTGTTGTTTCTTAATATTAATATGTGCAAATTTCATAATATAGTTTTACTAATCAACTCAAGAATAACAAAAAGGAGAAATCATGATAAGCTAATGTTCTGTTCTGTTTCGTACATCTTGCTGCACGGAGAAACGTTAAGTAGGTAAAACTTTATTGTTGCAAGGTGTAAGAAACTCGATAAACATAAACTACAATCAACACTGCTGCGCAATTCAGCCACACAAAATACACAATTCGGATGGGCTTAGCTCCAAAATAATTAAGAAAAACTAAAGAGTACTTGGTTTTAAGTCTGTTTACGTCATAAAAGAACAAAAAAAACTGCAATATAAAAAAGAAATATTACGCAACAGATCGCACTGTCCCTTATACCACAGTTAACGGTGTTCCAAAATAGTACATAATAATAAATAAACAATAAACCCAACATAAGTAATACAGACCAATATAAATATACTAAAAATAGGCAATTATGTTACGAATTATTTTTAAGGCGAACAAATGAGTTTTATTAATGTAGTGATGCAAAAAAATGTTATTTATAAATATTCACGTACAGACCTTGATGGTATTATAATCCAAACTTTTACTTTATCGCACATCACTCGCGTACACAAATTTACGCACACAAATATTTAGGCACCATTGTTGTTTATATTGTTTTAGTTGCGATAAACATCAAGTTCTGGAAATTTGCGAATTAATTTTTTCGATCCGACAGAATCTGAAATATATACCAGTCCATTATACGACCATGCCGAATTTTTAAATAATTCCCTAGCACTTTTATAGATTTCTAAATGTTCTTTTGTGAGTAGCTCCGTATTAACATTTTGGAACCTTTCAGGCGCCTTTTGTTTTGAAACACCATGTCTTTAGTGTGTCGTGACACAACCTGAACACATATTGGATCGTGTTTGTCCACCTGGGCGGTTTTTTTTGAATATCGATAACAGTAATTTAAATCAGATTTAGATAAATTTATATTTATATTTTTAAATATATTTAAAACTGTAGAATAAATATCTTTGGACTTATCTTTAGGTACTCCGTGAAGAACAAGGGAATTCATGTTTTGTTTTCTTTCAGCTTCTGCCATGTAGTCTACAGTGGATGACAGTTTACTCTTGACCTCATTTAATTCTTTAACCAGGTTGTCCAAGGATGATTTCATGCTATCTTGGAAAGCATTTAAGCGGGCTAAGAAATTATCGCTATTTTTTTGATCGGAGGTTTGTAAATTCTGAGGATCACTTTTGAATTTTACAAATTCTTGTCGTAATAGTTCAAGCCCGCCATTTAATTCTGATGACAGATTGTCAACACGAGCACTGAGATCTTTCATCGTCAAATTCTTGTTTGCCATACTCTTTACCAGTTTAACTGCAGTTATCGTTGCACTAGACACCAACTACAGCACTTAATATTACCACTTTTTGATTAAAACGGGCTTAAACTTGAAAAATAGTAGTTTTTTGAAACGCCGAAGAGAATAATGCCTACTCAGTATACAGCGCCATCTCAGACCCCCTTAATAGTTTAAACTTAAAATAATACAGGAAACATATCTGAAGCTCGGAGGTAAACTACACACTATGTCAACATGGTGTTGTTTTGAATATGTTTTCTTTTTAATCCACTTATTTTATTAGTTGGATTATACAAATTGGTTATATATTATTATTAGAATACGTTCATATTATCTTTCAACCAATTATGGGACATATTACGTTTTTTATTAACATCCTAAGTGCTCTAAAACTTTTTTCAAACACACACTAAACACAGTTGCTTGAAATGACATAGTGTAGTTTACCTCCGAGGTCCAGATATGTTCTATGCTATTTAATCAACCAGAAATTCAAGTATATTATACAGAGTGACTCTGTAATTTAGAATAAATTCAATAGCTCAAATACTAATTGCTTTTTTTTATAAAATGCTCAGACCCGTCAATTAGTATTTCAGATCGAAATTTTTAACATACAATAATAATGTATACAGGGCGTCCCAATTTAGAGATATGACATCATCGTTGATTTTCTTAAATGGCAACACGGTCATTTTGATAGCTATTTTGATAGGGTGTGTAAAGTTATATATAACCGCCAAATATCAAAATATTTTTCCCTACCATTTACAAGATACTAAAAAGTAACAAAGTTATGTCTGTAATTTGGAATAAATTCAATAGTTCAAATACTAATTGTTTTTTTGAAAAATGTTCAGACCTGTCGATTAATATATCAAATTGAAATTTTTTACATATAATAATTATGTATACAGGGTGACCTAATTTAGATATTGACGTCATCGTTAATTTTCTTAAATGGCAACACTGTCATTTTGATAGCTATTCTGATAGGGTGTGTAAAGCAGTGATGTGGGAGAGAGGGGATGCGGCATACGGTGAAGTAGATGGGCTCGGTTTCACTCGCAAAAACGCTCCATCCAATATGGCGGAACAACTCTTTGGTAGTATATTCTGCTCTGTATAAAATATATAATTATAAAATTATATTATATTATATAAATATATAAATAATTAATAATTCTAATAACTAATTAATAACATATTCCACATATAACATATAAAAACCTGCCCGTCGCCATATTGGATGTAGCACAAAAGTGTCAAATCAAGTGGTCCCATTTAGTAAATACAAAATCATCCCTTATGTCGTATCCCCTCTCACCCATATCACTGGTGTAAAGTTATACATAACCGCAAAATATCAAATTTTTATTCGCTACCATTTACAAGATACTAAGAAATAACAAAGTTATGAAAAACAAGTAATCAAATAATTGAATTTAAAAATTTCAATTAAGCAAAAATGCTCTAAATTTTGCCCAATTTTTAGGATATTTTAAAATATTATCAAATAGTCAATGGGCAACATTATGAGCATTTGCTTAATTGAAATAATATAATTCAATTATTTGATTTACTTGTTTTTCATAACTTTGTTATTTTTTAGTATCTTGTAAACAGTAGGGAATAAAATTTGACATTTTGCAGTTATTTATAACTTTACTCGCCCTATCAAAATGACAGTGTTGCCATTTAAGAAAATCAACGATGACGTCATATCTCTAAATTGGGACACCCTGTATACAGTATACATTAAAATTGTATGTAAAAAATTTTGATTTAAAATACTAATCGACAGGTCTGAGTATTTTTCAAAAAAACAATTATTATTTGAAATATTGAATTTATTCCAAATTACAGACATAACTTTGTTATTTTTTATTATCTTGTAAATGGTAGGGAATAATAATTTGATATTTTGCAGGTATGTTTAACTTTACACACTCTATGAAATAGCTATGCAAAATGACACTGTTGCCATTTAAGAAAATTAACGATGACGTCATGTCTCTAAATTGGGACACCCTGTATACATAAATATTGTACGTAAAAGATTTCGATTTGAAATACTAATCGACGAGCCTTTTTCAAAAAAACAATTAGTAGTTGAGCTATTGAATTTATTCCAAATTACAGACTCACTCTGTATAGTAGTGAATTTAGGGCAGTTTGATAGGAAGAAAAATAAACTAAAATTAGGATACTTAAGTGGATGGGTGGAGTCATGAAAAAATATAAAATCAGAAATAAATAAAACAGAAGAAGTCTAAAAGATTCATTTGCTTGAATCTTATGTCTGTCCAGAAGATTGAAAGAATTGGATTTTGATACTACAGTACTACAGCAGAACCTCGATTATCTGTCAGGGCACTGGACCAAGGGTATGACGGATAATTGAAAAGACGGTTAACAGAACATTAAAAAAAAATTAAAAATTCATAGTACAACTCTCAAATTTCATTTGTAAGGTTTGTTTGACAATATACAAGGGATTTGTGATCGTACAATCGAATCAATTTAAAATATTCTGACACCTTTGTTTATTTTACTGTTGCGCTTCACATTTTGCGACGGCTGAATTTCTTAATCGGCATAAGATCATGCAATCTACTTTATTGGCTTCTTCTTGTTGAGAATACCACTCGATGGATTATTGCATATGCGATGCAGCGTCTCTAGATTATTTACGCAAATCTTTGTCAGTTACAATAGGTTCATCAACATAGCTACAGTCAAATTCTAAGTCTGTATCAGCTTCTGAATCTGTTTGGCCCGCCTTTGCTGCCATTTCCACGATTTCTTTATCTATCAGCAATGGATAGTCGTTTGTGTCCTCATCACAAATCAAATTAACTTTTTTTTTATTTTTTACATTAAAATTTTTGCTTATGTAGTCAATACAACTTCTGTATGTACGCGACGGTTAACAGAGATGACGGTTAATGGATCAGATCTCCAACAACCAGTGTCCAGATTTTTTTGGAAAGGCTGGAGAACTTGTTGTTGAGGATTCCAAAGTTTAGTCAAATAATCCTGACGGGTGATTTTAATATTGACTTTCTGAACTATGATTGCAATGAAGTAAAGAAAATAAAAAACTTACTTGTTTTAATTTAAAAATGCATGTTAATGAAGCAACACGTGTCACTAAATTGTCTCAAACTCTAATAGATTATTTCTGTTCTAACTTTGAGAAGGATTATGTTCAATGTATTGTATTTGACCCCAATCTGTCAGACCATAAGGCAGTTGTTGCTTCTATCAAAATTAAGAAATTTAGTAAAGGTAAAGATAGTGTAAATAAATTTAAAATTGGTCGCCTGTATAGTAAATCTAACTTTGGTAAATTTAGATTAAAGTGCGAGAGTCTTGACTGGTATTCTCTCCTATCACAATCGTCTGAGCCATTTAAATCATTTCATAATACAATATGTGAATTTTTTGAAAGGTCTTTTCCTAAACAAAAGATTAAAATTAAAAATAGAAAACCTTGGATTACAAATGGCATTAAAAATTCCTGCAAAACCATGAGATCGCTCCATTATATCAAAAAATATTACCAAGATGAATGGTTTGTTACCTATTATAATCAATATAAAAAGATATACAGAAATGTTATTAAAACTGCAAAAGAAAACTGCTGCAAGCATAGAATAGAAAACTCCTCAAATGTAACTAGGGAAACTTGGTCTATAATAAATGAATTAAGGGGTAAACACAGATCAGGTAATAGTCATCACACTCCACTTCCAAATGACTGTAATGAATTTTACTGTAGCATAGCCGAAACTTTAACAGCACAGTTGAGACATGGTACAGATCCTTTGTCATATCTGAAGAAAACAGAAGTTATGTGTCCCTTCATAATTTATGATACTAATGTTGAGGAATTGAAAGAGATATGTAAATCAATCAGAAACAAAAACTCTTCGGGTTATGATGACATCTCTATAAGAGTTTTCAATAATCTACCAAACTCTGCTTTGGATGTTTTATCTATTTTAATTAATGATAGTTTTAATGCTGGCACATTTCCCGATTTCCTGAAGATAAATGTTGTAATTCCATTGCACAAGGGTGGAGATCACATAAACCCTTCCAATTACAGGCCAATTTCTCTGATACCTACGTTGGCAAAAATAATAGAGAAAATTGTTAAAGCAAGATTAATACAATTTTTAGAGGTTAACCAACTACTAAGTCCGAAACAGTTTGGTTTCCGTGGTAACACGGGCACGACCGACGCGATTTTCAGTTTTTTAGAGATAGCTTACAATAATATTAATTTAGGCGAGATGGTTGCGGCAGTGTTCTGTGATTTGACGAAGGCTTTTGACTGTGTCAATCATGGTTTGCTGCTCCAGAAGCTTAAACACTACGGAATTAAAGATAAGTCACTGAGTTGGATGGAGTCATATTTGTCGGGTAGGAGTCAGTTTGTTAGGACAGACTGTGACTCTGACTTGATGAATGTAACTTGGGGAGTGCCCCAAGGCTCGGTATTGGGACCAGTTCTGTTTTTGGTATATATAAACGATTTAGCCTACCTTGATGTATCTGCTCATTTCACCCTTTATGCAGATGATACCACTCTTATATGGCATGCTAAAGATTTGAATGTCTTACGCCAATCTGTAGGTAGGGAACTCTTAATGATTGAAAATTGGTGCACGGCGAACTTTTTGACATTAAACACTTCTAAAACCAAGCTTCTGTGTTTTAAACATGTTATGCCTGAATTACATCTGGAACTTGAACCTCAGCTGTCCGTCAGGTTTCTTGGCCTGAATATTGATCCTGACCTTAAATTTAAATCGCATATTGAAGCCTTGAATTCAAAACTTGCATCTGGATGCTATGCAATACGGTCGACTAGAAGGGAGCTTGGTTTTGCCCAAGCAAGAACTGTGTACTTTGCACTAGTAGAGTCACATCTTAGATTCGCAATTCAGTTTTGGGGAGCGTGTAGTCAGGAGCTTTTCAGTAGTGTGTTTTTGCTTCAAAAAAAGGCAGTACGCCTGTTGTGCCAGGTAAATTCTAGAGAAACGTGTAAACCTTTATTTATTAAACACAGTATCCTTACACTTGTATCTCTTTTCATTTTGGAAACGGCAAGCATTATTTTTAAGAATAAACATCTATATGAAAATAATAATCGATCTGGACGATTTGCTAGCAATTTAGCTTTGATTACACCTAGAAGCACACTAGTCAAAGACTCATTTATTTTTAACGGCATCAAAATTTTTAATAAACTACCTAGTGAAATAAAAAATTTGGAAACTATTAGAAAGTTTAGAAATTCATTAGATAGACTGCTCGCTAAGAGGGCATATTATGATCTGACAGAATTTTTTGAGGACCATTGGAGCTGATGTATTTGTGATCTTGTGTATATTTTTTTTTTGTCAATTTGTTTGTCATTATTGTTTGTGATTTAGTTTTACAGCTTGTAGTTTGTTTGTTTTTTATTTTTGACAATACTACATATTTTGTAGTTGTTATATAATGTAAATGTGTTATGTGTTATATTTTATATTTAGTCATATTTTAATTAAATTTATTTATTTAAAACTCTTAAACAGTGTTTGTCAACAAGATTTTTTCTTGACAATAAACATATATTCTCTCTCTCTCTCTGGAGAGACACATAATCGAGGTTCCACTGTACTGTACTGAGATCTTCAGAGCAAAGTATATTTTTTGGATGACTCATTCATTGGGATTTTTAAATAATGGTATTATATTAACTGCAGGGAGATCCTATTAGAAAGATATTGAGCATTAACGGACTAACAGCATCTTTCGATTTTTATTATAAATTATTTAATTTACAAAGCATAACATAAACGTCATTACCTGGTACATATCCAATTCCATTAGTTCTTCTACTATAGGCAAATAACCATCCAGGTCTTCTACATTGACTAGGTTCAAATGGGCTTTGAATAGAAACTTCGAATACATCTCCTCTTTGGAAATCTAGTTCGTCTTCATTAGAAGATGTAAAAGATTTTATTGCTTGATATAACTCATAGTCCCCCATTTTAAGGACAAATTGTCTTATTGCATTCTTCTATATAACTAGGAAAACTCAGTGAACTGCCTTTTTCGTTTTCTTAGCCCTAGAATACTATGAAAAGATAAAATTAACTATTGATCTCCATAATTCTGTCTCCTGAATTGACTTAACAAAGTGCATTAACCCGGAAGCAGTAGCGCTCACTTCTGTCACGTAAGTAGTCGCAGGTAGAGAAAAAATCTCACAATACAAATTTAACAGGTTGACTGCCAGGCGGTCATATACGAGCGACAGTTCAATAAGTACTTCATGCCATGGCAGTCGTATTCTACCCATTTGATAAAGTCTGTGATATAGTTCCTATTTTGCCCATAAGTCGTGTAGAGAAGCGGATTTATTGCAGTATTTGACTGATGTGGCATACAGTCGTCACATATACATATCAGTTTTCATTTTGGCAGAATAGGGGAGACTGAAATGATATCGAAATTTTGACATGTCTTTATTTTGAATAAAGAATATAAAAAATATTAATTATTCCAAACTAAATAACATACAAAAGTTAAATAAGAACATGAAAGAAATTAAAAATTATCAGTTATTTGGAATGTTTGTCGAAATAATCTACACAATGGTGTGGTTGACCTTCACAAGTGTCACAGGAAGTTACTACTTTTTTGACTCGATTTTTTGTTGTGTTTCCCCGAATCTTCTCTTTATCACAACCTTTACTGTATCTTTTCATTTTATCGTATGGATTGTTCACCAAAGTATGAATTTGCATTGATCTTGAACAGAATAGAACGACCGCCTGAATGACCTCTTGGCACCACAGGAATAAGTATATCGGCTACACCTCGGCAGTCGTATTCAACCCCTGCCATATTTTTTCAAAAATTGGGACTAATAAATAAAATTGGTGAAACATTAGTAATGGAAGTGTTTCAGTTGGTTGCCAAATGCACTTTTTTTAACTTGGTACCATAGATTTTTTAAACATTTTTTTGTGGCAGTCAACCTGTCAAGACAAATTTCTATTTTATAATTATATTTATTTACCTACTTCTTATGTTAAAAATATCTATTTCTAACAATTTTAAATCTAATTGGTTCTCACCAAAGCCATAAATTCCACAAAAAAAATAATCAAACAAAAAAAAATTTCCACGTATTACTACGATCCTCCTATCCTCTTTGAGGCACTTACGAGTGGAAAGCAATGTTGCAAAATTTTTCATCAAGTTATCACGGAAAAGGATACAATGTGAGATTTTTTCTAAGGGCGCGACTGCTCCAGGGCTAAGAATCTTTTTATTTATTAAAAAAATTTGACTGGAAGATATAAAAAAAGATTGTAAACTATTTAGGAGAGTAAATATGTTAAAACATATAAAGAGCTTACTACAGAAGTTAATTACAACAAACTGTGAACATTTTGTAATATTTGCCCTAAATATGACATGTATACAATTATCTACTGTGCCCAATAGGAAAAATTGTTTCGTAGTTTCTTAAGATATTATATTTTTCATACCTCAAAGAATAAATATTGTTTGATAAGGAGTTTGTTTCTTTTTAAAATATATGTCAGTAATGGATATGTTCTTCTTAAATACGTAATATTCTAGGGTTAAGAAGCTTCAGTGATTTTCGTGTAACTGCACTGCACCTAACGAAATATTTCTAATTCTAATCTTTCAAAATTAACCATCCCTTAAGCAAAAATAACAACTTTCATTGGAAGGTGCATTTTTTTCTGGTAGTAATGACATCAGGATTGTTTGTTATACTGACTGTGATGTGTGAAAGTATCATTATGTACAATAGCTTGAAATGAAAATGTAGTGAAATATCAACTTTTTACTTCATTTTTTGCTTTTCTTTTAAAAATTAACAAAACATCACAAAAAATGGCGTGAACGTCAAAATTTATCAAAAATTTTTTTAATGTCAAACCATTACCAACATTATATTAATTAATTATTTTGAATCCCAAAAATGAAGTAAATTTCAAAAACAACTTTTTATGTAATCTTTAAATACAGTCAAATATTGTTTTAAACCATTTATTAATCAGAATTAAATATTATACAATTATAAAATTTTAAAATTCAAATGGGAATGTCAGTTGGTCACTATGCAACAAGGATTTTTCATTAGAGGATGGAAAATTTTGGAGGTATAAAATTTTCCATATTTTGGAGGGTAAAGAATTTGAATATTCCAATTTCAAAAACAATTTTTTAATGATATTATTTATTTTTTAACCTTCAATTAAGATATTATTTTACAAGTACGGTTACTAAAATAAAAATTGAAATCGTCCTTTTACGATTCTTTGAGTATATTTTGTAAAATCGATTTTTATATCTCGAATAACTGTCATCGTTAAAATGGACGATGTTTTGATTTTGATTACTAACATATGATTTTTGGAAGTGTTAAAGGTAATATTTTTATTAATTTATTATTAAATTAATTTGTTTATTTTTACAACGAAAAAAATACATTAAACGAACAAAATGTCGGAGGAGAAATTAATGAAAACAAAATTTTTGAGCGACAAAACAATCTTCATCAATAAACAAAAAACAATGCAAATATATTACAAAACTGCAAGTAATTCAGAAGAGGTGGAAATATCCTTACAATCATTAAAGCCTAAAAAATTCCCATAATATTTTAGATCAAAGAGGACATTAATTATATATCTTATACTGTAAGAGCTAAACCTATATCTACCTAGCATATTCAAACAAAAGTATTATTCTCTAGAATAACTAAGTACACTAACAACTATTATAGTAATAATTAGTACGTCGAGCCTAGTAGGTCCATGTCTTAATTGACCATGCTCTTCCATCTGTTCTTGTCCATTGCTTTCATCCCCCAATTTGTGACGTTAAGTCTTTTTAGATCATCCTCTATATCCATTTCCCACCGTGTTCTGGGCCAACATCTTCTCTGACATCCTCCAATTCTATCTGACAGGAGCATTTTCCGTAGTCTACCCTCTGGCATCATCTGTATGTGTCACAGCAATCTGAGTTGTTGGATTTTTATTATTTCTAGTATGCTGGGCTCCACATATAACTCTCTCGTATCTCCTTTTGTCCTGATCCAAACGCTGTTCTCCATTTTTCCTCCAAATATTTTCCTTAGTACTTTTTGTTCCTATATCTGTACCATTTCTTGTTGCTTTTTATTTAATGCCCATGTCTGATTTGTAAGTTACTATTAGTGTTGCCAGGTCCGATTTATTTTTAATCGGTACATAAGCAAAAACAAATCGGGATTTAGGGTTGTAGATCGGGACAAATAAACAACAAGTTTATTTTGACCCAGTAAATGACCGTTTTGGAGTGTAATTTCCAGTCAACTCCTAATTGCATGAAAATCTGGTTTAGGTTCTACTTACTGTCTACTTCAAAGTTGAACTTGTACCGTTGGTTGCTTTTACTTGGGGGGTGGCAGTTACAGTTACCCCTTCTCGGGGGTAAAAAAAAGCGCGTTTAAAGTAAGTCCCAAAATGGATCAACTGACTAACTCTAAAAAACTTTAGTTCTATATAATTTTTAAATGAAGTCAATACTTTTCGAGTAATTTTATCGAAAAAATATTCTTAGTAAAAATGTAGCTTTTAAAAAAGCAAAAAATTGTATGTTCAGCGAGTCTATAAAACCAGTAAAAGAAAAGTTATAGTTCATCAAAAATATGTTTTTATTCGAAAAATTCCAAATCGAATTTTTCAACTTGAAATAACCAAAAAATTAAGCTATTTTCGGGCAAAACCTGATAAAAGTGTTTAAAAAAAACTTTAATTTTGTTTTCTATAAAAGTCTCTAGCATTAAATCTAAGCGAGTTACGGTCAAAATAAAGTTAGCCACTTTTTTTGGTAAAAAAATCGTGAAGATCTCCCTCTTTTAGCACCGTAAATAAAGTTAATCGTTACCGCTTTACCATTTACTTTATATGTGTATTGTTTATACGATCTGTAAGGTTTACCGGCTAGGAGTGCTTAGTTTTGAAAAAAATTGGTTTTATAGTAAAAAAAAATTTTTCCTAAAGTATTGGAAAATAAAAGTATTAGGGTTACTGAAAATCTCAAGGAGTAAAAAGTAGGTAGGTTTTGTTTTATAAATATTATAGATTCATTTTGTTTTTCTGTAAGACAAAAATTGGTTAAAATATGGCTGTTCATATTTTGCGTACACTCGTGATTAGTGACTCGTTCAGGCCCTTTCAATCATGTAAAAAATACATAAGTAAAGTAAATTGTTTGTAAAGCGGTAACGATTAATTTCATTTGGGGTGCTAAACAGGGGGAGATTTTCATGATTTTTTTAACAAAAAAAAAAGGAGTCAACTTGATTTTGAGCGTAACTCGCTTAGTTTTGATGCTAGAAACTTTTTTAAAACATCTTTTTAAAACTTCTTTAAAATAAATCTTTATTAAAAAAGTTTTAATTGGTTTTTCCCGAAAAGTACTTCATTTTTTGGTTATTTCACGTTGAAATATTTGATTTGGAATTTGGCGAATAAGAACGTATTTTTCATGAGCTAAAACTTTGCTTTTGCTGGGTCTATAGACTTTACGAGTTCACAATTTTTTTCATTTTTTTATATTATGCTACATTTTTGCTAAGAATATTTTTTCGATCAAATACTTACTTTTTGAGTTATTTGTGAAAATCGCCTAAAACGTAATTTTTTTGTCGAAAAATAAACATTTTCAATCGTAAATAAATCGAAAAGTATTAACTAAGTTAAAATTCTATAGAACTAAAATTGCTTAGAATTAGTCAATTTATCCATCTCCGGACTTATTTTAAACGCGCGGTTTTTCACCCCAAAGTAGAGGTGACTGTCACCCCCCGAGTAAAAGCAACCAACGGCACAAGCCGTCCACATTTTCATGTAATTCGGAGTTGATCCTGAAAATTACACGGTATCGCCGTATTTCCCCGTTCATTTACTGGACTACAAGGTGTTTCTATAATCTGTATTTAATCCTACATAATAATAATAATCAGACGAAAATACAAAAAAAAATCGTAGATTAAGTAAATTATTTATTTTTTATTAAAATTATATTTCTCATTTGATTTTGCCGCTTTTAGGAGTGCCTTGTTTTTATAACTTAGTTATAAAATTCACTGCAAGTCCTCCTGAAATTGGTTTTCGTGGGTGAAAATCGGGACATTTAGAGTCCCGATCAGGTACAAATCGGTACGCGTCCCAGACCCCTTAAAATCGGGACGTCCCGCGCAAATCGGGGCACCTGGTAACGCTAGTTACTATCGATCTATTAACTGAACTATTTTAAATGGGAAATAAGCCACAATTTTACCAAAAAAATGAATTTATTAACGTTTCGACGCCCAAGTCGGGTGTCGTTGTCAAAATACAAAATAATACTAAATAAACAAAAATGTTGTTGCTTAGTAAAAAATTCTTCTAATAATTTATTTAATCTGACTCATTTATATCGGTAATTCAGGCATGTATTATACATTTTAAAGTAGAAGACTTAAAATGATATTGCCAATATTGATGAGTTGCATTCCTGGGACGACTTTACTAAAAGATAGTTCATTTGATTACATGAAATCAACCCCAACTCAAGAATATCCGCCACAAAAAATCATAGCATGTAATCTGTCTTTAAAAAGACAACAAATGCAACGATGGCAGTAAAATTCTCGCGCTAGAGATTCCATAGTAAATCACTAGGGGAAACCAGGAAAAAACCTCGTGATACTATCCCGACATCGTAAGTATTTGGGCTTACATTTAGTTTACTCTCAAAACTAATACCAAATTCTGACTTTAATGTATGTATGCTATTTTAAAGTATAAATAATATTAATAATACATAGATATTATATAAATAAAATTAAAATATAAAATATGTACTAACTCGATATGTTAATGACTTACTAATCGTGGTATTTTCTTTCTATTGACTTCCTCTTTTAGTATGGGTAACCACATCCTACTGCATTCTACCGAGGAATTTGCGACACAATTGTTTTCATTTAGCATAATTAGAGCCGCTTCTTTGATTTTTCTCTTTTTACTATCTGTTTCTTTCAGGACTATACTTGAATCTCTCCACTGAACTCTATGTTCATTATCCCATGCGTGTTGACATATTTGAGATCTATCAAATTCTCTATTTTTAATATAAGACTGATGTTCACTTATTCTAACGTCTAATGGTCTTGATGTTTCACCTAAATTGTTCGCATTCACAAGGTATTTTATAAACACAATTCTTTCTTCTTTCTTGTTCATTGTTAGGTTTAGTTTTGAAAAGAATAGATCTCAATGTGTTTGTTGTTTTGAATGTTGTTGAAATGTTGAATTTATTTCCTATTGTTTTAAGTTTCTCGGATAGTCCTTTTATATATGGTATTGATATTTTCCTCGTATTATTTCTTGTGGATGTTATAGGATCCCGTTCTACATTGTTCTGTTCCATTCGATCCAATCTTGACAATTCCTTATTTATAAACGATAAAGGATAATCATTTTTTAATAAAACAGATGTTAACAAATGTTTTTCTTCTAAAAATGAATTTTCGTTAGAACAAGTAATTTTGGCTCTATCATATAAGGATTTAATGATTCCCTTTTTAACGTTGATGTTATGATTTGATTTGTAATTGAGATATCTGTTAGTGTGTGTTGTTAAAATAGTTCATTATAAAAATGCCACAAGGAAATAGCTTCAGAACAACATTAAGAGATCTATTAACTGTTCTGTACATTCTTAATTTGGCAACTCTTGATATGCATTTATTTTCTAGTAACCTATTTAATGCATAAACACACTTGTTCTCTTTTATTAGTCTATTCTGGATTTCTTCTTCTATATTTGGTTTTCGTTTTATAATAATTGAAGACCTTGGGACCAGAAGGGGACATACCACCAAACAGTATTTTGGAGAAAACATCATTTTAAACTTATTTTCAAATCCTGAAATCCATTTTTACATTTTTCTCGGAAGTAAGGCCCATAATCGTTTGAAAATATGTTATTAAATACGCAATAAAAGTAATGCAAATGTTTATTTAACGGTTTTTGAGTTTTTGAACATTTTTTGAAAAAATATGAGGCTTACCTATCCCCTTTTGCATAAAAAATTATATTCTAAACAATGAACATAAAATGCAACAATAAAATAATTGAGTTGTCAATATTTTCAATATCTGAAAAATTGTCCAAATGTTCAATGTCTTCCAGTGGTTCATTATTCTTAGTATCTGGTAGAATCTATTGGCAAGCACCAATTTCTACCTACACTGTTTTGTGCAACCGCAAGGTGCATCTAATTCAATTTTCTGGCTTCTATTTTCTTCCCTTTTGTATTTATATATTCGTAACCTAGATTTCTTTTAGTCTTACGCTTAATTTTTTTATGTCTTTGGGTATCCTTGTGTCTCCATGTAGAAGGCGCCTTCTTTTCTGGAGTTGGCAAGAGACCTCGAGAAGTCTGCGGGGTATAAACCTATTCATTTTCCCACAATAAAGTAGGTATTTTACTAAAAAGGGATAAGCCACAAAAGACCTTTAGAACAATCCTAATATTTTTAGATTCGAAAAATATAACATAAGGGGACAAGCCACACATTTAATAAACTTACTGTTCCTGAGTTTATATTTTCCAAATCGCTGCTACTTCCGGATACTGTATAGTCTTTGTCATCTTCGCTTTTATTTAAAAACGGATCTTGGTCACTGTGTTTAGAATCAAACTCAGAAAAGTCTATTTTCCGTTTACATGCGCGGGAATGTTCCGCCGCCATGTTGATTACTACTGTGGCTTGTCTCCTTCTGTTGCAATATAAAGTAATGGTGACACAACGAGACTTACTACAGTGGCGCCGTCTATGAGAAAACAGCTGAAATTTTCTGTTTGGGACATTAATATGATCTTAAAGTGTGCGATTTCTACTTTAACTCATTTTTCACGGAATTGTGGCTTGTCCCCTTCTGGTCCCAAGGTCTTCAATTGTTCCTAGATATTCAAACCTCTCAACTTCCTCAAATCCATATGGACTAGCTTATTTGTTTGTACTGTTAAATACTTTCCTCTTACATATTCTTAGTAAATGCACTCCATTTATTTTGTTTTTATATCATTAATATAATATAATCCTTTTGCATGGCTTTTGCTTCTAATTCTTTAGTTATCTGTGTATCTTCACGTTTGCTTCTTGCTACTACATATTGCTACATCATCAGAAAACAGCAGGCATTGATACTTTTTATGATATACGATTTCTTTTCTATTTATATTAGCTTCCCGCAGCATATCTTTCAGGAGGAGACCAAAGAGAATGGATGAAAGTGGTTCACCTTGCCTTATAGCCCAATCAGGGAACAAAATTTTACGAAAACCTCCAAAAAAATAAAGGAAGGATGAAAATTTGGGAATCGGTAGTTGAAATTGTCTATTATTATATAAGAGAAAGTTTACAATTCTACACCCCCTCCATTTTACAAAAATTGGGAAATACAGGATGAAAAATATTTTCTCGGGAGTGAAAAAATATACGTTTAAAATAGGCCCGAAATTGGATAAAATGACTAATTCTAAGCAACTTTTGTTCTAGAGTTTTTTTCACTAAGTCAATACTTTTCGAGTTAATTGCGAGTGAATATGTTCATTTTTAACAAACAAAAAACATGTTTTGAACGGTTTTTCGCAGATAACTCAAAAAGTAAGTATTCTAGCGAAAAAAATATTCTTAGTAAAAATATAGCTTATAAAAAATTGAAAAAAATGGTGTACGCGTGAGGTCTGCAGACCTAGTAGAAGCAGAGTTGTAGCTAATGAAAAGTAGGTTCTTTTTCGTCAAATTCCAAATCGAATATTTCAATGTGAAATAACCAAAAAACAAAGTACTTTTCGGGGAAAATTCATTACAACTTTTTTAAAGTGTTTAAAAAAAGGTTTATTTTTGTTTTTTAAAAAAACTTCTAACATTAAAAAAGTGAGTTACGCTCAAAATATTGTTGGTCCCTTTTATTTTTTGGTACAAAAATCGCGAAAATCACCCCCTAATTAGCTTCCCAAATAAAATTAATCGTTACCGCTTCACAAGTTACTTTACTTATGTACACTCGGCCAAAATTTACCGGCCACCTTAAAAATGGGTCATTTTTGATGTCTTATATCTCCTAAACCCGTTGTCCGATTTAAGTGATTTTTTAATATGTTATAGCCTTATTCCTTGACAATATCGTTATTATAATATTGTTGCTAAACAGGTAAATTTTCATTGTATACCGGGTGTACGAATCAAACTGTGTTTTTTTCTTAAAGTTTGCATCACCCTGTGGAATATTCTAGCATTTGTAGAATACTGAAATTAAAACCTAACTATAGCCTCATGCTTTCTCAACATTTTGTTATTTGATTTATTCGCTTATGTTGGGTAATAAAAAAGTTAGGTGCTTTAACAACTAGACATGTTTTTATCAATACAGGGCGTTTTTAAAAAAAATTGGCAAAGTTTATTCTGCATGAAAAAATAATGACAGTTTGCTTTATAAACTTATGTCCCCAAATGCTTCATTTCCGAGATAGCGGGTGTTGAAATTTTTTTGACAAACTGACTATTTATTTATCACTTTAAAACAGGTTGAGGCATGCACATGCAATTTGGTGGGTTTTAATACGTAGTTATTGCACATTTTTTGGCATACAATTAAGCATTTAATATTCACCATTGGCGCGCATACGGGTAATATGATGGCTCATATTACCCGTATGCGCGCCAATGGTGAATATTAAATTCTTAATTGTATGTCAAAAAATATGCAATAACTACGCCATAAAACCCACCAAATTGCATTTGCATATCTCAACCGGTTTTAAAGCAATAAATAAATCGTCAGTTTGTCAGAAAAATTTCAACACCCCCTATCTCGGAAACGAAGCATTTGGGGACATAAGTTTATAAAGCGAACTGTCATTATTTTTTCATGCAGAATTACCCCTTAAACTTTGCCAAAATTTTTTAAAAACGCCCTGTATTGATAAAAAACATGTCTAGTTGTTAAAGCACCTAACTTTTTTATTATTCAACATAAGCGAATCAATCAAACAACAAAATGTTGAGAAAGCATGAGGCTATAGTTAGGTTTTAATTTAAGTATTCTACAAATGCTAGAATATTCCACAGGGTGATGCAAACTTTAAGAAAAAAACACAGTTTGATTCGTACACACGGTATACAATGAAAATTAACCTGTTTAGCAACAATATTCTTTTAACGATATTGTCAAGGAATAAGGCTATAACATATTAAAAAATCACTTAAATCGGACAACGGGTTTAGGAGATATAAGACATCAAAAATGACCCATTTTTAAGGTGGCCGGTTAATTTTGGCCCAGAGTGTATTATTTATATTATCTATAAGTTTCATTGGTTCAAAGTGCCCATTTTTGTAAAAAGGAGGGTTTAAAATAAAACGTTTTTTTTAATTTTGAAAAAAAAAATGGAATTGTTCATGGAATTAACTTAAAAATTATTAGTAATACCAAAAATCTTAAAGAGTAAGTAATAAAATGTAGGTTTTGATTTTCTGAATATTTTTACTTTTTTGTTTTCTTGTTAGACAAAAATTGGTTATGCTATAGCTGTTCAAAATTTGCCTAAACTCGTGATTAGTTACTCGTTCAAGGCATTTTAACTCCAGCTTTTTCAAAAATAAGCACTTTGAACCGATGAAACTTACAGATCATATAAATAATACATAAGCAAAGTAACTTGTGAAGTGGTAATGATAACATTTACTTTTGATGCTAATTAGGAGGTAATTTTCGCGATTTTTTTACCAAAAAATAAAAGGGATCAACAATATTTTGAGCTTAACTCACTTACTTTTAATGTTTTCTTTTAAAACAAGTCTTTTTTTAAAACAAAAGTAAACCTTTTTTTAAACTCTTTAAAAAAATTGAAATGAATTTTCCCCGTTAAGTGCTCCGTTTTTGGGTTATTTCACATTGAAATATTCGATTTGGAATTTAATGAAGACATTTTAATCTACTTTTCATTAGATACAACTCTGCTTCTACTGGGTCTATCTACAGACCTCAAGCATACACCATTTTTTTTTCAGTTTTTTATAAGCTATATTTTTGCTAAGAATTATTGTTTTCGCTGAAATACTTACTTTTTGGGTTATCTCCGAAAAACCGTCCAAAACATGTTTTTTTTCTGTTAAAAATGAACATATTCACTTGCAAATAACTCGAAAAGTATTGACTTAGTGAAAATACCATATAGAACAAAAGTTGCTTAGAAATCTTAGAATTAGTCATTTTATCCAATTCCGGGCCTATTTTAAACGTATATTTTTCACCTTCATGAGGGGGGTATTCCCCTCCACTTTTTTTAAATGGAGGGGATGTAGAATTGTAAACTTTTTCTTATATAATAATAGACAATTTCAACTACCTATTCCCAAATTTTCATCCTTCCTGTATTTTTTTTGGGGTCAGATTGTTCTTGATCGGGCTATTATACACTCACCGGCACAAAATTCCGCCCCCCAAAATTTTTGATTAAGTTTGACAATCTATAACTTTATTATTTGTACTCCGATTTTCAAGATTCTTGCATCAGTTTGTAAGTACATGATTGATGTCGTTTTTTATTATTCCTGTAACAAAAA
Source organism: Diabrotica virgifera virgifera (assembly GCF_917563875.1). Lineage (NCBI taxonomy): Eukaryota > Metazoa > Arthropoda > Insecta > Coleoptera > Chrysomelidae > Diabrotica > Diabrotica virgifera. The sequence continues at coordinate 128,004,922 of NC_065452.1, forward strand.
TTTTTTGCTTAGATGGCATTATACGGGGGTGAATGGAAGCGTTGTATTTTCTCTTAACTTTAAAAAATTCTGTGGAAAAATTTTGAGGACTGATTTTGTTTCATACTCCTTTTGTATTATCCTGGAAGTATCACTAAGGTTTTGTTTTTTGAATTATCCGAATATCTCTTTTCCTGTAAGAGCTGTAAATAAAAACACTGCTTTGAAGGTTTTTTTAATTAAAAATATCAAACTCACTAAAATTAACAAAACAAAACAAAATTAACAACAAAACCAAACAATTCAATAGCGGGTATGTCCGTCTCTTGCAGCAACGACTGCTCGCAATCTGTTTGGCACCGAATAAAGATGTGTTATCCTTGCCTCGGGACTAGCCCGATATTCCTCTACCAGGGCCATAACTGTATTACCAAATTTTCTGGAGGCCTAGGATGACGGCGAATAGCTTTTTTAATTAATCCCATAAATACTCAATAGAATTGAGATCTGGGCTGCATGCGGGCCATTCTAATCTTATCAATCCAACCTCTATTTTATGAGTCAATCAGTGTTTTTATTTACAAAAAATGGTACAGCTCTTACAAGAAAAGAGATATTCAGATAATTAAAAAAGAATTTTAGTGATGCCTCCGGGATAATATTATGACAGGACTATGAAACAAAACCAGCCCTTCCATTTTTCCACAGAATGTTTTAAAGCTAGGAGGAAATACAACACTTCCATTCACCCCCGTATAATACAATCCAAACAAAATTTTTGTGTCAACGGAATAATACCAAACGATATAAATACATGTACCTACAAACTGGTGCAAGAATCTTGAAAATCGGAGTACAAATAATAAAGTTATAAATTATCAAACTTAATAAAAATTTTGGGTGGCGGAATTTTGTGCCGGTGAGTATATACAGGGTGTCTGCGTAGCTTGGAACCATATGGGAAACTTTTTTAATATCAATTTTACGAAAAAAAGTCATTCTTTATAAAGTGCTCTGCATAGTCTAGAACCTAAGATGCAATCATCAGATATCAAATTTTGTCAACAGTATACGAGGTATGTCAAAAAATATGAATTTCGCTCAAGAGCAAACTACCTTTATATTTCAAAATATCAAAAAATTTTATTATGAAAAGTTATTTGTAATTAAAAACCATATTCAAATATGCAATAACAGCCTTCTACTTGAAAAAAAAAATTCTGAAATTTTCCTAAATTACCGATTCCGAACATCATTTTTATTTAATAGACATGTAATAACTCTTTTATTAATAATTTTAGGAAAAAAAGTTATTCTTCATAAAAATCTGTGCATGGTCTAAACCTCAAGATGCAACCATCAGTTATCCAAGTTTGTTAATTTTATACGAGGTGTGTCAAATAATATGAATTTAGAAAGAATTCTTTCTAAATTATTTCTAAATTCATATTATTTGACACACCTCGTATAAAATTAACAAACTTGGATAACTGATGGCTGCATCTTGAGGTTTAGACCATGTACAGATTTTTATGGAGAATAACTTTTTTTCCTAAAATTATTAATAAAAGAGTTATTACATGTCTAATAAATAAAAATGATGTTCGAAATCGGTAATTTAGGAAAATTTCATAATTTTTTTTTTCAAGTAGAAGGCTGTTATTGCATATTTGAATATGGTTTTTAATTACAAATAACTTTTCATAATACATTTTTTGATATTTTGAAATATAAAGGTAGTTTGCTCTTGAGCGAAATTAATATTTTTTGACATACCTCGTATACTGTTGACAAAATTTGATATCTGATGATTGCATCTTAGGTTTTAGACTATGCAGAGCACTTTATAAAGAATGACTTTTTTTCGTAAAATTGATATTAAAAAGTTTCCCATATGGTTCCAAGTTACGCAGACACCCTGTATACTTATACCGGGTGTCCATTTATATTTTCCCCCATTTTAACTACCTATAACTTCTAAACGGCTCAAGATAGAAACATGCGGTTTTCGCTGAAATGTTTTATTTTACTAAAAGTTTTGTATGAATCGATTGAGTTTTTTATATCGCTTTCAATTACGAAAATAAAAATGGCGGATTTTTGAAAAAAACTTTGTTGACTTTTTTTTAATGGAACACCCAGTATATTTTTTTGTAAATTGAAAGAACAATCATTCACCTATCCAGCGATATAAAGTTTTTTAAAATCGGTTGTCAAATCACTGAGTAATTACTTTTTAAAATGAGAGGTGCAGCGTGGATATCACATACCTAAATAACATGTAACTAAGCAAAATGATATTATGTTGTGATTTTCACATTGCATCTCTCATTTTAAAAATTAATTTCTCAGTCATTTGAGAACCGATTTTAAAAAAATTATATCGCTGGATAGGTAAATGACCATTTTTACAAGTTACAAAAAAATATACTGGGTGTTTTAATAAAAAAAGTCAACAACGTTTTTTTTCAAAAATCCGCCATTTTTTATTTAAAAGCGATATGAAAAATGTCCATTTACCTAAAAAATTGAAAAAACGATCATTTACCTATCTAGCGATATAAAAATTTTCAAAATCGGTTGTCAAATGACTGAGCAATTAATTTTTAAAATGAGAGATGCAATGTGGAAATCACATAACATAATATCAATTTGCTTAGTTAGAGAGTTGCACCTCTCATTTTAAAAATTAATTACTCAGTCATTTGACAACCGATTTTGAAAAACTTTATATCGCTGGATAGGTGAATGACCTTTCTTTCAATTTACAAAAAAATATACTGGGTATTCCATTAAAAAAAAGTCAACAAAGTTTTTTTCAAAAATCCGCCATTTTTTTTTCGTATTTGAAAGCGATATAAAAAATTTAATCCATTCAGACAAAACTTTTACTAAAATAAAACATTTCAGCGAAAACCGCATATTTCTATCTTGAGCCGTTTAGAAGTTATAGGCAGTTAAAATGGGGGAAAATATAAATGGACACCCGGTATAATAGTTTACTAGGAAACTGTCTGATATTTCAATATTTACTTTTACTTGGTTTTCTGTTCTTCTTAGTGTTAGTTGTATCATTCTAATAGTTTTTCTTACTTCTAGTTCTTGTATTATATGTGATTAATACAGTTTCTTACTTTTTACTTGATCAAATGCTGGTTTAAAGTTTCTAAAAATAGTATTGTGGTTGGTTTCTGGTATTGATATCTTTCCTCTAGTATGGCTTTCAGCAAGTCAATCTGTTTTGATGTACTTTTTCTTTGTCTAAAGCTCACCTGGTGTTCACCAATTATACCTTCCATTCTTTTTTAGTATATTATTTATATGCATTGTCAATATTTTGTATGAGATATTCGCTCCTGTTGCTGTTTTGGTATATTATGGAACATAATATTATTGCTTCCGACCATTCTTTTGGTAATCAATTGCTCTTCATTCCATATTTTTTCGATACATAAACTGAACAGGAGAGAACATACTAGTGCTCATTAGTGTAGTTATCCTACTAACAAGACCTAAATTGATTTTGGTTATTATAAATATATTGACATCGTTTATTTTAGGTAATGCTGATGTAAAGAGGATACAAACTTTAAAGCCACATGGCTTGTTTTTGGTATAATCAAAGAGAAACATCTATAAACATTTTTTCAACGAAAGAAGTAAACAATGTTATTTTTTACAATATAACAGTCACCGTAGGAGATTTTCATTGGACCGTTGAACATCGTTATAGTGAATTTTATGATCTGCATAACCAACTAGTAATAGATCATGGGGTATCAAAAGAGATTTTACCGAGTAAGAAAGTTATTAGAAATAAATGCCCCATTTTTATCGAGGCTAGAAGAAAAGGGCTAGAGGAATACCTACAGAAAATTCTGATATTTTTAAAGAGGACCATGCCTAAGTTATTTGTAGATTTTTTAGAGTTTAATTTATATGATATATTCTTTTTACTGCAAGATTTGTCAACTAAGTTGTTTAAGAATTCTGACACAATACTCACAAAACCAAGTGTGATGACTACACTCGAGGTAAGTATTATATAATTATTAATTATTACATACTTAATAAAAATACCAAGTTTCTTGTAAAAGGTATATATTAAAATACCCTAAATAAGGGTCACAATACAAAACGTTTTCGGATTAAGGAATCCATCATCAGTGTTTAAAAGCCCTAAAATTAAGTATAACCTAATTAAATGAGATAAAAGTTAAAATTGACAGAGGTTTTCAAGAACAAGAGGCCATACTTACAAAATTTGCATGCCTGAGCCACCAAAATGTATAGGGTAAAAACCCTTTAAATGTAAATAATAAAGTTATTTTACATATTTATATAAAATTCATCGGATGTTATAGATAAACCTGGATGTTACCCAGGGCAACACAGGACTCTCCCCACGTGGTTGGAACTTTTTTTGGAGAAAACCTCACATATTGGATTTCAATGGCCAACTGACAAGTGAATTCAAGAGCAACCCAAAATGACATCAAGAACATACTTAATAATTTGAATTTATAACGAAGAAATATCATTTGACACATCTTCCTACTAAAATACTGTTTTATATTTTGAGAGAACCATGGATATTAACCTTAGAACCACAACTTGGGTTTGCCCATGACCCAGTAGTTTCATTCTGCGATCTAGACCTCAGGCTGTGGTTCCTCGTAGCTTCTGCACTGGTTGATAGCTTATTGTGCGTATACAGGGTGTTTGGTAAAGAATGGGCCATAGCCTAACTTTAGATTTCTGAGGTTGAAATAGGTCGATTTAAGCTAACTTATCTTAGTACGAAAGTTAATAATAACCGAAATACAGGGTGTCAAAGTTAAACTGTTATTTTATTTATTCTTGAATATTTCCTAACAGGCATGGGATACCTAATAACACGAGAGTGGGGGTTTTTTGGGACGAAAAATCTAAATTCTCCACAAAAATGATGTATTACCCAGAGGGCGCCACATACGCCTTTCAGCGCTCATTTAATAGGTTCAATTTTTTTTATTACCCACTCTACATACATTTTGAATCAAAACTTTTATTGTCTTAATATTTTTACTTTAAAAAGGTATACTACATTCATCTCGCTAAACTCAACCGTTTTCGAGATAAACGCATTTTAAATCTGCGAGGCAGCATAATTTTTTGCATAATATCATTGTAGTTACATCAGAAAAACTTAAAACCATAAAAATTTACAAAAATGTATCGCAAATTTCTTTAAATGGAATTTGCGATGAAATTACATAAATATAAGATCTGGCATAATTATTATGGTTTCAAGTTTATTTTTCGCGTCTAACTACAATGATATTAGCCAAAAAATTATGTTGCATCGCAGATTTAAAATGCGTTTATCTCGAAAACAGTTGAGTTTAGAGAGATGAATGTAGTATACCCTTTTTAAGTAAAAATATTAAGAGAATAAAAATTTTTAATTCAAAATATGTGGAGTGGGGGATAAAAAAAATTGAATGTATTAAATGAGCGCTGAAAGACGTATGTGGCGCCCTCTGGGCAATACATCATTTTTGGTGGCGAATTTAGATTTCTCATCTCAAAAAATCCCCGCTTACCGAATTTCGTGTTGTTATCCGATGCCTGTCAGGAAATATTCAAGAATAAATAACATAAAAGTTTAACTTTGACTTTGTATTTCGGTTATCATCAACTTTTGTACTAAGGTGAGTTAGTTAAACCGACCTATTTTAACCTCAGGAATCTAAGGTTAAGGAGACCGGTCCTGCATCGATAACTATAATGTTGTATTCAACGTGTGCTCCGAATATTTTTAATATTAACAAAGTTTAAAATAAGTTATCAATTGTGAATCTCAGTGATATATTGAAATAAACTGTAAGTGTACAAACTCTTTATATAATCTCCAGTTAAATTAGCATTAAAGTCAGCAAATTGCAATTAATTGTTATTGTTGTCAATAAACAAATCCAGTTTTACCAGCAAAATAACCGCTTTTAGTAAAGACCGATACACCTGTTTTAGCAGGTATACAGGGTGGACTTACTTTTCACTTAACGTTTATCGAAATGGATTCAAACATGGAATCACACAACAGTTCTACAATACAAGACCATCAAAGTCAAATAAACGCATCACAGTCATACTCTTTGGCAGCGTCGAGAGTGCAATTTCCTTTAAAGTCCCAAGCAATTATCTTTAGTGCCTTAGAAAACACCAAACTTCAAGACTACCTTCTCCCACTTGGAAATGTAATTCAACCGAAAAATATAATCTTCTCTTCTAGATTATCTAATAATCGCATATGTATGTATTTATCCAATAAACAAATAGTGGATGATTTTATGAATAATCATGGTCAAATAGAAATACAAGGTGAAATTGTCAGAGCAAGAAGGTTAGTTACACCAGCGGAACGACTTGTACTCTCCGGCGTATGTCCTTCAATACCGCACGACTTGCTAATCAATGAGTTACAAAAAATCGGCATAGTTCCTGTCTCCCCCATGACATTTCTCAAAATTAGTGCTTCTATGCCTGAGTACAATCACATCCTTAATTTTCGAAGACAAATCTGTATCAGTCCTCACAGTCTAACACTACCAGAGTCATTTACTCTTGTTTTTGACAACACGATATATAGAATATTCATTTCTCAAGACAGTTTAGTTTGCTTTAGATGCAAGAAGCCAGGTCACATTGCATCATAGTGCTCCGAACCACTAGCTCAACTAAACCACAACCAAAACAATGAAGCGTCGGTATCCAGCGCAACAAATATATCTTTGCAAGCACCCAATGATACAAACCCTTCTCAGTGTGAACAAATGTCTATTTCTAATGTCCCGGAGATACCGAGCCAAGTAGATGCATTCAATAAGGACAGTCATATAAATAATCAACCAAAACGTAACTTTGATGAAATTATTTCACCTGAAGCAGATCCATCTTCAAAAGAATATAACATTTTTCCACCACCTTAAGTCCAAGCAAAATTTAAAAAATTTAAAATTAGTTCAGCAAGCACTTCTGAATGCTCATTTTCTCTCTTACTTGACCCTGCTAAAAACTTCATAGAAAATCCCCCTCTACCTTTCCCTCTAAACTTTGATCAACTTAACGCGCTCCTAACGAATATCACTGGATCAACAGATCCTATAACCACAATTCAAGAATATACCACAGACCTATCAGCTTTGTCCCATATGCTCAGCCGAGTTTACCCCCATTTAAAGGAAAGATCCATAAAACGAAAATTTACGTCCATAAAGAAAAAAATCAATAGTTATCTTGGCAGTGAGGCATCGGACTGGGAAAGTGACACATCTCAATTAAGCCAACATTAATATTCAAGTTTCTACTTCAAAATAATATTCATGGATTTTGTTCATCGCCTTGCTATGCTCCTACATCTTTCTATGAATTCCAGCATCTATACTGCAGAGCTCTTTGGTTTGTTTAAAGCCATCAAACATATATATATATATATATATATATATATATATATATATATATATATATATATATATATATATATATATATATATATTAAAAACCTCTCTTGTTGTCCAGTCCTTTCCGACTCTCTTAGCACAGTCAAAGCTATGCAAAATATATACCATAAACACCCCAATGAGAAAAGAACCAAGGCCGAACTAATGGAAGCTCAAGAAAGTTTCAGAAGAATCCACTTCCTGTGGATACCATCCCACATAGGCATAGAAGGAAATATGAACAAGCAGATACTAGTGCGCGTAACGCTATCACTAATGATGCATCAGAAAGAGAGTGTTGCTAGCGATCTAAAAGTACATTTCAAAAATAAAGTGTTAGTGCGTGGAATCCAATTATTGTTCCAAAGGTTTAATTGTCTTCTTCTTCTTCTTCTTTTGCCCTTTAATTCGTCCAATTCTGAACATAGGCTTCCCCCAGTTTCCTCCATTCGCTTCTGTTTAGTGCTTTCTGTTTCCAGTGCGTTCCTCCTATCTTTTTAATGTCGTCTCCCCATCTCATCTGGGGTCGTCCTCTTGCTCTCTTTCCTGTCCATGGTCTCCATTGTTGTATCGTGCTATTCCACCTATTGTCCGTTTGTCTAGCGTTATGACCTGCCAAGCTCCATTTTAGCCTGGTTATATGTTGACCTGCGTCTTTGACTTTTGTTCTATTTCTGACCCAGTTGTTTTGCTTTTTGTCTGTCAATTTTACTCCTAACATTGCTCTCTCCATGGCTCTTTGTGTCTTTATTATTTTATCCATGTTTGCCTTGGTCAAGGTCCATGTTTGGCATGCGTATGTGAGAATTGGGAGTATGCACTGGTCAAACACTCTTGTTTTTCAGTATTGTATTTTTTTATTCTTTAGGACCCATTTTAATTTTCCAAATCCTGCCCAGGCTAATCTGACCCTTCTTTTTACCTCTGCTGTTTGGTTTTCCTTATTTATTTTTATAATCTGTCCCAAATATATATAATCATTAACCGCTTCTATTGTGGTGTCGTTTAGTATTACGTTTCTATTGTCTTGTGTGTTTGTCATTGTTTTTGTTTTGGCAAAATTCATTTTTAGACCTATTTGTTCGGATTCATTTGCTAGTTCGGTTAGCATGGTTTATAGTTCTTCAAAACTTGATGCTATGACTACTACATCGTCTGCATATCTTAGGTGGTTTAGTTTCTTTCCATTTATGTTTATTCCCATGTTTGTCCATTCCATTGTTTTGAAAACATTTTCCAGTGCTAATGTAAATAGTTTAGGAGAAATAACATCTCCCTGTCGCACTCCTCTGTTAATTGGTATGGGTTTTGTGGTTTCTTCCAATTGTACTGTCATTGTTGTTTTCTTATATATATTATGTATTAGCATTCTGTATCTGGAATCTATTCGACAGTTGTTTATAGCTTTTTCTATTGCCCACATTTCCACGCTGTCAAATGCTTTTTCGTAGTCAACGAACGCTAAGTGCAGATCTATATGGTATTCGTTAGCTTTTTCTATTAGTGTCCTAATTGTTAGAAGATGGTCAGTGGTGCTATATCCCTTTCGGAATCCTGCCTGCTCTACGGGTTGATACGAGTCCAATTTGTGTGTTAGTCTGTTGTTGATAATCCTCATGAATAGTTTATACGTTTGCGACAGCAGTGAGATGGGTCTGTAATTTTTTATGTCCTTTCTGTCGCCTTTCTTAAATAGCAGGATTGTAAGACTTTCGTTCCATTCGTCGGGTATTTCTCCTTTATGTAGACACTGATTAAACAGATTTCTTAATGTTTGTAAGATTTCTTCTTTCCCTTCTTTCAACATTTCAGCAAGGATTCCATCTGGTCCTGGTGCTTTGTTGTTCTTTAATTGTGATAGTGCTGCTTCTATTTCATAATTTTCTATTTTTGGTAGTGTTTCTGAGTTTACATTCGTGATTGTTTTCTTGATATATTCCTGAGTGTTGAAGTTTGCGTCTTTCTTTGAGGTGTATAGTTCTTTATAAAACCTTTCTACTTCTTCTGATATCTTATCTTTTCTCCTCTCTTCCCGTCCTGTTTCATCCTTTATTGAAATGAGTAGCGGTTTCCCTAAATTTGGTCGTAAGCATTTTAGGCCCTTATTTCTCTCAATTACTTTCTCGATTTCATTTTCAGTGTGTTTTCTTAGATCCTCTCTGGTTTTTCTTCTAATAAGTTTGTTTAGTTCTACGTATTCTACTGTGTTTCTTTTGTTTTCGCTTATTAGTTTTCGTCTACTTTCCATTAATTTAACTGTCCCGCTACTTAATCTATTTTCTTTTGTTGTTAGTTTTTTGGCAGTTTTCATTCCCGCTTCCAAGAGTTTTTCTTTCATTTCTTCATTGATCTTATTAATTTCTGACTCTTCCTTTGCTACTTGTTGATTATAGTTTTCCCTTAAAGTCTGTCTATATTCTTGTGCGTTTTGTCTTATTCTGCTATGGTCAATAGCCGTTGGTTTTCTTCTAGATTTCTGCGTCGCTAGTTTGCTTATTTCTATTTTGGCTCGTAGTATGCGGTGGTCGCTGCCAGTTGAGAATTTATTAAGTGCAGTTACGTCTTCGAAGATTTGTTTATTTTGGCAGAGGAAGTAGTCTATTTCATTTTTTGTCACCCCATTTGGGGAGACCCATGTCCATTTTCGGTTTAGCTTCTTATTAAAGTATGTATTTATTGCATGAAGGTTTTGTTGTTCCAAATATTCTAGTAGTCTTTCGCCCCTAATATTCCTTGATCCAAGTCCGTAGTTTCCTATTTTGTTTTCTGAGTCTTCCATTTTCTTTCCGATTTTTGCGTTAAAATCTCCCATAACGATTGTTGTTTTTATATTTTTGTTTTCCATTGCTGTGGTGATGTCATCATAAAAGTTATCAATTTCTTCCTCATCGTGTGTTGTTGTTGGAGCATATACTTGTATTAGTTTCATTCTTGTCTTCCTGTTAATTTCTAGTATGATATATCCTACTCTATCTGATATGCTCTTATACTCGATTACGTTTTGTTTAATTTTCTCTTTGATCAGAAATCCTATTCCTCCATATGTTTCGTCCTCCTTTCCTTTGTAATAGAGGCGATTTCCTGATTCTAGGTCTATACACATTTCTCCTCTTCTTTTGACCTCTGACAATCCTACAATGTCCCATTTGATTTTAGTTAATTCCTCTTCGAGTTCGTACAACTTTTCATCTTGAGCCATGGATCTGATATTATATGTGGCTATATGTATTCTGTTGCATTCCTTCTTTTTCCGTTTTCTCTGATTCGTTCTTGTCGAGCTTTTGCCTCCCCCAGAATCCATGAGGCTGATCGGTTTCCCGATGTGGGACTCCGGATTTCTCCTACCCACCTGGGGTCCATTTCCGCTTTGTTGTAAGTTCGACATTGCTAGTTTGGGGAAAATAGCCATAAAACACCACGCTGGCCAGGCGGGTTGGTGAGTTGTATGGATCACATTTCCTTGACTCCCTGTAACTGTTGTATGTTAATTGTCTACAAATTGTAATTCATTACAATATTGTTACAAATGTTACAGAAATGTCGCTAATAACCTTCGGGTGGATGCGACTTTGTCTAAAAAAAAAAAATCTAAGGTTAAGCTATGGCCCATTCTTTACCAAACACCATGTATATTATGTTTCTTGGCTAGTTTTTTATAAAAGTCGAAAAGAAGTCATCTCCTGTCTTTTGACCCATGTTATAATTTTGTCAGAGTAAAGTGAGATCTTTATTTTGTTTTTTTTTTCGTCCTTATTATGATTGTTATAGGAAAATGGGTGATAAAAAGCTACAACTTCCTGAAAACAAGGCAGTGTACGAAAAAAGGATTAGCTTAGTTTCGCCTGTATCAGAAAAGAAAACATGCATGGTGTTAATATTTTCAATGCATTTTCAAGATGATATAACTTTGGAAACAAAAAAAGCCAGAAATCACAATGTTCCAGAATTCAACTAAATGTGGGGTTGATACATCTGACCAGCTTTGTCACTCAGTTGTGACAAATTTTGATTTTGTTCATTGTCACTTATGCAACTGTTTTTTTTGTGCAAATATTGGATGTTTATAAAATTTAATATTACTTAATTAAATTTGAAGAACGAAAGTTCTACTTTTAATAGTAACATCATCATTCTCTTTGCCTTATCCCTGTGCGGGGTCGGCTTCCCTAATTGCATTTCTCCACACAATTCTATCTTGGGCCATATCAATGTTAATCCCCTTTACCAACATGTCCTGCCTTATCGTCTCCCCCCAGGTCTTCTTTGGTCTTCCTCTCCTACTCCTTCCAGGAATCTGCACTTCAGCTATTCTTCGTATTGGGTGGTTAACGTCTCGACGTTGAACATAACCAAACCATCTTAACCTATGCTCTCTCATTTTGGCATCAATTGGTGCCACACCTAGACTTCCCCTAATATACTCATTTCTAATTTTATCCTTCTTTGTCACTCCACTCATCCATCTAAGCATTCTCATTTCCGCCACATGCATTCGCTGTTCCTCTTTCTTTTTCACTGCCCAACATTCAGTTCCGTACATCATAGCTGGTCTTATGGCTGTTTTATAGAATTTTCCCTTCAGCTTCATTGGAATTTTTCTGTCACACAACACACCACTCGCTTCTTTCCACTTCATCCATCCAGCCCTAATTCTACTGCATGCATCTCCATCTATTTCTCCATTACTCTGTAATACCGATCCTAGGTACTTAAAACTATTGCTTTTTACAATCATTTCACCATCCAAAGATACCATTTTATTTGTAGTAGCTCCATCTTTAAATGAACATTCCAAATACTCTGTTTTTGTCCTACTAAGTTTTAAACTTTTTTCCTCCAGAGCTTGTCTCCACTGTTCCAGTTTTTGTTCTAAGTCTCTTTCACTATTTCCTACTAACACGACATCATCAGCATACATTAAGCACCATGGACTGTTACCCTGTATTTTCGCTATTATCTGGTCCAAAACTAATGAGAATAAATACGGACTAAGCACAGAACCTTGATGCAATCCTACTTTCACATGAAATTTATCAGTCTCTCCCACACCTGTCCTAACACTAGTCGTTACTCCCTCATACATATCCCTCACAATCTTTACATATTCACCAGGGACTCCTTTCTTATTGAGTGCCCACCACAGAATCTCTCGAGGAACTCTATCATATGCTTTCTCAAGATCAATGAATACCATATAAGCGTTTGTTTCTTTACTCCTGTATTTTTCCATCAACTGCCTTATAATGAAAATTGCATCTGTTGTTGATCTACCCTGCATAAAGCCAAATTGATTCTCGGATATTTCGGTCTCTTCACGTATCCGTCTATCAATTACTCTTTCCCATATTTTCATGGTGTGGCTAAGCAGTTTTATAGCCCTGTAGTTTGTACATTGTTGTATATCTCCCTTGTTTTTGTAAACAGGTACCAGTATACTGCTTCTCCATTCGTCTGGCATTTATCCAACTTCCATAATTCTATTAAATAGACCTGCTAGCCACCTTGTTCCTGTCTCTCCCAATGCTCTCCATACTTCCCCAGGAATATCATCTGGTCCTACCGCTTTTCCTTTCTTTATTTTTGGGAGCGCTTGAGCCACTTCCTCGTTGGTTATTTTGGTGACCATTGCTGCTACTGTCTCCGTTGACTCTACAGGCTGTCTGTCAAATTCTTCATTTAATAAGCTGTCAAAGTAGTTTCTCCATCTCTTTTTGACATCCCTTTCGTGAACTAGTATTTTATTATTTTCATCTCGGATACATCTAATCTGATTAAAATCTTTTGCTTTCTTTGCTCTCTGTTTGGCTATTTTATATATCTTCGTTTCGCCTTCCCTGGTATCAAGTTGATCGTATAGGTTTGAATACGCTTCTGCTTTAGCTTTTGCTACTGCTACTTTCGCTTCCCTTTTGGCGACCATATAGTTTTGAAGATCTATGTCCGATCTGGTTTCTTGCCACTTTTTATATAATTTTCTCTTCTCTTTTATTTTTCCTTGTACTTCATTTGACCACCACCAAGTCTCTTTAGCCTCAAACTTCTTTCCTGACGTTTTCCCAAGTATTTCAATAGCCGTCTCTCTAATAATATTGGCCATTTTTCTCCAAATTGTGTTAGGGCTTCCTTTCATGTTCCAACATATTTTTTCTACTATTATTTCCCTGAATAGACCTTCCTTCTCATGTTTTAGCATCCATCACTTGATTTTTTGTGGTCCTCTCCGATATTTTTGTTTAGTTTCGCTTTTTACTTCGATGTCCAGAACAATCAGCTTATGTTGTTGGCTTACTGTCTCACTAACTATTACCTTGCAGTCCTTGCATTCACGTATGTCTTCTTTCCTTTTTACTTTTAATATTAACTTTTAATATTAACAATATTAAAAAAATAAAACTTTATCACAACTAATCTTCTGGCTTCTGGTTTCACCATTCGTGGCTTCTAAAATTTGCAAGCCAACGAATCGCCGGAGCAAAGAAGGCCGAGAGAGATCTATCAAGTTACATCTCACTCTCACTACCCGCCCGTTCAGCACGGTAAAATTCTAACAAAGATTAGTTCCCAATACTCAGAATAGGAGTAGAACTAATAAAAATATTAAATAATCTAAAATAAGACCGCTCTTATTTCGATTCACAACGAAATGATTATTTAATATTAATTAAATTTCTTTTAGCCTCACGCTTTAAGTCAATTCTTAAAGAAACCATTATTGGATCAGACTGAAACAAGATTTGATATAAGTCCTGTTGTGGATACATTTTCTCAGCTACAGAATATTACAATTTGTGGAGATTCTAAACCTTTTAAGCAGAGCAATATTGTGTTAAATAAGTTAGTGTTTGATCTTTCATCCTTTAAGGTTAGTATGTTTAAGATTCTTTTATTTTTTAAAGTCAAAATAGGTGGGATGTGTGCCTCAGGTTCTCAACTAACAGCTTAACCTTATTAATTAAATTGTACCTATACTGTATATTTTGAGAGCCATATGTGAATAAGACTAAAGATGGTCTATTTCAACAGAGCTGTGGGTGAATGAGGATGAACAACTGAGGGTGTTTTATATTGTTGAAACATAAAATACATATTTTATTAAATAAACCAAAGAAAAGACTAATTTATTATCACTGTCCATTGAAACAAGCTTACTATTGTATCAAGGTACAATAGCAAGGAAACTAATAAAAAAAGACCAAAAAATCAGTAAAATTCACAGTTGTTGTCTTTTTCCATGTTTGTATCATTTCAGTCTTCCATTACTGCATCTCTCCATTTCTTTCTTGATCTTTCTCTCTTTTTTTTGTGCTCTCCAACCAATATTATTGAAAAAACACAGGAGCGTCATTTGAAATTTTGATAGGGGGGGGGCAAGAATTATATATACAATACATTTATATGCAAACATAATACAACATTGATCTATTTTTTGTAAATTTCAGTAATTTTCAGGGTCAGGGGGGGCAAATGCCCCCCCTGCCCCCTATCAAATGACACCCCTGAAAAAACAGTAAAATCCTTTATAAAAGGTATATATTAAAATCCCTAAAAAGGGCTACATCACAATCACATAACTAGTTTTCGACTGGTTTACCAGTCATCATCAGTGCTTACCTAAAATGAATATAACCTGGTAAAATAATGCAAAGATTTTGAAATTTTGACTACGGTTAAGAAAAGTTGTAGGTTATACTCACGTGAAATTTACATGCTAACCACCAAGATATAATTTAACAAAAATATGTGGGTCAAAGCCCTGTATAAGTAATCCCTCAAGGAAACATCTGTTGAAAATGCTAACGTAAGCATGCATGTTTAAGGTATTTTAGTAATATGCCCCAGGTAACATCTGAGCTGTGGTTTGACTTGTTCACATGGTGAAAGTATGGCAGCAAGTGACAATGAAATGGATAGAGACCTCCGAACGATGACAAGACAGAAATGACAGTTCCACAGGAAGTTGAAAAATTAACCTGTCATATTTAAAGACTATGGTGTACAGCTTGTTAAAATTAGAAATGATGTAACAACACACTGCATTGTGAAAATTATCATTTAAAATTCAGTAAACTAGATGTTGTAGTTAAAAATGTATTCACGTGTACTGTCAGTGGAGGTGGTTAGGCAAACCACATTACACAAATGTTTGTATTCGAGAACTAAAGTCAGTAATCAAATCTTGTTGTTAAGAGACATAAGATTTAAAAAAGCAATTTTGTGTTGATTTAAACTTATCGAATTTATTTAACTTATTAATAGCTGTTGGAATTTGTGAAGTTTAAAAAGAAATCACAATGGGGGTGACTGAGGTGTAAAAATATCTTAAATAATCTAGGGTGATGTATCATTAAGAATTTTAATGTATTCATTAAGGATTTTACTGTTTTTTGTATTACATGGTATACAGCCAACTACAGGAAAACTTTTTCCTTGTGGATTTTCAATATTTATTGACTTGTCTGCTCTCCTGCATTCTTTCTAGATTCTAGATGACCGAGACATTCTAGTCTGCGTTTTCTCACTATTTTTGATATCGGCGGGTTGGCATACAGTTGGTAGACTTGTTCGTTCTTTCTCCATTCTCTCTCAACTACTTTTCCGCCAAATATTCTGCGAAGTATCTTTCTTTCCCAGGCTTCCAATCTATTCTATATGTTAAAAATGTATAAACATTTTCAATTTCGTTGCAAGCCGAAACTGCAGCAGCATTATATTCTAGTTCAATCAGAGAGTGCAGGAAGATTCTATACCGGTTTCGGGACTTTTTTGTCCCTCATCAATAGACACATATTATGCTCTTCTCACTGACTGAACCAGATACCTCGACGTGTGCCGTCTCGGATTGCAACGAACGAAATATCTCGGATGTCTCGAGACATTTTTGAAGTACTTAGGAGACCTTATCGTTGGAGCTTTACCACGCTGAGCAGATGGGACGAATTATTTAAAATTCCCTCATCTTTTGATCGTCTTAGCACCCGCGTGGCTTATAATTTTTAAAAGCCTCGGAGGTTGTAACCAGAAAGGTCTCCATCTGTTGTCAATCTGGTGGTATGTAGAACGATATTTGCTATTCTGTATGGTTTTATTCATAGTCCATTTCTCGGCTCCGTATACCTTTGTGGGTCTAATTATCGTTTTGTATGTTCTTATTTTTGTGTTCAGAGACATCAGAGAACTGCTACAATAGACATAAGCAGCTTAAAGAACCCAACGTAAAAGAATGTCTTCAACACGAACTGCATACGAACTGTAGAGAGCTGAACATATACACCAATGACATTGACGAGCACTGGGAGCAACTAAAACATTGCATACTAGAACCTTGTAAAGATATACTAAAGACTTCCACAAGAAGAAAAGAGGAATGGATGAACGACGAGATACTGAATATGATGGAACAACGGAGACAATATAAGAACAAAGATTACAAGAAATACAGGGAGATTAACCACGAGATAAGGAAAATGATAAAGCAGTCAAAAGAAAAACACTTTGAAGAGAAATACAAAGAGATCCAGGACCTCCAAAAAGATACGATCTATTAACCTACATAAGAAACTCAAAGAAATGGCTGGACTAAGAAAACAAAATCTCACTGGTGACAAAATCTCAACAGAGACCGATGAGAAAGTACAACGTTGGGCAGAATATGTCGATGAACTGTTCGATGATGAAAGAGGGTACCTGGAACACATAGAACTTACTTCAGGAGAAATAGGTCCAGATATTAGAAACGAAGAAATAATACATGCGTTAAAAACAATGAAGAACAGGAAAAACCCAGGACCTGACATGCTTCCTATCGACCTTTTAAAAATTATAGATGAGCAGAATGTTGATGTTTTAGTGGTACTCTTGAACACAATTTATAGCTCAGGCACATTACCCAAAGAATGGTTGACGTCGATCTTTATTTGCCTCCCTAAAAAGAAAAACGCAAGAGAATGCGGCGACTACCGCACCATTAGTTTGATGTCCCATGTGCTAAAGTTGCTACTGAAAGTCAGCCATAACCGAATATATCATAAACTGGACATAGACATTAATGATACGCAATTTGGGTTTCGCAAAGGCCTGGGAACTCGTGAAGCTCTTTTTTCACTTAACATACTTATACAAAGGTGCCTGGACGTCAATCAAGATATATATGCGTGTTTTATTGACTATAATAAAGCATTCGACAAAGTACGACATGAACAATTAATGCATGTCCTGGAATCAAAGAAGCTGGACTACAATGACCTCAGGATTATATCGAATTTATACTATAAGCAACGAGCAAAAATATGTGTTAACGACCAGCTGTCAGAGGAAATTGAAATCAGACGTGGAGTGAGACAGGGATGCATGTTGTCGCCAATTCTTTTTAATGCCTACTCGAAAGAGATTTTGAAAAAAGCTCTTGAGGGTGAAACAGCTGGAATAAAGGTAAATGGAGTTCCCATTAACAACATTAGATATGCGGATGACACTGTCATCTTAGCTGAAAATATTGGGGATCTTAAGAGGCTGGTGACCAGAATAGCAGAGTTTGGACAAGAATACGGGCTAACAATGAATGTCAAGAAGACAAAGTTTATGAGAATATCGAAAACTCAAAGAAATAACGAAAATCTCTTCTAAACGGATCCAATATCGAACGAGTCGACCAATATGCATACCTTGGAACAATGATCAACTCCACAGGAGATTACTTACAGGAAATCAAAATCAGAATAGAAAAGGCTAGAGCAAATTGTAACAAAATGAGAAAAGTGCTCTGCACAAGATATTTGAAGTTGGAGCTAAGAGTTAGGTTGGTGCTACGTTTTCCCGACTTTGTCTTATGGAATGGAAGCTTGGACCTTGAATGTTGCATCAATGAAAAAACTAGAATCATTCGAGCTGTGGGTGTACAGAAGAATTCTGAAAATATCGTGGACAGAACACGTCACAAACAAAGAGGTTCTGAGAAAGATGAATAAAGAAATGGAAATCCTAAATACCATCAAAACAAGAAAATTGGAATATCTCGGACATATTACACGTGGAGAGAGATACAGCTTGCTCCAATTGATTATGCAGGGAAAGATTCAAGGAAAGAGAAGCATAGGGAGACGCAGAATATCGTGGCTGCGCAACCTGAGAGTGGTACGGATGTACATCAAATGAACTTTTCAGAGCAGCCGTCTCTAAAATACGAATAGCTATGATGATTGCCGACCTCCGCCGCGGAGATGGCACTTAAAGAAGAAGATTTTTGTGTTACCCGATATTTCTTTAGCCTCAATTATTTTGTTGGTCATAACTCTTGGTCAGTCTTAACTGGATTTCTGCTTCTTTCTTAAATATCTGATCGATAAATGTACCCAAATACATATGTTCGTCCACTCTCTCTCAAATTCTGCCTCTGGTCCACCCTCCACCTCTAACTTAAAGTGTCCCATGCTGTTTCTTTTTTTCCTAGCAATTTCCATCTACTTGGATTTATTTATATTCACTTTCAGTACAATTTT
Organism: Diabrotica virgifera virgifera; assembly: GCF_917563875.1. Taxonomy (NCBI): domain Eukaryota; kingdom Metazoa; phylum Arthropoda; class Insecta; order Coleoptera; family Chrysomelidae; genus Diabrotica; species Diabrotica virgifera. Next base: position 128,023,877 of record NC_065452.1, read on the forward strand.
AGCGCCAGCCCGAAACAGTCTTTTTGCCGTATTTGCTAGTTCTTCTCCACTTCTTGCAATGAGAACCACATCATCAGCATACGCTAGGCATTGGTGTTCCTTGTAGAAAAGAGTTGCGGACGTATTTATCCCACTGTTGGGGCCCCTCATAATTGGTTGTACTATACAATAATTCTAACTTACTATGCCAAAATTATAAACTTGTTGCTAGTATTTTGTATTAAAGAAATCTTGATTGTAGGTTGTAGCCAACCTCACCCTGGATAATGTTTGCTTTGAAAGTATTACTTCATTGGGAAATGTGAGGGAGACTGTAAAGAAGCTACAAGTAAACAATACAAAAGTAACTTCAATTTCTCAGGTTTTACAGTGCGACATTATTCATAAGGATAATATTGAAGGAAGTCAGGTAATAGTCGAAGTTCTGATTTTTCTGTATTGTTTTTAAGGGGATTTTTACTTTCTAAATTAGAAAAAAGACATCGCATCAACGCAACGAAAATGCGTCACTAGATTTTAATTTTTTGCTGAGGTACTTGGTAATTCCGAATTTTTTCTGCAGTAAACTGATTACCTTTTAATTTTCTTTTAATATTATGGTTATTTCGATGCGTCCCCTTTGACTACCTTTTAAATGACCACCAGATCCAGGCATTTTTTCTGATTTTCCCAAACGATAATTTTCGATAAATTTCAATAATACAAAACACACGCTCGCTAAGATTTAAAAAGCAACTGTCGAGTTCTCTTCTATACATAAATATACAGTGATGAGCGCGCTAATAACCGGCAAAATAGCGCAAAAGATGGAAAACATAAGACATTGCGAAACAAAAAAGAGACGAAACTAGTGGAGGTGGAAATCATCGTTATAAACGTATAAGTTAACATTATCTTACATAGTTTCCCACCTTTAGACGTCTGTGACAGGAGTATTTTATAAAATTCTACCGTCACAGTGACAGTTGTCGTACTACTCTGATACGTCTAAAGGTGGGAAACTATGTATGTAATGTTAATTTATACGTTTATAACGATCATTTCCATCTCCACTAGTTTCATCTCTTTTTGTCACGCAATGTATTATGTTTTCGAAGTAAAAAGCGAAACTAAACAAAAATATCGGAGAGGACCACAAAAAATCAAGTGGTGGCTGCTAAAAGATGAGAAAGAATGTCTATTCAGGAGAAGAATAGTAGAAAAAATATGTTGGAACATGAAAGGAAGCCCTAATACAATTTGGAGAAAAATGGCCAGTAGTATTAGAGAGACTGCTATTGAAATACTTGGGAAAACGTCAGGAAAAAAGTTTGAGGATAAAGAGACTTGGTGGTGGTCAAACGAAGTACAAGGAAAAATAAAAGAGAAAATTATATAAAAAGTGGCAAGAAACCAGATCCGACACAGATCTTCCAAAACTATATGGTGGCGAAAAAGGAAGCGAAAGTAGCAGTAGCAAAAGCCAAAGCAGAAGCGTATTCAAACCTATACGATCAACTTGATACCAGGGAAGGCGAAACGAAGATACATATACATATAAAATAGCCAAACAGAGAGCAAAGAAAGCAAAAAATTTTAATCAGATTAGATGTATCCGAGATGAAAATAATAAAATGCTAGTTCACGAAAGGGATGTCAAAAAGAGATGGAGAAAGTACTTTGACAGCTTATTAAATGAAGAATTTGACAGACAGCCTGTAGAGTCAACGGAGACAGTAGCAGCAATGGTCACCAAAATAACCAACGAGGAAGTGGCTCAAGCGCTTTAAAAAATAAAGGAAGGAAAAGTGGTAGGACCAGATGATATTCCTGGGTAAGTATGGAGAGTATTGGGAGAGAAAGGAACAAGGTGGCTAGCAGGTCTATTTAATATAATTATGGAAGGTGGACAAATGCCAGACGAATCGAGAAGCAGTATAATGGTACCTGTTTACAAAAACTGCTTAGCCACACCATGAAAATATGGGAAAGAGTAATTGATAGACGGATACGTGAAGAGACCGAAATATCCGAGAATCAATTTGGCTTTATTCAGGACAGATCAACAACAGATGCAGTTTTCATTATAAGGCAGTTAATGGAAAAATACAGGAGTAAAGAAACAAACGCTCATATGGTATTCATTGATCTTGAGAAAGCATATGATAGAGTTCCTCGAGAGATTCTGTGGTGGGCACTCGATAAGAAAGGAGTCCCTGGTGAATATGTAAAGATTGTGAGGGATATGTATGAAGGAGTAACGACTAGTGTTAGGACAGATGTGGGAGAAACTGATAAATTTCATGTGAAAGTAGGATTGCACCAAGACTCTGTGCTTAGTCCGTATTTATTCTCATTAGTTTTGGACCAGATAACAGCGAAACTACAGGTTATTCCATGGTGCTTAATGTATGCTGATGATGTCGTGTTAGTAGGAAATAGTGAAAGAGACTTAGAACAAAAACTGGAAGAGTGGAGGCAAGCTCTGGAGGAAAAAGGTTTAAAACTTAGTAGGACAAAAACAGAGTATTTGGAATGTTCATTTAAAGATGGAGTTACTATAAATAAAATGGTATCTTTGGATGGTGAACTGATTGTAAAAAGCAATAGTTTTAAGTACCTGGGATCGGTATTACAGAGTAATGGAGAAATAGATGGAGATTTCTCCCAGAGTATTTATTCTCATTAGTTTTGGACCAGATAATAGCGAAACTACAGGTTATTCCCTGGTGCTTAATGTATGCTGATGATGTCGTGTTAGTAGGAAATAGTGAAAAAGACTTAGAACAAAAACTGGAAGAGTGGAGGCAAACTCTGAAGGAAAAAGGTTTAAAACTTAGTAGGACAAAAACAGAGTATTTGGAATGTTCATTTAAAGATGGAGCTACTACAAATAAAATGGTATCTTTGGATGGTGAAATGATTGTGAAAAGCAATAGTTTTAAGTATCTAGGATCGGTATTACAGAGTAATGGAGAAATAGATGGAGATGCATGCAGTAGAATTAGGGCTGGATGGATGAAGTGGAAAGAAGCGAGTGGTGTGTTGTGTGACAGAAAAATTCCAATGAAGCTGAAGGGAAAATTCTATAAAACAGCCATAAGACCGGCTATGATGTACGGAACTGAATGTTGGGCAGTGAAGAAGAAAGAGTAACAACGAATGCATGTGGCAGAAATGAGAATGCTTAAATGGATGAGTGGAGTGACAAAGAAGGATACAATTAGAAATGAGTATATTAGGGGAAGTCTAGGTGAGGCACCAATTGATGCCAAAATGAGAGAGAGCATAGGTTAAGATGGTTTGGTCATGTTCAACGTCGAGACGTTAATCACCCAATACAAAGAATAGCTGAAGTGCAGATTCCTGGAAGGAGTAGGAGAGGAAGACCAAAGAAGACCTGGGGGGAGACGATAAGGCAGGACATGTTGGTAAAGGGGATTGACATTGATATGATCCAAGATAGAATTGTGTGGAGAAATGCAATTAGGGAAGCCGACCCCGCATAGGGATAAGGCAAAGAGAATGATGATGATGAATGTATTATGTTTTCCATCTTCTGCGCTATTTTGCCGGTTATTAGCGCGCTCATCACTGTATTTCAAACACATACATAAAGTGTACACAAATAAAAAAACAGGTGAGGCGTCGCGCGCCGTGTTGTATACAAACGAGTTTCAGCTCTGGTAGGTAACGTTATAAATACAAGCTATATCTTCGCCGGTATGTCGAATTTCTTAATTACATTTTATGACAGTATTTCTGTGAGACTAAGGATTGTTTATATGTACGTAAAAAAATCGATTTTTTGAAAATTTAGAAATTAAAAGTTCCCTTAAAAACCGCCAAATTTTCTTCCTATATACAATTTGGAACAAGTTCCTAACTTTACATTTACACATCATTATTTTTTAGAAATGGAGTGTTTTGGAAGAATTAGATTTGAACAAAAACAATATAACAGAAATAGACTCCACCATCAGATTGGCTCAAAAGTTAGAGACATTAAATTTAAACGACAATAAGATCTCCACTTTAAACAACCTTTCTCATTTACCCAATTTGTCTTGTTTAAGTTTATCCAATAACCTAATAACACTATGCACAGATTTGCACACAAAAGTAGGCAACCTTCGAATGTTAAACCTATCACAAAATAATATTTATACTTGTCAGGGATTTAGTAAACTGTATTCTTTAGAAACGCTTGATTTAAGTAGCAATAAGATAGTCAATATAGAGGATATACAGTTTCTTGGAGATTTGCCGTGTTTAGAAAATTTGATATTAACAGGAAACAATGTTGCCACAACTATTGATTATCGGGCTAAGGTTTTGGAATATTTCGGAGATCGTGCAAAGCATATATGTTTGGACAATGAGAAGCCGATTCAGGCTGAGCTAGACAAGGTTTCTATATTAAGAGCTCTAAGAATTGTTAAGGAGGGAAAGACTCCTGATTTAAAGACAAATTTTACTTTTGAGTTATATTAAAGATATATATTTAAAGGAGACCGCACACATCTTATGGAAAATTTAATGTCATTCAAATGCAATAAAATTTACATGTATAGATTCGTCTCGGAATTACAACCATTTCATATCATTGCGCCAACTCTGAATTTTGATTAATAATGGCGTAAATTGATATAAATAAATGTTTATGTTCAAATGAGTATGTACGTCAGTTAGAGAGAAATCGGAAATCTTTCTGCAGGTATTAAGGCAGAGCTTACTCTTATCTGTAGATAATAAAGTAAATATAATTTGGTCAGTCGTACCAAAGTAATCTGCTTAGCTCACGCTGGGTTAAGCTGTTTTCAATGGCAATTAGACTACTTAATAGTATTTATAAATGACAGTTTAATAGATTTCAAAAATGTGATTTCCATAAAGTTTAATTACAATTTACGCCATTATTAATCAAAATTCGGAGTTAGCGCAATGCTATGAAATTATTGTATTTTCGAGACGAATCCATTCAAGTAAATTTTATTTCATTTGAGCGACATTATATTTTCCATAAGATGTGTGCAGTGTCCTTTTTAATAAATTATTCAATGTATATTGGTAATAAATGTTATATTGTATTCCGTCAAATGATGTATATTATATACTATAATATATTTATTCTTATTGCCTTTTCTGATATATTTTTAACTATCTACTCTGTGAATAAAGGTAGGTCTGCAAAAAATCCATTTATTTTTATATATAAAAATATATTATGTAGTAGATTTTTCTCTTTGATGTGGATTTGTCAATCAGTACCTGACAGGATAAAACTACAGTGCTGCAAATTTTGTGTGTAGTGGGATATTACAATGTCTACACAAATTTTTATTAAGGAATGTACAGTTTGTCAAATATATAGTGATACTTGCCCGTATACACAGAGTGTTTCATTAATAATTGTCCATATAGTAACTAGAGAAACCTTAGCACAAAATACGAAGATTTAACCTAAAACACTTAAATAAAATGTGGTTCCTTACTGAGTTACAGGATGTTTTATCTAAAAATTTAAAAACTATTTTTGCTCAGCATTTTAAAACTATTGGACGTATCGTTTTCATACTTGGCAGGAAATAGGTACTGTACAAGCTACTAAATTATGTTAAACAAACGTTTCTGGCTATTACCAGAGGCGTACGACGGGGGAAACTGACCCTTTCCAAATTCTACGCCACTGGCGGAATTGCTATTTTAGTTCAATTTTTGGATTCTCCAATACTTTTTATCAAAATAATATACTCTTCATTCGTAACGATAAAGTCATTAGTTTTCGAGATCTTTGAAGTTAAAAATGAAACGACACGGTTATTTTGATTAATGTATTGTGTCGTTTCATTTTTAATTTCAAATATCTCGAAAACTAATCATTTTATCGTTACGAATGAAGAGTATATTATTTACATAAAAAGTATTTGAAAATTAAAAAATTACACTAAAATAGCAATTTTGCCAGTGGCGTAGAATTTGGGAAGGGCCAACCAGCCACTATCCCTGTCGTACGCCTCTGGTAGTAGCTAGAAACGTTTATTTATCTTAATTTAGTAGGGTGTACAGTATAGTACACTTTATGCCAAGTATGATAAGGATATGCCAAATAGTTTTAAAGTACTGGGTACGAATAATTTTTAAATTTTAATCATATGAATCACATCATAAATTAATCAAAATAACTGTGCCATTTCATATTTAACTTCAAATATCTTAAAAACTAATGACTTCATCGTTACCAATGAAGAGTATATTATTTACGTAGAAAGTATTGGATAATCTAAAAATGGCACTAAAATAGTAATTCCTCCAGTTTCGTAGAATTTGAGAAGGGTAAACCATTCACCATCCCCTGTTGTACGCCCCTGGTAGTAGCTAGAAACGTTTGTTTATCATAATTTAGTAGTCGCACTTTCTGCCAAGTATAAAAAGGATACGTCGAATAGTTTTAAAATGCTGAGCAAAAATAGTTTTTAAATTTTTAGATAAAACACCCTGTAACTCAGTAAGGAACCATATTTTATTTAAGTGTTTTAGGTTAAATCATTGTATTTTGTGCTAAGGATTCTCCAGTTACTATATGGACAATTACACTGGTAAACACACAGTTTGCTGCCGGAAATTTTTTTACTGTTTCTAGGTAATTTGGGTCTGCTGAATCCAAAAATGCCACCAGATTTGCTCCATCAGATCGTTTTCAGAAAATACGACAACAGATCACATTTCTAACATATAGGGTAATTTAACTAACTATTTAACTACCTACATATATGTAGTGCTGCTACCCATGAAATAAACTAAATACGAATAAAAAGTAAGATATTTATTGTACAATAATGTACTTACAAAAATCATCACACATATCTGCAAAAAAAACTTAACTTTTCATCTAATCTAACCGGCAGCGTCGCAACAAAAATGTGTTATTCGGCTTCACCTAAAAACTTCCTTTCATATGAGTTTCTTGCAAAGGCTTTAAAGGAACGGTCCCTTTGAAGACTCCAGCAGTAATCCGCCATCATGTGATAGCCCCATCTCCCTGATACCCCTCTTCAACCTTTTTGATATCTTGGTGGAAGCGTTCCCCTTGTTCCTCACTAGGGCCACCAAGATTTTCTGGGAAACGGTCTAAGTGGCTGTGGAGGTAATGAATTTTAATACTCATATGACAACCGTGTTTGTTAAAATTGTTGAGCATTTCTTCCACTCTAATGCCCAATTGGTTTACTTCCATATTTGTTGCCAATATGTAGAAGGACACTTTAAATTTCGTTTGATACTGTCGATAACAAGACGCCAGTGATCTGGTGTATACTCTGATACACCCATTTTTTCTAACAGTCCTTTAATATTGTTATAAAAAACCATATCATCTTGCTGAGAAAAAAAGGCAAAAGATCTTTTATCTCTATTACGGTAGTATGCTCAGGACGTGTTGAATCCCCTTCAAAATCACTGTCGTCTTCCTCAAATCTATTAGTCTACAATTCGTCAGATAACGTTTCGGCATTATCCTCTGGTAACATTGGTAGACTGCTAAATATTGGAATGGGTATCTTCTCAAGCTGATGTGGAATCTTATTGCTGAATCCGTGTTAGGATATGTTCACGTATGTCGATTGTTACGATTAATGCCCTTTATATTCACAAGACAGAAATAGCAATCGTCAAAATGATTTTTTGGTTCCCTCCGTACCATTGGAAAACCAAATTTAAACATTTTCGTTGTCCTTTCGTTCACTGTCGCAAGTTTTCAAGACAAGTTTTGCGCACTACATGTGGAGTTCAGGATTTATCTTGATCTAATAAATGAACACCAAAATAGGCCCTTTTGTTCATTTGGCCATTTGTCTTAGAATTTGTTAAGTTTGTTTATAAACATATTGCAATTATAGTGGTAGAATATACAGAAATGTAAGAATATTTAAGTATTTGATAAGCATGTTATATCTCGAAAACTAGAGCTGATACAAAGAAAATGTTTGTATTTTTGGAATCATCACAGATGAATTAACTAAAATCAGTTAATTTTTATTCGGCAGCAAGACAAAAAAAAATTTTTGTTGGGCTGTGTTATTAATGAAACACCCTGTATTATTAGGCTCCACCTGCGATGCGTAGTCAACAGTAACATAATTCACCGAATGCGTTCCCACTTATTTCTCTACGCAAGTGGACAAAATCGCCAAGTGCCACTGTATATTTGACAAGCTCTAACTCATTCATCTCCAATTTTAGTTTATATTTTGCGGTTAATGGTCTAACTATACTTCATCGTGTCTTCAATGTTTTACTCATAAGCACTTGTTTCTTGTTTTATTAGAATTGTTAAGAATTATATAAATAATTACATTAAATATCCGTTTAAAGTGTGGCAACTCAAAGCCAGTATTTTAAATAATTAGATCTTTGAATGTTTTTCGAATAACATTGTTTAATGAATATTGAATATAGTGTAAAATAGATGAGACGTATGAATATATGTCTATACATTACATTAGTCCAGAGAAATACCATGTTCCCGTAACCAGACCAAGTTGTGACAGTTTTTTTGAGTGTTATGAACCTCGATAACCCAAACCTTTATGTGTGGGTTCGGTTGACTTCTTCTTTCTTCTATATTTTTAGACAAAAGTTCTTAAAATGGTGCTTTTTTGGCCTAATATTGTTAATAAGGTATAAAGTCTACCGAATCCGCTGCAGGAAACATAGGTTTTGTTTATCCAGGTCCATAAAACTCAAGGTCAGATACATAGGCGTAACCAGAATGAATAAGGGGGGTACAACTACCTGAAAGGGGGGAGTTACAACTACTGGAAGGCCTCTAAGGGCTATGGTGTCAAGCGCATAGAGCTCAAAGTACATCCCAATGGGGGGGGGGTTATAACCCCCAAACCCCCCCCCCCTGGTTACGCCTATGGTCAGATACCTGGCCTGGTCACAGTCACGAACAATGTACTTTTTACATTATTTCTCTGGACTACATATTGTTATATTTCTCTTTTATATAAGTAATTTATTTTTATATATTTTATATTTATATTTTGTTACCACAGGACGACAAACCTAAGAACCATAAAATTACTTTTGAATACGAATCTAGGCTCTAGATTGCCTTATTGGCTAAGGCTTCTGAGAAATCCTAACCTAAAAGTGGAAAAGCTGTTTTTGGACATGAAACCCCCAAAATTTATGAATTTGAGTTGTGGTAGTTTGGGGTGTGTGGACTTGTCATGAGATTGTCTGGAAGAAAAAATTATAGTAGGTACAATGCTACATAACCTCAAAAACGGCCAAAAACAGCCATTTTGCAATTTTGGGACCAGTACCAAATTACCAGAGCTAATTTGGTACTTTGAAGCTCAGATTTGGATTCAGCGCAGAAAAAAACCTTTTGAAAAGAATATTCTGTAGGTATATGTTGGTTCTCTATTGGTCAAATTTTATCGACCTGTGTAAATTGTTGTTTCAAGTTTATATTTGTAAATTGTAAATCGCTGTAGGTACTAATAGACCAAGAGGCAGCGCTGAAAAATCTATTTGAATTTACTAAAGCTAGATTTTTCACAGTTGATTACTGTGAGTGTGTAGAGAAACATACTGCGGTCTGTCAAGCGAAACTTAGAACAGGGGTTACTGAGAGGGTATCAAAGTTGCTTTCCTACGAAGGTAATTAAATCCATTTACTAAGGCTGAAAATCAGTACACACATTCTAAATTAAATATAAATAAAAGTTATTATTTTTGATGGGTCTCATTACTAAGAGGGTATGAAAGTTGTTTTCCTACGAAGGTAATTAAATCCATTTACTAAGGCTGAAAATCAGTACACAGTGAGATATAATTAGTACGTTCTTTAACGGTAAAATATTGCAAAACCTCTAAATTTTAAAGAACCGCTTGGATTGACATGAAATTTGGCATAAACATAGCTAATAAGTCAAAGAAAAATATTGTGCCGATGTGTGCTTTTGCCCTGGGGGTGAGTTTCACCCCTTCTCGGGGGTGAAAAGGTATATGTCCAAAATAATTGGGAATTCGATAAAATGACTAATTCTAAGCAACTTTTGTTCTATACAGTTTTTTCACCAAGTCAATACTTTTCGAGTTATTTGCGAGTTAATTGGTTCATTTTTAAACAAAATAACCACGGTTTTAGACGGTTTTTCGCAAATCACTCAAAAAGTATGTATTTTGCCGAAAAAAATATTCTTAATGAAAATATAGTTTATAAAAAAATGAAAAAAATGGTGCATATATTAAGTCAGTAGACCCAGTACAAGCAAAGTTGTAGCTAATGAAAAGTAGGTTCTTATTCGTCAAATTCCAAATCGAATATTTCATCGAGGAATAACCAAAAAACGGAACACTTTTCGGGGAACACTCATTTCAACTTTTTTAAAGTGTTTAAAAAAGGTTTATTTTTATTTTTTAAAAAAACTTCTAACCTTAAAAGTAAGTGAGTTATGCTCAAAATATTGTTGGTACCTTTTATTTTTTGGTAAAAAGAATCGCGAAAAGCACCCCCTAATTATCATATCAAATAAAATTAATCGTTACCGCTTCACAAGTTACTTTACATATTTATTCTTTATACGATCTGTAAGTCTCAGCGGTTCAAAGGGCTTATTCTTGAAAAGGCTAGTTAAAATGGCTTGAACGAGTCACTAATCCCGAGTGTATGCAAAATTTGAACAGCCATAGCATAATCGATTTTTGTCTAACAAGTAAACAAAAAGTCCAAAATAGTCAGAAAAGCAAAACGTACATTTTATTACTTTTTGAGATTTTTGGTATTAGTAATAATTTTTAAGTTATTTTGAAAAAGAGCATTCCTTTCTAAATTAAAAATTTTAAAATTTTTATTTTAAAACCATTTTTTTCCAAAAATAAGCACGTTGAATCGATGAAACTTACAGATCATATAGACACTATATAAATAAAGCAACATGTGAAGCGGTAACGCTTAATTCTATTTAAGTTGTTAATTAGGGGGTGATCTTCCCGATTTTTTATGCCAAATCAAAACGGACCAACTGTATTTTGAGCGTAACTTGCTCACATTTGATGCCAGAATATTTTTTTTATAAAAAAGGACATAAAGATTTGTAAACTCTTTAAAAAAGTTGTAATGAGTTTTTTCCAAAAAGTGCTTCATTTTTTGGTTATTTTACGTTGAAATATATTTATTTGAAGTTTGGCAAATATGAACCTATTTTTCTTTAGCTATAACTCTGCTTCTACTAGGTATAGAGACTTCATGTATACACCATTTTTTTCACTTTTTTACAACCTATACTTTTGCTAACAAAGGTTTTTTTTCCATAAAATACTTACTTTTTGAATTATTTACGAAAAATTGTCTAAAAACGTGTTCGTTTTGTTTTGAAAAATGAACATATTCACTCGCAAATAACTCGAAAAGTATTAACTTGGTGAAAAAACTATAGAGAATAAAAGTTGCTTAGAATTAGGCATTTTATCGAATTTCGGACTTATTTTGAACGTATGTTTTTCACTACCGAGAAGGGGTGAAACTCATCCCCAGGGCAAAAGCACACATCGGCACAATATCACTTTTTTTCTTTGACATGTTGGCTATACGTATGCCAAATTTTATGTCAATCCAAACGGTTCTTTAAAATTTACAGCATCATCATCATAGTCATTAACATCTTAGTAGATGTGTTGTGGTTCATAATTGGGCTTCAGCAGCTCGGACAGTTTGATTGATAATATTTCTCCACTGGTCGCGGTCATCAGTTACATGTATTGCCTCAGTATACTGTTTGTTGAGAAGCTTTTTAGTAATGTCCGCCCATCGCTGTGGAGATCTTCCGCGTTGGCGTTGAGTCTGAGGCCTTCCTTGTACCACCAACCGCTCCATTTTGTGATCACTCCGATGGATATGACCAAAGAACTTTAAAATTCTAGAGTAAACGGTACTGGAGAGACGCTGATCCGGTTTAATTTCATCCAGAACCGAGACATTTGTACGGCGAGCCGTCCATGGAATTCGAAGCAGGCGTCTCCATGTCCACATTTCAAAGGCGTCTATACGTCGTCTGTCTGATTCTTTGACTGTCCATGTCTCGCATGCATAGTAAAATATGGAAAAGACCAGAGTTGAAACGAGTCTCTTTTTGTTTGTCATAGTAATGTGACGATCACGCCAGACCCCGTTTAGTTCACTCATTGCTGCTCTTGCTAGTTGAATGCGTCTTCTAATTTCGGGTTCACAACTGCCTGTGTTGTTAACTAGAGCTCCAAGATATATCATAGATGAGACTACCTCGCATCCCGCAATAGTTTGGGTTTCAGGAAACTGTTATTGGCGATCAATAACCATGATTTTGGTTTTGTTGTAGTTAACCATGAGTCCAAATTTAGCACTTTCTTCCTCGAGTTTTTTTAATAATTCAATAATTTCTTCTGGAGTAGAGGTTAGAAGTGTAGTGTCGTCTGCGAAACGCAAGTTAGATATCTTAACACCACCTAGGTTTACTCCTCCCTCCCAACCATCCAAGACTCTGCGCATTATGAACTCCGAATAGATGTTAAATAATAAGGGAGATAAAACGCATCCTTGGCGTACTCCCTTCTCCAAAGTGCATTTGTCAGACAGGTATCCGTCCATTCGAATATATGCCAGGTTATCTTGGTACAGTTTGCTAATAAGGTGAGTCAAGTGTTTAGGTACACCCATTGTCGTCAATATGTTCCATAGTTTGTCCCATCTAACATTATCAAAGGCCTTTGTATAATCGACGAAACATATAAATATCGGGATCCGGTATTCTCTGGCTTTTTCTATGATGTTTCTTACATTAAGGATTTGTTCTCTAGTACCTCTGCCCTTTACAAATCCAGCCTGCTCAGGTGCTATTTGCCAACTTATGAAGTTTTCTAGACGCCGTTGCAGTATGTAGAGGATCACCTTACTGGCGTGTGATATTAGGGCTAATAGCCTGTAGTTGTTACAATTATTTGTTGAACCTTTCTTATGAAGAGGTATGATTATGGTCTTTCTCCAATCCTCAGGCCAAACGCCTGTGTGTCATATTTCATTACACAATCGATGTAATATTTTCACTCCACATTCCGGAAGGTGCTTCAAGACGTCTGCAGTAATTAGATCATATCCTGCTGCTTTGTTTAACTTAAGTCTTTTTAAAGCGAATTCCACCTCGGAAAAAAGTATGTCAGGTTCAGATTCAAAACTAGTGTGGTGTGTCTCTGTTGAAGGAGAATGGAAAGTGGAGGTCTGACAGTCAGGTACAAACGGGGTGTCCGCTGGCATCTGGTCCGTATTGGCGTATAAAGACTTACAATACGCCCTCCAAACATCAATAACCTTGTCCAAATCCGTCTGTACATTACCTTCATCATCTTTGATAGACCAAGATTTCTGTTTGAATTTACGTGTGAGTAGTCTGACTTTATCAAAGAGTTCTTTGGTGTTATTTGTGTCGGCATGTAGTTGAATTTCTCTGCAGATTTTCTCTATATGCTTGTTTTTGTCTCGTCTACAAGCAACCTGAATAGCTCTAGATAGCTGTCGGTACTGGGAATTCCTGAGAGGGTTCTCGATTCCAGCAATTTTAAGTTTTCTACGTTCTTCAACGAGGTCAAAAGTATCTGCAGACATCCACACTTTTTTTGGTCCGGTTGAGACGGCATTAGACTGTGCCTCGCAGTCAGCCAAGGTCTGTATCAAGGTATTTTTAAAAGATAACCAAATCTTTTCGGAATCATGAGTGGCGATAGTTGGTAAAATATTTTCGAATCTTTCATTACATTGGCTTTTAAATTGTTGTGTATCTTTTATTTTTGATATCCTCTTGTTTCGGATCCTAGCACATGCCTTGAATTTTTGCTTTAGCGTTGCAAAAAGAAGTTGGTGGTCAGAGCCGCAGTCAGCGCTAGGTCGTGTTTTACATTGGCTAATAGATGTTTTCCAGCGATGTTTAATCATTATGTAATCGATTTGATTTCGGTGTCGTCCGCCAGGTGAGATCCAAGTGTACAATCTTCTGGGGTGGTGCTTATACATAGAGTTCATTATTGTCAAGTCATTGTCAACGCAGAACTGGATAAGGCGGTCTCCCCTTGAATTACGTTCACCTATTCCATATCTACCCACAATATTTCGTATATGTTCGTCATCCACAGTAACACCGATTTTTGAGTTTAAATCACCCATGATGATAGCGATTTCTTTATTTGGGATATTTTGCAGATATGATTCCAGTTCGTTGAAAAAAGATTCAGTTGTATCATCATCAGCAGTTGAGGTAGGCGCATATACCTGAATCAAATGGACGATAGAGGGAGATCCATTTAGTTTTAAGGAAATTATACGATCACTGATAGCTTGATATCCCAGTATATAAGGAGAAAGAGATTTTGAAACCCAAAAGCCAACACCATTGATACTTTTGTTAGTGTTGCCTGAAAAGCACATGAAATGTCCCAAATTAGTTATGTAGTGCCCCTCGTTACGGAAGTGAAGTTCAGAGAGCCCGGCCACAGAGATATTGGTTCGTTCCAGTTCCTTCTCCAGAATAGCTTGTTTACCCGGTTGTAAAAGACCACGGACATTCCATGTAGCTATGTTGTATGGTTTGCGGTTATTAAGTTTTTGTTTTTCACCAGTAGCACATTTCGCATGTAAAGCCTGATGAGTCACGTCTACATGCCCGGTAACTGATTTCACACATTCCTCCCCGGACGAGAAGATGCGCCGGGTGCCATCCGGATCGCGAAGCTCATCATCCGAGGCCTCGCAGCTATTGCTCATATCATGAACTTTCGTGGGTGAAATAAAGGGGTGGTTTCCCGTTGCCTTCCCCTTTGGTTGGGAGTGCTAATAAGGAAATTGGTTTAAACAGGGTTAGTAGGAAAGGACAATGGTATCTACTGTTTGGACTTAGTAGATATACCAAGGCTCGCGTTTGCAGGGTCGCATACCTGAAGTAGGACTATCACCTATTGGGTTTATAGACGAGTCTCTACCCGCTACCCTGAGGAAATTAGGAGTGTGTGAATGGGGAGAGGCGCAAGTTACGCAGTTTGTGTGTAGGGTGCGCGACATGTATATGCCACACCCCCCGCGCAAAAAGGGCCTCTTCCACTCAAACACGGTCAAGAGGACTCATCCGACACTCGGGGTGTGGCTGAGATAGGTTCTTGGTAAATAAATGGGTATGGGACGAGATGGAATGTTGACGAGAATGAAAATTTACAGCAAAAACCGTCAAATAATGTATAAATATTTTTCCAAAATTAGGCATTTTAAATATGTCAAACTCCTTGAGTGTATTGATAATATAAATATAAAAGGAACTACAGAAAGGTGAAGACCAATTTTGAATTAGGAAGGTAGTTAGGGGGTTGTTTTCACTGATTTTTTCGTAGAGAAAAGCAGGTACCGACATTTTTTTGATTATAAGTCGCTTAATTTTTATGCTAGAAACTTTTTATTATTTTTTTTGAAAGGTCTAATTGTATACTTGAAAACAGATTATTTAAGTTTTTATTTAAGTTATTAAAAAATGCAAATTTTTCCCATTATTTGGCTTTTGAATATTTCAAATTATGCATTTGACGAAAAAAGCTAACCTTTAACATGCCGTATCTCGGTTTGTATTGGTCTTAAAGATATTATTGGTAAAGAATTTGGTTTGTGTTACTAAAAGATACAATTTTGTTATCTACAGTTTTTTTGATTAAATGCATATTTTTCGAGGTATTCTCAAAAAACCCTATAAAAAGTCGATTTTTTCGTCGAAAAACTGTTATTTTCAAGTGCGAATAACTCGAAAAATATTAGTTTTACGAAGAATATGTAAAAAACTTTTTTCTTAGAATCACTTTTTCCACCGAATTACATGGTTAAAATGTAATAAAAAATTCCCACCCCCCGAGATCGGGTGGCAACCACCCCCAAGGTTTTAGCGTATGATAGCGGCATGTAATAGAAAATGATCCTTGGACTATTCCCTATTTTCTGTGAAAATTTCAAGTAAATCAATGCTGGACGAAAAAATTGCGAGCCAAAATACTTCATTTCCTCAATCGACTATTGGGGCCGACCGACCGGCTCTGTCCCGTCATACAGCTGACCGACTATAATAACTTATATTTATATTTAATTTAGAATGTGTGTACTGATTTTCAGCCTTAGTAAATGGATTTAATTACCTTCGTAGGAAAGCAACTTTGATACCCTCTCAGTAACCCCTGTTCCACGTATCGCTTGACCGACCGCAGTATGTTTCTCTACACACTCACTGTAATCAACTGTGAAAAATCTAGCTTTAGTTAATTCAAATAGATTTTTCAGCGCTGCCTCTCCGTCTATAATATAAGCTGTAAGTTAAAAGTAATTTATTTTGTAAAAATATGAATCGTATTTTGTTAAACATATCTTTGTATTTATATACAGCTTTAACAGTTTTATCTTTCAATATTTTATGAAGTGTTCTATAAAATTCCTCGTTTGTTATATTGGACACCACTACAGTAACTTTCTTTGACTAGTCAAAAAGTCTACTAGTCTTCTAGTCTTTTCAGTGAAATAGACTCTCATTTCCTTCATTGAAAGAATTGCTGTAAATATTATTTTGCATATGACTATTATTCTTAGTATTATTGTCGCCTTCTTGATATAAAATTATCAATTTGAGACTGCTTTTGCACTTTTTGAATGTGATAGATATCTTTAAATATTGTTGGGATTGATCCACTTATGCAATAAAATCAGCTCAAATTACACTGGGGTGCAAAATTAACCGGACACCTTAAAAATAGGTCATTTTTGATGTCTCGAATTTCCTAAACCTGTTGTCCGATTTAAGTGATTTTTTAATATATTACAGCCTTATTCTTTAACAATATCGCTATAATAGTATTGTTGCTAAACAGTTAAATTTTCATTGTATATCGGGTGTACCAATCAAACTGTGTTTTTTTCTCAAAGTTCGCATCACCCTGTGGAATTTCTAGCATTTATAAAATACTGAAATTAAAATCCGACTATAGCTTCATGTTTTCTCAACATTTTGTTTGTTGATTCATTCGCTTACATTGCACCAAAAAAAGTTCGGTACTTTAACAACTCGCCATGTATTTCATCAATACAGGGTGTTTTTAAATAGGTATGGCAAACTTTAGGGGATAATTCTGCATGAAAAAATAATGACAAATTGCTTTATAAACGGTATGTCTGCAAATGCTTCGTTTTCGAGATAGGGGATGTTGAAATTTTTCTTACAAACTGACGATTTATTTATTGCTTTAAAACAGGTTGAGATATGCAAATGAAATTTGGTGGGTTTTAACACGTAGTTATTGCATATTTTTTGACATACAATTAAGAATTTAATATTCACCATTGGCGCACGTACGGGTAATATGAACCTTCATATTACCCGTATGCGCACCACTGGTGAAAATTAAATTCCGACTTGTATGGCAAAAAATGTGCAATAACTACGTGTTAAAACCCATCAAATTTCATTTGCATATCTCAACCGGTTTTAAAGCAATAAATAAATGGTCAGTTTGTAAGAAAAATTTCAACACCCTCTATCTCAGAAACGAAGCATTTGCGGACATAGGTTTATAAAGCAAACTGTCATTATTTTTTCATGTAGAATTATCCCCTAAAGTTTGCCATACTTATTTAAAAACACCCTGTATTAATGAAACACATGGCGAGTTGTTAAAGTACCGAACTTGTTTTTTTGGTCCAATGTAAGCGAATGAATTAACAAACAAAATGTTGAGAAAACATGAGGCTATAGTTGGGTTTTATTTTGAGTATTTTATAAATGCTAGAATATTCCACAGGGTGATGCGAACTTTGAGAAAAAAACACAGCTTTATTGGTACACCCGGTATACAATGAAAATTTACCTGTTTAGCAACAATATTATTACAGCGATATTGCTAAAGGATAAGGCTATAATATATTAAAAAATTACTTAAAGCGGACAACAGGTTTAGGAAATTCGAGACATCAAAAATGACCCATTTTTAAGGTGTCCGGTTAATTTTGCACCCCAGTGTATAATTTTTTTCTCAATTAAGTAGTATATTTTTAGTGTATTTTATTTTTAGTATATAATTAGTAATAATTTCTATATTGACAACCTGTACACTAGGGGCCGTCCATTAATCACGTGATGTTTTTTTGGCATTTTTTAACCCCCCTCCCCTTGGTGATACATTGTGAGGTTTAAAACCCCCTGTATCACGTGACATTTCGGTGATTTTTTTATTGCCCCCCTTTAGATACTCGCGTGATTAATGGACAGCCCCCTAAACATTGATTAAACTATACAATAATTTTAGATATACAGGGTGTCCAGAAACTCTACCGACAAACGAAGACAGGAGATTCCTCAGATAATTTTAAGACAATTTAACCCAATTCACCTAGTCCGAAAATGCTTCCCATGGGAGCTAGAGCTCTTTGAAGATGGCGCCATGTAATTAGTTTTTCTTAAATACCTCCAGAACGCTTCCATTTAGAAAAACGAAAATTTGTATACATATTTACTTTCCAGAAGTGAGTCGATTCCATCCATTGCAAATTTCTAGTACCGGTCATAGGCGCCCGTTTTGGGTAGGGAAACGGTTATTTTATCGCATAACCTTTTTGTCTTTAACTTTTAAGCATTTATGATACTGGATTATTAAATTGTGAGGTATTCTAGTACTAAAAGATACTCTTACTTTAAGTCGGTAGGACACACCGTTTTCTAGAAAAATCGATTTGAAAGTTTTTGGTTTTGGGAATTTGAAAAAAAAAGTTGAAAAAAATTAAAAAAAAAACGATGTATTTTACCAACTTAAAGCAAGAGTAACTTTTAGTACTCGAATATCTCATAATTGAATAATCTAGTGTCGAAAATACTTAAAAATTAAAGATAATAAAGTTATGCTATAAAATGACTGTTGACCTACCCAAAACGGACGTCTATGACCGGAACTAGAAATTCGTCATTAGTGAAATCGATTAATCTCTGGAATATAAATAAATGTACCAGTTTTCACCTTTCAAAATAATTTTTTTTGAATCTTCTTTTTTGAAATTCAAAGAACGAAAAATTTTCAAATCGATTTTTCTAGAAAACGGTGTATCCTATCGACTTAAAGTAAGAGTACCTTTTAGTACTAGAATACCTCACAATTTAATAATTCAGAGTCAAAAATGCTCAAAAATTAAAGACAAAAAAGTTAGGCGATAAAATAACCGTTGCCCTACCCAAAAAGGACGCCTATGACCGGTACTTGAAATTCGTAATGGATGGAATCGATTCATTTGTGGAAAGTAAATATGTACACCAATTTTCATTTTTCTAAATAGAAGCGTTCTGGAGGTATTTAAGAAAAACTAATTACATGACGCCATCTTCAAAGAGCTCTAGCTTCCCTAGGAAGCATTTTCGGACTAGGTGAATTGGGTTAAATTGTCCTAAAATTATCTGAGGAATCTCCTGTCTTCGTTTGTCGGTAGAGTTTCTGGACACCCTGTATATATTGAATATTTTAAATAATATTCAATATTCATTGTAAAGAGAACAATGAATTGTTTTTAACTGTTTTATAATAGCTGTATTTGCATTATATTGAAAATAATCTTGTTGTATTTTATCAGTTGTATGAAATATAATAAATTTCTACACAAATGAAGGTAGTTTTACTTTTCTACGTAACCTATACACCTAGCACCAGATGGAGCTAGTGACAGATAAATTATAACAACAAAATCCATCTGGGTGGACAGTGGCGTGCTGGAACTTTTCAAGCGGCCCGGTGATTTTATAGAAAAGCGGCCTCCCATCCTCATTTTACCTTCTATTATCAGGATGTTTTATTCGTTATTTAAAAAAACAAAAATATAAATTATTTTTAAATCAAACAAAACTTCGAATTCAATGATTTTTTTAATTTGCTATATTTTTTCATTTAAGAATAACAATCTTACAAATAATAAATGACATGTATGACAATATTGTATGCAGAAACCATAATTTCCTGAATAAATATAATATGAATTTGATGAAATTAAGATAAAAGTAAAATAAAATCTTGAGAATTTTTCAATTATGTATTAAGCTCAATCTTAGTAAATTAATTATACAAGAGAGTACAAATGCAAGTAGAGTGCAAATACTTTAATTTGAAAATATTTTTCTACAACCGTGTTAAAAATGCAATTTTTAGCACTCCATACGTACGTTAAAAATGCTACTTTAAGGCACTAGTGCTTTAAAAATTTTATGGCACTGCAATTCGTATTGATCGTATAGGCAATTTGGATGTAATGTCAAAAAAATATAAAAATGGAATGTCAGTCAAGTTCAAGTAAAAGTTTTTGTAGATATTGTCCTGTAATTACGTTTGTAGAAAAAATATTGTATGATATGTGTGTTAAAAAGTACATTTTTAAGGCACTCATGTGAATTGCAGAACTCGCTATCGCTCATTCTGCACACTTTCACATGCGTGCCTTAAACG
This sequence comes from Diabrotica virgifera virgifera, assembly GCF_917563875.1. Lineage (NCBI taxonomy): Eukaryota > Metazoa > Arthropoda > Insecta > Coleoptera > Chrysomelidae > Diabrotica > Diabrotica virgifera. The sequence continues at coordinate 128,044,388 of NC_065452.1, forward strand.
TGTACTTTTAACACATCATAAATAACTATTAAAATGTTAATACAACGCAATAATCTAAATATTCTTTTGCGATTATTTTATAAAATAATTACTTAACTCTTGATCAATAATTTCCGCATTAAAGTAGATTTTTGAGCAAATACGTCGATTATTCCATCATTTTTAAGCTCATACAAAGCTTTTTTTTCTATAGCCATTAGCATAAAAGTGATCTTGTGTTAAAGTACTTCTTAACCGATTTTTTTTATGTATTTCAATGTTGAAAAGCTTTTTTTGCAAGATACTGGTGTCATTGAAAGAGTTAATAAATGCTTTATATTATACTATTTAAATTTGGATAAGCACACAGCACACTGATATAAGTTGTACTTATGCAAAACAGCGTAACAGCAAGCTATACAATCTTTACACTTTTTAGTACCACACGGAGGTGAAGTTTTCACGATATCAACATTGTCATTTGTTACTTCATGTTCATTATCACTTAGATTAATAATATTATATTATCATCATTCATATTTTCTGTAGACTGAACATATTCATCATTAACTCGATCTTCTATAATCTCAGTATGTATTTTGCAAAATCCTATTTTTAATACAATCCATTTATCAGAAAAATTCACGAGTTTTTCTCTAATTGCAGTCGCAGATATGGTAGGATAAAAATTTCTTAATTTTTCAGTATACCATTTTTTATTGTATCAAAATTCGGATGTAGAGTGAGATCATCATAAAACGATTTGGTTTGTCGTGATCAAATCGTTTTTCGATACTTCCAATAATTCGGTCAAAAATGTGTAAGACGTTTTTCCATTTTTTATTCTGCTGAGTACATACATGTTTGAAGAAAATTGGAAAACCATAAATATACTTGTATCTATGAAAATAAATAATATTGTCTGTAGCAATCTATTTATGTATATAGATATAGACTATAGAGAATCTTATTCATTTACTTTAGCTGTATTTCACAATTAAAAAAAAAATAAAATTGTTTTTAAATGTTTTATTAATATTATTAGCAAAATTAACATCCGATTAGAAATTAAAAAAATATTTTTTTATTACATCTAAAAATTTTTGTGAAAACCTATTTGACCGGCCTCAAGAGGCCGCGGCCTCTCGGTGATTGCACCGATTCATTTATATGACCAGCACGCCACTGTGGGTGGACAATAAAGATAGAAATTCAAATACACGAAGAGAAATAGGTTATTAAATGTAGCTGTCCACAGTAGATCAAGAAAACGGGAGAGAATACATAAGACAAACTTGTGAAACAAAAAAAGAAATAAAGAGCAAAAAAACCAATTTTGGCAAAAAAATGTCAAGATATAAATAGTTTCATGGGCAGCTCGCTCAAAGCAATGGAGGCATGGAAATCGTTCAGATCAGTTTCAGACAGAATACCCCTGAAATGGTAAAGATAGAACCAAACAAATGGATTAAAGGGGAAAACATTATTCAGAAATATTACAACAAAAGAGATATCTACATACTTACCCAACTTACCAAATAAGACACACAAGTTGCAGGTATAATCTGAAAAGGAAATAAGAAATAATCGACGCTAAACCAAAAAAAGGATGACAAGGAACAGGGTAACTGGCAGGGCCGTAACTACGATATTGGGGGCCCTACCGTGGGGTCTGGGATTTATCCCCCAGCGGAATGGGGGGTCCGGAAAAATGCTTGATATTTAACCACTTGAAAACTCATTTTAATGCATTTCATGACTGAAGTTTCTTGTACCTACATACTACATATTGCTATTTTAGTTGACCAACACAAAAAATTTTGAAATCACCTTATTTTAAGTTAAATAATTTTGCAAGTACCATCTTTCTGTTTTATGCAAGTACATTGTTCGGCTACAATGTGGTTCCTTTCACGTACCAATATGTGGCCTGGGGTAAATTGGTTAAGACAATATAGCTAGGACGGGGGGCCCTTATTCCGGTTGCATTTTAGTTTTTATTTCGCCAAAATGACTAGTTTTCTCAGTAACAATTTATATCTTTACGAAAGGTCTCGGGGGCCCCAGCTTAGCCCGGGCCTCCTTTTCCAATTGCATTTTAGGTTTTATTACGCCAAAATAACTAATTTCCTAGGTAATAATTTAAATTTTTATGTTATGGTCTCGGGGACCCCAGCTTAGCCCCCTCAACTTTATGTTGAGGTGCATCTGTAAGGTCTTTTTAAAATTGTGTCATTTGAAACTATTCGTTGGGATCGGCTTTTAAAATACATATTTTTATTTTTCTCGTTTAAATCTATGCACGGGCAACCAAACGAGGGCCCCTCTTGGCCGGGGGCCCCGGGGCACTGTCCCGGTTGCCCCAATGGTAGTTACGGCCTTGGAGAAATACCTGCAGAACTGCTAATATATGTCCCTTCGGTTTTAATAAAAGAATTAAAACGAATATTTAACAAATGCTTTTTATGAAAAAATACCGATGGAATGAAAAATGGGCTACTTAAGGGCGTAGGCGCAAAATTTCGTGCCAATATGTTTTAAATGCATTAATTTTTTTCGAGTCCTGAGAAACCTAATCAGTATTTTTGAAAATTTGAACCCAGAATGAGAGATTATATTATTACCGAGGGCCGAAAGACCCTTAGAATAACCAAAAAGTTTCTTTTGAATGAGATATTTGAAATTAAAAATCACATTAAATTTTCTCTTTTTTTTTCACGCCTGTAACTTATAAATAAACAGAAAGTTTCAAGGACTTCCGCCCCTGGGTAATAATGCAATCTTTCATTCTGTGTTTAAATTTTTCAAAAATACTTATTAGTTTCCTCAGGATTCGAAAAAAAAAATGAATCCATTTAAAATATTGGCGCGAAATTTTGCGCCAACGCCCTTAAGCTCTTATATCTATAAAAAGGAAACACAAAGGATCCCAATAATTATATTGGAATGTGAATATTAAATATAGTAATATAAAAAGTGAATTTAATATTTCGAAATAAAAATAATATATCGCATAATATTAATAACATAATATCATTGCATAATATATAATATAATAATATTAAATTTATTAAATTGAGGGGCTCGGTAGTAAACGCAATGGTAAGGGACAAATTTTGTTTTTTCGCAAAATAGTATATACGTAAAATATGGCAAGGGATATGGCAAAGCAGAAAATTTTACTTAGTTTATCCTCCTAATAATAGATGGAGCCAGACCATTTTCTTAAAATTTGGTAAGGGGCATGCATAAGCATGAAATAGCTATTTGTATAACAAGGGAGGAAAGTGCTACTTTTCCTCCCGAGAATGAAGTTTACTGCCCGTCGCGTAGCGGAGGGCAGTAATCATTCAAGGGAGGAAAAGGCACTTTACTCCCATGTTATACATATGGTTTTTCCACCTTCCTCAAATAACAAGTCATTTTTTCATTTTTACTTAATTTATTTATGTAACTAACCAAAACCAACAAAATTTATTAGAACTAAAACTAACAAGTAGGTACAATATAACTGTCAAATATAAGTCAAATTATGAGTGTAAACATTGTTCAATCAGAATAACAATTTACTGTTTTTTGCCATTCTGCAAAATACTGGGTGTTTTTAAATAAACGTTAAAATGTATAGATACTTACGTAATAGAAAATAGATATTTTACAGGGCGTCAATAAGTTATATTTCATGAATGAAATACCATGACGTCACTTTTACTTTTCCTCCCTAGGGAGAAAAAGTACGACTTTGCTCCCTACAATCAGGTCCGGAAAAGTATACTTTCGGTAGAGGTAGGTGGAAAATAATGTTATGTGTCCATGCCATAATGCAGGTTGTTCAAATCTAAATGGCTTTTTTGCTGTTAACAGTGACAATTCTGAGAGCTACGATGATTGCAACTCAGATAGAGATCCTGAATTTCAAGTATTTAGTGAAGTATTGGTAAAGTTTCTATAAAGAAGACAATTTCTTTATATTCTTAGAATAAATGTTCGTAAGTAAAAAATGGTAAGGGATGTACTTAACATTGTTTACATCCACGTTCACTTTGCATAAAAACTTAACATTTTTTACTTGCAAACATGAAAATAAATTCTCTCCAGCGCTATATTATTATTTTTATTTAATAGTTTTAGAAAACCCGAAAGATGTAAAATCATTTTGGGAATTGATTCCAGCTGTTTACCACAAGTGGTATCTAAATTTAAAATGAATTCCTAGTACCTACCAAATTATGTTAAGTCAACACCACTTGACACGTTACGTTAAACTATTTAAAATATTTTAGGTAAACAATGTTAAGTTGTAGTTCATATTTTCATACTTTTCTAATTAATCATTATAAAAAAATATTTGGTTTTCCATATTTTGCCTACATATTAACAACATATTCAGCTAGTTTTAACATGCGTCATACTCTTATATTTTTTAATAAAAAATATTTTTTTCAAAATTCAACACTTCAAAATTCAAAACTTTTTTACTGCCCCTTATCATTTTTTACTGCCGGACCCCTCAATTATATTTTTTATACCAGTGTTTCCCAAACTTATCTAAAGCGCGACCCCTTTTTGTTAAAAAAATTGTTCACGACCCCCTACTCATCACCCAAACCAAAATAGCGACAAAAATAGCGTGCCTAATTTACAACTGATGGTTTCTCAAATTTTATTTTACTTTACTGTTTAAATTCAAACTAAATACATTTAAAAAATTCAACAATTATTTTAATAATTGCGATCTGTCCCACTAGTACACTAGTAGTACTTCTGCCAGACTAGCATTTACAATAAAAATAAATAATAAAAAGTCGACTGCACATTGTACACCGCGACATCTTTATGTCTACATCGCAATACTTTTCCATGATATTCGCGAAGGCTCTACTCCTTACTTCGCTACTAGATGGCACTCTGGAACGTTCTCGTAGCCTCGTTTTGGCTTTATATAAGCGGCGATGTGCAATGAGACCTCAGTTCGAAACAGCACGTTGTGGCGAATGCAGCGGTATTAAGTAATGAGTAAATATTTTGCGACTTACGTATTCCCGTTTACGTATTTACGTCTACGATAAATTACAAATTATGGATAAGTTTTTAAAAAGAAGTGCAGAACCATCTACGTCTGAAAGTGGCAGTAATAAAAAGAAAAACAGACTTTACAGTGATGAATATCTTAAATATGGTTTTACCATTATTTCCAATAAACCACAATGTGTTATTTGTGGAGAAGTATTGTCAAACGAAAGCATGAAGCCATCAAAGTTACTTCGACATTTAAATAGCAAACATCCAGATAAAAAAGACAAACCCGTAGAATTCTTTGAAAGAAAGCTGAACGTCCTTCACAAACAGCAAGATACTTTTCAATTGGCAACCACTACTAACGAAAAAGCATTATTAGCAAGTTATAAAGTTGCTTATCGCGTTGCCAAAACTAGTAATCCGCACACAATTGCTGAAAATCTGATTTTGCCAGCAGCTGTTGAAATGGTACATATAATATAATGATTGGTGAAAAAGAGTCTGCAAAGTTAAAAACAATACCTCTGTCAAATAATACTATCCAAAGAAGAATTAGTGATATGGCAGAAGATATTCAAGCGCAAGTTGTGGAAAATCTTAATAAATGCACGTACTTCTCCCTTCAAATGGACGAATCCACGGATATATCTAACTGTGCCCAATGTATTACGTTTGTAAGATATGATACAAATAATGGCATTCAAGAAGATATTTTATTTTGTTCCCCATTGGAGACCAATACCACTGGAAAATGTTTATTCGACAGTTTTGTGAAACGCACAAGTAAATATGTTATTGACTGGGGAAAATGTATTGCTATATGCACAGATAGTGCTAAAGCTATGAAAGGACATCAATCTGGTCTTGTCGTCAGATTACAAGAAATAATGCCTAATGCCACATGGAGACATTGTTTTTTACATCGAGAAGCTCTGGCGTCAAAAGCTTTACCGCCTGAAATGGACTGTGTTATGAAATCCATCATTAAAGTTGTAAATTCCATTAAAGGAAAAGCTTAACAGACCCGTATTTTTCGAAAAATCTGCGAAGACATGGGTGCTATATTTCAAAATCTTCTTTATCACACCGAAGTAAGGTGGCTTTCAAGGGGCAACGTCTTAAAAAGAGTATTTGACTTAAGAGCAGAGCTTTTAATGTATTTGAAAGATGAGAAGTCCCCATATGAAAATCAATTTTCCGATCCTATTTGGCTTTTGAAACTAGGTTTCCTTGCTGATATATTCGAACAATTAAATATTTTGAACAGTAATTTGCAAGGTCGCGACATTAATATAATGACAGCCACAGATAAAATTAAGGGGTTTATAAGAAAAATCGATTTATGGTCAACTTCACTTGGCAAAAAGCAGCTCGATTCATTCCAGTGCGTTCAGGAAATTATAGAAAATGTATGTTACACTGCTACAAATTTTGAACAAGTTTATGCAGGCATGCAAGTTACTTTGCTTAATTTAAAACAACAGCTCTGTGATTATTTCCCCGAAGAAATTCAAAACAGTTACGACAGTTGCAGATGGATACTGAATCCGTTTTTAGCCGATTCCTTTCAACATGCTGAAATACCAATAAACATGAAAGAACAACTTATTGAAATATCAAGTGATGGAATGTTGAAGCTCCAATTTTTTTCCCAGAACCCGGACGAATTTTGGACCAAAAAGATGCAGGAATACCCTCAGTTGGCGAATGAAGCTGTAAAATGTTTGGTTCCATTTGTAACATCATATTTATGTGAGTTAAGTTTCTCGTCTATGACTGCCATTAAAACAAAAGTGAGAAATCGTCTCGTACTTGAAAACGATATAATTGTGTGTGTCTCAAATACACAGCCTGGATTTGAAAGACTAGTTTCAAAAAAACAGGCGCATGGGTCTCATTAACATTGTAATATTTGACTTTATTTTTTTCTTTTACTTTTAAGGACTTTTAATATTTAGTTTTATGTTTCGTTTGCTAATTAATTGTTAATTTTTATTTACGGCTTTATTAAAATAAAAATACATGATTTAACAAAGTAGTGTTTTTGTCTTTTTTGGAAATTTCCGGCGACCCCCCTAGTACCTCATTGCGACCCCCCAGGGGGTCGCGACCCACACTTTGGGAAACACTGTTTTATACTATTCATTTTGATTATTTGCGCCATCTCTGTTTTAAGTATTAAACGAGTGGAATCAACGAACAGGAAACTGTGACGGTGCCGGTAAAATTAGAATTTTGTCTTGGTAACGAATGGTGGATCAGGTGATCTCCTCGCATTTCTGTTATCCGGATACTAAATCTTATAGTGAGTTGAGACTTTCAGAGCAAAAGTGGCCTAACCCACAATTCGTATTTTTTCGTATATATTCGTATTTTTTTATCAATTCATCATCAACATCCAACCAATTTACGTCCACTGCTGGACATAGGTCTCGCCCAATTGTTTCCATACTTCACGGTTTTGTGCTGATTGTTGCCAGTTTTTACTAATCGGCCTGATATCATCTGTCCATCGTGTAGGCGGCCTTCCTCTACTGCGTTTATCTTCTCTTGGTCTCCATACCATTAGCTTTCATTTTATCAATTGCAATTTATTATTTAAAACTTAATCAATTTTGATGCTAAACCAGCTAAGGTGGGTAAAACTAGGGATAGGGATAGGCTAGTTTGGCATTTTCTTCTTCTTAAAGTGCCCTCTCCTCAATGGAGGTTGGCTACTACAATTGCAAACTATTCTCTGTCTTCAGCTATTCTTATTAGTTGTTCAAAATTTAGCCCTGTCCATTGTCGGATGCAGTGGCGGCTCGTGAGTTTTACAATAGGGGAGGCTCTAACTATAAAAAATCTAGCAGTGCTGGATTAACCATTAGGCGGACTAGGCGGCCGCCTAGGGCCCGGGCACTTGATAGGGCCCTCATCCCACACAAATGCATTAATTAATATTTAATTATTTAAGCAACTATTTAAAAAAAATAAAATGTTAAAAAAATCAAATAGGGCTAACTGAGACAAAAAAAAAAGAAAATGGTTAATTTATGATGTTCAATCAAACTCAGTTTTTTGTTTTGGTTTTTGTCAAATATCAGAAAAATAAAACCGACTTCAAGACAAAGTAAGAAGTTATCTTTAAAGGCATTTTTATATTCCATGTATCATTCCCTCAATTAAGTAATCAATTTTGCAAGCAAATTTTGATAAAAGCTGGTAATTATTTTGGTATGGTACGTTTTTTTTCAATTTCTACCCACCGATGGGCCTTATAGTACATTCACTCACGGTAAAATATTGCAAAACCTCCGGATTTTAAAGAACCTTTGGATTTGAAACAAGAGCTTGGATTGATATAAAATTTGGTATCAGCATAGCTAACATGTCAAATAAAAAAGTGATATTGTGCCAATGTCTATTTTTGCTCTACGGTTGAGTCCACCCCTTCTCGGGGGTGAAAAAATATACCGTCAAAATACGTCCGGAAGTGGATAAACTGACTAATTCTAAGCACTTTTTGTTCAATAGAGTTTTTTCATCAAGTCAATACATTTCGAGTTATTTGCAAGTGAATATCTTCATTTTTCAACAAAAAATAACACGTTTTTAGACGGTTTTTTGCAAATAACTCAAAAAGTAAGTATTTTATCGAAGAAATATTCTTAGCAAAAATATAGCTTTTAAAAAATTGAAAAAACTTTTCATGGAAAACTCATCATAACTCGTTTAAATGTTTTAAAAAAGCATTATTCTTGTTTTTTTAAATTAATATCATAAAAAGTAAGCAAGATACGCTCAGAATAAAGTTGATCCCATTTTTTGGGTAAAAAAAACTGGTGAAAATAACCCACTCCCACTAATTAGCATCCCAAATGAAATTAATCCTTACCGCTTCACAAGCTACTTTACTTATATATTGATTATGCTCTGTAAGTTTTATCGGTATAAAGTGCTTATTTATAAAAGTGCCTATTTATTAATTTTTAATAAATGAAAAATTCTCTACCCAGGGTATGCAAATTTTGAACAGTCATATCTTAACCAATTTTTATCTTCCAAAAAAGCAAAAATCTGAAATATTCAGAAAATCAAAACCTAAATTTTTTACTCTTTAAGATTTTTGGTACCACTAATAATTTTTAAGTTATTTCGAAAAAAAAGACATTTTTTTTTCAAAATTTCAAAAAATTTGTTTTATTTTAAATCCCAATGTTTTGAAATATACGCACTGTGAACCGGTAAAACTTACAGATCATATAAATAATATACTTATAATTTTTTCAAGATTATCATAAATTTTCAAAATTTTTGTGACAAAAAAAAGGAATCAACATTATTTTAAGTTTTACTTGCTAAATTTTGATACGTGAAACTTGTTTAAAAAAACAAAAATAAAACTTTCTTAACGCTTTAAAAAAGTTGTGATAATTTTTCACCGAAAAGTGCTTCATTTTTTGGTAATTTATGTTGAAAATATTTGATTTGGAATTTGTCGAATAAGAATCTACTTTTCATTAGCTCCAGTTCTGCTTATACTGGCTCTACATACTTCATACATACACCATTTTTTTTTAAATTTCGTATATGATATATTTTTTCTAAGAATATTTTTTCGATAAAATACTTAACTTTGGAGTTATTTGTGAAAAACCGTCTAAAAATAATTAATCAGTTATCCATTATTTTGAATGTATGTTTCTTCACCCCCGAATGGGTCGCACTCATACCCAGGGCAAAATCACATATCGACACAATATCCCTTTTTTCTTTGGCATATTAACTACGGAATATTAATGAGGAGTTGTTGCGAAATGTAAAAAAAAAGTAAAATGATCTTTTTTACATTGTCGTAATTTATTTTTTGGAGTAACTACTTCCCAAAACAACATAAACATCTGTAAATTTGTTTTAAGTAAATGGTCGATATAAAGGGGCCTACTTCTTATGGCCGCCTAGGGCCCCATGATGCCTTAAACCGTCACTGATATAGACAAATTTGCACTAGCAAAAAAATGCACCAAAAAAAGTAATTTAAGGCTCCATTTGTTTTTGACCATTTTTATTTACATTTCACCTTACGGGGACCCTCCCGCTTAGGAAGCGTTCAAGTATTACGTAACGCGATTTTTGAAGATTTTTGGCCCCCCACCCCCCTACGTAACGCACTCTAATGGGCGTTTAACTATTGCGTAACGCAATTTTTGAAGATTTTTGACCCCCCCTCCCCCCTAGGTAACGCACTCTAATGGGCGTTTAACTATTGCGTAACGCAATTTTTGAAGATTTTTGAACCACCCCCCCCCCCACCTGCGTTACGTAATACTTGAACGGTCCCTTACCGCATGCTTGCATTGATAACTGAGATGTAGAATAGCTTTTGTAACTAATAATAATATTATTGTTACTAAAAGAACTTTATAAAAACAGGATTAAATCTAAAATTAACGAAATTTTTCGAATTTTGAGTCATAATTACCCCACAACGATAAAAGTTCCTTGTAATTGCCGCGATTAATGGAATAATCATCACTTTCATCGTGTCTGCGAAAAGCTAATTCTTGCGAAGCCAAATATAGTGTTATATCGATAAGCCTTTTTAAATTCATCCTATTCTCCAAAACCTGATTATTGTAAGTAATTATGGCCTCTTTTTGAGCTGTATCTAAAGCAGTTACTATATTTTGTTTAGCAAAAAGTTTTAATTTACACAAAAAAGTTTTTTCCTCTTAATAGACCCGGTTAACCAGTCCTATTTGTTATACCAGTTAATATTAAATGCACGAATTTGACGATTATCTGAGGATTTAATAATAGTTAAATATGGCTGTGGTCTTTCTAAGGTTTTAATAATATAAGCTTTATTATAATATACTTAAAGTATTAAAATTATTCATTTATATAAATTTTATATAAACAAACAACTGTACGTAAATTGTAAACATAACCTTACCAAGCCAATAACAACACAAATAAAAATAAACTGTCGAAACCCAAAAGACTCCATCTTTAAACAAATAAATGTTTAAAAATAATAAAATCTTTGGATTTCTTGGTTCGGAAGCAGATTCTCTCTTATACCTATTCCCCATCCTTCTAAAAATTGCAATTAAAAGGGTGATGAATGTAGAGACATGGGGAGTCTACATAGTTGCACTCCACAACATATCAATCCACCGAGGTAAAGATCAATAAATCTGCTTCCTAGTACTCGATACGTGAGTAAAACCGTGGGTAGATAAAAGGCATTATATTTAATTTCGATTCAGAGATCATTACCATCTTTCTATGGACCATTTCGAACTCTTTTGTTCTCGTCAGGAAAGCATATGCAGTGATGCTCTGAATCGAAAAATAAATATCTTTGCCATTCATGTCAATTACAAAATATAATTAACATTTAGACGCTATAGCGACCTCTTTTAACAAACTGTCGAAACCCAAAAGACTCCATCTTTAAACAAATAAATGTTTAAAAATAATAAAATCTTTGGATTTCTTGGTTCGGAAGCAGATTCTCTCTTATACCTATTCCCCATCCTTCTAAAAATTGCAATTAAAAGGGTGATGAATGTAGAGACATGGGGAGTCTACATAGTTGCACTCCACAACATATCAATTCACCGAGGTAAAGATCAACAAATCTGCTTCCTAGTACTCGATACGTGAGTAAAACCGTGGGTAGATAAAAGGCATTATATTTAATTTCGATTCAGAGATCATTACCATCTTTCTATGGACCATTTCGAACTCTTTTGTTCTCGTCAGGAAAGCATATGCAGTGATGCTCTGAATCGAAAAATAAACATCTTTGCCATTCATGTCAATTACAAAATATAATTAACATTTAGACGCTATAGCGACCTCTTTTAACAAACTGTCGAAACCCAAAAGACTCCATCTTTAAACAAATAAATGTTTAAAAATAATAAAATCTTTGGATTTCTTGGTTCGGAAGCAGATTCTCTCTTATACCTATTCCCCATCCTTCTAAAAATTGCAAGGAAAAAAATGGATGAATGGCAAAGATATTTATTTTTCGATTCAGAGCATCACTGCATATGCTTTCCTGACGAGAACAAAAGAGTTCGAAATGGTCCATAGAAAGATGGTAATGATCTCTGAATCGAAATTAAATATAATGCCTATTATCTACCCACGGTTTTACTCACGTATCGAGTACTAGGAAGCAGATTTTTTGATCTTTACCTCGGTGGATTGATATGTTGTGGAGTGCAACTATGTAGACTCCCCATGTCTCTACATTCATCACCCTTTTCCTTGCAATTTTTAGAAGGATGGGGAATAGGTATAAGAGAGAATCTGCTTCCGAACCAAGAAATCCAAAGATTTTATTATTTTTAAACATTTATTTGTTTAAAGATGGAGTCTTTTGGGTTTCGACAGTTTGTTAAAAGAGGTCGCTATAGCGTCTAAATGTTAATTATATTTTGTAATTGACATGAATGGCAAAGATATTTATTTTTCGATTCAGAGCATCATTGCATATGCTTTCCTGACGAGAACAAAAGAGTTCGAAATGGTCCATAGAAAGATGGTAATGATCTCTGAAACGAAATTAAATATAATGCCTTTTATCTACAAATAAAAATATATGAAATACAAAAATTCACCAAACACTAATTAAAAGAAATAAAATGATAAAATCACACCAAGAAATACCCTGACTATTAACTTCCTTATAGAATATAAGTAAAACCACAAGTGAGCCTAATTCTGGTTTTGCCTCCCTTGGCATATACAGGGTGTAACAAAAATATAGGTCATAAATTAAACCACATATTCTGGGACCACAAATAGTTCGAATGAACCTAACTTACCTTTGTTAAAATTATTAACACAAAAGAAGTTACAGCCCTTTGAAGTTACAAAATGAAAATCGATTTTTTTGAATATATCGAAAACCATTAGAGATTTTTTGTTGAAAATGGACATGTGGCATTCTTATGGAAAGAACATGTTAAAGAAAAATTATAGTGAAATTTGTGCACCCCATAAAAAATTTATGGGGGTTTTGTTCCCTTAAACCTCCCCAAACTTTTGTGTCCGTTCCAAATAAATTGTTATTGTGGTGCCATTAGTTAAATTCAATATTTTTAAAACTTTTTTGCCTCTTGGTATTTTTTCGATAAGGCAGTTTTTATCGAGTTGCGGCTTCTTTTTAATATATTTACATAAAATTTTTATGAGGGTTTTGTTCCTTTAAACCCCCCAAATGTGTGTGTACGTTCCAATTAAACTATTACTGCGGTACCATTAGTTAAACACAGTGGTTTTAAAACTTTTTTGCCTCTTTGTATTTTTTTGATAAAGCATCTTTTATCGAGATGTGGCTTCTTTTTTAATATGGTTCAAAATATACTTAAAAATGTAAATCATAAATAAATTTTCATATTATTACCAAGTCTCCATAATCGTACTTTACCATATACAAATATGTGGTGGATTTGACAAATATTCAAATATCTCGATAAAAACTGACTTTTGGAAAAAGTACTAAGAGACAAAAAAGTTTTTAAAAACTTGTGTTTAACTAATGGCGCTACAATAATAATTAAATTGGAACGTACAAAAAAGTTTGGGGGGTTTAAAGGAACCAAACCCCCATAAAATTTTTATGGGGTGTCCAAATTTCATTATCATTTTTTCTTAAAATACTACTGCCATAAGAATACCACATGTCCATTTTCAATAAAAAATCTCTAATAGTTTTCGATATATTGGAAAAAATCGATTTTCATTTTGTAACTTCAAAGGGCTGTAACTTTTTTTCCGTGCACATTTGTACTAAGGTAAGTTAGGTTCAATCGAAGTTTTTTTGGTTCCAGAATATGCGATTAAATTTATGACCTGTATTTTTGTTACACCCTGTATTTCTGGGTAGTTTGACGTGAAGCGATATAATATTACGTTGCTCTATCGAGTATTATTGTACACATAGGAAACTTATCGCTGGTTTCGAGACGTTTGTCGTAACTTAGAACACAACGGAGTCGAGTCTGGCTTCTACCTCCCTTGGTAGGGATATAAGGAGCTCCTCACAGCATACAGGTGGGCATATTGATGCATTCCAGATGCGTTTAGTTACAAAAGTGTGCAATAATTTACACTTTCTATTAGTACGAGCGCTTGTTGTTTCTCGTGATTCAAAATAAACAAAACAGTGACATTTCATCAATAATTCTAGAAATATTATGTCCCAGATATGACACAAAATGTGTAAAAAAAATTATGGGGAGGCTAAGCCTCCGTTGCCTCCTCTGACGAGCCGCCACTGGTCGGATGTTTCTTAGCCACTCTTCCTAATCCTCTCTTTCCCTCGATCTTTCCTTTCACTATTAGTCGAACATTGGCACTTATTATTTCTCAGTATGTGGCCTAGGTATCATGTTTTTCTAACTTTCACTGTGTTGAAAAGTTCTCTTTTCTTGCCTATTCTATACAGCACAGCACTTCCTTTGGGGTATGCGATGTGCGATGTCTATGAAATTTTGAGGATTCTCCGGTAGATCCACATTTCAAAGGCCTCCAATTTATTTACGGTTGATGTTTTAAGGGTTCACGTCTCAACTACACACACCCAAACTTATATGGAATCACCATGCATTTCAAAGTAATATTTATTTCTTTTGAAAAAACTTGTTACTATTGCGAAGAATAAAGGTTTTTATTGAAAATAAACAAATATACAAGACAGTCGGATCTTACAGCTCGGTACGGTATAGGATATTTGCTCGAGTTGTGAACGAAAATAAATAAACTAACTTTTGCGTCAAAAAACAAAAATACGCCTCATGTGGGGTAATAGAACTTACAACGAGGAAAGGTTATTGATCTTGTGGAGAAAGTAATGTTCACAGGGGGACATAGCTGTAGAGCTAGGCGTAATACAGGGCGTTCTGTCCAAAACGTATGCTAAGTAACAGGAACTAGGAAAGCTCAAAAATAAAGCAAGGGAAAGTCGCCAAAAGTAATAGTGGCTCTCCACGATCGTTTGATTGTCCAATCAGCTGGAAGACACCCAACCATTTCTCACCTGTAGCTCCACACGCAGCTTTTGGAAGCTACAGGTGTAACTGTTTCAGTTGAAACGATAAGAAGAAGAGTTCGTACCAAGAAGTATACAGCAGGAAACAGTTATGGGTTCCCGAGTTATCCAGGCAGCACAAGATTGATCGCCTAAATTGGTGTCTTCACCACCAAAACTGCAACATTGGGAATTGACAAAATGTGCTATTTTCAAAAAAAGTCAGGATTTGTGTAAAATCAGATGACCCACGAAATCGTGTACTTAGAGGTCGAGGAAGACAAGCAAGAACGAAAACTGTCAGATCTGTTCACAAATATACAAGGGGAAAGGGGAAGTGTAATGTTCTGGAGAGGAATTGTGATTAGTAAAAAAACTCCTTCAATTTTCATTCAATCAACTTTAACTGCTCACAGGTATGTTGATAACCTGTAGTCAGGCTCTGGAGAGGTGCAACAGGAGAAAATTTAATTTTATTGCATGATAATGGACCTCTACATACTATTAGAGTGACTACAGACATCATTGAAGCAGAAGGTATCCCTTGTTTGGAGTGGCCTGCTTGCTCACCCGAGCTTAACCCTATAGAGTATTTGTGAGATATGCTTAAAAGAAAAATTGGAGCTCGCCGGGATAATCCACAAAACACCGCACGGCTAGTACAAGCTGCTCTTAAAGGATGGAGCAACCTACCACAACAAAATGTTGATAATTTGATTAGGAGCGTGCCCAAGCAAACTGAAGCTTGCATAGGGACTAGAGGTGATAACACTGATGACTACCACAAAATACAAAAAAATTAAGTTAAAACAATTTAAACATTATTCGTTTTACATTTAAATTTTGTATGCTATTGACTTTGAAACAACTACCTACTTTCAATTTGTTTGTTAAATACTTTATTGTTTTATTTAATTGTTATGTATTTGTTATTAAATTGCTTTAAAATAAATATTGTTTCACTTCGTGTGTTTGTTTTTTTAAATCCGCACGAAATAGTAAGAAACATCAGATGATTCCATATAAGTTTGGGTGTGTGTACATACATAGAGTAGAGTCGACCATATTATGTAGCATTTTGATAAACGTAGTCGAATTTCTAGACGAGGCAACGAAGCATTAAACCTAGGAATTTTGTGCAGTAAGATGAATCGTCATGCAACTTTTTGCATTCGATTCGTGAGAGTGTCAGGCAATTTTGTGAACTAAATTGATCTCCGGCAAAAATTTTTGTGCATGAGAAAAAGCATCTTTAAAGTGCATCTCGAAGAGATGGAAAATAAAAAATTTAGGACTCAGGAAATATTGATGGAAATGAGTTCAATTTTTATACTTAGGGCTTTTGGAGGTCACTGAACACGAATTTTATAACGGCGATGGTCTCCGAGGTGCCTGATGCCCAGGGTGGAACTCGTCGCCTGGGACGACCGAATAATTCGCGGGACGATCGAATAATTCGCGAAATGAAGATTGGATCGAAAAATTGAAAAATACGTGTTCAATATTTTTCAAAAATCTATCGAATGACACTAAACACGACCACCCCACTCCACCCCCTGGAGGTGGGGTGGGGGAAACTTTAAAATCTTAAATATAAACCCCCTTTGTTATTGCACATTTGGATTTCTTACGTAAAAGTTAGCAACTCTTATTCGAGACATTTTTTAGAATTGTGAATAGATGGCGCTATAGGTAAATTATAGAAACGGTCTAATATCTCGAGAAATACACTTCCAAATAAAAAAAAATAAGTCTTTTATGTTTTTTAAGAACCTATCGAATAACATAAAATACGACCCTCCACTCCACCCCTTGGAGGTGGGGTGGGGTGTATCTTTAAAATCTTAAATAGGAGCCCCCATTTTTTATTGCAGATTTTGATTTTTTACGTAAAAATGAGTAATTTTTATTCGAGGCATTTTTTCGAATTATGGATAGATGGCGCTATAATCGGAAAAACACTATTTATTAGCTCCATCTATTAACAATTCTAAAAAATGTTTCGAATAAATATTACTTATTTTTTCATGACGAATCCAAATCTGCAATAAAACATGGGTATTCCCATTTAAGATTTTAAAATTAACCCCCACCCCCACCTCCAGGGGGTGGAGTGGAGAGTCGTGTTTGATGTTCTTCGATAGGTTCTTGAAAAATATTAAATACGTATTTTTTGGTCTTTTATTTGGAAGTGTATTTCTCGAGATATTAGACCGTTTCTATAATTTACCTATGGTATCACAATAAATTGTTTTTTCCGATTATAGCGCCATCTATCCACGGTTCAAAAAAAATTTCGAATAAAAGTTGCTTATTTTTACGTAAGCAATCCAAATCTGTGATAATAAATGGGCATTTCCGTTTAAGATTTTAAAGTTACCCCTACCCCACCTCCAGGGGATGGAGTGGGGGTCGTCTTTAGTGTCATTCGATAGATTTTTGAAAAATATTAAACGCGTATTTTTCATTTTTTCGAACCAATCTCCATTTAGCGAATTATTCGATCGTCCCAGGCGACGAGTTCCACCCTGGGCACCAGATACCTCGAAGACGATCGACGTCATGAAATTCGTGTTCAGTGACCTCCAAAACCCCCAAATACAAAAATTTAACTCATTTCCGTCAATATTTCCTGAGTTCTAAATTTTTCATTTTCCATCTCTTCGAGATGCACTTTAAAAATGCATTTTCTCATGCACAAAATTTTTTGCCGGAGATCAATTTAGTTCACAAAATTGCCTGACACTCTCTCGAATTGAATGCAAAAAGTTGCATGATGATTCATCTTACTGCACAAAATTCCTAGGTTTTGGGCTTTTTAGTGCTTCGTTGCTTCGTCTATTCAAGTTTTATTCGATAATTACAAAGCCGTTTTTTGATTTTTTCAAAAGATTTTCTGGCCTGTACTATTTGGCATCAAAATTTATTAGGTTTTAAAAAAATTGCAAAAATACCAATACGAAACATTGTGGGTTAGGCCACTTTTGCGCTGACGGCAGTCTAAAATCGGCTGACTTCCTTTCTTTTTTATTTATTGTTTGTTTCCATTTGGTAATCTTAAGGTACGTATCCATACAGCTTTATCAACTTTATAAGGAAACACCCCTGTCAGACTTCATTAGAATACAAAGATTGCAATGGGCCGGACATGTGATAAGAATGGGAGAGGATAGACTACCAAAAAGAGCACTGAACGCTAGAATGCAGGGAAAGAGACCGGTTGGAAAGCCAAGAAAGCGCTGGGAAGACACAGTAAACAGCGACACACAAGCCCTTTTAGGAGTCCGTGTATGTAGAAGAGCAGCCACAGACAAGCAAGGGTGGAGGCAAAAAATAAAGGAGGCCAAGGCTCAATTTGTGCTGTAGCGCCGTAGAAGAAGAAGACGTATCCATACGTTGGTGCTCCGTGTAGCTACTCCAATGTATACGGAATGCGCTCC
Source organism: Diabrotica virgifera virgifera (assembly GCF_917563875.1). NCBI lineage: Eukaryota > Metazoa > Arthropoda > Insecta > Coleoptera > Chrysomelidae > Diabrotica > Diabrotica virgifera. The sequence goes on from NC_065452.1 coordinate 128,062,859, forward strand.
TCTACATATAAACCGCAAACCGGTTGAATCACCGAGGGTGAGCGCCGAGCGCGAGCACCAACGTATCCACTATGTGGAGCTGCTACACGGAGCACCAACGTATGGATAGGTACCTTTAGAATTTGTATTAAAATCATCATCCAGCCTCAAAAGTCCACTGCTGAACATAGGCCTCCTCCCTTCGTTTCCAACCCCATCTATCCTGAGCCGCTCTCATCCAGTTTTTATTTACCTTTCTTAAGTCGTCAGTCCATCTTGTAGGCGGTCGACCCACGCTTCTCTTGTCTTCTCTTGGCCTCTATTCCAATAACCTCTTCGTCCATCCCCATCTGTCATTCTGGCTATGTGTCCTGCCCATTTCCACTTCAACCTGGCTATCCTCTCGATGACGTCAGTCACCTTTGTTCTTCTCCTGATTTCTTCGTTTCTGATTTTGTCTCGCAGAGTTATTCCTAACATTGACCGGTCCATTCTTCTCTGCGTGACTTTTAGTTTGGTAGCCGAGGCTTTAGTTAAGGTAAGTGCTTCTGATCCGTACGTCAAGACTGGGAGGACGCACTGATCAAATACCTTTCTCTTTAGGCATGTGGGCAACTCACTTTTAAAAGTTTCTCTTAGTTTTCCAAATGCTGCCCACCCAAGACCGATTCTTCTCCTCAGCTCATGAGTCTGGTTATCCCTGCCAATCGTAATTTCATGTCCCAGGTATTTATATCTATCTACGAGTTCTATTTCCTTCCCACCAATACTAATGTTCCGGTTGGGTACCAAATTTGTCATTATTTTTGTTTTTGAGATGTTTATATTTAAACCTACATTTTCTGTAGCCACAACGAGTTCTTGTACCATCTCTCTTGCCATACCTAGATCCTCAGCTACTATGACTATATCATCGGCGAAACGTAAGTTGTTTAGGTATTCTCCATCTATTTTTATTCCCTTTGTCATCCAATCCAAACTCTTGAAAGCATGTTCTAAGACCGTATTAAAAAGTTTAGGTGACATTGGGTCTCCTTGTCTAACCCCCCGTTCTATTTTTATGCGATTACTGTTAGTATGTAATTTGACAGTGGTTTTTGCCTGTAAGTATATTTTGTGTAATAATTTTGTATACCTATAATCTAGCCTGCATTCTTTAAGCGCATGTAATATTTTGCTAAGTTCATCTGTGTCAAAGGCTTTATGAAAAGCGATAAAAACTAGAACTAGGGGTTTATTGTATTCCACTACTTTCTCTATCAGGGTTTTTATACTTTGTAGATGGTCATTTGTTCCGTAATTTTTTCGGAATCCTGCCTGTATTAAAATGTTTAATTCAAATTTTTAATATGAATTTGGTACACATTAGTCCATTTCTATCTGTTGTGCCTTCCTCCTTTCTATACACTGTACCTCAATAAATTACATCGTCTTCACCATATTGTTCAATCGTGTTTCTCCATATGCCTCAATCTCTCAAATCTTTGTCTTCTTCGCTTCTTCAAATTAGTCGTATTCTTTTTCCACCTGGTTTATAGTGTAAGGAAGCACACTTTCAACCAATGCACAATTCCTCATGTGTCTATCGAACAGATTTTATAGAGTCTTCAGTACGAATGACACCAGACTTATCGGCCTCAGAAACTTAGCTTTTTCTTGCCAGTTTTGGATATAATAGCGTTGTATAACTAGACAATGATAATAGCAACCTATCTTAAACAAGATAATAGCAACCCTTATGAGCATTCTTGCTTTTGGTATGTACCACATTCGTAAGCTAGCCTACAGTACCTACCTATCATAAAATATATAATACAGAGGGGGCAATACTCACTACTGAACTCCTTAAAATTTCTTTTGTTGTAACGGAAAGCATATGATTGTTTATTTTCATTATCTACTCAGCATCATCATTCAATCTTCGCTTGTCCACTACTGGACATAGATTTCCCTCATAATTTTCCATCTGTTTCAACCTTGTGCTTCTTGCATCCAATTTGTATGGCTAAGTTTTCGATCGTCAGTCCAACGTGTTGGTGGACGGCGTCTGCTTCGGCAGGCATCATCTTTTAGTCTTCATTCCAGTATCCGCTTTGTCCATCTGTTATCTGTCATTCGAGCCACGTAACCTGCCCAGTTCTCTTTCAGTGTTGTTATTCTCTCTACAGCATCAGCCACTCCTGATCTTGGTCAGTAAAAGGGCAACATGAGTTCTGGATATTTTCCCATGTAAAATCCCATAAGAAATCGCTAAGGTCCATTCTGCTCATTTTTGTCTCATTTTGCGCAAAGCTGACTCGACTCAGCGTCGAGTCAGCCTGTAGTCAGCTTACGCAAAATGAGTAGAATGGACCTTAGCGATTTGTTATGGAATTTTACATGGGAAAATATCCAGAACTCTTGTTGCCCTTTTACTTTGATCGTAGCGGGCGATTTGGGATCTTATCTCGCAGTGAAACGCCCAACATAGCACGCTTCATCTCCCTTTGAGTCACACGGATCTTTTGCACTCTTCTCCTTATCATGGTTAACGTTTCCTCTCCGCAAGTCAGCACTTACAAAACACAATGATTAAAGGTTTTTCTTTTAACACACATTGGTATGTCGGAGGATTTGAAAATGTGGATCAACTTGCTGAATGCTGCCCAGTCAGTCTTTTACGAAGGAAAAGCTTAACGGTTTGGTTATCTTTTCCTATGCAAATCTCGTGACCTAGGTATTTATTGGACTGGTCTATGGATCTGATAAAAAAACTACAAAAGTGTATGAATCGTATATTTAAATTAATGAAAAACAACCAAAACAATATATATAAAAATTAAAGGTAACATCTTGTCACATTATATGTTTACTTTTTAGCATTGATACAAACACATTACAAGACATATAAGTTTAAACAAAATGGTAACCTAATAAAAAACAACAACAAAAAACATTTATTTGGTAAAACATAGAACAACAAAAATATTGCAGTCTTCGCACTTATTGGCATCTATAAAAATAGAAATACACAATACAAAAAATTTATCAAAATGATAATATACACGGAGTACAAGAATTAATGTATTAGGGTATAGAAATCTGTATAAAGAGTAAAAATCTCGGAAGGAGTATTGGTGACAATTTGGTACTAATTGCAACAACTGAAAAAGAACTTCAGAATAATTTGGGAATATGGACAGAAGTACTTACTGAAATGGAATAAAGATAAATATTAACCAAACAAAAGTTATGCAGATAGGAGAAACACAAGAGAAGAACTTAATATAAAAATTGATGCAAAAATATAGAACAAGTAAAATCTTTTATATACTTGGAGCAATAATAGAAGAAACAGAATCTCTAGAAGCAGAATTCAATAGCAGAGTAGAGAAAACGCTACAACTGTATCATTCAAGGAACATAAAAGTTATATGCAGAAAAGAAATATCACGGAATACAAAAATGAAAGTTTTCAATGAATTTTATAGACCTGGTCTGACTTTTGGCAGCGAATCATGGGCACTAATAAAACGGCAAAAAAGCAAGGCTATAGAGATGAAGTTTTCTTCTTTTTCTTGTAGTTCCTTCTCCTATCGGAGGTTTACTATCATCACAGTTATCAGTACCTTATTGGCGGCTGCTTTGAAAAGACCTACTGAGCTGCAACTATACCACACTCTTAGGTTTCTTAGCCAGGAAATTATTTGTCTTCCTATGGATCTTTTACCCTTAATTTTACCTTGCATTATCAGCCTTAATATATTTCTCACCTCTGGTAATGTGGAGATATTCCAGCTTTCTTGTTTTGATCCTCTTTATGACCTCGCAATCCTTTTGTAGTCTGCTTAACACTTCTTCATTTGTAACTCGTTGGATCCATGGTATTTTCAAAATCTATCTACAGCACCATTTCTCAAATGCTTGCAACTTCTTTAAATCATCCACTTTTAGAGTCCAGCCTTCCATTCCATACAACAAAGTCAAGAACACGTACAGTCGAATCTTAAGGCTCTTATCCTCAGCTCCAAAGAAAGGTTTCGGTTAACAAACATTTTATTCATTTTTATAAATGTTTGTCTTGCAAGTTCAATGCGTGTCCTGATTTCTCTACCTTGGTCATTGTTTTCATTTACGTACGTTCCCAGAATCTCAGTTATTCACTCTTTCTACTTGTTTTCTCTCGATATCTAGCCTTCCTATTGTATGTTGCTTAGAAATAATCATAAACTGGGTTTTCTTAACGTTCATATGTAGTCCATATTTCATACTGGCTTGATTCAATCTGTTTACTAATCGTTGCAGTGCTTCTAGACTGCCTGCAAAAATAGCGGTGTCGTCTGAGAATCTTAAGTTGTTCAAGATTTTTCCGTTTATTGATATACCCTGTTCTTCCTCCGATCAAGTTTTCAAGAAGAGTTAAAGGTGTTATCAAAATAGAAGACCAGGACAGACATGGGATGAAGTTATTGGAAAGATATTGGAGAGAAGAGATTTGAAATCCAAAGAGTGTAGGTTTGTTGTTGTAGAAGTAAATTAAATCTTACACCATTATATGGTAGAAAGGTTTTTGATAAAATATAAAGTATCATAAAACGTTTTTTAAACTCATTATAAGCCATTCTTTATTGTATGAAGCATACAGAGACAGACGCGACGTATAGCGTAACGCTATACGCCGCATACGGCGTTTTCTCGAGACCACCGCCTAAGGAGTAGAACAAGGACCATGCGCACTCATATTTACAGTAAATACTACAAAAAAGAATCGTTGATGGATATCACATTATAAATTATTTGGGTACTTAATGTTTTCTCTTGCTGTGATACTATTGTAGCAAACTAAATTTTCACAGCAAAAGTTTACAGAACATCTGATTATTATGTATTGTGTATTTCTAAAACATCTACCATACGAAAATACATATAAAATATTTAATAAACAAATATTGCACACTTGTTACTTTATAAAAATCCCAGGACGAATATATAAAAAAAGGATTATTAATCAAGAAAATTAAATTATAATTTTATGAGGTTGTAAAGACCAAGCTGTCTTTTTTCTGCATTTGGAGTTGTCTGGTAGTTAACACAATACATCTAGAGTTTCGTAATAGTTCATTATTGTCATCTTGATTAATGAAACACAAAATTGTTGGTATAGTTCCCAACAAATTATTGCGGAAACCACATCTTAAGCTTACTACAAAGTCATTTGTATTTGAGTGGTGTCCTTAAGTTTCGAGAGGTAAACATACTGAATAGCAGATATAATAATTAAACGTACCGGGTGTCCCAATAAGAATGGCTCTCGGCTATATCTCAGGAACCGTTTATAGCACAGCTTTGAGAAAAAAATATTTATAACAAAAGTTGCCTCGGGAAAAGCCTGGAAATTATTTTCATAATTGTAGGTCCACCGCTAGAGGGCGTAATTGAATATCAAAAATTAAAAAATCAAAATTTTACAAAATTTACCTAATGAAAGGGCACTGGAAATACAATCATCGTATTCTTCATAAAATTTTGCGCATGTTTAATTTCACAAGTTTAAGTCTACCTTTGCAAATAAGAGGTGGGGGTGAGTGGGAACCTTCTTATGAAAAAATGGCTGTAAGTCCGGTTCTGCTAAATCGAATTTTGCATACTTGGTCTTGTTGAAAACAGCTCTTTTTCGTCAATGTAAGTATCTTATTTTCGAAATAGCCTAATAAGTAATATGCAAGCTAGGAGGCGTTATTTAATTATTTCCAGAAATCTAGTTTTCTTTGGTAAATATTAAATACAAGTATGCATTTTTAATCTTGTATTACAAAATTAGAACAAATTAGCAACATAATACCGAAAACTGCATGTCGATAGCTTTTTTCTATCTCGAGTTATCTTAAGAAATGTGTAAATTTTAAACATAACTGTTACTGTCACCGGTAAACGAGGTTAAGGAAAAGTAGTGTGCTATGGAAAAAACAAATAAACATTTTCCAGGTGTAAACGTATATAATTAATTAAAACAACAATAAGATAAACAACACTATAAAATATATCAAAGAAATAAAAGCAACTACTTACTTAGTCTTAGTGACTGCCAAAATGTTCAAATTGTTGCCCATCATTTTCGATGCAAGCATTTACTCTTTCAAGAGTAGATTGAATAGCAACATATTTAACTGTTTTAGACTTTGATTTATGGGGACGGATTAAAGACCTTGTTTTTGCCGCTAGGCCCACTACTCGAGAGAACATGATCTAGAATCTAGAGAATACGAAACGCCATTCAATGCATTGCGAAAGCAGAAATTGAGACTGCTGTTCAATTTACTCCTGAAAGAGTAAATGCTTGTATCGAAAATGATGGGAAACAATTTGAACATTTAGGTAGTCACTAAGTAAGTAGTTGCTTTTATTTCTTTGTTATATTTTATAGTGTTGTTTGCCTTATTGTTGTTTTAATTAATTATATACGTTTACATCTAGAAAAAGGTTTCTTTGTTTTTTCCATAGCACACTACTTTTCCTTAACTTCGTTTACCGGTGACATTAACAGTTGTGTAAAATTTACAAGTTTCTTAAGATATCTCGAGATAGAAAAAAGGTATCGACATGCGGATTTCTAATTTAATATTAATCTAATATTGGTCTAATTTTGTAAGAGACGATTAAAAATGCATAATTGTATTTAATATTCCAAAAATAAAACTAGATTTCCGAAAATAATTAAATAACGCCTACTAGCTGGCATTCACTTATTAGGCTATTTCGAAAATAAGACTCTTACATTGACGAAAAAGAGCTGTTTTTAACGAGACCAAGTATGCAAAATTCGATTTAGCAGAACCGGACTTACAGCCATTTTTTCATAAGAAGGTTCCCACTCACCCCCACCTCTTATTTGCAAAGGTAGACTTAAACTTGTGAAATCAAATATACGCAGAATTTTATGAGGAATACGATGATTGGATTTCCAGTGCCCTTTCATTAGGTAAATTTTGTAAAATTTAGATTTTTTAATTTTTGATATTCAATTACGCCCTCTAGCGGTGGACCTACAATTATGAAAATAATTACCAGGCTTTTCCCGAGGCAACCGTTGCTATAAATATTTTTCTCTCAAAACTGTACTATAAAAGGTTCCTGAGATATGGTCGAGAGCCATTCTTATTGGGACACCCGGTACAATAGATTAACATTTATATTACTTTCTACCTGTGCCGGAAACTTAACGACACCACTCAAATACAAATGACTTTGTATTAAGCTGAATATAAGGTTTTCTGCAATAATTTGTTGGCAACTATAAATCACTTTCAATCTTCACAAAATCATTTCATGAAATTGTTTAATTCAGTCACTGCCAAAGGATGCAAGCGAAATCATAACACATGCAACATAACAAAAAGATCAGCCAAAGTAATATATCTATAGATAGCCTAACTAACAGATCAGGTAAAATGAATTCTGAATCAATAAAAAAAAAACAATTCGAAGTTTTAAATTCCACAATCTAAATACTTCTACTGGAACCAATTTATGGTGACAACCAAATTCGTGCCTTCTAAAATTTGCAAGTCAAACAAACGATAAATAAGAAGAAGGCTAGGGAGAATCGAAGATTGCATTCCACAACCCATAAAATTCCATCGAATATTGGTTCCCTGTATTCAGATAGGAGTAAAACTAAGAGAAAATGAAAGAGTTAATATTTCATTTTGTTTCAGAGGTAAACCATCATCCTCTTACATATGTAATAAGCTCTTCAGAGTGGCCTATGGTCTTCTCTGAACCAAATAAAAATAAATAAAGAAATATTTGTACGCTCCACAGAAGTGCTAGAAGGCCAAAAGAATCGATAATAGTGGTACAATCTAAAAAAAGTAGGAATCTCTATACCTAACATAAACTATTGCCTTTTTGTGTATTTTTCTGGCCCAGTAGAGAAAGCCAAGAGTGCTAAGATATTTTTAGTACCAGTATCAAAATATCATTCTAAGACTGAAACAACGAGAAACGCAGAGAAGAGGCAGAAATTTTTGGATTTTACTACAAAATATACAAAAAAATTGAACCACGTGTAAGACTGAATTGGTTAATGTCCGAAAAGTCTGTAAAATAATTACTCAAGGGCGAAAAAACTAGGCCCTCTCGCCCCCCTGTTGATTAGCTTCGCACTGGAACATGCAGTAAGGAAAGCTTAGCCACAACTGACAAACGGATTTGCCGCCCAAGGATCAAAAATACTATTGGCCTTTGCGGATGAAGTGGACACAATTGTACAATCCACCAGAGATGCAGAAGAACTTTTCACCCTATTCGAGAACGGAGCCAAGGAAGTTGGTCTTAAGGTCAACGAGGACAAGACCCAGTACTCGACCCAAACTCGTCAAAGAATTCAAGTACGCGATCATAACATCTGAAAATAAATATGAAAAGGACGTGATAGCCAGAATCATTGCAGGAAACAGAGCATATTACTCATTAATGACCGTACTTAAATCAAAAATACTCTCAAGATCAGCAAAAATAAGAGTATATAAGAAGAGAAGATACAACAGGTGAATGGCGAAGACGACACAATGATGAGCTCCAGACAGTATATGGAGATAAAAACATAGTATGCTACATTAAAGCAAACCGAATAAGATGGGCGGGCCACGTGCTAAGATCAAGTGACGAAAGACTTCTGAACGCCACATTCTGGAAAAGGCCCGAAGGCAAAAGGTCAGTTGGTCGCCCAAGAAAGAGATGGAAGGACGCAATAGCCAGTGATCTACGCAAAATGGTAGTAAAGCAATGGGAAACAGCTGCTCAGAACCGACAACAATGGAGGGAAATAGTAAACGCGGCGAAGAGTCACACAGAGTTGTAGAGCCAAATGATGATGATGAAAGAACTAGGGAAAGGATAGAAATTGTGGTATGTAGGGAAAAATCACACTAGGAATGGAGTTGGTATAATTGCTGATACTGAGTGTGATAGGATACATACTGAGTGATATTCCATAAGAGGAGAAAGTTACAATTGGAGGTGATTTTAAGGAGAATGTGGGGTAATCCAAGACAGGATATGAAGCAATATGAAGTAAAGAGGAACTAAACCAAGATATCGGAGAGGATCACAAAAAATTAAGTGGTGGATGTTAAAAGATGAGAAAAAGGTGTATTTAGGGTAACAATCTTATGTGTTAAAACATACAAGAAGTCCTGATACAATTTGGAGGAAGATATGGTCAATATTATTACAGATATTGCTATTGAGATACTTAAAAAACGCCAGAAAAGAAGTTTGAGGACAGAGATACCTGCTGGTGATCAAACGAAGTTCAAGAAAAAATAAAGGAGACAAGGAAATTATATAAACAGTGGCTTCATCTTCAAAATCTCAAGACCAGCAAAAATAAGAGTATATAAGACAATAATTCCTCCCACAATAACGTATGGAAGCGAGACATGGACTCTGAACCAGAGGGAAACGACAAAATTACTGGTACTTGAAAGAAAGATACTGCGGACAATCTATGGGCCTTGCAGAGAAAATACAAGAGGTGAATGGAGAAGAAGACACAATGATGAACTCCAGACAGTATACGGAGATAAAAACATAGTACGCTATATTAAAGCAAACCGAATAAGATGGGCGGGCCACGTGCTAAGATCGAGTGACGAAAGACTTTTGAACGCCACATTCTGGGAAAGGCCCGATGGCAAAAGGTCAGTTGGTCGCCCAAGAAAGAGATGGAAGGACGCAGTAGCCAGTGATCTACGCAAAATGAGAGTACAGCAATGGGAAATAGCTGCCCAAGACCGACAACAAAGGAGGGAAATAGTAAACGCGGCCAAGACTAAGACTCACACAGAGTTGTAGAGAAAAATGATGATGATGATGAAAGAACTAGGGAAAGGATAGAAATTGTGGTATGTAGGGAAAAATCACACTAGGAATGGAGTTGGTATAATTGCCGACACTGAGTGTGATAGGATACATACTGAGTGATATTCCATAAGAGGAGAAAGTTACAATTGGAGGTGATTTTAATGAGAATGTGGGGTAATCCAAGACAGGATATGAAGCAATATGAAGTAAAGAGGAACTAAACCAAGATATCGGAGAGGACCACAAACAATCAAGTGGTGGATAATAAAAGATGAGAAAAGGGTGTATTCAGGGTAAGAATCTTAGATACAATTTGGAGGAAGATATGGTCAATATTATTACAGATATTGCTATTGAGATACTTAAAAAACGCCAGAAAAGAAGTTTGAGGACAAAGATACCTGCTGGTGATCAAACGAAGTTCAAGAAAAAATAAAGGAGACAAGAAAATTATATAAACAGTGCCTTCATCTTCAAAATCTCAAGACCAGCAAAAATAAGAGTATATAAGACAATAATTCGTCCCACAATAACGTATGGAAGCGAGGCATGGACTCTGAACCAGAGGGAAACGACAAAATTACTGGTACTTGAAAGAAAGATACTGCGGACAATCTATGGGCCTTGCAGAGAAAATACAAGAGGTGAATGGAGAAGAAGACACAATGATGAACTCCAGACAGTATATGGAGATAAAAACATAGTACGCTATATTAAAGCAAACCGAATAAGATGGGCGGGCCACGTGCTAAGATCGAGTGACGAAAGACTTTTGAACGCCACATTCTGGGAAAGGCCCGATGGCAAAAGGTCAGTTGGTCGCCCAAGAAAGAGATGGAAGGACGCAGTAGCCAGTGATCTACGCAAAATGAGAGTACAGCAATAGGAAATAGCTGCCCAAGACCGACAACAAAGGAGGGAAATAGTAAACGCGGCCAAGACTAAGACTCACACAGAGTTGTAGAGAAAAATGATGATGATGATGAAAGAACTAGGGAAAGGATAGAAATTGTGGTATGTAGGGAAAAATCACACTAGGAATGGAGTTGGTATAATTGCCGACACTGAGTGTGATAGGATACATACTGAGTGATATTCCATAAGAGGAGAAAGTTACAATTGGAGGTGATTTTAATGAGAATGTGGGGTAATCCAAGACAGGATATGAAGCAATATGAAGTAAAGAGGAACTAAACCAAGATATCGGAGAGGACCACAAACAATCAAGTGGTGGATAATAAAAGATGAGAAAAGGGTGTATTCAGGGTAAGAATCTTAGATACAATTTGGAGGAAGATATGGTCAATATTATTACAGATATTGCTATTGAGATACTTAAAAAACGCCAGAAAAGAAGTTTGAGGACAAAGATACCTGCTGGTGATCAAACGAAGTTCAAGAAAAAATAAAGGAGACAAGGAAATTATATAAACAGTGCCTTCATCTTCAAAATCTCAAGACCAGCAAAAATAAGAGTATATAAGACAATAATTCGTCCCACAATAACGTATGGAAGCGAGACATGGACTCTGAACCAGAGGGAAACGACAAAATTACTGGTACTTGAAAGAAACATACTGCGGACAATCTATGGGCCTTGTAGAGAAAATACAACAGGTGAATGGAGAAGAAGACACAATGATGAACTCCAGACAGTATATGGAGATAAAAACATAGTACTCTACATTAAAGCAAACCGAGTAAGATGAGCGGGCCACGTGCTAAGATCGAGTGACGAAAGACTTTTGAACGCCACATTCTGGGAAAGGCCCGATGGCAAAAGATCAGTTGGTCGCCCAAGAAAGAGATGGAAGGACGCAGTAGCCAGTGATCTACGCAAAATGGTAGTAAAGCAATGGGAAATAGCTGCTCAGGACCGACAACAATGGAGGAAAATAGTAAACGCGGCGAAGAGTCACATAGAGTTGTAGAGCCAAATGATGATGATGAAAGAACTAGGGAAAGGATAGAAATTGTGGTATGTAGGGAAAAATCACACTAGGAATGGAGTTGGTATAATTACTGATACTGAGTGATAGGATACATACTGAGTGATATTCCATAAGAGGAGAAAGTTACAATTGGAGGTGATTTTAAGGAGAATGTGGGGTAATCCAAGACAGGATATGAAGCAATATGAAGTAAAGAGGAACTAAACCAAGATATCGAAGAGGATCACAAAAAATTAAGTGGTGGATGTTAAAAGATGAGAAAAAGGTGTATTTAGGGTAACAATCTTATGTGTTAAAACATATAAGAAGTCCTGATACAATTTGGATGAAGATATGGTCAATATTATTACAGATATTGCTATTGAGATACTTAAAAAACGCCAGAAAAGAAGTTTGAGGACAAAGATACCTGCTGGTGATCAAACGAAGTTCAAGAAAAAATAAAGGAGACAAGGAAATTACATAAACAGTGGCTTCATCTTCAAAATCTCAAGACCAGCAAAAATAAGAGTATATAAGACAATAATTCCTCCCACAATAACGTATGGAAGCGAGACATGGACTCTGAACCAGAGGGAAACGACAAAATTACTGGTACTTGAAAGAAAGATACTGCGGACAATCTATGGGCCTTGCAGAGAAAATACAAGAGGTGAATGGAGAAGAAGACACAATGATGAACTCCAGACAGTATACGGAGATAAAAACATAGTACGCTATATTAAAGCAAACCGAATAAGATGGGCGGGCCACGTGCTAAGATCGAGTGACGAAAGACTTTTGAACGCCACATTCTGGGAAAGGCCCGATGGCAAAAGGTCAGTTGGTCGCCCAAGAAAGAGATGGAAGGACGCAGTAGCCAGTGATCTACGCAAAATGAGAGTACAGCAATGGGAAATAGCTGCCCAGGACCGACAACAATGGAGGGAAATAGTAAACGCGGCCAAGACTAAGACTCACACAGAGTTGTAGAGAAAAATGATGATGATGATGAAAGAACTAGGGAAAGGATAGAAATTGTGGTATGTAGGGAAAAATCACACTAGGAATGGAGTTGGTATAATTGCCGACACTGAGTGTGATAGGATACATACTGAGTGATATTCCATAAGAGGAGAAAGTTACAATTGGAGGTGATTTTAATGAGAATGTGGGGTAATCCAAGACAGGATATGAAGCAATATGAAGTAAAGAGGAACTAAACCAAGATATCGGAGAGGACCACAAAAAATCAAGTGGTGGATAATAAAAGATGAGAAAAAGGTGTATTCAGGGTAAGAATCTTAGATACAATTTGGAGGAAGATATGGTCAATATTATTACAGATATTGCTATTGAGATACTTAAAAAACGCCAAAAAAGAAGTTTAAGGACAAAGATACCTGCTAGTGAACAAACGAAGTTCAAGAAAAAATAAAGGAGACAAGGAAATTATATAAACAGTGGCTTCATCTTCAAAACTATGCGGTCGCCAAAAAGGAAACGAAATTAGCAATAGAAAAAGCTGTTCATCAATTCCAACAAATTCGGGATGAGAATGTTACATCTCTCTGCTTAATGAAATAATAAAAATGAGGTCTTTACTACCTTCTACAAAATTATAGAAAGAAAATGTTGAAGGTCACTTTCTTTGGTTAATACATACAATATATCAGCATAGAATTTTCCAATAACCTAATTTGATTTTTTTTTTCAGAAAAATAGTTCGTTCTATCTACAATTTTATGATTATACTCATATTGTAAAATGCAAATAAACGAATACTACTGTATGAAATTACCTCTTTTTTAATGTTTGTGGAAAAACAATTTTATCCATTGAATATTTATTATACTTATATTCTTTACAGCCTTTGTCCTACTTACAATTTTATACACCTTAAATACATTTCTTTTTCAGGATAAGTACTTTTCATTTCTTAGCAAAGGAAGCAAAATACGCTCAGATGCATAAAAAGAATGCTTTAGAATGTCAAAACAATAATCATAAATAACTTTTACATTTACCACCCAATTTTGATACAAATTTAGACAAGTAGAAAGCAAAACATCTAGATTAATAAATTTTTCTCCTACTTATCCAAAATATTTTGTTCAGGAATAAAAAAGTTATGTAAAATCCAAATGTGTTAACAATATACCTAAAACAACTTTTTTTCTGCAACTGAACATAGTATACAATTTTATAAAGAAATATAACTTTTTAAATCAAGTACGACACAGGTGAATGCTTATCAAAAATCATTCCTACTGCATACTAAGACTTCTTCATTATTCGTTACTCAGTTTTATTCTATCTCTTAAATTAAGTATAAAAATCTATCTTTTTCAATTCCTCTCTATCCTTAAGCTTCTGAATCCATCCTGGTATAAATATTGTTTAGGCGTACATGACCATCTAAATTGTGCATTTGCCATTATTAAAAATAATCTTCTTAGATCTTCTTTACCAAGGGTTTTTGTATTTTGTATATGACACTTCAATAATCTCTATTTTCTCAAAATATGATTAAATTCAAAACTTTTTATGCAAATCGCAATAACTATTTCTGCATAGATTCAGATATAACTAAATAGTGAAATATAGCATATTTTGATATCGCTAAATACCAGTGACCTACTTATAGTACAGTAAAATAAACTTTATACGATGAAACTTTTAATAGGAATAACCACACAAATAATTACTTTCAATGAAGAAGTCCAGTAAGCATGTATTTTATTTAAACTATGTAATATATCATCAGTCCGCTATACAAATGTAAAATATGCAATTTCTTTTTCATTAAATTTTTGCAATATTTAAAACATTTGATAAAAGAAGTATCAAAAATATCTGTCCCAACTTTAGATGCCGTTCTATACTAGATTCTAACATATATGCAGAAATTTATAATCAATAGTTACAAGGTAAAAAAGATTATTTTTTATTTAAATAAGCTTCAACACGACAAAGTTAGCATTTTAGTTTTGTTGATAGATTTAGGAATAAAAATTGGTAAAAGCATATTAATTAAATTCCCTGTAAGAAAAGGTCTGCGACAAGGGTAGATACTGTATTGCACCGACACTGTTTAATGTGGCGCGTGGTTTAAATCAAGGGAGGGAAAAATACGATGGAATCGGGATTGGCCTTGGAGAGAAAAATATATATGTATACGTTACAGTTGGTCGATGATCAGGTGGTATTAGTAAATAAACAGAACGCCCATAAATATAGACAAGGAGACTACATGAAGAATGTAAGAAATGTCTGGAAATGAATATTCAAACAACATAGCACCTTCCAATAGGAGCGGAGTCAGAAAAAATCTTGCTAGAAGAAGAAATAAGAGCATTTAGTGCCTACACTACATGTCGTAGTCGCGACATTAATATTATATCCAGGTTGTATTGGGGACAAACAGCAAAAATCAAGGTTGATAATGAATTAACCGAGTTAAGTTGTGTGCTTTCTCCACTACTCTTCAATATATATATAGCGAAACAGTATGTCAGGAAGAACGCCTAGAGCAAAATATTGGTATGAACATTAACGGAGGGTTAATTAACAATATACGATACGCTGATGACACGCTAATAGTAACAGATAACCTAGCAAATTTACAGTATTTGATGGGAAACATAAACACTCATACCAATAAATATGATCTAAAACTGAACATCAAAAAGACTAAATTCATGATTGTAACGAAGAAACTATACACCAATGTGAATTTAACAATAAATAATCAGCCAGTTGAAAGAGTTACGTCCTACAAATATTTAGGGGTTTGCTTCACTGATACTAATGACCAGACAAGAGAAATCAAGAGGCGAATAGAGATAGCGAGACAATCGTTTGTCAAAATGAAAAAGTTCCTATGCAGCCGGGACATAAATATAAACTTAAGAACAAGAATGTTGAGGTGCTATGTTTTCTCCGTTCTGCTGTACGGCATGGAAGCTTGGACGCTGAAAAAGATAAACATCAAAAACATTGAGGCATTCGAGATGTGGTGTTACGGGAGAATGTGGAAAATACCATGGACAGAAAGAGTAACAAATCAAGATGTTCTGCTGAAGATGGGGAAGGAATGCGAAGTCATAAAAACCATACAAACGAAAAAACTGGAATATCTAGGCCACATAATGAGAGGAGAAAAGTACTCTCTGCTAAGACTCATCATCCAAGGAAAAATCTCGGGAAAGGGAAATGTGGGACGTAGGAGGATTTCCTGGTTTCGCAATTTAAGAGAGTGGTATGGGTGCATTTCAATACAGTTGTTCAGAGCTGCAGCCAACAAAGTTAAGATTGCTGTGATGGTAGCCAACCTCCGATAGGAGACGGTACTGCAAGAAGAAGTGCCTACACATACTTAAGGAATTGAATTTGATACAAAAGTGCAAGATTACAGAGAAATCATCATCATCATCATCATCATCACATAGCGTTACAACCCTGGGTGGGTCCTGGCTGACTTTATAACTTTTTTCCAATTTGTTCGGTCTTCCCTCAACCTAGGGTCAAATGGAATGTTCATATTCTGAAAATCTGCTTGAATGCTATCTCTCCATCGCATTCTGAGACGTCCAAGTGATCTTCTGCCTGTAGGAATCTCCTCCCATACCAGTCTTACAAGTCTCTCGTTATGAAGTCTGTGCACGTGGCCTGCCCATCTTAGTCGCTGTGACTTAATTTCTTGGACAATATCGGCGTCATTGTAAGGTGCTTTTAATTCGATATTGATTCTGATCCTATACTGGTTTGTGACGAAGTCATGGTGAGGTCCGAAAATTGTTTCGAAAAGTATTTTTCGTTCAAAACGTCTGAGATTTTCTTCGTTTGCTTTGGTCATGGTCCACGTTTCGCATCCATATGTTAGTACAGGTATGACGATGGATTTATAGATTTTGATCTTTGAACTTCTTGTAAGATTTTTTGATTTTATAAGCTTATCCAGTGCGAACAGCCAGCGATTTGAATATTGGAGTCTGTCTTTTATTTCTTCAGTAACATCGTTGTCATCTATGATTACGGCTCCCCAGATACTTGAAACGTTGTACTCTTTCGAAATTGAAGATGTTGACCGTCACATTTTGTCCTATCCTGTCTTTTCGTGTCGTTCTATTTATACACATATATTTCCTCTTCTCTTCATTAATCTTCAACCCTACTTCACTTGTTGCTCCTTCTACCTTGTTGAAAATGTCTTTTATGGGTAGGATGGAGTTTCAAACGAGATCAATGTCATCTGCGTATGCTAGTAATAGCTTGGGATCTTGAACCGATAGCAGTTCTGTTTTTATTTCGGGCGATCTCATGGCTTTCTCTAATACAAGGACAGAGAAATCAGAAAACCAATAATGTGTCTAATGTTCTTCTGTCTTTTGTTATTGGTTTTTTTTGCAGAGAAATCTATGACAACTATGAAACCCTTGTCAAAAGTAATCGAATTATGACGCAAAGAAGCATCGCGGGGAGACATAATATATGAACGAATTTAGATGATCCGTAAAAAATCATTAACAAGAGGTGTTGAGAAAAAACAGTTTGTATAGTGGATGCATAATGACATTGACATTGTGAGAATCAAATTCACCAATGTAAAGGAGACTTTCAAAAAATTAGAGGTACAGGAAAAAAGCTGGTCTTAGGTTAATGAAGAGAAAACCAAATATATTTGCATTAACAGACAAAAAAGACTAGATAGGATAGGACAGAATATAACAATAAATTTTAAGAAGACAAAAATAATGATCGTTAGTAAGAACTCCAACATAAACGCCCAAATTACCGTAAACAATACACCCCTGGAAAGAGTACAGAAAATATGCTATCTGGGCTGCAACATTAAGGATACTTGGGATTATAGCTACGCAATAAAAACTCGTATTGAAAAATCCAGAAGCTCTTTTAACAGTCTTAGAGTAAAAACATGCCGAAGATACATGGATGAGCGCGGTGTAGGTCGCGATCGCGGTTGAGGTTTACATCGATGACGGGCAGAACATACCCAAGATCCTTTCCGTATCCTGTTTTGGCATCGACATCGCTGTAAACCGCGATGCAAGGTCGCGAGGGTGAACGGTTGACACATCCTTGGTATGTGCGATCTCATAAGAAAATGAGGGTTTGTTTTGATATCGATGTAGCGCCCGCGATCGCGACCTACATCGCGCTCATCCATGTATCTTCGGTAAGTTTTTACCCTTAGGGTAAGAACAGAACTGCCATTTCATGCGCTACAGTACTTGAATTGCTATCTATAATCTCTTTTCCGTATTCAGTTCATTTTTGAATATCAAGTACTAAATATGAAGGAGGATCCGAGAGCACTTTTGCAGCTCACTTCCGTATTGTGGTACAAGACCCTGATGCACTGTTCGATATATTACATATCAGTCACCACTTGGTGACAGCTGACATTTCATCAATATCATCACATGATTGAAACAACATCACAAAAGCACAATCATTTTGTCATTCAAATTTCATCATACTGCTTCAATTAATAGTGGTTCTAGCTTGACTGAGAAGCGCAGGTAACCTCCTTGCTATGTGCTGTCGACATCGACCGAGACTTAACTAGTAGCATCCACCGCGACCTCCACCTCCACCGCGACCCACTTGTTCTGTTCGTACCCTTAGGCTACGGCTCCACGGGCGAGAAATTGACGCTAGCAGTAGCAGTAAAATGAACTTAAAGTTCCGCGGAACGGAATGGGAATAGCCGAACTGTACCGACTACAGGACTTGTGCGTAGTCGGTTCAGTTCGGCTATTCCCATTCCGTTCCGCGGAACCTTAAGTTCATTTTACTGCTACTGCTAGCGTCAATTTCTCACCCGTGGAGCCGTAGCCTTAGGAAGATTCTCTGCAACTTATCTTTAAGTATCAATATACGCATAAAAATTCTTACATGTTACGTCTTTAGCGTCCTCCTCTACGAAGTAGACAGCTGGAGTCTTACAGAACATGCCACAAAACGATTAGAGGCGTTTGAAATGTGGTACTACCGACGTATGTTGAGGGTTTCATATATACATCACACAACTAATTAAACTATTCTCCAGAGGCTAAGAAAAGATAAAGAAATAATTAACACCGTAAAGAACAGAAAGTTGGCTTACTTTGGCCATATTATGCGTAATAATAAATACCGACTTCTACAGTTGATTCTGCAAGGCAAAGGCAAGATTGAAGGCAAGCGAGGCCCTGGACGTAGACGTACATCCTGGCTGGCCAATCTTAGGAAGTGGACTGGTCTAACGTCAACTGATCTATTTCGAGCTGCTGTGAATAGAATAAGATGGGTCAATGCAGTCTCCAACGACCGGACCCCAGAAGATAGGCACCTTTAGAAGATAAAAATAGACCCATATAACTTTGAAAGAGTGGAGAGTTTTAAATATCTTGGAGCGACAATCATCGGAGACACCGATATCTCGGAAGAGATAAAAGGGATAATTCAGACAGCAAACTGATAGCCTCCACAATACTATTAAATCTAAGAGCCTAACGTGAACATTAAAAATCAGGATATATAAAAAGTGATTAGACCGGTGTTCATGTGTAGCCTCCACAACGTGGACGCTAACAAAAGCAATGTAAAGAAAACTCGGATGTTTTGAGAGAAACATCCTCAGAAGAATATTTGGACCCTATCTCCCGAACACTAGCCATTACCGAATAAGAACAAATGCCGAGGTCAAACAGATCTGTAGGGCTAGTGAGGTAGTCCAAGAGATTAAACTCCAACATCTAAGATAGACATGTCCATAGACGCCCCAATAACCGCCTTACCAAGTTAATCTGGGAGGAAGCTCCGACAGGAAGAAGGACGTCCTCGAATGCGATGGAGATATATCATACGGTCAGATTTAAGAACAATGGGACTATCCACTAACTCCGCTATCATAGTCGATCGTTCGAGATGAAAGCGAGTTATGCAGTCAGCCAAAATCCACCTCGGGTTGTAGTGCTACGAGAAGAAGAGAAAAAGCTCTGCCAGGTCAAGCGAAAGGGTGGTTCAGCACCCACTCATATTGAACCTAACCTGGAAAATATTAGTAGCTCTTAAAGCGAATGGTATATTAGTTAATTGTTGAATTTAGAGTTCTGGTTGAGCCTATCATTATTCTTAAAGATAATCTGAACCCTAATCATACTCTATACAGGGTGTTTGCTAAAGAATGGGCCATAGCTTAACCTTATATTCTTGAGGTTAAAATAGGTAGATTTAAGCTTATTTACCTTAGTACAAAAGTTGATAATAACCGAAATACAGGGTGTCAAAGTTATACTTTTATTTTATTTATTTTTGAATATTTCTTGACAGGCATTTGACAACAACACGAAATTTGGTGAATGGTGCTGGTACTGTAGACCCTACTAAATTATGTTAAACAAATGTTTCTGGCTACTACCACAGGTGTACGAGGGGGGAACGTGAATGGTTGACCCTTCCCAAATTCTACGCCACTGGCAGAATTGCTATTTTAGTGCAATTTTTTGTTTCTCCAATACTTTCTATGTAAATAACATACTCTTCATTAGTAACGATAAAGCCGTTAGTTTTCGAAAGCATAATACATTAATCAAAATAAGTGTGCCTTTTCATTTTTAACTTCAAATATCTCGAGAACTAATGAATTTATCGTTACGAATAAAGAGTATATTATTTGCATCGAAAGTATTGGAGAATATAAAAATTATGCTAAAGTAGCAGTTTCCTCAGTGGCGTAGAATTTGGGAAGGGTCAACCATTCCCTTTCCCCTGTCGTACGCCTCTGGTAGTAGCCAGAAACGATTATTTAACATAATTTAGTAGGGTGTACAGTGCCTACACTTTCTGCCAAGTATGACATGGATATGTCAAATTATTTTTAAGTATTCTTTTTTTTTAATAATTTATTCTTTATTTAAAACTTTAAGAACTATGTGTGCCCGGTACTATAAAACTATTTGACATATCCTTATGATATATATAATTTTTAGATTCTCCAATACTTTTTATGCAAATAATATACTCTTCATTCGTAACAATAAAGTCATTAGTTTTCGAGATATTTGAAGTTAAAATGAAAAAGCACACTTATTTTGATTAATGTATTATGATCCTTCGTTTTTAGCTTCAAATATCTCAAAAACTAATGGCTTTATCGTTACGACATAGAAAGTACAGTGGAACCTCGATAACTCGGATTAATCGGGACCGCGGCCGATCCGGGTTATCGAAAATCCGGGTTAGCCGGAGAGCATGGTAAAAATTAATAAAATACGGTATACTTATAGATTGATAAAGTCCGTTATAATTAAAATAAAATGAAATATATATGCACAGTACACATCTAACTTACCTATAGTTGTATAGAGTATAGTATAGACTATAGACAGTATAGAGTATTGTTCATTTCTAGGTAAAAAAACTCAGTCAGTTTCGGTTGTGTCAATTTCGTTTGCCATCGGAACAATGTTATGTTATTTAAGAACAGTAGCTCTTTCATTGTTTAAAAGACCATTGTTTAAAAAATAATTTTTTAAAAGACAGTTGGAAATAAATAAAGGAATAACAGGTGCCTGTTGTTTGCGATAGCCCCAGATAATTAACATCGCTCTGCCGCCGCCGCCGTGTGCCATGAGTCATTTTTACTATCGTATAGTTCAAATTACACAAATACCCATTATCTCGCAAATATTATATTATGGTCCAAGCGAAGTTTTATCAATGAAACTCGATATTTTTAAGACATTCCAGAAGAGGCTACAGATAAAATGTTTTAACATAATACATAAATTTTTATTGTTGAAATGTTCTGATGAAAATCGGTCCGGGTTAGCCGGACTTCCGGGTTATCGGGGGCCGACTTATCGAGGTTCCACTGTATACGAAAATCAAAAAATTGCACTAAAATGGCAATTCCACCAGTGGCGTAGAATTTGGGAAGGGTCAACCATTCACGTTCCCCGCCGTACGCCTCTGGTAGTAGCCAGAAACGTTTGTTTAAGATAATTTAGTAGGGTGGACAGTACCAGCACCACTTACCAAATTTCGTGTTGTTGTCCCATGCCTGTCAGGAAATATTCAAAAATAAATAAAATACAAGTTTAACTTTGACACCCTGTATTATAATATCATATATTATAATATTATTATCATCAACTTTCGTACTAAAGTAAGTTAGCTTAAATCGACCTATTTTAACCCCAGGAATCTAAGGTTAAGCTATGGCCCATTATTTACCAAACACCCTGTATATAACGTTTATTCTCTTTTATCTTTGTCCCTGAAATATTTATCTTCTTTAGCTACATGCTATTCAATTTTATTGTCATTATCGTTAGCTACATTTGTCGTATTATAGTAAAATGGAAGTATAATAATGAATATTAGGAAAATTCTATGCTTTGGATAGGTAAATAAATTTTTTTATGTTCAATTGGGTGGAAATGTTGGTATTATAATTGGCATATGATTATTTATAGCATTACTTGGATGTATAAAAGAATGATCGAAGAACGACATTCCTAATTTATGTGCATTAGACATTGTTGCGTCAGGTACATATACAGTATGTGTGTTGCTAAAGAAGAGACTGGTGTCCTGGGAAGAGCATACAGATTCAGCACTAAGTGCTAAATGCATTGGTTCTTTGGGAAGCACCGTAGGCACAAATTGAGACTTCTGGTTCGTATGTACACGGCTGCTATGGAGCACGGTTTGATATCGATGTTTGAAAGCCATATCACAATGTTCACATTTAAATTTTTTTCGAGTATGCCTCCAATAGTGATGAAGGGCCAGCGTTCCTTTGGTATGAAACTTACTTAAACCAGTGTTTTTGCACCAAATGCACGCCAGGCCCTTTCTAGTTACCAACTTTGCCACATGTTTATCAACTAACCTATTTACACCTACAATTGAAGTCGACAAAGTTTCTTTCCACCGTCTTAGTTTGATATTAAGATGTCTTACCACTTCTATTTCCTCTGGATCCCAAAACGGTAGAACCAGTTTCTTTGGTTGATTCTGTTTTCTGGATCTTTTGCTTTGTATCACTGGCGGACCTAGGGTATCTGCTCCTAAAGTTGTATGAATGACCATATGTGCTATGATGGATGATTGGTGGTCATAAGCTGCATCGCACAAGCGACAACGGTATTTTAGATCTGGATCAACATTCTCTTTCGAATGTTCGGTTTTAGCGGGAGATGTTGCAGAATGTCGGTGAGTATATTGATGGGTTTCTAGAGAAAGGTCATCTTCAAACTCGCAACCGCATGTTTGGCAGACGAAAAGGGGAAGCTCCGTTTCTTCTCCGTGTTCTTCGTCAACTTGATTGCCAACATCTCCCGCCTCAGGAAAATCCGACTGGATTCGATGGCTAAGATTTATTCTACTCATGTCCTCAGCTACGCGCGGCTCACTCTCTGGCTCTGATCCGTCACTAGCCTCCATGTAGCTGAAAAGTCGAGCGGCTCCATGCTGCTTCGGGATGTGTTGTTTCCACGTTTTGGCATCGCTTTGAAGAAAACGGTTGCTCTGTTGAAGTAAGGCTGCTGCTGTGGTTAGATCGTGGGTTTTAAGCAGATTCTGTGGTTGACTACTACTAAAAAATATAAAAATACTTGTAAGAAATGGTACAGCTGTGGTCACTGCATAGTTTCCACCTTCATTTTTACATTATAATAGGTACTGTAAAATTAAAATGCCTAGAATGCATTTGAATAACGTGTAATACGCAAGAGCAATTACCAGAAGAAGGTTGGTCACTAAAGCAAGTTGATGCAGATTTGAACGTGAGCCATATGTGCATAAAGAAAATCAAACAAAGATGGAATCATTTTCACTCTATAGGAAGATTTTCACAGAGTAACAAGATGATGTGTTAGTAGATTATCTGAAAGAAGCTCCTTTAGCCAAAGCTCTAAAAGCTAGTAAAGAGACAGCCTTTCCGGGCACCATTCGCACTGTGGAGGATTAAAGCAAGTGAATTGATAAACTGTGCAGCTACAAGGAAACCTTTTTTGACTGAGGATCACAAGAGGAGACGAGTTGAATTTTGTAATGGATTCATAAACCGTCAAGACAACTTTTGGTCTGACGTTGCATTTTCCGACGAAAAAGTGTTTGAATCATATAGCAATGGTTCAATGGTTGAATAAGAGTTTATAGGACGAGAAATCATAGGTTTGATGATAATCCCTGTAATAACTATATGAGATGGGGAAATAAAAATCTGCTGTTGGAAATTTTAGGAGGAATAGATAATATTCGGCATTTTAGAAACATTAGAAAATAGATGAACGAGGATTAGTTGTGTTTATAGTTCGTGCTTGAATAATAATAATTATTTTTAAAAATTGGTAAAGAAACTCTGCCGTTATTTGGATTAAGCCATACAACGAGCTTTATATGGACTCTGACAAGGTTTACTGTCTTATTAGTTATTTTATTTTATACCTGTAGTTAATATTTAAAGTTTATAAAAATAATACAATCTTACCTACAAGGAACGGTGTTCTGATTTGTAATAGAATTGGAAGCAGAAGTGGATGCATTACCATTAAATGTAGTCGTTCTTAGAATGTTACTGCTATTTGTTCTGTTTCTTTGTTCTAGAGGGCTGTAATAAATATATAATACAAAATTTGGCATATTTTGTGCTTACATACAAAAAACTATTTCCTGATAGACTTATTTTGAGAAAATTTCCAAGACAGAATGGTAGAATGAGAAAATAAAAACAAGCGTTCTGGAACAACGTAAGAAATATAAGAGTAAAAATAATTTAGCGCAGTAAGAGACAAATAAAAACAGATGTAACAGAAATACAGAAAAAATACTTAGTTTTTTTAATAGGACACTCCTAGATGTCCTGTTTCTTAAAACATGAGGTTTTGTACTTTGTAGTATTATACAGGTAGTTTAAAAGATAATTACGTTTTTTATTATTTTCGTAGAAATATTCACACCCTGTAGAATTGTAACGATTTGACATCAAAAACTCTATTTATGTTCAAATGATTTTAATATAGTCTACTATTGATAAAAATTATTAATATAGCGCTTGGTATATAGTTTTAAACGGTGCTGGACTGATGTGATAGCACTAAGAACTGAAAGTCTATTTACTTGAGACTTAATATTAGAGGCTGTACCAAATTCATCGGCTAACATTTTGCTTACTTTAGATATTTGATCTTTTGGAGGAATTAGCATACTTGTTCCATTCCTTCTTGCTAGTTCCAAATTATAAATAAGTTTCTTTATTTTCCATATCTCAACATTTCTATCGTTAAAATTTCTAACCGTTAAAACGGTTCTAGTAAACTTTGAAAAGTTTCTCTTCTTGCTTATCTTCTATCAGGGAATTGCTGATGATAAATTCTTATTGCTAGTAGTACATTTTTGTTATACAAACCTAGCACAAAAACCACATATTAATCAGTTCCTCATTAGAAAAATTCATATTAGTAATGGTAACAAAGCAACTGGAGCTATAAAAATAGTAGTATGTAGTAGTAAATTTAGTGTCAAAGTCATAGCCAACTAGATAGAATATTATATGTTTTATTAATATTTTACTCACCAACAATCTTAACAACGTAGGAATTTTGATATCTTACCCAATATTAATAAATTAAGGATCAGTCTAGATGTATTTATTTTCGAAAAATTATTTTTTTATTGAATATTTTCACGGCCAACCTAGTAAAATTTCACGTAATTTTTGTTGCAATTAATGTTTGGCTGAAAGAATCACGAATAACTCACAAACTAAAGTAGTTAGGTATAGGTATAGGGAATGCTTAGGAAATAAAAACGTACCATAAAATATAATTTCATTATAATACTAAAATACAGGGTGTTCCATTTAAGAAAACTCAGAAAATACTCATTCCGAGTTTTGACCAACCCTGTATACTAATGTTATTCTGAAGCTATTTCCGTGTGGCATTTTTATAATTAACTATATATTTAGATGGAAAATAAGCCACAAATAAATTGAAAAAAATAATTTTATATTAAAATGAAACATTTCGCTATATTAATAATTTTAAAAAATAGTAGACTATATTAAAAATCATTTGAATATAAATAGAGTATTGATGTCAAATCATAACAGTTCTACAGGGTGTGAATGTTGCTACAAAATTAACAAAAAAAAAAACGTAATTATCTTTTAAACTACCCTGTATAACATTACAAAACCTCATATTTTAAGAAAGAAGGTAAAAATAAAAATCCAAAAATGTAAAAATATACAGGGTGTCCCATTAAGAAAAAACGAAGTTATAAGCAACTTCCGATATAACCGGAAGTAGCAAATAGATGAAAATATTTTCATTGAATAGCTCACTCTTCAAAACCCCTTCATTCCCCCTTCAATTTTCATGATTCAGTTACCTTTAGTTCTCGAGATATTTCTAATTGGCCCTTTATCTGCCTCACCCTGTATATTAACTTACTCTAAGCTGGTTCTAGTAATGAATAAGATATTTTTTCGTTTTAAAGAAAAAAAGCAAACAAAAAAGAAATAGATTAATACTTACTGCTGCTCCTGTTGGTGTGCCGACAACTGCGTCAAATCATCAGCCAGATAATTGCATTTGCTGCATGCTCTCTTATTGTGCACTTTCAAAACATGAGTGGCCAGTCGCTCGGATCTAGCAGCTTTGTAGTCACACAAACCACACACAAACGGCTTCAAATGTGTGTTCATATGTCTTTTAAGGCACCAATTGTCGACACCGCTCCATGAACAGTAACAGCAAGTGAATCGTTTTTCTCCCTTTTTCTTTCCATTACTCCGGGAAAGGCTTCCTGTTTTCACGTTCGTTTTTAGGTCGGATTGTTGGACTCTCGTATTCATTTGAGGAGCTCTCGACATGTTATTAAAGCCAGGAATAGATAGAGAGCTTATCGTTGATAAATCACTGGATTGATTCGTTATATTGGAGTTATATTTTTGATAATACGACATTCCAGAAGCATTTTTAGGCGGATGTCGTCTAATCCTATTTAAATCATACGGATGATCTCGATGCATCCTCAAGAAATGTTTCTTTACGTGATCTGCCCTGTTGAACTGTTTTTGACAGACGTAGCACTGAAAAGGCTTCTCTTCCCTGTGGATGTTTTCATGCCTAGTGAACAAATCCCTTCGATCTGTAGCATAAGGACAAAAAGTACAACTGTAGCGCTTAGACGTATTACTATTTGGTTCACCAGTACCGGAAGAACCATTATTCATTGTTTGGGAAGCATTTGATATTGTAGAAGAACTGTTCATTGACTGACTGTGATAGTCCTCACTCTGCACCGTACTCGGTGCAGAATTCTTATTGCAATTACTTTCTAATTTGTTTTTCAACTTTTGTAAATATTTAACAATCTCTTGAAGTACGGGATTGTCTTTGGTAAACGTATCGCAGGATTCGTCAGTGTTGATATTATGTTGCCTATTTAGATGTATTCTTACACATCTAGCCCAAGCGCTTTCATACGGGCATTGAGGACAATGGAAAGCTCTGAGTGTAGAATGCGTTCCTAACCAATGCTCAGCGACTCGAAGAAGATATCCTACACAGTCGCATTCAGAACATCTATACAGCTTTTGTGCTGGATTGTACGTGGCTATCTTCGACTCTGTCCATTGCAAATTCTCTTCGCTCGATATCCACTTATCCTCATAAGTAGTATTCAATATTGTCCCAGTATTAGGTTTATGACATTGAAAGCTAGGATTTAATATACCACTAGGTGGAAAACCATTTTGCATAAGAGCGGCTAACCCGAAAGCAGTTAAGTGTTCTTCGGGTTTTAGTATAGGGTTTTCCACTTCATATTCTATGGGTGTTAGACCTCTATCTGTGCTTGTGGAAGCTAACCTTTCGTTGGCACTAAGATCTGGCAATCCATCTTCTCCATACAGCTTTCTTGTAATCTCTTTGAACATGTCCTCATAACAGTCGATAGCACTGCCTGTCATGGGCATTGCCACTTCCATAGTGATGAAACCCTCTCACAGAGGAGGGTTTAGGACCTAGAATTAATAAATAATCCCCATTAATGAGAAATTACTATTCTATATAGTGTAGGAAACAGAGGTTGAACCTCGCAAAAAGTCCGGTTTTATTTTTTTTCTGGTATATCTGGGGGTGCTTATTATGAGACTAACTTTTTATTAAAAATTTTCGCCCCGGAACCCTCCTTTTCATCCCTTTAAAGGGGGTAATTTGTGGTTTTTCTGAAAGGTCTGATAGTCCATTCTTTCACGGTTTTTGCTCTAAATTTTAAAGAACCGCTTGGATTGACATGAAATTTGGCATAGCTTACATGTCAAAGAAAAAAAGTGATATTGTGCCGATGTGTGCTTTTACCCTGGGGGTGACTTTCACCCCCTCTTGGGGGTGAAAAAATATATGTCCAAAATAAGTCCGAAAATGGGTAAACTGACTAATTTTAAGTAACTTTTGTTCTATAGAGCTTTTTCGCCAAGTCAACACTTTTCGAGTTATTTGCGAGTGAATATGTTCATTTTTCAACAAAATAACCACATTTTTAGACGGTTTTTTGTAAATAACTCAAAAAGTAAGTATTTTGTCGAAAAAAACGTTCTTAGCAAAAATATAGCCTATAAAAAAGTAAAAAAAATGGTGTACGCGTTAGGTCTCTGGATCTTGTAGAACCAGAGTTATAGCCAATGAAAAATAGATTCATATTCACCAAATTTCAAATAGAATATTTCGACGTGAAATATCCAAAAAATTAAGCACTTTTTGGGGAAAACTCATTATAACTTTTTTAAAGTGTTTAAAAAAAGCTTTATTTCTGTTTTTACAAAAAGTCTCTAGCGTTAAATTTAAGCAAGTTACGCTCAAAATAAAGTTGGTCCCTTTTGTTTTTGCAAAAAAAAATCGGGAAGACCACCCCCTAATTAGCAACTTAAATGAAATTAATAGTTATCGCTCCACAAATTATTTTACTTATGTTGTGTTTATATGATCTGTAAGTTTCATCGATTCAAAGTGCTTATTTTTGAAAAAATTTGGTTTCAAAGTAAAATTTTTAAAAATTAAAATTTTGAAAAATATGCTTTTTTTCAAAATAACTTAAAAATTGTTAGAGATACCAAAAATCTCGAAAAACAAAAAAAGTCAGATTTGCTTTTCTGAATATCATGTATTTTTTTGTTTTTCTGTTAGACAAAAATTGATTAAGATTTGGTGTTTCTAAATTTGCATACATTCGTGATTAGTGACTCGTTCAACCCATTTTAACTACAGCCCTTTCAATAAAAAGGACTTTGAACCGATGAAACTTACAGATTATATAAACAATATATACAAGAGTCAAGAAACTTATGAAGTCGTAACGATTAAGTTCATTTAAGATACAAATTAGGGGGTCATTTTCTCAATTTTTTTACCATAACCAAAAGGGACTAACTTTATTTTGAGCGTAACTTGTTTAATATTGATGCTAGAAATTTTTTTATAAAACAAAAATGAAGCTTTTTTTAAATACTTTAAATAAGTTGTAATGAGTTTTCCCTGAAATGTGCTTCACTTTTGGTTATTTCACGTTAAAGTATTCCATTTGGAATTTAACGAATATGAACCTATTTTTCATTAGCTATAACTCTGCTTCTACTAGGTGTAGAGACGTGATATATACACCATTTTTTTAAATTTTTTACAGGCTATATTTTTGCTAAGAATATTTTTTCGACAAAATTCTTACTATTTGAATTATTTGCGAAAAACCGTCTAAAAGCGTGGTTATTTTGTTGAAAAAATTAACATATTCACTGCCAAATAACTCTAAAAGTATTGACTTAGTGAAAAACCTCTATAGAACAAAAGTTACTTAAAATTAGCCAGTTTATCCATTTCCTGACTTTCTTTGGACGAATATTTTTTCACCCCCAAAAGGGGGTGAAAACCACCCCCAGGGCAAAAGCACATATCGGCACAATATCACTTTTTTTCTTTGACTTGTTAGCTATGTGTAAGCCAAATTTCATGTAAATCCAAGCGGTTCTTTAAAATTTAGAGGTTTTGCAATATTTTACCGTTAAAGAACGGACTATGAAGAAGAAACTTTAAGGCAATTTATCACAAATAAGTCGCTGGTTTTTTGGTATAGGTTTCATTTAAGGGCAATTGCCTATTTTTTAATTACGGGCTGTTACATTTTTACATTTAAAAAAACCCAATCTGAACCGCTTATGCTAGAGTAAAAAAACTTTCAGCGATTACCCATGTACAAGTATTATTTACAAATTTTCCCCGAAACCACCCAAAAAAAGGATAATTAATAAAGAAAATAATCAAAAATTGATTTTGAGCCACCACTGTGGCTTTAGGGTGCAAAGAAAGTAAAATATGCATAGGTCATAATGTGTAGCAGACAGTGTGTTCTTTTATTTTCCATAAGTATGTTATCAATAAAATGAATAGGTGACGAAAAAAAAAAAAACAAAAACTGGAGCCCGCCAAAGCATTTCTGAGGTTTACGGCGCCACTGTACCGTAATGGTTGCTTATACGAAAAAAATGCATAGGACCTTATTTGTAGAGAAAATAGTGGTCTTTAATTCCGTATTTTTTCTGTATAATTTAGTTTTGTTTAAAAAAAAATGCATAGGTAATGAGAAATATTGTTCTGAAGCTATTTATTTGTGGCATTTTTGCAATTAACTATTCTAAATGGGAAATAAGCCACAATTTTAACTAAAAAAATGATTTTATTAACGTTTCGATATCCAGATCGGACGTCTTTGTCAAAATAAATACATTAATATTTTGTATTTTGACAACGACGTCCGATCTTGACATCGAAACGTTAATAAAATCATTTTTTAAGTTAAATTGTGGCTTATTTCCCATTTAGAATAGTTAATGGTAATTAGAAAATCGTAAAAACATGCTCTCCAAGGGATAGGGGTAGTTTCCGGAGGGATGTTGCAATAACCATATATGTATATTTATGAAACACCCTATTGATGGAGCATATGTCCATATTGGTCAAAAAGCAAAAAACAATTTTTTTAACCCTCCATTTTATTTTTTTTTGCTACAGGGGTTGCACCAAGAAATCGCTTTTGGTGTCCATGCATGGGTAATAAGAACGTGCACAAAATGATATATGAAGAATTTTAATAAATGGCATGGTTTGTGAAGGATTACAAGAAAATCACTTTCTTCCGGGGAAAAATGAGGGTGCATTGTACAAATTTGTAAATAACACCAGTACATGGGTAATCGCTGAAAGTTTTTTTACTCTAGCATAGGCGATTCAGATGGTATAAAAAGAGTTTTTTTAAAATGTAACACCCTGTAATTAAAAAATGAGCAACTGCCCTTAAATGAAACCTATACCAAAAATCAACCACTTATTTGTGATTAATTGTCGCAGGGTTTTTTCTTGATTGAGGGAAATAAATAGTAGGAAATATAGTCCTCTTCATATTTCTATTAAGGAAATTTTTTGCAAAACATATAGGAAGGGCTACCTTTGAGAAAAACCACAAATTACCCCCTTTAAAGGGATGAAAAGGTGGGTTCCGGGGCAAAATTTTTTAAGAAAAAGTTAGTCTCATAATAAGCACCCCTTGATATATCAGAACAAAAAAATAAAACTGGACTTGTCTCCATTTTGCGAGGTTCAAGCTGTTTCCTACACTAATAAAGGCGAGGAGAATCAAGCAGTAGGCGGCGTAGGCTTACTTATGATCCAGGATCACACAATACAATGCTACATCGAAAAGAGAAAAATATCAATCTTCTTCTTATGGTGCCTATCCGTTACGGATGTTGGACACTAACATGGCTATTCTGACTTTGTTGACTGCTGCCCTGAAAAGTCCGGTAGTGGTTAAGTTAAACCATTTTCGCAGGTTATGCAGCCAGGATATTCTTCTTCGTCCTGGACCTCTTTTCCCATGCACTTTACCTTGAAGTATGGTCCGAAGTAGGTCATATCGTTGTTCATTGCGCTTTACATGGCCCAGGTATTCCAGTTTGCGACGTTTTATGGTTACGACTAGTTCGCGCTCTTTACCCATTCTATGTAGAACTTCTTCGTTGGTAACTCTGTCTATCCAGGAAATCCTCAAAATGCGTCTATAGCACCACATCTCAAATGCTTCGAGTCTCTTCAGTGATGCTTCAGTTAAGGTCCATGACTCCACGCCATATAAAAGAACGGAGAATACGTAGCACTTTAGTAAACGAATTTTTATTTCCAATTTTATATCGTGGCTGTTAAAGATTTTTTTCATTTTGACGAAGGCTGATCTTGCCTTCTCGATCCTTATCTTAATTTCCGTCGATTGGTCCCACTGTTCATTTAAGTTTGCACCCAAATAACAAAAGTTGGTGATTTGTGTTATAGGTTGTTGGTTAACTAGTAATTGACCAGGTGGTATCCTATTTTTGCTTATAACCATGTATTTGGTTTTTTTGATGTTAAAATCAAGCCCAAACCTGCTACTTAGGTACTTCTGCCACTTTGGAGACAAGTGTCTGCAGACCTTCAAGACTGTCTGCAAAAATGACAGTATCATCAGCGTATCTTATGTTGTTCAATCGTTCTCCGTTTATAAGTATTCCCTCGTCTATGTCCGTTAGCGCTAGGTTCATAATGTGCTCTGAATAGGTATTGAACAATAATGGGGACAATATACATCCCTGTCGCACACCTCTTTTTATCTTTATGTCGTCTGTTAACTGATCCCCTACTCTAACAGCTGCAGTTTGTTCGTAATAGATATTGTTTATTATATGGCGATCTCTGCTGTCTAGACCAATTGAATTTAATATTTTCATAAGTTCGTCATGTTTTATTCTATCGAACGCTTTCTGGTAATCAACAAAACACACATATATATCACAATTCACGTCTCTACATCTTTGAAAGAGAACTTGTATTGCAAAAAGTGCCTCTCGAGTACCCAATGCATCCCTGAAGCCGAATTGTGTGTTTGTCATGTGTTCTTCACACTTTTTGTATATTCTTTATGTATTCTCGTATTCTTGTATTCTCATTATGTATAATTTTTAAAAAAGTTTTCAGGAGATGGCTCATAAGGCTTATTATTCGATAATCTTCACATTTTTTGGCATTGGGTTTTTTAGGGATTGTTATAAAAGTTGATCTTAGCCACTGTTGGGGTATTTTTCCACTTTGGTATATTTTGTTGAAGATGGTAAGTCTTTTTACTTCGTCTTTATCCATAATTTTCAAAAATTTTGAGTAGAACTCGTCTGGTCCTGTGGCTTTTCCCTCCTTAATGTTGTTTATAGCAGCTTCTACTTCCGCTTCGAGAATAGGTGGTCTGGTATCATCATTTTTATTTTGTGTGATGGTGACATTCCTATCGTCTTCAAATGTTGTTGTCACATAGCTCATCCATGTTGTTTTTGTTTCTTCAATATCAACTATTGGATTTCCTTGAGCGTCTGTTAAGTGTCCCGGCCTTTTTGATTTATAGATGCCTGCTGCTTCTTTGATCTTTTTGTGGAGGTTGAAGGAATCGTGTTTACGTTCCAACATCTCGATTTCTTCACACTGTTCTTCCAGATTTCTGTTTTTAGCTTCTCTGTCAGCTTTTTTTATCTCTTTGTCTAGAAACTGATACGCAACGTAGTCTTTCCGCTTGGATTCTCTTCTTCTGTCCTCATCTGTAATATACCGTCGGTCATCCATGGTTTTTTCTTTTCTGTCTTTTTCGGTCGCAGGTATTGGTCTAATATTTCCTTCCCAATGTTTTCTAAGTGGTTTATTTCTGTGTCAACATCATTAACTACTTCTGACTTGGATATGTTGTTCTTCAGATATTCCCGTACTTCTTGCTTTATGTCATCATCTCTTAGTTGTTTGAGATCGTATCTTATAGGATTAGGTTTGTGGATTTTTTTAAATTTCAGACGAAACTTACCGACAAGTGGGTTATGGTCTGACTTAATATCTGCACCAGGGTAGGCTTTCACTGATGTTATAGAGTTTTTGAATCTTTTATTTATTAAAATATAGTCAATTTGGTTTCTTATGAAATTTTCTGGCGTGTCACCGGGTGAGCGCCATGTGTATAACCTTCTGTATGGTAATTTGAAGAGTGTATTGGTGATTACCAACTCTTCTTCCGTAGCAAATGTGAGTAGGCGTTCTCCTCTCTCATTTCGCTCACCCAAACCCCATGAACCTACTACTTCACCATAACTACCCTTACCGATTTTGGCATTAAAGTCACCCATAACTAGCGTTACTTCATTGGTTTTTAACTTACTTAGGACTTTCTTTAAATCGTAATAAAAAGCCTCTATTACTTCGTCTGATTTGTCTGCTGTGGGTGCGTATATTTGGATTATGTTGGTTTTTGCTGGGAATAAATCCAATTGAATGAGCATGATTCTCTCGGATATTGGAACAAAATTCGTAACGTATTTTTTTATTTGTTTATTTAAAATTACTCCGACTCCATGCTTATGTTGACCTTCTGTATTTCCAGAGTAATATACTTGGTGCTCGTTTATTTGACATTTTCCGGCATCAGGCCATCGCATTTCACTGATGCCCATTATATCGATATTCAGTCTTTCCATTTCATGGATGGCATTATAAATTTTGCCTGCTTCGTACATGGTCTTGACGTTCCAGGTGCATATTTTAATAAACTGCTTAATTTTTCTAGGCGTATCCTTTCCTTTTACTTGGGGGTTTCGCTTGCTAACGACCTGGGAGGCCCCATGGTTCTGTGTTGTTATTCCTCCCCTGCCGGATCTTGCACTCCGATATACATGATCAGTAGTCTTCACTCTCAAAGCTGTAGCCATGATAGATGTACATCAATAAAATATCAATAAACATCCAAATTAACAAATGTTATAGATATAAAATTAACTAGACCTATGCCTTAACATCAGATCATGAAGATGAGGAAGTAGAGCAATTCTACGAAGAAATTAATGAAGCAATGATGGCAAACCAAGCAAGCGTATGTATCTTACTGGACGATTTCAACGTAAAAATAGGGAAGAAGAAAACTAAAATGAAATTTTAATAGGACTAGAGGAGAAATGTTAGTAAATTATGCAAAAGAAAACAACCTACACATAACCAATACGTTCTTTAAAATCCCAGAAACGAGAAGATGGACCTGGCAAAGCCCAAAAGGGACAACAAAGAAAGAAATAGATTACATATTATGCACCGACAGAAACGTAATATTAGATGCAGTAGTGTTATACACGATAAATACAGGGAGCGACCACAAAATGCACAAAACGAATAAGAATTAACACCAAAACAGAAAGAAGGAAACTTACAAACGCCTGGTAAAAAACAATAAATATGGACGAACTAAAACAAAGAAAGATCGAATACGAACAAGAACTGACAGTACGTACTGAACAAATAGACATGAAGATTCAAACATTGAAATCCTAAATAAAAATTTAACGAATACATACTATAGTATCAGTATCAAAATAATCGACCCATAATAAAGCATATAAAGTTTAAAAACTCAGTAAGACTCAGAGTTGATGACAGATACAGGGTGAGTCATGAGGAACTGTACATACTCCTACCTCGTATAGAGGCCCCTATGGGGAATAACAAATGACCATTAAAAAGTGTCTGCTCCCATTGTTTAATAATATACAGGGCGAGTTTCGCATTTTGACAGAAATTTGTATTCGTCATAATTTTTGAACGGTCAGATCGATTTGTCTCTTATTTTGGTCAATCGTTACACTATTGCCACCTAATCAACTGATTTATTCAAACTAGAAAAAAATCAGGTCCGGCTTTAAAAAAATTAGTTCGTTTGGGTCTTAGAAAAAATTTCACCCTGTATAAGCTTTTTGAAAACCCTAATATCAATTTTACAAACTAGACAAATAGACAATTAAAATAACATATTTATTTTTTTCCGCACACGATTGCTTAGTTTTTTATAAAAAAATCAAATTTGATTATGAATTAAAAGTTTGGTAAAGTGAACCATAGATTTAACAAAATTAACTTTTATTAAAAAAATTAATTTTTTTGAACAAATATTTAATTTATGTTACCACCAATCAACTGATTTATTCAAACAAGAAAAAAAATCAGGCCCGGATTTAAAAAATAAGTTCGTTTTGGTCTTAGAAAAAATTTCACCCTGTATACGCTTTTTGAAAACTCTAATATGATTTTTACAAATTAGACAAACAGGCAATTAAAATGGCATATTTATTTTTTCCCCACACGATTACTTAATTTTTTATAAAAAAAAATCAAATTTGACTATGAATAATTAAAAGTTTGGTAAAGAAAACCATAGATTTAAAAAAAATAACTTTTATTACAAAAATGAATTTTTTTTGAACAAATATTTAATTTATGTTATCACCCAATCAACTGATTTATTCAAACTAGAAAAAAATCAGGCCCGGATTTAAATAATTAGTTTGTTTGGGTCTTAGAAAAAATTTCATCTTGTATACGTTTTTTGAAAACTCTAATATAAATTTTACAAATAAGACAAATAGGCAATTAAAATTGCATATTTATTTTTTCCCCACACGATTACTTATTTTTTGAAGTTATACTTCTTTACCGGCGATAGAGGGTGATTTTTTTATATGTTAAAACCTATCAGCCCGGCGCATGCGCATTATAACTTTGTTCTGATTGGATGTTCAAATGACATGTCAAAAATTATCCGATATGGCAGCTGTGGTTTGGAGGTAAAGGTAAAGGTAAACAAATGTATAATATATTAGTTTTATTGTTGTGAGGACAGAAACAAAAAAGTTTATAATATTGTAGTGACTTTTAAATAGTTTTTAAAAGCAACAGGTACGTAATAATTGTTAATGTATCATGGGTATAAACCTACCTATTTGATCTGCCAAAATACATAGTATGTAATACTTTTATTTATATAATTTGATTACCATCAAAATTTCTATCAATATTCACCTAATATATTGTTTTTTTACTCTATGTTTTGTTGTATTTTTTCAATTCTAAATCATTTCAATTCAAAATTAAAATAATTTGATCAATTTTCAAAATATCAAAATATCACAAGTTTAATCCGTTTAGTTAGTCGATCTTCGTAAATAATGACACATAGTGTCCGTGGCTAAGCGGAGAGACGGTGAATGAATTCCAATACCAACCGCTCTTATCAGCGCTGGTTCGAGTCCCAATAGAAACTTTCTTTTTTGTTTTTTTTTAATACATTTTATGATTGTAAGTATATTTATTATATAATTGTATTTTCAGAAAATACGTATTTAGTTAAAAAAATGTTCGACAATTAATGTTCAGACATCATTTGTGGCTTGTTTAATGTGTTTGTGTGTGTTTTATTCTTTTATTATTTTAATTTTTGGCAC
Source organism: Diabrotica virgifera virgifera (assembly GCF_917563875.1). Taxonomy (NCBI): domain Eukaryota; kingdom Metazoa; phylum Arthropoda; class Insecta; order Coleoptera; family Chrysomelidae; genus Diabrotica; species Diabrotica virgifera. The sequence continues at coordinate 128,100,017 of NC_065452.1, forward strand.
TGTTCTAATAAAAATGTTTGAGAAGTAGTAAGTATAAATTAGTTTAATATTTAAACAAAATACCTATAAATAAAAAGTATATTAATTTCGTTTAAATCATATAATAGAAGTATAACTTCTTACGTGCGTACAAAGTACACACACATTCTTTTTTTTATTAAAAAATCAAATTTGACTATACATAAAAGGTTTGGCAAAGTTTTAGCATAGATTTAAAAAAAATAAGTTTTTTTACAAAAAATAATTTACAAAAACAACGTTTTTCTTAAAATTAAAAGTTTTACCATTTTTTTTTCTATAACACGTCTAGATCTAAAACTTCACATAACACTTCTTTTGGACTCTATAGTTTAACATAGACGTGATCAAATTGATAAATTTGAAATTTTTCCACCTAATTTTTGCGATTTACAAGTTTGCAACTTTTACAAGAAGGAGACTGAAAGTCTACAACAATTTTCATAGTCTTCACAATGGTAAGAGGTATGTGCTGTAAAAATTTCAGAAAAAAAATATTAAAATTGAACAGAGTTGTAGCGAGTTAAACCGTTAGTTCATTTTTTTTTTCATTTTTAGGTTAAAATTCCGATTTTGACAAATTTGATTTTTTAATAAAAAATTAACTAATCGTGTGGGGAAAAAATAAATATGCCATTTTAATTGCCTATTTGTCTTATTTGTAACATTCATATTAGAGTTTTCAAAAAGCGTATACAGGGTGAAATTTTTTCTAAGACCAAAACGAACTAATTTTTTAAATCCGGACCTGATTTTTTTCTAGTTTGAATAAATCAGTTGATTGGATGGCAACATAAATTACTTATTTGTGCAAAAAAAAAAAATAAATTTTTGTAATAAAAGTTATTTTTTTTATTTAAATCTATGGTTCACTTTACCAAACTTTTAATTCATAGTGAAATTTGATTTTTTTATAAAAAATTAAGTAATCGTGTGCGGAAAAAAATAAATATGCCATTTTAATTGCCTATTTGTCTAATTTGTAAAATTTATATTAGAGTTTTCAAAAAGCGTATACAGGGTGAAATTTTTTCTAAGATCCAAACGAACTACATTTTTTAAAGCCGGACCTGATTTTTTTCTAGTTTGAATAAATTAGCTGATTAGGTGATAATAGTGTAACGATTGGCCAAAATAAGAGACACATCGATCTGACCGTTCAAAAATTATGACGAATACAAATTTCTGTCAAAATGCGAAACTCGCCCTGTATATTATTAAACAATGGGAGCAGACACTTTTTAATGGTCATTTGTTATTCCCCATAGGAGCCTCTATACGAGGTAGGAGTATGTACAGTTCCTCATGACTCACCCTGTATACAAAAATCATTAAGTTGTATATATGCCAATGCAAATCAAATAAAAACAGAAGGAAAAACAGAAAAGATAAAACTACAGAAAGGGGTTAAACAAGAAAATTCTATCTCACTTAAGCTATTTACTTTAGCTCTAGAACAGGGGGTTCTCAATCTGTGGTACATGTACCACTGGTAGTACATATCATTATTTGGGGTGGTACACAAAACACAGCCAAAATCCAACATATTTGTAGTTAGTTAGATTACCTAGCTCGACAGGTATTTCTGTTACGTGCTACCAAGAATAATTTTAAAAGAATTTGGTGGTACCTACATGACTCAAGAACATTGAAAACCACTGCTCTAGAAGATATGTTTCGAACTCTAGAATAGGCAAAAAAAGTGTAAAAATACCAAAACAAAACAAATACAGTCGAACCCGCTTATTAGAGTACCGCTTATAGGAATATCCCGGTTTAAGGAATAGAATTTTGAGGTTTCGAAACGTTTCCATTTACTCCTTAATAAATTTAACTGCTTATAGGAATACGTTTTTGTAAAATGGTACCGCTTATTAGAATATATTTTTCAAGTAACCAAAAACTTTTTATGTACAATTTCCTACAAAAAATGATTTCTGGTTTATAGGACCTGTCGATAATAAACACTTTATTACTTACTTTATTATGGGCACCAATTCTAACCTCCGCCAAACATTTACCGATCATAAAGTAGGTACTTTTTCATTTGTGTAAATATTCTTATTGCTCACCCACCACCCACGTTGTTGTCTGTTTGGATTTTTAGAAACAGCTAATTTATAAGTCATAACCGCTTGTATATTATAATAACCGCTTTATAATATGTATTATAAGAAGTTTTCTGGAGGGTAAAACCAATGTCAATTTTTTAATTATTATATTTTAAAGCAACAAGGACTAATATTTTAGGTAACAAAAAAATTAGTCTCAGATTACCGATTATTTTTCCAGAAAAAAAGTTAGTCTGTTGAATGTATGTTAATAAGAAAATATGTATACCTATATCTACATATTATTGCATACATTTCATACTTATTTGTATATGTAGTATGTCTGCACAGATAATGTAGTTTGGTGTTTTAATAAAATAAGCAATAGTTATACTAGGTACTGTATTATTGACATTAGAATATCCCGGTTATAGGAATATTTATTTGCTTGGCACGAAGGCTATTCCAATAAGCGGGTTCGACGTATTGATCGGACTTGTGATAAATAGTAACAGTAAATCTGTCATTTACAATAATAATAATGCATAACAAAGATGTAAATTATATTCATATAAAAAATGCGTATAAATGTGATAAAAAAATTTAAAACGGTGATCAGAATTACATTTGGGTAAAAGTTTTTCAATTGCGACGTAAAAAAATCTTTTGTCATTAATACATGATTCCCTATTTATATTAACGAATGACAAAGAAAAAATGTACCTATCTATTGTTTTATTGGCTATGAAATTACAAACAAAATCGGAAATAGTGTTGAAAAGTTGTGTGAGAGATCGGGATATACTGTAATGATCCAAAACAAATAGTTATGCAAAAATAACATCTGTCAAGTCTGTCAATTTTTGCGTGCATTGATTTATAGAGCCTCAAAAGCATAACATTGCACCTAAAGCCAATAGTAATCCGCGCTACTGTTGTTATTCTTAAAACTACCTCTAGTTCCGCCAACGTCAAAGGAAAGACATAAGGAAATATTTAAGACTTACCACGTTGTAAAGCGTGTAAAAGCTTTTACAGAACATGACAGCATCTCCGTATGATCGGCGAAAACACACAGATTAACCAGCATTGACCAAAAGCAAATTAGAGAAGTAGAGGCAGACTTTAAACCAGATGGACTGATCACATCAAAGCGAATGGCTAGTCATGATCATGAATGGGTGCAAAAAATAACGAACATAAATGAATGGATACACCTAAGGGAGGCTTACATCCGAGGATAGAGCTGTTGATGATGATGATGCACATAGAAATGTCCTCTAGGACTACTCTCACAAACACTATGAAATACAGTTGTTGATGACTTGATTCGAGGATTAATACTACCACGAGCTTAGTAGCCAGGGAGTCTGGATTTAAGGATTCGCAAAACAAGATGAAGAAGCAGAATCACCACTTATTTTTTTATGTCATGCACTTTATATTATCGCTAAAGAATTAGCTGACTCGAAGACATCCGTCCAATAATAAATATAGAAATCCATTTTTTCACAATTCGCACATTTTACAGGACGAGGAAGACATATATAAAGAAAGCTTGGATTGAATCGGAATCTAACTATTTAAGAGGAACTTACTAATATATTTTGTCTGCAGTTTAAGCATTTTGCATACATAACTCCCTCTCAATACCGAATACAGTGTACAACAAACGTCAAATAAAATGCATTTGTGAGTAATTTCCATAAATATAATAATTTAAACGTAGAATGCTACATGAACATAGAGGCAAGGTAATGTTATTGAAGAAAAAGTGTAAAAAACACGAAAACAAAACAATTATTGATCGGACTTGTGATAAATAGTAACAGGTGGTCAAATCTGTCATTTACAATAATAATAATGCATAACAAAGAAGTAAATTATATAAAAAATGCGTATAAATGTAATAAAACAATTTAAAACGGTAATTAGAATAATTACATTTGGATAGAAGTTTTTCAATTGCGACGTAAAAAAAACCTTTTGTCAATTAATACATGATATCCTATTTATATTAACGAAAGACAAAGATTATGTATTTATTAATATAGTTAAACATATAAATATAGACATTTTTAAACAAAATCGGAAATAGTGTTGAAAAGTTATGTGAGACATCGGGATAGACTGTATTGATCCAAAACAAATAGTTATGCAAAAATGACATCTGTCGATTTTTGTGTGCATTGATTTATAGAGCCTCAAAAACATAACATTCCTCCTAAAGCCAATAGAAATCTGCGCTACTGTTGTTATTCTTAAAACTACCCCTAGTTCCGCCAATGTCAACAGGAAGACATAAGGAAATATATATTTAAGACTTACCACGTTGTAGAGCGTGTAAAAGCTTTTACAGAACATGACAGCATCTCCGTATGATCAGAGAAAACACACAGATTAACCAGCACTGACCAAGAGCAGATTAGAGAAGTAGAGGCAGACTTTAAACCAGATGGACTGATGACATCAAAGCGAATGGCTAGTCATGGTAATGAATGGATGCAAAAAATAACGAACATAAATGAATGGACACACCTAAGGGAAGCTTACATCCGAGGATAGAGCTGTTGATGATGATGATCTTCTTCTTCTTAAAGTCCCTATCCGTTCCGGATGTTGGCGATCATCATGGTTATATTGACTTTGTTTACCGCATCGCGGAACAGTTCAGTGGTAGTGGTGTTATACCACTTTCGTAAATTTTGAAGCCAGGAAATGCCTCTTCTTCCCGGTCCTCTTTTACCATTTACCTTCCCTTGGAGAATCAGTTGGAGAAGGCCGTAACGTTCTTGATTTCTCATTACATGTCCTAGATATTCTAATTTTTTTGTTTTGATGGTTATGAGAATTTCACACTCTTTCCCCATTCTACGCAGGACTTCCACATTAGTCATTCGGTCAACTCAGGATATACGTAAGATGCGCCTAGAACACCACATTTCGAAAGCTTCGAGCCGATTCATAGATGCAATAGTTAGTGTCCACGCTTCCATTCCGTAGAGCAGAACTGTGAATATGTAGCATTTCAACAGACGGTATTTTGTTTTTAATGATATGTCTCGACTGTTGAAAATGGGTCTCATTCTAACGTATGCTGCTTTCGCTTTTATTATTCGCTGTTTAATTTCTGTTGAGTGGTCCCATTGGCTATTTAAATTCGTACCCAGATATGTATATTGCTCAACTCTTTCGATATTCTGCTGGTTGACTGTAAGTTGAGCGTTTAATATTGGTTTTTTACTAATTGTCATACATGTGGTCTTCTATATGTTAAGAGCTAGTCCGTATCTGTTGCTGACTTTGTTTCTACGATTTGTAAATATCTGTAATGATGATGATGCACATAGAAATGTCCTCTAGGAGTACTCTTACAAACACTATGAAATACAGTTGTTGATGACTTGATTCGAGGATTAATACTACCACGAGCTTCGTAGCCAGGGAGTCTGGATTCAAGGATTCGCAAAACAAGATGAAGAAGCAGAATCACCACTTATTTTTTTATGTCATGCACTTTATATTATCGCTATAGAATTAGCTGACTCGAAGACATCCGTCCAATAATAAATATAGAAATCCATTTCTTCACAATTCGCACATTTTACAGGACGAGGAAGACATTAAAGAAAGCTTGGATTGAATCGGAATCTAAATCTTTAATAGGAACTTACTAAAATATTTTGTCCGCAGTTTAACCATTTTGCATACATATAACTCCCTCTCAATACCAAATACAGTACAACAAACGTCAAATAAAATGCATTTGTGAGTTATTCCCATAAATATAATAATTAAAACGTAGAGCTACATGAACATAGGGGCAAGGTAATGTTATTGAAGAAAAAGAGTAAAAAACACGAAAACAAAACAATTATTGATCGGACTTGTGATAAATAGTAACAGGTGGTCAAATCTGTCATTTACAATAATAATGCATAACAAAGAACTAAATTATATAACAAATGCGTATAAATGTAATAAAACAATTTAAAACGGTGATTATTAGAATTACATTTGGATAGAAGTTTTTCAATTGCGAAGTAAACAAAATCTTTTGTCAATTAATACATGATACCCTATTTATATTAACGAAAGACAAAGATTATGTATTTATTAATATAGTGAAATATATAATTATTGACATTTTTAAATAAAATCGGAAATAGTGTTGAAAAGTTGTGTAAGACATCGGGTTAGACTGTAATGATCCAAAACAAATAGTTATGCAAAAATGACATCTGTCAAGTCTGTCAATTTTTGCGGGCATTGATTTATAGAGCCTCAAAAACATAACATTGCACCTAAAGCCAATAGCAATCTGCGCTACTGTTGTTATTCTTAAAACTGCCCCTAGTTCCGCCAATGTCAAAGGGAAGACATAAGGAAATATTTAAGACTTACCACGTTGTAGAGCGTATACAAGCTTTTACAGAACATGACAGCATCTCCGTATGATCGGCGAAAACACACAGATTAACCAGCACTGATACAGCACATTAAATTGTAAAAATTATTTAAAAAGATTAATAAGTGAAGAGCGAACGCATGGAACGCTAACTCCTACGATGTCTGACCCACCCAATACTGCGGCACCCACTGCCCGCCTAGGGCTTCCTACCCCCTCCCCCGCTCCCCAAACCACCCCCCTATTGCGCCCGACCAAACCACCCCTGACAGCCACCCACCTAACATCCTATACAGCCCTCGACTCCAGCGTTGCCGTACACGTACACCTCTTCCCCTTTTTACGATAAGAAACTACACTTTTGTTTCTCTCTCCCTCGGTGCAACACGTCTCTGTTTGATATGTAAACCTATGCTAATAATATCTGATAGGGATTGGGACAAATCAGCTGACTCTGATTTTTAATCTTTCTGTGTATATAAATAATTCAAGGAATTACCTGAATCTCACCAGACATTTCGGTTACACATGAAATCCTGTTCAATCAGATTATTTGTTTTTGGTATTGACATTCTTTGGATACCTATGTAATGTATTAAAATTTTACAGTCTCCGATAAAAGATAAAATAATCGCTGAAACAACATCTGCACGCAGAAAAGTTTATCCTTATATTATTATCTCCTGTTTATCCCAATCACATTTATTTATTTATTTATAAAGCTCAACGGACCTTAAAGGCCTAGGACTGAAAAGTTTATTTTCCATTACATTTATTGCTATTTGCATATATCAAATATATCTAAATTACAAAACAATTCATAGCATCAATAATCAATGTTAAAAAGGGAATTATTAAATACGATAGAGCCAAAATTACTTGCTCTAACGAAAATTCGCCCTTAGAAGAAAAACATTTGTTAACATCTATTTTATTAAAAAAACGATACCCACCATCTGTAGCTTATAAATAAGGCATTTTTAATAATAGACCAAATCGAACAGAACAACTTCGACAGATCTGAAAATATGTAAACTCGCATAAAAATGCATATGTGCAGTATAAAGATTTAAGTTTAGTCAGAAATATGGTAAAAAGAGAAAAATCAAAGAAGCGGCTCTAATTATGTTAAATGAAACCAATTGCATTGCAAATTTCTCGGCAGAATGCAGTAGGTAGGATGTGGTATATTAATCCTTAACCACTGACATGCGGTATGCCATACCGCGTCGAAAATATATTGTGTTGTTTTATAAAAGATTCCTAGAACACTATTGTAATCTGTGTACCTTCAAGCAGTGCCGGCAGGCCCGCACCGTCCATAAGGGCGAAGAGGGGCGGAGCCCCCCGGCGCCGTATTCAAAAGGCGCCAGTAGGAGCCGAAAAAAAAAATTTACAATACCGAAATTACCAGAAATATTAGTAATATTTTATTATCTTGTAAAATTTAAAACTTACCAATCGTAGGTAGCCTCTCCTACTCAATTCCTATCCTCACCTCCACGAAGTGTGGCTTAGGCTGCACGGGTGAACCCCGGAGAACCTGAGCAACCCTGCTGGAGATTGGGTAACCAACCCCAGTGGAAGGCAGGGTCAGGGCTGACGAGGAAGGGAGAAATGGTCCTCCGAAAAGGGGGTTTTGCTATGGACCAGCAACCCATACAAGGAAAAAGAAAGACGCTACGAATCGAATACTATTGCCTCGGAATAGACATGAAACACGGATTAGACCCAAGCTACGAAATAAGGACATTCTTTTAGGCACATGGAACGTGCTACAACAAAATTACTGGTACTTGAAAGAAAGATACTGCGGACTATCTATGGGCCTTGCAGAGAAGAGACAACAGGAGAATGGAGAAGAAGACACAATGATGAACTCCAGACAATATACAGAGATGAAAACATAGTACGCTACATTAAATCAAACAGAATACGATGGGCGGGTCACGTACTAAGATCAAGTGACGAAAGACTTCTAAACGCCACATTCTGGGAAAGGCCCGTTGGAAAAAGGTCAGTTGGTCGCCCAAGAAAGAGATGGAAGGACGCAGTAGCCAGCGATCTACGCAAAATGGGAGTACAGCAATAGGAAATAGCTGCTCAGGACCGACAACAATGGAGGGAAATAGTAAACGCGGCCAAGACTCACATAGAGTTGTAGAGCCAAATGATGATGATGAATCGTAGGTAGGTATAAAAATGGCAGTAAGTATTACTTTGATCCCATAATTGTACGAACCCTTATTTCTCTTATTAAACTGAAGCATATTTGTTCTCTGATGGTGTAATCGGTGTTTTTTGTAAATATTTATGGTAGTCATAATAATTTATCTGTATGTATATTACTTTCCTAAACACATAACAAATAGTTTGTAGGTATTCGCTCCGTGCATGACTGACGCAACACCTAGCTTCACCAGGACCTCGATTTTTGACCCTTCGCTTCGTTATCGATCATTCGCTATCTGTACACTAAACAGATACGAAGCGAATACGTTCGATAACGAAGCGAAGGGTCAAAATTTGAGGTCTTGACCTTTTTAGATCTCACAAATTGACGTTAAGCATATGATAAATAGATAATATTTATTTACCATTTTTTATAAAATTTGTTATACCAACAATGCCAATGACATTACAAAGTTAGCTCCAATCATGTCATTTTCGCCACTACTCACGCTGACATCTTTTCTAGGTACCCCCACCATGGTCACGCACGGAGCGAATACCGAATACCGATTCTAGGCCATTCACTCACAATAAAATATTGCAAAACTTCCGAATTTTAAAGAACCGCTTCGCTTGACATGAAGATTGGCATACACATATCTAACCTGCCAAATAAAAAAGTGATATGCTGATATGTGCTTTTGCCCTAGGGGTGAGTTTCATCCCTTCTCGGGTGAGAAAAAGTATACGTTTAAAACAAGTCCGGAAAATAATAAACTGACAAATTCTAAGCAACTTTTGTTGTATAGAGTTTTTTCACTAAGTCAATACTTTTCGAGTTATTTGCGAGTGCATATGTCAATTTTTCAACAAACAAAAACACGTTTAGAAACCCACGAAAAGCACTTTTCGGGGAAAACTCATCATAACTTGTTTATTTTTGTTTTTTAAAAAAGTTTTTTCCATTAAAAGTAAGCAAGTTACACTCAAAATAAAGTTGGTCCCTTTTTTTGATAAAAAAATCGTGAAAATCACCCCCTAATTAGCATTCTAAATGAAATTAACCGTAACCGCTTCACAAGTTACTTTACTTATGTATTATTTCTATTATCTGTAAGTTTCGTCGGTTCAAAGTGCTTATTTTTGAAAGGGCTGTAGTTGAAACGGCTTGAACGAGTCCCTAATCACGAGAGTATGCAAATTTTGAACAGCCATATCTTATAGTCCAATCAACATTTTCTCGAGGAATTTTGAGAATCAAGGTCGATTTCAGGGTAGGGTAGATTTTAACTTTTGTCAAAATCTACCCTACGCCAAAAGCGGGCCAAAACAACCCCGTCGAGGGGTTGAAAATATTTTTAATCAAAATAACTATGGAAGTCGATATATTGACCAATTCTGAGTAAATTTTATTCCATAAAATTTTTTTGGAAAGTTGATACTTTGAAAGTTATTAGAACCGAATTATGAGAACCTTCAATCTCAAATAACTCGAATGTGGTGAAATTTTTTTGGGAAAACAAGAGACATATTTCATAGGCCATTAAAAAAATATAAGTTATTCATGAAAAACGGTCATAAAACGTGAGTTTTTTCAATGAAAAATGCGTAGTTTCAATCGCTAATAACTTGGAAAATATCAACTTTGCAAAAATAATTTATAGAACAAAATTTACTCAGAATTGGTCAATCTAACGACTTCCATAGTTATTTTGATTGAAAAATTTTCATTCCCTAGATGGGGTTGTTTTCACCCCCAGGGCAGAAGCCCGGTTCGGCATGGGGTAGATTTTGAAGAAGAGCATCAACCGAGCTTAAATCCAAATTTTCATTAAAATCGGTGTTGATTCTCAAAATTCCACGGTTTTACATTTTTTTAACGCTGATTAACCAATTTTTGTCTTCCAGAAAAACAAAAAATTAAAAATATTCAGAAAAGCAAACAGTACATTTTTTTACTCTTTGAGATTTTTGGTATAACTAATGATTTTTAAGTTTTTTTTGAAAAAAATGTAATTTTTTCAAAATAAAAAAAAATTACTTGAAAACCATTTTTTTTAAAGCGCTTTGAACCGATGAAACTTAGTTTTAACGAGTTTACCCCAAAAAGTGCTTCATTTTTTGTTTATTTCTCGTTGAAATAGGTATTTGATTTGGAATTTGACGAATAAGAACCTAGTTTTCATTAGCTACAATTCTGCTTCATCTGGGTCTACTGACTTCATGCATACACCATTTTTTTTCACTTTTTTATAAGCTATATTTTTGCTAAGAATGTTTTTTCGATAAAATACTTTTTGAGTTATTTGCGAAAAACTTGTTTTTTTTGTTGAAAAATGGACATATTCACTCGCAAATAATCGAAAAGTATTGACTTAGTGAAAAAACTCTATAGAACAAAAGTGGCTTAGAATTAGTCAGTTTATCCATTTCCGTACTTATTTTAAACGTATAGTTTTTCTCGGAGTAAAAAGGGTAAGGTTTTACCCCTTCTCTCCGAGAAGGGGTAAAACTCACCCTCGGAGCAAAAGCACACATCGGCACAATATCACTTTTTTCTTTGACATGTTAGCTACGCTTATGCCAAATTTCATTTCAATACAAGCGGTGCTTTAAAATCCGGAGCAAAAACCGTGAGTAAATGGACTTATTCACTAAGTTGCAAAAAACTACTTACAAGGGGAGGAGGAAAGGGGCGCCTAAAATTACTTGCCCCGGGGCGCTTGAAAGCCTTGGCGCGGCCCTGAGTGCCGGATTAACCATTAGGCAAAGTAGGCAGTTGCCCAGGGGCCTTGGCCCCAAAGGGGGCCTCGCAGGGCCCAAAACGAAAAACTGATAATTGGAATTAATAACAACTATAGATCATATTATGTTGAGAAATTCAAACACCACACAATACCATAAAGTGATGGTGGACGTATAAAACTACATTACAATGCATACTTTTGTTCACATAGAAAGCCTACGTTGGCGTTGTGAGAATAAGTTACTAATGTAGAAGCCGTTTGGTAGAAGGAACAGTACTGCCTGTCAGTCTGCACAGTTTCCCTTCCTACTCTCTCCTCCACTACCCATGCCTTTCGATCTAGTTTCCCGCAGAATTCATCATTTTGCCTCTTATTTCTTCTTAGTTTGGTTTTCTTCTTTGGAAGAGAATGACTGTTGACTGTTGTGTAGTTTTGTGCAGTAGTTGATCAAATAGTAAGTAGTAAAGTACCAATCGTTGGGGATTTATGATCAAATGCTTAAATGAAACTCCATTAAGCGATCCCATTCGCCACCATCTAGTCCTTAAAAGAACAAGCAGCACTACATGGAGTGCAAGGGCTGATGCACAACAAGAGCTTTGTCTAAAGATTACAACGCCTTCAAATCTGCTCTTCATACTCTTGACGAAGACCCTAATCAGACAGCTGAAACAGTTCATAAGGCTAAGTGTTTGTTAAAATAAATGTCAAAAAAAGAAACATTCACATTGAATGAGTTTTGGGCAACAAATTTTAGAACGCATCAATGCTGTCATTAAATCATTACAGAGAGAGAAGGGATTGAACTTCAAACTGCAATTCAGGTTCTAAATTCACTTTTGGAGTTCTTAAAATCCCAAAGAGATAATTTTTGCTTACTACGAGCAGAAAACCTGCGATACAATACTCTTAATATTCCGACGAGAGTAAATGAAAGCCAGCAAGAAAACTACATTTTGATGATGCTAATTCCAATAAGTTTTTCTACAGGATGGAGAAAAGTTAAAGGTTAAGAAGTATCTACCAATTTTGGATACGCTAATTACTGAGCCTGAGTAGTCGGTTGACAGCGTACGAGTCAGTGAACTCAGTGTTTTGGTATTTTGTGTGTTTTTCCAAAACTGACTGATACTCAAGTAAAGAAGAGTGCTTCAAATCTACATGAAAACTATCCTGATGATACTCATCCTGAAATTAAAGATGAACTAGTGCAGTTCAAATATTTTATAGCCCAGCGTCAAGATTTGCAGGGAGAACAATGTTTGCAGGGAAAACAATTTATTCCTGCTTCAGAGTAATTTTGGGTTATTTATGAGAAACAAACTCGAATCGATGTTTCCAAATCCAAATGTGTCAATAGTTTTTAAGACTTATCTTACGCTAATGATTACTACATATATTATGAAACATGCGAACGGTCATTTTCAAAAATTAAAATTATTAAAACTGTCATCGTTTTTTAAGGGGTCTCATAGCTTGGGTTGCCTAGGCTCCCCATGATTTTTAATTTTTAATCCGGGACTGCCTTCAAGTGGTGTGTAAAATGTACTTGCTTCCAACTACTGCAGTTTTAGTATGGTTTAGTTTAGCCTTTCAACTACGTTGACTAGTGAATACTATTATGATTAATAATACTACGTTGAATAGTGTCTATGGTCTCCATAAAAAATGGTTTATTGAAAATGGCTTTGAATTATCATGCAGTAAATCACAAGTTTGTTTATTTACCAGACATAACTTTCCTAATGCTAGCACAATCACCTTAGGTGGGTTCAATTTTCTTTTAAAAATAAAATAAAATATCTTGGAATGATACTCGACCAAAAATTGACCTGAAAGTTACATATTGACGACATGTTGAACAGGTGTAATAAGGGAATAAACTTTCTTAAATCAATTAATAGAACTTGGTGGGCTGGTGGGGATCGGATGTTGAAGTAAGTTTATTATTTTATAAAGCTTACATACGATCTATCTCTGATTACGGCAGTGTTTTGTATGGATCAGCAAGTAATGCACTACTAAACAAAATCAGCGTTTTACAGAATTCAGCCTTACGAATATGTTTAGGAGCTATGAGATCCACTCCAGTACAAGCTTTATATTTGGAAGCCTTGGAACCTCCTTTAAATCTAAGACGAAGTTTTTTGTCCAAAAAATATTTAATGAAAGTATACTTACTGAACCCACTTCTATACCAAAAAATAGTGACTTTGAGTTGCCATGATCTAACCAATAAATATTGGCAAAAAAAGAAATCTCCCTTACTCTGTGAAGCTTATCATCAAAATATAAATATAGTACTCTTAAAAAATATAGATAAAACGAACGACTTATTCAAAAACTACACTACGCATCTAAATTAATAAATGATTCATTAAAATGTAAAATAGCAGCTCCTTGGAATATACTATATTTATTATCACTTGGTTCTGTAGATGTATACAACTCTTTAATTAACTTTTTAAAAGACAGCAAATTATCATTATAATTCCCTTAAACATTTTTAGTTAATACTTTTATTAAATAGTTGTTTTAGCTGTTAAGCTTAGTGTTACTTAATACCTTTTCGTTGTTACCTTTGTTTTAAACCTGTTTTGTATAACTTTTATTCCTTATGTGTCTGGCAGTATGACGGTAAGTCTAAGCCAAAAATAATAAAAAAAACTACGTTGACGTAAAGTTAACTTGCGGTATGGCGTACCGCATGTCAGGGTTTACGTTTTTTTTATATTTAAAACCAGTCCAGTGTATTCTTTCGCTACTATGCTCTGTTTTTAAACCAGGAGGAGTAATTTAAATATACCGCGCCGTAATACTTTAGAACCATCGACTAATCTGGATCCATTGACCCCACCAAGAGTTAGATTAACCAATAACTCTAATAGTTGATATCTTTTAGCCAGATTAAGGGAACCGGATATCTTAAAGGCCATTAAACTTCATCTTGCTTATCTACACGACCAACCTGCATCAGTATTTTATGATGGGTATACCAACACAAGTGTTAAATTGTTTCTGGCTTCCGAAGGACTTCCTACAAAGAGTGAAGATCTACGAAAAATTCTTCTAGATTTTAATGATGCTTATGGAATTGGTGCAGACGAGGTAGACGCTGATCTTGCTGCTTTTAGGTCTTTTCTAACTTCGGAAAGAATTATTCACCTGCAAAAATCAAGGGAATGCCACCGAAACTACTATTCCGCTGCCTCTCCAGGACGAAATTTTTAAACATCACGACGTGTTCTGAGGGACTAGAATCCTCAAATTATTTTAGTGATAACAACTTTAGCATGGTTCTGATTAATATTCGTTCTATAAGATATAAAACTGATGAATTATTTCTGTTTCTAGAGGAATTAGGGTTTCCACCGATAGTTGCGGTTACTGAGCAATGGCTTGAAGTCAACGAGTCTTTTTTTGTAGAAAAATATTCCACTATTGCTAGGTATGACCGTCCAAGTTCAGCTCATGGAGGCACCCTAATTCTCTCTACAAATAATGATTTTTCTCTGGTAACTAAATATGACTTTCTATTAAGTGAAGCATTCTTTGAGTTTTCCTTAGTTTACAGTAAGAACCTTAATCTTTATATTATTTGCATTTATAGATCACCTGACTCCTCCGTGGAACTGTTTTTTCAGAACCTGCTTAATTTGTTAGATGACCTGCCCCATAAAAGCAGAAAAATTTTATGCGGGGACTTCAACATTAATTATGCTGCTGCTTGTGCTACACAAATATCCCTGGTCAACATATTTGAATCATATGGTCTATCAATGCACACTGATTCTCCTACAAGGATTACAAAAACTTCATCTACCATAATTGATTATATTGTCTCAGATTTCTCACCCCGTGATGTCTGCGCTACAACTGTTAATGCGGGACTATCTGATCATGAAGCGGTTTATACGAAGTTTAACATCTTTAGCAAGTCCTCCTCGAAAACTCGACGTTTAGGCAGGATTTTTTCCGGTCGGAACTTTCGTAAATTCCAAAATTTATGATTAACCTCTGAGTGCCACTTTCCTTCTATGGACGTCGATTATAATTTCAGTGATTTTTTGAATAAGCTGGTCTGTATCTTCATTAAAGCATTTCCTTTAATCACAATTAAGCAAAAACATCGCAAACCCTGGACTACCAAAGGTGTCCGCATATCAGCCAAAAATATGCGTCCACTACTGTATATCAAGAAATTTACTACCAACGTCTCTGTTACTGAATATATCACCAAGTACAGGGCAATCTATTTAAAACTTATAAAATCAGCTGAAAAATTGTACTATCAAAATCGTCTCAGAAGCTCTAAAAGTGTTGCAAAAGAAACTTGGTCCATAATAAACGATCTTCGAAATAAAACTCACACAGCTCAAACATTTTCCCTTCCAGACCCAGAAAATATAAATGAATACTTTGTTAATGTGAGTAAAAATATAACATCAACTATTGTGTCACAACAAGATCCCATTTCCTATCTTCCTAATTCAAGAAAGGTTTCGAATTCATTCTTTATAAGACCGGTTGATAAATCCTAACTGATCCAAACAATCAATAGTATCAAAAGCAAATCTTCCTGTAGTACCGATGGACTATCCATAAAAATGTTCTCAAATCTCCAAGACAATGTGTTGGGAGCCCTCATCCCTCTAATTAATGATTATTTTGAGAAAGGTAAATTTCCAGAGTGCCTAAAGGCGGCCATCATTATTCCTCTTCATAAGGGTGGTGAAAAATCTAATGCCTGCAATTATAGACCTATTGCATTACTACCGGTACTCTCCAAAATTATTGAGAGACTCATAAAAGCCCGACTTATGTCCTTTCTCGTTGATAACAAGATTTTATCACAAAATCAGTTCGGCTTTTTAAATAATAAATGTACCACCGGTGCCATGTTTTCTGTACTACATGAGGTTTATCAAGCATTAAACAATAATCTGCACACTGCCACTGTTTTTTGTGATTATGCCAAAGCTTTTGATTGTGTAAATCACATTTTGATAAAAAAACTAGATTTCTATGGAATTCGAGGTATTTCTTTGAACTGGTTTCAATCTTACTTGGATAATAGGAAACAACTGGTTAGAGCAAATGATACAGGCTCTAGTCTCAAAAATGTTGTATGTGGGGTACCACAAGGTTCAGTATTGGGTCCTCTACTTTTCCTTATCTTTATTAATGACATCACTAGTTTAAAAATCGATCGACAGTTTTTCTTTTTGCTGACGATACCAGTATCACTTGGAGCAACTCAAATATCGCAACTCTTCATGCTACTATAACTTCTGATCTACTCACAATAAAATCCTGGTCCGATTCTAATTTACTCTCTTTTAACGTAGATAAAACAGTAGCATTACCTTATAAAGGAACTCTTCAACCCTTACCTCTTCATAACAGCCAGATCAGTATCGTTGATTCTGTAAAGTTTCTTGGTATTTTTTTAGATGGCAACCTTAAATGGTCCCTTCATATCGATGTGTTAAGCAAGAAACTATCCTCAGCTTGCTTTGCAATAAGATCTGTTTTGAAGGAAATGAATTTAGCCTCTTCCAAAATAACATACTTTTCATTGTTCGAGTCCCATCTTCGATAATATGGTCTGCCTTTTTGGGGTTCTGGTACAGCTGCCCAATCCGATGTTATTTTTAAATTACAAAAACGAGCAATAAGATATCTGTTTGGCCTCAGAAGAACAACACATTGCAGAAGCTACTTCAAAGATCACAGGATTCTAACATTACCTTCTTTATATATTTTAGAAACTGTTTGCTTAATTCGTAAACATCTAGATGTCTTTCCAGCAAGACCTAGACATGACTATTCCACCAGAAATTCTACCTTTGACATCTATTTACCGATACCGTCCAGTGAGTTAGTAAAGAAATCTATATGTATTATATTCTGCTATAAACTATACAATTATCTCCCTCTACAACTTAAATCTGCATCATCTTTCCCCAAATTCCGTAAAATGACAAAAGCCTATTTATATGAAAGACCATATTATTCAATAGCAGAGTTTCTTAACCAATAACTAAGAAATTACAGTATTCTTATGTACAAGTAGAATCTTAATCTATATTTGAGTGTCATATGCAGCAGCATAACTTATTAAATTACTTATTAAATTTCTTAAGGTAGATTACGCAATTTGCAATTTTTTTTAAATTTTGCAATAGATTGTTACTGATTTTTTTTTATTTCACTTTATTATGTTTTATTCATATTGACGATTTGAACATCAGTCCAGTTTATTCCACTGTTATGAAACTTTGACACTATTGACATTTATGAAATTTTGACACCATTAGCATTTCATAGTTTAATTAAGTTATATCGGCGATTTTTTGTGTTTTCTGCGTTATTCCTTTAGTTTTTAGATTTTTAGTGTGCTTTTATATAAAAAAACAGTTGTTTTTAGAACTTTTTAGCGATGTATTAGTATAATTTAATATTTATGGATTAATTTCGAAGCCCGACATGATCAACCAAAAAGATGTATTTGATAATTTTTCTAGTGACTTTTTTGGGTGTGAAGTGTGAATGTCGCACTGGCGAAGTGTCCATGTAACCACTGTTACCATTGGTAACGGTTAAAAATCTTGCAAATAAATATTTTATGACGATGAATAATTCCATTTACAAAAGACTAAGTTTTCACTCTAATGGCATATAGCATATCCCACCAGAATGAAAACAATGGGAACCTTCTCTGGTTACACCTCCGAGGCTTCTACAATTTGCAAGCCATACGGATGCTGAGACTAAGGAAGATGAGGGAATTCTACAATTTACAATTCACGTCCCATCTGCTCAGCGCGGTAAAGTTCCAACGAGACTGGTTCCCTTCATACTCCACACAGAGTAAATGTAAATCAAAAATAAATAACCATTTTCAATTTCGTTGCAAAACGAAAATACAGCCGAACCATATTCCAGTCCAATCAGAGAGTGCCGCAAGCACCTCTACCGGTTTCGAAACTTATTAGTCTCTCATCAGGAGGCACATATACTGCTCTCCCTGATCCAACCAAAACAAACCCCAGCGTGCAGTCCCGAATTGCAACGAACGAAATGGCATAGATGCCCTAGCGGCAACTGCTAGCAAAAGACTAAGTTTTCACTCTAATGGCATATAGCATATCCCACCAGAATGAAAACAATGGGAACCTTCTCTGGTTACACCTCCGAGGCTTCTACAATTTGCAAGCCATACTGATGCTGATACTAAGGAAGATGAGGGAATTCTACAATTTACAATTCACGTCCCATCTGCTCAGCGCGGTAAAGTTCCAACGAGACTGGTTCCCTTCATACTCCACACAGAGTAAATGTAAATCAAAAATGAATAACCATTTTCAATTTCTCTGTCCCTGAAGGGAACCAGTCTCGTTGGAACTTTACTGCGCTGAGCAGATGGGACGTGAATTGTAAATTGTAGAATTCCCTCATCTTCCTTAGTCTCAGCATCCGTATGGCTTGCAAATTGTAGAAGCCTCGGAGGTGTAACCAGAGAAGGTTCCCATTGTTTTCATTCTGGTGGGATATGCTATATGCCATTAGAGTGAAAACTTAGTCTTTTGCTAGCAGTTGCCGCTAGGGCATCTATGCCATTTCGTTCGTTGCAATTCGGGACTGCACGCTGGGGTTTGTTTTGGTTGGATCAGGGAGAGCAGCATATGTGCCTCCTGATGAGAGACTAATAAGTTTCGAAACCGGTAGAGGTGCTTGCAGCACTCTCTGATTGGACTGGAATATGGTTCGGCTGTATTTTCGTTTTGCAACGAAATTGAAAATGGTTATTCATTTTTGATTTTTAATTCCATTTACCTATATTTTCCCATATTATTATATTATATGTTAACTAACACGAGAATTTTACTCAGGGGCGTCATTTGAAATTTTGATTGGGGGGGGGGCAAGCATTATATATGCAATATATTATATATGATGTAATGATGAAAATTGATGTATTTTTTGTAAATTTCAGTCATTTTCAGGGTCAGGGGGGTGGGACAAATGCTTCAAATATTATATAGACACAGGTCATCAAATATCAAATGACGCCCCTGATTTTACTTGCATCATTGCATGTGTTTGTCTATTTAAAAACAAATCACATGCTATGAACTTCATGACAAATATTCTTAAGTTAAAGTTGATTTCATGTAATCGAATGAACTATCTTTCAAAAAAGCCGTTCCAGGAACGCAACTCATAAATATTGGCAATATCATTTTAAAGTCGTCTACTTTAAAATGTATAATGTCTGAATTGTCAATATGAATGAGCCAGATAATAGTTATTTATGTACCAAGTCAGTAAAGAGTCTTTACTGACGTGGTGCATACAAAATTTTATCGCCAACAATTTGATATTGGTTTTAACACTTACAATTTACAATTTAAAAACTTTTTAAATTTTAGACGTCATAATAATTTCATGACAGTGATGACATAACTTTTGCAAGATGGCCGCTTTCGATTTTAAATCGATAGTTATCAATATTGAATAATTACTAAATCGGTAAAGTTTTAATTTATTTTATATGAATATAATTACAAAATGCTACAGAATTTTCCTTTTTGACATACATTTAATTGATAATATCGCCAATTGTGTACTATATTTTTAATAATTAAAGTAAATAAATTTTAAGTTCACTCAAATACTCGCCATTCGATTACTGCCATCGACCACTTACATTCAATCTCGGTTAATTTGATTAATCGCGGCAGGTAAAGTAAAATTCTTCTTTCAGTACAATAAAGTGTTACTTTACCGCCGCAAATGAGGGCAACTGAGTACAATAATGAATGATTTTAGTGACGGTTGGCGATAAAATTAAATTTATCTACAGTGTGTCCACGGTTGGGGTGCCCAAGAGGAAAAACTTTTTTATTTTCAATTTTAGCGAAAAATGTCATTCTTGATAAAAAATTTTGCTTGTTCTAAAACCCCATAAAACGAAATAAAATTCAAATTTTTCAAATCACGCCTAATTTTATAGCCAATCTTATGTAAATCCCTATAAATTTTTGCAATAAGTTCGAAATTGTAACAATAATAACAACTTGGGAGAACAACCCTTTTGCTTCTTTGGTTTATGAAACCAGACATTGTCGTTCTCCTTGAAACATCCAATTATTTAATAATTAAATAATTATTATTCCAATAATTTTAACAATAAAATTGATCACAAGATAAATTCTTTTTTGAACGCTTAACATTGTCGAAAGAAATGACAATTCGCAAATTATTTATCGGAGTTGACAGTTACTAAGCTACATTGTGGCTTGGCAACACTAGATTATTGTTACGATTTCGAACTTAGTGCAAAAATGTATAGAGATTTACATAAAATTGACTACAAAATTAAGCAGCATTTGTAAAACTTTAATTTTGTTTCGTTTTATGAGGTTTTAGAACAAGCAAAACTTTTTATCAAGAATGACATTTTTCGCTAAAATTGAAAATAAAAAAGTTTGTCCTCTTGGGACACACTGTATTAGAAGAATTTTTTTACCGAACAACAAAAACAAAATTTGTTTAATTTATTAATGTTTTGTATTTTGAAAACGATTTACAAAGTGGAAGTCGAAACGTCAAATAAATTTAATTTCAAACTTAAATTGTGGCTTTATTCGTAAATAAAATAGTAAAATCCTTGTTAAGGACCACTCTCTCAACATTTTTTCTTTTTCCCATACGCGTCTATGTAGCCTTTTCCATCCTGCTTTTATTTTTTCCACCAATATTTCTGTTATTGCTTTAATTCCTTTATTTCATTTGATATTTCTTCCTCTGTAGGTATTTCTACTAGTATATTCCATAGGCGTGGCCAGCTTTTTTATTTTCCAATATTTTCGTATATGAAATCCAGTTTACATTTTTTTAAAATAATTTTTAAAACTAAATATACACTCACCGACATAAAATTCCGCCATCCATAATTTTTGATTAAATTTGACAATTTATAACTTTATTATTTGTGCTCCGATTATAAAGATACTTGCATCAGTTTGTAGGTACATGTTTCCATGTCCTTTGTCATTCTCCCGGTAACAAATTTTTTTTGCTTAGATGGCATATACGGGAGTGAATGGAAGCGTTGTATTTTCTCCTAACTTTAAAACATTCTGTGGAAAAATTGGAGGGCTGATTTTGTGCTGATTTTGTTACGTACTCCTTCTGTATTATCCTGGAGGTATCCCCAAGATTTAGTTTTTTGAATTATCCGGATATCTCTTTTCTTTTAAAAGCTGTAAATTAAACACTGCTTTGAAGGTTTACTTAATTAAAAATATCAAACGCACTAAAATTAACAACAAAAAACAAAATTAACAACAAAACAAAACAATTCAATAGCGGGTAATCGAATAAAGATGTGTTATCCTTCCCTGGGGAATAGCCCGATATTCCTACCAGAGCCATAACTGCACCAAATTTTCTGGAGTGCTAGGAGACGGCGAATAGCTATTTTTAATTCATCACATAAATGCTCCATAGGATTGAGATCTGGGCTGCATGCGGGCCATTCTAATCTTATCAATCCAACCTCTACTTAAGATATTTATGTTTATGAGTCAATCAGTGTTTTTATTTACAAAAAATTGTACAGTCCTTACAAGAAAAGAGATACATATTCGGATAATTCAAAAAGCAAAATCTTAGGAATATCTACATGATGATACAAAAGGAGTATGTAATAAAATCAGCCCTCCAATTTTTCCACAGAATTTTTTAAAGTTAGGAGAAAATACAACGCTTCCATTCACCCCCGTAGAATGCCATCTAAGCAAAAATTTTTGTTACCGAAATAATAACAAACGACACCAAAACATGTACCTATAAACAGAGCCGGATTTAAGGCAGTGGGGCTCCCTGGGCAGAATTGGTGTGGGGCCCTACCTCCCTACCATTAAACAAATTGTTGTTATGACTATGGTATGGTTAAAGTCCGGGTACTTTTAGAGATTTTTTAACTTAAAATTCCATGATTATGTCGGGCATGTCTAGTTGCTTTAAGGCATTGTGTTCAATGCTCATTATAAAGAGATGGTTCAAACGCTCTTGGCCTATCATAGACCGAAGTCGATTTTTAATTAACTTAAATTTTTAGAATGATCTCTCTCCACTGCAGTTAGTTACCATCAGAAATAAATATAAACGAAGTGTCACTACAACGTTTGGAACAGCATCGTTCACATTTTTCTCTTTTAACTGTCGGCACATTTGAAGTTCTTTACTTATATTTGATGAGCCGATTTCCTCTTTAAATGAATTGAAAAATTCTACAAATTGTACTAGTTCGACACCTAGTTTTTTATCTAAATCATTGCTATAATTGTCGGTAAGCTTCAGTGAGTGAGCTTCAATTTCATTGGGAGTTTAATTTTCCAAATAATGTAAAAATCCAAAATTGGAATGAATGGATTCATATGCCGAAAGCCTATGACTTGATGAGGAAATGAAGTGATCTATAATAGCTATAAAATTTTGAGTCCTAAATTTCTCTGATGTTGTCATTTCAGTCTCTGAAATATTCCTTAAGAGAATATAAATTTTTTAATTGATTTAAGTGCCGCCACTCCTGAATTACCGCCATTCCTTGGAGAATACGACCTGTGCTGTTTGTCCTCTCTAAGATTTCATTCCAAAATATTGCAAATATCCCTGTTTTCAGTAAACACACTCGATTATACAAACCATTTGTATCGCTATGAGTTTCAAATTGTTGCCCATCGTCTTTTGAAATTTTGGATAATACTCCTTTAATCTGATTATAACCTTTAACTAGTTCTTATGCGGCATCACTTCTAGACGACTATCTAGTAGTATTTACTCTTTTTTAGGAACAATAATATTTCTCCCATGGTCGGCGTTGCTCTCGCTTAAAGACGTTTTTAAACATTCGATTAACAAGTTGTATCTATATGTAGAGGAAGTGAAAAATACATAGGGTTCATACAGTCCTTAAAAAAATCAAAGAATTCTATGGCAGCAGGACAACACTTAGCTGCAGCTTTAGCAACTAAATTTAGAGAGTGGGCGACACATGGAATCTACAACGCCAAGATATTGTGTTATCTAAATTTTAGCTGAACACCATTGTATTTTCCACTCATAACTGATGCATTGTCGTAGGATTGTCCCCTGCAGCTTTTCAAATCGATATCATCTTCTTGCAAGAATGTCTTAAATATATCTTCTGCTTTATGACCGTAATTTGACAAAAATACATTTTTAATAGGAGAGAAACCTTCCATATAACGAAATATTACAGTTAATTGATTGACAAAAATTATTCTATGTGAATAATGTGCTGATTTTTTTAAGTTTGGGGCTTTGTGGGGGCCCCGGGCAGCTGCCCAGCCTGCCCCCCAGCCTGCCTATAAACTGATGCAAGAATGTTGAAAATCAGAGTACAAATAATAAAGTTATAAATTGTCAAACTTAATAAAAAATTTTGGGTGGCGAAATTTTGTGCCGGTGAGGTATATTTGCTATAAGCGTTTGGCCACACGCGATATTTTACGGCCGCCGTAAGAGCCGTAAAAATCAGAGCTGTAAAATATCGCGCAACAACAGTCTGGCCATCTACTATTGTCACCGTGGGACCCATTTTCGCGCTGATTTTTACGGCTCTTACGGCGGCCGTAAAAAATAGCCCGTGTGGCCAAACGCTAACAGTAAATTTTTGAAACGAGTTACGTTTATTTTTATATTAAATTATTGCATGATCATATGAAAAATATGGGTGGTCACAGTCATATAGGTATTGGGACCGTACAAGTTCGGAAAAGCGACACCTAGTGTCGTACCTCAGCAACATTTGTAGCACTTTTAATTATATTGGCTAATTATATATTAGTCCTGGTTACTGGATATTTGTCAAGGCCATAGCCCAAAAAAGAATGAGAAGAAACCTCACACATTTTGGGGGGCTTAAATTGTTTCTCACATTTTTGAATGTCTTAAAGAACTCAGTTACTTCAAATTATACAGGGTGTTTCATTAATAATTGTCCATATAGTAACTGGAGAAACCTTAGCACAAAATACGAAGATTTAACCTAAAACACTTAAATAAAATGTTGTTCCTTACTGAGTTACAGGGTGTTTTATCTAAAAATTAAAAATTATTTTTGCTCTGAATTTTAGAACTATTCGACGTATCCTTTTCATACTTGGCAGAAAGTGCGACTACTAGACACCCTACTAAATTGTGATAAACAAGACTTTATAGCTACTACCAGAGGCGTACGACAGGGGATGGTGAATGGTTGGCCCTTCTCAAATTCTACGCCACTGGAGAAATTACTATTTTAGTGCCACTTTTAGATTCTACAATACTTTCTACGTAAATAATATACTCTTCATTGGTAATGATAAAGTTTAGTTTTCGAGATATTTGAAGTTAAATATGAAACGGCACAGTTATTTTGATTAATTTATGATACGATTCATATGATTAAAATTTAAAAATTATTTGTACCCAGTACTCTAAAGCTATTTGGCGTATCCTTATAATACTTGGCAGACAGTGTAGGTACGTTACATCCTACTAAATTAAAATAAATAAACGTTTCTAGCTACTACCAGAGGCGTACGACAGGGGATAGTGACTGGTTGACCCTTCCCAAATTCTACGCCACTGACGAAATTGCTATTTTAGTGTAATTTTTTGATTTTTTAATACCTTTTATTTAAATAATATACTCTTCATTCGTAACGATAAAATGATTAGTTTTCGAGATATTTGAAAGTAAATATGAAGCTACACAATACACTGATCAAAATAACCGTGTCGTTTCATTTTTAACTTCAAATATCTCGAAAACTAATAACTTTATCGTTACGAATAGAGAGTATATTATTTTCATAGAAAGTATTGGAGAATCCAAAAATTGAACTAAAATAGCAATTTCGCCAGTGGCGTAGAATTTGGAAAGGGTCAACCATTCACTTTCCCCCGTCGTACGCCTCTGGTAATAGCCATAAACGTTTGTTTAACATAATTTAGTAGGTTGTATAGTACCTATACTTCCTGCCAAGTATGAAAAAGATACGTCGAATAATTTTAAAATGCTGAGCAAAAATAGTTTTTAAATTTTTAGATAAAACACCCTGTAACTCAGTAAGGAACCACATTTTATTTAAGTGTTTTAGGTTAAATCTTCGTATTTTGTGCTAAGGTTTCTCCAGTTACTATATGGACAATTATTAATGAAACACCCTGTATATAACCTATAAAAAATCTGGAATTTGATGTATTATCTAAACTCCAAACGAAAAAATGACGGTTTTAGTGGTGGGAGAGGGGTAAGTGGGTGCGGGGTTAAAATTACGCTTATTTTGTCTTAATTATTTTTTTAACAACAGTCTTATTTTTTAATAACTTAGAACGCAAAAAAATATAAAATTTTCCAAAAAAATTTTA
This sequence comes from Diabrotica virgifera virgifera, assembly GCF_917563875.1. Lineage (NCBI taxonomy): Eukaryota > Metazoa > Arthropoda > Insecta > Coleoptera > Chrysomelidae > Diabrotica > Diabrotica virgifera. Next base: position 128,125,864 of record NC_065452.1, read on the forward strand.
ACGGTTCAGTTCTGAATTTTAGAATCTACTACTGCTTTTTTGACCTTGACGTTTGATCACCGTGCCCCGCCACAATAGTAGCAATCTTTATAGTAAAGGTAAAGATTGAACAAAAATAAAATAGAAAAGAACAGCAAACAAAAGGAAAACTATAGGGAAAAGTGGACCACTCGTTTGCATGGATATTTTATATTATAATAGACAAACAAGATATAAGCAACGGCTAGAGGGAATATTAAATATGCCTGCTCTATTTAGTTAACAAGGGCCCAGACATTTTAAAAATTCAATACGATCACTAATAACACTATGCATGTGAACAGCACATATGCTTTTATAGTCCAGGGTAATAAGGTTTTTCCCATGACACTTCAACAGCCAAGGTACTGAAGCGTTTTTTCGACAGGTTATACCTATAAGAACAAATTGTAGCTATTTCCTGCGTAGGATTTGGCGGCCATGTTGATTTATAAACAATTTAGTGTCAAAAAACGGCCTTTTTTCCTTTTTTTCCAAAAAAGTAGAAAACTTCAAGAGCATGGAAAAATCTTTAAAATGGGGTATTACAAAGTTTGATATACTCATTTATTGTTAATATAATTGTGAAAAAAGGTCGAAATTGCAAGAAAATTAATTTCGCAATAACTATTGTAAAAATGAGTGTACAGAATTGAAATTTTTGTCAAAGGGGGGTTCTTTGGTGCTTAATATGTGACAAAAACTTCAAAGCGATTCATTCAATTGTTTAAATTTTATTCAAATTGTTTATCCCAGAGAGCTTTTTTGCAATAACATAAGTCAGACAAACATGATGTTAGAACCATTCTACAGGTGTCAAATGAAAGAGCATGAGCTAAATTTTCAAATTGGTTTAAAAAAGGGAACAAAAATTTATTTATTAGTAATAAATAATTTTGCAAAAGTATCGTCAATTTTTCCTTATAAACTGTTTAATGTTTTTATATAATAAATTATATATACACTCAGGTGCAAAAAAACCGATCCACTAAAAATTTGGTCATTTTTGAAGTTTCGAATTTCCTAAACCTGTTGTTCGATTTAAGCGATTTTTTTACCTCGTTATAGCCTTATTCATTGACAATATCGCTGTAATAATATTGTTGCTATAGAGTCAAACTGTCATTGTATACCGGGTGTACGAATCAAACTGTGTCTTTTTCTCAAAGTTCGCATCACCTTGTGGACTATTCTGGCACTTATAAACTACTGAAATTAAAACCTAACTATAGTCTCAGGTTTTCTTAACATTTTGTCTTTCGATTCATTCGCTTATGTTGGATAATAAAAAAGTTAGGTACATTAACAACTGGCCATGTTCGTCATCAGTACAGGGTTTTTTTGAAATAAGTGCGGCAAACTTTAAGGGGTAATTTTACACATGATGCACATATTGCACATTTTTTGACATACAATTAAGAATTTTATATTCACCATTGGCGTGCGTACGGGTAATATTATCGGTCATAATACCCGTTTGCGCGCCAATGGTGAATATAAAATTCTTAATTGTATGTCAAAAAATGTGCAATAACTACGTATTATCAATAACTACGTAAAATTCAACATCCCGTATCTCGGAAACGAAGCGTTTGCGGACATATGATTATAAAGCAAAATGTCATTATTTTCTCATGTAAAATTACCCCTTAAAGTGTGTCACACTTATTTAGAAACACCCTGTACTGATGACGAACATGGCCAGTTGTTAAAGTACCTAACTTTTTTATTATCCAATATAAGCGAACGAATTAAAGACAAAATGTTAAGAAGACCTGGGGCTATAGTTAGGTTTTAATTTCAGTATTTTATAAATGCTAGAATAGTCCACAGGGTGATGCGAACTTTGAGAAAAAGACAGTTTGATTCGTACACCCGGTATACAATGACAGTTTGACTGTCTAGCAAAAATATTATTACAGCGATATTGTCAATGAATAAGGCTATAACGTGGTAAAAAAATCACTTAAATCGAACAACAGGTTTAGGAAATTCGAAACTTCAAAAATGACCAAATTTTTAGTGGATCGGTTTTTTTGCACCTGAGTGTATTTATTACAATTTTTTATCAATTATTATATACATAACACTACTTAGTAGTTGTGCACCTAAAACACGGTAAAAAAGTAGATTTTTTTGAAAAAAATTATTTAAAAAGTTTATAAGGAAAAATTGACGATACTTTTGCATAATTATTTATTACTAATAGATGCATTTTTTATTCACTTTTTTAAACCAATTTGAAAATTTAGCTCATGCTCTTCCATTTGACACCAGTAGAATGGTTCTAACATCATTTTTTTCTGACAATATGTTATTGCAAAAAAGACTCTCTAAGATAAACGATTTGAATAAAATTTAAACAATTGAATGAATCGCTTTGAAATTTTTGTCACATATTAAGCACCAAAGAACCCCCATTTGACAAAAATTGCTCCTGTTGATGTTCTACTCATAATATTAATACCATCGGCATAAGCGGCCAGTTGAACCGTTCGGTTGGTCAGTAGGTTTCCTCGTCCAGTTTGCATTTGCCTAACCACATACTCCAGTGCCAGGTTAGGCCGATGCCACATTATGCGTTTTGACCGGATGCGGTGAAAACGCATCCGTTTCCAACGCAACCGGACCGACCTGTCACACTATGCGTTTACTCTGGTGCAGTTTGTAAGCGCGTACCGGTGACTCAAAACGCATCCGTTTCCAACGCAACCGGAGCGATCTGTCACACTATGCGTTTTGACCGGATGCGGCGGAAACGCATCCGGTCAAAACGCATAATCTGACATCGGCCTTACACAATGTTAGGGCCAGCCCATCTCCCTGCTTTAGTCCCTGCGAAATTTTGAAAAAGTCTGTCCGGTGGTTTTGTATTCGTACACATGCCTGAGTTTCATCCACTGTGGCTTTAATGAGTCTTATTAGCTTGTGTGGTATTGCCAATTCAGCCAATATATAGTATAGTTTGTTCCTTTTGACTGAGTCGTATGCCTGTTTGAAGTCTACATACACGTTGTGAACATCAATATCGTGTTCCCATGATTTGCTCAAGATCTGCTTGACTAAATATTTCATCCATTATCGATCTTCCTCGTCTGAAACCCGTCTGATACTCTCCAATAATAGTTTCTGCTAGTGGTTGGAGCCGCTGGTTTATAATATACGTGAGGACTTTATATGCTGTACATAGTAGCGAGATTCCAAGGTAGTCTTTGCACTGGAGTTTGTCTCCTTTTTTATAGATGGGGCATACTATACCTTTCTTCCAGTCGTCGGGTATTTTCTCTTCTTGCCATATGTCTTTGATGAGCGCGTGGATGTGACTTGCTAGGTGGTCGCCTCCTACTTTATGCAGTTCTGCTGGTATTTCGTCAACTCCCGGAGCTTTATTATTTTTCTGGACCTTAATAGCTTCGAGAACTTCCTCTATAGTTGGAGCTTCTACTCCATTACCTACGTCATTGTCTTCTACAGTTTTTGGGATCGCTAAACACAAATACGTCACCAGAATAGAACCCTGGAGTACCTGGTGCTAGGGTGACTGCTAAGGCACGTCATCTCCTGAAGTTTCGAGGGTTTTTGGCACTAAATTGATACAAACAGATTACTCGGGAGGTTTTTGGGGCTGATGAATACGAATACGCCATCAGAATCGACTTACGAAAACCGAAAACTCTAGTGCCCAGGATGACTGGGCACTAGATGCTCCGGGGGTCGGTTCTGATTGCGTATTCGTGTTCAGCAACACCAGAAACCCCCCAAGTAATCAGTTTATATCAATTTAGTGTCGGAAACCCTTGAGACTTCAAGAGATGGCGTGTCTTAGCAGTAACCCTGGGCACCAGGTGCCACGATGGGCCAGTTCTGATGACGTATTCGTGTTAAACGATCCCAAAATTTGGCCCTTAATTCGAACAACCCATTCATAAACTTGGCACTGTGTAAGTATAATATATTTAATACCCCCTTATCACAAGAACACAATATATCATCTAGAGACCAAAATGTCCCAACTATTAATGGTGACTTCATCTGATTCACTGATGAATCTAAAACTGTCCACAGTACTGGATCAGGAGAACTATAATAAATCTTACAGCCTAGGGCCTAGATCAATATTCAACTGTGTTCCAGGCTTAAGTTTTTGCTTTGGTGGCATGCATTGATGAAATCATAGATGGAGACCCTAAAGCTAAGAGAATCAACATTTACACAGATAGCCAAGCGGCTATTCTATCAGTAAAGAATCCACTTACGAAATCAAAACTGACGAGGAACTGCAAAGATCTTCTCAACAACCTGCCAAAAACAATAAAGTATTTTTAATATTGGTGCCAGGCACAAACTAGGTAAGGTTAATGAATCATGGTGCAGAAAGTGCAAAATGTAAAAAGAGACTGCCATACGCCATTATATGACATTATAAAGGCACGTATCCACTAGGTTGGCGCTCCGCGCTCCCTGCAACTGCACCAATCGGTACGGCATGTGCTCCTCTACAGATAAACCGCCACCGATTGGAGCGCTGAGGCGGAGCGCGCACTGTTGCACGGTTCGGGAGCGCCAACGCATCCACAATGTGGAGCAGTTGCAGAAACGCGGAGCGCCAACATAGTGGATACGTGCCTTAACATGCTAAGTGATGTAAAACAGGAGTTAACTGGTCAGCTGAGGTTTGAACCGGAGAGATCTTAAAACTATCAATAAGAAAACTGTTGGTCTTCGTTGAGGCTACAGAATTTATTAGAGTTTAAGGAAAAAGCGGGTATGGTACAAAGGCCTTAACTAAGTGCTAGAGATGTAAGAAGAAGAGAAGAAGATGGGCACAAAAAGCAAATATTTTCGAGTTTGTTCAGATTTTGTTAAATAAAAAATTAAGCAGAAGGTTTGCGACTGGCGCATATCGTCGTTATTGATACAAGGTACCGGGTGTCCCAATAAGAATGGCCCTCGGCCATATCTCAGGAACCGTTTATAGTACAGCTTTGGAAAAAAAATTTATAACAAAAGTTGCCTCGGGAAAAGCCTGGAAATTATTTTCATAATTGTAAGTCCACCGCTAGAGGGCGTTTATAGTACAGCTTTGAAAAAAAAAATATTTATAACAAAATTTGCTTCAGGAAAAGCCTGGAAATTATTTTCATAATTGTAGGTTGATCGCTAGAGGGCGTAATTGAATATCAAAAATTAAAAAATCAAAATTTTACAAAATTTGCCTAATGAAAAGGCACTGGAAATCCCATCATCGTATTCTTCATAAAATTCTGCGTATATTTGATTTCACAAGTTTAAGTCTACCTTTGCAAATAAGAGGTGGGGTTGAGTGGGAACCTTCTTATGAAAAAATGGCTGTAGGTCAGGGTTCTGCTAAATCTAATTTTGCATACTTGGTCTTGTTGAAAACAGCTCTTTTTCGTCAATGTAAGTGTCTTATTGGAAATATTAAACAAATGTTACTGTCACCGGTAAACGAGGTTAAGGAAAAGTAGTGTGCTATGAAAAATACCAAATAAACATTTCCAGTTGTAAACGTATATAATTAATTAAAACAACAATAAGACAAACAACACTATAAAATATAACAAAGAAATAAAAGCAACTGCTTACTTAGTACTTAATGACTGCCTAAACGTTCAAATTGTTGCCCATCATTTTCGATGCCAGCATTTACTCTTTCAAAAGTAGTTTGAATAGCAACCGATTTAACTGTTTTAGACTTTTATTTATGGGGACGGATTAAAGACCTCGTTTTTGCTTCTAGGCCCACTACTCGAGAACACATATGATCTAGAAAATACGAAAGGCCATTCAAAGCATTGCGAAAGCAGAAATTGAGGCTGCTGTTCAATCTACTCTTGAAAGAGTAAATGATTGCATGGAAAATGATGGGCAACAATTTGAACAAAGATCGTCACTAAGTACCTAAGTAGTTGCTTTTATTATTTCTTTGTTATATTTTATAGTGTTGTTTGTCTTATTATTGTTTTAATTAATTATATACGGTACATCTGAAAAATGTTTCTTTGTTTTTTCCATGGCACACTACTTTTCCTTAACTTCGTTTACCGTTGACATTAACAGTTGTTTAAAATTTACACGTTTCTTAAGATATCTCGAGATAGAAAAAAGGTATCGACATGCGGTTTTTGGTATTATGTTGATAATTTGGTCTAATTTTGTAATACAGAATCTCCCAAGAAAACTAGATTTCCAAAAATAATTAAATAGCGCCTATTAGCTGGCATATCACTTATTAGGCTATTTCGAAAAGAAGACTCATACGAACAAGAGCTGTTTTCAACAAGACCAAGTATGCAAAATTCGATTTAGCAGAACCGGACTTATAGCCATTTTTTCATAAGAAGGTCCCACTCACACCCACCTCTTATTTGCAAAGGTAGACTTAAACTTGTGAAATCAAATATGCGCAGAATTTTATGAAGAACACTATGATTGGATTTCCAGTGCCCTTTCATTAGGTAAATTTTGTAAAATTTTGATTTTTTAATTTTTAATATTCAATTACGCCCTCTAGCGGTGGACCTAGAATTATGAAAATAATTTCCAGGCTTTTCCCGAGGTAAATTATGCTATAAATATTTTTTTCTCAAAGCTGTACTATAAACGGTTCCTGAGATATGGCCGAGAGCAATTCTTATTGGGACACCCGGTACATCCTGAACAGATTCCAGCAAAAAAAGTACTATGGAAAATGTTCAATGCAAAACAGATCTCGCCTGGACTATTTTCCATTTCACCGTTATACATAACTTCCACAGTTGGTAGACAATGGAACTAAATATTGAGCAGTATAATTTAGTTACTTTCTCTGCAATTTAAAGTCGTATGAAATGCAGGACTTAAAAATGATTTTGATGGGCTCAAAATGATTGTAAACCATTAATAATGATGTCGAGTGGCTAAAACGTTGCTCTACGTGAAAAAACGAAATCCACATTCCGTTTTATGATCATTTTGTTAAACGTACAGATTTCTCGTAATGCAATGCAGCGAACAACCCATTCATGAACTCGGAGCACTGTGTAGGTATATATATTTAATACCCCCTTTATTTTCGCGTTCATTTATGTCCTCTCTTTGTTTTACGTTCAGAGCTTTCGGATCGCACCACCCCGACTTTCGCCCCTTCCCGATTATTATACTTGCGTTGCCTGGCAACCCCCACGACCCAGAAACTTCCCCTCGATATAGCCGCGTGCTAGACTTAATTTTTTTTTCTTGTTTCCGTCTTCGTTACCCCGTATCCTTCTTTTGTCGGACACTGTCACGTATGGGACGACAAATTATAGTACAAATGTCTTGATGGCTGGAAGGAAAAGTAGTTATTTGAGTTATTGATTTACTACATGGTCGTTATCATAATATTACATAACATATTATAGTTTAAAAATTTATGCATCACGCAAAATTTTACCTAATATTAACTACACTGATCAAAACAAAAAAAGGAGCCACTATTTTAATTTAATGTAGGTACATTTCTCCAAAAAATTAACGCACCACCTTAAAAATGAGTGATTTTTGATGTCTCGAATTTCCTAAACCTGTTGTCCGATTTAAGTTATTTTTTTAATATGTTATAGCCTTATTCTTTAACAACGGCGCTGTTATAATATGGTTGCTAGATAGGTAAATTGTTATTGCATACAGGGTGCACCAATCAAACTGTGATTTCTCTCAAAGTTCGCGTCACCCTGTGGAATATTCTAGCATTTATAAAATACTGAAATTAAAACACAACTATAGCCTCACGTTTTCTTAACATTCTGTTTTTTGATTCATTCGCTTATGTTGGATAATAAAAAAGTTAGTTACTTTAACAATTAGCCTGGTTTTTCGTCAATATAGGGATTTAAATAAGTACGACAAACTTTAAAGGGCAATTCTGCATGAAAAAATAATGCCAGTTTGCTTTATAAACGTATGTCCGCAAATCCTTCGTTTCTGAGATAGGCGGTGTTGAAATTTTTCTTACAAACTGACGATATTTATTGCTTTCAAACCAATTGAGATATGCAAATGAAATTTGGTGGTTTTTAAGAGGTAGTTAGAATAGAATAGAATAGAAATATGCTTTATTGTCATGAAAAATTTAACAATTTTATAGACAAAGCTTACAAGAATCATAAATAAAAACAATAACAAATACAATTTACTAAAATTATACAAATCGTCAATATAAATAAAACATAATAAAGTCAAATAAAAATCAGTAACAATATATTGCAACATTAAAAAAAAATTGCAAATTGCGTAATCTACCTTAAGAAATTTAATAAGTAATTTAATAAGTTATGCTGCTGCATATGACACTCAAATATAGATTAAGATTCTACTTATACATAACAATACTGTAATTTCTTAGTTATTGGTTAAGAAACTCGGCTATTGAATAATATGGTCTTTCAGATAAATAGGCTTTAGTCATTTTACGGAACTTGGGGAAAGATGTTGCAGATTTAAGTTGTAGAGGGAGATGGTTGTATAGTTTTTTTGCAGAATATAATATAGATTTCTTTACTAACTCACTGGACGGGATCGGTAAATAGATGTCAAAAGTAGAATTTCTGGTGGAATAATCATGTCTAGGTCTTTCTGGAAAAACATGTAGATGTTTACGAATTAAGCAAACAGTTTCTAAAATATATAAAGAAGGTAATGTTAGAATTCTGTGATCTTTGAAGTAGCTTCTGAAATGTGTTGTTCTTCTGAGGCCAAACAGATATCTGATTGCTCTTTTTTGCAATTTAAAAATAACATCGGACTGGGCAGCTGTACCAAAACCCCAAAAAGGCAGACCATATCGAAGATGGGACTCAAACAATGAAAAGTATGTTATTTTGGAAGAGGCTAAATCCATTTCTTTAGAGACAGATCTTATTGCAAAGCAAGCTGAGGATAGTTTCTTGCTTAACACATCGATATGAAGGGACCATTTAAGGTTGCTATCTAAAAAAATACCAAGAAACTTTACGGAATCAACGATACTGATCTGGCTGTTATGAAGAGGTAAGGGTTGAAGAGTTCCTTTGTAGGGTAATGCTACTGTTTTATCTACGTTAAAAGAGAGTAAATTAGAATCTGACCAGGATTTTATTGTGAGTAGATCAGAAGTTATAGTAGCATGAAGAGTTTTGATATTTGAGTTGCTCCAAGTGATACTGGTATCGTCAGCAAAAAGAAAAACTTTTCCATCGATTTTTAAACTAGTGATGTCATTAATAAAGATAAGGAAAAGTAGAGGGCCCAATACTGAACCTTGCGGTACCCCACATACAACATTTTTGAGACTAGGGTCTGTATCATTCGCTCTAACCAGTTGTTTCCTATTTTCCAAGTAAGATTGAAACCAGTTCAAAGAAATACCTCGAATTCCATAGAAATCTAGTTTTTTTATCAAAATGTCGTGATTTACACAATCAAAAGCTTTGGCATAATCACAAAAAACAGTGGCAGTGTGGAGATTATTGTTTAATGCTTGATAAACCTCATGTAGTACAGAAAACATGGCATCGGTGGTACATTTATTATTTAAAAATCCAAACTGATTTTGTGATAAAATCTTGTTATCAACGAGAAAGGACATAAGTCGGGCTTTTAGGAGTCTTTCAATAATTTTGGAGAGTACCGGTAGTAATGCAATAGGTCTATAATTGCAGGCAATAGATTTTTCACCACCCTTATGAAGAGGAATAATGATGGCCGTCTTTAGGCACTCTGGAAATTTACCTTTCTCAAAAGAATCATTTATTAGAGAGATGAGGACTCCCAACACATTGTCTGGGAGATTTGAGAAAATTTTTATGGATAGTCCATCGGTACTACAGGAAGATTTGCTTTTGATACTATTGATTGTTTGGATCAGTTCAGATTTACCAACCGGTCTTATAAAGAATGAATTCGAAACCTTTCCTGAATTAGGGAGATAGGAAATGGGATCTTGTTGTGACACAATAGTTGATGTTATATTTTTACTCACATTAACAAAATATTCATTTAGATTTTCTGGGTCTGGAAGGGAAAATGTTTGAGCTGTGTGAGTTTTATTTCGAAGATCGTTTATTATGGACCAAGTTTCTTTTGCAACACTTTTGGAGCTTCTGAGACGATTTTGATAATACAATTTTTTAGCCGATTTTATAAGTTTTAAATAGATTGCTCTGTACTTGGTGATATATTCAGTAACAGAGACGTTGGTAGTAAATTTCTTGATATACAGTAGTGAACGCATGTTTTTGGCTGATATGCGGACACCTTTGGTAGTCCAGGGTTTGTGATGTTTTTGCTTAATTGTGATTAAAGGAAATGCTTTATTGAAGATACAGACCAGCTTATTCAAAAAATCACTGAAATTATAATCGACGTCCATGGAAGGAAAGTGCCACTCAGAGTTATTGCGCATTTTTTGACATACAAGTGGAAATTGAATACTCACAATTGTTGCGCATACGGGTAATATGACTCTTATGTGCGCCAAAGGTGAACATAAAATTCTTAATTGTATGTCAAAAAATGCACGATAACTACCTCTTAAAACCCACCAAATTTCATTTGCGTATCTCAACCGGTTTTAGAGCAATAAATAAATCATCAGTTTGTAAGAAAAATTTCAACACCCCTATCGCGGAAACGAAGCATTTGCGGACATATGTTTATAAAGCAAACTGTCATTATTTTTTCATGTAGAATTACCCCTTAAAGTTTGCCATACTTATTTAAAAACCTCCCTGTATTGATGAAAAACAAGGCTAGTTCTTAAAGAACCTAACTTTTTTATTATCGAACATAAGCGAATGAATCAAAAAAGAGAATGTTAAGAAAATATGATGCTATAGTGGGTTTTAATTTCAGTATTTTATAAATGCTAGAATATTTCACAGGGTGATGCGAACTTTGAGAAAAAATCACAGTTTGATTGGTACACCCGGTAAACAATGACATTTTACCTGTCTAATGCTTTAGCAACAATATTATTACTGCGATATTGTTAAAGAATAAGGCTATAACATGTTAAAAAAAGTTCTTAAATCAGACAACAGGTTTAGGAAATTCGAGGCATCAAAAATGATCAATTTTTAAAGTGATGCGTTAATTTCTTGGATAAGCGTAAATTGTTTATTGCATTATACAGGGTGTTTCATTGGGAAACGGAAATACTTTAATGGTGAATAGAGTAATAGAGGTTACTGAGCCGGTTCTAGATATACTACATATTTTGCCCTACCGACTTTTATAACCGAGTTACAGGGTGTTTTATCGATTTTGCTCATTTCTTTCCTAAGCCATAACTTTAGAACCACCTTGTGTATTTTTTTGATATTTGGTACACATATGTCTCATTCAAAACCCAAACGACCGACATACTAACCATAAGAAAAATCCAGGTCCGGATTAACAAAAAATTATAAAGTAATTGTGACCTTAAAACAACACCCTGTATATTGAAATTTTGAAAATCTGTTTGCAGATTTGAAAAGAGCACAAAAAATAAATCTAATGGTTCGCTTCGATTTTTCGGCCAGACAATTTTTTGACTTTTTTGAAATTATATTGAATTTTTTAAGAACTCAACATTAAAAAGCTATTATTAACTTATAATTATAAATTATTATTAAAGTTATTGAATAAATACTCATTTTAAAATGAATCAATATTTATTTACCACATTGGAACGACCCAATTATTAATCACAAGAAAAATCCAGGTCCGGATTAACAAGAAACATAAAGTAATTGTGACCTTGAAACAACACCCTGTATATTGACATTTTCAAAATTTGTTTGCACATTTGAAAAGACCACAAAAATCCGAGTTTATTGGTTCACTTTAATTTTTTTGTGCAAAAATTTACTTTAATTTTGAAATTAAATATGTATATTCAATTTTTTAAGAACACTGAAATTGATAAGCAGGTTTTTAAAGCACTTTTAATAATAAATTCATTCAAGTTAATGAATAAATACTAATTTTAAAAATAATCACTTATTATTTACTGCGTTAGAAGGACTCACTACCCGTGTTGAGCTGGCCCCCCCCCACTTGCAAAAATTAAAAAACAAATAGCCCTGATTTATGAGCTATTTATGAGCTCTCATATTCCGCAAACTAAAAATTTTGAGCTCGTTCCACTGAGCAGGAATTTAATACCCTAGTGGGGGGGGGCTGAGTCAGCCCCCCCACTACTTAAAAATAGAAATATTGAATCGGTTTTTGCGGCAGAATTACGAGCTATTTATGAGCTCTTGAAATTATATAGTTTCGATTTTTGAGCTCATCCCCTTCACCCCCAAACAACCCTTTAATTGATTTAACTTAAGAGAAAGATGCTGAGAAAACTTAAAATATATCGTATTGCGGATATAATTCATATAGCTTATATACTCTAAGAATAAACTATTAAATCAAGAGCATTTCGATTATTGAGCTACAACTTCTTCGCAAGAAAACCACCCTATCTTCCCGGCTTAAGAGAAAGTTGTACTTAAAATGCATTAAACTAATTATTTGGCGACTACATATCATTTAATAATTTATAAGCTTCCAAATTACGCGCATTTAGATCAGTAGATTGCAATTTATTTTGTATAGTGCAGTCACTGAAGGTAAAAATCAACGATTACCTTCAATTTCGGTGAACCTTCATCGATTTTCACGAAAATTGGTCAGTAGTTAGATGATACGTCAAGAAACAAAGGTGACATGGTACCACCTTGCGCCTTTACCCTGAGGGTGGATACCGCCCCTTCTCGGAGGTGAAAATTATTTTATAAAAAATAAATGCACAAATCAATAAAAGAACAAATTAAAAGCAAAATTTATTATATAAAGTTAATAAAATAAGTCAATACTTTTTAAGTTATTAAAAATCAAAGATTTTAATTATTTGTGAAAAAAATGCATGTTTTGATAAGGTTTTTTGTAAATCACTGAAAAACTTTAAGTTTTTACAAAAAAGTTAATAGTAGTTTAATTCGTATAGCTTATATTCTAAGAATAAACTCTTAAATCACGCGTCTTTCGATGATAGAGCTACAACCCCTTCGCAAGAAAACGACCCCATATTCCCGGCTTAAGAGAGAGTTGTTCTTAAAATAATTTAAATTAATTATTTGGCGACTACATATCGTTTAATAATTTATGAGCTTGCAAAATATACGCATCTCAATTATTGAATTGCCATTTTCTTTCTATAGTGCAGTCACTGAAGGTAAAAATCAACTAGTACCTTCGATTTCGGTAAATCTCCATTCATTTTCACGAAAATTGGTGAGCGGATTTTGATACTATCAACTTTTTCTGCATCTTATTTTTCATAGGTATTTCTAAGTACTTTGACAAGTATTTAGTACCTAAGTGTTATAAAATGCATCTCTTTTCTGTTATTTAAGCTTGAACCCTTAGATTTTAACAGTCGCGGAAAAAAATATACATTTAATTACCAATAACTTACTTTAAATTAACATTAAAGGGTTTTTCAAGTAAGCAATTTATTATATTTTTTATTAGCTTCAATTTTAGTGATGAAAACTTTTTTGTAAAAACTTACAGTTTTTGAGTCATTTATGAAAAATCGCTCTAAAGCATGCATTTTCTTTCCAAAAATTAAAATATTTGATCTTTAATAACTCAAAAAGTATTGATTTATTTTAATCACATTATATAACAAATTTTGCTTACAATTTGTCCCTCTCTCGATTTGTGGGGTTATTTTTAATAAAGTAATTTTCACTCCCGAGAAGGGGTGACATATACCCCAGGCTAAAACCCCAAGTTGTTATTGTCAATTCGTGAAAATAAATGGAGATTTACCGAAATCGAAGGTACTAGTTGATTTTTACCTTCAGTGACTGCACTATAGAAAGAAAATGGCAATTCAATAACTGAGATGCGTATATTTTGCAAGCTCATAAATTATTAAACGATATGTAGTCGCCAAATAATTAATTTAAATTATTTTAAAACAACTCTCTCTTAAGCCGGGAATATGGGGTCGTTTTCTTGCGAAGGGGTTGTAGCTCTATAATCGAAAGACGCGTGATTTAAGAGTTTATTCTTAGAATATAAGCTATACGAATTAAACTACTATTAACTTTTTTGTAAAAACTTAAAGTTTTTCAGTGATTTACAAAAAACCTTTTCAAAACATGCATTTTTTTCACAAATAATTAAAATCTTTGATCTTTAATAACTTAAAAAGTATTGACTTATTTTATTAACTTTATATAATAAATTTTGCTTTTAATTTGTTCTTTTATTGATTTGTGCATTTATTTTTTATAAAATAATTTTCACCCCCGAGAAGGGGCGGTATCCACCCTCAGGGTAAAGGCGCAAGGTGGTACCATGTCACCTTTGTTTCTTGACGTATCCTCTAACTACTGACCAATTTTCGTGAAAATCGATGAAGGTTCACCGAAATTGAAGGTAATCGTTGATTTTTACCTTCAGTGACTGCACTATACAAAATAAATTGCAATCTACTGATCTAAATGCGCGTAATTTGGAAGCTTATAAATTATTAAATGATATGTAGTCGCCAAATAATTAGTTTAATGCATTTTAAGTACAACTTTCTCTTAAGCCGGGAAGATAGGGTGGTTTTCTTGCGAAGGGGTTGTAGCTCAATAATCGAAATGCTCTTGATTTAATAGTTTATTCTTAGAGTATATAAGCTATATGAATTATATCCGCAATACGATATATTTTAAGTTTTCTCAGCATCTTTCTCTTAAGTTAAATCAATTAAAGGGTTGTTTGGGGGTGAAGGGGATGAGCTCAAAAATCGAAACTATATAATTTCAAGAGCTCATAAATAGCTCGTAATTCTGCCGCAAAAACCGATTCAATATTCCTATTTTTAAGTAGTGGGGGGGGGGCTGACTCAGCCCCCCCCACTAGGGTATTAAATTCCTGCTCAGTGGAACGAGCTCAAAATTTTTAGTTTGCGGAATATGAGAGCTCATAAATAGCTCATAAATCAGGGCTATTTGTTTTTTAATTTTTGCAAGTGGGGGGGGGGGCAGCTCAACACGGGTGGACTCACTTACTAATCACAAGAAAAATCCAGGTCCGTATTAATAACAAAATATGACTTTGAAAAAACACCCTGTATATTGAAATTTTTAAAATACGTTTGCACACCTGAAGAGAGCACTAAAAACTAAGTTTAATGTCTCGCTTTAATTTTTTGTGCAGACAATTTAATGACATTACTTTTGAAATTATACCGAAATTTTTATTATGAGTTCCCAGAGTTCTTAAAAATTTCGACATAATTTCAAAATAAAAATCATTAAATTGTCTGGCCAAAAAATTGAAGCGAACGATTAAACTTTTTTTGTGCTATTTTCATACCTATGTAAAACGGATTTTGAAAATTTCAATATACAGGGTGTTTTTTCAAGGCGATAATTACTTTATATTGTTTTGTTAATCCGGACCTGATTTTTGTTGTGATTTGTAAGTGGGTCGTTCGTATGTCGTAAATAAGTATTGATTATTTTTTTAAAATGGATATTTATTTAATATCTTTAATAATTTATTGTTAAATGTGCTTTAAAGATCTGCTTTTTAATTTCAGTGTTCTTAAAAGTATCAATATATTTAATTTCAAAATTAAAGTCATTAAATTTCCTTCACAAAAAATTAAAACAAACTGAGAAACTCAGATTTTTCTGGTCTTTTTAAATGTGCAAACAAATTTTGAATAATTACAGGGCAAACGATTTATACAGGGTGTTGTTTCAAGATCACAATTACTTTATGTTTTTTTTGTTAATCCGGACCTGGATTTTTCTTGTGATTAATAATTGGGTCTTTCCAATGTGGTAAATAAGTATTGATTAATTTTAAAATGAGTATTTATTCAATAGCTTGATTAATTTATAATTAAAAGTTAATAATACCTGCTTTTTAATGTCAGAGTTAATAAAAAATTCAATATAATTTCAAAATTAAAGTCATAAAATTGTCTGGCCGAAAAATTGAAGCGAACGATTAGACTTAGTTTTTTGTGCTCGTTTCAAATATGCAAACAGATATTCAGAATTTCAATATACAGGGTGTTGTTTTAAGGTCACAATTACTTTATAATTTTTTTTTAATCCGGACCTGGATTTTTCTTGTCATTAGTATGGCGGTCGTTTGGGTTTTGAATGAGACACATGTGTACCAAATATCAAAAAAATATACAGAGTGGTTCTAAAGTTAGCAAAGCTTAGGAAAGAAATTGGCAAAATCGATAAAACACCCTGTAACTCGGTTATAAAAGTCGGTAGGGCAAAAAATGTAGTATAACTAGAACCGCCTCGGTGACCTCTATTCACAATTAAAGTATTTCCGTTTCCCAATGAAACACCCCGTATAAAAACTCAAATATATACGTCTACCCAGTAGACACATATATTTTTTGTATTCAATAACAAAGCAACACTTGATAACATTTGGAATCACATTTATTCCCTTATTGAATTTCTGCCGATATTTACGTTAAAGCTGTTAAGAATTAATGGTGTATGTTGATGTGCTTGGAAGGCCCTGAAGGCGCAGAGTGCATCCCACAGAGATTCAAGTGGATAGGGCAATAACTTTAATTCAATAAGGTACAAACAGCTTTTAGCAAACCAACAACCAATTTACAGAGTGGACATCTACACATACCTTGGTATCAACATAAACAGCAAATGGGACCACTCAAGTGAAATAAAACAACACATAGGAAAAGCGAGGTCAGCGTTCATAACGATGAAGTCGTTTTTCAGAAGTCACGATTTACCACTTGCTACCAACTCTATCATCAGATGCTATGTATTTTCTACGTTATTATACGCAGAAAAGTTGAGGCATTCGAGATATGGTGTTACAGACGCATGTTAAGAATTTCGTGGGTGGATTGTGTGACTAATGTTGAGGTCCTACCTAGTATAGGCAAGAAATGCGAGATAATTAACACCATCAAAGAGCGCAAACTAGAATATCTTGGCCATGTTCTGAGGAATAAACAGAAATATGGCGTGTTGCAACTCATTCTTCAGGGCAATGTATTTGAAAAGAGAGGACCAGGGAGAAGAAGAATATCTTGATTTTAAAACCTGAGAAAGTGGTTTAATACATCGACAACCGGAATATTCAGAATCATCATCCAGCCCTTTGCGTCCACTTCTGGACATATGCCTCCCTTATTTTTGTCCATTGCGCTCTATTTTGAGCACTTTGCATCCAATTTCTTGACATTGTCTTGAGATCGTCAGTCTAACGAGTAGGTGATCTTCTTCTACTTCTTTTGTCTAATCTTGGCCTCCACTCAAGTAATCCCTTATTAGAACTCAAGTAATCCCTAATGTCGTCTAATGAAATGCCTCGGATGTTGTCACGCAGCCCGGTTGACGACAGGCGCTACCTTGAGTCCGGGTCAAGTATAGTGCAAAATTGGCCATCGGCCACGCAAATGTTAATGACCAGGCATCGTGTGGAAATTCAGCTACTGGTCTACAAAAAGAAAAACTGAAACTCAGACAGATATTGAAGGTTGGTACATGGAACGTACAAGGGCTAAAGACGATTACAGGTAAGCTAGCAATTATTGAAAACGATCTAGCTAGATACAATATAGAAATCTCTTGACTAGCTGAAACTCATTGGTTAGGAGAGGGCCATTTCAGAACACATAATGGCAATTATATTTGGCTATTATCTCTGGCGCTGAGACCCAGAACTATACAGGTGTTGCCATTCTGGTCTCACCAAGATTACAAAAGTCTGTCGTCGAATTTAAAGCTGTGAGCGATAGGATAGTTCTCCTTAAACTGGAAGTCAAACCACATAAACTTAATATCATACAAGTTTATGCGCCAACCAGCACATCAGATGACATAAAGATCGAGGAGTTCTACGAAAAACTGGAAACGACAATCGCCAACATACCAAATAAAGAGCTTACTTTAATATGTGGCGACTTTAATGCAAAAGTTGGCAACACTACACAGGATGACGACATAAAAAATGTACTGGGGAAGTTCGGCATAGCCGCAGTGGCGTAACAAACTCCGTCGCCCCCCCCCGCAGCATTGGAAATGGGGCACCCTATAAAAAATTACTAAATGCGACTTGTGTAACAAAAATTTGTATGTGTTATAGCCCAGTAAATGAACGTGAAATACGGCGATACCGTGTAATTTTCACTGTTGACATCAAAGTGGTCGAGTTAATACTTTTCGAGTTCTGTGCCAGTGAAAATGTTTATTGTTCAACAAAAAATCCACGGTTTTAGGCGGTTTTTCGCAAATAACTCAAAAAGTAAGTATTTGATCGAAAACAATATTCCTAGCCAAATTGTAGCTTATAAACAAAAATTAGCAAAATAAAGTTTAATAGACCCAGTAAAAGCAAAGTTGTAAATCATGAAAAATTGTTCTTATTCGTCAAATTCCAAATCGAATATTTCAACGTGAAATAACCAAAAAATTAAGCACTTTTCGGCGAAAATTCATTAAATTCTGTTTTAAAGTGTTTAAAAAAGCTTTATTTTTATTTTTTATAAAAGCTTCTAACATCAAAACTAAGCGAGTTACGTTCAAAATAAAGTTGACCCTTTTTTTGGTAAAAAATATCGTGAAAATCTCCCTTTATTTAGCACCCCAAATGAAACTAATCATTATAGCTTTCCAAATTACTTAACTTTTTTTATATGACCTGTGAGTTTCACCGGTCATAAGTGTTTATTTTTGAAAGGATTCTAGTTGAAAAGGCTTGAACGAGTCACTAATCACGAGTGTATGCAAATTTTTAACAGCCATATCTTAACGAATTTTTGTCCTACATAAAATATTTATAAAAGCAAAACCTCTATTTCTTTACTCTTTGAAAAGATTTTTTTAACTGTAACCAAATATGGCATTCTAAACAATGGCCTGAAGACTGGACAAAATCTACAATTACAACAATTCATAAAAAAGGCAGCTTCCATAAATGCGACAATTATAGAACTATTTCTCTTATATCACATGCCAGTAAAATAATGCTACCTATAATCAATGAGAGGCTGAAAACATTCCTTCAAAGAGAAATTCCACAAGAGCAAACTGGATTTACCAAAGGTAGAGGTACTCGAGAACACCTGTTGAATATAAGAAAGATAATCGAAAATTCTAGGGAATTCAATATTCCACTGCACATATGCTTTATATAATCTAGGTGTTGGGGTACGCCTACTTCTTTTAGTATTCGCCATAAGTGTCTCCACTTGACCTTGTCGAACGCCTTACGATAATCTGATTATCATAAGGCGTTCGACAAGGTCAAGTGGAGACACTTATGGCGAATACTAAAAGAAGTAGGCGTACCCCAACACCTTATTTCGCTTATAACTGAACTATACGAACACACTACTGGATCAGTTAAAGTGCTTGACACACTTTCAAACGAATTTCATCCAGAACGGGGTGTTAGACAGGGATGTATACTCTCTCCACAATTATTCAATATATATGGAGAGCATATTATGAGAAGAGCAATTGAAGGATGGGAAAAAGGCATCTCAATAAATGGTCATAAAATAAACAACCTACGTTTCGCAGATGACACAGCCCTTCTTGCAAATAGTCAAATAGAGCTGATTGATCTTATACGGCTGGTTGAAAACGAAAGTCAAATATTTGGTCTACAATTAAACATATCAAAAACAAAGATCATGATAGTGGATAGACTACATAACAATCATCCACACATAACTACAATTGATCGGTTTGAGGTTGTGAGCTCATACTTATATCTGGGATCATTAATCACAAACACAGGGTCACTACAGAAAGAAATAAAACGTAGATGTGATCTAGCAAAAGTCGCCACAGCAAAAATGACCACAGCATGGAAGGACTGTCAAATTTCAAGAGCATTAAAGATGAGGTTGATCAACTGCTTAATATTCCCAATAGTGACCTACGGATGTGAATCTTGGACCCTGAGAAATTCGGAAAGAAGAAAGATAGACGCCACTGAAATGTTCTGTTGGAGACGAATGCTACGAATCCCTTGGACCGACCATAGAACAAATAATTCAATCTTAAGAGAGCTAAAAGTTAGCCAACGACTCTCAAGTAAAGTCCATCTCCAACAATTAAAATACTTTGGACATGTTATGAGAGCAAACACAGAAAACATGGAAAGACTCATTATATAAGGAAAGGAGGAAGGCCGAAGATTACGAGGAAGATCCCCAACAAGATGGATCGATCAAATTACGGGAATATGCAAAAGACCTATACATGAGTTAAAAGAAATGACCAGAGACAGAGATCTTTGGAGACGGACAATACACGACATCACGTCGACCACTACACTCCGTCCGGGGGATCAGGATTGAAGAGAGAGAGAGAGAGAGAGAGAGAGAGAGAGAGAGAGAGAGAGAGAGAGAGAGAGAGAGAGAGAGAATCCCTTATATTCAGAATAGCAGCAAGCAAAGTTATGATAGCTATCCTGATCGCCAACATCCGGAACGGATAGGCTAAGAAGAAGAGGACTTAAGACGCTGTACAACGGAAATGTTAATTGTTAGTGTTTGCTGCGATAAAGTACGCCACAGTAAACTCAAAGAAATCCTGGAGAGTAAGAACATTGACACCAGAGACATACAAATAATATTAAATCTGTACTGGAATCAGCGAGCTAATATAAAAATAGAAGAACAAACATCGGACGAAATAGAAATACGTAGAGGAGTACGACAGGGTTGTATATTGTCACCGCTCTTATTTAATATCTACAGCGAACAAATATGCCAAGAAGCTCTCTCATATGCAAACGAAGGGATAATAGTCAATGGAGAAGTTATCAATAACATTCGATATGCTGACGATACTGTGATAATGGCAAGAACAGCGGAAGATCTACAACATTTAGTTGAAACTATGAATGAGATATGTAATAACTACGGCATAAGGATGAACGTCAAAAAAACCAAATAAATGACCTTCAGTAAGAATCCAATAAATGACACTAGTATCACAATAAACGGTACCCAACTTGAAAAAGTAAACGAATACAAATACTTGGGAACCCTTATCAATGAAACAGGTGACCAAAATCACGAGATAAAAAGACGTATTGAAATTGCCAGGTCTACTTTTATAAAAATGAAAAAATTATTTTGTAATCGTGATATTAGTATTCATCTACGAACTAGAATGTTAAAATGCTATGTATTCAGTACTTTGCTCTACGGTGTTGAGTCATGGACTCTTAAACAGGGGAATATTAAAAATCTTGAAAGCTTTGAGATGTGGTGCTACCGCCGTATACTACGAATAAGTTGGGTGGATAAAATTACAAATGAAGAAGTAATACGCAGAATAAATAACGAGCCAGAAGTTCTACGGAGTATAAAAAAGAGAAAACTTGAATACTTAGGCCACCTGATGAGAGGACAAAAGTACACATTCCTACAAAATATAATGCAAGGAAAAATCCAAGGACGAAGAAATCCAGGCCGTAGAAGAATGTCCTGGATGCGAAATTTGAGAGAGTGGTTTGGCTGTACCACTAACGAATTGTTCAAAACAGCAGTAAATAAAATTAGAATCGCCCTAATGATATCCAATCTCCGATAGGAGAGGCACTCAAAGAAGAAGAAGAAGCTGCGATAAATAGGCCTTGACCAGACATGAAAGCTATGGAGTCATTAAAAAACAATATTATATACCCTATTCCACGAACATACGCCTGTTTTGGATTACTTCGACAACGAATATTTTACTGTGCAAAATAAGAAGAACGAAAGTAAATTTCAAATTACATTGTTGTTTATTGGAATAATTATTAGCGCCATTTACTTTCGTAATTCTTATGTTGCACAGTAAAATATTCGTTGTCGAAATAATCCAAAACAGGCGTATGTTCGTGGAATGGCCCATATGCATCGTGAAAGGGCGACTACTAGAGATTATCGACTTTTACTATGGGCCGTCAGAGATCGTCGAAGTACTGCTCGAATATTAAAACATTAGTTGGTATAAGCTACGGTTACAAGAGTAAATACTCAAAGTATACGTAATTGGCTTCACGAATGTGGGTTGAATAGTTGAATGCAAGAAGGCCAGCTAGAGTACCTCCTTTTACCCCTGCACATCGTAGAGCCAGACGCTTGTTTGCAGAAGAACACATGAATTGGACCAGAGCACAATGTAGTGACGTGATGTTTACTGACGAGTCCAGATTTCTTTTAAATCATGTTGATGGATGTGTTAGAATCTGGAGAAGACCAGGCGAGTGCTTTTTTGATTCCACAATTCAAGAAACCCAGGCTTTTGGCGGAGGTTCAATTACTTATGGCTTGGGATTGGGTAACTTTAAATGACAACTCTGACTTAGTAGTTTTTCGGTGAGGGACCATAATGGCAAAGCGGTACATTAACCAAATTCTTTTTTTTTGTGTGTGAATTTGATGGCCTTGGCCAAGCCAATTAGCCAGACATTTGGTTATTTTAACAATATTTTAACAAACGAATTTGTTTTTTCAATCAGAGGAATTTTTTCTGTATTTCTAACTCTAACTCTAAATAACAAACTAACATATTACAATTATTATCTAAATAATACACTGTTTTGGTTGTCAACATATTTTTTAAATATTAATTTTTTTTTGGAATTTTTTTATATTTTTAATTTGTTTTTTTATTATTTTTTTATATTTATTTTTTATTACTTGTTTTTTTACTACGCTAAGACATATACCCGATTCAATATTTCGGAGGTTTACATCTTCTTAGTTTTTCTTTTCTTTTTTTTGCTTTTTTCTCTTTTTTTTTGCTTGTTCTTTTCTCTTTTTTTTTCTTGTTCTTTTCTTTTTTCAATTATAATATACAATAATTACTTAAATTCCATAAGGAAAAATTTTTGAAAAAATAATTTTTTCACAAAAATCCATGTTTGTAATCATACTATCATTATTAATCATAGAAAAAGTTAAGGTATACTTTAATAAATAAATTATCTTCAATAAATAATTATTAATAAAAATAATTTATTTATTAAAGTGTACTTTAACTTTTTCTATGATAATGAATGATACTATGATTAAAAAAATAGATTTTTGTAAAAAAAATTTTTTCAAGAATTGTTTAAACAAATTAGACTGATTATTAATTAATAAATTGATAGACAAATTGCATATTTGTATTGTACATAGAAATTAGATACAAATTAAAACAAGAAAGATCAAAATCCATTGAGTTGATCCGGAGATACAGAAAATTGTATTAGTTTGAAATTGCTTTTTCGGTATTTTAACTCGGTGGATTCGTAGGTTCCCCCTAGTAACCGTTTGAACTATATTTTTGAAAAATCGTAGAGTGTGCTGTGAAGATACAATGTTTATGCAATTTTTTTAACAAAAAATACAAATCCCATTCTTTAAAATCGCATCAATGAAATTCCTTAATTATTATAAACAAATTAGCTGTGAATTAAGAAAAACACATGGCTAACTTTGTCCCAAATGAACCCAGGCTAAATTTGTTTATTTGAAAATTCGTGTTAAAATACTAGCTTTTCGAATATATAAAAAGATTGTTCCTGCGGACCATATTTTTAAAGTTATTCTAAATGTTTACAAACTACAAAATTTCAAAAATATGGCATTAGGATTATTGATTATATTAATTCATTTTTTTTTTATCTTTTTTAATACATTTTGATACTATCAGTCTCCTACTTTCATTTCGCATACTCAAAATTGCCCAATGTTTATTATTTTCTGTCTTATGTTATTGCATAATAAAGATCTCTGGGATAAACAAATAGAATAACTTTTAAACTAATTAATGGATCAGTCTCAAATTTTGGGGATTAGTTAAGTACCAAAATACCCAACTTTAAGTGAAACCCTAAAATTCTAAGTTAAATTTAGTAAAAGTTATTAACAAATATCGATTTTCATTTATTTTGCCATTTGCGAAGCGACAAATTAACTTTTCAACTTTAAAAAATCGGCATTTTGAAGGGTTTTCAATGTTCTAAAAAACTAAATTTTGTAGTTTTATGTCAACTGTTTAGATTTTGAATGGGGTACAAAAAATCGAAAAAATCGCGATTTTTGCACTAAATTGTTAATAATTAAAAAACGGACGCGAACTCTAGGCAGGAAACAGGTAGCTACCTGGATCTTTGAGTGTCCTGAGAAAATCCTTATTTCTCTGGACTATTAGGTAGATGTATGTATTCTTGAGACCATAGGAGGTGGTGGAAAACATGTCTAGTTTGTAGTTGAGAAACTCTTACTGGTCGACGACTCCTCAACTGACTCTAAAATTCTTCTTCTTATTATAGCTAACGAGACTCTGAATCCCGTAGCATGCCCGAAGTCTCTTTGGAGGGCTGGCACAGATATAGAAGACTTTCTCCGATAGAAATTCTAATATATCTATTATGTTGCTCATTGGTAACACCGTGATGGAATCGTGAACACGGGGTGATGCATAACTTTTGAAACTATGTTATCCGCATATTTCGTTTTTTATACATCAGACGGATATTACTTTTAGATGTTTTCATAACTTTAAAATTTAATAAGAATTTAGAAATAAAATACTTATTTACAAGGAAAAAGTGATAGGGTAAGGAAAGGTATATTGGTGATAAAATTGAAAAATAATAATATATAGGAATTTGACAACTAAGCAAGAAATAAGTTTTGCTTTATTATGTTACTTATTATTTGAACGCGGTAAGGTCTATTGGTCATAGTGGTTAGAAAATTTGGTGAAACAACCGCAATTTAAGGAATTTAACTTACTTTGGCTAAATCACGAATTCAATGCAGCTTTTTTTTATTGATAATTAGTTTATTGAATGGTTTTATAAAGTTTTATACAGAAAACAGCAATCATTTCAATAAATATGTAATCGTCTCTCAAATTCAATAAGAAATGGCTCAACTGTCGACTGTCGCACAACGCAACGGTCAAAACATTCTGTTTACTAAAAGCGGGTGCGCGCATTGCGAAATCATAATATATGTTTGTCCTGCTTACACTCGTAAGAACTTACTAGCGTTGTGTCATGAATGTGCTTGCATAGGGAACTGTGTGGTAATCTGATTAAAAATTATCACCAAATAGATAGGGCCTTATAGAGTAAACTTCATAAGTATCTCAGAGTGGGAAGAATATTACAAATTCCTGGGCAAGACAAGCAAGACCACATTGAGAAATAAATTACAGACTTCAAAACGGATGCAATAGACGAAGACAAAGTACAGCCAATCAGTGTGGACGAGATAAGACAAACCTTAAAAGAAATGAAAAACGGAAAAGCTATAGAACCTGGAAACATCGCCATTGAATTAATATAACTCGGACCGTCAATACTAATAGAACTGTTGGCGGAGATGTTTAATTAATGTCTAATCAAACAAGAAAATATATAGTATATGTCGTAGAAGCACGATTTGCCAGTCTTTGTGTTTAAATCAGCAACAGAACTGCACTATGCATTTCGATCTCATTTTATATCTCATCAGTTACGGATATCTGAATACAAACTCAAACCCAAAGGCCATCAAACGTCTCCTGAATGTTCCCCACTCAAGTGGTAAGCGTACAAAGGTACCATAGACTTTGATGGCTATGAACGAAAACAATTTACTGAATGAAAGCGGAATGTGACTGCATATTGTAGCGTCCTTTTCGCTTTCTTTATTCGTCGTCTCTTGTCTTATAAATTGTAAAAGTAATAGATTAAGGATGTTACCAGAAATGGGTTCCAAGAAGAAAAGTTTCAGATTTTACTAAAACTCAGATTTGACGAAATTACTAAAAGTGGAAGTACTAGGGAAGTGATCATAGCAGGAGATCTGAATAGTAGAGTCGCACAGAAGGTAAACAACAAAGTGGTAGGTCCACATGGAGAAATAACCCAAAATGACAATGGTGAAAGATTTATTCAAATATGCGAACACCATCAGCTAAAAATAACAAACGGGTTTTTTAAACACAAGGAGATACACAAATATACATGGACTCAGGTAACCAGAAATTTAAAATCGATCATAGATTACGTGATTACAAAACAAAATACATTACAAGTAATGGATATAAGAGTATATAGAGGAGTATCATGTGATTCGGATCACTTTATGGTAAAGTCCGAAATAGTTTTTCCGTTTAGATTCAAGAAAACAAAAGAACCACCTGAAGCCACAGAAATTTTTAATATAACAAATTACAACCTGGACAGCTTACAACATAAAAGTACGAGAACACTATATCAACGAAGACTAAATGAAAAATTAGAAGTTATAATCCAAAATGTATCCGTGGAAGAAGTGTATAAAAATATAATAGACAGTATGCAAAGAGCCGCAAAAGAAGCGCTTGGTTTAAAATCCGAACGTCACAGTAAAAAGCTATGGTGGACCGAAGATATACAAAACCTAATAATGGAGAAAAAGAAAGCGTACGCACGGTGGCTAAGTACTAAACATCAAGTAGACAAAGACAAATATTTGGACCTACGAAGAACAACAAGAAGAGCAGTAACAGCAGCAAAAAAAGAAATGTGGGATAGGAAATACCAAGAGATCAACACTTACATAGGCGGAAGGAAGTGTTCAGAGACATGGAAATTTTTAACCAAAATAAAGAACACAGAAAGAAATACTACTTCTATTCAGTTAATACCAACAGAAAAATAGACAGAATACTACGAGAGTTTGCTAACAGAAAGTAGAGTCGAATATACCACACAATCGCCAACAGAAGTATTCGTTGAAGGCGAAGAGATAGTAGTGGGAGTTGATATAGTGAAGAAAGCTGTAAATGAACTAAAAAATGGTAGAGCTCCAGGGCCATAAAATATTCCTGCCGAATTAATAAAATGTGGCACAGATAAAATGATATAATGGGCATCAGTGAGCTCCGCTGGCCTGGAGCGGGAACATGTGAACAAGATGAAGGCACACTATACTATTCTGGAAGTGTTGAAGATGACGTACATCATAGGAATGGAGTTGGCATATTTATAACATCTAAATTCAAGAAATGTGTAAAAAAATGTGTACCTGTGAACGACAGACTAGCGATACTCCAATTAAATAGTAAACCATTTAATGTCAATCCAGATATATCCAGATATATGCCCCTACTTCAGAAAAGAAATGTGACAATGATGTTGAATCATTCTATAGTCAATTGAAACAGACACTTAACAATCTAAAAATGAACGAAATCACATATATTATTGGAGGTTTTAACGCGAAAATTGGTCAAGGACGAAGATCTGACCTGATAGGTGAATATGGACTAGGGGAGAGCAATGAAAGAGGCGATAGATTATACCAATTTTGTCAAGAAAATGACATGATAATCGCAAATACATGGCTCAAATTACACAAAAGAAGATTATATACATGGAAGGGACCAGGAGATAACTCACTTCATATAATTAAAAATCAGATAGATTATATTCTAGTAAACAAGAGATTTAAAAATGGTGTCAAGAGATCAACGACATATCCTGGTGCAGATATCGGTTCAGACCATAACCCTCTAATAGCTGACATCCAAGTGAAGCTCAAAAAAGTCGAAGAAAGCCCCAAAACACCAAAATTACATATATCAGCATCCAACAAAACGCTAATAGAAAATGACCTGAATAATCAGCTGAAGAATTCAACAAATGAAAACAATACAGAAATATGGAACACGTTCAAAGATCTTAACTGGAAAGTAATGAAAAAATATACAACAACGATGCAGAGGCACAAAAAACAACAATGGATGACTGATGAAATCCTGGAATTGATGGAGCAGAGAAGAAAACTGAAAGATAACAAAACAGAATACAAAGAAAAACAGAAACTAATTAAACAAAAAATAAAGGTAGCTAAAGAAAAATGGATGGAGGATAAATGCAAGGAATTAGAAAAGTTGAATGAAAAACATGATACGTTTAATATGTTTAAAAAAGTTAGAGAAGTAGCTGGCCTTTATCATAAGAAAACTCCACATACTATAACCCATTCGTCGGGAAAAATGATAATAGACGAACACGAAATTCGAACTACGTGGTATAATTATATAAATGAACTGTATAATGATGATAGACCCGAAGAACTGGAGACTTTAGATGAAGGTGAAGGACCAGAAATACTAAAATCAGAAATACAACATGCTATAAAATTGGCAAAAAACAAAAAAGCCGTTGGTCCCGACAACATACCTACAGAAATGTTAAAGCTCATAAATGAGGAAAGCATTGGAACACTAGTCAAACTTTTCAATGATGTTTATTCGACTGGTGATATCCCTGAAGATTGGTTAAAGTCCGAATTCATAACCCTACCAAAAAAACAACGTCCGAAAAACTGTAGCGATTATAGAATGATAAGCCTTCTGAGCCACACCTTGAAAATCTTTCTACGTATCATCCACAGTAGAATCAGAGATAAATGTGAAGAAGACCAGGATGAAACACAATTTGGCTTCAGAAATGGACTGGGAACCCGGGACGCACTCTGTGCACTAAATGTGTTATTGCAGAAATGCCGAGATCAAAGAAAAGACGTCTTTGCTGTATTTATTGACTATGAGAAGGCCTTTGATCGAGTACAACATCACAAATTAATTAAAATATTAAAGGATAAAGGAGTTGATAGTCAAGATGTACGAATGATAGAAAAATTATACTGGCGTCAAACAGCGACAGCTTGCATAAATGGAAAATCAACAGAAATATGCAAAATACAAAGAGGTGTCAGACAGGGTTGTATACTGTCCCCACTGTTATTCAATTTATATTCAGATAGAATATTTAAGGAAGCGCTGCATAATTTGGAATGGGGTGTGAAAGTTAATGGCATTCTGATAAATACAATCAGATAAATCAGATAAATACATTCTGATAAATACAAATACGTATATATGCAGATGATAAAGTTATTTTAAGTGATGATATGAATGGATTACAACACCTTTTAGATGCCATTGACACAATGGGAAGAGAGTTTGGCCTAAATATAAACTGTTCAAAAACAAAATACATGGTATTTAGCCGTTTGGTCCATCAATATTCACGGTTATATGTTGATGGTCATATAATTCAAAAAGTACCCAGTTTTAAATATCTTGGTTGTCATATTACTGAACAACTAAATCCAGATAAAGAGACAAAAATGTAGAATCGAGATAGCCCGCACATTTTTAAAAATGAGGTCATTCTTCTGTAATGATACCTTGCAACTTCAACTTCGAAAGAGCATGATTAAATGCTACATTTAGTCAATCCTCTTGTATGGTGTCGAAGCATGGACATTAAAAATATCCACCATTAACCGTTTGGAGGCCTTTGAAATGTGGCTGCACAGACGTATACTGAAATTACCATGGACGGCTATGCTGACAAATGTGGCAGTCCTTAAAAGAGCAAATGCTACCCGCGTGGTGCTTGATAACATCAAATATAGAAAGATGGCCTATTCTGGACACGTAGTAAGGGGAGACCAATATAATATTCTTCAACTTATTATGATGGGTAAAATCGAAGGACGCAGAGGAAGTGGTAGAAATCAGGCCTCTTGGTTGAAGAATATCCGGGAGTGGACAGGAATAAAGAAAGCAGAACACCTATTTATAATAGCTCGAGACAGAGGCAGTTTCGCCATGTTAATCGCCAACGTCAAGGGGACTTGATAGGGCATGTTAAGAAGAAGAAGAAGGCACAGAAAAACTATTTCAAGCACTTCCTTGGTGGATGAACAAATATATAAACGGTGTCACACCACCCAGTTTATTGAAAGTAGCTTATATTTCTTCCATTAATAAAAAAGGAAATAAGTTGGATTGCTCAAATTACAGAGGAATATCGGTAACTAGTACACTAAGCCGGCTGTACGGGCGCATTCTTAGAAATCTCATTGAGATGGAGTATAGGGAACAAGAAGAAGAAGAACAGGCTGGTTTTCGCGCTGGAAGGACTTGCACAGATAATGTCTTGTACCTAAAAGAATTAGTTGAATGAAATCAGCAACCAATCAAGAGACCCATCTCATGTTTGTTGACCTCCGTAAAGTATACGACAGCGTTCCTGTGACTAAATTATGGAAATCACTACAAGAAACTAACATCAGCTACACTCTAATCAAAGCTTTAAAAAATCTATATGAAAATTCTACATCACAAGTAAAAATTGGCAACACACTATGTAAAAAGTTCACCGTTAACAAGGGTCTGCGCCAGGGCTGCTGTATTTCACCAACTTTGTTCAAGATATATGTTGCCAAAGCATAAACCAGTGGAAACGTAAATGCCACGGTATGGGTATAGACCTCGAAGAGGTTTGTTTATATACATACCTTACAATTTGCTGATGACCAAGTCATCATAGCTAATGATAAAGAAGATCTACAGTATATGGCAAGAAAACTAAAGGAGGAATATGAACAGTGGGGCTTGGAAATTAATGTGGAAAAAACTAAATACCTACTCATAGGAGCTGACTTATCCAATATCGAACTAGAGGATAAAGAAGAAATCACATCCTGTAGTGAATACACGTACCTGGGAGTAATCTTCGATAGAACGGGAAAAGACGATGAGGAAATAAAGAAAAGGGTAACACAAGCTAGAAGAACAATTTGCTGCCTAAATGGAATACTTTGGAGCTCCGAAATAGGATTACAACGAAAATACAATATCTATGAAACACTTATTAAAAGCAGCCTACTTTACGGAGCAGAAACTTGGAGAATAACCGAGAACAACAGGAAAAAAATTAGAAGCTGTAGAAATGGATGTGTTTAGAAGATCGTTAGGTATATCCCGTAGGGAAAGAGTTCGAAATGAGGAAGTAAGACGACGAATTGGAATAGATGGTTACTTAACAACAGACATTGAGAGGAAACAGTTGATTTGGTATGGTCATGTTCAAAGAATGGAAGACACAAGATTGCCCAAAAAGATTATGCAGTGGGTACCACCAAACCGCAAAAAACGAGGAAGACTAAAAAAGACATGGAAAGAAGGGGTAACCAAAGCAATGAATACAAGGGATCTTAGAGATGGCCAATGGGATGATAGAAGGACGTGGAAGTTAGGCATCGGACAACGTCGAAAGACGCTCTAAACCGATACATACATACATATTGAAAATGGTTATTCATTTTTGATTTACATGTCTACTCTGATTGGAGTATGAAGGAAACCATTCTCGTTGGAACTTTACTGCGCTGAGCAGATGGGACGTGAATTATATATTGCAAAATTTCCTCATCTTCTTTAGTCTCAGCATCCGTTATGGCTTGCAAACTTTAGAAGCCTCGGAGGTGTAACCAGAGAAGGTTCCCATTGTTTTCAATCTGGTGGGATCTAGAGTAATATTTTTAATGCAATTTTATGTGCTATTAGATTGAAAACTTAGTCTTCTTCAATTATTTACTATTATTTTAATAGTGAATTTTGTATCTGGGACTTTTCTCTTTTCTTTAAGAGATGTCGCTACAGTGTCCTAAAAGTGGATTATAAACTATTTTTAAAATTTCACTTAAATAGACAGTTTGGTTTCGTTTTGATTCAGAGGTGCGCATGCAGCTCTACTGAGAAAGTCTGTAAGACAGAAACAGCTGTCTGGAGATTTTGTATCGCCTTTGAATCGAGAGGTAACATAAACTGTCTTTCATTTTCACTTTTATCTTTACTCACTGAGATTTTGAGTATTAGGAAATTTCTTTCGGACCTTTTTTCCTAGACGAATGAAAGCGGAATGTGACTGCATATTGTAGAGTCCTTTTCACTTTCTTTATTCGTCGTCTGTTGTCTTATAAATTGTAAAAGTCAGAGATTAAGGATGTTACCAGAAAGGGGTTCCAATAAGAAAACTTTCAGATTTAAATAATTACACACACCCAAACTTATATGGAATCATCTGATATTCCTTACTATTTCGTGCGAATTTAAAAAACAAACACACGAAGTCAAACAATATTTATTTTAAAGCGATTTAATAACAAATACATAACAATTAAATAACAAATTGAAAGTAGTTATTTTAAAGTCAATAGCATACAAAATTTCAATGTAAAACGAATAATGTTAAAATTTTTTTTATTTACTTTTTTTGTATTTTGTGGTAGTCAGTGTTATCACCTCTAGTCTTTATGTAAGCTTCAGTTTACGTGGGCACGCTCCTAATCAAATTATCAACATTTTGTTGCGGTAGGTTGCTCCATCCTTTAAGAGCAGCTTGTACTAGCCGTGCGATGTTTTGTGGATTATCCTGGCGAGCTCTAATCTTTCTTTTAAGCATATCCCACAAATACTCTATAGGATTAAGCTCGGGTGAGCAAGCAGGCCACTCCAAACAAGGGATACCTTCTGCTTCAATGATGTCTGTAGTCACTCTAATGGTATGTAAAGGTCCATTATCATGCAATAAAATTAAATTTTCTCCTGTTACACCTCTCCATAGCCTGACTACAGGTTATCAACATACCTGTGAGCAGTTAAAGTTGATTGGATGAAAATTATAGGAGTTTTTTTACGGATCACAATTCCTCTCCAGAACATTACACTTCCCCTTGTATATTTATGAACAAATCTGACAGTTTTCGTTCTTGCTTGTCTTCCTCGACCTCTAAGTACACGATTTCATGGGTCATCTGATTTTACACAAATCCTGACTTTTTTTGGAAATAGCACATTTTGTCAATTCCCAATGTTCCAGTTTTGGTGGTGAAGACACCAATTTAGGCGATCAATCTTGTGCTACCTGGATAACTCGGGAACCCATAACTGTCTCCTGCTGTATACTTCTTGGTACGAACTCTTCTTCTTATCGTTTCAACTGAAAGAGTTACACCTGTAGCTTCCAAAAGCTGCCTTTGGAGCTGCAGGTGAGAAATGGTTGGGTGTCTTTCAGCTGATTGGACAATTAAACGATCTTGGAGAGCCATTATTACTTTTGGAGGCTTTCCCTTGCTTTATTTTTGAGCTTTCCTAGTTCTTGTTACCTAGCATATGTTTTGGACAGAACGCCCTGCATTACGCCTAGCTCTACAGTTATGTCCCTCTGAGAACATTACTTTCTCCACAAAACCAATAATCTTTCCTCGTTGTAAGTTGTATAATCTCACATGAGGCATATTTTCGTTTTTGGACGCAAAAGTTAGTTTATTTATTTTCGTTCAATTTGCAACTAAAGCAAATATCCTATACCGTACCGAGCTGTACTATCCGATTGTCTTATATATTTATTTATTTTCAATAAAAACCTTTAATTCTTCGCAACAATAACAAGTTTTTTCAAAAGAACCAAATATTACTTTGAAATACATGGTGATTCCATATAAGTTTGGGTGTGTGTATTTACTATTATTTTAATATATCGCACCTTTAATAAAAAAAAAAGAAATAACTCAAAAAACACAGTTTGTGGGAATTTGCAGTCAAAGTTTTTAAGTTTTGCACAGTACAGGTTAAAAATTAATTTCACAAAAATCACAAGGGTTAGAGGAATTCTAAAGGTTGGTGTGGAGAGTTTAATTAGTAAGCTCTTAGATTTTAGTAAATGCTAATCCTCTCGTCTATTTTTAAGGGTGCAAATGTGTTGTTCTTTTGATAGTTTATAGTTATTTCACTTTATGATTAAACATATATTCTGCGCCGATGAAATAATTCTACATGATGCTCTTTTATTGCTAAATGAACTGTCATGTAAAATAAACAATTAGGTTTGTTGCAGTTTTGATGTAAAAACTTTGAGTTGACACTGAATTAATCCTAGTTGTTTCTATATTTTCTTAAACACAAAATGGATTTTCGTTTTCTTTATAATAAAATACTGATTATTCGTTTATTTATCTTTATTAACAAAATTGCCTGATTACAAAATTAAACAGTAACACTATGATAATACAATGAAAATATGTTAATACACTTTAAAAATAAACCGAAAATATAAAATAGATTGTTTCAAGAAACTTGTGTGGCTACTCTCAAATATGGCACAACATTTATCTTAGAACTATGAATTAAAAAAACGATTAAATTATTGAATTATAAAATTGGGAGTAAAAAGAAAGAATCAATCCTTTAGATAGCAATGCTTGCAAATCTTTCCGTTTGTTTGTACTCAATTTTTGTTTTTCTATATAGGCGGGTTTGAGTGCTATTTCCGTTATTGCTCCTATTTTTTTTTCGTTTGTTCCTTACATCTACCTGTTTATAAGTTTCATCCTTGTATGATGTCTTTTAAAAAAATATATAGGATTATCTTTGTTCACTTGTATTGCTTTGATTTCGTTTCAGTTAACATTTTCTCCCTCAGTATTAATCGTAAAGTTATACCCCAATTCTTCTTGCAAACCTTTTAAATCATAAAGTGATTGGTAATTCATCTCGTGCACAATTAAAGGTGGGTTCGATTTTCTAGCATTCCTTGTTAAAGTTACATATTGGTCTGGAGTGTAAATAGATCCAGATTTCAAGCTCTTTTTAACTTCTTTCTCAATAAGACTGTGCACACTATCGGCTTCGTTCTGACTGTGGCCCCTTATTAAAAATGTTTGTGTAATTCTCTTAATTTTTAACATGTGCATAGCGAATAAATACAGCGACGTTATATACTTATTCTTGTTTTGGTCCACAGTAATTGTCTGAATAGAATATGACTTCTTTTTCACCATCGCCCTCTTCACTTATATTTTTTAAATAGGTCCATATGCAAGAACCGATTTCTATGGAGCCTTAACAGTGTACATTTTTATATGCCTGCTTAGATTCTTTCTGTCAGTTCCGACACCGTTAAATTGTAACAGTTCAGTTTTGATTTATAATAAAATGAAGAGGACTGACCTGTATGACATTGCAGCACAGCTAGCTACTCTTACATTTTGGCTGACTTTGTTTCGGTCATTTAATTTCTCAGCCCTACTCCAGTTTTCTTTTTCTTCTAAATTTGATTTATATTTTTGCTCCAGGTCTTTATTCTCATTAACATTGGAATTGTTGTAGGTATTACACAGATCGCATTGATCTTTTTTTTTTGATTGGAAGAAACCGATATTAAATTCAGTAGTAAATATTTTATAATAGGTAATATATGTACCAATTTCTTTATTGTTCCGCTCTTGTTCTAATTTAAAATCATTGTATAAATCTTTAATGATTTTGCTGCCTTCGATGTATTCTCTTGAAGTAGAAATGCGTAGGCAGTGAGATTCAACCTTTGGTATACAATTAATATGCCCCTTGATGTCGGTTATCAGTTCGGGATCATTTTTTCTGTGCTTGCCATGTTTTCCTCTTAAATCATCCAGTGCAAAACCATTTGCATCAATCTTAGTCTGTATTGTAAAAATCATGCGGTCAGAAATATCTAAAGTTGATTTAAAAAATGATTTGCACACTCTAATTTTGACATCATTTATAACAAAATGGAAAGCCTGGTTGCAGCGCCTAGGATTCTCAGCGTTTGAGTACCTGTACTTAGGTTGAATATCATCCATACAAGAATTTATGTATGCTCTTTGCTTTAGCAAACTGCCCAATTCCCAGAACTTGCAAAAAATACCATATCTGTTTGTTGTATTGATATTATCGGAGCACTTAAGTCTGCACTTTTCGGTACATGGCTCTTTCAGACAACGAGCGGGGAAAGTTTCTTTTTGTATTTTTTGACATAGATACGTAAGTTTACTATTATTACGTAAGATACTATTACTGTTTGATAGAAATAAATAAAAGCCTTAGTTTATAATAAAAAAATGTGTATTTATACATATATTAAAGTAATACAAATTGAAACTTACTTCTTCCGTAGTTTCACATTTATTATTAACGGGTTTTTCATTGATGGAATTATTATCCAATGAGGAATTTTTCACTACTAATCCAAGTATTTTTGTGCTCTAGACTAGAAGACGCCACTCTAAAACAAGAGTATAAATATTATACCGGTTAGTTAGACAAGAAGCTGATAGTCAACAAGAATCTAATTAAATTGGATTATCAAAAAATAAGTACATAAGTATCAATGCAAACATCAAACCATTGCATATTAAAAGTATTACTATTACAATAATTATTGTTGATTTTATAATAAAGTGAAACAAGTCAAAAACGTGAAGGTTTCTAACTACCTATCTAATAAAATAATAGTAGAATAATTGAAATAATACTTATTGTACTTTAGTAATTTTTTAAATTTTTAATTAGAAACTCCATAAAGTTGAAATAATATGGCACATAATAAGAAATAATTTCTACTAAAATGAACTAACTCATAAATGAACTAACAAATCTTCAACTAGTTTTCTAATAAAGTGAAATAAATCTGAAAGAATATACTTTTCTAAAAAGCGATAGCAAATAATATACGTACTCGTTAGTAAAACACAGAATTGTTTCGTATCGTATCACTTTCTTTGAAAATACCGGATATCTAAAGTCGACTTTACATTACATGATTTATCATGTGATTTGTCATATGATTTGGTCATGGAGTGAAATTTACATGTTTTCACTGTGTGATTTGTTATATGATTTTGCATTGTTAATACGGCTCGTTTTGTCATAAGCATTGTCATGCGGCTCGTCATGGGAAAAATCATATGACAAATCACATGATAAATCATGTAGTGTAAAGTCGACTTTACCTCCAAACACAGCCGGAGTATAACTGAATTCCACCACTTTACGAGTACCGGTTTGTGCAAAGGCGTTAGTAAAAAAGAGCGGGAAAATCATGTATATCTCTCATTTTCATCATTTTCACCTGGCTGTTAAACGGAACAGGTTCTTCTCGTCTAGTTATTTCACTTTATAAATCTCGAAAACCATGAATTTTGAGTTATTTCGCTTTTTTATTAAAGGTGCGATATCTGTATCTGAGACTTTTCTTTTTTCTTTTATTAATTATCGTTTTCTGCCCCTTGTACTAGACGAAATGCGGAAATATTTACATTTGCTATTGTTAAAAGCATTTCGTATTTTCTGGGAAGACCGGCATATGTATGTATATTCTTATTTATTGATTCGGTTAATACTGATCTTTTTGCGAATCGAAAAGCCTTCGTTTTTCGATTCACAAACACATGCCTCAAAAACCCAGAGGGTTGTGAAATCCGATTATAAACCAAAAAGCTTAAGGATATGCGAGTCAAATCAGAACATAGTGCATTATGGCATTTAGGAAGTATTTTATAATAAAACAGATGAACGCCTAACGTATTTTTAGAAATGAAAGTTTTAAATATTACATTAATAGCAAATACGATTTACTCATTATTATTATTTAAATTGCGTATTATTATTATTGAAAGATAATTGGGATTGCTCTAGATTAAGAGAAGAACTATTAGACTATAATAAGAGCCGGTATAGGTGACATTTGTTAATCATTTTAGGCACCATAAGACCCTATAACTTAAATAGTAGAACCTATAAGAAAACGTATGAGCAATACGCCGTCAATTTTCAGTGGCGCATCAAACTTTCCACTTTCCCAGTGGAAAGCTCTACTTCATTTTTCCAAGATCTTTCCACTTATGGACGGGATAAATAAATTAAAGGACCCTAACTCCCAAAATTGAATTCTTTTACATTCTATGTGATTTAAAAATAAGACTCGGCTCAATTTTAATTCACCACCCCCTTCCCCCCACACCCAACCAACAAAAATGTAATTTTTCGTTTTTTTTTTGGGTGGAATGCAATCAATTTTAAAATTTCAAAAAATTCACACTTAAAGTCGAGGCTTTTACAAAACATTTGTATTTTTTATAGACCCGTAGATTTAGTGTACATAACCTCAAAACAATTTTTTTATTTTTTTTGGAAAAAAGTGTATAACTTTTTTTTTGGTGATGGAGACATTTTTTATGGTGTGTATTTTATCAAACACCATATTTCTAATTTTTTTCAGATCTTTCCGTAAGGTTCGCCATCTTCAAAAATCCGAAAAACTGTTTTTTAGGGGGTTTTTGGGGGTTTGAATGTGTTTCTCTCATTTTGGAATGTTCTAAAAGACTCCATTAATTCAATTTATATACAGGGTGAGTCATGAGGAATTGTACATACTCCTACCTCGTATAGAGGCCCCTATGGGGAATAACAAATGACCATTAAAAAGTATCTGCTCCCATTGTTTAATAATATACAGGGCGAGTTTCGAATTTTGACAGAAACTTGTATTCGTCATAATTTTTGAACGGTCAGATCGATGTGTCTCTTATTTTGGTCAATCGTTACACTATTACCACCTAATCAACTGATTTAGTCAAACTAGAAAAAAATCAGGTCCGGCTTTAAAAAATTAGTTCGTTTGGGTCTTAGAAAAAATTTCACCCTGTATAAGCTTTTTGAAAACTCTAATATGAATTTTACAAATTAGACAAATAGGCAATTAAGATGGCATATTTAGTTTTTTCCTCACACAATTACTTAATTTTTTATAAAAAAATCAAATTTGACTATGAATTAAAAGTTTGGTAAAGTGAACCATAGATTTAAAAAAATTAACTTTTATTACAAAAATTAATTTTTTTTTAACAAACATTTAATTTATTTTACCACCCAATCAACTGATTTATTCAAACTAGGAAAAAATCAGGTCCGGCTTTAAAAAATTAGTTCGTTTGGGTCTTAAAAATTTCACCCTGTATACGCTTTTTGAAAACTCTAATATGAATTTTACAAATTAGACAAATATGCAATTAAAATGGCATATTTATTTTTTTCCCCACACGATTATTTAATTTTTTATTAAAAAATCAAATTTGTCAAAATCGCAATTTTACCATAAAAATAAAAAAAATTAAACAACGTTTTTCTTAAAATTAAAAGTTTCACCATTTTTTTTTTCTATAACACGTCTAGATCTAATACTCCCCATACACTTCTCTTTCGACTCTATAGTTTAATATAGACGTGATCAAATAGATAAATTTTAAATTTTTTCACTTAATTTTTGCGATTTAACTTTGCAATTCACGAATCTGCACCTTTTATTTTTAAAAATTCATAACTTTTACGAGAAGAAGACTGAAAGTCTACAGTCTACAACAATTTTCATAGTCTTCTCAATGGTAAGAGATATGTGCTGTAGAAATTTCAGAAAAAAAAATATTAAAATGGAACAGAGTTGTAGCGAGTTTTCAGAGTTGTACCCTGATTTCATTTTTTTTTTCATTTTTAGGTTAAAATTCCGATTTTGACAAATTTGATTTTTTAATAAAAAATTAAGTAATCGTGTGGGGAAAAAATAAATTTGCCATTTTAATTGCCTATTTGTCTAATTTGTAAAATTCAGATTACAGTTTTCAAAAAGCGTATACAGGGTGAAATTTTTTCTAAGACGAAAACGAAATAATTTTTTAAAGCCGGGCCTGATTTTTTTTCTAGTTTGAATAAATCAGTTGATTGGATGGTAACATAAATTAAATATTTGTTAAAAAAAAATTAATTTTTGTAATAAAAGTAATTTTTTTAAATCTATGGTTCACTTTACCAAACTTTTAATAATTATTCATAGTCAAATTTGATTTTTTTATAAAAAATTAAGAAATCATGTGGGGAAAAAATAAATATGCCATTTTAATTACCTATTTGTCTAATTTGTAAAATTCATATTAGAGTTTTCAAAAAGCGTATACAGGGTGAAATTTTTTCTAATACCAAAACGAACTAATTTTTTAAAGCCGGACCTGATTTTTTTCTAGTTTAAATAAATCAGTTGATTGGGTGGTAACATAAATTAAATATTTGTTTAAAAAAATTAATTTTTGTAATAAAAGTAATTTTTTTTTAAATCTATGGTTCACTTTACCAAACTTTTAATTCATAGTCAAATTTGATTTTTTTATAAAAAATTAAGTAATCGTGTGGGGAAAAATAAATATGCCATTTTAATTGTCTATTTGTCTAATTTGTAAAATTAATATTAGAGTTTTCAAAAAGCGTATACAGGGTGAAATTTTTTCTAAGACTCAAACGAACTAATTTTTTAAAGCCGGACCTGATTTTTTTCTAGTTTGACTAAATCAGTTGATTGGGTGGTAATAGTGTAACGATTGACCAAAATAAGAGACACATCGATCTGACCGTTCAAAAATTATGACGAATACAAATTTCTGTCAAAATGCGAAACTCGCCCTGTATATTATTAAACAATGGGAGCAGACACTTTTTAATGGTCATTTGTTATTCCCCATAGGAGCCTCTATACGAGGTAGGAGTATGTACAGTTCCTCATGACTCACCCTGTATATAACCTATGAAAAACCTTGATTTCATCTATTTTGAAGTCTATAAAATAGGGAAAATCCCAGCAAACCCCCTAAAAACATTTTCCGGATTTTTGAAGGTGGCGAACCTTAAAAAAAACTAGAAATGTGGTGTTTGATAGCTAATGTACACAAAATAAAAAAATATACCTGCAGCTATCTCCAGAAAAAGTTACAGGCTTTTTTCCAAAAAAAAAAAACAAATAAAAAATTGTTTTTGATGCTATGTACACTCAACTTTCGGGTCTATAAAAAATAGGCATGTTTTGTAAAAGCCACAACTATGCTTTAGCCTCAAACTGATTGCATTCCACCAAAAAAAGAAACAAATAAAAACCCTAATTGGCATTTTTGAAGGTGGTGGAAGGGGGAAGAGGGTTGGTGGATTAAAATTGCGCTGAGTCATATTTTTTATTTACATATAATGTAAAAACATGAATTCTGGGAGTAAGGGCATTTTGCCTATCTGGACGGGGGTACCTTTAATTTATTTACCCCGTCCATAAGTTGAAAGTTTCATTTTCTACTGTTGACGCATGTGTCACTGAAAATTAACGGCATAGTCCTAGTGCTCATACGTTTTCTTTTTGGTTCTACTTTCTAAGGGCTGTTTCACATTATAAGAATTTTCAACGTGCGAGGGTTTTCTCGTGTAGTAGTTTTGACGCACCAATCCTTTTCACACAATAAGAATTGAGTCGCACGAAGATATTTTGCTGTGCTGTTTGGTATATTAGTTTTATTTACACTTTGTGGCTGAGGTAGATCTAGATACATGATACGATGTCTGATATGTATCATTACAAATGGGTATTTTTTGTCCATACTTTTGTCCTAATATACTGTAATGCGTATTTAAATCATTTGCAATTTCTATTTCGTCAGTAGTTATTATTTCTTATGTTTTGAATTAAAAGTCTTAATTTGTTTTTATAATCGTTGTTCTACTA
The DNA here is from genome assembly GCF_917563875.1 of Diabrotica virgifera virgifera. NCBI lineage: Eukaryota > Metazoa > Arthropoda > Insecta > Coleoptera > Chrysomelidae > Diabrotica > Diabrotica virgifera. The sequence continues at coordinate 128,167,117 of NC_065452.1, forward strand.
AGTTATTTGTGGGATCTTGGATTAGCTCATCTAATTAGCTCATGCAATCTATGTAATAAACTATTCTAAATGGGAAATAAGCCACAATTGAACTAAAAAAATGATTTTATTAACGTTTCGACATCCGATTTGGGAGTCGAAACGTTAATAAAATCATTTTTTTAGTTAAAATTGTGGCTTATTTCCCATTTAGAATAGTTTATTACAAAAATGCCACAAGGAAACAGCTTCAGAACAACATTACAATCTATGTTTTTCAGGTACAGAATTTAAAAGACGTTGTGGTTAAAAATAACATTATATCGTTGTGGTTACTTTATCGTCGAAGAAAGAGGACCCGAATTCATTGGGTCCATCCTATGAACGCAAAAATATACGATTTATATATTTTTATATTCACACATATTGATGGAACACCCTCTATACTCAACGTTAATTGCAACTATGTAAAATAAAGTTTATTATAATATACTTAGCAGTTTTAATTACTGTTGTTATCAGTAACATATAATTAATTTTGCTGTACTTACCAAATGTGTTTTTTCTTTATCACCTAATTCGTCAAATTCACTGTTAAGCGCACGGCATACAATATTCCAAGCATTTCTCGTCAATATTTTATCTTTATATATTTCTATTGTTTTGTCCCAAAGAATCTGGCTCGCTTCAATCTGAGACATCATAATATAAAATATATGCACCTACTTCAAACAGCCACAAAGTGTAAATGAAAATAATGTACCAAACAACCAAGGAAACTACCTTCGTGCGACTGAACGACAGTATCATATGAAAGGATGCATTAAGTCCCCTATGCTCAATGTCCTCAATGGATTTTTATTTATGTTCATTATTCAAAATGTTTGTTCGCAAAAAAATGAATGGAGTATTAATCAACAACATACGATATGCTGATGATGCTGTCTTAATTTGCGACAACATAGCAGATCTTCAACAACTTGTCACTATAATCGGAGAATACAGTAAGCGAATGGGATTAGAGATTAATACCAAAAAGACCAAATTCATGATCATCTCCAGAAACTTAAATGCATTTGAAAACTCCACCATAACACTGAATACTAAGTCCATTGAGAGAGTGAGGAAATTCAAATACCTAGGAACGTGGCTTTTTGAAGACTGGGCATCGGACAGAGAAGTAAAATGTCGCATTGAGCAAGCTCGACAAGCTTTCGTAAAATTCAGGAAGGTACTGAGCTGCTCAGAGTTCGACCTTACACTGAGACTAAGGTTTACTAAATGCTACGTGTGGTCGGTGCTGCTATATGGCATAGAGGGCTGGACACTCAAAACGAGGGATATACACAGATTAGAAGCCTTCGAAATGAGGCTTTATCGCCGTATCCTAAAGATACCATGGACGGCGAAAGTCACAAATGTGGATGTCCTTAAAAGAATCAACCAAGAACGTCAGCTTTTCGAAAACATCAAGAAAAGAAAAACGGCGTATTTGGGTCACATCATGCGAAACGAAAAATACCAGTTCCTTCAACTTATAATCCAGGGTAAAATTGAAGGCAAGAGAGGAATAGGACGCAAGAAAATGTCCTGGCTCCGAAACATAAGGCAATGGGCAGGGATTACCGACATACAATCACTGATACACATTGCAAGAAACAGAGAGTTAATGGAAAATGTGATCGCCAACATCCACTAGTGGATTTGCATTTGAAGAAGAAGAAAAAAATGTCGAACTATAAATTTAGCTATGTACTTTCGGACATTTGCAAAGATTTGTAAAATGGAAAAATATTGCAAAAATATGCAAATTAATCTATAATTTCTAGTTGAATATAAACTGGTACGCAATCAATTTGAACTGAAAAATTATTTCTTAGAAGTAATAAGGAAAATGATATAGGTATCTTCAATATTTTTGAAACGATTTTCAAATTCCGTCAGCAAATTACAAATTTTTTCGTCATAAATTTTCATAATCCTTTCATTTTCTTCACAAGTCTTTTTTTTATATGATCAATGAATCGTTTGAGTGTCATTTTAAAAGTTTCATTTTGCGTTCAAAACTTGTAAATTTAGCAAATTTCTAGCAGTTTTTCATTTCTAAAAATAAAGCAATTTCCTCCCCTAATTCACAGCATCTTTAAGAGCCTTTTTTAAACTTAACCATCGAGGATGAGTGTGGTATAAGACATCAGTAGGTATGTTCTGTTTTTAAATAGGTACTTCAAAAATGCTATGAATGCTGATTTAATCCTCTTGAGCGAATAAAATTAACAATATTAGTTATAATTGACATGACGTTGTCTACTTGCAAAACATTGTTGCATAATACCTGGAAATTGTTCATGAACGTAATCTTTTCAGTAAATATTTTCAAAACGTAAAGTTTTCTTAACATTACAATATTTGCTCCTCTTAAATTTGGTGATATGTTAGTTGTTACACTTACTAGGGTTACAGGTTAATTTAAAATTTTCCAAACAGTTTGTGATTACTTCAAAATATTGTTTCCATTTGTTGAAATTTCATGGATTTCACTGAGGGAACCGACAAAATTATGTGCCGGATTCAAATAATTGCCCACGTTATGTTCAAAATTTGTGGAAAAATCACCCGATGCGAAAGGGTTAATTAATAGCTGCATTATCTATATTTATTTATTAATATTAGCAATAATTTTAAAAAATCTTCAAATGAAAATAATTTACTTTTTTCCGCGGGCCGCAAAAAAATGTATAAAAGGCCGCAATTTGCCCACCCCTGGTATAGAGTCTTACGGTACCTGAAATAATTAGCAAATTTTTCCTATCCCGGCTCTTAGTCTATAGGAAAAATACACTTAAAAAATCTATTTAAAGTTGATCATGTCTCTTTGAAGTTTTTAAAATCTAGAAAGACATGCTATTGTTGTCTTTACACATGCTACATGACATTAATAGCAGTACAAATAACATACAGGGGACTTTGAAGAAACAAATATTTATCTTTAATTTTACTTTAGATTTAAACATTAAAGTAAATATGTTCATTTAAAATTAGACCTCAGAGATGAGAATGTATTAAGACAAGATTCATCAACAAAAGTGTTGCAAATCCATCCAAATTTTTTTCGTGTTTTTTATGTATTAACTATTTAAGAGAAAAATGGTTGATTCTTAGAATTTTCGTCTATAAATTAAAATCATTATACCCCAGGAAACAAAACCGAAAAAGCACTTGAAAAATCAAAAAAATACTGGCTATTTTTAACCTGGAATAGGGACCGTTCAAGTAATAAGTAACGCAGGCTGGGGGAGGGGTCAAAAATCTTCAAAAATTGCGTTACGCGTTACGCAATAGTTAAACTCCCATAAGAGTGCGTTACGCAGGGGAGAGGGGGTTAAAAATCTTTAAAAATCGCGTTACGTAATACAGTGGAACCTCGATAACTCGGATTAATCGGGACCGCGTCCGATCCGGGTTATCGAAAATTCGGGTTAGCCGGAGAATATGGTAAAAATTAATAAAATATGGTATACTTACAGATAAATTCCGTTATAATTAAAATAAATCTAATCTAACTCTAAAACCTAATCAAACCTAAGCAAACGGAAGCCAACAATACAAGACTCTGTACTACACACAATACAGTCACAATCGGAACGATGTTATGTTATTTAAGAACAGTGAAAACTAAGACCATTGTTTAAAAAAGAATTTTTTAAATAGTCTTTTAGTCTTTTTAAAGAATGCTAAGACCGTTTGAAATAAATAAAGGAATACTACAAGTGCATGTTGTTTCCGATAATCCGAGTCAATGAACGTGGCTCTGCCATCGTGTGCCATGAGTCATTTTTACTATCGTATAGTTCAAATTACATAAATACACATTATCTCTCAAATATTATATTACATACATTTTTATTGTTGAAATGTTTGTCTGATGAAAATAGGTCCGGGTTAGCCGGATTTTCGGGTTATCGGGGGCCGACTTATCGGGGTTCCACTGTACTTGAACGCTCCCATATCTGGGGGGTCAATAAAAAAGAAGTACCATCTTATGGGTATCGAAATTTTTACTGCGTCATAGTTTTTTATTAACATTTACGCAAAAAACGATATTTTCTAAATTAAGAAATGTTTATTAATTTAGTATAATTTAATAATATGTTAATTATTTAAAACATTTATTTTGTTTAAGATTTTGTTTAATGTGAAAATACTTGATATTTAAAATGAGATTTTCTGAATTAAAAAATGTTTATAAACAAAAAACTTATTGCAAATTAGTCCCGAATGTCAGCATTTTTTTCAGTTGTTTATAATTATTAAAATAAACAATAAAAACATTTAAAATATATTTCACAATGTAAGTTTTAATCTAGTTACTATATGTGCAAAAGATGGGCCCGATCGGTCAAAAATTTTTTAAACAATTCTATTTAAAAAAGAAAGACTAAGTTTTCAATCTACATACTTCGTTACTTACTTACTTACTTACTTACTTACTTACTTACTTACTTAACCCTTATTAGGGCAAGGTGGGTTCAACGCGCCCGAGACGCCAATTCTTTTATCATAAACTGATAAAATTTTTTTTATTGAATTGTATGCATCACTGAATTTGTTTAGAGGTATGTTTCCTTCAACATAGTCATGAGCTATTCAAAATATTCATTATCATTTTTGATATTATTGCGTCGAAAGAATTTTGTCACGTAAAGGGGCAACACGGGCACGTCGGACCCTATTTGTATTTATACCCAAAGTCTAAATCTTTGTTACAGAAGTTAATCTGGCAGTCAGGTAATGTTTTTGTGGATTATCTAAACGACTTTTATGATTCCGGAAATCCAATAATACAGTCTAAACGTGTACAAATAATGTAAACATCTCTTTGAATTCAACATGAAATAGATGCTTACAATATGTGTTATATCTATTCTAAATGATTTTTAAAAACTGATAATCATTGTTGGAATGCAATAATATTGTAAGGTAGATACCTATACATATTTTGCAATAAATAATGCATCTGCTATCAGTCGTTTGATATCGACTAATATATGACTAATAAAGTATATGACTAATAGTTAAATAAATGGCTAATCAATGGTTTTTTATTTTTAATTGTTTTTTTAACCTAATACTTAATAATAATTTAATTTGTCATATCAATCTACTATTCTAGTTGGGAATAAGCTAATCTTGCGACCTAGTCCCAACTAAAATAGTAAATTGATATGACAAAGTATTAATTTGTAAAAGTAAAATAATAATATTCCTCTGACTTATGCATTTTATTCATTTTGTAAAGATTATTTTTGTCGGTACTTTATACATGAGCTGCTAATTACCATAATCAGAATTTTTTCAGAAGGGTTTTCACACAATAATGAAAGGCAACAACACCGTAATCTTTTTCCAGGTATGCATCAACCCCTCTTTTCAAATAAAATGGCCTGGTAGATTTACAAAAGTTTTTTTTATTTATTTATTAATTAGGTCTTTATTTGGCTCCAAATGTTTAGTACTTGTGCATAAATATTTTTTCTACAAAAGTTTTCTTGCATTTCATTATTTTGTGCAAATCCTTCAGGTAGATCGCACCCTCGAGGTAGACCGCATACTATAGTAGCACCCTTTTTAAATCTAGACAATTTAAATTTAACTTTAATAAAAAATCAAAAAAGAATATTAGAAATATATGGGTAAATATGAATAGTACATTCAAGAACAGTGGTGGGCCCAATGGACCCGAGTTGCCCGGTTACGTAAGTAAAATGTGTTGCCCGGATAAGTGTTAAGCCGTCCTCTTGTATCTTACGGTGTCGAGGTAAGTGGAGAAATCAGACCTCTCCATGCCTTCCGGTCAGTAGCTAGTCTTTCTGCTTCTCTCCACCCAATATTTCTTTTTACTCAAGCCTTTCCGATATTTGCTTTCCACGTTCTTGCTGGCCTGCCTCTTCGTCGTTTGTAGTCAGACTCTTTACAGTTCTACCTTCACTCATTCTCGCCATATGTCCGAACCACGATAACTGTTTCGTTTCAAGTCTGTCTAAGGTCCTTCCAATACCGCAACTTTCACGTATGTCTTCATTCCTTATACGATCACGTACGTCTGGTCACCCCGGATACCGCACGTAAATATCGCATTTCGCATGCTTGAATTTTACTACGGATGTTGTCGTTCACTGTCCACGTTTCACTACCGTAGAGTAGCACCGACTCGTATACAGTTTGAAATACTTTCATTTTTGTTTTCAGTCTTACTTCTTTCTTCCTAATAAAACATTTATTTAGTGCATAGTATAATTTTGTTATACTCATTACTCTGCTGTTTATTTCTGGTTCAATATTTCCTTGTCCATTCATTGTTGATCCTAGATACTTGAAGTCCTCTACTTGTGTAATGGTCTCATTATTCAGCTTTAAATTTATATTTTCTTGAGTTTTCGATATTACTAAAGCTTCTGTTTTTTCAATATTTATTTTCATACCAAATTCATAAAAGCTTCATTCCAAACATTCACATTCACTTGCAAGTCTTTTTCTGATTTTGCCACAATTACCAAGTCATCGGCATTTATCAACTCTAACACGTAAACTTGTTGAAGTTTATACACCCCAACCCTAGTTCTGTTTACCTTTAGAGTGATGAATAACAAAGGACTCAGAACACCACCTTGTCTTACACCTGTCCTTGTGTACAATTATAGAGATGAGCGATTGTTCGTTCTTACATTATTACGTGTACATTTATATACTCGTATACTCTTTATTGCTTGGATTAACTTCGGTTTCACATTTCTACGGTTTAATATTTCCCAGATCTTGTTACGCGGCGCCCGATCAAATGCTTTTTCCAAGTCCGCAAAACAGAGAAACAACTTACTGTTATGCTCTAGAGCTTTTTTTGTCTAATAGCACATAAAATAACATCAAAAAATGTTACTATACATCCTACCAGATTGAAAACTATGGGAAACCTTCTCTGGTAACACTTCCGAGGCTTCTACAATTTGCAAGCCATAACGGATGGAGACTAAAAAAGATGAGGGAATTTATAATTCACGTCCCATCTGCCCAGAGCGGTAAAGTTCCAACGAGAATGGTTCCCTTTGTACTCCAATCAGAGTAAACATGTAAATCAAAAATAAATAACCATTTTCAATTTCGTTGCAACACGTAACTACAGCCGCATCATTATTCTAGTCCAATCAGAGAGTGCAGCAAGCACTTCTACCGGTTTCGAAACTTATTAGTCTCTCATCAGGAGGCACATATGCTGCTCTGTCTGACCCAACTAGGACAAGAGCTGAGACTGAGAGAGCAGCATATGTGCCTCTTGATGAGAGACTAGAGTAACATTTTTTGATGTTGTTTTATGTGCTATTAGATTCAAAACTTAGTCTTTTGCTAGCAGTTGGCGCTAGGGCATCCCTGCCATTTCGTTCGTTGCAATCCGTGACTGCACGCCGGGGTTTGTCCTAGTTGGGTCAGAGAGAGCAGTATAATATGCTATTTATTTATTGTTATTTTATTTATTTATGCTTTTTATTTCATATTATGTGCCTCCTGATGAGAGACTAATAAGTTTCGAAACCGAAACTTAGTGAGGTGCTTGCTGCACTCTCTGATTGGACTAGAATAATGATGCGGCTGTAGTTTCGTGTTGCAACGAAATTGAAAATGGTTATTCATTTCTAATAATTCTATTTTTGTTTATCCCGTTTGAGAAAAAAAGTGGTTACTTTTAAATGGCTTAAGAGGTGCTTTTTCAGTACTTAGAAGGATTTTTTGGTCTCATTCTCTTCATAAGGTCTCAATTTTTCATGTTTTAAAAAAATATATTAATTTTTAATAGTTTACTTACAAATAAGTGATGCAGTACTAAGTTCCATTTTTCGCCTTATAAAGAATTCAATTATCTGCTAGGTTTTTACCTAAAAAAAAAAAACAACAAAATACACCATCTGAAAAGTTATGAAAAAAGACATCTTAAAAAAAGGAGTTTATACGACCCATAGAACCGGAGATAATTTTAGTTAAATTCGAGCGCACTTGAAAAACTATAATATCTCGGGTTCTAGTTAACGTAGAACCTTCTTTTTTATATGGATTAGCTCGTCTGAATAATAAGTTCTAACATATTTTCACCTCTATAAAACTACCACAAATCCCTAAAAATGTAGTGTTTTATCGTTTTTTTGCATTTATTCCGATTTTTTCATTTTTTTAATCAATTAAATTTTTCAATCAATTAAATATATTTTAAATCAATTAAATACTTTGAAAATATAGTATTTGAAACCCTTGAAAAACCAATTTTATTTATAAAAAACATTTTTCTTTTTTAAATTTTTTACCCTTATTCTTTTTACTATTTAGACTGCTTTTTTCAAAAACTTCATTTTTATTAACATATATTTCAAATATTTATATTTATAAAAAGTCTTATAAAATATTGAGATTGAAAATATTTTCCGCCCTTGTCAAATACATCTTCATTGCAAAAATAATTATATTATCAATAAATGTATATATTTTTATAAAACAGTTAAAAGTAATTAACATTTATTTTAAAAATTTAAAATTATTTCTTATTTATTTAAGATTATTTCTTATTTATTTCTGGTTATAAAACACTCGATGCTGCTATAAGACAGAAATATACAGGGTAGAAAAGCAAAGACCAAAGAACAGAGAAAATGTTACTAGGAACAGAGATGGACTTCTGGAGAAGAGCAACAGGCAAATCAAAAAGAGAACGGATGCTAAATGAGAGAATAAGAGAAATGATTGGATATACAATAATTGATGACATAAAAACAAAACAACTAATATGGTAGTTTTACCGTTTAGATCCAAGAAAACAAAAGAACCACCTGAAGCCACAGAAATTTTTAACACAACAAATTACAACCTGGACAGCTTACAACATGAAAGTACGAGAACACTATATCAACGAAGACTAAATGAAAAATTAGAAGATGTAGTCCAAAATGTATCCGTGCAAGAAGTGTACAAAAATATAATAGAGAGTATACAAACAGCCGCAAAAGAAGCGCTTGGTTTAAAATCCGAACGTCACAGTAAAAAGCTATGGTGGACCGAAGACATACAAAACCTAATAATGGAGAAAAAGAAAGCGTACGCACGGTGGCTAAGTACTAAACATCCAGTAGACAAAGACAAATATTTGGACCTACGCAGAACAACAAGAAGAGCAGTAACAGCAGCAAAAAAAGAAATGTGGGATAGGAAATGCCAAAACACTTACATAGGCGGAAGGAGTGTTCAGAGACATGGAAATTTTTAAACAAAATAAAGAACACAGAAAGAAATACTACTTCTATTCAGTTAATATCAACAGAAAAATGGAAAGAATACTACGAGAGTTTGCTAAGAGAAAGTAGAGCCGAATATACCACACAATCACCAACAGAATTTGTTGAAGGCGAAGAGATTGTAGTGGGAGTTGATATGGTGAAGAAAGCTGTAAATGAATTAAAAAATGGTAGAGCTCCAGGGCCCGAAAATATTCCTGCCGAATTAATAAAATGTGGCACAGATAAACTCTTTCAAGCACTTACTTGGTGTATGAACAAATATATAAACGGTGTCATACCACCCAGTTTATGGAAAGTAGCTTATATTTCTTCCATTCATAAAAAAGGAAATAAGTTGGATTGCTCAAATTACAGAGAAATATCGGTAACTAGTACACTAAGCCGGGTGTACGGGCGCATTCTTAGAAATCTCATTGAGATGGAGTATAGGGAAGAAGAAGAAGAGGAACAGGCTGGTTTCCGCGCTGGAAGGACTTGCACAGATAATGTCTTCTGCCTAAAACAATTAATTGAAAAAAAATCAGCAACCAATCAAGAGACCCATCTCATGTTTGTTGACCTCCGTAAAGCATACGACAGCGTTCCTGTGACTAAATTGTGGAAATCACTACTAGAAACTAACATCAGCTACACTCTAGTCAAAGCCTTAAAAAATCTATATGAAAATTCTACATCACAAGTAAAAATTGGCAACACACTATCTAAAAAGTTCATAGTTAACAAGGGTCTGCGGCAGGGCTGCTGTATTTTACCAACTTTGTTCAAGATATATGTTGCAAAAGCACTAAACCAGTGGAAACGTAAATGCCACGGTATGGGTATAGACCTCGGAGAGGTTTGTTTGTATACCTTACAATTTGCTGATGACCAAGTCATCATAGCTAATGATAAAGACGACCTGCAGTATATGGCAAGAAAACTGAAGGAGGAATATGAACAGTGGGGCTTGGAAATTAATGTGGAAAAAACTAAATACCTACCCATAGGAGCTGAGTTATCCAATATCGAACTAGAGGATAATGAACAAATCACATCCTGTAGTGAATACACGTACCTGGGAGTAATCTTCGATAGAACGGGAAAAGATGATAAGGAAATAAAGAAAAGGGTAACACAAGCTAGAAGAACAATTGGATGCCTAAATGGAATACTTTGGAGCTCCGAAATAGGAATACAACGAAAATACAACATCTATGAAACACTTATTAAAAGCAGCCTATTTTACGGAGCAGAAACTTGGAGAATAACCGAGAACAACAGGAAAAAATTAGAAGCTGTAGAAATGGATGTGTTTAGAAGATCGTTAGGTATATCCCGTTGGGAAAGAATTCGAAATGAGGAAGTAAGACGACGAATTGGAATAGATGGTTACTTAACAACAGACATTGAGAGGAAACAGTTGATTTGGTATGGTCATGTTCAAAGAATGGAAGACACAAGATTGCCCAAAAAGATCTTGGAGTGGGTACCACCAAACCGCAAAAAACGAGGAAGACCCAAAAAGACATGGAAAGAAGGGGTAACCAAAGCAATGAATACAAGGGATCTTAGAGATGGCCAATGGGATGATAGAAGGACGTGGAAGTTAGGCATCGGACAACGTCGAAAGACGTTCTAAAACCGATACATACATACTAATATGGTACGGCCATATACAGAGAATGCCAGATGATAGGATCCCAAAACAGATTTTGCCGTGGACATCACAAGGGATGAGGAAAAGAGGAAGGCCGAGAAGAAGTTGGAGGGAGGAAATTGAAAAAGAACTAGAGGAAAGAGAAATCACTGCACGTCTATGGCTAAACAGATAGTCTAGTCGCAACATAGGGGGTCCCGTGCGCACTCTTAGTTCGCCGCGATTTGATGGTGGTATTATAGGTTTTTTGGGTCGCTGAATCCAATGGAAGTGGCCTGGAAGCCCAAATGTGGTGCGTTTAATTGTTATTAACAAATTATGGTAAAATTAGGTGTTTTTCAGGAATTATTAGAAACCCTGTACATAAATTGATAGTGTTGAGGTCTTTTCTGGTGTATTTTTAGTCGCTGAATCGAATGCAACTAGTTGCGATTACTTAAAATGTGTTCTTACTTTGTTAATAACAAAATACTTGTTTACTCGCCGAAAAGCTCGAAATGCGTTAGCTACAGCAAGTTTGTAGTCTTTTTCATAGTATTTTTATAAGCTAAATCGATTGTCACTAGTCGTGATAGCTTAAACCACGTTCCGACTTTGTTAATAAATTATTGCAAAAATAACGGTTTATTGTTCTATTACTTAAATTTTTGGTCTAAATTTTAAAAAACCACTTGGAATGACATGAAATTTGTCATGTACGTAGCTAACATGCCAAACAAAACAAGTGATATTGTGCCGATGTGTGCTTTTATCCTGGGGGTGAAAGAAGAAACCTTTAAAATAAGTCCGGAATTGCATAAACTGATTAATTCTAAGCAACGTTTGTTCTATACAGTTTTTTCACTAAGTCAATACTTTTCGAGTTATTTGCGAGTGAATATGTTAATTTTTCAACAAAAAAACCAAATAACTGAAAAAGTATTGACTTAGTGAAAAAACTGTATAGAACAAAAGTTGCTTAGAATTAATCAGTTTATCCACTTCCGGACTTATTTTAAAGGTTTCTTTTTCACCCCCGAAAAGGGGTGAAACTCCCCCCCCCCGGGTAAAAGCAGACATCGGCACAATATCACTTGTTTTGTTTGACATGTTAGCTACGTGTTTGTCAAATTTCATGTCAATCTAAGTGGTTTTTTTTAAATTTAGAGCAAAAACCGTGAGTGAACGTACTATAAACCGTTATTTTTGCAATGATTTGTTAATAACAAAGTCGGAACGTGGTTTAAGCTATCACGACTAGCGGCCATCGATTTAGCGTATAAAAATACTATGAAAAAGACTACAAACTTGCTGTAGATAGCCCATTTCGAAGTTTTCGGCGAATAAACTATTATTTTGTTATTAACAAAATAAGAACATATTTTGAGTAATCGCGTTTAGTTGCATTCGATTCAGCGACCAAAAATACACCAGAAGACCTTAACACTATCAATTTATCTACAGGGCTTCTAGCAATTCCTGAAAAACATCTAATTTTACCATAATTTGTTAATACCAATTAAACGCACCACATTTGGGTTTCCAGACAGGGCCGCGTTTAGGTCAACTGACGCCCTAGGCAATTCTCTAGTAGCCGCCCTTCAACCATGTACCATTTTTGCGGAAAAAAATTGCAAAAATTTGCAAAAACACTAAAAATGGATTTAAACTACGATGTTTATATATCTATAACAGAAAAAAAATTCATTCCAGTTCGATCACATCAGAGAATTCTTTTCAAAAAAAATTTTTTTCTTGACAAAATCAACAAATTGTTAACACGTTCTTGCGTCATACTTGATGGGAAATTATTTTTAATTCTTGACATTTTCAAAAATTTCAGCGGACTTTTCAGCGGACACGTTGGCAACTGGGATGCACAAGTAAATGTGCAAAGCAATGCCAAAATTAGGGAATAGCTATTTGTATAACAAGGGAGGAAAGTGCTACTTTTCCTCCCGAGAATGAAGTTAACTGTAATCATTCAAGGGAGGAAAAGGCACTTTACTCCCATGTTATACATATGGTTTTTCCACCTTCGTCAAATAACAAGTTATTTTTTCATTTTTACTTCATTTATTTATGTAACTAACCAACAAAATTTATTAGAACCAAAACTAACCAGTAGGTACAATATAACTGTCAACTGTCAAATATAAGTCAAATTATTAACGTAAACATTGTTAAATCAGAATAACAATTTACTGTTTTTTACCATTCTGCAAAATACAGAGTGTTTTTAAATAAACGTTAAAATATATAGATACTTACGTAATAGAAAATAGATATTGTACAGGGCGTCAATAAGTTATATTTCATGAATGAAATACCATGACGTAACATTTACTTTTCCTCCCTAGGGAGGAAAATATTTTCCTCCCTAGGGAGGAAAAGTACAACTTTGCTCCCTACAATCAGGTCCGGAAAATTATACTTTCGGTAGAGGTAGGTGGAAAAATATCTTTCAATCCACTTAGTGCAGTCACTGAAGGTTTTCACCTCCGATATCGTTGAACTTCCTTCAATTTTTATGAAAATTGGTGAGTAGTTAGAGGATACATCAAGGAATAAAGGTGACATGATGCCGACTTGCGCTTTTACCGTGGTGGTGAATGCCACCCCTTCTCGGGGATGAAAATTATTTTTTTAATAATACCATAAATCGATAGAGACAAATTCTAAGCAAAATTTGTTATATATAGTTATTAATATAAATCAATACTTTTTGAGTTATTAAAGATCAAAGATTTTATTTTTTTATAAAAAAAATGCATGTTTTAAAGCTGTTGCTATATTTTTTCAACGAGTACTCAAATCTACATAAGTATTCAAGCTTAAATAACGGGAAAGAGATGCATTTTATAAAATATACCTACTACTTACACACTTGTTAAAGTACTTCGGAGTACCTATTAAATGAGCTCCGGTAGAAGTTAATATCATCACAATTAAGCAAGTTATGATGAAAATAAGAGAACCCTTTAGAACTTTTTAGGAAAAAGTGAAAAATAAAACATACACCATTTCCACAAAAATTAAAATTTATAGTAATCCTTAGCAGAATTTCTTTATATTAGCATAAATAATGATTTCAACAATTTTGACCGGTTTAGAATGCATATTAAAAAAAAAGATATAATTTAAAAAAAAATCAGAATTTTTAAAATTATCTTAATTTTCATTTTCTTTTGATAATAACTCCAAAAATACTCGATATACATAAAAAGTGATATATGTATAATAACCAAATTTTAGTTTTCTTTGTATCAAATATTTTAACTTTTTTTATCGTAAAAACTAAGGGAGGTATTTAAAAAGAAACCATAGCTTTTTTGGAAAAATTTTTAAAAGATAAATTTTGAAAAATATTTTGTGCATAAATTTTAATGCTATCAACTTGTTCGGGGGCTCATTTGATAGATATTTCTAAGTACTTTGACAAATGTTTATTAAGGTTATGTTATAAAATGCATCATTTTCCCGTTATTTAAGCTTGGATATTTAGATTTGGGTACTCGCCGAAAAAAATATACAGTCAATTACCTGTAACTCACTTTTAGTTAACATTAAAAGGTTTTTTCAGTAAGGAGTTTATTTCATTTTTTATTAGCTTCAATTTTGGTAATAATAACATTTTTTTAAAATCTTATAGTTTTTGAGTTACTTATGAAAAATCGGATAAAAACATGCATTTTTCTCATAAAAAATTAAAATCTTTGATCTTTAATAACTCAAAAAGTTTTGATTTATTTTAGTAACTTATGTAACAAATTTTGCTTAGAATTTGCCCCTCTATCGAATTCTGGGGATATTTTTAATAAAATAATTTTATAATTTTTACTCCCGAGAAGGGGTGGCATCCACCCCCAGGGTAAAAGCGCAAGTTGACACTATGTCACCTTTGTTCCTTGAGATATCCTCTAACCACTCACCAATTTTCATGCAAATCGATGGAGGTTCAACGAAATCGGAGGTAATAGCTCATATCCACCTTCAGTGACTGCACTAACTCTTCTTTAAATATTAAGATATGTCAATTGGCTATTTTATTGTGGTATTCAAATGACCCTTTAAGTGAATGCATTCATGCATGAATGATATCTCTTGGTCGTCTTTATTTTGTAAAAGATTTTCAGCTTCTTTAATAATTTCTTCATTGCTTAATTTTGGCAAATCTGTTAATAACACGAAAACGTTGATAAATAAGTCGATAAGATTCCAGACGTCTATTTAGGTCTCTTATCAGAGTGTCGATTATAATATAGAATGTGTGGATTTTCATCTCATCGCTAGCTAAAAAGTTTAGTTCATCATCGGCCCCCTCGTCAAATTGAATTTTACTTTTTCTCTTTCTTATTTCTTTATATGTTTTATTTGGGCACAATTTTTTGGCTTTCTTGCGGTAAAGTAATTTGAAAGAGCTTCATTCTCTTTAGTGACAGAACCCAGATCCATAATTTTTATATACAAATCTTTTTTGTATAGTATTTTTGCCGCCCTCTCATAATGTGCCGCCCTAGGCAACTGCCTATATTGCCTAATGGATAAAGCAGCCCTGCTTCCAGACCACTTCCATTGGATTCAGCGACCCAAAAAACCTATAATACCACCATCAAATCGCGGCGAACTAAAGGTGTCCACGGGACCCCTATGTTGCGACTAGACTAAGAGAAGAATGGCGGTTAGGAGTCGGAAGACGTCGGAGAACACTGTAAACCGATAGCAGCAGTAGTGTTACTACTACTACTAGCTCGTTTTCAAATGCGCCGACAATGGTCGCATTCAGGAAAAAAGTGAGGGTGAGGGAGCAGTTCCCGATGGAGCGGTAACAGTTGTGTTTCGTCTTGTGAACGCCCCGCTCCCTAAATTCATGACAGCCTATCACTTTCTGTTATATGTAAAGTTATATACTTGCTTCTGCACAACAAATTGTTTTTTACTTCATGATCATGGTCAAAGGCCAATGGATTGTTTACCGTCTGCGCTATTTTCCAAATAATAGTTTGTACTTGACGCCATCTTTCAACAAGTCTATTGACAAATTCACAAAAGTAGCATACGTTGGAAGTAGCGGAATTAGAATGAGCTTGCTGTCATGGCGACCGTTCCGTAACACGTTCCGCAAGTAGCGCCACATTCAGAGAACGAATTCCTAACAGTTGCGGAACCGCTTCGTCACTTTTTCGTCTCTTGAATGCCACAAATATCTCTCTAATGTGGCTCTCTATACAGGGTGATTGATTTGTGGGGTAAAGCTCAATAGATCCTCTATACTCTATAGTAATAGATAGCAATAAAAGTCAATAACAAAAATTATAGCCAACTTTGAGCTTCATATTTCAAAATTAGTTAGAATGTTACAGGGTGTTCGATAACACAGTGACAGACCAACATATGTTTTTTTAAATGGAACACCCTATATTTTATTTTATATAAATCCTCTTCTCCATCACAAAAATATAAAGGTTTGTTATGTTTTACAGGGTATTTACCAAGTATAACCCATTTTATATGAAAATCGTAACAAGTTCAACTCCCTGTATAAATAAAAATAAGCATAACAGCAATGGATTGTTAATGCCATATTTTTTATTTATTGTCAAAATTTTCAAAAATTCTTGACATTGCTAATTTTATTTATATCAAATACAGGGTGAGTCAAAACGCAAGTACATTATTTTCTCAGTAATTTTAAATGGAACACCATGTATTTTATACCATTATTGAAAAATACCATTATCGTACTTTAATTTTTATATAACATTCCCTATGCCCAAATTTATTAGTTTTCGAGATATTTTCATTTTTCAGAAGAAATTATTTAAGGTGTCTAAATTTTTCCAAATTTTAAGTAAGCCATGACTGAATTGGCAATTGACGATTACTGATAATTATCAATCCGGTAATCAATGTAGCAAATAAATAAAGAAAAATAATTTATTAGTAATACATTTTACAAAAGAAAAACACAACCACAACATGCAACATTTTTGAAACAATTAAAAACTACGATTGTATGTAAATGTAACAAATAAAGAAAGAAAAATAATTTATTAGTAATAATTTTTAGAAAAAAACACATAAACACAAAATGCAACATTTTGTGAAGACAATTAAACACTACGTTTGTATGTAAATGTAACAATGTAACAAATAAAGAACGAAAAATAATTTATCAGTAATACATTTTGCAAAAAAAACATGTTTGAAAAAATTAAAAGCTACTCTTAATAAATTATTTTTAATATTCAATTACATAAGGTGTTCAAAATTACCTCCTAACACATTTATGCACGCCTAAAAACGATCATTGAATGAGCTACTTAGACTACGAAGCATTCGTAAATTAACACATCGAAATACACTTTGTATTTTAGTTTTCGTCTCATCCCTTGTTTTTTTTTTTTATTAAAGAAAATTACCGCATCCACCAACAGGTTATTAGCGGCATTACTTGATAAACAAAGGTTAACAATTATTTTAACAAGTAAAAAAAAATAACTAGATTTGATACAAAATATTGATAGATATTAGATAGTTGAGTAAGTCTTTTACTGGACAGTTTTCTCCTAATAAAGCTAGTAGAGTGTTTGGTAGATGTTCATTGAACGTTCACGTTGATATTTTGGACACTCGATTAACAGATGGGTGACGGTAAGAGGCGTAGCACATAGGTCACACATGGGACGTTCACTGGCCGAGAGTAAATATGAGTGTGTAATCTTGGTGTGCCCTATACGTAGGCGCGTTAGAACCGTTTGAATAAACCTCGAACTAATACTTGTTTTCCACTGTCGTGTATCTGGTTTTACCGATTTTAGTTTAGATTGCGATAGAAACCATTCGCGTTGCCACTGACCGATCACTTTTTGTTTAAAAAACGTTTTGAGATCTTTAGATACACACTCGCGCACTAATTCGGACATCGCACTTGTTGCTGCATTACGAGAACTTCTGTCTGCCTCTTCATTGCCCATAATCCCTATATGTGATGGGATCCATATAAATTTCGGAGTTGTGTTGTTCTCTTGGGCAATTTGTAGCTCAATTTTTATTAGTTTCTCTAAAGGACTTTCAGGATACAGATGCTGGATTGCGAGAAGAGAGCTGAGCGAGTCGGTGAGAAACAGAGGCTTTGAAATATTTGAAAGGTTTGCATGTTTTAGGGCGCGATACAAAGCAAATAGTTCAGCGGTGAAAACGCTTGAACTAGGCGGTAGTTTAAATTGAAAAGTAGACGTTGGAGTTACAAATGCACAACCAATACCTTCACTGGACTTAGAGGCATCGGTGAAGATGTTTGTGCCTCATCCCTTGTTGTTGGTGGTATTTTATAAACTTCCTTATTAACGTAATCCCAAAAAATCAGCCCAGTTTATTAAATTCTGGTTATCTGGGTAATTACGCTATTGGTCCATTGAAAAATGAAAATATCTCGAAAATTTTGACATAAGGAATGTTATATAAAAATTGAAGTACGGTAATGGTACTTTTTAATAGTGATATAAAATACAGGGTGTGCCATTTAAAATTATTGAAAAAATAATGTACTTGCCTTTTGACTCACCCTGTATTTGGTATAAAGAAAATTAGCAATGTCAATAATTTTTGAAAATTTTGACAATAAATAAAAAAATATGGTAGTAATAAACCATTGCTGTTGTGCTTATTTTTATTTATACACGGAGTTGAACTTGTTACGATTTTCATATAAAATTGGTAATAACTTTGTAAATACCCTGTATAACATAACAATCCTGTATATTTTTGTGATGGAGAAGTTAACAGGATTTCTAATATAAAATAAAATATAGGGTGTTCCATTTAAAAAAACATAAGTTTGGTCTGCCACTGTGTTATCGAACACCCTGTAACATTCTAACTAATTTTGTAATGTGAAGCTCAAAGTTGGCTAAAATTTTTGTTATTAACTTTTATTGCTATCTATTACTATAGCGGAGCTATTGAGCTTTACCCCACTAATAAATCACCCTGTATACTGGCTCATTTTATGGCGTTTTCTTCAAGATATTTTTTATCTTGTTCTGATTCTTGTAAATGCTCTCAATGTTAACCTATATTTCAAGTATTCGAAAAAATGTAATCCCCATCAACCAATGTTCCTGGATAATTTTTAGCGCATTTTAAATTTTTTATCATTTTCAAATAATTATGCCCTTTTAAACTTATAACCCGGTCTATATAGACATTTCAAATAACAAAAATTGCCGGAGAGCCAAATTTTGGTGGAGAGCTAGGGTATACCATAACAAATAAAGTTTAAAAAGTCCCCATCGATCCCACGTGTGCTTCAAAAGTTATTCGGGGTCAAAGGTCAAAATTTGAGATTTTTTGGATTTTTTTCGAAAACGGTAAGTTTCACAAAAAAAAACCTTAAACCAAAGTTGTAGATCTTAAAATTCTCTACAAAAATAGTCCTTACTATTTTTTTCCTAAGAGTTGCCATTCCTGAGATATCGCGATTCAAAGAGTCACATTATACATGATATGCACACGTTTCCACACCACCTGTGAGGTAGTGTACTCGGCGCGTTTTTTTACCATGGTTTCCCCTGTAGGCCTACTC
This sequence comes from Diabrotica virgifera virgifera, assembly GCF_917563875.1. NCBI lineage: Eukaryota > Metazoa > Arthropoda > Insecta > Coleoptera > Chrysomelidae > Diabrotica > Diabrotica virgifera. Next base: position 128,186,633 of record NC_065452.1, read on the forward strand.
CACTAACTGTTTTGACAATTTTAGGATAATTTAAGGAAACAATACTGGTCAAGTTCTAGATATTACCTTATTATTGATATTGATTATTGATATTGCTATTGATTATTAGGTTAACTATTGTTTTGATTTCTTTAGATATTTTAATCAGATTCATATTCTTGAAAGTCTACTTTAACAGTCAAGTCTTCTTCGATTTCATCTTCTTCCTGTTCCTCTTGCTGGATGTTCAAATGTGACCGAGTCATTGGTCTCTTCATTAAAATCACAGGAGTCTTCCTCCGTTGTACTAAACTGGACATTTGAGCAAGACTGACCTTGGCAGTTGGTACACACTAGAGAACACAGCAACCCGACTTTTTTACATCCACATTTGGCACTACAACCTTTTTTGCAATTGCAAAAAATAGTGTTAAGGAGTTTTTCTGGAGCAGGTGGGAGTAAGGTTTTAATCGTTTCCAGAGTATTATCTATTAATTTCCAACCCCAGTCTTCTGGATGCAGTTCATTGCCTAGCCATGTTTGAACTTGATAATATACTCGATACAAATGTTGAAAAGCAGATGCTGATGTTGGAGGAAGACATGATAGTTGTACTTGTTTCTTGTTTCGCGTATTTTTTACAAAAGTTACGTATCGGTATTTATCAAGACAAATAATTTTTTTGGAGCTCCATAAACCGCAAGAAGAAAGCTGAAAGGATGCTGAAATGTTAACTGACAAATTAACAGCTGCGAATATTGAAGTGAAATAAGCTAAAAATGACGCAGATGTCCTTATAATTGAGACAGCAATTGAAAAATTTAAGGCAACAAACACAACAATTGTAGTTGGTGAAGGTGTTGATTTGTTGGTACTGATTACTGCAAGGACTCCAGTAGATAAAGTTATTTATTTTCTGAAACCTGGAAGGGCTCAACAGCGAACAGAGATATATTCTTCGAATAGTTTATCGGCTTATCCCAAATGCCAAAAGTACATTTTATTTTTACATGCGATAACCGGCTGCGACACTACGTCCGCAATGTACAGAAGGGGCAAAACGTCAGTACTTAAATTATTCGAAAAAAAAAAAAGATTTGACTGACTGCTGTAAAGTTTTTACAGAACTTGATTCTACACCGCAAACAATAATTACGGAAGGAATTCGTTTTCTTCTTGCGGTTTATGGAGCTCCAACAAAAATTATTTGTCTTGATAAATACCGATACTTAACTTTTGTAAAAAATACGCGAAACGTGAAACAAGTACAACTATCATGTCTTCCTCCAACATCAGCATCTGCTTTTCAACATTTGTATCGAGTATATTATCAAGTTCAAACATAGCTAGGCAATGAACTGAATCCAGAAGTCTGGGGTTGGAAATTAATAGATAATACTCTGGAACCGATTAAAACCTTACTCCCACCTGCTCCAGAAAAACTCCTTAACACTATTTTTTGCAATTGCAAAAAAGGTTGTAGTGCCAAATGTGGATGTAAAAAGTCGGGTTGCTGTGTTCTCTAGTGTGTACCAACTGCCAAGGTCAGTCTTGCTCAAATGTCCAGTTTAGTACAACAGAGGAAGACTCCTGTGATTTTAATGAAGAGACCAATGACTCAGTCACATTTGAACAATTTCTGAACATCCAGCAAGAGGAAGAGGAAGAAGATGAAATCGAAGAAGACTTGACTGTTGAAGTAGACTTTCAAGAATATGAATCTGATTAAAATATCTAAAGAAATCAAAACAATAGTTAACCTAATAATCAATAATCAATATCAATAATAAGGTCATATCTAGAACTTGACCGGTATTGTTTCCTTAAATTATCCTAAAATTGTCAAATTAGTGGAGTAGGCCTACAAGGGAAACCACGGTAAAAAAAAACGCGCCGAGTACACTACCTCACAGGTGGTGTGAAAACGTGTGCAAATCATGTATAATGTGACTCTTTGAACCGCGATATCTCAGGAATGGCAACTCTTAGGAAAAAAATAGTAAGGACTATTTTTGTAGATAATTTTAAGATCTACAACTTTGGTTTAAGGTTTTTTTTGATAAAACTTACCGTTTTCGACAAAAATCCAAAAAATCTTAAAATTTGACCTTTGACCCCGAATAACTTTTGACGCACACATGGGATCGATGGGGACTTTTTAAACTTTATTTGTTAAGGTATACCCTAGCTCTCCACCAAAATTTGGCTCTCCGGCAATTTTTGTTATTTGCCAAGCATTTTGATGTCTAAGTTGACCGGATTATTATTTTATCTCCTCCCTTGTGATAGTAGATGATGTGAATTGGATCATTGTAGGTGGAGGCATTGTATAACGGAAGATGAACGACAACTGAGGATGAATTCGCGAGTCTACAGGACCGCATTATATTTTTTATTGCAATATAGACAAAATTAAAAATAAAAGTATTAGGCTATTGATTATATAGTGTGTCCACGGATGAGGTGCCCAAGAGGAAAAACGTTTTTATTTTCAATTTTAGCGAAAAATGTCATTCTTTATAAAAAGTTCTGCTTGTTCTAAAACCCCATAAATCGAAATAAAATTAAAATTTTTCGAAACCTGCTAAATTTTGTAGCCAATATTATGTAAATCCCTATAAATTTTTGCACTAAGTTCGAAATCGTAACAATAATCTAGTGTTGCTGAGCTACAAGGTAGCTTAGTAACTGTCAACTCCGATAAATAATTTGCGAATTGTCATTCTTTTTCGACAAGACAATGTCCAACAAAGAATTTATCTTGTAAAGTCTTATGGAATTGGAGCGGTTTCATACCGACATGTGATTGAAATGTTCAATGAAAAATATTTAGTTCACATAGATAAAATAAAAGTGACAGTTCACATGATAAATTCTTTGTTGAAGGATTAACATTGTCGAAAAAAAAATGACAATTCGCAAATTATTTATCGGAGTTGACAGTTACTAAACCACATTGTAGCTCAGCAACACTCGATTGTTGTTACGATTTCGAATTTAGTGCAAACATTTATTCGGATTTACATAAAATTGGTTACAAAATTAAGTAGGTTTAGAAAAACTTGAATGTTATTTCGTTTTATGGGGTTTTAGAATAAGCAAAACTTTTTATCAAAAATGATATTTTTCGCTAAAATTGAAAATAAAAAAGTTTTTCTTCTTGGGCACCACATCCGTGGACACACTGTGTTATACAGGGTGTTTCATTAATAATTGTCCATATAGTAACTGTTAAAACCTTAGCACAAAATACGAAGATTTAACCTAAAACACTTAAATAAAATGTGGTTCCTTACTGAGTTACAGGGTGTTTTATGTAAAAATTTAAAAACTATTTTTGCTCAGCATTTTAAAACTATACGACGTATCCTTTTCATACTTAGCAGAAAGTATAGATACTGTACAAGCTACTAAATTACGTTAAACAAACGTTTCTGGCTATTACCAGAGCCGTACGACGGTGGAAAGTGGAGGGTTGAACCTTTCCAAATTCTACGCCACTGGCGAAATTGCTATATTAGTTCAATTTCTGGATTCTCCAATACTTTCTATGAAAATAATATACTCTTCATTAGTAACGATAAAGTCATTAGTTTTCGAGATATTTGAAGTTAAAAATGAAACGACACGGTTATTTTGATTAATGTGTTGTGTCGCTTCATTTTTAATTTCAAATATCTCGAAAACTAATCATTTTATCGTTACGAATGAAGAGAATATTATTTACATAAAAAGTATTGGAAAACCAAAAATTACACTAAAATAGCAATTTCGTCAGTTGCGTAGAATTTGGGAAGGGTCAACCAGGCACTATCCCCTGTCGTACGCCTCTGGTAGTAGCTACAAACGTTTATCTATCTTAATTTAGTAGGGTGTACAGTGCCTACACTTTTTGACAAGTATGATAAGGATACGCCAAATAGTTTTAAAATACTGGGTACAAATAATTTTTAAATTTTAATCATATGAATCATATCATAAATTAATCAAAATAACTGTGCCGTTTCATATTTAACTTAAAATATCTCGAAAACTAATAACTTTATCGTTACCAATGAAGAGCGTATTGTTTACGTAGAAAGTATTGGATAATCTAAAAATAGCACTAAAATAGTAATTCCTCCAGTGGCGTAGAATTTGAGAAGGGTCAACCATTCACTATCCCCTGTCGTACGCCTCTGGTAGTAGATATAAACGTTTGTTTATCATAATTTAGTAGGTTGTACAGTAGTCGCACTTTCTGCCAAGTATGAAAAGGATACGTAGAACAGTTTTAAAATGCTGAGCAAAAATAATTTTTAAATTTTTAGATAAAACACCCTGTAACTCAGTAAGGAACCACATTTTATTTAAGTGTTTTAGGTTAAATCTTCGTATTTTGTGCTAAGGTTTCTTCAGTTACTATATGGACAATTATTAATGAAACACCCTGTATAAAAAAAGAACGATAAAAGGAGCTACAACAGAGGGGCTTCATTGTTTCATATGGTCAATGGATCTCCATATATGGAAAACAGCGGACTGGTACCATTTCTGAGAGCGTTTTTGAGAAAGGGGTGAATTATTAGTCCAATAATTTTTTTTTTGACAAACTGTATTCAAATGAAGAAGCAAAAAAAACTTAAAAAACGCTATTATTTTTTTTCTATGGTTTCTTCCACGGGGATATAGGTATAGGCACTGCTTCACAGAAAAAAAAAAGAGCGTGGTACTTGTGGAGTGCCGACAGAAGTGAATACTTCTTATATTCTATTATATTCGATTCGCTTCAATTCAATTCCATTCGATTCGATCCGATTTGATTTATTTAATTTAATTTTATTTAATACACACACCCAAACTTATAGGGAATCACCATGTACTTAAAAGTAATATTCATTTTATTTGAAAAAACTTGTTATTGTTGCGAAGAATAAAGGTTTTTATTAAAAATAAACAAATATATAAGACACTCGGATAGTACAGCTCGGTACGGTATAGGTTATTGGCTTGAGTTGCAAATTGAACAAAAATAAATAAACTAACTTTTGCGTCCAAAAACGAAAATATGCCTCATGTGGGGTTATAGAACTTACAACGAGGAAAGATTACTAGGCGTAATACAGGGCGTTCTGTCCAAAACCTATGCAATGTAACAGGAACTAGGAAAGCTCAAAAATAAAACAAGGGAAAGTCGCCAAAAGTAATAACGGATCTCCACGATCATTTAATTGTCCAATCAGCTGGAAGACACCCAACCATTTCTCACCTACAGCTCCAAAGGCAGCTTTTGGAAGCTACAGGTGTAACTGTTTCAGTTGAAACGATAAGAAGAAGAGTTCGTACCAAGAAGTCTACACCAGGAGACAGTTATGGGTTCCCGAGTTATCCAGGCAGCACAAGATTGATCGCCTAAATTGGTGTCTTCACCACCAAAACTGGAACATTGGTAATTGACAAAGTGTGCTATTTTCAAAAAAAGTTAGGATTTGTGTAAAAATCGTGCACTTAGAGGTCGAGGAAGACAAGCAAGAACGAAAACTGTCAGATCTGTTCACAAATATACAAGGGGAAGTGTAATGTTCTGGAGAGAAATTGTGATCCGTAAAAAAACTCCTTTAATTTTCATCCAATCAACTTTAACTGCTCACACAGGGGCGTAACAGAGGGCCCCGCAGCATGAAGCTAGCGGGAGGGCCCCAATCGCTTAAGGGCCCCATCTTGTCATCTGATATTATGTAAAAATCTGTTATTGTTATAATATTTTTACGTTGTCTGTTTAAATTTAAAAACGTAAAAATTTCTAACTAGACGTATTTGCCAAGTGAATCATCTCATAATATCTAGAAACTTAATCCCTTCCGGCCTACCGAAATTTTATGGCAGCGACAATAAACTATATAATGCTTTGTACGTGACTATTGAAAGATATTAGAATTGCAATTTGCCGAATTTAAGAACAATATTTTTAAATCTAAAAATGGGTTTTCTTTCTCTTTGTTCTTTACCTACTTTTAGTATTTCGATACAATATTATCGCCAGTAATTTCATATTAGTTGTTTGCATTGAATGTTATTTATGTTTGTGTTGTTTTACGGTTTTTAGTTGCATCAGTTTGGTACGCATTTATTTAACAATTATTGACGACTTTTCTTGTGTAATCATTGGGCAATCTCTCAACAGATAAACGGTAAGATATAAGGAAATTATAACACTTACGCTTTAGGGACATCAATGTAGAAAAACTTGCATTATTTCGGTTTCGGAAAAAATCAAACAAGCTTATATTTTTCTAAAACATTTTTTGTTAGTTTCTATATATCTTATCTTAAAGTGAAAAGTTCCACTCACAGATGCCTCTAATTGTTTATTAATTCTTTAAACAATAAAACTGTTTTATATTAAATAATTTTAAAATATATCGGTGAATTCATTATTTTACTTTGTTCAAAAATGTTTCTATTTGCTTTTTGATTATGCTGAATTCGAATATGTCATTAAATCAGGGCCATAAGTACGATATTGGGGCCCCGGGGCAAACGTGATCTGGGGGCCCCCTACCGGGGGGTCTGGGATTAATCACCCAGCAGAAGGAGTCCGGGAAAATTGATATTTAACCACTTGAAAACACATTTTAATTTACTCCATGACTGAAGTTTTCTGTACCTACTTACATATTGCTATTTTAGCGACCAACACAAAAAAAATTTGAAATCACATTATTTTAAGCTAAATATTTACCATCGATATAACATCTTTTCTGTTTTCATAAAAAATATACTACATGTTACTTAAGTACATTCTTCGGCTATAATGTAGGTTTTTAATCGCGTTATTTTGCCTATAGGGAGTATAATGCGATTACAATCGCGGGGCCCCCTTCGCCGGGGGCCCCGAGGCACTGCCCCGGTTGCCCCAATGGTAGTTACGGCCCTGTCAGACATTACAATTTGAAAATTCAAAATAAATTTTTTTGAGCACTTATACAGTATGTCTGCGTGGCTTCGAACCATATGGGAAACATTTTTGGGAAATGCTCTGAATGGTCTTAAATCTGAGATACAAAATAAGCCAGATAAACCATCAAATATCAAAGCTTATCAATTTTATACGAGATAAGTCAAAAAATAGGAATTTAACTCAAGGATAAAGTACTTTTATATTTAACAATATACGATTTTAATTTTAATATGTAATTACATCCTTGCAAATAAAAAATTAATTTTTCCAAATATTTCTCAAATTACCGATAACCAACATAATTTTATTACAATTATAATAACTATTTTATTATTAATTTTTTAATTTTATGAAAAAATTCTTTCTAAAATTCTTATCAGATTCTTTATAAAAAGCTCTGCGTTATCTCAAAACGAAGATTCAATCGTAATATATCACATTTTACCAACTTTATACGAGGTATGTCGAAAAATATGAATTTCTCTCTATGAGTTAAGTACCTTTATAGTTCACAATATTTCAACTGGAATGATATAATTGCATATTTAAACATAGTTTTTAATTGCGAACAACTTTTTATAATAAAATTTTTCAATATTGTAAAATATAAAGGTGGTATAGGTACTATTGAGCGAAATTAATATTTTTTGATACCTATACCTCGTATAAAATCAATAAAATTTAATATCTGATTATTGCAACTTAAGTTTTATACCATGCAGAGCATTTTATGAAGAATAACTTTTTTTTCGTAATATAGATATGTAATAAAAAAGTTTCCCATAGGTTCCAAGCTACGCAAACACACTGTATAAGAAATCAAGAAAGAATTGTTTTAACATTTACTATTTTTAAAGCTGGTTATTAAATGCATTGTAGGTAAGTTGTACGGAAAACAACAAAAGAAGTTGTTTATTTGGAATGGGTCTGTATACCAATAAAGATGAGAAATGTAAGTTGTTATGAACAGTGAATGATAACGCTAACACAAAAAAGTTTTTGTTAAATAAGTCGTATTTAGTAATTGTTTAACGCGGTAGCAGTCGCGCTCACTTCTGTCACGTAAGCAGTCGCTCGTAGAACAAAATCTAACAATACGAATTTAAAACAAAGTTCAATTTTATAATATTTTTGTTTGCTTGTTATGTTAAAAATATCTATTTCTAACAATTTTAAAACTTTTGAAAGACTGATAGGTTTTGTACACACTTGAAATGAATGAAAGAAGTGAAAGAAGTATATTAAAGTGTGTAAATGTTTTTTAATTTCCTTAGCTAAGCGCTTTCGACATAAAAGTCATCTTCAGAGCTAATGGTCAATATATAAAAAAAGTACCGGCTACTTAGGAATGTATTTTCTTGCATCTCATTAAGAAATTTGTAATTCAGGTCCACCGTACAACTCCGGCTGATGAAAGCTAGTTTTAATTTTTAGTTTTTCTATGGTAAAACAATGAAAACAACCACTGGGACGATACATACATATAAAATTTTTTTCATGGTAAAGGTTTTACCCAACCATTTTGAAGTGATATGAGCTGGCGACTGACTGAGAGTCAGTCGCCAGCTCATCAGGGCACATAAATTTAATACACCCTGTATATTGATCTGTAAATATTTATTAGAATTTAGTTTGGATGTAAGTAGATTTCTCTTTTAATGAGCTTTCCGATGAACCATTAAAGACTTTTGTGAATAATTAAAGTGAAAAGGACGATGTATTTAGTTTTAAAATGGAAAAGATTGTTTATTACGGGAACTATAGAATCTACAGGTAGAGGTAATTATCAATTTCTAGGCACCCTGAGATTTTTTATTCATTTTTATGTATGATTTGCGACAATTAAATAATTAATCAAATAAATAATAATTAATATAAAATTAATAAGAAGCAGATCATAACAATATGTATATATTTATATGATGTATTTTTTAAATAGACAAATTAATATTGTATATTTTAGATATGTATAGTAAAAAAAAATGTAATTGTGTTTTTCACGCCCAGGGCCTACATGGCCTGTTGAGCAAAATAAATAAATAAATAAAATTGTTTGTCTCTGGGAATTACGGCACATATAACTAAAATCGCGATGGTAAATCACTAGGTGTATTTCGTCTAAGTCTTCGTCTGACTGGTTGTCTCATCAGGTTTCTGGCTAGTACATTTGGATGTTGTGTCAGGCTGTCTTCGTATTCCTGTGCGAAGTTAGTAATTTCTTCTTTTACTGTTGCAATTTCTAAATTTCTAGATCGCGTCTAATAATATTATTTGCAACATACCATGGGGCATTTGTGATTATTCGAAGAACCTTCGACTGGAACCTCTCCAAGATTTCGATATTGGAGTTTGATGCAGTACCCCAAAGTTGGATCCCGTAAGTCCATATTGGCTTCAAAATTGCTTTGTAGACAAGTACTTTATTTTTCATCGAAAGTGATGACTTGTGACCAATTAGCCAGTAAAGATTGTGTAATCTGAGACCAAATTGTTTACGCTTCATAAAAATGTGTGTTCTCCAGTTTAATCTTTGGTCTAGATGCATTCCAAGGTATTTGACTGTTGCTTGCAGTTTTAGTTGGTGGTTGTTGATATATACAGGCGGGCAGTGACCTTTACGGTTTGTGAAGGTAATATGGAAGATGATAGGAACAATATTACCGAATTCTACCAAAACTGTACTGACGGCCCAGAAATTATGAACTGCGAAGTAGAACACGCTATAAATAGTGCTAAAATTAGAAAAGCTTGTGGTCCAGATGATACACCAACTGAGTTGCTGAAACTAATAGAGGATGATAACATAAAAGTAGTAGTAAGACTTTTTAATTTAATATATAACACCGGAGTGATTCCCACAGATTGGCTCAAATCCATCTTTGTCGCAATACCTAAAAAACACAATGCGAGAAAATGCTCAGAATATCGATTAATTAGCCTAATGAGCCACACTCTTAAGATTTTCCTATGAATACTTCACAACAGAATTAGACGCAAATGCGAAGAAGATCTCGAAAATGCCCAATTTGGTTTTAGAAATGCTATGGGTACCAGGGAGGCACTTTTTGCGCGTAACATCCTATTACAAAAGTGCCGTGATCAAAGAAAAGATGTATTTGCATGTTTCGTGGACTTCGAAAAGGCATTCGATAAAGTACAGCATGTAAAATTAATGCAAATACTGAAACATATCGGAATAGATGACGAAGATATTCGTGTCATTAAAAATTTGTACTGGAATCAAACTGCTACGGTCAAAATTGGAGATAACTACACCGATGAAATCTCCATACAACGAGGCGTCAGACAAGGTTGCATTTTGTCACCAACATTGTTTAATGTTTACTCGGACCAGTTATTTAAAAAGGCACTTGAGAGACAGTCATATGGAATAAAAATCAACGGAGAACTACTTAATGTGATAAGATATGCAGACGATACAGTAATTCTGTCAGATAATATTGAAGGTCTCCAAATTCTGCTTGATCGTATTCACGAGGTAGGAGAGGAAATGGGCATTAAAATAACCTCAAACAAAACCAAATTTTTAGTGTTTAGTTGTGACCCACATCCCGATGCAAAGCTTCAATTAAACGGAGTCCAAGTTGAGAAAGTTCACAAAATGACATATCTGGGAACTGTGATAACGGACCAACTAGATCCAGACATAGAAATAAAACGTAGAATAGCAATGACTAAAACTACTTTCATGAAAATGAAGTCGTTTCTTTGCAATAATCATCTCAGTTTAGAACTAAGACAAAGAATGGTCAAGTGCTATGTTTGGTCCGTACTTTTGTATAGTGCAGAAGTGTGGACGCTAAAAGTATCGATTATGAACAGAATTGAAGCATTGGAAATGTTGATTCATAGACGGATGCTGAAGATACCCTGGACAGCAAGAAAAACTAATGAAGAAGTACTAAGGAAGGTCAACAAAGATAGAGAACTGCTAAAGACTGTTAAACATCGAAAAATGTCTTATCTGGGACATATAGTGAGGGGAAGTTGATAAAAAATATTACAACTGATCCTTAAAGGCAAGATAGAGGGCCGTAGAGGTGTAGGAAGAAAACAAGTTTCTTGGTTAAAAAACATTCGTGAATGGACTCAGATATCAAATGCAGGACAGATATTCCATATTGCAAAAGATCGAGAAGCCTTCGCAATGGTGATCGCCAACGTCGGATAATTCTGATATGGCACGTGAAGAAGAAGAAGGTAATATGAAACGACTTTGTTTTGCATTTTGTTGAGGCAAGAGAAGTGTAGGAAGGAGACGAATCTCGTGGTTTGCGTAACTTGAGGGAATGGTACGGATGCACATCAACCGAACTATTCAGAGCAGCAGCATCTACGATCAGAATAGCCATGATGATTGCCAACCTCCGTCGCGGAGATGGCACGTGAAGAAGAAGAAGAGGCTGGTTTGCAGAAGTTGAGAAGCTATCCGTGGCTGTGTCATCTGCATATGTAGCTGTAGTGGTTTGAAAGTTTGTTGGTAAGTCCGCTGTGTACAATAGGTATAACACTGGCCCCAGAACACTGTCCTGTGGAACTCCAGATCCAACTGGAAATAGAGACGTGCGCTCATCTCTATGTTGTACAAAAAAGTAACAGTTATGGAGGTAGGATTTTTAAATTAGGAAGTGAGTGAGAGAAAGCATATTTTTTAATTTGTATAGAAGAACTGCGTGCCAGACTTTATATCGAATGCTTGCGAGATGTCCAGAAAGGCGGCAGTGCAGTACATTTTGTCTTTCAATGCTCGACTAACAGTTCTGCATATCCGATGAACAGGTTCTATGGTTGCGTATTGGGATCTGAATCCAAACTGGTGTGCAGGTATTAGTTCTCGATCTGATAGGAGTGGTTGAATTCTTGAGAGTATCAGTTTTTCTAGGATCTTTGACACTATCGGCAGTAAGCTTATGGGTCGATATGATTTGACATTTTCCAGAGGCTTACCTGGTTTGGGAATTAGTATAATTTTTGCGACTTTCCAGAGGAGAGGGAAATATGCGGTTCTAAATACTGCATTGAATAATTGAGTGAGGTACACAATTCCTTTCCTGGGTAGTTGTTTAATAATTTTACTGGTGATAAGATCGAAGCCTGGGGACTTTTTCGATTTAAGATTTTGTATTATTTTGATCACTTCATTTACCTTAAACTTTTCCGGTGGAAGTTCTAACTGGTATGAAAATTTTCAAAATTGTTGGATGGATGCTTCAAAGTTTTGATTATTCTCAGCAGGGAAAGGTTGAAAGACGTCTGTGAGATATTTTGCAAACACTTCTGATTTTTCTTTATTGCTTTTGGCCTATTCGCCGTTTTCTGCGCGAATAGGAGGGTTGGTTAATTGAGGTCGTTTAAACTTTTTCGTAGCCTTAAATAGAGAATAGTCTGTAATTTCAGTTGCTGATAGGTTGCTAAGATATTCTTTAATCCCATCGTTTTTGTAGTTATTTAGGAGCGTTTTGAGTTGAAGTGTAGCCTGGTTGAGTCTGGTTTTGTCCTGAGGCGCGTGCGTTCTTTGCCATGTTTTTCTTAAATTTCGTTTTTCTTTGATTTTTTGTCTGATTATGCTTGGTAGCTCTTGTTTCATGAGCGTCGTGTTTTTTAGGGGTGTTGTTTGCCAGATTGCTTCCTGTATAATTACAGTAAAGTTTTGTATGGCTTCATCTATTTCATAGTTTGTTTTTAAAGGTATGTTTAGGTTTAGGTTGTCCTCAGAATAATAAAGACATTTTAGAGTATTATTATTATTATACCCCAGGAAACGAATAATTTAAAAAAATCCAAAAATTACTTGGCGCCATTTTTCAACTGGAATATCTGGAGGATGTCAATAGAAAAGGCGTACCATCTTTCGAGTATCGAAATTTTTACTACGTTGTGTTTTTTTTATTAACATTTAAGCAAAAAAGCAACCTTTTTCATTTATTTCAAGCGAAAAAATATCTCCGGTTCTATGAGTCGTACAAATTTCCTTTTTTTTTTAATATGTGTTTTTTCACATGGCGTGAGTTTTTAATTTTTTTAATTGTTTCATTTAATTGTTTATAAAGCGAAAAATGGTACCTCATCCTGCATCAATTAATTGTATTTAAACAAATAACAATGAATAAGTACACTTTTTTTAAAACATGAAAATGTGATACCAGATAGAAGCAGAGAACCAGATCAAAAAAGCTTTTTTAAATATTGACAAAGCACCTGTACAGCCATTTGAAAATGACATTTTTCTCTCAAATAGGATAAACAAGTATAATTGTTACAAAACTACTATAATACCGATCGGGTCCATCTTTTGCTCGTATAATAACTACATAAAAAACAAAATTGTCAAATGTGCTTTAAATAGTTTTATTGTTTATTTTAATAAGGACAAACAATTGAAACAAATGCTTATTTTCGGGTTTAATTTGCAATACCTTTTTGTTTATAAACACTTTTTAATTTAGAAAATCTCATTTTAAAAAGCAAGTATTTTCACGAGAGTTATCTGTTGAACGTTTTCATCTACAATGCGTAGTTTTTTCACAATATTGAAATAATGAAAAAGTCTCTTTTTTTGCTTAAATGTTAATAAAAAAAATCATAAAACAGTATAGATTTTGATACCCACGAGGCAGCGGCGACGCGTGACTTTTTCTAAAGTGTTACCAAAAACCGATGTAAAAAAATCTTATTAAAAAAAATGATTTTGAACCTCGCAAATATAAGTTTTTGTATTCAATCCTGTGGGATAAAATTAAACAAATCCCAAATTATATGTATGTAATTATGTATAGGTATTAGGTATAACAATAAATAATAAACAAACTAAAGATATTATTCTACCATAAAATTAACGCAAAGAAATGAATAAGTAGGAAAAAGATTTTGAAAACTATTGTTTATATTTTAAGTCTTCCATTTTCAATCATTCTTTCATTCTTCCATTTCTTCAAAATTATATATAACAAAAATATACAAGGAGAATGACTCAGTAGTTGATCAATTACGCAATACGCAGCAACACTTTTCCCTGTTTAAATGCACGCACACTGTAATCTGTAATAGGTACTAAACCAACGTTCAAACCAATCCAAAAAATGGTTACAATACTGATATACACAGCGTGGCCACGCGCCGTCTCTAGAACCGTCGCTCCTTCAAAAATTTCAGAAACGAGCTAGTCCCGAGCGATAGCGAGGTTCCTCCTGCTTTACCACTGACAAATGTGGTAACAACGTATAATAACGTGCAACGGATTCACATAATATCGCCAATATTTTCGTGCGTCTAGTTGGCTATTTACTGAATTAGGTACTATTAACAAATATTTTTGTTGGTAAAAAATATAAATGGAATTATTTCATAGTAGTCATAAAATACATATCATCCATTCTATCTATGTCGCTGTTTGGAATTCAGGAAAATGGCCATCTGATTGGTGTACCTCAATTTATATCCCACTACACAAAAAAGGAACTACTACCAGATGTGAAAACGACCGCACACTGTCACTAATAACACATGCTAGTAAAATCTTGTTGCATATCATCAAAAACAGATTAAAAACCTATCTACATTACCAAATACCTCAGGAACAAGCGGGGTTTGTAAAGGGTAAAGGTACAAGGGAACAAATCCTGAACCTGAGACAACTCATTGAAAAGTCTAGAGAATTTCAAGTACCTATGATTATATGCTTCGTTGACTACCAAAAGGCATTTGATTGTGTAAGCTGGATAAATCTGTGGTCAATTTTAATAGAAATGGGCGCACCAATGCACCTGGTGACACTTATTAAAAATCTGTACCAGTCTAATATAGCGACAGTACGACTAGATCAGAAGTTCTCAAACCAATTCAAGACCGAGAGAGGTGTTAGACAAGGATGCGTGTTGCCACCTGACTTATTTAACATTTATGGTGAACATGTCATGAGGATGGTTTTAGAAGGATGGGCCGGTGGAGTGACAGTAGCTGGTAGGAAAATCTCCAATTTAAGATTTGCTGATGACACTACACTTATAGCAGCAAATGAGCAAGAAATGTTTGATCTTCTGCGAAGAGTTGAGTACGAAAGCAATAAAGTTGGTCTGAAAATCAATAAAGCTAAGACAAAAATAATGGTGGTCGACAGATTTGACACTATTCAACTGACTAACATATTAGAGGAATACCAGATAGTAAACACCTTTGTCTATCTCGGGTCTAGTATAAGTAACGATGCTAACTTGGACTCAGAAGTTCGGAGACGTATTGGTATGGCAAAAAATGCGATGAGTCGCCTAACAAAAGTTTGGAAAGACAGATCTATCTCTCAAAATATCAAGATGAGGCTGGTGAATGCCCTTGTATTCTCAATATTTCTATACGGGGCAGAGACTTGGACTCTTCGCGCATGCGAACGCCAAAAATTGAAGCCTTTGAGATGTGGTGCTGGAGAAGAATGCTGCGCATACCTTGGACAGCTCATAGGACAAACGTTTCCATTCTAAACCAACTCAATATTAAAAAAAGGCTGTCCACAATATGTCTGCAACGAATTCTGCAATTCTTTGGTCACGTGGTTCGCAGAGGTGACGACAGTTTGGAGAGATTAATTTTTTCTGTAAACGTTCCGGGGAGAAGATCAAGAGGACGATCACCAACTAGATGGTCTGACCAAATAAAGCATTCAGCTGGAAACTCATTCTGCGAAGCTCTTAGAACAGCTGAAGATAGAGACCAATGGAGAAACATTGTTAGGAATATTGGAAGAAATCACGATCCTCAGTAATGGGGAAACGACAGGAGAGAGAGAGTCATAAAAAATTTATTTGCAAGATTTTTAACTGTTACCAATAGTAACAGTGGTTATATGGACGCTTCGCCAGTGCCACGAGGTGATCCGCCTTTTCTGTTTCCCCAGATATTCCAGTTGAAAAATTGCGCCTAGTAAGCTTTTTTCGAAAAAAGTGCTTTGTCGGTTGCGTTTCTTAGAGTACAGTGGAACCTCGATAACTCGGATTAATCGGGACCGTGGCGATCCGGGTTATCGAAAATCCGGGTTAGCCCGAGTATATGGTAAAAATTAATAAAATACGGTATACTTACAGATAAACTCCGTTATAATTGAAATAACATGAAATATAAATATATGCACAGTACCTACACATCTAAATTACTAAAAACATGCAAACACAAACCTAAGCAAACGGAAGCGAACAATACAAGACTGTACTACACACAATACAGTCACAATCGGAACGATGTTATGTTATTTAAGAACAGTGAAAACTAAGACCATTTTTTAAAAAAGAATTTTTTAAATAGTCTTTTAGTCCTTTTTAAACAGTGCTAAGACAGTTTGAAATAAATAAAGGAATACTACAGCTGTCTGTTGTTTCCGATAATCCGAGGCAATGAACGTCGCTCTGACGCCGTGTGCCATGAGTCATTTTTACTATCGTATATTTCAAATTACACAAATACACATTATCTCTCAAATATTATATTACATACATTTTTATTGTTAAAATTTTTGTCTGAGGAAAATCGGTCCGGGATAGCATGTCTTCCGGGTTATCGGGAGCCGACTTATCGTTGTTCCACTGTAATATTGTTTTTATGCATTTTACTTTGATTTATATAACAATATGTAATAAAAAATATGTAAAAAAAATTGAAAAATCTAACACACTCGTTAAAGAAAAGCGTGACGCGGCTTCATCGAATAAACGGTTTTCATCCCACGCTTTTCTTTAACGAATGTGTTAGATTTTTTCAATTTTTTTTATTTTTTGCTTCTTAGTTGATTTTTTTATAATATTTTTAATTTTAGTCACTCGTAACTAAAGAAAAACGATTCTTAAATTTTTTTTTCATATTTTTTTATTTTTTAAAATATATCGTTATGTTTATTAAAATATGTATAAAACATATGATGTACTAACATGAAAAATAGTCGGAATCGGCAAAAAATTTGAAACTTTATTGTTTATTTATGAAGAATAACGTAAACAATTAACGTAAAAAGTGAAATTATGTATAGTTCATATAATTAGCTACAATCTGTAAAAGTTTCAAGTTTCTTCATTGTAAAAAACAAGAGAATTTAAGCATTATCCATTAAAATCGTTTTTTTTATTAAACAATTATTAAAAAACATAATTTTTTTTATTGACTATTCGTGTATTGTTCCCGCGAATGCATGTCTGCAAATTTTCAGTCATTTGCATTGAAGAAAAGGTTGCCAAACTAACGTCTAAAGATTTGACCCAAACAATTGAGCTAAAGAAAAGCGTTTAATTAGTACACCAAAACGAATTCTAATGTTAATTGTAGCACAAAACGTCTCTACCGGTGGTTTTTCTAAGACTATGATAAAAACACGAATTTTTTGAATTCGAGTTTTGGTTGAAGTTTTATTTCGTATCGTATTGAAATTTGACACGAATAAGCGCCGATTTTTATATAAACAAATATATGAGCGTTCAAAATTTGAAACTTTATTGTTTATTTATGAAGCATAACGTAAACAATTAACGTAAAAAGTGAAATTATGTATAGTTCATATCCTTAGCTACAATCCGTAGTTTTAAGTTTTTACATTGTAAAAAACAAGAGAATTTAAGCATTTTCCATTAAAATCGTTTTTTATTTGAACAATTAATAAACATAAAAAATTTTTATTGACTATTCGTGTATTGTTCCCGCGAATGCATATGTCTGCAAATTTTCATTCATTTGCATTGGAGAAAAGGCAGTCAAATTAACGTCTAAATATTTGACGCAAACTATTGAACTAAAGAAAAGCGTTTTAAAAGTTTAGTACTTGCATAAGATATGCTCTGTATATATTTTCCTAAGTGTGATACTGATAATGTGTGAAGAATATTTTTTAATTCGTTGTTTGTTCACCCCATTTGTAGTGCGTACGGTCCTGTGCGAGTTTGGATAGAACGCGGATATCAGGTGGCGGGCGTCGGACGTCGGGCGTCGTCGTGCACGGTGTATATCGGCGTCGACGCCGTAGTCGCAGCATGAGCTGCGCGTTTCTGGAATGCTGGGAACGCGCAAGACGTAAGGCGCATCTGGTTTACTGTTTGCGGCTCGAACACGGCACGGCCGAGCCCATAAGTATTTTCGGTTAAACGGGTCGTGGTTAGTTTTTCTGGAATTTTATAGGATCGCCGTGGTGTCCGGCCAACCATCACCCATCATGGTCACGGGTGTACCGCCCTCTCAGAGACCGCAATCTCAGAAAGTGGGGCATTGTGTATATTTACAGCTCTTGTGAGTGAGTCAACAATCCTTACAGGACAGGCCTCTTCGACGGTGCATCTATTATGTGTCGCGAACGTTAAAATTATTAAGGGCAGCACCAGGTGGTCCTACGGCCACCCTGTGCAATGGTCCGACTACCATCAAGTGCAGCAGGCACGTGTGCCATCACCTACCTCCATGGCCATTGATAAAGGTATGTTGTGACGTCAAATGCATCACACGCGATTTTCAGCTTGTTAAGCTTTCCCTTCTCTTTCTTTGTTCAATTTTCTTTAATCTTTTATTTTGCACGTTCTCATTTCGTTCTCATCGATCAATACATTACCGAGCCTTCTAAACCCGGTCGACTTTTACCACAGCCGCACTCTCGTAACAAGTGCTTTAAACTCTTTAACATCTCCATTTATTACTCCATACTCCTACCTCCAGACAACAATACCTTCTACTAACTCTCTCCTTTCCACACGATCACCGATCCTCAACCAGTGCAAACACGCAACATTTATGAGCATAAAATAAGATATGCACCCATTCATAAATTACTATTCAGATTTACACTTTCAACATGAAGGCTGATCAAAGTAAACATCAGTCCAGCGATTTGTTATCGTACGAAAAATAATTGTGGCATCTTACGAAAAATAATTTATTCCCGAATCATACATTACTAAACAAGTTTTTTAATTTGTTTTTCATTTTTGATTTTTTTAAACTTCTTTTGTTTTGAAAATTTTGTAAATTTTAATTATTATAGGTATCTTTAGTTTTCTGTCATTTGGATAAACAAATAAACAGGTGATAGTTGAGGTCAGGGGTAGGGGTTGAAAAAAAGACATTTACTATTGCATTTTACTATCTAATTATTAGCATTATTGTACACTTACATTCTATTATAACACTATGTTGAGTAATGTTTTACCTTTCATTTTAAGCATAAAAAACATGAACACATAATATGAAATTCCTATTTTTTGTTTTTTTTTGCGTAATCCAAGTATTTTCTTTCTTCTTTAATAAAATATTTTATTTAATTGACAAAAAAGTCAACGTACTCAGGTATTTTATTCGTATACCTATATACGTATTTTAATTTTTCTACCTATTAAACAGAAATAAATCTCTTCGTTTCTATCATTTAAAAGGTTTATAGTAAATCTCTTCTCGTGACACATTAAATGAACATTTAGAAAATGGCTTTTTGCAGTCTGCAGTTCTTTCTGTTTATTGTCATGTTAGCTGTTTACCTACAGATTCTATTGATTTTTCTACGAACATTAGAGGATGTAATAATTCTGAACTCAGAAAGTTTTCTACCATATAATGGTGTAAGCTTTAATTTACTTTTCAACAAATTTCTTCCATTCTTTACGTCTGTCCTTATCATTCCTCTTTTTTCCAATATCTTTCCGATTACTTCATTCCATGCCTGTCTGTGTGGGTCTTTCTCTTTTTTATTTTTCAATATTCCCACACTCTTTTCACTGGTATGGTATCTTTCATCCGGTATAAATGACCCTGTGATGTTAAGTTCTTCTCTTGTTCCTCCTATCTGCATAACTTTTGTTTTGTTAATATTTATCTTCATTCCGGTTTCAGTGAGTACTTCTTTCTTACTTACTTAGTCCTAAGCCTTTCTACCTTTAGGTGTAAGGCTTATGCTGGTTTTTAGATATTCCCATTTTTCTTCTATATTTGTATTTTTTGCCCTACCTTTCAGAGTATTATCTAATTTTTCTTGGAATTTCTTCTTATATCTTTCCTCTTTTAATTTGTAACTTTTTATTTTTTCGTGTACTACCTTTCTTCTCTTTTCTTCTTTTTCCTCTGTTGTTCTCATTCTCATTATTACTAGATGGTGGTCACTGCCAATCTCTGAGCCCCTTTTCACTTTCGTATCCTGTACTCTTTTCCATTTGTTGCTACTTACCAAAAAGTAATCTATGATTGATTTTTCGTTTCTGCTGTCTTCTACTCTCGTGTATATGTGTACTTCTTTATGTTTAAATTTTGTATTTGTTGTAACTAGTTTGTTCTCCATACATATTTCTATTATTCTTTCACCATTTCTGTGTAGTATTTCTTCTCCTTCTTTTCCCATGCACTCCTCTATTCCGCTGTTGTTGTTTCCGACTCTACCGTTTAGATCTCCCATTACAATTATGTTTTCTTCCCCATTATCAATTTGCATTTGGAGCTCCTCGAAAAATGTATCTTTTTCTTCTTTTCTTGCATCTTCATTTACTCCGTAGGCTGTTATTATTGTCCATATTTCTTCGTCCATCAGTTTCATTTTCACGGATAATATTCGCTGGTTAACATATGTTTCTTCTATAACGTGTTGTAGTCTATTCGGTGCAATTATTATCCCGACTCCTTCTTTTGCTCTCTCTTTTGTATCCGCTCCTACCCAAAGTAACCAATATCCTTTGTGTATTTTCTTAAGACCTTTTCCTTTCATCTTCGTTTCCGTTATTCCTAGTATTTCTATTTTTTGTTTTATCATTTCTTCTACCAGTTCTTCCTCTTTTCCATTGATGCTTCTCACATTCCATGTTCCCATTTATATTTCTCCTTTTTTCTGCAATCTAGCTTTCCCCTTCTTCTTATTTTCATCCTTGTTTACCTGTGCATCATCTTTTTCCCTATCGCTTTTCCCATTCATTGCCTTGGTCGTCATTGTTTTGGGTCCGGTCTCATTATTTTCTATTAGTTTTTTGAAGACCTTTCCTCGATATTTCTGCGAATTTGTATAATTTTCTCATTATTATGGTCCCATTTCCACTCCTTCCCATTAATCTCCAGTTTTATATATCCTATCTTCGTAGTATTACCTTTGTCTTTTTCTTCTTTATTGCCATTTTCCTAATTTTTGCTTGTATTTCCCTTTCCTTTCTTGTTAAATCTGATTCCATATACACCTTTTGTCCCTGTAGATTCTTCAGTTTTCCTTTGTTTTTTAGTACACTTAGCTTATCGGTTAGGTTTTCCATTTCTGCTACAAAGATTTGGTCTCCGATCTTCACCGCTCCTCTCAGTTTGACCTGTAATTTCAGATTTCTTCCTAGTGTTCTACTGACTCCTTTACTGGTTTCCTGTCGTTAGGATCCAGTGTGAGGCCCTTTAATACTATATTATTTCTCCGTCTATCTTTTTCCAATTGTTCTATTCTTTTGTTTGCCATTTTTAAAACTTCTTCCAATTTTTCGTTTTTTCTTTTAGCTCCTTAATATATTTCATCGTTTCCTTTTGATCTTTCCGTATGGTTCTTATTTCTGCCATCATTTCATCATTTTTCCACATAAGTTCCCGCATCATTTTTATCATCTCTTCATTTGTGTCGTTGCTTTTATTCGGTGTTCGTCTCGTCATGTTACTCTTTTCAAAATACAATTCATCTCCTTTATATTTTTTATTCTTAGATTCTTCGTCGCTACTATATTCTTTCCTTCTATTGGTTTCCTTTTGGGTTGTTCCGCCACTAACCATTTTAAATTAAATGTTAGATGTTATCCTCAGCACTAATAGACCAGGGTAGAAAAATAAATATGAGCGATTTCAGGGTAAAAATCAATACAGGTATTTGAAGGTGCTAAATGATAGGATGGATATAGTTAATTAAAAATACATACAGAGGTACCTACTCGTAAATCGACCTTATTTTTTTATAAAAAAGGCCAAAGTAAAAAAATATGGTTTTTTTGCCTATAGCATTTTTAGTATCATATTTACAGCAAAAGTTCTTTTACAAAAGTTATGTATCATGAAAAAACGATTGATTTGAATTTTTATAAGTTAAAATCCGTAAAAAATTAACCGATATAATTGCAAAAAACCACGTTTTTTGCACTATTTGGTAACTGTTAATAACTTTTACCAAATAGGTCGTAAGGAACTTATTATACCTTGATCATGAGGAAATTAAGTGCTTTTATTAGTGTACAAAATTTTAAGAATATCTATTCGTTAGTTTACGAGTTATGTTAAATGTTTATACCAGACATCGAATGTTTAAACGATCATTGTTGCCCTAGGAGTATTTTCAGAGCTTTTTGGCAAAGTGCAATGGGTTCTTAAAGACTCAAAGCACTAAGAAAGCTAAAAAAGGATATATTTGATTTTTAAATGTTGTTAAACAAGTCGCTAAAAATGATGAGTTTTTTCCTTATAAACAATTAGAATATCTTCGTTATTTTTTCTGATAAATAATATTATAATTGACTGTAGGAAAAATGTGGTAAAAACACACATTAAAAAAGAAAAACCAACTTTCTAGGACCAATGATAGTCAAGTTATACTTTCTTTTTGTGAAAAATCACATCTCTATTGTTTTAAGAGTTGAAATTTTTACAGAATGATAATAAATATCTATATTTTATATTTCAATTGATAAGTACGGAATATCTGCTATTTAAAACGAGTAATAACCGTTTAAAGTGAAGTTACACACGCTGACTGCGCTGGGACCGTGTGATGGAGAAGATTGTCGGAGTCCAGTTTCGCGTGTCGAGATTTTGCTATAGAAAGTTCAATTTGGAGCGCTTGAAAAATTTTACAATATCTCAGCTTCCAGAGAACGTAGAGCCTTCATTTTTTTTTAAATTGGAGTAACTCGACGAAAGAATAGCAACTAGCTAATTTTCATTTACCGGAAAAATCGGAAAATTCTGGAAAATGCACTTTTTTATTCAACATTCATTTACAACGTTAACACATATAATTTCTTAAATATTTTCATGAAATATTATAAATTTGTGAATAAATATTAAAATAAAATTATAGTATATACCTATTTATATACAGGGTGGTTCATTTTATTCGCCTCGGTTTCTGTACGAAAAACGACTTGATTTAAAAAAATTTCTTCATAAAAAATATACCGGGCCATTAACACTGCAATCTAAAAATAATGTGAATTATACAGGGTGCTTCAAAAAAGAGTGGTATATCAAAGATATTTTTTTATGGAACACCCTACACCTGATGAAATTTTTAAATTACCCTTAAAAAAGAAGCTAGACAATACCTAAGTACAGGGTGTTTTGATTTATTTCAATTTTTAGAAAAATGTAAAGATTTAGAAAAAAAAATAAATATTTACAGATCTCAGAATCAGTGACAATTTTTTTCTTAGATCTTCATAATATACTATGCAGCAGATTTAAGCAGATATTTATTGTAACAAAATTTATAATTACTTAATCGTACATTTTTAAATTTAAAAATTAATTAACAACAAAAACATTCTCAAATTAAAAAAACATTATGTATAGATTATAATTATTCAACTTCATTAATTCTACACAGTTTTTGTACAGGTTCATTAATTTCTCCCACATTATCCATAATTCCTTGAAATAAATCAATTGTACCGAGATTTGCATAAATTGCAAAGATGACACTGGCGAAAAAAGATGCTACAACCTTTTGACAGTTACATAGATGACGAAAGTGGAAGTTGAAGGAGATTTGTTTAAAAAAATTAGGGATAATGTTGAAGAAATAAGAAATTAATGAACCTGTACATAAACTGTGTAGAATTAACGAAGATCCATAATTATAATATATACACACATTTTTTTTTTCAATTTGAGAAGGTTTTTGTGTTCAATTAGTTTTTAAATCTAAAAATGTACTATTAAGTAATTATACATTTTGTTACAATAAACATCTGTTTAAAAATGCTGAATACTCTATTATGAAGATCTAAGAAAAAATTTGTCACCGACTCTTAGATTTGTAAATATTTATTTTTTTCTAAAATTTTATATTTTTGTTAAAATTTAAATGAATCAAAATACCCTGTACTTAGGTATAGTCTAGCTTATTTTTTAAGGTCAATTTAAAAATTTCATCAGTTGTAGGATGTTCCATAAAAAGATATATCTTTGATATACTCTTTTTCGTAGCACCCTGTATAATTCACATTATTCCCCTGTACCCGTATATGTCTATGGAGAAATTTTTTTAAATCAAGTCGTTTTCTGTACAGACACCGAGGCGAATAAAATGAACAACCCTGTATATAAATAGATATGTACTGTAATTATATTTTAATATTTATTTACAAATTTATAATATTTTATGAAAATATTTATCAAAATATATATTAGTGCTAACATTGTAAATGGATGTTGAATAAAAAAGTCCATTTTCCAGAATTTTCCGAATTTTCCGGTAAATGAAAATTAGCTAGTTGTTATTCTTTCGTCGAGTTAACCAAATTTAAAAAAACAATGAAGGCTCTACGTTCTCTGGAAGCTTAGATATTATAAAATTTTTCAAGCGCTCCAAATTGAACTTTCTATAGCAAAATCTCGACGCGCGGAACTGGACTCCGACAATCTTCCCCATCACATGGTCTCAGCTCAGTCAGCGTGAGTAACTTTACTTTAAAGGGTTATTACTCGTTTTAAATAGAAGATATTCCGTACTTATCAATTGAAATATAAAATATATATATATTTATTATCATTCTGTAAAAATTTCAACTCTTAATATTTATAAACAATCGAGATGTGATTTTTCAAAAAAAAAGTATAACTTGGCTATTATTGGTCCTAGAAAGTTGTTTTTTCTTTTTTAATATGTGTTTTTTACCAGCTTTTTGATACAATCAATTATAATTATTTATCAGCAAAAATAACAAAGATATTCTAATTGTTTATAAGGAAAAAAGTCACAATTTCTTTATCGACCTGTTCAACAACAATTAAGAAACAAATATATTATTCTTTTTTTTAACTTTCTTAGTACTTTTAGTCTTTAAGAACTCATTGCACTTTGCCAAAAAGCTCTGAAAATACTCATAGGGCAACAATGATTGCTTAAACATTCGATGTCTGGGATAAACATTTAACATAACTCGTAAACTAACAAACAGATCTTCTTGAAATTTTGTACCATAATAAAGGCACTTAATTGCCTCATGATCAAGGTATAATAAGTTCCTTACGGCCTATGTGGTAAAAGTTATTAACATTTACAAAATAGTGCAAAAAACGTGGTTTTTTGCAGTTACCTCGGTTAATTATTTATGGATTTTAACTTGTAAAAATCCAAAATAATCGTTTTTTTATGATACACAACTTTCATACAACAACTTTTGCTGTAAATATGATGCTAAAAATGCTATAAGCAAAAAACAATATTTTCTGACTTTGGCCTTTGTTTAAAAAAAGAGGTCGATTTACGAGTACCTCTGTATGCATTTTTAATTAACTATGGCCCCCCTACGATTTAGCACCTTCAAATACCTGTATTGATTTTTTTCCCGTTTTTATTTTTCGGCCCTGAACTATAATATAAATATTATTATATACACTTTAAAGTCTATTTTTACTTCGCACAAGTACACTTTTTAACTTTAACGATTATCGATAACGATAGGTCTTTTAAAAACCGGTGTTTTTATTGTGATAGGTCTCGATTCCGAAATTACCTTATCGCCAACACACCGGCTCGCACAACCTCTCGCTTCGCCTGCCAATCTCGAACCAATTATTTTGAACTTCTTTCTATATTTCCAAATTATTCTGAAGTTCTTTCTTAGTTTTTGCAATTAGCACTAAGTCAGCAGAAAATAGGTACTCTTTCCGAAATTTTTACTCTGCGGATTTCTATGCCCTACATTCAGTTTTTTATTCCTTGTTGTGCATTTCTTAATAATTCATGTTTTTTCGTCCATAAACATTAGAACTGTTGGGCTAAGTGCTCCTCCTGTCTTAAACCTACATTTATTGTAAACGTATCTGATGTTGAATTTTTAATAATTACGGCATTGTTGTTCTCAGTGTATATTTTTTGTATCATTCTTAGTAACTTGTTGCCCATTCCATTTTCCCTTAGTTTTCTCCATAGTTTCTGTTTTGGTACTTTGTACTTTATCGAAGGCTTTTTCTAGGTCAAGAAATGCTAAATTTTCTTTTTCTCTTGCAGCGCTTTTTGTGATATCTGTTTTAAAGTAAATATATGGTTCTGTATACTCATACCACTTCTAAATCCACTCTGTGCTTCGTCTATTGTGTTCTGTCATTATTCTTATTCGTTTGTTTATTATTTTTTCTAAAAGTTTCATACATGTACCGGGTGTCCCAATAAGAATGGCTCTCGGCCATATCTCAGGAACCGTTGATAGTACAGCTTTCAGAAAAAAATATTTATAACAAAAGTCGCCTCGGGAAAAGCCTGGAAATTATTTTCATAATTATTGTAGGTTCACCCCTAGAGGGCGTAATTGAATATCAAAAATTAAAAAATCAAAATTTTACAAAATTTGTCTAATGAAGGGGCACTGGAAATCCGATCATCGTATTCTTCATAAAATTCTGCGCATATTTGATTTCACAAGTTTAAGTCTACCTTTGCAAATAAGAGGTGGGAGTGAGATCCGGTTCTGCTAAATCGAATTTTGCAAACTCTTGTTGAAAACAGCTCTTTTTTTGTTAATGTAAGAGTTATAATTTCGAAACAGCCTATTAATTAATGTGCCAGCCAGGAGGCGTTATTTAATTATTTTCAGAAATCTATGTTTCTTTGGAAAATATTAAATATGCATTTTTAATTCTGTATTACAAAATTAGATCAAATTAGCAACAGAATAGCGAAAACCGCATGTCGATACCTTTTTTCTATCTCGAGATATCTTAATAAACGTGTAAATTTTAAACAAAACTGTTACTCTCACCGCTAAACGAAGTTAAGGAAAGGTAGTGTGCTGTGGAAAAAAAAGAAACATTTTTTAGATGTCAACGTGTATTAATTAAAACAAACAACAATAATACAAACAACACTATAAAATATAACAAAGAAATAAAAACAACTACTTAGTGACCACTAAATGTTCAAATTATGGCCCATAATTTTCGATGCAAGTACTTACTTTTTAAGAGTATATTGAACAGCAGTCTCAATTGCTGCTCTCTTGATGCTTTGCATGGCGTTTCCTACTCTCTGGATCATGTTTTCTCGAGTAGTGGGCCTAGCGGCAAAAACAAGGTCTTTAATCCGCCCCCATAAATAAAAGTCTAAAACAGTTAAATCTGGTGATCTGGCTAGCCAAAAAATAAGCTTCCACGTACTATCCATCTATCAGCGAATGACTCATCCAAAAAATCTTTTACTACTCTGGAAAAATGCGCGGGACAACCTTCGTGCCGAAACATGGACCTACGAACTGCTAGCGGTACATCTTCCAAAAGAAGATGCAATTCATTCCTTAAAAAAATTAGATAGCGTTCACCAATAATAGCATTATCGAAAAGCAAGGGTCTAATGATCTGAATATCACCAGATTTAACTGTTTGGTGTGGGGACGGTTTGGTATTTCATTTTTATTTAGGTATGGGGACGGATAAAGACCTTGTTTTTGCAGCTAGGCCTACTCGAGAAAAATGATCCAGAGAATACGAAACCCCATTCAAAGCATTTCGAGAGCAGAAATTAAGACTGCTGTTCAATCTACTCTTGAAAGAGTAAACGCTTGAATAAAAAATGATGGACAATAATTCGAACATTTAAGTCGTCACTAAGTAGTTGTTTTTATTTCTTTGTTATATTTTATAGTGTTGTTTGTCTTATTGTTGTTTTAATTAATTATATACGTTGAGATCTGGAAAATGTTTCTTTGTTTTTTCCACAGCACACTACCTTTGCTTAACTTCGTTTACCGGTGACAACGGTTAGGTTTAAAATTTACACGTTTCTTAAGATATCTCGAGATAGAAAAAAGGTATCGACATGCAGTTTTCACTATTATGTTGCTAATTTGATCTAATTTTGTAATACAGGATTAAAAATGCATATTTGTATTTAATATTTTCCAAAGAAAACTAGATTTCTGAAAATAATTAAATAACGCCTCCTAGCTGGCACATTACCTAACAGGCTGTTTCAAAATTATAAATCTTAAATTAACGAGAAAGCTGTTTTCAACAAGACCAAGTTTGCAAAATTCGATTTATCAGAACCGGACTTACAGCCATTTTTTCATAACAGGGTTCCCACTCAACCCCACCTCTTATTTGCAAAGGTAGACTTAAACTTGTAAATCAAATATGCGCAGAATTTTATGAAGAATACGATGATCGGATTTCCAGTGCCCTTTCATTAGGCAAATTTTGTAAAATTTTGATTTTTTAATTTTTGATATTCAATTACTCCCTCTAGCGGTGAACCTACATTTATGAAAATAATTTCCAGGCTTTTCCCGAGGCAACTTTTGTTATAAATATTTTTTTTTTGAAAGCTGTACTATAAACGGTTCCTGAGATATGGCCGAGAGCCATTCTTATTGGGACACCCGGATAGATGACTTGGAGAAAATGATTCATAGCAACGTCAATTTTCGGTAGTTATTAGATTATCTCCTATCTCCTTTTTTCTATGTGGATACTATTGGTAACACTTTTCAATCTTCCGGGATATCTTCATTTTCCCATATTTTATTCATTATTTTTAGTAATATTTGTTATTTTTTTCATGTTTTTTATAATTTCTGCTGTTAATCTATCTCTATCTACTTCAACAGCTCATCCATTATTCAACGTTTTTTTTTGCTTCGTCTAGTTTTTCTTCGTTTATTGAGTTTTCTGTGTTTTATTTCAATATACAGGGTGTTTCATTAATAATTGTCCATATCGTAACTGGAGAAACCTTAGCCCCAAATACGAAGATTTAACCCAAAACACTTAAATAAAATATTCTTCCTTACCGAGATACAGTGTTTTATTACAAATGTTCTAAAATGATTTTAGCCCACTGTTAAAGAACCTTTTAATATTTTTTGTTCAAACTTGACACACAGTTTACACATGTTAGGATACTCTAACTAGTGTTAAAATATAGTTTTCCACTGTTACCAGAGGCGTGCTGTAGGCAGTGGCGGCTCGTATAACTTTAGGAAGGTAGTGCCAGAATCCGGGCAGCTGCCTAAATTTTTTGTGGCGGTTTTACGATATGGTCAAAAAGGATATAAAATATAAATAAAAAAAAATATCGATTCTTATCTACCTGTTCATTATGTTTAATTAGAGTATCACGATAAGCTGAATTTAATTGGGTTTTTATATTTAACTTACCAAGCATTGAAAAGCTAAAAACGTTATTCATGTGCACTTTAGATTTTTCATGGGATTTCAATTTCTCCCATATATGTACAAGATCATCGGTGCCTTTGTTTGACCAAGTCTCGTCACCTCCAAACAAAACGCATACAAAACAGAAGAGTTTATTAGTTTGTTCGCAACCACACAACCAGCTATTTTTATCATAAATAATTTTATTAAACTTACGACAGCGAAGTTTTTGTCCATTTCCACTTTGTTTTTCAATTTTTAAATCGGGTAAAGGCCGACCGAGTTCTTTAATTTGTAGTTTTTTTTCTAACGAAAAACCACCAAAAGAGTTTTTTAATATACTAATTTGATTCATTGTCAATAAATAAATTAAACGTAGAAAATAATCAAAATATTATTTTTATACCTACGACACCCACGATCACAACGCACTAACTAATAATTACAAATTAAAAAATATAGTAGAGTATAAACACAAATATACAATACAGTAGTAGACAATAAACACAATAGCGTCAAGCGAACGCGTAAAGAAACTAGAAATATGTAGATCTAAAACATTGTATCTTAAGATCCACTAACTTCCTTTTCGAGATTTCGAGCCTGGCACGGAGACTCCAATTTAAACGTATGGTAAAAGTGCAATACCGCTCTCTCTCTGTCACTTACACAGGATGCTCATACAATCTTTCTCTTTTCTCACGAGCCACTATGCCGTTCGGCACTGGGATTTTTATGATTTTCATCCTTTATCCGGTCAGCTGTGGGTGGCCAGAGTCGGTAGATTTGCATTGCGCTACACAGTTGCCAGATTTGATATAATTTATAAAAATAAAGAGAAATATTCACAAAAAAAATAAACAGGCATTAAAATGTTTTTAAGATAAAAAATATGTTTCTGCATAGTTAGCAAGGTAGTGCCATGGCTCTATGACACTACCTCACGGGCCGCCACTGGCTGTAGGCAGGGCCGCTCCAAGGCTTTCAAGCGCCCCGGGGCAAGAAATTTTAGGCGCCCCTTTCCTCCTCCATTTGTAAGTAGTTTTTTGCAACTTAGTGAATCGTTATACCGTATTCGCTCCGTGCGTGACTATGGTGGGGGTACCTTGAAACAATGCCAACGTGAGTACTGGCGAAATATGACAATATTGGAGCTATCTTTGTAATGTCATTGTCATTGTTTGTACAAAATTTTTTGTCAAAAATGGTACATAACTGTTACCTATTTATCACATGCTTAACGCCAAATTGTGAGATCCAAAAATGTCAGATGAAGGCGGTAGGTGATGTCGCGTCAGTCATGTACAAAGCGAAAACCTACAAACTATTTGTTTCATCATCATTCTCTTTGCCTATATGTCTATGCGGTGTCAGCTTCACTATTTGCATTTCTCCATAAGTTTCTGTCTTGGATTATATCGATATTAATCCCCTTTACCGACATGTCCTTCCCTCCTAAGCCTCTCCGCCCAGGTATTCTTTTGTGTTCCTCTCTTACTCCTTCCAGGTACCTGCAGTTCGAGAATTCTTCGTATTGGGTGACTAACGGACGTCGCGACGTTGAACATTACCAAATCATCTTAACCTATGCTCTATCATTTTGGCATCTATTGGTGTCAACCCTAGACTTCCCCTAATATACTCATTCCCAATCTCATCCTTCTTTGTCACTCCAGTCATCCATATAAGCATTATCATTTCTATCACATACATTGGTTATTCTTCTTTCTTTTTAACTGTTCAACATTCACTTCCGTACATCATAGCTGGCCTTATAGGTGTTTTATAGAATTTTCCCTTCAGCTTTACTGGAATTTTTCTGTCACGCAACAAACCACTCGCTTCATTCCACTTCATCTATCATCCATCCAACTCTAATTCCACTACATGCATCTCCATTACTCTGTAATAACGATCGTAGGTAGTTAAAACTATTACTTTTCAAAAAGTTTTAAACCCTTTTCCTCAAGAGCTTGTCTCCACTGTCCCAGTTTTTGTTCTAAGTCGCTTTTACTATTTCATACTAACACTACACCAACAGCATACATTAAGAACCAGGGAATGTTACCCTGTAGCTTCGCTGTTATCTGATCCAAAACTAAGAATAAATAAAGACTAAGCACTGAGTCCTAGTACACGTGCAATCCTACTTTCACATGAAATTTATCAGTCTCTTCCACACCTACCCTAACACTAGTTGTTGCTCCCTCATACATATTCCTCACAATATTTACATATCCATCCGGAACTCCTTTGTTATTGAGTGCCCACCAGTCACCACAGAATCTTTCGAGGAATTCTATCATCATATGCTTTCTGAAGATTTACCATCATATTATAAGTTTCTTTATTCCTGTATTTCTCCATCAGCTGCCTTCTAATGAAAATTGCATCTGTTGTTGATCTGCCCTCCATAAACCCAAATTGATTATAGCATATTTCGGTTTCTGCACGTATCCGTCTATCAATTACTCTCACCCATATTTTCATGGTGTGACTAAGTAATTTTATGGCTCTGTAGCTTGTACATTGTTTTTGTAAACAGGTACTAATATACTGCTTCTCCATTCGTCTGGCATTTGTCCAAAGTCCATAATTATATTAAATAAACCTGTCAGCCACCTTGTTCCTGTCCCTGGTAACGCTCTCTACACTTCCCGAGAAATATCATCTTTTCCAACTGCTTTTCCTTTTATTATTCTTTAAGTGCTTGACTTCACTTCTTCGTTATTTACAAAACACAACGATTACACTATCACAGAACAAACATAATTGTAGTTCAGATATATAGTTCAAACATAATAATATACATAGTTCAGTTGAGATAAATAATATAAAAGCTATGCGAAGAGAGAATACAAGACACACAGTTTGGATTCATGAAAGGCGTAGGTACCAGTGGCGGTTATCCCTTTAGGTCAAATGGTCAATGACCTCCCTGTAATAATTGTACAATCAAACGATTATAATGTAATTATTTCCTTAAAAAAAGAAAATTTTCTGTATTAAAAATGTTCGGAATACAATGGTATCGTTCAAAGTTAAATTTTGCTTTTATTGTATTGACTTTTCAGTCATTCTGTTGTTGTAAAATGTAGCGACAAAGATGCCGCCAAAAGATTACCGATAAATAAACATGAAATACGAGCTGTTTGACGGTACCGAATAGCCAAATTTATCTTTGACTGAAACTACCGCAATATTACTCTTAAACAGCTAAATACGAACATTCACGAAGGTCAAGAAATTTATTTGACCTCACTGTGAGAATACAGCACTTTGAATCCGAACGTTCACGATAAATACTTATATGCAAGTTGGTACTAAATCGTGGTTATTGACCGTAGACCGTAGGTATCGTTTTCGTTGTTGAGCGGTAGGTATTCGAACGATCACAAATTTCAACGAGCAAGTGATCGATCATTTCTCAAAATCTAAGGCCAGAAGAATCGATTTACTTTTTAAATCCGCATAAAAATGTAAGTTTTTATTTATTTTTGGTTTTGAGTTTAAGTAGTTTGTTGATATTCTGGCTGTTATAATTACATATTATATCATACTATTTATCTGATTTATTTGACAATTAGTAATGAAGACTTGTTCCTTTTACTTATTTCATATTTACTTGTCAAATAAAGATCCGCTTAAATTTAAACAACATATTGCAAAATAAGTTATAAGAAACCAATACAGATGATGGAATAAGAAATTATTTAAAATGGGATTTGTAGGTCTTGTTTTTCCAAAAAAATCTTGAACCACCGGATATGACCTCCCCCTTCATTTACAGACCAGCCGCCACTGGTAGGTACAAGAGATGCACTGCTGAGTCTACAGGTTTTATTTCAAAGATGCAGAGATATGACTTGCGATATTTACACCTGCTTTGTGGACTACCAAAAAGCATTTGATACAGTTCAACACCGAAAAATGATGGATGTTCTAACAAAAGCCCAAATGGATGATAAAGACCGACGTATAATACAAAATTTATACTGGAACCAATCAGCCACAATAAGAACGAATCTTGGAGGTGAACCAACGGAAGCGATCCAGATCCTACGAGGCGTTAGACAAGGTTGCATACTTTCATCTATATTATTTAATTTAGTGAAGCCTTGGAAAATTGCGAACATGGAATACTTCTAAATGGAGAACGCCTAAACAACATCCGCTATGCAGACGACACCGTTATTTTTGCAGACAGTTTGAACAGTTTACAGCAACTAATAAACAAAGTAAAGAAAGTAAGTGAAAGATTTGGACTTCAAGTAAATATATCAAAAACTAAATTTATGATCATCAGCAAAAATAAAATTAGAGAAGCCCAACTACTTATCAATAATACACCAGTGGACCGAGTAAAACAGTATAACTATCTTGAAACAATAGTAAACGAACAATGGGATCACTCACAAGAAATAAAATGTAGAATAGAGAAGGCTAGGAGTGCATTCAATAACATGGCCAAACTCTTTAAAGGCCACAACCTTAATCTGGAGATAAAAATAAGGCTCCTACGATGTTATATCTTCTCAATATTGTATTACGGAGTTGAATCCTGGACACTCACTGAAGCAATGGAGAAAAAACTTGAAGCCTTCGAGATGTGGCTATACAGGCGAATCCTAAGGATATCATGGACGGACAAGATAACCAACGAGACCGTATTACGAAGAGTGGGCAAAGAAAGAGAGGTGATGTATACCATTAAAAGGAGAAAATTAGAATATCTCGGACACATAATGAGAAACGGCACTAAATACAGATTACTGAAGGTAATCCTTCAAGGTAAAGTATTCGGAAAGCGAGGAATTGGGAGAAGAAGAATATCATGGTTAAAGAACCTGAGGAAATGGTTCTCCACAACAACAACTAATCTATTTAAAGCATCAGTTAATAAAATAATTATAGCCAGAATGATCGCCAATATTCGAAACGAATAGGCACTAAAAGAAGAAGAGATAAATAAGGTTTCGTACACTTATGGGATCAAAGTAATACTAGCTGCTATTTTTATTTACCTACGATTGGTAAGTTTACAATTTTACAATAAAATATTGCTAATATTTCTGGTTTGATTTTACCAGTGGGTAAAATCCTTCTTGTCCTTAGTAAATGTCATTACTTTTATTTATTGTTTCTGGTAATTTCGGTATTGTCAAAAAAAGTTTTCGGCACCTGCCGGCGCCTTTTTAATACGGCGCCTCTTCGCCCTTATGGACGGCGCGGCCCTGGCTGTAGGGATATAATATACTTCATTTTCGCCCTTTTCCACCCTTACAAGCTACGCCACTGTCGTAATAATCATTTCAGCATGTTTTTATTCCGTTTTACTTTTTACATAAATATCATCCTTTTGTCTCATTGCGATAGAGTAAGTAGTTTTCAAGTTATTTGCTTTTAAATGTAATGGATTCCATAAGACTATGTATTTTAAACTACATTCAATAAGATTATGTGTTTAAAATACATAATCTTATTGAATCCATTACATTAAAACGCAAATAACTTGAAAACTGCATACTCTATCGCATTGAGACAATGGATGATATTTACGTAAAAAGTAACGAAGAATCAAAAAACATGCTGGAATGATTATTACGACAGTGGCGTAGATTGTAAGAGTGGGAAAGGGGCGAAAAGGAAGTATTTATCCCTACAGCACGCCTCTGGTAACAGCGGAAAACTATATTTTGACACTAGTTAGATTATCCTAACATGTGTAAACTGTGTGTCAAGTTTGAACAAAAAATAATAAAGGCGCTTTAACAATGGGCTAAAATCATTTTAGAACATTTGTAGCAAAAACACTCTGTATCTCGGTAAGGAATAGCTATTTGTATAACAAGGGAGGAAAGTGCTACTTTTCCTCCCGAGAATGAAGTTTACTGCCCGACGCGTAGCGGAGGGCAGTAATCATTCAAGGGAGGAAAAGGCACTTTATTCCCATGTTATACATATGATTTTTCCACCTTCCTCAAATAACAAGTCATTTTTTCATTTTTACTTAATTTATTTATGTAACTAACCAACAAAATTTATTAGAACTAAAACTAACAAGTAGGTACAATATAACTGTCAACTGTCAATTATAAGTCAAATTATTAATGTAAACATGGTTAAATCAAAATAACAATTTACTGTTTTTTACCATTCTGCAAAATACAGAGTGTTTTATAAATAAACGTTAAAATGTATAGATACTTACGTAATAGACAATAAATATTGTACAGGGCGTCAATAAGTTATATTTCATGAATGAAATACCATGACGTCACTTTTACTTTTCCTCCCTAGGGAGGAAAATATTTTCCTCCCTAGGGAGGAAAAGTACAACTTTGCTCCCTATAATCAGGTCCGGAAAAGTATACTTTCGGTAGAGGTAGGTGGAAAAATATTTTATTTAAGTGTTTTGGATTAAATCTTCGTATTTTGGGCTAAGGTTTCTCCAGTTACAATATGGACAATTATTAATGAAACACCCTGTATTATTTTGTTCTTGATTAATGTCATCTTGGTTTATAACCGTTAACAGTTCTTCAAAGTGTCGTTTCCAAACTATTTTTTTTTTCTATTATCAGTTCTCCATTTTTACCTTTAATACTGCATATTTCATGTTTTTTGTGTCCTTATAGTTTTCAGGGTTCCGTAAAACAGATTTTGGATACTTCTGCTATCTTCTCCCATTTTATCTTTATTTCTTTCTTTAGTTTTGATAATAGTTATCTCTCTGCAAATTTTCGCTGTCTTTTTTAAATTTTTTTGATACTTCGTTAATTAAAGTTATTTATTTTTTTCCCAAAAATTCAAAGTACGCAGAATTATTTTAAAAGGACCTAATGTACAGGGTGTTGTTTTTAGGTCGGAATATTATTCCAATATTTTTTAATCTGGGCCTGGATTATTTATAATTATAAATAAATTAATCTATTGGACACCTTAAAGAATATTCGTGCGCCAAATATAAAAAAAAATATACTTAGCTTACTTAATTAATCCAGAACTCGTCTACTTTTCGGTGTGAGTTATTACTAGACCGGGCAGTGTCGTTGCCCCCGGTAGCAAAATTATTCCGATTCGATTTTTTTGCACAAACTTACTCAAAAGGAGGTCCTTATAACATATCCACAGGGTGCCGGGCGGTGCCGTGGTCGAAAAATTGTTTAAACAATTTTTTTTAAACAAATTCACAAAAATGATTTTTTCATTTCGAACAAATTTTTTTTAGATAAATTGGCTTATTCTGAGCAAAAAAGGTCTCTTGTTATTTTTTCTAAAATTTATTGTTGTCGAGTTATATGCGATTAAAAATTTGAAAAATGCGAAAATGGCCATTTTCAAGGCTTAATAACTCGATTAAACATTATTATTACGAAATTCAAAAAGTCACAAAATCAAGTTTCAAATCCCTTCTTCAAGGTCCTGAAGAGATTTTTGTTATTATTTTATTAGGAAGCTGCTATTTTTAATTATTAACAATTAGCGCTATAGTCCAGGATGCATCGTCGCCCCCGTTAGTAAAATTATTCCGATTCCACTTTTTTGCAGAAACTTACTCAAAAAGAGGTCTTTTAATAACATATCCACAGGGTGCCGGGCGGTGACGTGGTCGAAAAATTGTTTAAACAATTTTTTTAAAACAAATTCACAAAAATAACTTTTTCACTTAGAACAATTTTTTTTTAGATAATTTGGGACATTCTGAGCAAAAAATGTCTCTTGTAATTTTTTTCTAAAATTGAGTGTTGTCGAATTTACGCGATTTATAATTTGAAAAATGCGAAAATGGCCATATAACTCGACAACAATCAATTTTAGAGAAAAATCACAAGAGACCTTGTTTGCCCAGAATAACCCAAATTATCTAAAAAAAAAAATCGTTCGCAATAAAAAAATATTTTTGTGAATTTGTTTAAACAATTTATCGACCACGGCACCGCCCGGCACCCTGTGGATATGTTATAAGGACCTCGTTTTGAGTAAATTTCTGCAAAAAAATGGAATCGGAATAATTTCACTAACGGGGGCGACGATGCATTCTGGACTATAGCGCTAATTGTTAATAATTAAAAATAACAGCTTTCTGATAAAATAATGACAAAAATCTCTTCAGGCTTTTGAAGAAGGGATTTTAAACTTGATTTGGTGACTTTTTGAATTTCATGATAATAATGTTTAATCGAGTTATTAAGCCTTGAAAATGGCCATTTTCACATTTTTCAAATTTTTAATCGCATATAACTCGACAACAATCAATTTTAGAAATAATGACAAAAGAACTTTTTTGCTCAGAATAAGCCAATTTATCTAAAAAAATTTTGTTCGAAATGAAAAAATTATTTATGTGAATTTGTTTAAAAAAATTGTTTAAACAATTTTGCGACCACGGCACCGCCCGGCACCCTGTGGATATGTTATAAGGACCTCTTTTTGAGTAAGTTTGTGCAAAAAAATCGAATCGGAATAATTTCGCTAGCGGGGGCGACGATACTGCCCGGTCTATACGGAGTTAGGTTCTCCTTCGTTTTCTTCTACATTTCCTTCTATCATGACCAATCCTTTTGTTTCCTCCTATTGTATTCCTCCTTTGTCGGGCGCTTCCCTCACTTCTTCTGTTCACGTCTTTCTTGGTATTCCTCTCTTATTTTTTCCCGTATCTCTCGTTTCATATATCTGTCTTACTATTTTTTCTTCTCCTCTTCTCATTACATGTCCGAGCCATCTAAGTTGTCCTTGTTCGATTGTTGTTGTAACTGGGTGTATTTTCAGATTTTCTCTAAAGGTTTGATTTCTAATTTTATCTTTCCTTGTTTTTCTCTCTATTGTTCTCAAAAATCTCATTTCTGTGCTTATAAGTCTGTTCTTTTGCCTTTTTGTTAATGCCCAAGATTCACATGCATAGTGGGTTTCACAATATTTTTTACTATTTCCGTTTTTATTTTCTTAGGTATTTCTTTCTTTTTTAAAAAGTTACCCTTAATATTATTGTACAGCTTACCAGTCTTTGCAATTCTTTCATTTATCTTATCTTCTATTTTTCCGTCCCGGCTTATGATTACCCCCAAATACTTATATCTGTCTACATGTTCAAGTTACTTGCCATCTACTTCTATTTTATGTTTTCCTTTTTGTCTTCCAATTATCATTGTTTTTGATTATCTTTGTTTATTTTTATGTTTCTGATTTTTAGTTCTTCATACAATATGTTTATATTTTCTTGTAATTGTTTTTCTGACTCCCCAATGATCACCAGGTCGTCTGCGTAGCAAAGTTCTGTTATTTGTATCATTCTCAACTTCCAATATCCTACATTATATTTTCTCCATTTGTGTTTGCATTTTTTATTACGTCATCTAGTACTAGGTTAAAGAGTAGTGGGCTCAGGACACAACCAAAAAAAATATGCAGTGTGGTTAAAATGTTATGAACTAATTAAGAAATTGGCAAAAGAGATAAAATACCCAAGTATCTATTGGGTAGTAAGGAATAATGGGTTATTGATGACGTAAGACCCATTCATGGGGTTTTTGAGATCACCTACATAAGTGTCCTCTTTTTTCAATTAAGGTATGTTACTTTCCCAAAGAAGCACCCTGTATTATTTGCATAATTATCCAATTCAATATCCTTCTCACTTGATTTTCCATTCATTTATTTTTATTAAATTAAAGCTTGTCTCAAAACAACTGGGTCGCCGCTTTTACATCTGGAACTGACAGTTTGGAAATTCATGGCAATCTATGTATGTATTTCGTTCAGCATAATTATGGAATATTCATTCACTCACTTGTTATTCAATGAAAAACACATGCAAAAGACATAAGAAGCAACAATTTCAAAATAAATATTCTAGATTAAGATTGAGAATTTTTACATTCACTAATAGTCGTTGGATCCACCATTAAAAAAATGTTGCCTCCCTCATAGGACTTTTTTTTATTTAGTTATTCATGTCGAGTCGGACAACTTTTGTATTTCGGAAAATTTTCGGGAGGGGCCTAAGCCAGCTATAGGACTGGGTAGGTACAAAACGGCATATTTTTTTGGGAGTATATATCTTAGGTTCAAGGAGAGTCAGGAAAACCGCAAATATACCAAATTAATAGCGTTGAGTTAAGTTTTCAAATGGTGCCTAAGCGGTCAGGATCAGACGGACACACAGCTCAGTATAGCCAAAAAAATGAAAAACTAAACTTTGGAAAATTTTGGTTTTTCGACAATTACTCAAAATTTCAACCTACGAATTGCGCCAATAATTGAGCGTTTGTAGGACTCTAGACCAGCGTTTCCCAAATGGTGGGTCGCGACCCGGTACCGGGCCACGAAAGCAAAATGCCGGGTCGCCTCGCCATCGCATGGATAAGGAATCCATTTACAATGGACGTAGAATCCAAGACTGGACTTCCGGATTTATATATTGAGTCAGTAATTAAACTATCGTGTGATAGGGCACTCAAAGACATATTTCACAAAATAACACTGATAGATTTTTTGCTTGCTTACCGCCAGAAGTACCCATTTTTAACAGAAAAAGCAATAAAGTTTCTAATTCCTTTTGTTACGACCTATAAGGGTGAGGCAGGGTTGTCAACACAGGTTTTCCTCAAAAATAAATATAGGAACCGTTTGGAAGTCAAACCAGACGTGAGGATAAAATTGACATCTTTTCCTCCAAACGTGAAATTTTTAGTTAACCAGAAACAACTGCATACTTCTAATGTTGTTCTGAAGCTATTTCCTTGTGGCATTTTTATGATTAATTATTTATATGGGAAATAAGCCACAATTAAAATGAAAAAAATAATTTTATTAACGTTTCGACGCCCAAATCGGGTGCCGTTGTCAAAATACAAAATATTACTAAAATAAACTAAAGTGTTGTTGCTAAGCAAAAAAATTCTTCTAATAATTTATTTAATCTCACTCATTTATATTGGCAATTCAGACATATATTATACATTTTAAAGTAGAAGACTTTAAAATGATATTGCCAATATTTATGAGTTGCGTTCCTGGGACGACTTACTGAAAGATAGTTCATTCGA
Organism: Diabrotica virgifera virgifera; assembly: GCF_917563875.1. Taxonomy (NCBI): domain Eukaryota; kingdom Metazoa; phylum Arthropoda; class Insecta; order Coleoptera; family Chrysomelidae; genus Diabrotica; species Diabrotica virgifera. The sequence continues at coordinate 128,226,938 of NC_065452.1, forward strand.
TTACATGAAATTAACCCCAACTCAAGAATATCCGTCATAAAAAATTTATAGATTCAAGTATAGTCCTGAAAGAATCAGATAGTAAAAAGAGAAAAATCAAAGAAGCGGCTCTAATTATGCTAAATGAAACCAATTGTGTCGCAAATTCCTCGGTAGAATGCAGTAGGATGTGGTTACCCATACTGAAAGAGGAAGTCAATAGAAAGAAAATACCAAGATTAGTAAGTCAATAATATCGAGCTAGTACATATTTTATATTTTAGTATTACTTATATATCTAGTATTATTAATATTATTTATAATTTAAACATGTTACAAGTCAGAATTTGGTATTATTTTTTGAGAGTAAATTAATGTAAGACCAAATACTTACGATGTCGGGATAGTATCACAGGGTTTTTCCTGGTTTTCCCTTGTGATTTACTATGAAGTCTCTAACGCGAGAATTTTACTGTCGTTGCATTTGGTTGTCTTTTTAAAGACATATCACATGCTATAAATTTTTTATGACGGATATTCTTGAGTTGGGGTTAATTTCATGTAATCGAATGAACTATCTTTCAGTAAGTCGTCCCAGGAACGCAACTCATAAATATTGGCAATATCATTTTAAAGTCTTCTACTTTAAAATGTATAATATATGTCTGAATTGCCAATATAAATGAGTGAGATTAAATAAATTATTAGAAGAATTTTTTTGCTTAGCAACAACACTTTAGTTTATTTTAGTAATATTTTGTATTTTGACAACGGCACCCGATTTGGGCGTCGAAACGTTAATAAAATTATTTTTTTCATTTTAATTGTGGCTTATTTCCCATATAAATAATTAATGCATACTTCTATTAATAAAGTATTTGATTTTGATTGTTTTATTACATTTTTGTTTGAGCTAATGATTCTTTATTAAATTATATAAAACTAATAAATATTTAAATACGTTTTCTTGTACACTCACACCAGGGTAGGCAAAAAAATTAGTGGATCACGAAAGATAAAGACAAAAATAACCGGGCCACGGAAAAATAAGTTTGGGAAACGCTGCTCTAGACGCGTCTAACGGTGTATACCTCATATCTGGGAAAATTCGAATTTTTAAGTTATAGGCTTCATAAGTATGATCAAATCTAATTTCTATGGGAAAAACGGTTTTTCAAGCTCAATAATTCCTGTAATACTTTCAGTTATCATACTTAACCTTGGATGCATCAGATACTATTTGTCAATATGTTTCAAACTCATGTTTAGCGATCAAAATCGGTTAAGCCGTTTAGAAGTTATCGATCTCTATAGTTATGGTGGTAAATTTGATCGGGCAATCCGAGGTCATTTACCGGCCATCACACTACAGGGTGATTGATTAGTAGGGTAAAGCTCAATAGCTCCGCTATAGTAATAGATAGCAATAAAAGTTAATAACAAATATTTTAGCCACCTTTGAGCTTCACATTACAAAATTAGTTAGAATGTTACAGGGTGTTCGATAACACAGTGGCAGACCAAACTTATGTTTTTTTAAATGGAACATCCTATATTTTATTTTAAATTCGAAATTCTGTTAATGTCTTCATCACAAAAATATAAAGGTTTGTTATGTTATATAGGGTATTTACAAAGTTATAACCAATTTTATACGAAAATCGTAACAAGTTCAACTCCCTGTATAAATAAAAATAAGCAAAACAGCAATGATTTATTAATGCCATATTTTTTAACGTATTGTCAAAATTTTCAAGAATGGTCGATATTGCTAATTTTCTTTATATCAAATACAGGGTGAGTCAAAACGCAAGTACATTATTTTCTCAGTAATTTTAAATGGAACACCCTGTATTTTATATCACTATTGAAAAGTATCATTACCGTACTTTAATTTTTAGATAACATTCCCTATGTCTAAATTTATTAGTTTTCGAGATATTTTCATTTTTCAATGGACCAGTAGCGTGGCCACCCAAATCACGAGAATTTAATAAACTGGACTGATTTTTTTGGGGTTACGTTAATATTGAAGTTTATAAAATACCTCCAACAACAAGGGATGAGATGAAAAATAGAATACAAAGTGTATTTCGATGTGTTAATTTACAAATGCTCCGTAGAGTAAGTAGCTCATTCAATGATCGTTTTTAGGCGTACATAAATGTGTTAGGAGATAATTTTGAACACCTTATGTAATTAAATATTAAAAATATTTTATTAAAAGTAGCTTCTAATTTTTTCAAACATGTTTTTTTTGCAAAATTTATTACTGATAAATTATGTTTCGTTCTTTATTTGTTACATTGTTACATTTACATACAAAAGTAGTGTTTAATTGTCTTCACAAAATATTGTATTTTGTGTTTGTGTGTTTTTTTGTAAAATTTACTACTAATTTTCTTTGTTTATTTGTTGCATTTACATAAAAAGATAGTTTTTAATTGTTTCAAAAGTGTTGCATGTAGTGGTAGTGTTTTTGTTTGTAAAATGTATTACTAATAAATTATTTTTTCTACAACCGTGTTAAAAATGCAATTTTTAGCACTCCATACGAGCATTAAAAATACTACTTTAAGGCACTAGTGCTTTACAAAAATTTTATGGCACTGCAATTCGTATTGACCGTATAGACAATTTTGATGTAATGTCAAAAAAATATAAAAATGGAATGTCAGTCAAGTTCAAGTAAAAGTTTTTGTAAATATTGTCCTGTAATTACGTTTGTAGAAAAAAGATTGTATGGTATGCGTGTTAAAAAGTACATTTTTAAGGCACTCATGTGAATTGCAGAACTCGCTATCGCTCATTCTGCAAACTTTCACATGCGTGCCTTAAACGTGTATTTTTAACACTTATATCATAAATAACTATTTATTTCTTTATTTGCTACAGTGTTACATTGATTACCGGATTGATAATCGGTAATCTTCAATTGTCAATTCAGTCATGGCTTACTTAAAATTTGGATAAATTTAAACACCTAAAATAATTTGCTCTGAAAAATGAAAATATCTCGAAAACTAATAAATTTGGGCATAGCGCATAGGGAATGTTATATGAAAATTAAAGTACCTTAATGTTACTTCTCAATAATGATATAAAATACAGGGTGTTCCATTTAACAATACTGAGAAAATAATGTACTTTCGTTTTGACTCACCCTGTATTTGATATAAAGAAAATTAGCAATATCAATAATTCTTAAAAATTTTGACAATAAAAAAAATATGGCATTAATAAACCATTGCTGTTGTGCTTATTTTTATTTATACAGGGAGTTGAACTTGTTACGATTTTCATACAAAATTGGTTATAACTTTGTAACTACCCTGTATAACATTACAAACCTTTATATTTTTGTGATGGAGAAGTTAACAGGATTTTGAATATAAAATAAAATATACCGTGAAGTGGGGTGAGATTGATCAATTTTAACTTTATTTTATTTATATTTTAAACGTTTTTGTTACTGTTCTATATTTAAACACTTCACGTGTTATATCAATATCTAAAGAGTAGTGATTTAACACTAGTTTTGTTTTAATTATTAAGTAAATCCACTTATCTCATAAAAAAAGGGTGATCAATCTTAGACCCGTGACTGGGGTGAAATTGATCATGATGATTTTATAGCATAAAACAGTAGTGCTTTTAAATAGAATATGATCAATCTTAACCCTGACTAATTCGGTCAGACAGCTTTTCGAATGTTTACAAAGGGGTGAGATTGATCATGCGGGGTGAGAATGATCACACTATTTTTATTGTACTATTTTTATTTATACAAAAAAACATATTTTAACAACTAAAAATGTAATTCAGAACAATTTATAAAAAAAAAGAAAATTTGATTTAATATTCTTTTATATTAATTTCTCCGCGAAAATGATATTTTTGTAACCAAGTATATTCAAATGGGAAATAAGCCACAATTTTACCTAAAAATGATTTTATTAACGTTTCGACGCCCAAGTCGGGTGTCGTTGTCAAAATACAAAATAATACTAAATAAACAAAAATGTTGTTGCTTAGTAAAAAATTCTTCTAATAATTTATTTAATCTGACTCATTTATATCGGCAATTCAGACACGTATTATACATTTTAAAGTAGACGACTTTAAAATGATATTGCCAATATTGATGAGTTGCGTTCCTGGGACGACTTTACTAAAAGATAGTTCATTCGATTACATGAAATCAATCCCAACTGAAGAATATCCGCCACAAAAAATCATAGCATGTGATCTGTCTTTAAAAAGACAACCAAATGCAACGGTGGCACTGAAATTCTCGCGTTAGAGATTCCATAGTAAATCACGAGGGAAAACCAGGAAAAACCTCGTGATACTATCCCGACATCGTAGTATTTGGGTTTACATTTAGTTTACTCTCAAAACTAATACCAAATTCTGACTTGATATTTTAAATTTTAAATAATACTAAAATACTAAATATGTACTAACTCGATATGTTACTGATTTACTAATTGTGGTATTTTCTTTCTATTGATTTCCTCCTTTAATATGGGTAACCACATCCTACTGCATTCTACCGAGGAATTTGCGACACAATTGGTTTCATTTAGCATAATTAGAGCTGCTTCTTTGATTTTTCTCTTTTTACTATCTGCTTTTTTTTTGTATTTTTTTTTGTATCCTATCAGAAATCGTCTCAAGTGTTGGATCTGGTAGTAAGGCAACTACTTCCTTGAAGGGAACAGTGGATATGTCATTTTTAATTATTTTGAAAATCTTCTTCGATCCTGATGATTTAAGGCCTTGAACTTCGATTTCTTCTCCTTCTAAAACTCCTTTTACCTGACAGACATAGGTAGATACTCTTCGGTAGATGCACAATTTTTTTCCGGGATCATCTGAGACGTTGGACCCGTTGTAATTAAAAATATTTTCAACTGGAACATTTTCAATCGTTTCTTGTAAATTGTCAAAGTATTTTTTAATCAGGTCCGGAGATACTTTTGCTCGGCTTTTTTTAATATTAATTGCTAATCTTTTACCAGCAATAGGTACCTCCATGTCTCTTCAACAAGCTATTTACCCAGTCAATTCCAGGAATATTCTCCTTAAATCTAGATACACTTCTACCAGTTTTGTCCAAAAAACTTTTGACGCACATTCTCAAATCCATTGCGCTTAGAGGATATCCCTAATCTGCACACGTTAAAATGGCTACTTCTATAATGGCTACTTCTTCTTCATATTATGTGAATACAGATTGTCCACCTGTTTTATTAATCTTCCTTCCATGGTACTTGTTATTTAAAGTTCCGTAGGACAATTTGTATTTTTTTGCGGCTTTTCTTAGCGATAATCCATTTTCCAATACATCGTGCACCTGATTAACTTGTTCTTCATTAAAATTGCCATACGTTCTATTGCGTAATTGTCTTTTGTACGTTCTTCCCATTGTGATTGATATTCTTAAATCTGTGACAAAAATTATAAATTAATTTATGGAAGGTACGTAACGTGGGGTTAGATTGATCACTTGATCAATGTCACCCCATTCAATATTATCCGCCATCTTAAAAAAGCAGGCGTTAGTTAAAATGCTAGATACTTAAAATTATTATTACAGAACCATACAAAATAATTTTATAGCACTAGAAATAGCGAACTTACCTCTGTTCGTTCCCTACCATCAAAAGTACACAAACTATAAAAATAGGCCAAAAATTATGGCTAATTTCAAAGCCACAGAACTTCTTCAAAATGCCAATTGCAAACTAACAACGACGCGAACTGATCATAGTCAAGATCCAAGAAATGAATAGTGCCACGCCCAGAAACAATTTTACATTGTTGCCGGTTGTATCTACGTATATGTGATACAACGACAAATGATCAATGTCACCCCGGGAGATCAATCTCACCCCATTTTACGGTAGGGTGTTCCATTTAAAAAAACATAAGTTAGGTCTGCCACTGTGTTATCGACATTCTAACTAATTTTGTAATGTGAAGCTCAAAAGTGGCTAAATTTTTTGTTATTAACTTTTATTGCTATCTATTACTATAGCGGAGCTATTGAGCTTTACCATACTAATCAATCACCCTGTATATTTTTTTCAATCTATTTTAAATAAAAAAAATCTAGTGTACATTCCATGGACACTAGATTATTTGGCAGATAATGCGACAAAGGCGACCATTTATAACGCTTAACGTGTAATCGAGAAACATTACATTCAACTTCATACATTTAATTTTATAAATAACTTTGAAAAACTCCTGATACAAGAATAAAAAACCGCTAAACGCCGTAAAAATGAGTGGCGCATACAATATTCCAGCTACAAAAGAACTGATATGAATATTACGTGGCGCGAAAATGTATTTTCATTTTGATGAAAAATAAAATTCTAGTTTTATTTTAAAATATTTTTCCATAATATTTGCTAAATTTGAAGTAAAACGAGCCACAAAAGAGTTTCAAAATGAAAACTGTATCAAATTTACTATTTTGTGGCGCGTTTTACTTCAAATATAGCAAATACTATGGAAAAATCTTTTAAAATAAAACTAGAATTTTATTTTTCATCAAAACGAAAATAAGTTTTCGTGCCACGTAATATTTATATCAGTTCGTTTCTAGCTGGAATATTGTATGCGCCACTCATTTCTACGGTGTTTGGCGGTTTTTTTATTCTTGTTATGTGTTCATTAAATAAAGTTGAATATTTTATGGCAGAAAATAAGGAAAATAAAAGGCTCAAACAAAGTTAATCATGTCGACACCATTACTACAGATAACTTAATTACTTCAAATAAACTAGAAATTGTAGAAATCTTAGCAGATCACTATCAATTACATTCAAGCAATATAACTCTATTTTCTTAAAACACAAAGAAAAATCCGAATTGTCACAGATCGAAATAGAAGATATTTTATGCCCTCTCAATATGCCTATTACACTAGACGAGCTTAACGAAAGCCTAAGTAATGCTAAAAAAACTTCTCCAGGACCTGATGATATTCCAACTATATTTATTGAGAAATTACCGGAATCGGCAAAGAAAATTTTAGTCGACATCTTTAACAATATTTACACAAATAAAAAGTTCCCTTCAATATGGCGTCAAGCAATTATAATTCCATTTTTAAAAATGAATAAGCCAAAAAACTTACCATCCTCATATCGTCCAATATCGCTCACGAGTAATATATGCAAAGCAATGGAGAGAATATTAGGTAAAAGACTGAAATGGCACTTGGAAAACAGAAACCTTTTTACTCCAATACAAAGCGGATACCGTTCAGACAGATCGACAACTGATAACATTGTCGCACTAGAATCGGAAATTCATAAAGCATTTACAAAACAACAAAAAGTAATCGCAATATTTTTTGACATTAAAAAAGCTTTCGACACGACATGGACGCATTATATTCTCAAAATGATGAAAAACTGGAAAATAGATGGTAAGTTTCTCGCTTTTACCAAAAATTTTCTTCAAAATAGGTCCATACAAGTAAAAACCAATGGATTCATATCAACATCGAAATCACTCCATAATGGAATTCCTCAAGGATCGGCCTTAAGCCCAATATTATTCCTAATCGCAATTAATAATATAACAAACTACATAGAGCTTCCTGTAAAAGCTAGTATTTATGCTGATGATCTAGTAATATATGTTAAAAGTAAAAATATAGATTTAGCTAGGCAAATTCTACAAAGAACATTAAACAGCCTGGAAAAGTGGTCGTTAGAGACTGGTTTAACATTTTCAACTGAGAAGACTAAAGTAATAATCTTTGACAAAAGAAGAGAGGAATACAACTTAAACCTGTGTCTAAATGGATACTCTCTGAAACAAGTCCGTGAAATCAAATTTTTAGGTATAGTATTTGACTCACAACTCACATGGACTTCACATATCAACAATTTAATTCAATCCTGTCAACAACGAATAAATTTACTAAGAGTGTTATCCAATCATAAATGGGGTTCAGACACTAGAATTCTCCTAAAGCTATATCAAACTTTAATAAGAAGCAAGCTCGACTACGGATGCATGTGTTATGAAACAGCAAACAAAAATCAACTAAAAAAACTGGATATCATTCAAACCACATCTCTACGACTAATCTTTGGAGCCTTTAGAACTACTCCAATAAGAAGCCTTCAAGTTCTAGCAGGAGAAATACCATTATACCTCAGAAGACAATACCTATCACTATGCTACAATTCAAAAATTCTAAACGCAAAGGAAAATACCTTTTTCGCAAGTTTAGTATCGGAAGAACCACCGGAACAATACAGAAATTACACCACCAAGGCAATACCATGTTACGAACGCATTAAACGATTACCGTATAGCATCAATCAAAACACCTTAGCATCCATAAAAAAATATCAGACACCCCCCTGGACAGTTTCTTTACCAATAGTAGACCTCTCCTTACATAATTCTAACAAACATTCACACACCTCTGCTGAGATCAGGCTTCAATATCATACAAATTTACTCAAATACTCTTCTTACAAACTTTTCTTTACCGATGCCTCCAAAAGTTGCAACGGAATAGCTGCTGCTACTGTATCAGAAAACGTAATTTCCGCCACTAGATTATCTGATGGCTGCAGTATTTATACCGCAGAACTTCAAGGAATACTTGACGCACTAAATCATTGTAAAAATACAAATGAAAACCAAATACTAATATTATCAGATTCACTAAGTTCTTTACAGGCCATCAAACATGTTTACCCTACCCACATCAATCTATTTCTAATTAAAGACGCGTTGCATCAGCTCCAATTTTCTGGGAAAACCATCTCATTTATGTGGGTCCCATCCCATGTAGGAATAACTGGTAATGAGTTAGCAGACAAAACAGCGTTCGAAGCGATAAACAATGTGAACATTCCGACTACAACAGGCATACCAATCTCTGACACTAAACCTTTATTCAAGAATCATGTAAACAAAATCTGGCAAGAAATATGGGATCAAACAAACACAAATCTGAAAACCATTAAACCAGACGTATCTTCAAAAAATCTTCCTATGCCACCAAAAAGAAAAGACCAAGTAATTATCAGCAGACTCCGGCTCGGACACACACGACTTACCCACAGCTACGTAATCTCCAAGGAACCGCCACCAATGTGCCAAAGATGCCAAATACCTCTCACAGTTAACCATATAATAATAGAATGTCCAGAATACACTTCAGCGAAAACAATATTCAAGATACCCAACAGCCTGAAAGAAGCACTGGTCACAAAATTCAATGAAGTTTTATCTTTTGTAAATCATTGTAAACTGTATAACAAATTATGATTCATTTCTTTTTTTCTTTGTAAACTCTAAATAATTTCCATATTTTTGTCATTCTTATATTCTAAAAATGTATCTTTTGCTCTATCTATTTTGTATTATAAATAGTGTGACCAACTCCAATTCAGTCCAATCCGGGACAAGGCTTAAAAAAATACCTGAAATCCGGGACTTTTCAATGAAAATCGGGCCATTTTTTAATATGTATGTAGAAACTTGATATCATCGTTTTATTGATTATTTAACATTTTTATGCTGACAATGATGTTTTTATGGGATTAAGCCACAATTGGTTGTAATGATAATTATTACATTTTTGTTAGTTTTTGATGTTTCAACTTCCAATCGGGAAATCGTTCTCAAAAAAAGAAAAATTAGAAAATCAGCTGATGTTGGATTTCTATGTAAATATAAATTTAGGTGAATATAGAAATGTAATTATCATTACAACCAATTGTGGCCTAATCCCATCAAAAATATAATTGTCAAACATGCCACAAGAAAACAGCTTCAGAACATCATTATGCTGATTACTTCTTACTATCATATTTGTCGAACGATTGAATTTACTTAAAAATGAGAAGAAAACCTTTAAAAATCAATCAATTAACATTTTAAATTGACCCCAACGAAGAAAATATATTCATTGTTTACATTGCTTGTTTCTTAAAATATACAATTTGTCTTGCAATGAAATTTGCTTTATAACAATGACGGTGACCCACCATGAATTTTTTCGTCCCACCAATTCAGTTTCATGTGAATTCTTAGAAGAATAGCGTATTCAAAATTTCAAAATAGAATTTTACCGAAACGTTGAAAATTCGGATGCCCCGGAAGCCTTGTCCGGGACGCCGAGACACGACTTTGTAATTCGGGCCATGTCCCGGATTTTTCGGGCTAGTTGGTCACACTAATTATAAATGTACCGCTAATAATCCGAGTGGTTGATGCGGATAAATAAAAAAAAATAAAATAAAGTTGAATATTTGTTATGAATTATATTATTTCTCGCACATAATAAAAAACACTGAAATGTTTCATTTATTCGGAAAAACATATTACCAATTTATAATAAATAATGGTGTTAATTAAAATTCAAAGGCAATAACATTTTTTTCTACTCCGAACTCTCGGGAATCACATAATTTCAGAATAATTTTAATAATTCAAATGAAATGAGTTGTTATGAATTATTTGTCACACATAATAAAAAAATATTAAAGTACATATTAACATTTTACCAATTTAGATTTAAATAATGTTAATTTATTATTCTAATTGGGGAATAAGCCACAATTTAACTTGAAAAATGATTTTATTAACGTGTCGACTTTCACTTCGGACGTCGTTGTCAAAATTCCAAACTATTAATAAATTAAACAAAAATGTTGTTGCTTAGTAAAAAAATTCTTCTAATAATTTAATTTAATATGACTCATTCATATCGGCAATTCCGACATCTATGTTACAGTTCAAGTTGATTATCCAGTTGGAGTTGACTTTTCCTAGTTCGAGTCGACTCAAACGGCTGGTTTTAGTAAAAGTTGATTATAAATATAAAATGAAGATTTTTATTCAACATTTACTAGTAAAAGTCGACTCCAACTAGTTAAAGTATACTCTTCCCAAAGCCATTTAGTAAAAGTTGATTCACACAAACAACCGATTCTAGAAATAAATGTTACTGTATATTATGTTCAAATCGTGATATTTATGGTCCAGGCTCTATCGTCGCCCCCGTTAGGTAAATTATTCCAGTTCGATTTCTTTGGACAAACTTACTAAAAAAGAGGTCCTTATAACGAATCCACAGGGTGTCAGGTGGTACCGTAATCGAAAAATTGTTTAAACAATTTTTTTTAAACAAATTCACAAAAAACAATTCACTTCGGACATTTTTTTTACATCATTAATTTGGGTCATTCGGAGCAAAAGAGATCTTTTGTGATTTTTCTGTAAAATTTATTGTTCTCGAGTTATACGCGATTTAAAATTTGAAAAATGCGAAAATGACCATTTTCAAGGCTTAATAACTCAGTTAAAAATTATTATTATGAAAGTCAGAAAGTCACCAAATCAAATTTTAACGACCCCCCTACAAGGCACTGAAGAAATATTTGTCATTATTGTATTACTAAGCTGTTATTTTTAATTATTAACAATGAGCGCTAGGAGCGTATTGAGGCGGCTGTCAATGTGAGTGCGACTGAGATGCACCATTGGACGGTCGGAATGGAGGATCTTACTCGCACTCACATTGACGGCCGCCTTAATACGCTTTTAGCGCTCATTGTTGATAATTAAAAATAACAGCTTAGTAATAAAATAATGACAAAAATTTCTTCAGGATCTTGTAAGGGGGGCTTTAAACTTTGATAAGGTGACTTTCTGACTTTCATAATAATAATTTTTAATCGAGTTATTAAGCCTTAAAAGCCTTTCGCATTTTTCAAATTTTAAATCGCGTATAACTCGAAAACTATCAATTTTAGAGAAAAATCACAAGAGACCTTTTTTGCTCCGAATAACCAAAATAATCTAAAAAAAATTGTCCGGAGTGAAATACTTAGTTATTTATAAAACAGTTCGTGAAGTATGCTTTTTGCGCACGCACGCGATGTTTAGAGCACGAGCGGGCCAAGTGCTATACATCGCCTAAGTACGCAAAAAGTACTTCATGCACAGTTTCATACAATATTTTATCTACCAAAAAACAAATAAAAAAACTGCAACTCTTCGTCACTGGAATACATTCCTATTTTACAATATTTTAGAACTTTGACATTTAAAAATTCAAACTTCTGTCAAACCACAAAACTGTCAAAACTTTTTTTGTGATTTATTGCTCACATGTCATCACCATGACAAGGCGAAAGTTAAGGATATTCGCTCGCCCCCGTTAGGTAAATTATTCTGATTCGATTTTTTTGCACAAACTTACTCAAACAAATATATCCTTAAAACAAATAAACAGTGTCAGGCGGTACCGCGGTCGAAAAATTGTTTAACCAATTTTTGTTAACCAAATTCACAAAAATAATTCTTATCTACTCTACCTCATATTATGTATAAGTTTTTATTGTGTGAAAATTGTAAATATAGATAGCAGTACATGAAGGGTTTAAAGTGTGCCTGAAGTAATAATTTATTTTAAATGGGATTTACTTTTTCGCACTGTTTTTTAGCACACTTTCATATAATCGAGTATCCTTAACTTTCCCCTTGTCATGGTGATGACATGTGAGCAATAAATCACAAAAAAAGTTTTGACAGTTTTGTGGTTTGACAGAAGTTTGAATTTTTAAATGTCAAAGTTCTAAAATATTGTAAAATAGGAATGTATTCCAGTGACGAAGAGTTGCAGTTTTTTTATTTGTTTTTTGGTAGATAAAATATTGTATGAAACTGTGCGTGAAGTACTTTTTGCGTACTTAGGCGATACCGGTCAAAATAAAGAGACGCACACTCATCAAAAATGCACGTGAGATTATACTCGTATAAATTGTATAATCTACTTTTACTAACAAGAGTTAGGAAGAGTCAACTTCAACTAGTAAAAGTTGATTTAAATTTTTCAAATCAACTTTTACTGCTCGTTTCAGTTGGAGTTGACTCGAACTAGGAAAAGTCAACTCTAACTGAGAATCAACTTGAACTGTAACATACAGGGTGATTGATTAGTGAGATAAAGCTCAATAGATCTGTTATAGTAATAGATAGCAATAAAAGTTAATAACAAAAATTGTAGCCAACTTTGAGCTTCACATTACAAAATTAGTTAGAATGTTACAGGTTGTTCGATAATACAGTGGCAGACCAAACTTATGTTTTTTTTTTTAAATAGATTCCTATTTTATTTTATATTCGAAATCCTGTTAACTTCTCCGTCACAAAAATATAAAGGTTTGTTATGTTATATATGGTATTTACAAAGTTATAACCAATTTTGTATGAAAATCGTAACAAGTTCTGCTCCCTGTATAAATAAAAATAAGCACAACAGCAATGGTTTATTAATGCCATATTTTTTTATTTATTGTCAAAATTTTCAAGAATTATTGACATTGCTAATTTTCTTTATATCAAATACAGGGTGAGTCAAAACGCAAGTACATTATTTTCTCAACAATTTTAAGTAGAACACCCTGTATTTTATATCATTATTAAAAAGCAACATTACCGTACTTTAATTTTTATATAACATTCCCTATGTCCAAATTTATTGGTTTTCGAGATATTTTCATTTTTCAGAGCAAATTATTTTAGGTGTCTAAATTTATCTAAATTTTAAGTAAGCCATGACTGAATTGACAATTGACGATTACTGATTATCAATCAGGTAATCAATGTAACAATGTAGCAAATAAAAAAATAAAAATAATTTATTAGTAATACATTTTACAAAAAAAAACACAACCACAACATGCAACATTTTTGAAACAATTAAAAACTACTTCTTTATGTAAATGTAACAAATAAAGATAGAAAATTAGTAATAAATTTTACGAAAAAACACACAAACACAAAATACAACATTTTGTGAAGACAATTAAACACTACTTTTGTATGTAAATGTAACAATGTAACAACTAAAGAACGCAAAATAATTTATCAGTAGTACATTTTGCAAAAAAAACATGTTTGAAAAAATTAGAAGCTACTTTTAATAAAATATTTTTAATATTTAATTACATAAGGTGTTCAAAATTATCTCCTAACACATTTATGTACGCCTAAAAACGATCATTGAATGAGCTACTTACTCTACGGAGCATTTGTAAAATTAACACATCGAAATACACTTGTATTCTATTTTTCATCTCATCCCTTGTTGTTGGAGGTATTTTATAAATTTCATTATTAACGTAACCCCAAAAAAATCAGTCCAGTTTATTAAATTCTGGTGATTTGGGTGGCCACGCTACTGATCCATTCAAAAATAAAAATATCTCGAAAACTATTAAATTTAGACATGGGGAATGTTATCTTAAAATTAAAGTACGGTAATGGCACTTTTCAATCGTGATATAAAATACAGGGTGTTCCATTTAAAATAACTGAGAAAAGAATGTACTTGCGTTTTGACTCACCCTGTATTTGATATAAAGAAAATTAGCAATATCAATCATTCTTGAAAATTTTGACAATACGTAAAAAATTATGGCATTAATAAACCATTGTTGTTTTGTTCATTTTTATTTATACAGGTAGTTGAACTTGTTACGATTTTCATATAAAATTGGTTATAACTTTGTAAATACCCTGTATAACATAACAAACCTTTATATTTTTGTGATGGACAAGTTAACGGGATTTCGAATTTATTTAAAATAAAATATAGGGTGTTCTATTTAAAAAAACATAAGTTTGGTCTGCCACTGTGTTATCGAACACCCTGTAACATTCTAACTAATTTCGTAATGTGAACCTCAAAGGTGGCTAAAATTTTTGTTATTATCTTTTATTGCTATCTATTACTATAGCGGTTCTATTAAGCTTTATCCCACTAATCAATCACCCTGTATACATAGGGTGGAAGGCACTTATGGAATAAAATTATTTCTGTCCTTGTGTTAAAAAAATTTAAAAAACGCTAAGACCCGTCCGTTTAAATATAAATATACGCTTTTTAAACCTAAAATTTAAATTTACAGGGTAATTCACGAAAGCCTTGCATAGTTCATAAGCTTTATTTTTAATGGAACACCCTATATATTTTTTTATTTTTAACAGCTACTTAACAATCTGATTTCAACGAACTGTATCATGCATGGTGTATTATGAATAATACAGGGTGAAATTTTAAAATTATAGTGTGTGGAAGCCACTTATGGAATAAAATTCTTTGTGTCCTTATTTTAGAAAATTATAAAAAATGCTAGGATATGTCAACTTTTAAATTCAAATATGAACTGTTTAAATATTAATTTAAATATACAGTTTGATTCACACAAGTCTAGCATAGTCCATGATATTTAATTTTAATGAAACACCCTGTATATTTTTATGTTTTTAGAATCTGCTAAACAACCTCGCATCAAAAAAGTGTATTATGTAGGGCCTATTATGAATAATACAAAGTGAAATTTTAAAATTATGTATAATTTTCGTCAAGACATTAAATACCTAGTTACAAATAATTTTGAAATTAATAATTTATCAGACTTTAAATAATGATATTATTTTTTAAATTAGCTCAATAAAGACATACATTTTCTAAACTAAGTATAAGTCTATTGGGTTTTTTAATGTCTTGACGAAATTTATAAATAATTTCAAAATGTCACCTTGTATTATTTATTATGTCACCTTGTCACCTTGTATTATGTCACCTTGTATTATTTATAATGGCCCCTACTTAATACACATTTTTGAAATGAGGTTGTGAAGTAGCTTCTAAGAATATAAAAATATACAGGGTGATCCATTAAAACTAGAGATTATGGACTATGCTGTACTTGCGTGAATTATAAAAAACGCTGAGACCCGTCGATTTTTAAATAAAAATGTGCACTTTTTAAACCTAAATTTAAATGTACTAGCAATGTACAAATGTACTAGTAAATGATTCATGCAAGTCTAGCAGAGCCCATAAACTTTAGTTTTAATGGAATACCCTGTATATTTTTATATTTTTAAAAGCTGCTTAATAACCTGATTTCAACGAACTATCGTGTAGCGTGTATTATGAATAATACAGGGTGAAATTTTGAAATTATAAAGTATTTAGACCACTTATGGAATAAAATTGTTTATGTTTCTATTTTAAAAAATTATAAAAAATACTGAAACACGTGAACTTTTCAATTCAAATGGGCGCTTTACAAACATAAATTTAAATATAATTTAATTTAATTATTGTATGTCAAGAAGGGCAATTTGAAATACTAATTGACGGGTCTGAGCAATTTTCAAAAAAAAAAATTAGTATTTGAGATATTGAATTTATTCCAAATTACAGACTCACTCTGTATATATCTTCCAGAGATAAATCGACTCTATCAATTGCGAATTTCTAGTACCGGTTATAGGCGTTCGTTTTGGGTAGGGAAACGGATATTTTATCGCATAACTTTTTTGTCTTTAACTTTTAGCTATTTTGACACTGGATTATTAAATTCTGAGGTATTCTAGTACTAAAAAGTAGTCTTACTTTAAGTCGGTAGGATGCACCGTTTCCTAGAAAAATCGATTTAAAAATTTTTCGTTTTTTTTTTAATTTGAAAAAAATGGTGGAGTCGGGGGGTGGACTGAGTAGCTTCTCGGCTGGTTTCCCTGAGACGCCCAATATTGCCCAAGATCTGCAAGGGATTTCTCGAGAAAAACATGAGCTCAGACGACTATCCAGATGATCAGAACAAGAAAAGACCGGCTGAAAACTTCGAGATATTTCAAAACAGTAAGAAAACGCATCGAACACCCACCAAAACAAGTGATGAAAAACTCGAGAAAATACTATATCTGATGCAAGAGATGAAAGCAGAAATAAAAGATTAGATGAAATTAATAAGAGAAGACCAAAAATCATATGCAATGGAAATGAAAAAGTTAAAAGAAGAGAACGAGGATCTCAGAAAAGAAAATGAAGATATAAAAGCAGAATTAACACAAATAAAACAGAATATGGAATGGATAGAAAAAGAAAAAAGGAAAAATAATATTGTTGTAAGCGGCCTGAATATTGATACAAAAAATCAAACAGACCTCACAATAGCCATGGAGAACTTTTTACAAACCAATCTACAGCTAGAAATAAACATCAGAACTGTAATAAAAATAGGAGAATCCCACTATCTCATCCAACTATATAATTGTGAAGACAAGCAAACAGTCATGGAAAACAAATATAAACTAAAAAACATAAGAAATCAAAAAATCTTCCTAAACAACGACATGACGAAACAAGAGAGGAAAATACAAAAACAGCTCCGAGAACTAGCTAAAGACGAAAAAGAAAAAGGAAAAGAAGTAAAAATAGGCTACAATAAAGTTACAATAAATGGGGAGGAGTGGAGATGGAATAGAGTAAACGAAAAAATAGAGAAATCTGTTCCAAAAAACTAAGGAAACAACAAACGAGGGATAGTAAAGATGATGACGACAACGCAAAGACAACGGAATGGAATTTGGATAAAGAAAAACATATAGAAGGAAAAGAAAATCAACAAGAAAATGGACAAAAGAAAAAGGACATTGAAAAAACAGCTAGCACGATTGACGTGGAAATGAAACAAGGACAAGACGCAAAAACTAGAATAAACGAAAATAACAACTTGAAAATTGGTACATGGAATTTAACATCACTTAGAGGAAAGGAATGCGAATTAGTGCAAGAAATGGAAGAATTTAAAATGCAAATATTAGGTATAAGCGAAACAAAGAAATGTGGAAGAGGAAAAGAAAATATATCAGAAAATTACACAATGTATTACTCCGGGGTAGACAAAGAACTTAGAGCAAAAGAAGGAGTAGGCATAGTAGTCACAGAGACAATAGAAAAAAGAATATCAGATTTCAAACCGATATCGTCGAGAATAATGTACATAAAAATAGAAATGGAAGAGGAATAGTACGTAGTGAAAATATATGCACCAACAGAAGGAACAGAAGAAGAAAAAAATGGAAGCTTTCTACAATGAACTACAGAATACCCTAGATGAGATAAGAGAAAAATGTGAAAGAATAGTAATAATGGGTGATTGGAACGCAAGGATAGGGAAAGATGAAAACAAAGGACTTGGGTGCATGGGAAGACATGGTGAAGAGATACTAAACAGAAACGGAATTCAAATGATCAGATTCTGCCAGACAAACGACCTATTAATAGGAAACTCATTTACACAGCAAGTACTACAAGATAAGTATACATTTGTAGCAGAAGGCAGAGATGCAAAAAGTATAATAGATTACGTAGTCTACACGCAAGAAATGAAACAAAATATAAAACAAGTCTGGACAGAACAGAGAGCAGAGATCGGAACCCATCACAGACTGGAAATGGCAGAGATGACATGGCGAAAACCGGTACACCAAGAACAGATAGAATACAGCAGAATAGCAATAAAAAAGCTAAAAGATGAACAAAAGAAAAGGAGATATCAAGAAGAAACTGATAAGGAGTTCAAAATGGAGGAGAGAAAGAAAATAGAAATGGATATGGAGGAAAAATGGAAAAAATTTAAAGAAGTAATAATGAAGAAGCCACAAGAGATATGCGGAAATCCAACAGTCAGAAAATTAAACAAAAAAACGGAATGGTGGAATGCAGATATACAAGAAGAAGTGAGGAAAAAGAAAAAGGCATGGAAAAAATACAATAGTACAAGAGAGGTACAAGATAAAAAAGAATACCAAAAACACAGAAACGTAGTGAAAGAACTAGTAAGAAAAGGAAAAAAAGAGAGTTGGAAGAAGTTCGGTGAATCACTAAACCAAAATTACAGAGATAACAACAGATGTTTCTGGAATAAAGTAAGGAGTCTAAGAACAAAGAAAAGAAAAGAAGTCAGAGGAGTAAAAGACAAACACAACAAACTAAAGACAAATACAACAGAGATACTAGAGGTGTGGAGAGAGTATTATGAAGAGAAATATATGGGCGAGGAAAGTGAAGAAATAGAGACAGAGGGAACCATAGAACAGACAGCAGCAGACGAAAACCAAATGGAAGAAATAAGTACAGAAGAAATGGAAGAAGCGATAAGTAGAATAAAAATAGGAAAAGCGAGCAGAGCAGATAAAATGATCCCGAAATGATAAAATGGATAGGGAAAGAAGGAAAGAAGTGGTTGCTGGAAATAATGAGAGAAGCATGGAGAACAAACAAAATGCCGAGAGAGTGGGAAGAAAACTTACTGATCCCAATTCACAAGAAAGGAGAAGAATCCACCTGTGGAAACTATAGAGATATATGCCTCTCATCAGTAGTGTTCAAGCTCTATACGAGAATAATAGAAAGAAGATTAAGAACAGAGGTAGAAGAAAAACTGGAAGACGAACAAACAGCATTCAGAGCCAAAAGGCAAACAGTTGACAACATAAGCATATTACGAAATATATTAGAAAAAAATAATGATCGGGGAATAAACATATATATGACCTTCATAGACCTTAAAGCAGCGTTCGACTCAGTAGACCGGAAAGTATTGTGGAATACTGTAGAGGAGCTGGGAATACCGAGGAAACTATTAGAGATAATTAAAAGTACGTACAGCAGAGTGGTGGGAAAAGTGCAAATGGGAGGTAGCAGATCACTAGAATTTAGGATGAACAAGGGGATAAAACAGGGAGATAGCCTAAGCCCACTCCTATTCGTCATAATTATGGACAAATTATTTAAAAATGTAAAAATAAGAACAAACCACTTAAAAACAATAATAGGCTACACGCACCTAACACCAGTTATGATAGAAGGATTACTGAATGCTGACGACGTCGTTCTCCCAGCAGACAACCCGAGAAAGATGCAGCGATTAATTGATGTATGGACTGAGGAAATAGAGAAAATGAAATTAGAAATAAACATCAGCAAATGCAAGACGATGAAAATAGGTCAGCAGGAGCAGGAAATTGAAGGCGAAACACGAGTGCTCTGTAAAGGACAAGAATTGGAGAGGGTGACGGCCTACGAGTACCTGGGCACGATAATATCGAATGACGGAAAGCTAGACCTAGAAATTGCAAATAGGACAAAGAAAGCTACGAAAATATACTATGCCATTAATAATACGATACTGGGAAAAAGGGAAATCAGCCAGGAAACAAAAATGCATGTATATAATACAATCACAGTACCAACTCTTCTATATGCAAGCGAGACATGGGTCACAAATAAAAGACATGAAAGTGCCATAAATGCAGCAGAAATGAAGCAGCTGAGAAAAATAGCTGGAAAGACGAAGATGGACAGAGAAAGGAACGAAAACATCAGAAACGTGCTAAGTCTGGAACCAATAGAGAAAAAAATTGAAAAAAGAAAACTGAATTGGTTTGGACATATAACTAGGATGAACGAGAACAGACTAGTAAAGAAGGTGACAGATGCCAAAAGACAGGGGAAAAGAAGAAGGGGCAGACCTAGAAAGGGGTGGATGGAACAAATCGAGGAAATCGGGACAAATAGAGGGAAAACAGTGCAACAGATGAAGGAAATGGCAGGAGACCGGAAGGCGTGGAAGAAATGGGTAAAAGATGGATAGGTGATACCAAAGTCCGACGCTCTTATGGACATAAGGACAACGAGAAGAAGAAGAAAAAAAATTGTTAAATTTTTTCGAAATAAATCGATGTATGTATTTTATCGACTTAATGCAAGATTAACTCTTAGTACTAGAATACCTCATAATTTAATAATGTAGTGTCAAAAATGCTTAAAAATTAAAGACGAAACATGAGACCGATAAAACTGATTCATCTCTGGAAGATAAATAAACGTACCAGTTTTCGTTTCTCTGAAAGTTTTTTTTGAAAAATTTTTTCAAATTCAAAAAACGAAAAGTTTTAAAATAGATTTTTCTAGAAAAAGGTCAATCATATCGACTTAAAGCAAGAGTACCTTTTATTACTGGAATACCTCAGAGTTTAATAATCCAGTGTCAAAAATACTTATAAGTTAAAGACAAAAAGTTATGTAATAAAATAATCGTTGCCCTACCAAAAGTCTGATGAATTTGAGTAATCTCCGGTCTTCATTTGTCGGGAAAGTTTCTGGACACCCTGTATACAATTTTAAAACATAAAAGACATAAATAATAATATATGCATTAAGGTCCGTTAATTTTCCTAACTAGCGTGTTTATTGGGTTGAATTTGTCTGTCTGTGGTTTAAATTTCATGTCAACTAATATAATTTTATATTTCAATAATTTCTTTCTGTAATTTTGGACCTTATTAGGGGGGAGGAATTTCTCCATTTTCTCCCCCCGTATATCTGCTACTGCATCGTTGCCATCCCTAGTAATGAGGTACAAAACGTAATAGTACATAATTTACTATCAAAATCTGTAAAAATGCTTGAAATTCGCTAAATTTCACAAAATATTTAATCTTGATATTTATCGTTCCTCCGCTAATAAGTTTCCATGATTGATGTGAATAATTAAATAAAAAAATAATAACGGAGGCAGGAAGAAGCGTAAAAAAAGACTGCCAAAAAACAAAATGCATAGCTATCACATCCAATTACCTCTGAAATTGTACGGCGTTGATTTCAGTCTTTTGTCAACGGGCACAAAAAATTAATGAACAGAGCGACTTTTTTATTATGTTCCATTTGGAGATGAGATATAAAAATGGATATTTAAACCGCATATTTTCACTACTAGGTAGACTGCAGAAAAATCCTTTAGGTCCTTTTTCTTCAATGAGTTTATCATTAAATACACCTAAATACACGGGCGGGCAAAAAATTTACGGGTCACGTTTAAATTTTGTGTTTTGAGGTAGTAATTTGCTTTTACGGTTTTATAGATTTCTTAGCATGGACGAGGGCATTTAGCACAAAATAAATAAATTTTTAAATACAGCACATAGAGACTTGCAGTTTTTTGCATTATGTTCAGGATGACGTCAGGAAAATAGTCTACTATTCAAAAATGGGTGGAAATGTATAATTGCACTGTAAAGTGCATAAAATACATCCAAAATTGTATAAATATAAAAATAAAGTCAAAATCAGTATACTAAGTATTACTAAGTAACTAAATTTATTATTTGGGGGGTTTTTGGGGTCACTGAATACGATTACGCAATCAGAACTGACACCCGGATCACCTGGTGCCCAAGTCAGTGCAAGAGACGTCATCTTCTGGAGTTTCGATGGTTTTCGGCATTAAATCGATGCAAACCGATTACTCATGGGTTTTAGGGGTCACTAAGTACTAATATGCAATCAGAATAGACCACCGGATCACCTGGTGCCCAAGGTCACAGCAAGGGACGTCATCTTCTGAAGTTTCGAGTGCTTTCGATATTAAATTGATGCAAACACTTACGGGTTTCTGGGGTCGCCAAACACGAATATGCCATCAGAATTGAATTCCCGAGTACCTGGTGCCCAGGATCGCTACTAAGGCACGTAATCTTCTGGAGTTTCGAGTGTTTTCGGCATTAAATTAATGTAAACGGATTACTCACGGGTTTTTTGGGGTCGGTAAACACGAATATGATATCAGAACTGAACTCCGGAGTACCTGATACCCAGGGTCGCTACTAGGGGACGTCATCTTCTGGGGTTTCGAGGGTTTTCGGCATTTTATTGATGCAAATGGATTACTGGAGGGTTTTTGAGGTCGCTAAACACGAATATGCCATCGCAACCGACCTCCTGTGCACCTGGAGCCCAAGGTCAAACATGGATTACTCGGGGGTTTTGTGGTGTTAGACACGAATATGCCATCAGAACAGATCACCGGATCCCCTGGTGCCCAAGGTCACTGCAAGGGACGTCATCTTCTGGAGTTTCGAGGGATTTCGGTATTAAATTGATGCAAATGGGTTAATTACGGGTTTTTGTGGTCGCTAAACACGAATATGCCATCATAATTGAACTTGGGAATACCTGGTGCCCAGGGTCGCTACTAGGGCACGTCATCTTCTGGCGTTTCGAGGGCTTTCGGCATTTAATTGATGCAAATGGATTAGTGGATTGTTTTTGAGGTCACTAAACAAGAATATGCTATCACAAACAACCCCTGTGCACCTGGTGCCCAAGGTGACTACAAGGGACGTCATCTTCTGAAGTTTTAAGGAATTTCGGCATTAAATTGATAAAAATAAATTATTCGAGGGTTTTTGAGGTCGGTAGACACTAACATGCTATTGGAACTCCACAGAATAGCATGCCTTAGGCCCAGATGCTACGGTGTCTCTTCTGATGGCATTTTTGTGTTTAGCAACCCCAAAAACCCGTGAGTAATCTGTTTGCATCAATTGAGTACCTAAAACTTTCGAAACTCCAGAAGATGACCTGCCTTAAGTACCAGATGTTGCGTGGTTTGGGTCTGATGGCATATTCATATTCAGCAACCCCAAAAACTCAAGAGTAACCCATTTCCACTAATATAGTACCGGAAACTATCAAAACTATAGAAGATAACGTGTCTTAGGCACCAGGTGCTCTGGTGTTTGTTCTGATGGCGTATTTATCTTCAGAAAACCCAAAAACCCATGAGTAATCCATTTGCATCAATTAAGTACCGAAAACCCTAGAAACTCCAGAAGATGACGTGCCCTAGGTACCAGGTGCTCTGGTATCTGTTCTGATGACGCAATCGTGTTCAACAACGCCAAAATCCCATTAGTAAGTAATCCGTTTGCATCAATTGAATACCGAAAATCCTCGGAACTACAGAAGATGACCTGCATTAGGTACCAGGTGCTCCGAGGGTGAGATCTGATGGCGTATTCGAGTTCAGCAAACCCAAAAACCTATGAGTAATATGTTTGCATCAATTTAATACCGAAGACTCTCCAAGATCCAGAAGATGACGCCCCTAGCAATAACCTTGACCACAGGTTCTCTGGGATTCGGTTCTGGTGGCATATTCCTGTTTAGCGACCTCAAAAACAATCCACTAATCCATTTGCATCAATTAAATGCCGAAAGCTCTCGAAACGCCAGAAGATGACGGGCCTGTATTAAATATTGTGTTGTTACTGCCTTCTGGTTCTAATTAATTAAAAAGACTTAACACGTCTTACTATACATTATATTTTATTCACTGGTATCCAATATCTAGACAATAACATTATTGATTCATACCGCCTCGCCTTACTACATACTAACTTCTAATAATTATTTGTATATCTATATCCATACTGATTGCTCAGCGTGTTTTTATACCTGTCTGAACCATAACAAATATAGTTCAAGTTCACTCGTAATAAACATGTGATACAAACTATAAGCTATTGTTTTTATGTATGTTCAATACCCTAAAGGTTAATAACATCATATTTAAATTATGATTTATACAGAGGGTTCATAATATACCACATCTCCGCCGTTTTTAAAAAAGAAAGTCCTAAGAAGAGAAGAAGAATATCTGACGGTATATTCCTCTTTTCCTTTTACAAAATGTTTATGGTTACCTAATACTATTTTCAAAAATTAAATTTCCTAACTATCCTAACTAACTGTAACATGGTACGTTTCAGAGTTTTTTTTTATCCTAAAAATTGTTTATTATTATCACTAATTCACTTTCTGTTCCGTCTTGCTTTTTAGTCTTTTCTCCATTCACAAAACAGTGTCCACATAAAAACAGTGACTAAACCTATCGGGATTTTTAATATAGTCTTTTAGTGCCTATATGCATCTCCTACAAGCAGGGGAATAATCTAATCTACCTAACTAAAAATCTCGTATCTAACTAAAAGTCCTAAGCTAAGCTAATATTACTCGAATAAGTAAAAAAATGTATCCTTTACTCTATTAATAATTCCTATTTCAGTCTTCTTTTGATTTATTTATATATGTCTTACTAACTTTAAAATAATGTACCTATAATAAAAATGTAATCTCTCTAAACATTTCTAATATTTCTCTAAACTTCTAATAACTCTTTTGTAGCTATAATAAAGATTTAATCTCTGTTGCTGAATGTCTAAAAATTTCACTTTTTGTGTCCCTTTGCTTACTATCTACTAACACTATTGTAAGATATTGTCTATCCTTAATTCAAACACTTCCATTTTCCGCGAAAATTTAACCTGAATTCATTATATACATTTAAAAATAAGTTATTTATAGTTTACGTTACTTTAGAAAAAAAATTTACAACTTTAATTCTTAGACATAATTCAATGATTAGCTACTTATTTGATATTCTTAATTCTGCTTTATTTTGACATTTCTGACAAATTTTATGTTCCTTCTTTCATTTTTCCCACATATTTTAATAAAATTATTTTTTTCTCTCTCTCTCTTCTTCTTGTCTGGTACTATAACTATATTTCTTCATTTTTCTCCACATAATAACACTTATACAGTGTACATAATTCATCTTCATATACATATTTCATATAACCATCATATATCATTTATCTCATGTATCATTTCATATAACATCATAATCATCACTTCATATACTAGCTCCGATACCTTCGTTTTACCTTAATAAAAGAGGTTTCACTCGGATGTCTTAGTTCTCCGCCAATATTAACCCGAATTTTCGCCCTGATCTGTACGCACCATAGAGGTGGTATAGTTAACTCAAAACACGAAATAGGTACTTTATGCGGTTAAAATTCTTCTAAAAATATCACAACCTCAATCCCTTGCTTTGAGGCCGTTGTTTATTCACGAATAATCATGAATAAAATAGGTACCCTTCAAAACACAGAGTGGGTCTCTAATAAGTTTTCAAGCTTCTATAAATCATTAGTACCTTCCTAATTTGACAAGAGCGGTGGGTTTCTTATTTCTCTAGTTGCCTCATAATATTTAGCTTATAATATTGTTAGTTCTTCTTCTTATCTATATAGTTCTTCTCAAAATTCTTTATCTCGACGCATCAGGTCGGTTCGTTAAAATTATATATCTTGCTTATAGCAATGTTTATCGTATGTCATCACTAATCATTATTTATTAAAAAAAATATCATTTATCACTCAAAAAATATTAATTCAGGTTCATCTCATACAAAATTTAACACAAAATCGATGAAAATGTATCTATAGAATCAATAAATATCAATAATAAAAACAAAATGGCTAATAAAAATTCAGTAATAGTATACATATTCGATACAAATTCAATTCAAAATTCAAAAACAGCCTATGCAAAAGTTAGATAAAAATATTCAAAATCAGTGCAAATCTCAAAATTCGATAGAATTTTTTTTGGAAAAAATTCGATATTCCATACAATATTTAAAAATAACCGTACTAAAAATCGAAATCGGATAGAGATTTTTCAAATAAATTTAATAACAATTCAAAATTCAATAAAAATTCAAGAATAGCATATATAATAAACTTCGATAAAAATATTCAATTCAAAAATCACTTCATATTTCAAAATTCATAGATATTCTTAAAAAAAATCGATACTTCATAAATTATTCAAAAATAAGAAAAGATAAATATTTAATGTTCAATAATAATATAAAACGAGGGAAGCATTTTTAATAAAGATAGACATTCTTACTTACATTTTATCACTTTGTCTTTGTTCCCTGGGTTCTCTGCATCTTCGTCCTGGTCCATCTTCGCCGTCTCCGTTTCCAATTTGTTACCGCCATCTCTGCTCCTTTCAGAAGACCTCCTCTAATCTGCAGGATCAGCCATGTATTAAATATTGTGTTGTTACTGCCTTCTGGTTCTAATTAATTAAAAAGACTAAACACGTCTTACTATACATTATATTTTATTCACTGGTATCCAATATCTAGACAATAACATTAATGATTCATACCGCCTCGCCTTACTACATACTAACTTCTAATAATTATTTGTATATCTATATCCATACTGATTGCTCAGCGTGTTTTTATACCTATCTGAACCATAACAAATATAGTTCAAGTTCACTCGTAATAAACATGTGATACAAACTATAAGCTATTGTTTTTATGTATGTTCAATACCCTAAAGGTTAATAACATCATATTTACATTATGATTTATACAGAGGGTTCATAATATACCACAGGCCCTAGTAGCGACCCTGGGCACCAGGTATTCTCAAGTTCAATTATGATGGCATATTCGTGTTAAGCGACCCCAAAAACCCGTAATTAACCCGTTTGCATCAATTTAATACCGAAATCCCTCGAAACTCCAGAAGATGACGTCCCTTGCAGTGACTCTGGGCACCAGGTGCTCGATGGGTCTGTTCTAATGGCATATTGGTGTTAAGTGACCTCAAAAACTCCCCCAGTAATCCATTTGCATCCATTTTATGCCGAAAACCGTCGAAATTCCAGAAGATGACGTGCCCTAGTAGCGATCCTGGTCACCAGATACTCCGGAGTTCAATGCTATCATATTCGTGTTTTGCAACCCCAAAAACACGTAAGTAATCCTTTGCATCAATTTAATACCGAAAGCCCTCGAAACTCCAGAAGATGACGTTCCTTGCTGTGACCTTGGGCACCACGTGATCGAGAGGTCTATTCTGATGGTGTATTCGTGTTTAACGACTCAAAAACCCCCGAGCAATCCATTTTTATCAGTTAAATGCCGAAATCTCTCAAACTCCAGAAGAGGACGCCCCTTGCAGTGAGCTTGGGCTCCAGGTGCACAGGGAGTCGGTGTTGATGGCATATTCTTGTTTAGCGACCTCAAAAACCCCTAAGTAATCCGTTTGCATCAATTTGATACCGAAAGCCCTCGAAACTGCAGAAGATGACGTCCCTTACAGTGGCCTTGGATACCAGGTGATCCTAAGGCCTATCCTGATGGCATCTTTGTGTTTAACCACCTCAAAAACCCTCCGAGTAGTCCAGTTAAATCAATTTAGTGCCGAAATCCCTCGAAATTCCAGAAGACGACGTTCCTTAGTAGCGACCCTGGGCACTAGGTACTCAGGAGGTCAATTCTGACATCATATTCGTATTTAGCGACCCCTAAAACCCATGAGTAATACGTTTGCATTGATTTAATGCCGAAAACCATCGAAACTCCAGAAGATGACGTCTCTTGCCGTGACCTTGGGCACCAGGTGACCCGGGGATCACCTTTTTTTGTTTTTAATCTTTATTTTTTCTTCAACAACAATTATCTGCAGTTAGAAACTCATAGAACGTACAGGGGCGGCTTCAGTTCTAAATGTCTATAACGAAATTTGCCTCCTTATTTTCACACCCGAAATAAGAGGTTGAAAAATGTTTTACGCATTTATTTACATCAGAATATGAAAATATAAGTATATAGAAGGAGAGTGGATCTTGGATTAACTCTCTACGATTTTTTTTTCAAAAAGTTATAGTCTTCGACATTTGACCCCTTGGGATTAACAAGTTATAATATCTAAGCAAGAAGTTTACCAATCGGACTGTAAATTTTTTTTATGTTGGAATTGAAAGATCTTCATTATAAAGCCTTAAAAAATAAATAAAAGTTATTTTTACAATTAATAATGCAATTGTAAAAAACGGCCATTTTGGACATTTCGCAGGCTGTTTTGCAATAACGTATTAACACAATTAAACTTGTTATAGCTCAAATTGTAGGTTTTTTAATTTACTATAATTTTCTATTTAAAAGTTTTTCTTCTAAAATGAATATCGTAAGCTGAAAAATTAAAAATCTTTAAAAATTGCAAATTTAACAAATGAAAAACGCCATAAATAAAAAAGCTCCTGAAATTTTTGGTTACATTTTAGTATAATTTATTCCTGTCATCGTCCTTTACAACACCTGATAGGTTTCAAAAATTCCTGAATTATATCCTGAAATCGACCTATTTTTCACCCACAGCTTGGACTATTAATGACATTACTGTTCGTATGAAGGACCTCAGCAACATCTCTTTGACTTCTGCCAGGTCTAAGCATCCCGATAGCAGGCCACTGCATTTCGCGATTTAAATGATGTCTCTTTATTATTGACAATTGCAGAACTAAATAAAAATCCACATAGACATAATCAAGTACCAATAAAGAAATATTACTTCTTCTTTTATAGACAAAAACGCATATTGAAGTTTTGTTAAATTTTTTATAGTCATTCTTGTCAGCATTACCGTCCAAGTTGGTACAATAATCGAAAAAACAACAAAAAATATTAAAATCATAAATTTATTTTTGTATTTGCAGCTAACATTTTGCATTTGCAGCTTTAAGGCTGTTAATATAGGTGTCCCCTAATAGTCTAAGAGCTAGTGAACCCTCCGACTAACGGTCGTCCTGTAAGGCTAGAAATTTTTCTAGTGATAATTCATAGCACACCAAGGCTAAAAACCATGACCTGGCAGGCATCAGCGGTGCACGTGTATCTACCAAGTGAATCGAAAAGTGCAAATTTAGGGGGTAAAATAAACTTTCTCCTGTAAGGTTTAAATTTAAGTATGTGTTTGAGTAAGTCATTTAGAAGAAATGTGTACAATGACAGGCGATTCTGAAGAGCATAAGACCTTGCCAGGCGAGGGGAAAGATTAGGGGTTTTTCCTAAAATTATTCTTTTTGAATCGAATAAATTTTTTTTAATTTTTTGAATCATTCCAAACAGAAAAGGTCTTTAGTGATTTTTCTTTTAAGTTAATAGTTTTTGTTATATAAGCGATTGAAAATTTTGAAAATTGCGAAATCGGCCATTTTTAACCCTAAATCGGACATTTATCTAAAAATTTCAATGTTGCCAAGGTACGTAGATATTCTTTAAACATTGATTGATGAAATCCCGAAGAGTTTTTTGCAATAAAATATCGAAAACCCCTTTGTTTTTTAATTGCTAATCAAGCGGGCGCGACACTTTAGTATAAGTGAGGACGTTTGAGTTTGCATAAATTCATTATCTCGAGAATGGACAAATTTCAAGAGAAATCCTCAGACAGGTCGATTTTTATTTTTGAATTAGGACTTTTTGGCATATATAATACTAGTGACGTCATCCATCTGGGCGTAATCGATGATTTTTTTAAATAAGAGTAGGGGTTGTGTGATAGCTCATTTGAAAGGTTATTTAATTCTCTATTCAGTAATATAAACAATAACATAATTATTTATACAGGGTGTACAAAAAAAAATTTCTTCTATTTGTCAAATTTAATCAAAGTTAATTTAATAAAAAAATTTTTTTTGTACACCCTGTATAAATAATTATGTTAATGTTTAAATTAATGAATATATAATTAAATAATCTTTCAAATGAGCAATCACACAACCCCTACTCTCATTTAAAAAAATCATCGATTACGTCATCACGCTCAGATGGATGACATCACTAGTATTATATATATGCCAAAAAGTCCTAATTTAAAAATAAAAATCGACCTGTCTGAGGATTTCTCTTGAAATTTGCCCATTCTCGAGATAATGAATTTATGCCTACTCAAACGTCCTCACTTATACTACAGTGTCGCGCCCGCTTGATTAGCAATTAAAAAACAAAGGCGTTTCCGATATTGTATTGCAAAAAACTCTTTGGGATTTCATCAATCAATGTTTAAAGAATATCTACCTACCTTGGCAACTTAGAAATTTTTAGATAAATGTCCGATTTAGGGTTAAAAATAGCCGATTTCGCAATTTTCAAAATTTTCAATCGCTTATATAACAAAAACTATTAACTTGAGAGAAAAATCACTAAAGACCTTTTCTGTTTGGAATAATTAAAAAAACCTAAAAAAAATTGTTCGATGCAAAAAGAGTAATTTTAGGAAAAACCCCTAATCTTTCCCCTCGCCTGGCAAGGTCTTATGCTCTTCAGAATCGCCTGTCATTGTACACATTTCTTCTAAATGACTTACTCAAATATATACTTAAATTTAAACCTTATCGGAGAAAGTTTATTTTACCCCCTAAATTTGCACTTTTCGATTCACCTGGTAGATACACGTGCACCGCTGATGCCTGCCAGGTCATGGTTTTTAGCCTTGGTGTGCTATGAATTATCACTAGAAAAATTTCTAGCCTTACAGGACGACCGTTAGTCGGAGGGTTCACTAGCTCTTAGACTATAAATTATTTTGATGTTAGTCCAGAGAAATAAGGATTTTGGACACTGAAAGATCCAGGTAGCTGACTACTTTTTTAGTTATTGTAGACCTATAGGAAGAAAACCTACCTGTTTCCTGCCTAGAGTTCGTGTCCGTTTTTTAATTATTAACGATTTGGTGCAAATAACGCGATTTTTTCGATTTTTTGCACCCCATTCAAAAGCTAAATAGTTGACATAAAATTACAAAATTTGATTTCTTAAAACATTAAAAAAGCTTCAAAATACCGATTTTTGAATGTTAAAAAGTCACTTTGTTACTTCGCAAATAGCCTATATAGATGATATAATGCTGATTCCTCGAAAGTTTATTTATTATAATATACTATATAAAATTATTTCACTCGTCTATGTATAATACATACATATTTCTGCTTTGTGTAATCTTCTGCCAAAAAACTGCGTTAAGATGCATTTCCAAATCTGATGTGGCTTTTGTTATTTTCATCTCGAACACATCTAATCTGCTTAAAATCTTTTGTTTTATTTATTTTATGTTGACAATGATTAATATAGGGTATTTATCAGAGATTAAGAGAAAACACAATCAATTTACTGGGCAACCAACTTTCATAAATGTTTAATAAACCACGCTTGCGTGATGAGGACTGAAGAACAGAAGTTAAGGAATCGGGGTAACAATACAGAGGGTAGTTGTTATATTATGTATCTCGATCTCAGTGAGCTACAAATTTAACAAATGGCTAGCAATTGTGGTTGTGTAATTTGGTTCGGCATACATCCCTCGTTTAAAATTAATCAGTTGACAGGTAATAATCATGCTTATTATAGATATATTATATAACTGTTTATACTTTTAAACGGGATAGTTGCCGGGAGTTGGCTGTATACGTATACCACATAGTTCAAAAACAAACATTTGAGCATCAAAGTAAACACTCCTGTTGTAATTATTAGTAAAAGCGTTATTATTTATATCAATTACAACAGGAGTTTTTACGTTTTTTGTACTTTATTTAAACAATACGCAATACAAGGTGATTGATTAGTGGGATAAAGCTCCGTAGATCCGTTATAGTAATAGCAATAAAAGTTAATAACAAAAATTGTAGCCAACTTTAAGCTTCACATTCCAAAATTAATTAGAATGTTGCAGGGTGTTCGATAATATAGTGGCAGATCAAACTTATGTTTTTTTAAGTGGAACACTCTGTATTTTATTTTATATTCGAAATCTTCTTAACTTTTCCATTACAAAAATATAAAGGTTTGTTATGTTATACATGGCATTTTTAAAGTTATAACCAATTTTATATGAATATCGTAACAAGTTCAACTCACTGTATAAATAAAAATAAGCACAAAAGCAATAGATTATTGATGCCATATTTTTTTATTTATTGTCAAAATTTTCATAAATGATTGATATTGCTAATTTTTTTTTATATTGAATACAGGGTGAGTAAAACGCAAGTATATTATTTTCTCGGTAATTTTAAATGGAACATCCTGTATTTTATATCACTATCGAAAAGTACCATTATCGTACTTTAATTTTTATATAACATTCCCTATGTCTAAATTTATTAGTTTTCGAGATATTTTCATTTTTTAGAGCTAATTATTAATTACGGGTCTAAATTTTCCCAAATTTTAAGTAAGTTATGACTGAATTGTCTAAAACTGACAATTTACGATTACTGATTGTCAATCTGGTAATAAATGTAACTATGTAGCAAGCAAAGAAAGAAATATAATTTTTTAGTAATAAATTTTACAAAAACACACAACCACAACATAAAACATTTTTGGGACAAATAAAAACTACTTTTGTATGTAAGTGTAAAAGATAAAGAACGAAAAATAATTTATTAGTTATCAATTTTACAAAAAAAGACACAAGCACAAAATACAACATTTTTGAAACAATTAAAAACTTCTTTTGTGTATGTAAATGTAACAAATAAAGAAAGAAAAATAATTTATCATTAAAAAATTTTACAAAAAAAACTTGAACACAAGATACAACATTTTTGAAAAAATTAAAAGTTATTTTTAATAAAATATTTTAAATATTTAATTACATAAGTTGTTCAAAATGACCTCCTAACACATTTATGCATGCCTAAAAACGGTCATTGAACGAGTTACTAACACGACGAGGCATTTGTAAATTAACACTTCAAAATACACTTTGTTTTAAATAGTTTACAATCACATTTACAAATCAACTCCGCATATAGTCATCCTTACATAGCCAAAATAAAAACTTTGCTCTCTCAAATGCAAAAAACTAGAAAATTTATTTTTGTGTGGGTGAAAGCACACTCAGGTATCACATTCAATGAACAAGTTGATAAAGCGGCTAAAGAAAGCATACAATTGGGAGAAGATGTTACACCCTTATTAACATTAGATGAGAGAATAAATATTGCTAAGGATAATTTATATAAAAAATGGTCTAAACAATACAAACATTTCATTTTGACAAAAGGCACAAGATATACATTGCTAGAACCCGATATTCGAAAAAATTACTGGTTTAAAAATTACGACTATCCGAGAAGTTCCATAACAACCATATCTCGGATGAAGTTTGGACATGCTTGCTATCCGGCACATTTATACAAAATAAAAATAATTGATAATAATCTTTGTGATATTTGCAATGAAATGGCGGACTTGGATCATATATTTTTTAATTGTAAGAAGTACAGTGAAACCTGTCATATCCGGATCAATGTGGCGACACACCGATCCGGATATGAAAAAATCCAGATATCAAGACCACTACTTCTTTTACAGTCTCTGAAACGTTTTCTCCTTCATACATTCCAGTAATCAACGCCGTCATTAACTTTCGTCGATATACACGTTTTATAGATTTTATAATACAATATTTCGCCATCTCTTAGTTCTTTTTTTAGTGCGTTGTCCAACAGCGGGATTGCCTTTCTCGGTAGATTTCAGTAGATCCGGACGGCGCAGAACCGTCCGGTTATGGGGAGGTCCGGATATGACAGGTCCGGATATGGCAGGTTGTACTGTACACACATCAGTCGGACATTCTTACAAAAAATTTAAGAAGTTTAAACATTTACGGTCCCTATAATGTTATGTATCTTTTGGCACTGAGTGATAAACGTATTTTTGATTTTATTTTGTTTTTCCTATATGACTGTAAAATTAAGTTATAGAATGACTAGATTAGGCTTGTAACCTTAAATGTCTTTCCTTTTGCTTACCTACATGGCCTTACATTGTGGGGTGGGTATATAGATAATCAATAATTAATAAAAAATGCTAAGAAAAACCCTTGGATGAGAAAAGTGTGACCCTTGTCCTTATCCCAAAATGTTTATTAAGATTAATTTAACAAAAATTCACTTTGGAAAAAAAATGTTTATTATATCTATTCTTAACAAAAAGGTCGGTCAGACTTAGATAGCCTTAACTTAGATTACTAATTAGATAGTTTAGATAAGATATATTATGTTTATGTACTTATGTACTACTTACTTTGTTTCTGGCCGCATGGTCTAATCCTAAAACCAATAAAAAAAAATACACTTTGTATTGTATTTTTCATCTCATCTCTTATTGTTGGAGCCATTTTATAACCTTCATTCTTAAAGTAACCCCAAAAAAATCGGTCCAATTTATTAAATTCTGGTAATCTGGGTGGCTACGTTACTGGTCCATGGAAAAATGAAAATATCTCGAAAACTAATAAATTTAGACATACGGAATGTTTTATACAAATTAAAGTACGGTAATGGTACTTTTCGATAGTGATATAAATTACAGGATGTTCCATTTAAAATTACTGAGAAAATAATGTACTTGCATTTTGACTCACCCCGTACTCAATATAAAGAAAATTAGCAATATCAATCGTTTATGAAAATTTTGACAATAAATAAAAAAATATGGCGCCAATAAACCGTTGCCCTTGTGATTATTTTTATTTATACAGGGAGTTAAATTTGTTACGACTTTCATATAAAATTGGTTATAACTTTGTAAATACCCTGTATAACATACCAAACCTTTATATTTTTGTAATGGAGAAGTTAAGAAGACTTCGAATATAAAATAAAATAAAGGGCGTTCCATTAAAAAAAAAACATAAGTTTGGTCTGCCACTGTTATCGAACACCCTGTAACATTTTAATTTTGTTTAACCCCACAACTAATTCTGTAATGTGGAGCTTAAAGTTGGCTACAATTTTTGTTGTTAACTTTTATCGCTATCTATTACTGTAACGGATTTATGTAGCTTTACCCCACCCACTAATCAATCACCCTGTATATACCCCAGGAAATGAAGAATTTAAAAACCGAAAAATTACTGGGCGCTTTTTTTTTAACGGGAATAGGAATTACTGAGGAAAGTCAATAGAAAAGGTGTACCATCTCGTGGGTATCAAAATTTTTACAGCGTCGTGCTTTTTTATTAACAATGCGCAAAAAGGGACTTTTTTCATTCATTTTAATATTGTGAAAAAAACTACGCACTGTGGATAAAAACGTTCAACATACGACTATCTTGAAAATTTTTGCTCTTTAAAAATAAGATTTTCTAAATTAAAAAATGTTTATAAACAAAAAAGTTATTGCAAATTAAATCCGGAAACAAACATATTTTTCAATTGTTTACAATTATTAAAATAAACAATAAAATATTTTTTCTACGACCGTTTAATAACATGCTCATTATTCGCTATTTTTTCATAGATAATAGCACCCATTACTGTATCCGTGAGTAATAATTCCTTACTCACGGACTGAAGTTACTCACGGGTCATTACTCACGGGCTGAAGTTAGATTCAAGTGACGCATGCCACTTTTAATATTATTCGTATATAAACTGCAAATAAAATTACTTAAGGTTGTTTATTTAATACAATAATTATTGTAATTTATGTCAATATTTAACTTCGAAAAATTTTTAAAGGAATTTTAACTGTAACAATGTCAGTATATTTTTTACGTTTATATCTTGCTTACTAAAAATTTTGACGTTTATCATTTATTTTAGTGACAGTGACATTAGCTCATTTTGTTTATGTTAATTGGAATTTATAACTAATATTGTGTTTATTTTTCAAGTTATATTGTGTTAAATATGTTATAACATATTATATATAGTTATATTATTATATTATATATAGTTAAATGTAAATATACATTATAACTATTGAAATACGTCCACCGACAACAGCCATTTCCTATTTATTAGATTAATTGACAGTAGGTACTTTAAGCTTATAATTTTTCGGAAACGAATAGAAGGAACTTATATTGACTATTTCTAGTGGTATTTTTACAATAAATAATAATTTGGTAATAGTAGGCAACCAATTATTCAGCCACGTACTAGGGGCACCTAGGGGTAAATAGCATTTAGGTATTCTTGTAAATTATTATAATCTAAATCTCGAGTAGTTGATAATTAAATTTTTTACTAATTAAAATAAAAAAGGTCGTAGAAAAAGTATAGTATTCTACTCGCATGTAATGGCTATCATTACATGCTCGTTGAATAATATACTATAAAACGTTTTTGACAATATGAGTTTTTATGTAGTACCTATATCTGTAAAAGATGGACCCGATCGGTGGAGTAGTTTCTAAATTATTCTTTTTGTTTATCCCATTTGTAAAAAAAAGTTATTTTCAAATGGCTGTACTTACAGCTGCTTTGAGAATACTTAGAAGAGCTTGTTTGATCTCATTCTCTTCGTATGGTCTCAGATTTCGTGTTTTTTTTAAAGTACTGGTATTAATTTTTTATGGTTTTCTTACAAAAAATAATTCATGCCCAATGACCTTTAATTTTTTGCCTTATAAACAAATAAATAATTATCTGCACCGTTTTAACCTTTACAGAAAAATAAAATACACTATCTGAGTAATTATGACAAAATATAACTTAAAAAAAAAGAAATTTGTTCGACCAAAATAAAACCTGAGATTTCTTCTTTAATTCACAACGCAATTGTTTACAAACATTAAGAGCAAAATTTGGGCATCTTGTCAATGAGGGTTTAGATTTTCATTTAAAATTATACAGTACAACCTGCCATATCCGGACCTGTCATATCCGGACCTCCCCATATCCGGACGGGTCTGCGCCGTCCGGATCTACCGAAATCTACCGAGAAAGGCAGTCATGCTGTTGGACAACGCACTAAAAGAAGAACTAAAAGATGGCGAAATAATGTATGAAGGTATGAATGTATGAAGGAGAAAACGTTTCAGAGACTGTAAAAGAAGTAGTGGTCTTGATATACGGATTTTTTCATATCCGGATCGGTCGGTCTGTCGCCACATTGATCCGGATATGGCAGGTTTGACTGTATTAAGTTTTTTTAATGATTTGTTTTTCTTATAATATATACCTTAATGGAAGAAAAAAGCAGTATAAATACTAACCAGAAAAATAAGGCAAAAAACAATTTTATAAAGAAAAATGTTTTTTATGCCTAAATAAAATTGGTTTTTTAGAGTGGTTCAACAACTGTATTTTTTTTAAATGTACCTTTAATGAAAATATAATTGATTAATATAAATAGTTCAAAAATGGACAAATCGAAAAAATGAAAAAAAGATAAAATACTAAATATATTTTGCTTCATATGCTCTACGTTCTACGTGTACCCATTTATACAATCCTTTATATATTATATTAATTGGTAGTATAAGTAGTTTCTGGTGTTTAGTGTGTCATATAATCTATTTTTGTACAATCTTCTTACACTATCATGCTCCAAGCTGTTTAGATTGTCAACTCTTCCAAATTTCTACGCCCCTGGCGGAATTGCCATTTTAGCACAATTTTTTGATTCTCTAATACACTCCATGTAAATAACATACTCTTCACTCGTAACCATAAAGTCATTAGTTTTCGAGATATTTGAAGTTAAACATGTAACGGCACAGATATTTTGATTACTTATTGTATTGTGCAGCTTAATAATTTTAAACTTCAAATATCTCGAAAACTAATGATTTTATCGTTAAGACTGACTATTATTCATTCTTAACGATAAAATTATTGGTTTTCGAGATATTTGAAATTAAAAATTAAGCGGCACAATACATTAATCAAAATAACTGTGCCATTACCTACATGTTTAACTTCAAATATCTCGAAAACTAATGACTTTATCGTTACGAGTAAAGGGTATGTTATTTACATAGAGATTATTGGAGAATCAAAAAATTGCACTAAAATGGCAATTCCGCCAATGGCGTAGAATTTGGGAAGGGTCAACCATTCACTGTCCTCTATCATACGCCTCTGGTAATAGCCATAGCCTCAGAATCGTTTATTTAACATAATTTCATAGAGTGTATAGTACATACCTACACTTTATGACAAGCATGAAAAGGATATATCGAATAGTTTTAAAATACTAAGCAAAAATAGTTTATAAATTTTTAAATAAAATACCCTGTACCTGAGTAAGGAGCCATATTTTATTTACCTAAACGATTTTGGTTAAATCTTATCTTAATATTTCAAGGTCTAGAATCTACAACTCGGAGATTGGACATTCTTAATAAAACACCCTGTATATTGGCGCTATCCTGTTATCAGGCATTGAGAAATACATATGTTGGAATTTTTTACTTTTTACAATTTGTCATAATCCGTAATACTAAAAACAAAACCATAACTATTTTCTAATAATGAACACTTTTTTTGCAGATGTCTTGTGGCTTAACTGAGCGTCGCCAGAACAACAGAGCCGCAGGTCCCCAAGGGGGAGGTGGTCCTGGAGGGCCTGCAGGATCAGCATGTAGACTGAGAGGTACAGGCACGAATAATGCAGCTGCTACGAATGCAAGAGGAAGCACGCCGATAACAACAGCCCCCCAAAATGGCCCACAACCAAGCGCTCAGGGCCCCCCGCTTAGAGCTAAGCCTTGCTGCCTCTTATGGTGTTGTTGCTGCAAGTGTCCTTGGTAAGATTTACATTTATTAATAATTCGTTCATTCATTCATTAAGCATTACAATCCCTAGGGATTATAGCTAACACAATGGCGTTCAAAATCCTATTCCTGGTTAAGGTGGATTACTCCTATATGTCATTTATAGCTTGCTGTCTGTCTTTGCTGCTGTCGCGTCGTGACTATTTCCCATTTCTTCCTGTTCTTGCACTGAACTTTCCAGTCTTTAGCATTCATTGCTCTTATATCTTCTTCTACATCATCCGGCTATCTGCTTTTAGGGCTTCCCCTACACCTGGGCCATGGTGTCCAGTTAGTTTACTTCTTAACCCATTAACGCCTAAAAAGAAACTATCTGGGAAAAAATGGTAAACGATACAAAAGTGTGATGTCTGGGTTACACTTATTACATTATATTCAAAAAAAAATTTTTCAAAGGAATTTTGAAATACAATGGCGTCCTCAAATGGGGGCGTTAGGTATTTGAATGATATTTTTAAAAATATTCTTTTTCAATACACATTGTTTTTTCACACTTTTTGCGTGTCCACCTTGCCTTCATTAGACACACACAGAACACTTTAACTGTTTTTCCAGTTTTTCCGGAAAATGAAAGTCTTCGGGGACTTGAATTCTGGAACCAGCTTTTCTTTTTCTTTGTGTTCTTGAAGTGACACCATCTCTCAAATAACTACGTACTATGTGATGATGGAATTCTAACTGATCCATCACATTTTCAGCAGAAATTTGATGAAGTTTCAAGGCATTAGTCATGATCATGTTAAGAAAGTACGTAAATAAAACCCACCACCACTTTTTACCTTTTATACTTATTCGATATATTGATATGCACTGATCATGCTCATGAGCTCCACCCATTCAAGAATTGTAGGAAGCAAATAATTTTGGCTGTACTATATTTTCTTTTGATTTTGATGCTCTGGATCACCGTTTTACTTGACCTAGTGGTTCAATGATATTATAATTGGATAACATAGAACAAACACCATTGTCATACCATTTTGCACACAAAATTTCATTAGTTTTGTCAAATCTATAATCATATGTACCTCTTGCCATTTTCTTCATTAGCTTAGACTCCATTACTGGACACTTTTGCACACGATTTTCTCAGACAGTTCCTTTCGCTTTTGTTTTATTTTTTTGTTTAAGCAGAGGTGTAACCCGGTTTATCCTAAGGGGGGGTTACATCTACTAGAAGGTCTCTAGGGGTATGGAATAATAATGGTGTTAAGCGTATAGAGCTCAAAGTACATCCAAAAGGGGGGTTATAAACCCCCAAAATCACCCCCTGGTTACGCCTATGTGTTTAAGATACGATCTTTATTTTGGCATTACTATTAGACCAGGGCGCATCTGTAAAAATATTAGTACATTTGGACGTTGAGAGGTGACTCAAATTTTTTTGCAGAAATTGCTTGAAAATAAGTCAAATAATAATATTTGAGTTATCCTCCCTCTCAAAAAGGTCCGGAACATTGTTTAAATAATCAAAATGTCAAAAAATTAAGGAAAAATTCGATTTTTTTCTTCGTTTTTTGATTATAACTTTAAAGGTATTAATTTTCGAGAAAAGTTGTACTGAGATAAAAGTTGCATAATTAAATTTTCTACAATATAGAATTGGTTATAAATTTAAAAAATAGTCACCCTTGTTGCAAAATAGCAATAATTGCGAAAAACCTTACAAAAACAAGTATTCGCATTTTACGTTTTTAAACCATTTATGCTACACTTAGGACCTTCGTGTTTCACCCAGAAAAACTATATGATACAGTAAAACAATAGTGTAAATTTCATTAAGATCGGTTCAATAGATTTTGCAAAATAAATTTTGAAATCCAGCTTTCGCAAAAAAATTCATTTTTTCAAAATGTTACAGGACTGAAAATAAAGCAGATAGCAAGTTGAAATTTTTTAAGCTTATGGAAGTGTACTGTACCTTTCATTTGCAATTTTGCAAAATTAAAATCGATTAACACCACGGCGTCAGGAATTTTTTTAAATTAAACAATAATTATTGGTGCTACGCGCAGGACAGCGTATAGTTTGCTCTGATTGGACATTCCAATGACCTTTGATAATGATTGATACATTTTAATTTTTATTACATTTCGATATAAATAAATAAATTTGTTTATTGCAAAATAAAAACACATACTCTATCCTTTGAAATAACACTACTTATATTAGCAAACACTTTCTTTGTTCATATATTTTAACTTAGAGAATAAAAGTTTATTATTTTTAAACATATGCAATTGTTTAAACAATATTTCACAAACAATAATAAAATTAGTTTGATTTTTGTGGAATTAAAATATTAAAATACAACAAAATATAGAGTAAGAAAATAATATATTAGATAAAGATTGGAAGAAGGTTTGGTGGAAATCAACTTGTGTGAATCGAACACCGTTTTCCTGCGCGTAGCACCAAAAATTAATGTTTATTTAAAAAATTGCCTGACGCCGTGGTAATTACTCGATTTTAATTTTGCTAATTGCAAATGAAAGGTACAGTACACTTCTATAAGCAAAAAAATCTTCAACTTGCTATCTACTTTATTTTCAGTCCTGTAACATTTTGAAAAAATGATTTTTTTTGCGAAAGCTGAATTGCAAAATTTATTTTGCAAAATCTATTAAACAGATCTTAATGAAATTTACAGTATTGTTTTACTGTATCATAAAGTTTTTCTGGGTGAAATACGAAGGTTCTAAGTGTAGCATAAATGGTTGAAAAACGTAAAATGCGAATACTTGTTTTTGTATGGTTTTTTCGCAATTATTGCTATTTTGCAACTAGGGTGACTATTTTTTAAATTATTAACCAATTCCATATTGTAGGAAATTTAAATATGCAACTTTTATATTAGTACAACTTTTCCCGAAAATGAATACTTTTAAAGTTATAATCAAAAAACCAAGAAAAAATATGAATTTTTCCTTAATTTTTTGACATTTTGATTATTTAAACAATGTTCCGGGCCTTTCTGAGAGGGAAGATAACTCAAATATTATTATTTGATTTATTTTCAAGCAATTTCTGCAAAAAAATTTGAGTCACCTCTCAACGTCCATCTCAAAACAGATGCGCCCTGGACTATATGGCATTATCCGCTTGATGAACAAACTTTTTTAATTCTAAGTATCTGTCTCTGCTCATCACGTTATAAACACAGGAAACTCCTAGGTCCTCATCTAATGACCAGTATAACCTTTCTCTTGGTAATCTGTTATACACCCAATTAGATAATATAATATTGCAAACAAATTTGCATTTCGTTTGGAGATATTGTAAAAGAGTGATATTTTTGCTGTGCGTATAAAATAATTGCCTGGTCACAAATGTATGTAATAATTTCTTCAGTAATTTTTCAAAAATTTGACTTGGTAATAATTTCGTTAGAGTTTCGTTAACGTTTTTCTTCTTCTCTTCAAATGGTATATATTTACTGTTGTGGTAGTAGATTGAAAACCGGTTTTTACCCACTTGGGTTTTAAGAAATTAGCATATTACTTGGATAGTCCACCCAAAACTTCATCAGAAGTTCTTCTATTATCTGGTTTATTATGAGACTTAAGAGAAGTTTCTATAGTTCCGGGAATTTCATTTAATTTGGAACTTCTAGAAAATCATCAAGTTCTTCGGTATCTGTCAGTTCATCAAAATTTGGTGGCAGACACACAAATTAATATTTTCCAGTTGTTCATATTCCTCATTATTAACTTCTTCTAAGGCTTGTTCCAATTTTTAGAAGGTTTTGGAGCCGTAAAATATTGTAGAATCCATAATGATCTGAAACCAAGCAAATACGCGAATTGGACATATTTGTGCCTAACGTCTTCGTTCGAGGACGGTAAAATATAGTGACTGTTAAATACTACCAAATATAAAATAACCGAAGTCCACCCCCGTGGACTTCTAATTTGCGGTATAAAACTTTTAAAATTAATTTTTTTTCTTGATGGAAAAATGTATTTTAATTTGTAACTGCACGTCTTCAGAAACTAATGTTATACAAAGCACTATATAATCACAACTGGTTGTATTTAAAGCGAACTGAAGCCAGTTACCGACGACACTATTTATCTTGATGAGAATAAATGTAACAATTAGCTCAAAACATTTTTAAATTCAACAGAAAGTTTATTTTTATAGGCGTCCTCAAACGAGTACGGTCGGCGTTAATGCATAAAATATCCGAGTGTGGGCGTCTCTGTATATGTCATATCCATTCTAGGCGAAGAGATTTTATGTAAAATTTAATAAAAAAATTTGGTCTTGGTAAAAGGTATATTATTTTAAAAAGCCCTATAGGGCTACAAACATCGAACAAAACGTTTTCGCTCTAAAAAGAGCATCATCAGTGTTGCAAGAACATGGTGAGCCAACCAAAAAATACGAAGGTCAAAGCCTTTCAAAAATGGACTAAAAGTCACATCAAAATGCTAACATAGCAAATTCCAAAGGATGGATATAATTCCTAAGGATACGGCCCTAGGATAACATATGACTCCCACACGTGGTAAGTGGGTCAAAGGTAACAAATTAGGTCATTATGTTACAAGAGGTGACAGGCAACTGTCAGATTTTATGTATCTGACTATATTTTCTCACTTTAATTATTCTTCAAGTTCGGCATTTGTTTTAATTATTCTTTCTCCCTTTCTTGTTACATTGTGGCCCAGTATCGTTCACATTATTTTTCTTTCGAATTTCAGGAGTCTTGCTTCTCAGCAGATTTGAATTCATTCCATATGTTTTTTTGCTTTTCAGAATGCTTTCATCTGATCTCTCTTTTTCTGTTTTCTCTCTCCTTATTGTTACTCCCAAGTAGCTAAAGGTGGATACAGTTTCTACATCATCCTGTCCCGGAAAGACGGTAACAATTCGACCAAGTTCCCATTGCAAAGGATTGCTGATCCTTTTTAATAACTACCAGATCCTCTTGGAAACCGGAGGAGACTGTTTAGTCCACTTGTGTCTTTGTTGAAGATTGTTAATATACTTACTCCAAAAACCAACGTTTCCAGATATCGTTTTGGATGCGTTGTAGTAGGTGCCAACGACTTGATTTGTTAAGATTTAAATGACTTTAATCGGGTTCAGGAATCGGATTATTTAACGACTCGAATATTAAAACATGTTCAGACGTAGGTAGCTGCAAATCATTGGTTCTGAGTCTGAGCTAATGGGACACAAGGGATGAGAAATTAGGATAGCCTTGACTTGTGTTAGAACTGTATAGAATTAGAACTGACTTGGCTAATCCATTTAATACAGGAATTAATAGTCCATTATATTTAACCCTATAAATCGTCGTCATAAACATCAATCAGCCTATCACGTCCACTGCTGGACATAGGCCTCCCTCACTTTTATAGTTTCTGGGCTTCTATTCCATGATTCGTCTTAACCACGGTCCATTTTGTCATCTAGCTAAGTGCCCTGCCCAATTCCACTTAAGCGTCGTGATTCTTTCAATGATGTCTTGAACTCCTGATCTTTGCCTGATTTCTTGGTTTGGTCTGGAAGGTCCAGCATTGCACGTTCCATGGCTCTTTATGTAACTCTGAGATTATTTGCGAATTTTTGCGTCAGTGTTAAAGTCTTTGCTACATAAGTTTGTACCGGGTGTCCCAATAAGAATGGCTCTCGGCCATATCTCAGGAACCGTTTATAGTACAGTTTTGAGAAAAAAATATTTATAACAAAAGTTGCCTCGGGAAAAGCCTGGAAATTATTTTCATAATTGTATGTCCACCGCTAGAGGGCGTAATTGAATATCAAAATATAAAAAATC
This sequence comes from Diabrotica virgifera virgifera, assembly GCF_917563875.1. Classification (NCBI taxonomy): domain Eukaryota; kingdom Metazoa; phylum Arthropoda; class Insecta; order Coleoptera; family Chrysomelidae; genus Diabrotica; species Diabrotica virgifera. Next base: position 128,271,643 of record NC_065452.1, read on the forward strand.
AAAATTTTACAAAATTTACCTAATGAAAGGGCACTGGAAATCCAATCATCGTATTCTTCATAAAATTGTGCGCATATTTGATTTGACAAGTTTAAGTCCACCTTTGCAAACAAGAGGTTGGAGTGAGTGGGAACCTTCTTATGAAAAAATGGCTGTAAGTCCGGTTTTGCTAAATAGAATTTTGCATACTTGGTCTTGTTAAAAACAGCTCTTTTTCGTCAATGTAAAAGTTATAATTTCGAACCAGCTTACTATGTAATATTACTTACTATGTAATAAACCAGCTAGGAGGCGTTATTAATTTTTTTTTTCAGAAATCTAGTTTTCTTTGGAAAATATTAAATACAAGTATGCATTTTTAATCCTATATTACAAAATTAGACCAAATTAGCAACAAAATAGCGAAAACCGTATGTTGATAGCTTTTTCCTATCTCGAGATATCTTACGAAACGTGTAAATTTAAAAACGTAACTGTTACTGTCACCGGTGAATAAAGTTAAGGAAAAGTAGTGTGCTATGGAAAAAACAAAGGAACATTTTTCAGATATCAACGTATACAGGGTGTCCCGAAAAGATTGGTCATAAATTATACTACAGATTCTGGGGTCAAAAATAGGTTGATTAAACCTCACTTACCTATATACAATAGTGCACACAAAAAAAGTTACAGCCTTTTGAAGTTACAAAATGAAAATCGATTTTTTTTCATATATCGAAAACTCTTAGAGATTTTTTATTGAAAATGGACTTGTGGCAGTTTTATGGCAGCAATATCTTAAAAATAAATTAAAGTGAAATTTGTGCACTCCATAAAAATTTTATGGGGGTTTTGTTCTTTTAAACCCCCCCAAACTTTTGTGTACGTTCCAATTAAATTATTGTTGCGGTACCATTAGTTAAACACAATGTTTTTAAAACTTTTTTGCCTCTTAGTACTTTTTCGAAAAGTCAGTTCTTATCGAGATATTTTGAATATTTGTCGCCATTTGAAGCCACCACATATTTGTATATGGTTAAGTACGATTATAGAGACCTGTTAATAATCTGAAAATTTATTTATAATTTACATTTTTAGGTATATTTTTAAAAAGAAGCTACATCTCGATAAAATGTGGCTTATAAAAAAAATACTAAGAGGCAAAATTTTAAAAACATTGTGTTTAACTAATGGTACCACAATAATAGTTTAATTGGAACATACACAAACATTTGGGGGGTTTCAAGGAACAAAACCCCCATAAAATTTTTACGTAAATATATTGAAAAAGAAGCCGCATCTCGATAAAAACTGGCTTATCGAAAAAATACTAGGACGCAAAAAAGTTTTAGAAACGTTGGGGGGGGGTTATATAAACAAAATCCCCATAAATTTTTAATGGGGTGGACAAATTTCACTCTAATTTTGTTGTAAGATGTTCCTGTCATAAGAATGATACATGTCCATTTTCAATAAAAAAAATCTCTAATAGTTTTCGATATATTGAAAAAAATCGATTTTCATTTTGTAACTTCAAAGGGCTGTAACTTTTTTACGAGCACATTTGTACTAAGGTAAGTTAGGTTTAATCAAACTATTTTTGACCCCAGAATGTGTGGTATAATTTATGACCAATCTTTTCGGGACACCCTGTATAATAGAGCTTTCCAACGCTCTTTCGAACCTCTGTCATATGTGGTACATTAATCGAAATAGCCTAATAAGTAATATGCTAGCTAGTAGGCGCTATTTAATTATTTTCGGAAATCTAGCTTTCTTTGGAGAATATTAAATACAAGTATGCATTTTTAATTCTGTATTACACAATTAGACCAACATAATACCGAAAACCGCATGTCGATACCTTTTTCTATCTCGAGATATCTTAAGAAACGTGTAAATTTTAAACAACTGTTAATGTCACCGGTAAACGAAGTTAAGGAAAAGTAGTGTGCTATGGAAAAAACAAAGAAACATTTTCCAGATGTAAGCGTATATAATTGATTATAACAACAATAAGACAAACAACACTATAAAATCTAACAAAGAAATAAAAACAACTACTTACTTAGTGACGACCTAAATGTTCAAATTGTTGCCCATCATTTTCGATTCAACCATTTACTCTTTCAAGAGTAGATTGAACAGCAGTCTCAATTTCTGCTTTCACAATGCTTTGAAAGGCGTTTCGTATTCTCTAGATTCTAGATCATGTTTTCTCGAGTAGTGGCCTAGCGGCAAAAACAAGGTTTTTAATCCGTCCCCATAAATAAAAGTCTAAAACAGTTAAATACGTTGCTATTCAATCTACATACTCTTGAAAGAGTAAATGCTTGCATCGAAAATGATGGGCAACAATTTGAACATTTAGGCAGTCACTAAGACTAAGTAAGTAGTTGCTTTTATTTCTTTGTTATATTCTATAGTGTTGTTTGTCTTATTGTTGTTTTAATTAATTATATACGTTTACATCTGGAAAATGTTTATTTGTTTCTTCCATAGCACACTACTTTTCCTTAACCTCGTTTACCGGTGACAGTAACAGTTATGTTTAAAATTTACACGTTTCTTAAGATATCTCGAGATCGAAAAAAGGTATCGACATGCGGTTTTCGCTATTCTATTGCTAATTTGGTCTAATTTTAATAAGAAGGTTCCCACTCACCCCCACCTCTTATTTGCAAAGGTAGACTTAAACTTGTGAAATCAAATATGCGCATAATTTTATGAAGAATACGATAATTGAATTTCCAGTGCCCTTTCATTACGTAAATTTTGTAAAATTTTGATTTTTTAATTTTTGATATTCAATTACGCCCTCTACCGGTGGACCTACAATTATAAAAATAATTTCCAGGCTTTTCCCGAGGCAACTTTTGTTATAAATATTTTTTTCTCAAAGCTGTACTATAAACGGTTCCTGAGATATATGGCCGAGAGCCATTCTTATTGGGACACCCAGTACAGGCAAAACACATTTATTATAAACCTTTCGCTTGCCGAATGCTGCCCATGTCAGGCCTATTCGCCTCTGTATTTCATCTGTTTGATTGATCGTCGTATACTTAATGAATTATTTGGACTCATACTAAAAAAAACTATTAAAATTCTATATCTAGCAGCACCCTGTATGTAGGAACCGTAACAGCAAAGTGTAGCAGTTAGCCTCTATCTGTTGTTTTTTATGATTACTAAGTTGCTACTTGTTTCAGCTCTAACCCTGGAGGTAAGGCAAGTGAGGAGAATGGACCCAATATAAATTCCAATAATTCCGATCTGATGGTGAACTGCGAATTAGAACCACCGTGAGTATAGTTTATTTGCTTAATACTTTTATTTTTAGCTGAAATAATTACATTAAAAATAGAACAATATTTATATAGTCTAGGTCAGTGGTCGGCAAACTTAATAGCCAAAGAGCCAAATATGAACATTACATAAATTAAAAAAAAATTGGAAGTCAAATGTGCTTGTTTAGTAAACTTTTATTACACTATATAAGTAGTACACTAAATAAAACTAAATTTCCTACTTAATACATATTTATTAATGCTAACAATGCTCTTTCATCTTCATCATCAAGAGTTCTCATCAGTAAGCACGGGCGCCCATATAAAAAAATTCAGAGGGGAGGGCGGCAGACGGGAAGATGTTGCACATTATATTTTGTATACTTTGGATAACCATATATAGTTTACAGCAACCGAAAAGCTAGAGGGGCCACGGTCCCCCCTGCCCATGGGTATGGGCGCCCATGTCAGTAAGACGACTTCTCAGTTTACTCTTGATAATGTTCATGCTTGAAAAATATTGCTCACATGTAACCTAGAACCCAGAAAGGGAAGAACAGCAAACACGAGCTTTTTCAGCTGATCGTAAGACTTAGGAATACTAGTCCACGTGTTAAAAATGATCATGTCTTCCTTCTCCAGGTCATTCAAAGCAGACCACTTGTGCTGTGAAAGAAGACACATTTTTCTTCACCAATATTTCCAATTAAACACAAAGACGTTCGTATTTAGATCGTCATATCTCCTTGTGTTTTTAAATCCAGCAATGAGACGTAACATCTACCTAGTGTGACCAACTCCAATTCAGCCGAATTCGAGACAAGGCTGAATAAAATACGTGAAATCGGGGACTTTCCATGAAAATCGGGCCATTTTTTTAAATATAGAACTTTATCATCATCATTTTATTGATTATTTAACATTTTTATGTTGACAATTACCCCAAGATCCCGACAGCCAAAATCCCGACAGCCACAATCCCGACGGCCAAAATTCCGACACGCCAGAATTTCGACAGGCCAAAATCCCGACAGGCCAGAATCCCGACAGGTTTGATAAGTTTCTTTTTAACATATAATTACATTTATTTCTTGTTTTTTGTTTATGGTCATCTGTTTTTTATTTTTTGTTACTAAAAAAAAGTATTTACCATTTAATATGAACTAATTTTCTAAATAAAATTTCTAACATAGGTATATACATTAGCACTTCGAGCCAAGCAGGCTCATGGCTTGGTTTACAATCTTCCTCCATTCTTGCTTGTTCTTCGCTTTTTCTTTCCAATTGGTTGCATTGAGATACCTCAGGTCATCATTAACTTCATGGCTCCATCTGGTCCTAGGTCTTCCTTTTCTCTTTTTACCACCTATTGTAGCGCTTAACATGATTTTAGGCATTCTAACTTGGGCCATTCTTTGGACATGTCCTAACCATCTAAGTCCTTGTGATCTTACAACTGCAATTATATTAGGCTCCTTATACAATTCTTCCAACTCCTTGTTTGTTCTTCGTGTCCACTGATTGTTGATCATTTTTCCCCCAAATATCCTTCTAAGTATTTTTCTTTCCCATACTTGTAACATTGATTGCTCGGTTTTTGTCATAGTCCAGGTTTCTGAGGCATACGTAACTATTGGTCGTATCACAGTTTTATACGTTCTTAATTTAGCTGCTTTGGATATATTTTTGCTTCTGAGTATTCTATTGAGTGCATACATGCAACGATTCCCTGACATTAGTCTTTTGTGTATTTCTTCCCGGATATTTGGTCTACTAGAAAATAAGGTCCCTAAATATTCAAATCTCTCTACCTTTTCAAATTTATACATTTTCCCTTCATTCGCTGTTATCATTAAATATTGCCCTTGTTCAAAATTTTTGTCGGTCCATTCCATGTACTTAGTTTTTGTTTCATTTATATAAAGTCCTTTTTCTCGAGCTGCCTTTTCTAGTCGTTCTACTACCTCTTTTAATTGTTCCTTGCTTCTGGATAGAATTACTACATCATCCGCGAATGCCAAACATTTATGTTTTTTGTGATATATGTGTCCTGAGCTGTTAATATTAGCCTCTTTTATTATCATTTCCAATACTACATTAAATAGCAGTGATGACAACGGATCCCCCTGTAGTACTCCTTCATTCACTTCAAAATTTTCTGTTAGTCGGTTATTTACTTTTACTCTATTTTCTGTTTTCGTAAGTGTAAGCTTTATCATTCTTATTATTTTTGGTGAAACTTCTAGATTTTTTAACGCTTTATATATTTCTTTCTTTTTATTCTATCAAACGCTTGCTTAAAATCTATGAAGAGTGCCATTGTTGGTTTATTATATTCATAGCTCTCAGCTTGTATTTCTCTTAAAGTAAAGATGTTGTCTATAGTACTTGAAGTACTTCTCCCTTTTCTAAAGCCACACAGGTATTCACCTATGCTATTGTTAAGACTTCTTGCTAGCTTGTTTTTGATGTGGACTGCTAATATTTTATATATTACATTTAATAGTGCCACACCCCTATAATTTTGACATTCTGCTTTGTCCCCCTTTTTATAAAGAGGACATATCACTGCTTGCTTCCACTCCATTGGTAGTTCTTCCTTTTCCCATATGTTTTTTGGTAATTTGTGTATTTTGTCTGTCAGCTAGCTGCGCTCCTCCATATTTTAACATTTCCGCTGTTATAGAATCACTTCCAGGACATTTATAGTTTTTTAGATTCTTAATAATAATTTCAACTTCATTTAGGGATGGTGCTAGATCTTCCGTACTGTATCTTTGCATATTCATTATTTCGTCTGTGTATCCTTCATTATCGTGATTTATGTGTTCTTCATTTCCATCGTCTGTGCCTTCTTCATTGCGATTATTTGTATACTCCCCGTTTAACAATTCATCAAAATATTGTTTCCATCATTTTAATATTTCTTGGTCATCAAATATCATTTTTCCTTCTTTATCTTTGTAATAAATGGGCTGTGGTTTATATTCTCTTTTTTGATTTTTAATGCCTTGATATACATTTCTAATAAGATTATTTTTGTAATTCTCTTCAATGTCTTTCAACTTATCTTCATAAAATTTTCTCTTTTTATTTCTTAAAATTGCGCTGGTTTTTCTTCTTTGCTCTATGTAAAGTGTTTCCGCTGTTTTTTATTTCAGTCTTAGATTTTCTACTCGTAGCTTGTTCCGTTTCTCTATTTCTAGTTTGCATTCATCGTCGAACCATGCCTTTTGTTGTTTTTTGATTGGCTTGTTAGTATCATCTGCTACGGCTTTTACAGTATTTTTAATTAAGTCCCATGTTTGTTCTACATTGTCATTTTCTGTAACAAGTTCCAGTTTCTTGTTAAGTGTCTAACATGGGTAGTTGAATTAAATTATTTTTTTTTGCCAATATATAGTCCAATAATATAATATATGTATAATCAAATCCTGAATTTAAGTTTACTTTCATATTATAATAGGTATTATCGTGTCACAACCTTCCATTTCAGTAAGTATAGCTTTTATATTATAAAATGAAGTGTTTAAATAATTTTTTCTTTTAAAATACATAATAATTAGTACCCGTACTTATTAGTAAGTAATAATTTTTCAATTTCAATACTCTATAATATGATTTGGTATTGCATTTGAAAAGGAAACAATAAATATTCAAAATGTAGTGGTCGGAATTTTTACTTATGCGAGGATTGTTGCATGTCGGGATTTTGGCTTGTCGGGATTCTGGCATGTCGGGATTCTGACGTGTCGGTGTTTTGGCCGTCGGGATTTTGGCTGTCGGGATTTTGGCTGTCGGGATTTTGAGCGCCACTGGACAATGATACTCAAAGTTCAGAGTTTGAGTTTTCCTAGAATTATGATACCACGATATAAAATGCATGAGTTTTGTATGGGGTTTTAGTTAGTATTACACTCTAGACATTGTCGACTTTTTTTAAGGTATTCAAAATTTCAAAATAGAATTTTACGCAAACTTTGAAAATTCGGATGGGGGGCGTTCAAGTATTACGTAACACAGCTTAGGGGGAGGGAGGTCGATTGTAGCAAAAAATCGGTGTCAAAGAATGTCACATTACATCTACAGATGCATATAATATGAAATATGACACGACGTCCATGGTCGTGGTCCATATGTTTACAAAAAAGTTAAAAAACTCACTGTTTCCATAAACTATAAGCGCTAAAAGAAATTCAAAAAATCCCTATTCTCTTTGCAAAATAAATATAGTGTCACAACACTTGCTTATACATTTGACGCATTATCCGTCAACGTGTTAATGCAAAGACAACGGTGTACTACCAAAAAAGTTTTCAAGTGTTGCTGCTAACTGATATGTAATATGTAATTTTTTTTCAAGCGACTGGCCTGTAACAATTTTGAATTTACGGAGCTGTCATCAGTGCATAAATCAAAAAGTAGCCCCTACAGCTAGTTACTTCTTTTATTTAATTTTATTGGTTTATGATTCAGTTTATTCAAAGGACTGGGATGGGAGACTTACCAGATTCTTTTGAAAGCAATAAATCAATCAAGGTGACTATTTTAAACCAGAAATAAATCCTTTTATGGGTTGGTCACACCTAAATAAACACTTTACTCTATTTTTATTATATTGAACAATGGCACCACTTTACATAAAGGACGCCGTCATTTTTTGTCTTTTGTTAAATAATATTAATTGATCTGTCTGTATACAGTAGTAGAAAAGGTATAGTTATAGTAGGCTTGGAAATCGGCTAGTCTTCTCGAATATCAACAGAACAGAAATTAATATATTTTTTACCAACAAAATACCGTTTATCAAAGGATGCTTTCCATCCAATGTTTAAAAATTTTTAAACAAAATTTTGAAAATCATTGTCTAATTAAAAAAATATGAGTATTAATACTGTGTGTTTTCATCTCTGGCCCTTAGTACTTCTTGGAGCCGGTTCGGTAATGCATTCATGATATTCTGGTTACCCGATTGGGGGACATGAGCTTTCCGAAGGATGTAGTACTCTTGCTCTTACCCATTTTTGAGGTTGTCCCAAATTGTTAAATTTTGTTGTTCAATTGGGTTAAGATCGGGACTGCGTGGCGGCCTGCACTGCATTTCGAGATGACCGCTTCATTGTCAACAACGTGTTGAGCAATAGCTCGTACACGTCTTTTTGTGCTGAAAAATGTTGGTGTATATAAGATGATATAATAGACAAAGAGCCGCTATAGGTGAAATTTCTTAATCATTTTAGGCACGATGGGACCCTATAACTTAAATAGTAGAACCTAAAAGAAAACGTTTGAACACTGTGCCGTCACTTTTCAGTGGCACATGCGTCGACAGTGGCGCATCAAACTTTCCACTTATGGACGGGATAAATAAATTAAAAGTTACCCTCCCTTACTAACAAAATTACATTTTTTTTATTTTTTTAAGTTCTATGTGATTAACACATAGGATTCAGCGTAATTTTAACCCACCACCCCCCTTCCCCCTGCCCCCAGCATCAAAAAGTTCATTTTTCGTTTTTATTTTTTTTTTGTTGGGATGCAATCAATTTTAAAATTTCAAAAAATTCACATGCATAGCTGAGGCATTTATAAAACATGCCTATTTTTTATAGACCCATAGGTAGAGTGTACATAACCTCAAAAAATTAAAAGAGATTTTTTTTTCAAAAAAGCGTATAACTTTTTTTGAGGAATAGCTGCAGGTCTAATTTTTCCTTAATCTTATGTGTTTTATCAAACACTATATTTTTAATTTTTTTCAGATTTTTCCGTAAGGCTCCCCACCTTCAAAAATCCAAAAAACTGTTTTTTGGGGGGTTTTGGGGGATTTTCCCTATTTTATAGACTTCATAATATATCAAATCAATTTTGATTTTATAGGTTATATGTAACTTGAAGTAACTGAGTCCTTTAAAATATTTAAAAATCAGAAAAACACGTTCAAACCCCCCAAAACCCCCTTAAAAAACAGTTCTTTGGATTTTTGAAGATGACCGGCGTTACAGAAAAATCTGAAAAAAATTAGAAATATAGTGTTTGATAAAATACACAAGACTAAGAAAAAATTAGATCTGCAGCTCCAAAAAAAAGTTATATACTTTTTTCCAAAAAAAAATTTAAAATTTTTTTGAGGTTATGTACACTCAACTTACAGATCTATAAAAAAAATAGACGTGTTTTATAAAAGCCTTAACTATGCTTGTGAATTTTTTGAAATTTTAAAATTGATTGCATCCCACCAAAAAAATTAAAATCGAAAAATAAAGTTTTTGATGGTGGGGGCAGGGAGAAGGGGGTGGTTGGATAAAATTACGATGAATCTTATGTCTTAATCACATAGAACTTAAAAAAATGAAAAAAATTAAATTCTGATAATGAGGGAGGGTATTTTTTAATTTATGTATCCCGTCTAGAGATGCATCAAGTCAAACTAGTTTGATTTTACTCAACAAACTTGACTTGACTTGAAAATCAAACTTTTTGTATAAAAAAGTTTGACTTGACTTGATTTCGATATCTTTAGGTTTGACTTGAATTCAAACATGTTCAAACAGTTTGAAAAGTTTGAATATTAGTTCAGGAACCGAAGCTTTTCACCTCGCAATTTTTACAGAATGGATCGATTTGCTTGAAAATTTGAGCATAAATAGTAGATAGTCCAAGGATCAAAATCTATATGATGCCGAAAGGCGCTTTTACTATGGGGGTGGTTGCCACCCCACTTCGGGGGTTGAAATTTTTTATTATATTTTGACAACAAAAGTTGGTAAAAACATTCATTCTAAGCAAAAAATCTTCTATACATTTTTTTGATAAAATTAATAGTTTTCGATTTATTCGCTATCGGAACTGTTAGCTTTATATCGAAAAAATCAATGTTTCTTGATATATACTCATTTACTATTCACTCCATTTTTACCATAGAAAAATGGTTTTAACACCAAGTTCTTTAGAATTAAATAACCTACAATTTCTTATTAAAACATTTTTTAGTATATCTGATGGTAATCTTTCTATTCTGAAAAAAACGGCATCTTTTACCAAACTACAAAAATTCGTTATTCGCTTTTAACTCCAGTTTTTTTAAACTAATCATTCTAAGCCAGTCAAACTTCTAGAATCTATTACTAATACATAAATAAAGAAAACTGAATAAGGCCAATGACTAAAAACACCGCTAACTTACATTATTATCCTTCCAATTTGATTTTTCCTTTTTTTTTTTCAAAAAAATATATTGATTTTTAAACCGTAACTTTTTTATTTTTTATCTTAGAAAGTTTACTAAAAAAGAATTTTGTAGGGGTTTACAAGGTCTATAAGGATTTTGATATTAAATCCTTTTAAAATCCTCAGCCGCAAAAATTGGTGATTTTGAAAGGGTTGGTAAAGGTGGTTTTTGCATGTTATTACAAGTTTTAATTGTTAATAGCTCACTCAATTTTTGCTGTAGGAAAAATGTTTGCAAACCATGTTCTTAGGAATTAAATAAGCTATAATTTCATATTTAAACAATTTTTCGTATCTCTAATGCTAATCTTTCTATTCTGAAGAAAAAGCATTTTTTACCAAACTCCAAAAATTCGTTATTCGCTTTTTAACTCCATTTTTTTTCAAAACTAAACATTATAAGCCGGTCAAACTTTTAGAAGCTATTAATAATATATAAATAAAGAACACCAAATAAGGGCAATGACTAATATTAATTAGGGTGGTGATTAGGGAGTTGCTTCCAATCACTTTTTCACTGAAAAAAAAAATAGAGACTAACATTCTTTTCATTATAAGTCACTTAATTTTTGAGCTAGAGACTTTTTTTAATACTAGAGATAGATATTTGTAAATACTTTAAGTTAGTTTGAACACGTTGTTCTCGAAAAATGCATAGTTTTCCCGTCTTTTGACTTTGAAACTACAATTTTAAGCATTTGACGAAGAAGAGCTAACATAAAATAAAGTATAGCTCGATTACTATTGGTCTTAAAGAAAATAAAAAAAAAACGGTTTTGTTTATTTTTTCAAAAGGTACATTTTTGTTACGCAAAGTTGTTTTGATAAAACGAAAACTTTTTGAGTTATTAGAAGAAAACTGAATAAAAACATTGATTTTTTCGATTTAAAACTAACACTTTCGATAGCGAATAAGTCGGAAATTATTAATTTTATCAAAAAAATGTATAGAACGTTTTTTGCTTAGAATGAATGTTTTTACCAACTTTTGTTATCAAAATATAATAAAAAATTTCAACCCCCGAAGTGGGGTGGCAACCACCCCCATATTTTAAGCTTCATTACTTGGACTATATTACGCAACCTGTTTATTTTCAATTTTAAATGAGACGGCCTACGCCTATATTTGTTAAGTGGCGGATCAAGGGGAGGGGGAGGGGTAGGGGAAATTCCCCCCTCTCCCAACAAGGTCAAAATATTTTTTTTGACAAATTTCAATAAACAGATATGTATTGGCTGATACGATATTTAAACCGCATACAGAAAATAAAACCCAATAAACGCGCCAGTTAGGATAATTATTAAGAAAGCTTAATGCATATTTACACATTAATTTTTTTTAAATTTAAACCTAACATTTGTAGCCTGTATCCGAAAAAAATTTAAATTGTAGATTAATGTAGATATAAAACCATAGAGACCTGGATCCCGCGTACCAAAAAAAAGTTGATTAATAGCAAGCTGAAAATTTGTTAGTAGCTTAACGGTGTCTAGTCAGACAAACTTTGATGTATGGGAACACTGGAACAGAAGAAGTTTCAATTGTGGAAACGGTTAAAAATTTGGAACGTCAGACTACGTAAACGTTCCATGTATTTTGTCGGACGGAACTTCCAATTAATTTGTTACCATTTCATTAAACTCTCATGCAAAAATCAGACTGGTGTTTATCACCAACTGGGCATTTTAATGAGTGGAACACGAAGAACATGTCAAATGACAGGAATCATGTTGGTTAGTAATAGCAGTCTGATTTTTGCATGAGAATTTAATGAAAGGGTAACAAATCAATTGGATGTTCTGACCGACAAAATACATGTGATGTTTTCGTAATCTGACGTTCCAAATTTTTAAACTGTTCCACAATTAAAACTTTCCCTGTTCCAGTGTTTCCGTACATCAAAGTTTGTCCGACTAGACACCGTTAAGCTATTAACAAATTTTCAGGTTGCTATTAATCAACTTTTTTTTGGTACGCGGGATCCAGGTCTAATAACCCTATGGTTAGTTTTGAATTTTAAAGAAATACCAACGAATATACAGCAATACTAACTTTTGTATTGTGGTAGTACATATTTTCGAGTGAACTAGCTTTTTGGTACCACATGTTTTTTTGAACTGGCCCGAAGATAAATAAATGCCTTTTTTTAATAAAAGAAAGTCATAAAAATTCCAAATAATTTTATTTTGAGCTGTTGATTGAAAAACCAAATAGTCTTATTTTATTGTAACCCTTAAGGCATAGGCGTAACATGTCGATTATCAAAACGTTCAATGTGTTTTAAACGTATTAATTTTTTTTAAATCCCGAGAAAACTAATAAGAATTTTAAAAACAATTTAAACGCAGCATGAAAGATTACATTATTTGTGAGGGACGAACATCCCTGAAAACTTCTATAATGTTTATTTTAATAAGTTACGGGGGTGAACATAAAAAGGAAAATTTAGTGTTATTATTAATTGCAAATATTTCATTCAAAAGAAACTTTTTATTTATTCTATGAGACTTTCGGCCCTCGGTAATAACGCAGTCTTTCATTCTGAGTTTAAATTTTTCAAAAATACTTATTAGTTTTCTCAGGATTCGAAAAAAATAAATATCTACATTTAAAAGTTTTAAATTAAAACACATTGAAAATTTTGATTTTTATGTGGCACTCATTGTATTATTAATTTTCTTATCTTAGCTGGCAACTAACATGTCTATCTCGACAAAAAGTATATCTACTAAATAAATTATTTTTCAAACTCTTTCAAACTAGTTTGACAAACAGTTTGAATTTTCAAACCTGTACAATTGACCAGTTTGACTTGACTTGAAATATTTGTCAAAAGGATTAACTTGAGTTTGACTTGAAATTAAGTCAAACTCAAGTCAAGTTCAAATCTTTAAGTCAAACTTGTGCAACTCTAATCCCGTCCGTAAGTGGAAAGTTTGATGCGCCACTGTAGACGCATGTGCCACCGAAAAGTGACGGCACAGTACTAAAACGTTTTCTTTTAGGTTCTACTATTTAAGTTATAGGGTCCCGTCGTGCCTAAAATGATTAGGAAATTTCACCTATAGCGGCTCTTAGTCTATAAGTGAACTACAACTACCATTACAAGAAGACTGGTAGAAAGAAATCTAAGGGGGTTTCCGTCTAGCTCGCGCCCCACAACTGCTCCCACCACACTGTAGAACTAGACTTAGTTTTGCGCGAGAATATGCTGACTGGACCAGGAGCGTCATTTGAAATTTTGATTGGGGGGGGGGGCAAGCATTAAATATACAATATATTATATATGATGTAATGATGAAAATTGATGTATTTTTTGTAAATTTCAGTCATTTTCAGGGTCAGGGGGGCAAATGCCCCCCTGACCCTATCAAATGACGCCTCTGGACTGAACTGGCGAAATGGAGGAACATACTATTCTCAGATGAGGATAGATTAGCTCTAAGAGGTCCAGATACACGTCAGCGTGTCTACAGGCGTCAAAATGAAAGGTTTGCTCCATGTATTATAACCGAAACAGTGACTTACCGAGGTAGATCAATAATGAATTGTGGAGGTATCTCTTACGAACCTCGTACAGATCTTGTTGTGTTCGATAGATGCAGTATGAAAGCTCAAATATACGCGAAAGAAGTTCTACAAGACCATGTCATGCCTATCGCACCGTTCATTGCTGCGTTATCTAACTGCCCCACGAACTACCTCGGCCCATTAATCCCAAGTACCTGCTGCCCCATCGCCGAAAAAGTAGGGGATTAAGTCTTAATGACCAGAAATTCCAAATTTGATTATAGTTGATAGTAAGAATACTTATAAATATTTTCAGTTATTCACTTCAGTTGCAAGTATTACGGTATAGTGTCTGGTTTTGTCAGTTAGTGTTTAACTTTAAATGGCAAATACAACAACTGTATTTAGTCAAAGGGGAGAACTTTTATTAATAATTAATGAATATAAATATTCAAAGGCCCATGTCTCCAAAGTGTACACAAAGGAAGGTGATGAAAATTACGTTATTCTTGAAAAAGCATCGGTGGAGCATATACATGCTCCAGACATCCACGTTGACCAGCTAATTTTTAGTCATTCTACAAAGAGGAAAGCTGTAGAAGATATATAAGACCTTTAAATATTGTCCACAAGGAATTGAGGAAGGAAAATTTCAGCAATTTACCTCTGACGACGAAAGACATTTCTTGCGTTCGAAGAAATATCTATGCTGCAAGACAAAGATCCACACCATCATTGCCCAAGTCACAGGAAGAAGTTCTACAAGTGTTAGTGAACTTAAAAAAACAAATACAGGTGAAAACTTTTTATTATCTACGAAAAATAATTCCGTAATTTTTAGTTGTTTCACAAATCTTTACTTTTTGTGTAATGTAGATTCTTTGTATTTAGATGGAACTTTTCAATACTGTTCTAAATATTTTTGTCAGATGTTTACTATACATGGCTAAAAAAATGGTTTTATGTTCTTCTAGTATTTTGTTTATTACCAAATAAATCACAGCAATCGTACAAAAGTACTTTTTATACATAATAACAATATGTACAGATTTGAATTTAAATTTCAAACCGAAGCGAATAATTTCTGATTTTGAAATAGCAATTCAAAATGCAGCCAAGCTAGTATGGCCCGACATTATTATTTTTTGTTGCAAATTTCATTTAACACAAAATTGGTACCGAAAAATTCAAAATTTAGGTTTGTCCTCGGAATATAAAAATTAAATTGTTATTGGAAAATATTTAAAAATTGTTTTTCGGCATTCCTTATTTAGATCCAAATGATGTTGGTGACTTTTTTTCTGATGAACTTTTTAATATTATGCCAGAAGATGATAGAGTTTTGAAATTTTGTGATTACCTAGTTAATAATTATTTAACGTAAGATTCAACATTTCCACCTTACATGTGAGCTTCAAATTCATCATCTCTTATATTTACTACAAACGCATGTGAATTATTTCACTCGAAATTTAACGAATGTTTTTATAAATCACATCCTGAAATATTTAAATTTACAGACATTTTGTTAAATTTTCAAGCAGAAGTATATGTGAAAATTAGAACTGCACATATATTCGAAAAAAAAAACTTGATAAAACGGCAAAAAGAAAAGTTGATTTTATTGAAAATAGGCTAAATGAATATTACGTTAATCAAAACATTACTAAATTAGACTTCATTAAGCCAGTTTGCAATAATTATGCAGCTAACTTTTAAAATCTAAAATATAGTGTTCACTCTTACTTATTTTAATCACTAATCAGACATTAGAATTAAGCATTGTTATTGTTTAACTGTAGTTTTTGTTATTGTATATTATATATAAGTTAATGTAGATTTATAAATAAACTTTATTCGATTAAATTGTTATAGTTTCATTAGTTAATCATTTAAAATTTTCGCTCATGCTTTGGGAATTGGGTTCCTTTTTGAATACAATAAAGTAAAATAAAAACTATATAATATGTTCACAAAAATATTATCTAAGTACCTAGGTAGCGTGGGGCAATTCGTAGTCGCTTTTAATCCTACTATAAAACTGAACCCATTAAAATCTAAGTAGCGTGGGGGAGTTCGTAGTCGCCCGTTAATTGCCATACCGCAAGATTCACCCGTGAGTACCTTAATGAGGGCAGTCCCGATCTTAACCCGATTAAACACATTTGGGACAACCTGAAAAAACAGGTAAGAGCAAGAGTACCAACCCTACATAATTCGGAGAGCTCAAGACGGCTGCGGCACAATATCCCCATCTGATATCCAGGATATCATGAATGGATTGCTGAACCGGCTCCAAAAAGTCCTGAGGGCCAGAGGCGGCAACATCCATTATTAATACTCACAATTTTTTTCTAATTAGGCAGGCCATGATTTTCAAAATCATGTTTGTTTGAATTTTCTTTGAAGATTTTTAAACATTGGATTTTTGCTAAGCATCCCTTGATAAACGACTTTTCTTTTAATAATTTTATAGTCTTCTTTTCTTCAAATGTAGTTTTCACTGTATCTTTCATAAAATGTGGTCGAAGATTAACAATTCCTGCAAACTGAAAGAAATACAAGGTGGGCGGTTAATTGGGCTGTGAGATAGACGGTATTGAAATTGCCACTTAATCTTTCATTAAAATTTCAAAAACTTGCTGCAACTTGCACGTAACGGTAAATACTAAATTAGAACTGATTAGGTACTCTACATACACTAATATGAAACCGACTTTAATTTATAGAGACACTGTAATATCGAATGTATTATTCTGCTGGAATAAAACGTTTACGCCATAATGATAAGTTGTCGATCATTAAATATTTACAACACTGATTCCTTTCATTGCTATAACTATTAATCAAAAAGGTAAAATTTTATATATTTAGAAACATAAAAGTTTAACAACTTGACCTAAAATACTTCTTTTTACAGTCCTACTTTGGAAGAAGTTCGAAATTGGGGCAGATCTTTCGATAAACTGATGAAAAGTGCAGGTAATTATTGTTTATTCATAATTATGATTTATTTATATTAGTTTTGCTCCTATCTGAGTATGTGGGACCGTTTTTCGTTGGAATTTTACCGCGCTGGACAGGTGAGAAGTGGGATGCAACTTTTAGATCTTCCTCAAACCTCCTTGCTCCAGCAATTCGTTGGGTTGCCAATTTTAGAAACCACGAAGGTATTACCAGATACAAGTGGGTGATAAATTGTTCCCATTGTTTTATTAAAAATAACCCTTTCGTTTATTATTAAACGCTTTTCTTTACTTCAATAGTTTGCACCAAATCTTTGGACGTTAATTTGACTGACTTTTCTTTAATTCAAATGAATGAAAATTTGCATACATATGCATTCGCGGGAACAATACACGAAAAGTCAATAAAACATTTTTATGTTTATTAATTGTTTAAATAAAAAAAAAACGATTTTAATGGAAAATGGTTAAATTCTTTTGTTTTTTACGATGTAGAAACTTGAAACTTTTACGGATTGTAGCTAATGATATGAACTATACATAATTTCACTTTTTACGTTAATTGTTTACGTTATGCTTCATAAATAAACAATAAAGTTTCAAATTTTGAACGCTCATATATTTGTTTATATATAAATCGGCGTTTAATCGTGTCAAATTTCAATAGGATACGAAACAAAACTTTAACCAAAACTTGAATTCAAAAAATTCGTGTTTTTATCGTAGTCTTAGAAAAACCACCGGTAGAGACGTTTTGTGCCACAATTAACATTAGAATTCGTTTTGTCGTATTAATTAATTAAACGCTTTTCTTTAGTTCAATCGTTTGGGTCAAATTTTGGACGTTAATTTGACTGCCTTTTCTTCAATGCAAATGACTAAAAATTTGCAGACATATCCATTCGCGGGAACAATACACGAATAGTCAATAATTTTTTTTTGTTCATTAATTGTTTAAATAAAAACACGATTTTAACGGAAAATGATTAAATTCTCTTGTTTTTTACAATGAAGAAATTTGAAACTTTTACAGATTGTAGCTAATTATATGAACTATACATAATTTCACTTTTTACGTTAATTGTTTACGTTATGCTTCATAAATAAACAAAATGTTTAAATTTTTTTGCCGATTCCGACTACTTTTCATGTTTGTACATAATATGTTTTATACATATTTTAATAAACATGACGATATATTTTAATGTTTGAAAAGTGTAAGAGTAAAAAGTGATGTACTTAACTTTGTTTTTCTCGATATACAGTGTGTTTCATTGGGAAAGTAACATACTTTAACTGTAGAAAGAGGACACTTAGGCGGTCTCAAAAATACCATACTTATTAATAACAAATATACTGGGTGTTTTATCTATTTTGCCATTTTTTATTCGATTCATAACTTTTTAACCACACTGTATATTTATTTTATATTTGACACGCAAATATTATTTAAGGTATACAATAAATTAATTAATTTAAAATTGTAAAAAATCCAAGTCCGGTCTAAAAAATATTGGAAAAATCTTCCAACCCAATAACAACACCCTGTACATTAATTTTTTTTTAAATAGATTTTGCATTTGAAAAGAGAATGAAACACTAAATTTAGTGGTATACTTTGAATTTTCGGTAAAATGATTTTTCGGGTCAAATTTTGAATTTGAATTCTGAAATTATGTGAATTGCTAAAGCTCGAAGTAGAAAAAAAATTGAAATACGACTTACAACTTGTTAAACACACTTTATATTTATTTTATATTTAATACTGAATATTATTTAAGGTGACCAATCAATTAATTTGGTTACAATTATAAAAAATCCAGGGCCGGATTAAAAAATATTGGAAAAATGCTACGACCCAAAAAACACCCTGTACATTAATTTTTTTTAAATGGATTTTGCATTTAAAAAGGGGATAAAAAACAAATTTACTGGTTTACTTCGATTTTTCGGCAAAATGATTTTTCTGGAAAAATTTTGAATTTGAATTCTGAAATTATGTGAATTGCGAGAGCTTGAAGTAAAAAAATTAAAATGTGACTTAACTTTAATTAATACCATTATTTAATCTAAATTGGTAAAATGTTAACAACATTTCAGTGTTTTTTATTATGGTGACAAATATTTCATAACAAATATTCACCTTTAATTAATGGATAAATAACAAAGAGCCCACAAAAAATACATAACTTTAATGAACGAACTATCTTAAAAATTAAAAAAAAAACAGAAAAATTTTTCCAAAAAATAACTTATCAAAACTATAGTAATTGTTCAAAATGGCCACTACCTTGTGGAATACAAAGTCTTGCTCTTTTTGTTATTTTGTCTGACTGACTTCCTAATATCGTCAGGGTTATTCTTCATTTCTTGGAAGGCGCCTCGAATCCTGTCAAGAACTTCTTCCCTACTATTTATTTTCTCTTTATAAACTTTGGATTTTAGATATCCAAACGTTATTTTTCAGCAATTCTTTTTCTGTTTTTTTTTTTATTTTTAAGATAGTTGGTTGATTACAGTTAGGTATGCATTTTTTGTGGACTTTTTATTATTTATTCATTAGTTAAAGAACTAGTCAAATAATTCATGTTATGAATTATTTGACGAGTGGATATACAGGGTGTCCAGAAACTCTACCGACAAACGAAGACAGGACTGAAGGACAGGACTTACATGAAGTCAGGTAATTTCAAGACAATTTAACCAAATTCACCTAGTCCGAAAATGCTTCCTAAAGGAGCTAGAGCTCTTTGAAAAGGGCGTCTTGTAGTTAGTTTTTCTTAAATACCTCCAGAACGCTTCTAGTTAGAACAACAAAAATTGGTACGTATATTTATCTTCCAGAGATAAATCGATTCCATCTATTGCAAATTTATAGTACCGGTCATAGGCGTCCGTTTTGGGTTGGGTAACGGTTATTTTATCGTATAACTTTTTTGTGTTTAAATTTTAAGCATTTTTGACTTTAGATTATTAAATTGTGGGGTATGCTAGTACTAAAAGGTACTCTTGATTTAAGTCGGTAGGACACACCGTTTTCTAGAAAAATCGATTTGAAAATTTTTCGTCTCTTGAATTTGAAAAAAAATTGAAAAAAAAAATAAAAAAAGGTGTATTTTACCAACTTAAAGCAAGAGTAACCTTTACTACTAGAATACCTCATAATTTAATAATCTACTGTCAAAAATGCTTAAAAATTAAGGACAAAAAAGTTATGCGATAAAATAACCGTTGACCTACGCAAAACCGACGCATATGACCGATATTAGAAATTCGCAATTATTGAAATCGATTCATCTCTGGAATGTAATTAAAACGAACAAGTTTTCGTTTTTCTAAATAGTTTTTTTTTTAATATTTTTTTGAAATTTTTTTTTGAAATTTAAAAAACGAAAAATTTTCAAATTGATTTTTCTAGAAAACAGTGTATCCTATCGACTTAAAACAAGAGTACCTTTTAGTACAAGAATACCTCACAATTTACTAATCCAGAGTCCAAAATGCTTAAAAGTTAAAGACAAAAAAGTTATGCGATAAAGTAACCGTTGCCCTACCCAAAACGGACGCCTATGACAGGTACTAGAAAATTGCAATAGATGTAATAGATTTATCTCTGGAAGATAAATACGCATACCAATTTTTGTTTTTCTAAATAGAAGCGTTCCGGAGGTATTTAAGAAAAACTAATTACCAGACGCCACCTTCAAACAGCTCTAGCTCCCTTAGGAAGCGTTTTCGGACTAAGTGAATTGGGTTAAATTATCTTAAAATTATCTGAAGAATCTGCTTTATTCGTTTGTCGGTAAAGTTTCTGGCAACCCTGTATATAACGGGCCAAGTGACAAAATATCAATATTTCTGTTTTGTTCCATTATAATGGTATATGCAACAATGCCGTTAACCTGTATTATGGGCCAAGTGACAGTTGCATTGGAAACAGCTCTAAATAAATTCAACAGATAGCGTCCGCCGTTAAGTATAGTGTTTATTTTCCTGATAAAAACTCATTTTTCTCGATTGCCAATTTTTGTCACTTGGCCCATTATATATCTCCACTCTTCATTTGTCGCCATAACAAAAAAATACTAAAATGTTAACATTTTACCAATTTAGATTAAATAATGGTAATAAGGGCAGATCAACAACAGACGCAATTTTCATTATAAGGCAGTCGATGGAAAAATACTGGAGTAAAGAAACAAACGCTCATATGGTATTCATTGATCTTGAGAAAGCATATGATAGAGTTCCTCGAGAGATTCTGTGGTGGCACTCAATAAGAAAGGAGTCCCTGGTGCATATGGAAAGATTGTGAGGGATATGTATGAGGGAGTAACGACTAGTGTTAGGACAGGTGTGGGAGAGACTGATAAATTTCATGTGAAAGTAGGATTGCACCAAGGCTCGATGCTTGGTCCGTAATTACTCTCATTAGTTTTGAACCAGATAATAGCAAAACTAGATACAGGGTAACATTCCATGGTGCTTATTGTATGCTGATGATGTCGTGTTAGTAGGAAACTGGAACAGTGCACACGAGCTCTGGAGGAAAAAGGTTTAAAACTTAGTAGGACAAAGACAGAGAATTTGGAATGTTCATTTAAAGATGGAGTTACTACAAATAAAATGGTATATTTGGATAGTGAACTGATTGCAAAAAGCAATAGTTTTAAGTACCTGGGATCGGTATTACAGAGTAATGGAGAAATAGATGGAGATGAATGCAGTAGAATTAGGGCTGGATGGATGAAGTGGAAGGAAACGAGTAGTGTGTTACGTGGGGGGAGACGATTAGGCAGGACATGTTGCTAAAGGGGATTAATATTGATATGATACAGGATAGAATTGTGTGGAGAAATGCAATTAGGGAAGCCGACCCCGCATAGGGATAAGGCAAAGAGAATGATGATGATGAATGGTATTAATTAAAATTAAGTCACATTTTAATTTTTTTTTACTTCGAGCTCTCGCAATTCACATAATTTCAGAATTCAAATTCCAAATTTTACCCGAAAAATTATTTTGCCGAAAATTCAAAGTACCTATACCACTAAATTTGGTTTTTCATTCTCTTTTCAAATGCAAAATCCATTAAAAAAAATTAATGCACAGGGTGTTTTTTGGGTCGGAACATTTTTCCAATATTTTTTAATCCGGCCCTGGATTTTTTATAACTGTAAATAAATTAAATGATTGGATACCTTAAAAAAATATCCGGTGTTAAATATAAAATAAATATACAGTGTGGTTAACAAGTTGTAAGTGGTATTTCAATTTTTTTCTACTTCGAGCTTTCGCAATTCACATAATCTCAGAATTCAAATTCAAAATTTGACCAGAAAAATCATTTTGCCGAAAATTCAAAGTATACCACTAAATTTAGTTTTTCATTCTCTTTTCAAATGCAAAATCTATGTTAAAAAAATTTAATGTACAGGGTGTTGTTTTTGGGTCGGAACATTTTTCCAATATTTTTTAGTCCGGACCTGGACTTTTTACAATATTAAATAAATTAATTGATTGTACACCTTAAATAATATTTGAGTGCCAAATATAAAATAAATATACAGTGTGGTTAAAAAGTTATGGACCAAATAAGAAAATGGCAAAATAGGTAAAACACCCAGTATCTTTGTTATTAATGAAGTAAGACCCATTAAGTATGGTATTTTTGAGACCGCCTATGTGTCCTCTTTATACAGTTAACGTATGTTACTTTCCCAATGAAACACCCTGTATATTTGGATTTCATCAGTGTTCTTAGGCTTCCCATCTTTTATTTCCCTTTGCTAATCTAGGATTCAGTTTTCATTCCTCTTGACCTTTCTCTTCTATAATAAACCCAAAAACGTAAAAGGGACCACTCTCTCGAAATGATATTTCCTTGATTCATTAGATACGAAAGTAAACTGTCCCTCTTCTTTTAGCTCTGTATTTCCGAGTAACAGCTCCTTTTCTAATCTTTTTAAAACATCTCTTACTTCTTTTCTACTTTTCTTTAGAACAGTAAGATCATCAGCGAAGTCCAGACATTGATGTTCATTGTTGGAGATGGTTCCAGTCATTTTAACTCAGCTATTTCTGATTATTGTCTCGAATACCAAATTATAAAGCACAGTGGATAACGGATCTCCTTGTCTAAGATCTTTGTTCACTTCGAATTCGTCGGATGAGAATCCTCTCCATACTACATCATTTCCAGAGCCTATTTTACTTCAAATTGGGCACGAGGCACTACACAATTTTCGGGCCCCTAAAAAAATTTAATAGAAATAATATTAATAACTTTTTTAAATGTTATAGTTGCACCAGAAATTTAAAATGTATTAACAATAAATAAAATTTATATTTAAACAATTCAACATGGTTTAATTGTATAAAGTGCTAAAACTACCATGGAATTTCTCTGCTATGTCTTCTTCTTCGTCTAGCCATTACGTCCACATCTGAACATAAGCCTCTTCAAGTCTTCCTTTCCATTGTTTTTTGTTGTACGCTACTTGTAGCCAATTTTTCCCGGCAGTTCGTTTCAGATCATCTGTCCATCTCATAGGAGGTCTGCCTCTGGGTCTTTTGTGTTCGTATGGTCTCCAGGTTAGAATTGTTCTGTGCCATTTGTTAAGATCGCTCCTAGCTTCATGTCCAGCGTATTCCCATTTCAATTTTAGTGATTTTTGTACCACATCGGTGACGTTGGTTTTCTGTCTTATCATAGCCACCTTTACCTAACAAGCCATGAAGTTGAAATTTGGCAACATCTATTGCTAGACCGATTAATTCTGACAGTTCTCATTTGTTTTTAAATAATTTTCACTATATTAAAGGTATGTAAACATTAAAAGGTATGTTATTAAGATGATTTTAGTTCAATATAATATATTTTTATATAAACTTGCGTGCATATAGAAATCCGTCCACTTAAAAATTTTGTCATTTTTAATGTCTTATATTTCCTAAACCTGTTGGCAGATTTAAGTGATTTTTCTAATATGTTATAGCCTAATTCTTTTACAATACCGCTGTAATAATATTGTTGCTAACCAGTTAAATTTTTATGGTGTACCGGGCATTTATAAAATACTGAAATTAAAACCCAACTATAGACTCAGGTTTTCGTAACATTCTGTTTTTTTGATTAATTCGCTTATGTTTAACAACTAGATTTGTTCTTTATCAATTCAGGGTGTTTCTAAATAAGTGCGACAAACTTTAAGTGGAAAGGAACAAATTGCAAAATTTTGACGCCTGTATTTTAAATGTAATCATTTTTTTCGAATCCTGAGAAAACTAATAAGTATTTTTGAAAAATTTAAACGCAGAATGAAAGATTACTTTATTACCGAGGGCCGAAAGTCCCTTAGAATGAATAAAAAGTTTTTTAATGACATAGTTGAAACTAAAAATCACACTAAATTTTCTTAGTTTTTCACCCCTGTAACTTATTAAAATAAACATAGAAGTTTTCAGGGACTTTCGGCCCTCGGTCCTAACAATATTTCATTCTGCGTTTAAATTTTTGAAAAATACTTATTAGTTTTCTTAGGATTCGAAAAAAATGAATCCCGTTTATATTCTTGTTATTGGTTTTTTTTTGTATAATAAACGTTACTTACAAGGAATTACTTTTAATATTATTTTGTACAAACTTCTAATTAATAATATTTTCTTGTTCGACTCAAAAAATACTATAAATTTTACCAGAATTTGTACTTTAAAATCGTAGTTTCGAAAGCGGTAGTCCGAAAGTCAGACTACCGACTTCATCCATTGCGACGTTGCCTTTTTCTCTTCATGGCTTGTAAAGTAAAGGTGGCTATGGTCTTATCCATGTGTTTATTTTTCTGTCCTTAAGTGATATGCCAAGCATTGCTCTTTCCATCGCGTGTTGAGTGACTCTGAGTATGTTCATATTCTTTTTTGTGATTGTCCATGTTTGTGCCCCATATGTTAATATCGGAATAATGCAGCATATATATCTGCTATGTACAGCATATAAAATCCTCGCCTAAGTATATTATAAACCAGCGGCTCCAACTACTAGCAGAAAATATTATTGGAGAGTATCAGAAGGGCTTCAAACGGGAAGGTCGACAATAAATCAAATATTTACAGTCAAGCAGGTCTTGGGCAAATCATGGGAACACGACATTGATGTTTACAACTTGTTTGTAGACTTCAAAAGGAACAGACTATACTATATATTGGCTAAATTGGCATTATTGGCAATACCACGCAAGCTAATTAGATTCATAAAGCCATAATGGATGAAACTCAGGCATGTGTATGAGTACAAAACCATCGGACAGACTTTTTCAAAAACTCTCAGGGATTGAAGCAGGGAGATGGCCCCAACGTTGTTTAACC
Organism: Diabrotica virgifera virgifera; assembly: GCF_917563875.1. Taxonomy (NCBI): domain Eukaryota; kingdom Metazoa; phylum Arthropoda; class Insecta; order Coleoptera; family Chrysomelidae; genus Diabrotica; species Diabrotica virgifera. The sequence goes on from NC_065452.1 coordinate 128,296,983, forward strand.
TGGCACTGGAGTCTGCGGTTTGTTCTGTTAAGTAAGTAAAAGGGTTCTTGCACTTTCTCAGGTTTATTGAACTCAATACAATACATTCAGTAGAAGAGATGAGATCTGCCATCGGCCATCCGCGTTGACGTATTAGTGCCTTACTTCACAACTTACAGGGTTGCCAGATTGTGCCGATAGTACATCTCCCTCTTTACAAAAACAAATTTTCATGAAATTAAATAATCTTTCAGATAAGCTGGCCGTCGAGATATCCTTTTCGGACGAGAAGAATCCTGTTCCATATTAGAACAGTTATTTTCTGTATTTGGAACTGTTAGCACAATATTGTTATCATTACACAACTCACTGTTTCCCGCACAATCCTTCCGACTCGCACAATCTTCCCACCTACCTTCTTTACTATTAAAATTAGAATCAGAAGTGGGCAGAGGCAGTGCTGGAGTAAATTCAGGTTCAAAGTAGTATGGTGCTGGAATGAGGTCATGACGGTTTCGTCTGTAATTTCCAGACTTGGTTTTTACTATATAAGATCTTGGTTCGTTTAAAATGGATGAAATTTTTCCGTACAACCTCAAATCAATTACCCAAACACTGTCTCCTATAGATAAATCTGACAAAGTCCTGGCCCTATGTCTTTTATTAAACTGGAAGGCTGATTTTTCTTTCGCTCTATTCTCTCTTTCTACCACCGAATCAGTATTAACGGGATTATTTAACAATTCTGGAATTACGGGTAAGGGAGATCTCAATTTACGATTCATTAGTAGTTCGGAAGGCGAAAATCCACATTCAAGGGGTGTGGTACGATAAGCTAATAAAGCTAGACTAAGGTCTTCATTTTTCTTAAGGAGATTTTTTGCTATTTTAACTGCAGCCTCTATGCATCCATTGGATTGAGGGAAATAAGGGCTACTAGTAATATGTCTGAAATCATATTGAGAAGCAAATATTCTAAATTGAGTACTGAATTGAGGCCCATTATCTGAACGCACTATCTCTGGAATCCCATACCGACTAAAAAGTTCTTTAAGTTTGGATATTATTACCAATTCAGTCATAGTGGTTAATTTAAATATCTCAAAGAAACGGGAATAATAGTCAGTAACAATTAAGTACCAGCAGTTATGTTTAAAAAGGTCCAAAGAAACTTTCTGCCATGGGCGCTCAGGAAAAGGATCCCTTATAAGGGGCTCTACCGGATTTGTTCTATGTTCTATACATATAGGACAATTTCTAACTAAATTTTCGATCTGAGTGGATAGACCCAACCACCATATTGAAGCTTTTGCTCTCGCTCTACATTTTACAATCCCTAAATGACCTTGGTGGAGATATTCTAAACACCGAAATTGTAGACATCTAGGGATAAATAATCGGGAATTTCTCAATAATAGATTATCGCTAAAAGACAACTCCAACCTATAATTATAATAAGGCTTTAAGCATTCCTCTAATTTATTTTGTTCAGGCCAACCCGACGTACAATATTCTCTTAATTTTAAACAAATGGGATCTTTTCTCTGTTCTTCCTTAATTTCTTCAATAAAATACGGCTTTACTTGAACCGAACTAACTATAAGATGAACATGAGCTTCTACTTCGCTTGCTAATTCGTCTTCAATTGGGTCACTGCTATTCTCATCGAACCGACGTGAAAGAGCATCCGCTACAACCAGCTCTTTGCCTGGAGTATAATGAACCTCATAATCATATCTCATCAATCTAATTCTGAGTCTTTGCAAGCGAGGTGTGAGCTCATCGATCGGTTTTGATTTTAGTACTTGGACCAACGGTTTGTGGTCAGTCTCTAAAACAATCGGTATCCCAGTGATATATTCTTGAAACTTATCAGCAGCCCATGTCAGAGCTAGGGCTTCCCGCTCTATTTGGGCATATCTTTTTTCAGTGGAAGAAAGCAAACGAGAAGCATAGGCAACAATTTCCTTTTTACCCTCATTAAACTGAATCAAACATGCTCCCAATCCAAATGATGAGGCATCCGCTGAAACTGCTATCTGTTTGGTAGGGTCAAAGTAAGCTAAACATGGACTTTTTTGTAGTAATTCCTTAACTCTTACAAAGGCTTGTTTCTGCGGACTGTCCCAGATAAATGTGACACTCTTTTTCAGTAATGACTTAAGGGGCTCTAGGATTTAAGAGCGATTAGGTATAAATCTACATGAAAAATTTATCATACCTAAAAACTGTAGTAATTCTGTTTTATTAGTCGGTTCTGGAAAGTTAACAAATGCTGAAATCCTTTCAGGTGCAATTGACACTCCTTCATTTGAGATTTCGTGACCTAAATACTGGAGTTTTTGAACAGCAATCACACATTTATCTTTATTTAGAGCTATACCTTCAACTTGTATTCTGGATAATACTTCATCCAGAATTTTGTTGTGTTCTTCTAGTGTTGGAGCATGGATTAAGATATCATCTATGTGACTAATTACACCGTCCAAACCAGCTAATATTTTGTTTAACAATATAGAAAAATATTCGGGGGCACAAGTGATACCGAACGGAACTCGAGTGAATAGATACCTACCGAAGGGAGTTATGAATGTGGTAAGGGATTGAGACTCTGGGTCTAAACGAATCTGATAAAATCCAGAAGAAGTATCAAGTTTTGAGAAATATTTACTATCTTTTATTCTGGCTAAAATACTTTCAACTTTGTTTATAGGAAAATATGAACGAAGAACAGATTTGTTTAAATGGGTATAATCCACACAGAGTCGAACTTTTTGGCCTTTTTGGACCACAACAATGGGACTGACCCACTCTGTAGGATAATCAACAGGTTCAATTATTTTTAGATTTAATAATCTATCAATTTCTTCTTTTAACGGTTGGAGTAATGGAATAGGACTGTTCTAGGGATTGATTGTACATAGGGTTTAATGTTGTCTTTTAATTTAATTTCCATTTCTGTTTTAAATGTACCTATATCATTAAATATTGTTGAAAATTTTCTGAAAACTGCCTCTGGATTAAATACATTATTTATATTTTTTACTGTAACATTTTCATGAAATTGTAGAAGTTTTAAGTCTATTATTGATTTCCTTCCTAAAATAGGTTTAGATAAATTTTGTATAACAAACATTTGAGTTTTTGAAATGTCATTATTATGACAGAGGGTAACAGGAAGAGTTCCTACTACCTCCAATTTAATGCCAGATGGACCAGTAACTTTTTGATAAGGCTTACATAAAGTTTTTAATATCTCTTTAGGCATCAGAGAACTAGGAATACATGAAACATCTGCTCCAGAGTCAATTAAAAATTCAAATTTTGTCCGCAGCTCAAACACAAGCACAGAAATCAGCCACTCTCGAGCCTCAATATTATTAATATAAACAGAGCCGACAAAATTCAAATTATTACCCTCTGAATTTATCATAAAATTATCAATTTCTACAGTACTAACCTTATTTTCCCTTTGACCTTTACCAGATAAACAAACTGATGCCCAGTGCCCAAACTTTTTGCACTTATTACACTGAGACCTTCTAGCAGGACATACCTCCCTAGAGTGAGATTGCTGACCACAAAACATACACATGTCTCCCTGGAAATTCTTTCTTCTGATGTTGTCTGCCTTCTGAAATGATCCGGTGACATTGCCTCGTTCTCTATTTTGGACACCCACTTTTGCTACTTCTTGAGTTGAATGATAACGGTTTTCATTACGCAATTCCCGAGTCTGATTTGCCTGCATTTCTGCTTGTTTTGCAGCAATAATACAATCTTTCAAAGTCAGAGTACCTTGTAGTTGCAAACGTTCGCTAGTTTTTGTATCTGACATTCCTACCACTATGCGATCCCTAATTAGCTCTTCCTTAAGGGTGCTGTAGTCACAATATTCTGCCAACGAATGTAAACTAGTAATAAAGTGTTCTATAGCTTCTCCTGGTTGTTGAATTCGGGAGTTAAACTTAAACCGTTCGAATATTACGTTGCGACGGGGAATAAAGTGATTTTCAAAACTCTGTAACATCTCCGAATAAGTAGCTGGAATTTTCGGAAACTGTAGAACGATTTCTTCGGCCTCATCTCCCATTATATACATAAGAATGTCAATTTTGTCTTTCTCCGGCTTCTGATCTTGTCCCGACACGCTCATGAAACGCTGGAACCTTTTGCGCCACTGGGGCCACATATTTGGCTGTGAAAACGTAAATTTCTCCGGTGGATTTACCTGAACAGGCATGTTAATTGTCGTTGAGCCGCTACTAACGTCTAAATCTGTATTTGCCATTGCCATTTTGCTTTGTGTATGATTTCAACACAACGTACATAACCTAGACACTACACATGGAAAAGTTAAACTTCACTAATCATTTTTCTCTCTCTTCACTTGAAATATTAAGTTAATCTGGAAAAGTGCACCAGCTGCCACCATGTTCTGTTAAGTAAGTAAAAGGGTTCTTGCACTTTCTCAGGTTTATTGAACTCAATACAATACATTCAGTAGAAGAGATGAGATCTGCCATCGGCCATCCGCGTTGACGTATTAGTGCCTTACTTCACAACTTACAGGGTTGCCAGATTGTGCCGATAGTACAGGCAAATGCAAACTGGGCGGGACGAGAAAACCTACTGACCAACAGAACCGTTCCACTGGCCGGTTATGCCGATGATATTAATATTAGGAATAGAACATCAACAGGAGCACAGGAAACATACGCGCAGAGTTAAAAAGGCAAACGAAAAGGCTAGGTCTAGAAATTGCAGGAAAAAAGACCGGTTGGAAAGCCAAAAAAGCGCTGGGAAGATACAGTAAATAGCGATGCAAGCATCTTTAGGAGTCCGTGTATGGAGAAGAGTAGCCACAGACAAACAAGGGTGGAGGCAAAAAAACTAGGCTAAGGCTCAACTTGCGCTATAGTGTCGTAGAAGAAGAAGAAGAGCAAGATGGGAGGACGAACTTCCTTTTTGCGCACTGTTGTGGGGTTTAAAGTATGATGATATTGCATCTTTTTGTGCCTGCCATTCCTGTTCCCTTAATTTTTACTTTTTTCGTTTTTCACTGCCACTTAAATGTTTGTAACTATGATAATAACAAAATGATTACTTAGTTAAGAAAAATAAGTATTAAGAAATTTAATAAAACGACCAATGATTAATGAATCAACTAACTTTAAAAGCACAGGACTGAAAACTAATACAAGCAAGCAATACCGTATCTTTGTAGAAAACGGCATCAAACTTTAAATTAAATATTAAATTTAAAAGTGCATTTTGAATAAATATTATGACAATACGTGACAATACCTCTTGTTAATCCTTCGGAGTGGGGTCTAAATTTTGCTTATTGTTATTGATGCCGAGAAGGCAGTCTACCGGCTCTCATTGCAGTTTTATAAGAACGGTTTATGGTTTATGAATATAACTCTTATTGTTATCATTTATCATTTCCTGTTCGTAATATGAAATAATTTTGAAAAGAACACCGCACACATCTTATGGAAAATATAATTTCACTCAAATGAAATAAAATTTACATGAATAGATGCGTCTCATACTCATTACATTACTCATTACATGAATAGATGAAATCTCAATAATTTGATACCATTGAGCTAACTCTGAATTCTGCTTAATTAGGGCGTTAATTGTAATTGAAGTTTATCAAAATCGCATTTTAAAGTCCATAAAACTGGCATTCATAAATAATATTAGTCTAGCGGATATTGAAATCAGTCTATTCAATAGACTCTATTCACCACTAGCTTAAGCCGATTAGAGGCGGTACAACTAACCAAATTATACCTACTTTATTATCAATAACAATAGGATAAGATAAGAGTAAACCTCTGCCTTAATCCCTCGATAAAGATTTATGGAGTAAGCGAATCACAAGATCTTTTTTCTCTCTTTGACACACGTACATTCCTATTTGATTTTAGATTTATTTTTATCAATTTACGCTCTTGTTAATCAAAATTCAGAGTTGGCGCAATGGTATCAAATTATTGAAATTTCAGGACGCATCTATTCATGTAAATTTTATTTCATTTGAGTGACATTATATTTTCCATAAGATGTGTGCGGTGTCCTTTATTTTGTTTTTGTAATAAAAATTTCTTTTAATGATCTTTTCGGGCCCCATTCAAATCCGGGCCCGAGGCAGGGGCCTCATGGCCTAGTGGTAAAATAGGCCCTGATAGTCTAAGAGCTAGTGAACCCTCCGACTAACGGTCGTCCTGTAAGGCTAGAAATTTGTCTAGTGATAATTCATAGCAAACCAAGGCTAAAACCATGACCTGACAGGCATCAGCGGTGCACGTATATCTACCAGGTGAATCGAAAAGTGCAAATTTAGGGGGTAAAATAAACTTTCTCCTGTAAGGTTTAAATTTAAGTATGTGTTTGAGTAAGTCATTTAAAAGAAATGTGTACAATGACAGGCGATTCTGAAGAGCATAAGACCTTGCCAGGCGAGGGGAAAGATTAGGGTTTTTTCCTAAAATTATTCTTTTTGCATCGAACAATTTTTTTTTAGGTTTTTTTAATCATTCCAAACAGAAAAGGTCTTTAGTGATTTTTCTCTTAAGTTAATAGTTTTTGTTATATAAGCGATTGAAAATTTTGAAAATTGCGAAATCGGCCATTTTAAACCTAAATCGGACATTTATCTAAAAATTTCAATGTTGCCAAGGTACGTAGATATTCTTTAAACATTGATTGATGAGATCCCGAAGAGTTTTTTGCAATAAAATATCGAAAACCCCTTTGTTTTTTTAATTGCTAATCAAGCAGGCGCGACACTGTAGTATAAGTGAGGACGTTTGAGTTTGCATAAATTCATTATCTCGAGAATGGGCAAATTTCAAGAGAAATCCTCAGACAGGTCGATTTTTATTTTTAAATTAGGACTTTTTGGCATATATATATAATACTAGTGACGTCATCCATCTGGGCGTGATGACGTAATCGATAATTTTTTTAAATAAGAGTAGGGGTTGTGTGACGGCTCATTTGAAAGGTTATTTAATTCTCTATTCACTTATATAAACATTAACATAATTATTTATACAGGGTGTACAAAAAATTTTTTTTATTAAATTAACTTTGATTAAATTTGACAAATAGAAGAAAAATTTTTTTTGTACACCCTTTATAAATAATTATGTTAATGTTTATATTACTGAATAGAGAATTAAATAACCTTTCAAATGAGCTGTCACACAACCCCTACTCTTATTTAAAAAAATCATCGATTACGTCATCACGCCCAGATGGATGACGTCACTAGTATTATATATATGCCAAAAAGTCCTAATTCAAAAATAAAAATCGACCTGTCTGAGGATTTCTCGTGAAATTTGCCCATTCTCGAGATAATGAATTTATGCAAACTCAAACGTCCTCACTTATACTACAGTGTCGCGCCCGCTTGATTAGCAATTAAAAAAACAAAGGGGTTTTCGATATGTTATTGCAAAAAACTCTTCGGGATTTCATCAATCAATGTTTAAAGAATATCTACGTACCTTGGCAACATTGAAATTTTTAGATAAATGTCCGATTTAGGGTTAAAAATGGCCGATTTCGCAATTTTCAAAATTTTCAATCGCTTATATAACAAAAACTATTAACTTAAGAGAAAAATCACTAAAGACCTTTTCTGTTTGGAATGATTCAAAAAAACCTAAAAAAAAAACTTTGTTCGATGCAAAAAAAAAAAATAATTTTAGGAAAAATCCCTAATCTTTCCCCTCGCCTGGCAAGGTCTTATGCTGTTCATAATCGCCTGTCATTGTACACATTTGTTCTAAATGACTTACTCAAACACATACTTAAATTTAAACCTTACAGGAGAAAGTTTATTTTACCCCCTAAATTTGCAATTTTCGATTCACCTGGTAGATACACGTGCACCTCTGGCGCCTGCCAGGTCATGGTTTTTAGCCTTGGTGTGCTATGAATTATCACTAGACAAATTTCTAGCCTTACAGGACGAACGTTAGTCAGAGTGTTCACTAGCTCTTAGACTATGATCATTTCGTGTGCTATTCAGAGTTATTCATACTAACCTAACCAGTTTTGCGGGTATGCCTAAAGTATGCTTCATTGTTTCATACATTTTATTCCTTCTTGTCCTATCATAATTGTTACCTTGTAAGAAGAATCCAACAGAGCACATCTGTAATTTTCACGTACCAATCTGTCCCCCTATTTGTATATGGGATAGTAAAGCTTTGGTTCAATTTTTGGGCATATTTTTCTCTTCCCATATCCTGTTGATAAAACTTTTTTTTTTATTAACATCCAAGATTTTTTACAATCTGTTTTACAATGAAAACAATAAGTAAAATTGTTTGTCTTTACAATGACAGAGAGATGTAAGGTCCAGTGACCAAAGCATCACGACACACACACACATTAGCTTGTTTACCGGTGAGATGCGCACGTACACTGATACGCGAGCACGAAAACTAAAACTGGCACAGAACACAATGACTGGACGCTGCTGAAGGCGTAGCTTCCTCTGCTGTAGGCTCTGTCAGGATCGGTTAGGTAGGTCCAAGGGATCATATCGCTTCAATCTCTTCGCTTGTTGGTTGTTGAGAAGATTGTGTGCCAGGGTGTTAGGATGTACCCGCAACCTATTTTGATATTGTTCAGAAGATTTTTTGCACTCTTCGGAGACTGATAGTACCTATGTATTGCGTCACTCTGGATGTACCAAGGGGCATTAGCGATTGTTCTTAGAGTTTTGGATTGAAATCTTTGTATTTTCATAATATTAGATTTGCTAGCTGATCCCCAGAGCTGCGAACTATATGTCCAAATGGGTTTTATAATTGTTTTGTATATAAGCAGCTTGTTATCGATCGATAGTTGAGAGTTTTTTCCCAACATACAGTGAAGTTTTCTGTATAAAATTCCCAGTTGGAGTCTTTTCGTCCATATATGTTTATTCCAAGTTAGTCGTTTGTCAAGGTGAATACCTAGATATTTTACGTCATCCTTTTGAGGTAAAGGATGTCCATCGAGGTTAACTTGTGGACATGTACCTCTTCTTAGAGTGAATGTAATGTGTGTGGATTTTGAGGGGTTTACTCTAATTCTCCAGAGTTTAAGCCATTCATTTGTTTTGTTCAGATGTAGTTGTAGTCTCTCTGATGCTATTATTGGATTACCATGAGAGGCCAGGAAAGCAGTATCATCTGCGAATGTTGCAAGTGTTAGGTCGTTGCTTGTTGGCAAGTCAGCCGTATATATTAGGTATAGGATAAGTCCGAGCACACTACCCTGAGGTACACCAGATAGGATGGGGTAGAGTTTTGTATAGGCTTCACTATATTTTACCAGATATATCCTTTATGTAAGGTATGATTGAAGCAGTTTGAAGTAAATGTAAGGTAGGTTTTTCTTTACAGAAGTTCTGTGTGCCATACCTTGTCAAAATCTTGAGAGGCGTCTAAAAAGGCTGCAGTGCAGTATTGCTTGTTTTCGAGACTAGTTCTTATTGTTGTGTACAGTCTGTGAACTTGTTCTATTGTACTATGTTGATTACGAAATCCGAATTGATGGTCAGGTAAGAGACTCTTCTCTTCTAATATTGGTGTGATTTTTCTTAACAAAAGTTTTTCAAACACCTTAGAGATGACTGGGAGTAGACTTATCGGTCGGTATGAGTTGACATCTTTTGGATCTTTTCCAGGTTTTTGAATGAGTATAATCTGTGCCAGTTTCCATTGCAACGGGAAGTAGTGCAGACTTAACATAGCACTAAAGATCATAGTGATTATTCTGTAACAATCAGCGGTTAGTTCCTGAAGGACCTTACCCGTTACGAGGTCTAATCCTGGTGCCTTATTAGGTTGTATCTCATTATTTATTATCTGTTTTACTTCTTTAATATTAAACTTGGAGATTGGCAGTTCCATTTGATATGGAGCCTCAAGAAAATAATGAAATGGTTCTTCTTCTTTTAATGGTACTACTCTAGTGAAGGGACTAAATACAGCATGATTGTATTGCTAAGTAGTTAAGAGATATACCTTTAATCACACAGAAGTCTAAGAGATCTGGTGTTTTATTTGGATCTGTAGGCCAATAAGTTGGTTCTCCTGTAGATATGTGTTGTAGATTGTTTCCTATTATCGTCTTCAGCAGTTGTCTACCCCTTGTTGTGATTACTCTAGAGCCCCAGTGATGATGTTTACAGTTAAAGTCTCCTCCTGCTATGAATTTGTGTCCAAGGGAACTAAAATAGGTATTAAAGTTATTTTCGTTGATGGATTGGCCAGGAGGACAGTAGACAGCAGATAAGGTAAGGTTGCCTAACCAGTCATCAATGACAATGCTAGTTGACTGCAGGTACTTTTCACTGAACTTATTTAACTCATGGTGTTTTATATTAGATTTGATAATGATAGCTGTGCCGCCGTGTGCTTTGTCATTTGGATGTTTTGTGTAGTGAAAAGTGTCTTTTGGAATTTTTATATAATTTTTGTCTGTCAGATGGGCTTCTGATATGAGCATAACATCCATTTTCTTCTCGTCGAGAAAAATTTTTATTTCTTGGATATGATTCGTTAGCCCATTTGAGTTCCAGACGGGTATTTTTAGTGCGTGTTGCATTAGCGCATTTTGGAAATCATAGTGGTAAGGGGATTAAGCATAGTGTCCATTCTCTCCATTAATTTTGCCATCATGTTTTCCAGGTTGGCAGTTGTCGTTAAATGGTTTGAGCCAACATTACTTTGTTGGTTTGTGATTTCAGCTGTTTGACTATTTTCTGACGTTTTTTGAGCGTAAGAAACACCAGGGGTGACTGTTTGACTTTTAATTAAATTGATGTCTGTTCTATGGGTCTCTTGCTTCTGTCTGAGTTGGGAGAACTTTTCTTTTTGTATTTGTTTGTACACGCTGCAGCCCTTATAGTTGGCTGGATGGTTTCCCATAGAGAGTACACATTGTACGTTATTGCTGCGTTCCTTGCGTGGACAGTCTAGAGTATGATGATTACTTGCACACTTTACGCATCTTGGAGGCATATAACAGAATTTTTGTGTGTGGCCATAACGTTGACATTTGGTACATTGGGGAACCTGACGCTTGGGGTGTGGTGGTTCGAAGGACACAATCATGTTCTGGAGTGCTCTCACTTCATAAATGTCTTTATTATTTGGCTTAGCTTTTAGTTCTATATAAAAAAAGCGGAAGCGCCGTTTTGGATCCATTCTTATATATATATATATATATATATATATATATATATATATATATATATATATATATATATATATATATATATATATATATATATATATATATATATATATTAGCTATGTTGGTTACTTCGTGTCACATTTGTCCTAACTCATCTTTTAAAGCATCTTTATCTGCTGTTTGATGCATATCACGAAGTACAACTCGGAATGTTCTTTCTTCCTTTGTTTGGTAGTGCTTTGGCTATGTTTCGGTAATGTTCAGAGCTTGTGGGCTGGATCTTTACTTGGTTGTTATAAAGGCATTTGATGGTGTATCTCAGTGGGGATATTGTTTCTAACAAATATCTAAGAGGTTTTATATCACCTACATATGAAACAAATATGGGTGGGGGTTGAATACTATTTTTAACTTCCTCAGTTCCGGTTTGGTTGGACTCATAGGTATTTCATCTAAGCTAGAAAATCTATTCAACGTTGATGTAGGTGCTTTGAGCCAGTAATCGCTCATTATTGTTTGTCTTAGTTGTTTATCCGCTTCAGGGCTGTCCTTTCTTGCTCTTTTGCGCGCTTGAACAGTGTCCCATCCTTGGTATTGATTTTCTTGGCTATCGTGTAGATTACTGATGTATATTTGTGACGGTTGATAAGAAGAAGAAGAAGACGCATGATTAGAAAGAAAATAATTACCTGGTTGTTCTTGTCGATTGATAGTCGAATCAGTCTTTTGGTGCACTATAATGCTTGAGCAATTTTCATTGCTTTGTTGCTCACTAGACGAGGCTGTGGTTGAATCCCTCGATGGTTGTTCCATGGTATTTGTTTGCAAGTTAGCGGTGTATTCTTCTGAAGTTGAGCTTCTCATCGGAGATCTGCTCACTTTATTTGAATTTAGAAACGGATTGTCTATGTCTACGATTTCTACATTTTCGCTCATCCTGTATCACAATTAAATGTTTTATACATCACGAACAATTATTTATGAGACGCCTATGACTTTATGTGCCGGTATTTTGGCGTATAGAAATAGTACTTGTTTTATTTTATTTGCGTTTTTAAAACACTGGTAATTAATATTACTAATTAACGATAAAGTTTCGAACAAAAACTGGTTACTAGATATTTTTGTACTAAGAATAAATTTATGCGACCGTCTCTAGCAAAGGTTGGATCGAGTTGGATCATGTTGATAAAATTATACATCCTTTTTTGTAGTTCTTTCCCTCCATTCTTTGCCATACTTTTAATCTCTCCTTCACTAGGCAGTCCTATTATTCCATCATCATCTATAAGGAAATTTTCCTTCTTATCTGTACTTCGCTCATTCGGTAGTTCACTAAAAGTCTCTCCCATATATCCATCACTGGTTCTTATTCAGTTGAGAGTGTTTCCTCTCCTTTTTCGTGTATGAATTGTAGTTCTGGTATCCCCTTTCAGTTTTTTTGACTTTTTGTTAAAACAACCGTATTTCTTTTTCTGAAATCTTTCCTCTATTTCTTGTATTATTTTTTCGTCATATTTTTTCTTTCGTCTACATATTATTCTCATTATTCTTCTTTGATCTTTGAAACTCTGATTCGTACCATCAGTATGCTTATTTGTTAATGCCAATTACCTTAATCTTTTCTTTTCCTCTGCTATTTTAAGGCAGTCTTCATCGAACCAATTCTTCTCTGCTTTCATTTGGCTTCTTTGTGGAATAATTTTATCATTTGCTCTAGTTATCCCCCTCTAGCAGTTTTCCACACTTGTTCTATTCTTAGCTTTCTTCGTCTTTCTGGGATAATAGACCTTTATTAGTTCATTGGTATACTTTCCTTATATTCTAAATAAGCCCCCAAACACAAGCATTAATGGAAGAGCGGAGAAAAATGCAAAACAATAGAAGTAAATAACACCATGAACTTATAGAAATAAGTAAAAAAATACAAAAATCTATTAGGACGGACAACCGAAAATATAAAAACGAACAAATTCAACAAACAATTGAAGATAACAAGAGCCTCAAAGTTCTAAGTAGACAATTAACAAATGGCAAAAAAGAAATAACTAAATTAAAGGATAGAGATGGAAATATCATCATCAACAGAGATGAATTATTAAGGGCAGTAGAAGACTTCTTTGCAGTACTATACAAAAGCCAACAAAACCATGATGAGCCACTAGAAGATTCAGGAAAAAGGTTATTCAACCAAGGATCGGAATTGATGCCTGATATATCAACAGATGAAATCAGGAACGCATTGAGAAAAATGAAAAGAAATAAAGCTCCGGGAGAAGACAGTATCATTATAGAATCCTTAAAGATTCTAGGAGACAGACTTTTAAACAACTTAAAGGAATTTTTTAACTTAGGTCTGCATCAAAGTGAAACACCTACAAGATGGCACATTGCACTGACCATCTTATTACACAAAAAGGGCGATCCAACAGACTTCGAGAATTACCGGCCCATAAGCCTATTAGACCACCTCTACAAGTTATTCACAAGAATAATAACAAATAGACTGGAAGCAAAATTGGATTTTTACCAACCTAGAGAACAGGCGGGTTTTAGGAAAAACTTTGGCACTAACGACAACCTATACTCCATAAAAGGAATTATAGAAAAATCTATCGAATACAACCGACCATTGGTCCTGGCTTTCGTAGACTTTCGCAAAGCATTTGGTACAATAGATATTAACAGCATAATGAGAGCATTGGAGGAAAGTCGTATAGATTATCGGTACTCCAAACTGATAGCGAACATATACAATAATGCAACTATGACCGTCCGACTACACAAAGATACCAAATCTATAAAAATCAAAAGAAGAATTAGACAGGGAGACACGTTATCTCCCAAACTCTTTACGGCAGTAATTGAACATGCTTTCAAACAATTGGAGTGGGACGCCAAAGGAATAAATGTCGACGGTGAAAGGCTCTCCCACCTACGATTCGCAGACAACGTAGTTCTTATAACAAACAACTTAAAAGAGATTAGAACTATGCTTACTTAGTTAGATGCCGCCTGTAAAAAAGTTGGTTTAAACATAAATTTTGGAAAGACACAATACATGACAAACCTGGTACCAAGCGAAAATCCAAAAGTCGACGTCAACGAAATAGCATTAGTCCATAAATATAAATACTTAGGGCATGAAATCCAAATTGACAGGGACAATCAAACTGACGAATTACAGAGAAGGATCACCTTAGCATGGCCGCATATGGAACTCTATCAGACATCTTCAAGAGCAACTTGCCAAATTATTTGAAAAGGAAGACGTTCAACCAATGTGTGCTTCCAGTCATGACTTACGGTGCCGAAACATTATCGTTAACCCAGGCCACAGCAACGAAACTTAGAATGGCCCAAAGAAGAATGGAACGGTCACTACTTGGACTGATTCTCAGAGACAGGGTCAGAAACGAAGAAATCAGAAGAAGAACAGACGTCACAGATGTTATAGAGCGAGTAGCATGGCTGAAGTGGAATTGGGCGGGCCATGTAGCCAGAATGAAAGACGGAAGGTGGACCCAAAAAATTACAGTGTGGAGACCAAGAGAAGACAGAAGAAGTAGAGGCAGACCACCTACACGATGTACAGACGACGTCAAAAGGATTGCTGGGAATTGGTTGCAGAAAGCCCAAGATCGACAAAAGTGGAAGAAATTAGGGGAGGCCTATATTCAACTTTGGATGCAGAAGGCTGGATGATGATGATGACACTTTCCTTGTATCCAGATTTATCCATAAGGCTCACACTCCCTCTAAGAGAAAAATTGACTCATCCCAGATACCTGACCTAGGGTATCAAAAGGATTGAGCTCTGGTGGGGCTCTTTCCGTGTTTTCGGGCCCTTGGTGACGCCAGAGTATCTCCCAAAAATTTTCCTACGCATCTAGACGTCGAGAGTAGCACAGCCTTCTGCATAGTCTTGTAAAGACGTTCATTTAGACCCAGCTTTTTTATGCTTTCGAGGAGGGTCTTCGGAATGACTCCAGTAGTGTACTTACATGATAATCGGTATCGTCTGGGTACTTTGCATTCTCCATTGCCTTCGTATTTGAATTTCCAGATCTCTGTACTTTGCGATCTTTTCAGTTTTACTACGTAGATTATTGTTGTTAGGTATCGCCACATCAATTAGTGTTGTTTGTTTTGTTCATTTATTAACTAGTACGAGATCTGGTCTATTATGTGCCACTGTTTGGTCTGTGAGCACAGTGCGGTCCCAGTATAGCTCGTAGTTGCCATCCTCAAGCATATTCTCAGGGACGTATTGATAATACGGGAGATGGTCCGTTTGGAGAAGTCCCAGCTTGATAGCTATCCCTTGATGAAGGATTTTTCCCACTGCGTCATGCTGTTCCTTGTATTCAGTTGCAGCAAATGCCTGGCAGCCCCCTGTAAAATGTTGGATGGTTTCTTGGGCTTGACATCCATATCGGCATCTGTCGTTTTGAACCTGAGGGTCTTTGATGATATATTTCAGGTAATTTCTGGTTGGTTTAACCTGATCCTGAATGGCCAGTAATGAACCCTCCGTTTCAGGGAACATCTTTCCTGATGTCAACCAATAGTTCGACGCTGTATTGTCGACATAGTCTTGGCTGACCTCATTGGGATGTCGCCCGTGCAGAGGTTTACCCATCCAGGTGCACAGTTTTTCGTCTTTAGTGAGGTGGTTTATGCGCATTTCTGGTTCCCTCAGTTTGATCGGTGTTATGTCATCTACTGCGCAAATAGCTTGATGTAGAGTAGATGTCTCAGCTTGCATCTGAAAATAAATTCTTAAATTAGCAATTTGTTTATCTAATTGCTCACCTATATCCATAAGTCCTCTTCCTCCCAGATTCCGTGGTAATGTTGTTCTTTCTACTGCACTTTTAGGATGGTGTTTTTGTGCCTTTGTGAGGTGTGTTCGTACTTTTCGCTGAAGATTTTCTATATCTGTTTTTGTCCACTTAACAATACCAAATGAATAGCTAAGTGCGGAACAAGCGTAGGTTATTATTATCCAGATTTAGCCATACGGCTCACACTCCCTCTGAGGGGAAAATTGACTCATCCCAGATACCTACGGTATCAAAAGGATTGAGCTCTGGTGGGACTCTTTCCGTGTTATCGAGCCCTAGGAGACTTGGAATGCAGGTGTATCTCTCAAAAATTTTCTTACACTTCTGGCCGTCGCAAGTAGTACAGCTTTCTGCATGGTCTTATAAATATGTTCATTGAGACCCAGCTTTTTTATGCTTTCGAGGAGGGTCTTCGGAATGACTCCAGTAGTAGACATAACAATAGGTATCGTCTGGGTACTTTGCATTCTCCATTGTCTCCGTATTTGAATTTCCAGATCTCTATACTTTGCGATCTTTTCAGTAAATTTACTACGTAGATTATTGTTGTTAGGTATCGCCACATCAATTAGTGTTGTTTGTCTTGTTAATTTATTAACTAGTACGAGATCTGGTCTATTATGTGCCACTGTTTGGTCTGTGAGCACACTGCGGTCCCAGTATAGCTTGTAGTTGCCATCCTCAAGCATACTCTCAGGAACGTATTGATAATATGGGAGATGGTCCGTTTGGAGAAGTCCCAGCTTGTTAGCTATCTCTTGATGAAGGATTTTTCCCACTGCGTCATGCCGTTCCTTGTATTCAGTTGCAGCAAATGCCTGGCAGCCCCCTGTAATATGTTGGATGGTTTCTTGGGCTTGACATCCATATCGGCATCTGTCGTTTTGAACCTGAGGGTCTTTGACGATATATTTCAGGTAATTTTTGGTTGGTATAACCTGATCCTGAATGGCCAGTAATGAACCCTCCGTTTCAGGGAACATCTTTCCTGATGTCAACCAATAGTTCGACGCTGTATTGTCGACATAGTCTTGGCTGACCTCATTGGGATGTCGTCCGTGCAGAGGTTTACCCATCCAGGTGCGCAGTTTTTCGTCCTTAGTAAGGTGGTTTATGCGCATTTCTGGTTCCCTCAGTTTGATCGGTGTTGTGTCATCTACTGCGCAAATTGCGCGGTGTAGAGTAGATGTCTCAGCCTGCATCTGAAAATAAGTTCTTAAATTAGCAATTTGTTTATCTAATTGCTCACCTATATCCATAAGTCCTCTTCCTCCTAAATACCGGGGTAATGTTGTTCGTTCTACTGCACTTTTAGGGTGGTGTTTTTGTGCCTTTGTGAGGCGTGTTCGTACTTTTCGCTGAAGATTTTCTATATCCGTTTTTGTCCACTTAACAATACCAAATGAATAGCTAAGCGCGGAACAAGCGTAGGTGTTTAGTGCCTTAAACAAATTTTTACTGTTAAGCTGTGAACGAAGCAGCTGTTTTACCCTTCTTATAAACTCAGTAGTTATCTCAGTTTTCATTTGCTTATGGTCAATTTTCCGCGCCTGTTTTACTCCAAGATATTTATACATATCGTTGTCGCCCATGGCCTCGATGTTCTGGCCATTTTGCATATCGAATCCACCGGGCTGTACCTTTCCTCTGACTATATTCAAAACACGGCACTTGTCTAGACCGAACTGCATACTAATATCATTAGAGAATGTTTCTACAGTTTTTAGCATCTCTTCTAGGTGTTCTCGAGTGGAAGCCATTAATTTCAAGTCATCCATATACAACAGATGATTGAGCTTCGCTACCACAGTATTATTGCTTTTAATGCTAAAACCTGAGTCAGTGGAGTTTAATAGCTGGGAAAGGGGGTTCAAAGCTAAACAGAACCACAGTGGACTCAACGAGTCTCCTTGAAACAGGCCCCGGTTGATTGCGATATTTTCGGTTTCAATATTTTTTTCACCAGGTATTTGGAGGTGAAGTTTAGTCTTCCAATCTCTCATTATATGCCTTAAAAAGGTCACTATGTTATCATCGACTTTGTATATTTTCAAAATATCTATTAGCCATTCATGCGGTACTGAATCAAAGGCCTTTTTATAGTCAATAAAAGCAGTAAAAAGGTTCCTTTTTTTAGTGAATGCCTGGTTAGAAATGACTGAATCGATGATAAGCTGTTCTTTGCAACCCATGGAACCCTTAGCGCATCCTTTCTGTTGAGGCTCTATGGTATCGTTTAGAGCATAGTGTTGGTAGATACGCCGGGTTACACAGGATGTGACCAATTTATACAAAGTTGGAAGACAAGTAATTGGGCGGTACTTGGATGGATCTTGAGTGTTATTTTGATCCTTGGGTATTAAATAAGTAGTTCCCTGAGTTAGAAATGATGGTAATTCCTGCGGATTAGAAATAACATGATTAATTAATGTTGATAAGCACTCATGAATACTCCAAAACTTTTTAAGCCAGAAGTTCTGAACTCCGTCTGGTCCAGGAGATTTCCAGTTATGAAGCTCTTTGATGACATTTGAGACTTCTTCAGTCGTGAATGGTTCGTAGTTAGCAGTGACGTAGTGGTGACAGTTGTGCGTCGTATCTTCTATCCAGCCAGCATTATTGTTAAAAGCAGCTGGCGTGGAAAGTTGATTTCCCCAAAACTCATGAATTTCTTCTTGGCTTGGGTAAGACTTGTCGACACTTTCTACGGTGGAATTGAGTTTTCGGTAAAACGCCTTCTCAGAGTTCTCAAAAAGTGCATTGTCACATTTTCGGTTGTTACTAACTTTATACCTTCTTAATCGTCCTGAATAGACGGAGAGTTTTTGTTTTAATGTATCCAGACACTGTTGAGCTGTGTTATTTTCTGGATCGTATCTCGAGTGTCTTGAAGTGCTCCGCATTATTTCTTCAGCTCTCTTAATGACTTTTCTACTTGTTACACCTCTTATATATTCTGTGACTTGACCAATATCCCTACGCAGTAATTCAATTTTTCCGAGAAGTCTTTTTTCCCATGGTGCAATTCTGTTACCAGTCTTTCCGTTATTAGTACCCCGTCGTGTTCTGATCTTAACGCCCATTACATTGGCAATTGCTGTTGCTGCACAGTAGATTAGCATATGCAGATATTCCAATGTGTGGGCTTCTACGACATAATTGGGTAGGACTTCAGTGTTCACAATTTGTAACAGCGCACCTAGTTTCTTACAAGAGTTTATTCGTGGTAGCGGTGGTGTGCTAAGTGGATTTGTTCCATTAAACTCTTGTACGGCACGAGCCATTTCGTTTTCTAGACTATGGCGCAACTCGTTGTTTTCCTGCTGTGTATTGTCAGGTTGAGTTTCTGGTATGGGAATCTCAGGAATCTGCTCCTCAAGGATTTCATTAGGGACTTGATCTAAAACTAGCTCTTGGTTATTAATCTCCCGTTCGACTTCGCTTTTGATGGCATGGCGTCTAGTCTCTGGGATAAGATTATTTCTTATGATTACCCGGTATTGATCTGATACTCTTTGCTCCGATACTTGAATATCTGGGTACTCCCTGCAAAATTCGGCATACAGCTGTTGTCTGTAGCCGATCGTTTCTTGACCGAGGTTTGTCACCTTATAATAGAAGCGCAAAATGCTTTCGTTGATGGACACAGTCCATTTCATGCGCTGCCTCGGTCGTCCCGCTTGAGTGAGCGCCGGCTGATGATCCAGCGCAGCACCTTCGGCAGGTGGAGCTCTTGTTGTTATTTGGCTCGCTTGTGGTTGTGGTTGGGCTGTAGCTGATTGTATGACAGGGGCCCGCCTCCTCAACACCCTGCCACCGACGTCCCGCATGCTGTCACGTCCAGCGCCGGCTCCAGACGTGCCCTGGCGATCCCCAGGCAGCGATCCTAAACACAAATTATTATTCTCCATTCTCATGGGTGTGCATTTTATACCTACTGCCAGGTGTCAGTTTTTGTTCCACGGCAAGTATTCCTGCTACTCTCTGGGTATTGTCGCTACGAATACCCAGAAAGCATCCCCCATTCGCAGGGGGCCGCGCCTGATAGAAGAACTGACAGAAAACTCCCACAGGGGAGTTTATTATTATTATTATCCAGATTTAGCCATACGGCTCACACTCCCTCTAAGGGGAAAATTGACTCATCCCAGATACCTACGGTATCAAAAGGATTGAGCTCTGGTGGGACTCTTTCCGTGTTATCGAGCCCTAGGTGACTTGGAATGCAGGTGTATCTCCCAAAAATTTTCGTACACTTCTGGCCGTCGCAAGTAGTACAGCTTTCTGCATGGTCTTATAAAGATGTTCATTGAGACCCAGCTTTTTTATGCTTTCGAGGAGGGTCTTCGGAATGACTCCAGTAGTAGATATAACAATAGGTATCGTCTAGGTACTTTGCATTCTCCATTGTTTCCGTATTTGAATTTCCAGATCTCTATACTTGGCGATCTTTTCAGTAAATTTACTACGTAGATTATTGTTGTTAGGTATCGCCACATCAATTAGTGTTGTTTGTCTTGTTTATTATTATTATCCAGATTTAGCCATACGGCTGACACTCCCTCTAAGGGGAAAATTGACTCATCCCAGATACCTACGGTATCAAAAGGATTGAGCTCTGGTGGGACTCTTTCCGTGTTATCGAGCCCTAGGTGACTTGGTATGCAGGTGTATCTCCCAAAAATTTTCGTACACATCTGGCCGTTGCGAGTAGTACTGCTTTCTGCATGGTCTTATAAAGATGTTCATTAAGACCCAGCTTTTTTATGCTTTCGAGGAGGGTCTTCGGAATGACTCCAGTAGTAGACATAATAATCGGTATCGTCTGGGTACTTTGCATTCTCCATTGTCTCCGTATTTGAATTTCCAGATCTCTGTACTTGGCGATCTTTTCAGTAAATTTAGTACGTAGATTATTGTTGTTAGGAATCGCCACATCAATGAGGGTTGTTTGCCTCGTTAATTTATTGACTAATACGAGATCTGGTCTATTATGCGCCACTGTTTGGTCTGTGAGCACAGTGCGGTCCCAGTATAGCTTGTAGTTTATTATTATTATTATTATTATTATCCAGATTTAGCCATACGGCTCACACTCCCTCTAAGGGGAAAATTGACTCATCCCAGATACCTACGGTATCAAAAGGATTGAGCTCTGGTGGGACTCTTTCCGTGTTATCGAGCCCTAGGTGACTTGGAATGCAGGTGTATCTCCCAGAAATGTTCGTACGCATCTGGCCGTCGCGAGTAGTACAGCTTTCTGCATGGTCTTATAAAGATGTTCATTCAGACCCAGCTTTTTTATGCTTTCGAGGAGGGTCTTCGGAATGACTCCAGTAGTAGACATAATAATCGGTATCGTCTGGGTACCTTGCATTCTCCATTGCCTCCGTATTTGAATTTCTAGATCTCTGTACTTGGCGATCTTTTCAGTAAATTTACTACGTAGATTATTGTTGTTAGGTATCGCCACATCAATTAGTGTTGTTTGTCTTGTTAATTTATTAACTAGTACGAGATCTGGTCTATTATGTGCCACTGTTTGGTCTGTGAGCACAGTGCGGTCCCAGTATAGCTTGTAGTTGCCATCCTCAAGCATACTCTCAGGGACGTATTGATAATACGGGAGATGCTCTGTTTGGAGAAGTCCCAGCTTGATAGCTATCTCTTGATGAAGGATTTTTCCCACTGCGTCATGCCGTTCCTTGTATTCAGTTGCAGCAAATGCCTGGCAGCCCCCTGTAAGGTGTTGGATGGTTTCTTGGGCTTGACATCTATATCGGCATCTGTCGTTTTGAACCTGAGGGTCTTTGATGATATATTTCAGGTAATTTCTGGTTGGTATAACCTGATCCTGAATGGCCAGTAATGAACCCTCCGTCTCAGGGAACATCTTTCCTGATGTCAACCAGTAGTTCGACGCTATATTGTCGACATAATCTTGGCTGACTTCATTGGGATGTCGCCCGTGCAGAGGTTTACCCATCCAGGCGCGCACTTTTTCGTCCTTAGTAAGGTGGTTTATGCGCATTTCTGGTTCCCTCAGTTTGATCGGTGTTGTGTCATCTACTGCGCAGATAGCGCGATGTAGAGTAGATGTCTCAGCCTGCATCTGAAAATAAGTTCTTAAATTAGCAATTTGTTTATCTAATTGCTCACCTATATCCATAAGTCCTCTTCCTCCTAGATTCCGTGGTAATGTTGTTCTTTCTACTGCACTTTTAGGATGGTGTTTTTGTGCCTTTGTGAGGTGTGTTCGTACTTTTCGCTGGAGAGCTTCTATATCTGTTTTTGTCCACTTTACAATACCAAATGAGTAGCTAAGCGCGGAACATGAGTAGGTGTTTAGTGCCTTAAACAAATTTCTACTGTTAAGGTGTGAGCGAAGCAGCTGTTTTACCCTTCGTATAAACTCAGTAGTTATCTCTGTTTTCATTTGTTTATGGTCAATTTTCCGCGCTTGCTTTACTCCAGGATATTTATACATATCGTTTTCACCCATGGCCTCGATGTTCTGGCCACTTTGCATATCGAATCCTCCGGGCTGTACTTTTCCTCTGACTATATTTAAAATACGACACTTATCTAGTCCGAAGTGCATATTAATATCATTAGAAAAAGTTTCTACAGTTTTTAGCATCTCGTCGAGTTGGTTTCGAGTGGAAGCCATTAATTTCAAATCATCCATGTACAATAAATGATTAAGCTTCGCCACCACATTGTTGTTATTTTTGATGCTAAAACCTGCATCTGAGGAGTTCAATAGCTGAGATAGTGGGTTCATAGCTAGACAGAACCACAGAGGACTCAACGAATCTCCTTGAAACAGGCCCCGGCTGATTACGATATTTTCAGTTTCGATGTTACTTTCACCAGGTATTTGTAGGTGAATTCTAGTTTT
Source organism: Diabrotica virgifera virgifera (assembly GCF_917563875.1). Classification (NCBI taxonomy): domain Eukaryota; kingdom Metazoa; phylum Arthropoda; class Insecta; order Coleoptera; family Chrysomelidae; genus Diabrotica; species Diabrotica virgifera. The sequence goes on from NC_065452.1 coordinate 128,319,930, forward strand.
CCACTCTGTCATTATATGTTGTAAAAAGGTCACTATATTATCATCGACTTTATATATTCTCAATATATCTATAAGCCATTCATGCGGCACTGAATCAAAGGCCTTCTTGTAATCAATAAAAGCAGTAAATAGATTCCTCTTTTTGGAATATGCTTGATTAGAAATGACTGAGTCGATGATAAGTTGTTCTTTGCAACCCATGGAACCCTTAGCGCATCCTTTCTGTTGAGGCTCTATGATATTGTTCAGAGCACAGTGTTGGTAGATACGCCGGGCTACACAGGATGTGACCAATTTATACAAAGTTGGAAGGCAAGTAATTGGGCGGTATTTTGCTGGATCTTGGGTGTTATTTTGATCCTTCGGTATTAAATAAGTGGTTCCCTGAGTTAGGAATGATGGTATATCCTGCGGATTAGAAATAACATGATTAATTAGTGTTGATAAGCATTTCATTATCATTATCCAGATTTAGCCATACGGCTCACACTCCCTCTGAGGGAAAAATTGACTCATCCCAGATACCTACGGTATCAAAAGGATTGAGCTCTGGTGGGACTCTTTCCGTGTTATCGAGCCCTAGGTGACTTGGAATGCAGGTGTATCTCCCAAAAATTTTCTTACAATTCTGGCCGTCGCAAGTAGTACAGCTTTCTGCATGGTCTTATAAATATGTTCATTGAGACCCAGCTTTTTTATGCTTTCGAGGAGGGTCTTCGGAATGACTCCAGTAGTAGACATAACAATAGGTATCGTCTGCGTACTTTGCATTCTCCATTGTCTCCGTATTTGAATTTCCAGATCTCTATACTTGGCGATCTTTTCAGTAAATTTACTACGTAAATTATTGTTGTTAGGTATCGCCACATCAATTAGTGTTGTTTGTCTCGTTAATTTATTAACTAGTACGAGATCTGATCTATTATGTGCCACTGTTTGGTCTGTGAGCACACTGCGGTCCCAGTATAGCTTGTAGTTGCCATCCTCAAGCATACTCTCAGGAACGTATTGATAATATGGGAGATGGTCCGTTTGGAGAAGTCCCAGCTTGTTAGCTATCCCTTGATGAAGGATTTTTCCCACTGCGTCATGCCGTTCCTTGTATTCAGTTGCAGCAAATGCCTGGCAGCCCCCTGTAATATGTTGGATGGTTTCTTGGGCTTGACATCCATATCGGCATCTGTCGTTTTGAACCTGAGGGTCTTTGACGATATATTTCAGGTAATTTCTGGTTGGTATAACCTGATCCTGAATGGCCAGTAATGAACCCTCCGTTTCAGGGAACATCTTTCCTGATGTCAACCAATAGTTCGACGCTATATTGTCGACATAGTCTTGGCTAACTTCATTGGGATGTCGCCCGTGCAGAGGTTTACCCATCCAGGTGCGCAGTTTTTCGTCCTTAGTAAGGTGGTTTATGCGCATTTCTGGTTCCCTCAATTTGACCGGTGTTGTGTCATCTACTGCGCAAATTGCGCGGTGTAGAGTAGATGTCTCAGCCTGCATCTGAAAATAAGTTCTTAAATTAGCAATCTGTTTATCTAATTGCTCATCTATATCCATAAGTCCTCTTCCTCCTAAATACCGGGGTAATGTCGTTCGTTCTACTGCACTTTTAGGGTGGTGTTTTTGTGCCTTTGTGAGGTGTGTTCTCACTTTTCGCTGAAGATTTTCTATATCCGTTTTTGTCCACTTAACAATACCAAATGAATAGCTAAGCGCGGAACAAGCGTAGGTGTTCAGTGCCTTAAACAAATTTTTACTGTTAAGCTGTGAACGAAGTAGCTGTTTTACCCTTCTTATAAACTCAGTAGTTATCTCAGTTTTCATTTGCTTATGGTCAATTTTCCGCGCCTGCTTTACTCCAAGATATTTGTACATATCGTTATCGCCCATGGCCTGGATGTTCTGGCCATTTTGCATATCGAATCCACCGGGCTGTACCTTTCCTCTGACTATATTCAAAACACGGCACTTGTCTAGACCGAACTGCATACTAATATCATTAGAGAATGTTTCTACAGTTTTTAGCATCTCTTCTAGGTGTTCTCGAGTGGAAGCCATTACTTTCAAATCATCCATATACAACAGATGATTGAGCTTCGCTACTACAGTATTATTGCTTTTAATGCTAAAACCTGAGTCAGTGGAGTTTAATAGCTGGGAAAGGGGGTTCAAAGCTAAACAGAACCACAGTGGACTCAACGAGTCTCCTTGAAACAGGCCCCGGTTGATTGCGATATTTTCGGTTTCAATATTTTTTTCACCAGGTATTTGGAGGTGAATTTTAGTCTTCCAATCTCTCATTATATGCCTTAAAAAGGTCACTATGTTATCATCGACTTTGTATATTTTCAAAATATCTATTAGCCATTCATGCGGTACTGAATCAAAGGCCTTTTTATAGTCAATAAAAGCAGTAAAAAGGTTCCTTTTTTTAGTGAATGCCTGGTTAGAAATGACTGAATCGATGATAAGCTGTTCTTTGCAGCCCATGGAACCCTTAGCGCATCCTTTCTGTTGAGGCTCTATGATATCGTTTAGAGCACAGTGTTGGTAGATACGCCGGGTTACACAAGATGTGACCAATTTATACAAAGTTGGAAGACAAGTAATTGGGCGGTACTTGGATGGATCTTGGGTGTTATTTTGATCCTTGGGTATTAAATAAGTAGTTCCCTGAGTTAGAAATGATGGTAATTCCTGCGGATTAGAAATAACATGATTAATTAACGTTGATAAGCACTCATGAATACTCCAAAACTTTTTAAGCCAGAAGTTCTGAACTCCGTCTGGTCCAGGAGATTTCCAGTTATGAAGCTCTTTGATGACATTTGAGACTTCTTCAGTCGTGAATGGTTCGTAGTTAGCAGTGACGTAGTGGTGACAGTTGTGCGTCGTATCTTCTATCCAGCCAGCATTGTTGTTAAAAGCAGCTGGCGTGGAAAGTTGATTTCCCCAAAACTCATGAATTTCTTCTTGGCTTGGGTAAGACTTGTCGACACTTTCTACGGTGGAATTGAGTTTTCGGTAAAACGCCTTCTCAGAGTTCTCAAAAAGTGCATTGTCACATTTTCGGTTGTTACTAACTTTATACCTTCTTAATCGTCCTGAATAGACGGAGAGTTTTTGTTTTAATGTATCCAGACACTGTTGGGCTGTGTTATTTTCTGGATCGTATCTCGAGTGTCTTGCAGTGCTCCGCATTATTTCTTCAGCTCTCTTAATGACTTTTCTACTTGTTACACCTCTTATATATTCTGTGACTTGACCAATATCCCTACGCAGTAATTCAATTTTTCCGAGAAGTCTTTTTTCCCATGGTGCAATTCTGTTACCAGTCCTTCCGTTATTAGTACCCCGTCGTGTTCTGATCTTAACGCCCATTACATTGGCAATTGCAGTTGCTGCACAATAGATTAGCATATGCAGATATTCCAATGTGTGGGCTTCTACGACATAATTGGGTAGGACTATTATTATTATTCCAGATTTAGCCATACGGCTCACACTCCCTCTAAGGGGAAAATTGACTCATCCCAGATACCTACGGTATCAAAAGGATTGAGCTCTGGTGGGACTCTTTCCGTGTTATCGAGCCCTAGGTGACTTGGTATGCAGGTGTATCTCCCAAAAATTTTCGTACACATCTGGCCGTTGCGAGTAGTACAGCTTTCTGCATGGTCTTGTAAAGATGTTCATTTAGACCCAGCCTTTTTATGCTTTCGAGGAGGTTCTTCGGAATGACTCCAGTAGTAGACATAACAATAGGTATCGTCTGGGTACTTTGCATTCTCCATTGCCTTCGTATTTGAATTTCTAGATCTCTGTACTTGGCGATCTTTTCAGTGAATTTACTACGTAGATTATTGTTGTTAGGTATCGCCACATCAATTAATGTTGTTTGTCTTGTTAATTTATTAACTAGTACGAGATCTGGTCTATTATGTGCCACTGTTTGGTCTGTGAGCACAGTGCGGTCCCAGTATAGCTTGTAGTTGCCATCCTCAAGCATACTCTCAGGGACGTATTGATAATACGGGAGATGGTCCGTTTGGAGAAGTCCCAGCTTGATAGCTATCTCTTGATGAAGGATTTTTCCCACTGCGTCATGCCGTTCCTTGTATTCAGTTGCAGCAAATGCCTGGCAGCCCCCTGTAAGATGTTGGATGGTTTCTTGGGCTTGACATCCATATCGGCATCTGTCGTTTTGAACCTGAGGGTCTTTGATGATATATTTCAGGTAGTTTCTGGTTGGTATAACCTGATCCTGAATGGCCAATAATGAACCCTCCGTTTCAGGGAACATCTTTCCTGATGTCAACCAGTAGTTCGACGCTATATTGTCGACATAATCTTGGCTGACCTCATTGGGATGTCGCCCGTGCAAAGGTTTACCCATCCAGGCGCGCACTTTTTCGTCCTTAGTAAGGTGGTTTATGCGCAGTTCTGCTTCCCTCAGTTTGATCGGTGTTGTGTCATCTACTGCGCAGATAGCGCGATGTAGAGTAGATGTCTCAGCCTGCATCTGAAAATAAGTTCTTAAATTAGCAATTTGTTTATCTAATTGCTCACCTATATCCATAAGTCCTCTTCCTCCTAAATACCGGGGTAATGTCGTTCGTTCTACTGCACTTTTAGGGTGGTGTTTTTGTGCCTTTGTGAGGTGTGTGCGTACTTTTCGCTGAAGATTTTCTATATCCGTTTTTGTCCACTTAACAATACCAAATGAATAGCTAAGCGCGGAACAAGCGTAGGTGTTTAGTGCCTTAAACAAATTTTTACTGTTAAGCTGTGAACGAAGCAGCTGTTTTACCCTTCTTATAAACTCAGTAGTTATCTCAGTTTTCATTTGCTTATGGTCAATTTTCCGCGCCTGCTTTACTCCAAGATATTTGTACATATCGTTATCGCCCATGGCCTCGATGTTCTGGCCATTTTGCATATCGAATCCACCGGGCTGTACCTTTCCTCTGACTATATTCAAAACACGGCACTTGTCTAGACCGAACTGCATACTAATATCATTAGAAAATGTTTCTACAGTTTTTAGCATCTCTTCTAGGTGTTCTCGAGTGGAAGCCATTAATTTCAAATCATCCATATACAACAGATGATTGAGCTTCGCTACCACAGTATTATTGCTTTTAATGCTAAAACCTGAGTCAGTGCAGTTTAATAGCTGGGAAAGGGGGTTCAAAGCTAAACAGAACCACAATGGACTCAACGAGTCTCCTTGAAATAGGCCCCGGTTGATTGCGATATTTTCGGTTTCGATATTGTTTTCACCAGGTATTTGGAGGTGAATTTTAGTCTTCCAATCTCTCATTATATGCCTTAAAAAGGTCACTATGTTATCATCTACTTTGTATATTTTCAATATATCTATTAGCCATTCATGCGGTACTGAATCAAAGGCCTTTTTATAGTCAATAAAAGCAGTAAAAAGGTTCCTTTTTTTAGTGAATGCCTGGTTAGAAATGACTGAGTCGATGATAAGCTGTTCTTTGCAACCCATGGAACCCTTAGCGCATCCTTTCTGTTGAGGCTCTATGATATTGTTTAGAGCACAGTGTTGGTAGATACACCGGGTTACACAGGATGTGACCAATTTATACAAAGTTGGAAGACAAGTAATTGGGCGGTACTTGGATGGATCTTGGGTGTTATTTTGATCCTTGGGTATTAAATAAGTAGTTCCCTGAGTTAGAAATGATGGTAATTCCTGCGGATTAGAAATAACATGATTAATTAATGTTGATAAGCACTCATGAATACTCCAAAACTTTTTAAGCCAGAAGTTCTGAACTCCGTCTGGTCCAGGAGATTTCCAGTTATGAAGCTCTTTGATGACATTTGAGACTTCTTCAGTCGTGAATGGTTCGTAGTTAGCAGTGACGTAGTGGTGACAGTTGTGCGTCGTATCTTCTATCCAGCCAGCATTGTTGTTAAAAGCAGCTGGTGTTGAAAGTTGATTTCCCCAAAACTCATGAATTTCTTCTTGGCTTGGGTAAGACTTGTCGACACTTTCTACGGTGGAATTGAGTTTTCGGTAGAACGCCTTCTCAGAGTTCTCAAAAAGTGCATTGTCACATTTTCGGTTGTTACTAACTTTATACCTTCTTAATCGTCCTGAATAGACGGAGAGTTTTTGTTTTAATGTATCCAGACACTGTTGGGCTGTGTTATTTTCTGGATCGTATCTCGAGTGTCTTGCAGTGCTCCGCATTATTTCTTCAGCTCTTTTAATTACTTTTCTACTTGTAACACCTCTTATATATTCTGTGACTTGACCAATATCCCTACGCAGTAATTCAATTTTTCCGAGAAGTCTTTTTTCCCAGGGTGCAATTCTGTTACCAGTCCTTCCGTTATTAGTACCCCGTCGTGTTCTGATCTTAACGCCCATTACATTGGCAATTGCTGTAGCTGCACAGTAGATTAGCATATGCAGATACTCCAGTGTGTGGGCTTCTACGACATAATTGGGTAGGACTTCAGTATTCACAATTTGTAACAGGGCACCTAGTTTCTTACAAGAGTTTATTCGTGGTAGCGGTGGTCTGCTAAGTGGATTTGTTCCATTAAACTCTTGTACGGCACGAGCCATTTCGTTCTCTAGACTATCGCGCAACTCGTTGTTTTCCTGCTGTGTATTGTCAGGTTGAGTTTCTGGTATGGGAATCTCAGGAATCTGCTCATCAAGGATTTCATTAGGGACTTGATCTAAAACTAGCTCTTGGTTATTAATCTCCCGTTCGACTTCGCTTTTGATCGTATTGCGTCTAGTCTCTGGGATAAGGTTGTTTCTTACGATTACCCGGTATTGATCTGATACTCTTTGCTCCGATACTTGAATATCTGGGTACTCCCTGCAAAATTCGGCATACAGCTGTTGTCTGTAGCCGATCGTTTCTTGACCGAGGTTTGTCACCTTATAATAGAAGCGCAAAATGCTTTCGTTAATGGACACAGTCCATTTCATGCGCTGCCTCGGTCGTCCCGCTTGAGTGAGCGCTGGCTGATGTTCCGGCGCAGCACCTTCAGCGAGTGGAGCTCTTGCTGTTGTTTGGCTCGCTTGTGGTTGTTGTTCTTGTTGTTGGGCTGTAGCTGTTTGTGTGACAGGGGCCCGCCTCCTCAACACCCTGCCACCGACGTCCCGCATGCTGTCACGTCCAGCGTCGGCTCCAGACGTGCCCTGGCGATCCCCAGGCAGCGGCCCTAAACATAAACTATTAGTCTCCATTCTCATGGGTGTGCATTTTATACCTACTGCCAGGTGTCAGTTTTTGTTCCACGGCAAGTATTCCTGCTACTCTCTGGGTATTGGCGCTACGAATACCCAGAAAGCATCCCCCATTCGCAGGGGGCCGCGCCTGATAGAAGAACTGACATAAAACTCCCACAGGTATTATTATTATTATTATTATTATTATTTAGGTACCTATAAATTGCGGCAAGTTTTTATATAAACTCAATTTTTTTCAGTATTATTCATGATTTTCAAAACTCAATTTACCACTTATTGATTAAATTATCTTAACCATATGATAAATAAAGTTAGCATGTTAATTTAAAAACAAAAAATCTAACAATATTTTTTTCCCTAGCTGGTCGTCAAGTATTCAGAGATTTTCTACGTGTCGAATACTCAGAAGAAAATATATTATTTTGGTTAGCCTGCGAAGAACTAAAACGTGAAACCAACTTGGAGGTTGTCGAAGAGAAAGCTAGAATTATATACGAAGATTTTATTTCGATTCTTTCTCCCAGGGAAGTAAGTATACTTTAATAAGACATTTCTTCGCTAACTCTATTTTTGTCACCTTCCGTGTTAAATATAGATGAAAAATGGGATAAATGTTGGTTTCAGTGGCTTTACGTTAGATCAGTTTATTATTGACCGGTCTATAAGTTTTGATTTATTTCCTGAATGCTTTTCTATGCCACTATCAGGGAATTTCGCTTAATAGGAGTGGTTAGCTATCATGATACAATAACCCAAGATACGACACGCAGCGTTCCTAATTTCGTTCAGGTCGCGCATGACGTCACGTTGTGAGTAGATCCTTTACATTTCGAATGCATTGCCATTATGATTTGGGGATTTTAGCTTTTAATATCAGTTGTGAAATTTTCGAGAAGTGCTGTTTTGTTTAGCATGATTAAATATAATTATTGAGAACATAATCTGATAATAGAAATCAATTACAAACATGATTTTTTATTATTAGGCAAGATACGTCTCATTAGGTATATATTATACTGTATAATACACAGCGTTGCTCTCTACTGTTGTTCTGAAACTATTTTCTTGTGTCATTTTTCTAATTAACTATTTTTAATGGGAAATGAGCCTCAATTTTACCAAAAAAATTATTTTATTAACGTTTCGATGTCCAAATCGGATGCCGTTCTTAAAATAAAAAAAATATTAATGAATTAAACAAAAATATTGTTGCTTAGTAAAAAATTCTTCTAATACTTTATTTAATCTGACTCATTTATATCGGCAATTCAGACATAATATATTATACATTTTAAAGTAGAAGACTTTAAAATGATATTGCCAATTGTTCATTCGATTACATGAAATCAACCCCAACTCAAGAATATCCGTCACAAAAAAAATCATAGCATGTGACCTGTCTTTAAAAATACAACCACATGACCACATGCAATGGTGACAGTAAAATTCTCGCATTAGAGATTCTATAGTAAATCACGAGTGAAAACCAGGAAAATACCTCGTAATACTATCATGACATCGTAATTATTAGGTATTACTATTATTATCGTAAGTATTATATTAGAATCTGGTATTGGTTTTGAGAATAAACTAAAGTAAGACCTAATACTGACGATGTCGGGCTGGTATCACGAGGTGTTTTCCTGGTTTTTCCTCGTGATTTACTATGGAATCTCTAACGCGAGAATTTTACTGTCACCGTTGCATATGGTTGTATTTTTAAAGACAGATCACATGCTATGATTTTTTTGTGACGGATATTCTTGAGTTGGGGTTGATTTCATGTAATCGAATGAACAATTGGCAATATCATTTTAAAGTCTTCTTCTTTAAAATGTATAATATACGTCTAAATTGTCGATATAAATGAGTCAGATTAAATAAAATATTAGAAGAATTTTTTACCAAGCAACAACATTTTTGTTTAGTTCAATTATATTTTTTGTATTTTGACAACGGCATCCGATTTGGACGTCGAAACCTTAATAAAATAATTTTTTAGTAAAATTGTGGCTTATTTCCCATTAAAAATAGTTAGTTGTTCCCTACCAGAATCCACTTTGCTTTTTCCCGCTTTGGCTAAATTTTGGGATGGAATAGCTTTTTTTAAGGCATTGAAAATTTTTAGGAGAATATCCAAGCAGCTCGTGTTTCAGATTGCGTTCATAATCGTCGCTGTTATAATGTGTTAAACAGATACGAGCGTTGTTAACGTTAAAATTGTCTGCACGTTTACGTTTACATAATTGTTTTCACACACATCGCACTATTTTGTCTTTTGGGAAACTAAAAAACTAGATATTGGTATCGAAACCTTGTGATTGATTGTCCACATTACAACTAAACACGGCACACCTCATTTTTAATAAAAGTTTAACAAATTGTAAGTAAAATTCACCTTAAACAACAAAATAAACACCGTTTACTATACGACCACACTGAATTTAATGCTGTTCTACTCACAGAGTGACGTAGCTACGTAGGCTCCGCCCACCGGCTCCATATCATATCTTCAGTTATTGTATCATGGTTAGCTATGGTTAGTTTGATGATGTACTTATTTGACTCTATAGACTAGTATAGACCTATACAATAAGGAAAATTGTTGTATAACAGATCAAATTATAGAGATTTAGATACATATTTTTAGATACTTCATAATAAAAAACCATATTTTTTGTTCCGTTTTCGATTGATATAATATCATCTTGTTCAACTCATCCCTCCTTCTTAAAACGTTGAGATAGATCGTACTTAGGTTAAGTATTTCAGTTTTAGCTAAGTACTAATTGAGTTTTGATTGGCATGTTTGATTATTTGTTTTTTTTTTCTTCTTCTTCTTCGGCAACCATTTTCCATCTACTCCTGAATGTAAGTTTCTCCCATATTGCTTCCATATTTTTTATCTTGCTCCAATCTAGTTCACCATTTGTCTGCCATTGCTCTTATGTCATCCACCCATCTCTTTTGAGGCCTTCCTATGCTTGTTGTCGTCCTCCTTTGTCTTCATTCTAGTATTCTCCGTGTCCACCTGTATCATCCTATCTGGCTACGTTACTGGCCCATCGCCATGGGCGTCCACAGGAAGGGGCAGAGGGGGCAGTTGCCCTCCCCCTAGAGAGGACAATGCGAGTATAAAATTGGTGAATAATACTATATATAGGAATACTATTGCCACTATTAAAGATATAACCAATTTCTTCCGTGAATCAGTATTAAGAATGAATATGATAGCAAATATCCCTAGCTTCTGCTAAAGACGGTGGTCCGAGAAATACAAGGTAATTAGGGTTTTTCAAAAAAATTTCATTGAAATTGTACAGGCCTTTCAAACCCTATCAGTTGACGGAAATTTGGCCAATAGAAAAACATCTTATCAGTTGCATTCTGCGGCATGCAAGTCAGGATTTATCGTCGCTGTCAGTTTGATTGCAAAATATTCTGAATACCTAGAGCCTATAGTCAACCACCTACAATCTGCGCAAACTAATGTTTAAAAGGTAGCGGAACATATTCGTCAAATCATGGATATTTAAGAAAAACACAGACAACGCAGAGAACGTAACAAACACTTTATTGCATGAAGCCAATAAGATAGCCGAAGAATGCGGTTTTGAATTATCTACCCCTAGAACTGTAAACAAGCAACAGCATAGAAGCAATCAACCAGCTGATACGCATAGTGAATACTGGAGGCAATCCATGATTCTTCCGTATCTGGATTCTATCATATCTTCTCTAGAGACACGGTTTTCCGAAGAAAATACGCCAGGCTTCGCTCTGAGTCTTCTGCATCCCAAGCATTTTTCAAAAATTGATTTATATTGCCTTAAATTAGAACTGAGACAATCCTTAAACCACTATGAAATAGATGGAATATATGCAGAGCTAGAAGTATGGGTAGAACATTGAAATAGAAAACGCCTTAATAATGAGTTAGACAACTTCAAGCACCCTTGAAATTTTTGAACTGGTTCGAGCGTCCACTACTTTTTATCCGTTAACAAAAAAATTGCTGGAAATTCTCGTAACAATGCCTTGCATTGCGTGTACAGTTAGGTCGTTCAGCAGTTTTCGAAGGATAAAAACATGGTTGCGGTGTACAATATTCGAAGATCGCCTTAATGGGTTAACTCTAATGAGAATTCATCGGAAACAAATATTACCAAAAAAGAAAGAGTTTGTAGAGAAAGTTTTATAAGAATTTACAATAGGGATGTTCACTAATTTTTAAATATAGTTAAATTCAATAGATTACAAGGTATATAAAAACGTAACAATCATAAAACTGTTTAAAAATGTATATTTTTTAAGATAAATGAGTTCATAATGTTGATTTTCTTGGAGGCTAGAAAAACGGTACCCTGCAGCGAGGCTACGGTCTGTGACGTCAGCAGTCGTAACGTCTTTGATCGACGACTAGTTTTGTATACTTATTTACTCAGTGTATTTGAATGTGCGCAGTTTTTTACGTCTTTAATTATTAAGAATAAAGCCAAATAAGTGGTGTTTTGTTCTGTGCTGGTGCTGGGTGTGTAAATACATAAAAAAACAGTTCTGACAAGATTTTTATTACCGTTTCAGCCAATTTAAAACAGAAAAAGAAATGGTTTGTTGCAGCTAGAACTTAAAATAACTAACTTAAAGAACTAACTTAATAAAATAAACATTATAGAAGTTTTCCAGAGACTTTCGGCCCTTGGTAATAATGTAATTGTTCTTTCTGCATTTACATATTTCAAAAATACTTATAAGTTTTCTCAGGATTCGAAAAAAATGAATGAATTTAAATAGCATTGGACCACGATTTTGCACCTACCCCCTTAAAGAGTAAATGAAAAAGTTTCGGGACCTCAAATTTGTATTCCTTAAGGTGATACAGTAGCGATCAACAGGTAGCCAAAACGCGTTCCAAGATTGCGGCTGCAATTTTGAATATTTTTTCGAGATATTTGGCACACGTATTCGTAATATAATAAGGAATGGCGGTACAGAGCCCAATTTGAAAAATATATTAATATGTGGAAATTACTCTGTAATTAAATACAATATTAAAAAAACGAGCCTGTACCGCCATTAAGAAGAACACAAAAATACACTTTCTTCAAATAAACTTTTTTATCCGATGCCTAGATTTTGTGTCATTTTGGAACTACTAATGAAATAGAAAATTTTAGTAGTTCCAAAATGACACAAAATCTAGGTATCGGATAAAAAAGTTTATTTGAAGAAAGTGTATTTTTTTGTTCTTCTTAATGGCGGTACAGGCTCGTTTTTTTAATATTGTATTTAATTACAGAGTAATTTCCACATAATAATATATTTTTCAATTTGGGCTCTGTACCGCCATTCTTTATTATATTACGAATACGTGTGCCAAATATCTCGAAAAAATATTCAAAATTACAGCCGCAATATTGGAACGCGTTTTGGCTACCTGTTGATCGCTACTGTTTCCTGTTAAACTGGGATATTCCTAAAAACGGGATTCTAATAATACATACAGTAAAAGTAAACCTTGAAATAACTACATGTGGATGTAGGTATGACTTTATATTATATTAAAATCATTAATAATTTAGTGAAAATATTGGTTGAAATGAAAATGTATAATACCCAAGTTCAAAAATATTTTTTACCTTGGAACAGTTGTCAACTCGAAATACGAAACAACCGAAATAAGATCTAGAGTTGAAAAGGACATAGCAACATTTAACAACATGCATGAGAAATATTTTCACCCATTGCGACATAATATCTCTCCCACTAAAAATGCGGCTGCTAAAATGTTATTATTTCCGGTCTTGCTATATGGCGCAGAGGCCTGGACAATAATGGAAACATTAATGAAAAAGCTAGAGGCATTCGAGATGTGGGTGTACCCACGTATCCTCAAAATATCCTGGGCGACCCACACCAACGTACAGGTATTGTGTCGAATGGGAAAACAAAAAGAAATCTCTTTTACAATTAAGAAACGAAATCTTAAATATTTCGGTCATATCATGAGGCATGATAAATATCGTATACTCCAACTGATAACGCAAGGTAAAATAGAGAGCAAACGCGGACCCGGAAGAAAAGACACTCATGACTTAAAAACGTACGCCAATGATTTGGACAAAAATCGATCGAGTTATTCAGAAACGCCTCAAATGAAATTAAAATTGCCATGATGATAGCCAACGTCCACAACGGACAAGGCACATGAAGAAGAATAAAAATATTTTTAATACACCTAACCAAGGTAAAGTAATAACCAGCCAATGTATGTATACAATATGCATGCGTACAATGCATGCATACAACTTTCTCTATTTTTTTTTTGTGGAGTATTAAGCATTTATTTTTTTAGCTTAAAGAAGACATGGAAAATTATATGGAATATACACTCAGTAAAGCTGTGGTAGATTTATTTTTTTACAAGATGTCAATAAATCATACACCATTGTTACATCTACACTACAGTCGGTAGTTTATACGAATCGGCTTTCTGAAAACCTTCTTCCATTTTATTTGTTTATGTTTGTAATACCCAAAATATGTCCTTACAAACAGTCTATCCACTTTAAACTAAACAAATTCACTATAAAACTCCACTTTAACCCTGATAAAACAAGAAGAGAACAAAATAAAATGACCTGAAACGTCAAACAGGTAAACAGTAACACTATGAGAATGGCGCGCGCTTGGGGTATGCAACTAGTGACGTCAAGCCAATAGAGAAGCGTTCTTGAAATTTAAAATAATGCTAGATTTCTAATAAAGATTTTTTATAGAAAGGCTTTTTCAATTTTGTTGAAATTTTGGACAATTATTCCTAGGGTGTTTCTTAATCGATTTACATGTTTGAAATGACTTTTTAATTTTTTGTGAACATCCCTATTGATCCGCGTAAATTGTTGTTTAAATAGGTAATAGTGTTCAGGAACAGATAATTTATCTTGCTTCACAAATCGAAGGCTTATTCAGGAGGAAATAAACTTGTTAAATTTGCATCACGTTTTTGTAAAAAGCATTAAAAAAGTTTTTAAATATTTAAATTATAGGTATTTAGTTTGCTTCATTTTTCTATGAACGCGTTGAGTTATAATTTTGGCTCCAAAAACGTTGTTTTCAAAACTTTTCTGAGGGAAACCCCTTCCCCCTCGCTCCTCTCAGTGAAGACTCTCAATTTACGTCTATATTTATTATTGCTTATCTAACCAATTTTTCTATTTCTCCAATTTGCCCCCCCCCCTAGTTTTGATCCTGCGGACGCCCATGCCCATCGCCAATTCATTTTTGTAATTTCTTCCACGATATCCCTGATCTTCGTTCTACGATTTCTGTGTTTCTAATCTTGTCTCTTAATGATATTCCTAGTATGTTTCATTCCATTGCATTTTACGTTGTTTCCAGTTTTTTAGCAGATTTGACCTTTTGTTTGAAGAAAGTGAAAAAAGTATATTAAAGTGTGTAAATATAAAAGTAAATAATGGTTTTGCTTGTTTTTGATTCAGAGGGATGCACAATCGCCGGACAGCTGTTTCCACCGTTTCAGGCTTTTTCAACAGCGCTAGCGTGCACTCCTCTGAATCGAAAAACAGCTCAACCATCAATTTAAGGGGAATTTGAAAGACCATTCAAATTCCCATTGGGACGCGATCCAGCGACATCATCTGAGACTCTTCAACAAATTGAAGAGTCTCAGATGCAGAATCCGCCATTAAAATGGTAAATAGTAATTTAAATCTGAGACTTTTCAAGTTGAAAGTTCTATCTGGTACATCCTTAATCTGCGACTTTAACAATTTATAAGACCGCAGACGACGAATGTAGAAAACAAAAAGGATTCTTGCAATCACATTCCGTTTTCATTCATCTCGGAAAATTCTCCGTTTTCATCGCGTCCCAATGGGAATTTGAATGATCTTTCAAATTCCCCTTAAATTGATGGTTGAGCTGTTTTTCGATCCAACAAAAAAGACGTCTTCTACGTCAATATAAGGCCAACAGAAATCCACTAATCAAAACAGAATACAACCGAATCTGCGCCAGGATAAAGAGAGAGATATCTGACCTAACGGCTCGCCGGTGGGAAGATACTACCTCAAAACTGGACTACAGAGACGGAAGTAAATTCTGGCACAAATTCAAAGTCCTAACAAAACAAAAACTATCTCAACCTTCACATCTGTTGGTCAACAATCACATAATCAATTCCCCAGAAGGGAAAGCTGAAGCATTCAAAAATTCGCTTCAAATCAACTTTCAAACCCCAGACAACCCGAACTTTGATCACTTGTTTAAACTCAACACAGAATACATAGTAAATGTTACTCTCAATAACCACGTTCCAGTCTATGATCCTATCATGGACCCCCTCACAAACAGGGAAACGGAGAGCTTTTGCCAAATAGGTAAAAACAGCGCTCCCGGACCTGATGGCATCAACCGAAGATGCCTCAAAAAACTTCCAGAGAGTATCATCCCTCTTCTAACTAAAATATTCAATGCATGTCTCAAAAACAGCCACTTCCCTACTCCTTGGAAAGTGGCCAATACCATCATGCTTTTGAAAAAAGGCAAACCCCCAACCAACGTGGAATCCTATAGACCAATTTCTTTAATCAACACTCTGGGCAAAGTTCTTGAGCTAATCCTAAAAGAGAGGCTCAATGACTTTGTCGAAAACCACAATATCATACCAAAATTTCAATATGGATTCCAGTCAGGTAAATCTACCAAACATGCAATAACTGATTTCACTACTAAAGTTACTCAAACCATCCACGATGGTCATTCGCCATAGCCACATTCCTGGATGTGCAGAAGGCTTTCGATCAGGTCTGGCATGACGGACTTGTTCGGAAACTTCTGGACATCGGGCTACCATTGCAATTTACCAAAATTGTACACTCATACCTCCACAACCGAACTGTCAGAGTGAAAATAAGTGATCAAAAGTCCACCCCCTTCACTCCACAAGCTGGAGTCCCCCAGGGTTCAGTCCTAGCACCGCTGTTGTACATCATCTACAACAGCGATATCACTAACCAAAATATCCCAGGCACTCGGCTGTTTCTCTATGCAGACGACACGGCTCTGCTCACAACAACCTCTCGATACAACCCAAGACTCCTCTTCAGAAGAGCCCAGGCTCTGTTGGACGGTGTCGGCGAATGGTGTTGTAAGTGGAGAGTCACGCTGAACGCGAACAAAACAACAACAATTGTGTTTCGCGCCCCTTCTGTGTCACATAAAATCATAATTAATGAAGACGACCAATATCCTCTGAGACTGTTGGGAGAAAGGCTTGTTGTTAGTCCGACTGCGAACTACTTAGGAGTTCTGTTCACCAGGACTCTTAACTGGAACGCAGATCTAAAGGCAAGTTTAGATAGGGTAAGGAACAGGGCCAGACTTCTCAACTCTCTCTCTGGACGAATTGGCAAGACACACAAGAAGACTCTCATTCACACTTACAAGACCTTTATTCGACCCGTCATGGAGTACAAATCTTGCCTCTACTGTCTTTGCGCTAGAGCAAAACAAGAGTGGTTGTTGCGCGCTGAACGTAGAATCTTGCGTAGATGTAACTATGAGCACTGGCGATATCCCTCAAACGAAATCCATAACATCTCGAACATCCCCAAAATCACCGAGAGAATAAACTCTCTGAACAGGAACTTCACAATCAAAGTAATCAACGGCCCCCCCCTCCGACACACAAGAATCTCTTAAATGTTCCTGTTCATCTTCCGGCCACGTACTCCACCGAAAGCCCAAACGCAAAAAGATTCATTTACCGTCCGCTCTAATGCAAACATGCATTGACGAACTCCCGGTGGAGTACGAAAACATCCTCGAGGCTACCCCGTTAGCCTACCGTACCCACCTTTAACATCTCCTCTTCCCTACCCCGAACAGGGAGAAGTTGGTTCTTTGCGGTTTCCCAACTTCATTGCACAATTATACCTGTTCGTCCCAAGAAAATAGCCGCAACTATTTTCTCCACTCGAACGCACACTGTCCACGCCGCGCTCAAAGCCACCTCCTGACCGCCGACGAGGGACGCAGGTTCGCCTGTCGTTGTACAATGGTTTCTAGGGAGATTGGTCTAGAGCAAAGCACGGACAGTACACGTAAATGTCTATGGAACCAACAACAATCCATCAAACTTTCTTTTCTGTTGACTTCTTAGCCTTCTAGACACCACCGTCTGGCATAACCCAGGATCCAAAACACCAGGACACGGCGCTTGCCCCAGTGTGTTTTTCGGACTGTTTGCTTTTGCTGCCAACACTATACATTCACTACAAACCCTGAAGAGGACAAAATCCTAAACGGGGACAATCATTGATCGCATTTCCACATAGCATTATATCTAAACACGCAAATCAAACAATGATAGTAGTAGTAGCTGTTTTTCGATTCAGAGGAGTGCACGCTAGCGCTGTTGAAAAAGCCTGAAACGATGGAAACAGCTGTCCGGCGATTGTGCATCCCTCTGAATCAAAAACAAGCAAAACCATTATTTACTTTTCTATCTTTACTCAGATTTGAGTACTAGAAAGTTCCTCTTCTGTCCTTTTCCGAGACGAATGAAAACGGAATGTGATTGCAAGGAATCCTTTTTGTTTTCTACATTCGTCGTCTGCGGTCTTATAAATTGTTAAAGTCGTAGATTAAGGATGTACCAGAAAGAACTTTCAACGTGAAAAGTCTCAGATTTAAATTACTATTTACCATTTTAATGGTGGATTCCGCATCTGAGACTCTTCAATTTGTTAAGAGATGTCGCTGGATCGCGTCCCAATGGGAATTTGAATGATCTTTCAAATTCCACTTAAATTGATGGTTGAGCTGTTTTTCGATTCAGAGGAGTGCACGATAGCGCTGTTGAAAAAGCCTGAAACGGTGGAAACAGCTGTCCGGCGATTGTGCATCCCTCTGAATCAAAAACAAGCAAAACCATCATTTACTTTTCTATCTTTACTCAGATTTGAGCTAGAAAGTTCCTCTTCTGTCCTTTTCCGAGACGAATGAAAACGGAATGTGATTGCCAGGAATCCTTTTTGTTTTCTATATTCGTCGTCTGCGGTCTTATAAATTGTTAAAGACGCAGATTAAGGATGTACCAGAAAGAACTTTCAACATGAAAAGTCTCAGATTTAAATTACTATTTATCATTTTAATGGTGGATTCTGCGTCTGAGACTCTTCAATTTATGTAAATATATTTAATTTCCTTAGCTAAGCGCTTTCGACATATATGTCATCTTCAGAGCTAATGGTCAAAGTATAAAAAAGGGTCGCTACTTAGAGTTGTAGGTGAATGCATCGTATTAAGAAAGTTGGTCTGTTGTGCAACTCCGGATGATGAAAGATTATTTGAATTATAATTAAAAATTGTAAAACAGTAAAAACAACCACTTAGACGTTACAAACATATATAACGTTACAAACATAACTTCATTTGTTTCCTTAGAACTTCAATCAAAATTTATCAAATTTTTGTATAATTTTCAATATAAACGAATGTTTTTAGTTAGTCTCTACTCATCGACATTCTTCTTCTTCATGTACCATTATTATTCTTGATGCTTTTTATAATCTCAATAGTCTTTCTGAGACGTTCTAGTATTGTGGAGTTTCGAATCTTCTCCACCCAAGAAACTTTTAAAATTCTTCTGCAGCTCCACATTTTGAAAGCCTCAAGGTGACTTTGATCGATTTTATTCACAGTCCAGAGTCCAGGACTTGACACCGTAAAGTAAGACCGAGAACACGTAGCAGCGAACTAGGTGGATCTTCAATGCCAATTTTAGGTCTGTGTTACATATTGCATTGGATATCCTTCTAAAAGCTCTATCTCTATCTAGGCTCAGGCCTGCTCTATCCTAGATCTAATTTCGCTATGAGTCTCTACGTCACAATTTAATTGAAATCCAAGTTAAACAATTTGATCAACTTGCTCAAGTTTGGTATTATTTGCATAGATAGACGGTTTTTTATTCTGTTGTTTACTTATTACGAGTATTTTGGTTTTTCGTATGTTCAGATCCAGACCTGTTTCCTTACAACTCTCAACGACACTATCAAGTAATGTTAGCAGATCTTCTTGAGTAGACGCTAGGAGTACTGTGTCGTCCGCATATCTTAAATTACTGATGACTTCATCGTTCACAATTATTCCTTCTTGTTTTTCAGAAAGCGCATTTCTGAAAATTCATTCGGAGTAAACGTTGAAAAGCAAAGGCGACAAGAGGCATATCTGCCGCACTCCTCTTTTAATATTAAGAGCCTGTGATTACAAACCGTCCACTAAAACTGATGTTGTTTGATCTCATCTACATTGCATAAGAGTTAATTCATAATAAAGATTAAACTATCTACTTTCATAAACAGTTTTCAAAGTTTCCACAAATTTTCACAAAATCAAATAAAATTGAAATACTGTGAGTAGTAGATATAAGCTGATGTATGGATTTATTATTAAACATCATGCATCCAAATGTACAAAAATATTTAAAAAGAATAGCACTTATGTTTTTTGATCTGCACTTTGAATCTAAAATTCCTTGTATTCTCTAGCATTTCCGTTTATTCCGGAAGTAATAGACCAGGCTACTGGTCTATTAGCACTAAAAACACCGGAATAAATCGATTTTTTAAATACATACAGCACCTAGAGACTTTTTGCATTGTATTCAGTCAGGAAAAAATCGACTATAGAAAAATGGATGAAAATGCATAATTGCATTTTAAAGTGCATAAAATGCATCAAAAAGTGCATAAAAATTTCAAAATAAGCATATTACGGGTCAGACTTGGTTACTCGGGGCTTTTTGGGGTGTTTTGAACACGACTACGCTATCAGAACTGACTTCCAGAGCACCTGGTGCTCCTAAGCCGATAACGCACTGCAGGAAGTTTGGTAGGATGGTGGATGGTAGATTACCTGCCTGGCGACCATCCAGCTACTTATTACTTATACCACAAATAACATAACGACGGTAGCCGCAGTGGCCTCCCACTACCATCTAACCATCCGGTGGTTCACCAGGCGTCTATCCACCCAAATTAGTCGTGTTTGATATTCCATCCGGGTAGCCTGGCTATGGAGGAAAGCGTAATAGGTGCTGTGTATAAAAGAAGGGCAATTTGGGACCCAGCAGACCCACTATTTGACGAAACATGGCTTAAAATATCTGTTTTATTTATTCTTTGCAGCTGCATTAAAAGAAATCCAATATTCAAGTCAGGTGAATTTAAAAAACAATTTGTACCTTTAAGTGGATTTTTCTCCACTTTCTGAAAAGTGTAGTTAGTGAGTTTTACCTCTAATAGGACCATATGCTAAAAAACAAACCAAATGTAACATAACAAATGAAACAAACGATTCCTCAGCAGTCAGTCGGATACTGACTTCTGACTTCATTTCACTCTTTCACTGCGTCCAGGATGCAACACTTCTCCACCATCCACCTTTAAAATCCACCCTCCAAGCAACCAACTAGCATCCTCCAGTGCGGCATCGGCTCTACGGTCACTGCTAAGGCACGTCATCTGGAGGTTCGATGGTTATCGATACTAAATTAATGTAAACAGATTACTTGGAGGTTTTTGGAGTCGATCAAAACGAATACCTACGCCATCAAAACCGACCCCTTGGAGCACTTGGTGCCCAGTGTCACTGCTAAGGCACGTCATCTTCTGGAGTTTGGAGGATTTTTGGGCACCAGTTGCACCGGGGGTCGCTTCTGATGGCGCATTCTTGTTCAGCAACCCCAACAACTCCGATTAATCTGTTTACATCAATTTAGTGCCGAAAACCCTCTAAACTTCAGATGACGTACCTTATCAGTGAATATGGGCATCAGGTGCTTATGTGATCGGTTCTGATGGAGTATTCGTCGTCAACGACGCCAAAAACCCCCCGAGTAACAAAATCCGGCTCTTAATACACTTATTTTCACATGTTTATGCACTTTAAAATGCAACCATGCATTTCCACCCATTTTGTTTTCACCCAATTTTGAAAAAATGTGAAAACTTTGAATTATCCACGTCCGTCTGTCCGTCTGTCTGTCTGCCTGTCTGTGATCACAACTCCTCCGTCAATATACCAGCTAGAATGACAAGTGAGGTGTCAAATGAAAGCTTATAATCCAAGGATGGCACTAAAGGTGAGATATTTGATCTAGGCTGTCTGCCCGTTGGTCCGTCCGACCGGGAATATAACTCCTCCGTCATTATACCAGGTAGAATGACAAATGAGGTGTCAAATGAAAGTTTGTAATCCAAGGATGGTATTAAGGTGAGATATTTGACCTAGGCTCTGTCCGTCGGTCCGTCCGACCGCGAATATAATTCTTTCGTCATTATAACAGCTAGAATGACAAATGAGGTATCAAATGAAAGCTTATAATCCAAGGATAGTAGTAAATGTGAGATATTTGACCTAGGCTGTCTTTCTGTAATATATTATTATATATTACGGAAAGACAGGCGTTATATTCTTAGGCGTTATATTCGCTGACCGCGAATATAACGCCTCCTTCATTATACCAGGTAGAATGACAAATGAGGTGTCAAATGAAAGCTTATAATCCAAGAATGGTACCAAAGGTGTGATATTTGACCTAGGCTGTCTGTCCGTCGGTCCGTCCGACCGCGAACATAACTCCTACGTCATTATACCAGGTAGAATGACAAATGAGGTGTCAAATGAAAGCTTACAATCCAAGGATGGTACTTAATGTGAGAAATTTGACCTAGGCTGTCTGTCCGTCTGTCCGTCCGACTGCGAATATAACTCCTCCGTCACTATACCAGGTAGAATAACAATTGAGGTGTCGAATGAAAGCTTATAATCCAAAGATGGTACTAAATAAACGAAATTAGACCTAGGACTTCCGGTTTTATAAATGCGACCAGAAGTACTGTTTTATAGTCACCGGAATAGTACACGTGATATATTATTCGACGCTACTTCGCAAGTTGAGAACAAATATATATTCCCGGTTTCATGACTATCTGTTCATCTGTCTTTCCGTCCGCGAATACAACTCCTCCATTATTAATACAGATATAATAACAAATGAGGTGTCAAATGAAAGCTTATAACCCAAGGATGGTACTAAGGATGAGTAAGGATGAGAAATTTGACATCGGACTTCCGGTTTTAGAGTTGCAACCGTATGAACTGTTCTAAAGTCACCGAAATAGTATAAGCGATATATCATTCGACGTACCTTAGCAAGATGAGAACAAATTTTGGTTTTGGATTTTATATCATTTCCGCTTAAAAAGTTCTAACCAGAAGTGCCGTTATAGTCGCAGAAATAGTACATATAACACATCAATCGAAGCGTATTGAAAAGTTGAGTTTTAATCTTTAGTTCCTCTTTTGAAGTCATTTCTGTTTAAACAATGATGACACAAAGTTTAGTCAAAATGACTCAAAATTAGTAAAATCGTATATCGATCGATGCAAAGTTACACGAAGCGTTCAAATATCGACTTCTAGTTCTACTTTCGATTACTTTGGGTGAAAACCTAGGACTTACGAAGTTCAATTACTTGTTTATACAGGGTGTCCAGAAACTCTACCGACAAACGAAGACAGGAGATTCCTCAGATAAATTTAAGACATTTTAACCCAATTCTTCTAGTCCGAAAATGCTTCCTAAGGGAGCTAGAGCTCTTTGAAGATGGCGTCTTGTAATTAGTTTTTCTTAAATAACTCCAGAAAGCTTTTATTTAGAAAAATGAAAATTGGTACGCATATTTATCTTCCAAAGATAAATCGATTACATTTATTGTGAATTTCTAGTACCGGTCATACGCGTCCGTTTTGGGTAGGGCAACGGTTATTTTATCGCATAACTTTTATGTCTTTAACTTTTAAGCATGTTTAACACTGGATTATTAAATTATGAGGTATGCTAGTAGTAAAAGGTACTTTTGCTTTAAGTCGGTAGAGCACACCGTTTTCCAGAAAAATCGATTTGAAAATTTTTCGCTTTTTGAATTTCCAAAAAAAATTTAAAAAAAAACCTTTAGAAAAACGGAAACTGGTACGTTTTATATTCCAGAGACGAAACGATTTCATTAATTGCGAATTTCTAGTACCGGTCATATGCGTCCGTTTTGGGTAGGTCAAGGGTTATTTTATCGCATAAATTTTTTGTATTTAATTTTTAAGAATTTTTGACTTTAGATTATTAACTTGTGAGGTATTCTAGTACTAAAAGTTACTCTTGCTATAAGTTGGTAAAAACACGTTTTTTTTTGAAAATTTTTTTAAATTTTTTTTAAATTCAAAAAACGAAAAATTTTCAAATTGATTTTTCTAGGAAACGGTGTCATACCTACTTAAATCAGGAGTAACTTTTGGTACTAGAATATCTCATAATATAATAATCCAGTATCAAAAATGCTTAAAAGTTAAAAACAAAAAAGTTATGCGATAAAATAACTGTTGCCCTACCCAAAACGGACGCCTATGACCGGTACTAGAAATTCACAATGGATGAAATCGATTTACCTCTGGAAGATAAATATGAGTATAAATTTTTGTTTTTCTAAATAGAAGCGTTCTGGAGGTATTTAAGAAAAACTAATTACAAGACGCCATCTTCAAAGAGCTCTAGCTCCCTTAGGAAGCATTTTCGGATAGATGAATTGGGTTAAAATGTCTTCAAATTACATGAGGAATCTCCTGTCTTCGTTTGTCGGTAGAGTTTTTGGACACCCTGTATTATAGTCTTTTTTCTTGACATCATCCTGAACATAATGCAAAAAGTTGCAAATTTCTAGGTACCTACTGTACTTAATTCAAAATTGCTTTATTTTGTGCTAAATGCCCTGGTCTATAACCATTATTTTTGTTAATTTGAACTTTCTTGAATGATTTTTTTTATTTTTTATGGAAATTATTTTTTTGAGTTTTTAATATTCGTTGAATACGCAATAAATTCTATTTTTATCATGAAAGGGATGGTATCTATAGAGGTATAATATTGATGTCAAATTTTACAACTAAAAATCATTGAATATCTACCTCGTCCGCGTGGTTTCAGTAATAAAAGTGACTTTATTAATTTTATAAAACATGTTATTATTTTATTATAAAACATTATAATACATTATAAAACATACTAAAAGTCAGTTTTATTACTGAAACCATGTGGACGCGGTAGACATTATTTTCAGATATAAAATTTTAATTCAGTATATACCTATATAAATATCTCATTAATTATAAATATAGGAATTAATGTGATTTCAAGGAATAACAAAAACGTGAAAACAATAATTTCATGAAAAATAAAAAAAATAATTGAAGAAAGTTAAAATTTGCTGACTAATTCACTAAATAACTAATGTTACTTCCGGTATAAACGGAACTGTTACGGCACGTATTCATACAAGGGCGAACCCCGCTCCGTGTAGCAGATCCACATAGTGGATACGTCCGTGAATCCCGCTCGCCGCTCACCCTCTTCGATCCAACCGGTTTGCGGTTTATACGTAGGGGAGCTCATAGCGTATCCATTCGAGCTGGTTCACGGAGCGGAGTTCACCTTTGTATGGATACGTGCCGTTAGAACGTTCAAATATTTTAGACTAACTATATACTAACCCTTCAAACTAGACTAACCCTTAACCACTGACATGCGGAATGCCCTACCGCGCCAAAAATACATTTTTTCGTAAAACTTGTTTTATAAAAGATTCGTAGAACACTATTAGACCAGGGCGCATCTGTAAAAATATTAGTACATTTGGATGTTGACAGGTGACTCATATTTTTTTGCAGAAATTGATTGAAAATAACTCATATAGTAATATTTGAGTTATCCTCCCACTCAAATAGGCCTGGAACATTGTTTAAATAATAAAAATGTCAAAAAATTAAGGAAAAATTCGATTTTTTTTCTTCGTTTTTTGATTATAACTTTAAAACTATTCATTTGCGAGAAAAATTGCATTGACATCAAAGTTGCGTAATTAAATTTCCTACAATATAGGATTAGCTTAAAATTTTAAAAATTGTCACCCTTGTTGCAAAATAGCAATAATTGCGAAAAATCCATAAAAAACAAGTATTCGTATTTTACGTTTTTCAACCATTTATTACACTAGGACTTTCATATTTCACCCAGAAAAACTTTATGATATAATAAAACAATACTGTGAATTTAATTAAGATCGGTTTAATAGATTTTGCAAAATAAATATTGCAATCCAGCTTTCGCAAAAAAAATTCATTTTTTCAAAAGGTTGCAGGACTTAAGAATACTTTTTGCATGTAGAAGAATACTGTATCTTTCATTTTCAATTTGCAAAATTAAAATCGGTTAACTACCACGACGTCAAGAATTTTTTTAAATAAACATAATTTTTGATGCTACGCTCAGGACAGCGGATACGTTTGCTCTGATTGGGCATTCCAATAACCTTTGATAATGATTGATAAATTTTAATTTTTATTACATTTCGATATAAATAAATAAATTTGTTTATTGCAAAATAAAAACACATACTCTGTCCTTTGAAATAACACTTTTTTTAGCAAAAACTTTCTTTGTTAATATATTTTAACTTAGAGAATAAAAGTTTATTATTTTTAAACATATGCAATTGTTTAAACAATATTTCATAAACAATAATCAAATTAGTTTGATTTTTGTGGAATTAAAATCTTAAAATACAACAAAATATAGAGCAAGAAAATAATATATTAGATAAAGATTGGAAGAAATTTTGGTGGAAATCAACTTGTGTGAATCGAACACCGCTGTCCTGCGCGTAGCACCAAAAATTAATGTTTATTTAAAAAAATTCCTGATGCAAAAAATGGAAAAAAAATTCCAAATTGCAAATGAAAGGTACAGTATTCTTCTATATTTAGAAAAAAATCAACTTGCTATGTGCTTTATTTTCAGTCCTGCAACATTTTGAAAAAATTAATCTTTTTTGCGAAAGCTGGATTGCAAAATTTATTTTGCAAAATCTATTGAACCGATCTAAATGAAATTTACAGTATTGTTTTATTATATCATAAAGTTTTTCTGGGTAAAATATGAAGGTCCTAAGTCTGTCATAAATGGTTTAAAAACGTAAAATGCCAATACTTGTTTTTTTTATGGTTTTTTCGAAATTATTGGTATTTTGCAACAATGGTGCCAATTTTTAAAAATTTTAACCAATCCTATATTATATAAAATTTAATTACGCAACTTTAATGTTGGTGCAACTTTTCTCGGAAGTGAACACTTTTATAGTTATAATCAAACAACGGAGAAAAAAATTGAATTTTTCCTTCACTTTTTGACATTTTAATTATTTAAACAATGTTCCGGACCTTTTTGAGTGGGAGAATAACTCAATTATTATTATATGAGTTAATTCCAAGCACTTTTTTCAAAAACTATGAGTCAACTCTCAAGTATTTAACAAACAAATTGAAACTAGTTGTTTTAAAGTCAACAGCTTAAAATATTTCAATGTAAAACGCAAGAGCAGCTTGTACTAGCCGTGCTGTGTTTCGTGGATTATCCCGGCGAGCTCTAATTTTTTGTTTTAAGCATATCCCACAAATACTCTATAGGGTTAAGCTCGGGTGAGCAAGCAGGCCACTCCAAACAATCGATATCTTCTGCTTCAATTACGTCTCTAGTCACTCTAATGGTATGTGGAGGTTCAATATCATACAAGAAAATTAAATTTTCTCCTGTTGCACCTCTTCAGAGCCTAACTGCAGGTTATCAACATACCTGTGAGCAGTTAAAGTTGATTGGATGAAAATTAAAGGAGTTTGTTTACGGATCACAATTCCTCTCCAGAACATTACACTTCTCCTTGTATATTTGTGAACAGATCTGACAGTTTTCATTCTTGCTTGTCTTCCTCGACCTCTAAGTACACGATTTCGTGGGTCATCTGATTTTACACAAATCCTGACTTTTTCTGAAAATAGCACATTTTGTCAATTCCCAATGTTCCAGTTTTGATGGTGAAGACACCAATTTAGGTCAATTTTATGCTGACTGGATAACTCGGGAACCCATAACTGTCTCCTGATGTATACTTCTTAGCACGAACTCTTGTTCTTATCGTTCCAACTGAAACAGTTACCTGTAGCTTCCAAAAGCTACCTTTGAAGCTACAGGTGAGAAATGGTTGGGTGTCTTCCAGCTGATTGGACAATTAAACGATCGTGGCGAGCCGTTATTACTTTTTGGCGACTTTTCCAAAACCTAGCATAGGTTTTGGACAGAACGCCCTATGTTACGCCTAGCTCTACAGTTATGTCCCTCTGAGAACATTTACTTGCTCCACAAGACCAATAATCTTTCCCCGTTGTAAGTTCTATAACCCCACATGACGCATATTTTCGTTTTTGAACGCAAAAGTTAGTTTATTTATTTTCGTTCAATTTGCAACTCAAGCAAATAACCTATATAGACCAGGCATTTAGCACTAAAAACACCCGAATAAATAATTTTTTAAATACAGCACCTAGAGACCTGCGGTTTTTTGCATTACGTTGAGGATGAGGCCAGGAAAAAAGTCTACTATTCAAAAATTGGTGGAAATGCATAATTGTACTGTAAAGTGCATAAAATGCATCAAAAATTGCATAAATATAAAAATAAAGTCAAAATCAGTATACTAAGGAACAAAATTTATTATTTGGGGGGTTTTTGGGGTCACTGAATACGATTACGGCATCAGAACAGACCACTGGATCACCTGGTGCCCAAGGTCACGGCAAGCGACGTCATCTTCTGGGGTTTCGAGGGTTTTCGGTGTCAAATTGGTGCAAACGGATTACTCGGGGGGTTTTTGAGGTCGCTAAACACGAGTATACCATCAGAATAGACCACCGGATTACCTGGTGCGCAATGTCACTGCAACGGACGTCATCTTCTGGAGTTTCGAGTGATTGCGGCATTAAATTGATGTAAACGGATTACTCACTGGTTTTTGTGGGGTCGGTAAACACGAATATGTCATCAAAACTGAGCTCCAAAGTACCTAGTGCCGAGGTTCGCTACTAGGATACGTCATATTCTGGGGTTTCGAAGATTTTCGGCATTTAATTGATGCAAATGGATTACTGGAGGGTTTTTGAGGTTGCTAAATACGAATATCCCTTCAGAATCGACACCTTGTGCACCTGGTGCTCAAGGTCACTGCAAGAGACGTCATCCTCTGAAGTTTTGAGGGATTTCGTTATTAAATTGATGAAAATGGATTACTCGGGGTTTTTTAAAGTCGTTAAACATGAACATGCGATCAAAACAGACCATCGTAGCACCTGGTGCACGCGGTCACTCCAAGGGGCGTCATCCTCTGGGCGAGGTTTTTCGGTACTATATTGACGTAAACCGATTACTTATAGGTTTTTGGGGTTTCTGAACACGAATATGCGATCAGAACAGACACCGGACCAGCTGGTACCTAGGGAACGCCATCTTCTTGAGTTTCGAAAGTTTTCGGTACTAAATGAATTTAAACGGATTTCTAATGGCTTTTTGGGGTTGCTGAATACGAATAAGCCGTTAGAACACACACTGGAGCACCTGGAGGCACGTTATCTTCTGAAGTTGCGTGAGTTTTCGGTACCAAACTCATACAAACGAATTACTTTTGGGTTTTTGGGGTTGGTGAATACGAGTATGACTTAGATGAAGGATTCTGGAATATCTAGTGATTATGATGATCAATAATAACGCCAACGCATAATAACATTGTCATAATAGAATATAGTAAATCGATCTGGAAATAAATAAAAAGAAATATTGTCAGATATAAATAAAGTTTATATAAATTTTATATAAACATAAGTAAGAACATTGAATAGCACAGTCAGTCCCTTGCAGTGACCATGGTCACCACGTGCCCCATGGGTCTGTCTGTTCTAATGGCATATTCGTGTTTGGCGACCTCAAAAACCCCCCGAGTAAATCATTTGCATCCATTTTATGCCGAAAACCCTCGAAAATCCAGAAGATGACGTCCATTGCAGTAACCTTGAGCACCAGGTGATTCGGTGGTCTGTTATGATGGCATATTCGTGTTTAACGACTCAAAAACTTCCCGAGTAATCCATTTTTATCAATTTAATGCAGAAATCTCTCAAACTCTAGAAGAGGACGCCCCTTGCAGTGAACTTGGGCTCCAGGTGCACTGGGAGTCGGTTTTGATGACATATTCGTGTTTAACGACCTCAAAAACCCGTAAGTAATCCGTTTGCATCAATTTGATACCCGAAACCCTCGAAACTCCAGAAGATGACGTCCCTTGCAGTGACCTTGGGCACCAGGTGATCAAGAGGTCTGTTCTGATGGCATATTCGTGTTTAACCACCTCAAAAACCCCCTGAATAGTCCAGTTGCATCAATTTAGTGCCGAAATCCCTCAAAACTCCAGAAGATGACGTGCCTTAGTAGCGACCCTGGGCACTATGTACTCCGGAGGTCAATTCTGATGACATATTCGTATTTAGCGACCCCTAAAACCCGTAAGTAATCCGTTTGCATCGATTTAATGCCGAAAACCATCGAAACTCCAGAGGATGACGTCTCTTGCCATGACCTTGGGCACCAGGTGATCCAGAGGTCAGTTCTGATGGCGTAATCGTATTCAGTGACCCCAAAAACCCCCCAAATAATAAATTTTGTTCCTTAGTATACTGATTTTGACTTTATTTTTTCGCTGTGTCTAGGTACACGCTAACGTGTACGCAAATCAAAAAGTTAGGTACACGCGAATTAAACTTCAAGCCAGTGATGTCATTATTTAGCGTGCGCGGTGACTTTATATATTGGTACACGCTATTTTGATATTTTTAGTGTTTGTTTGATAGAATAGCTATTTGTATAACAAGGGAGGAAAGTGCTAGTTTTCCTCCCGAGAATGAAGTTTACTGCCCGACGCGTAGCGGAGGGCAGTAATCATTCAAGGGAGGAAAAGGCACTTTACTCCCATGTTATACATATGGTTTTTCCACCTTCCTCAAATAACAAGTCATTTTTTGCATTTTTACTTAATTTATTTATGTAACTAACCAACAAAATTTATTAGAACTAAAACAAACAAGTAGGTACAATATAACTGTCAACTGTCAAATATAAGTCAAATTATTAATGTAAACATTGTTAAATCAGAATAACAATTTACTGTTTTTTACCATTCTGCAAAATACAGAGTGTTTTTAAATAAACGTTAAAATGTATAGATACTTACGTAATAAAAAATAGATATTGTACAGGGCGTCAATAAGTTATATTTCATGAATGAAATACCATGACGTCACTTTTACTTTTCCTCCCTAGGGAGGAAAAGTACAACTTTGCTCCCTACAATCAGGTCCGGAAAAGTATACTTTCGGTAGAGGTAGGTGGAAAAATATTTTTATTAAAAGAAGGGGAAGGGACGCAAAACTATTCAGATGTTTCAAACATAATTGTAATAAAACAATATGCATATAAAAGTATATATTCAGGTTAGCAAAATAAATATTAGTTAATATGATATATACAAAATACTGCTATAATAATTTTTATACGTAAGTTAATTATACCAGTTTATATTGGTGTTTATTTTTATTTATACAGGGAGTTGAACTTGTTACGATTTTCATAGAAAATTTGTTATAACTTTGTAAATACCCTGTATAACATAATAAACCTTTATAATTTTGTGATATGGAAGTTAAGAAGATTTCGAACATAAAATAAAATATAGGGTGTTCCATTTAAAAAACATAAGTTTGGTCCGCCAGTATATTATCGAACGCCCTGTAACATTCTAACTAATTTTAGTAATTTTGCAATATGAAGCTCAAAGTTTGCTAAAATTTTGGATACTAACTTTTATTGCTATCTATTACTATAGCGGATCTACTGAGCTTTATCACACTAATCAATCGCTCCGTATATTTTATCTTATTACTTCTGCTACCGTTAATCACGAATTTTTGTCTCTTATCTTTTTCATATTGTTTTAGAATGTTTTTAAACTCATTAAAAGAACTAAATAATTGTCCACACTCCATATAGTTAATTTAAAAAAAAACACTAAACAAGTAAAAAATAAGGAAACTCTTTACAAATCAATATTAAAGTGTAAACCTAACGCGATTAGACAAATTCTAACCACACTCTGACACTCGTGATACTTACAGATACTTATTAATACCACAGCATACACGCGGCTCAAATTAGCGTGTATACCAAAAAACCCAGTCATAGTACACGCTAAATAATGACTTCACTGACTTGATGTCGTTTAAGCGTGTACCTAACTTTTTTATTAGCGTACACGTTAGCGTGTACCTAGACACAGCGTTATTTTTTATATTTATGCAATTTTGGATGCATTTTATGCACTTTACCGAGCAATTATGCATTTCCACCCATTTTTGAATAGTAGAC
Organism: Diabrotica virgifera virgifera; assembly: GCF_917563875.1. Taxonomy (NCBI): domain Eukaryota; kingdom Metazoa; phylum Arthropoda; class Insecta; order Coleoptera; family Chrysomelidae; genus Diabrotica; species Diabrotica virgifera. Next base: position 128,351,618 of record NC_065452.1, read on the forward strand.
TTTTTTCCTGACGTCATCCTGAACATAATGCAAAAAACTTCAAGTCTCTAGGTGCTGTATTTAAAAAATTATTTATTTTGTGCTAAATGCCATGGTCTAATACCTTACCGAGCTGTACTATCTGATTGTCTTGTTTATTTTCAATAAAAACCTTTATTCTTCGCAATAATAACAAGTTTTTTAAAAGAAATAAATATTACTTTGAAATACATGGTGATTCCGTGTAAGTTTGGTTGTATATACTATTAACTGCTCCAGTTTTAGTATGGTTTAGTTTGAGTTACGTCTAAGTTTTCTTGCGGTATCACGTACCGAATGCCAGTGTTTACGTTTCTATAGTTAAAACCAGTCCAGTGTATTATTTCGCTTTTAGTATGGCAGCAAGTTCATCCAGTTGTTCTCAGTGGCGTAGCTGACAGGCCCGCAGGGCCCGCAAGGCGGGGGGGGGCCGACGTTAGGAGGGGCCCCTTAAAGCCTTCAAGCCTAATACTTCTATTATCTTTAAATTGGGGACCAAAACATATTTTCATAATAAGCATCAAAATAGGAAATTTGGAAGGAAATAATGAAGCGGGTGCAATTTGAATTTCAAGCGAATTGACGTAACTCTTACTGTTTTCGGGTGCAATTTAGCGTTTCGTACTTTCGTGGACATGTTGGTAGATTAGATGAAAGTGAATCCCAAAAAAGGTAATTTTTATCGGTGGTTCTTTTACTAGCCAAATATTATCCTGTTTTGGCTAAATTAATCGATAAAAACAATAACTAAAAAAACAAATTACTTGGGCCCCCAAATACAAAACGAAGTTATAAATTTGCTGGCTTAAGAAACTGAAAACAAATTGATTAATTTAAAAAAAATTGTTTCTATTCAATAATTGATACCACTCAAGATATTTCGAAACACGATCAGCCTAATTTTATTTTCTGGTATGTAACTTGCGATGAAAATAATTTATCTTCTAAAGCAGAAGTTGTTTAAAGTTTTTTGGGATTTATTCGCATGTTAGACCAAAGTGCAGAAGGTCTTGTAAATGAAATTTTAAAATTTATACAATCAAAGTACCTTTTCGTACACAACCTGAACCTAGTGTTGAATGATGCCGTTGCTGGTGTACAGGAGTTTTTTTTAGTGCAAGTATTAAAAAATAGAAGATAGTACTATTACTATGTACTATTATGACTTTGGATCCATCGCGTTTGCCAACACTTAAAAGGTTATTAGTCCAGGGCGCATCTGTTTTGACATGGACGTTGAGAGGTGACTCAAATTTATTCTTCGATTTTGGATTATAACTTTAAAAGTATTCATTTTCGAGAAAAATTCTACTAACATAAAAGTTGCGTAATTAAATTTCCTACAATATAGAATTGGTTAAAAATTTAAAAAATAGTCACCCTAGTTGCAAAATAGCAATAATTGCGAAAAAAAACATACAAAATCAAGTATTGGCATTTTACGTTTTTCAACCATTTATGCTACATTTAGGACCTTCATATTTCACCCAGAAAAACTTTAAGTTACAGTAAAACAATCATGTAAATTTCATTAAGATCGGTTCAATAGATTTTGGAAAATAAATTTCACAATCCAGCTTTCGCAAAAAAAAATTCATTTTTTCAAAATGTTACAGGACCGAAAATAAAGCAGATAGCAAGTTGCATTTTTTTTGCTTATAAAAGTGTACTCTACCTTTCATTTGCAATTGCAACCATTGCACGGCGTCAGGAAATTTTTTAAATAAACATTAATTTTTGGTGCTACGCGCAGGACAGCGGTGTTCAATTCACACAAGTTGATTTCCACCAAAATTTCTTCCAATCTTTATCTAATATATTATTTTCTTACTCTCTATTTTGTTATATTTTAATATTTTAATTCCACAAAAATCAAACTAATTTTATTATTGTTTGTGAAATATTGTTTAAACAATTGCATATATTTAAAAATAATAAACTTTTATCCTCTAAGTTAAAATATATGAACAAAGAAAGTTTTTGCTAATAAAAGTGTTATTTCAAAGGATAGAGTATGTGTTTTTATTTTGCAATAAACAAATTTATTTATTTACATCGAAATGTAATAAAAATTAGAATGTATCAATCATTATCAAAGGTCATTGGAATGACCAATCAGAGCAAACTATCCGCTGTCCTGCGCGTAGCACCAATAATTATTGTTTATTTAAAAAAATTCCTGACGCCGTGGTGTTAATCGATTTTAATTCTGCAAAATTGCAAATGAAAGATACAGTACATTTCTATAAGCAAAAAAAAATTCAACTTGCTATCTGCTTTATTTGCAGCCTTGTAACATTTTGAAAAAATGAATTTTTTTTGCGAAAGCTGGATTGCGAAACTTATTTTGCAAAATCTATTGAACCGATCTTAATGAAATTTACCGTGTTATTTAACTGTATCATAAAGTTTTTCTGGGTGAAATATGAAGGTCCTAAGTGTAGAATACTTACTTACTTAGTCCTAAGCCTTTCTACCTTTAGGTGTAAGGCTGGTGGAGTTGAGTTTGGCATTGTAGTCTCCATGCTTTCCGATCTTGCGCTAGGTTTCTTGCACTTTCCAATGTCAATCCCTTCTTCTCGACTTCTTTCCTGATTTCATCTACCCACATAACTCTTGGTCTCCCTCTTTTGTTTTTCCCCTGCACTCTCGTTTCGAACACTCGTTTTGTTAGCCTCTCGTTCGACATTCTACACACGTGCCCGAACCATCTAAGTTGTCCTTCTACTATTTTTTCATTGATTGGTTCTAGTTTTAGGTTTTGTCTAATTGTTTCGTTTCGTATTTTGTCTGTCCTTTTTCTGTTTGCTATTTTCCTCAGGAACCTCATTTCCATAGCATTGACTCTGGATTTTTGTCTCCCCGTCAATGTCCATGTCTCGCTGCTATACATGATTGTTGGTCTAACTACTGATTTAACGACTGCCGTTTTTACTTTTTCCGGTATCCCTTTTTTCCCAAAAAATGTTGTTTTCATAGTGTTAAATAAGCTTCCTGTTCGTCCCATTCTCTCGTTTATTTCCATGTCTTGTTTACCATTTGATTCGATTATTACTCCTAGGTATTTAAAATATTCCACTTGCTCTAGTTGTTTCCCGTCTAATTCTATTGCGTGTGTCTTCCTCGTATTTGAAATTATCATTGTTTTTGTTTTCTCTGTATTAATTTTCATATTTATGTTTGATAGTTCTTCTTCTAGGATTTCAAGATTGTTCTGTAAGTCTTCTCTGTTTTCTGCTATCAATACCATGTCGTCTGCAAATAGTAGCTCCGATAGTTGAGTCTGTTTCATTTGCCAGTATCCTAATGTTAGTTTTCTCATTCTTCTCTTGGCTTTCTTTATCGCTTCATCCAGTACCACTGAGAATAGCAGTGGACTCAGCACGCATCCCTGTTTGACGCCTTGACTTGTAGAAAATTCTCTGGATTCCTCGTTATTGGTTCTTACTGTATTTGTATTATTTTTGTACATATCCTTTATTACTTCTATTATGTGTCTGTCGACTCCCCTTTCTGTTAGTGTCTTCCAAACGTCCTTTCTTCGGATTCTGTCAAACGCCTTTTCCAGGTCAATGAAGCACATATGTATCTCTCTATTTTTCTTGATTACCTTCTCACTTACTTGTCTTAATGTGAATATTAGGTCTTGCGTGCTTCTGTCCTTCCTGAATCCACACTGTGTGTCGTCCATAGTTGTTTCTATTTGTGTTTTTATTCTTGTCTCTAGTATTCTTGCTAATACCTTCCCAGGGATACTTGATATGGTGATACCTCGGTAATTATTACAGTTTCTCTTGTCTCCCTTTTTGTGTATTGGTAATATAATGTCTTTCTTCCAGTCCTTTGGTAATTCTGCTCTATTTATGATATCATTCATTAGTTCTTTCATGCTATCCATTCCCTCTGTCCCCATGAATTTTATCATTTCCGGGGTGATATGATCCTTGCCTGGTGCTTTGCCCAGTTTTACTCTTTCTATTGCTTTCTCTAATTCCTCTCTTGTTATGGATTCCACTTGTTGTTCTTCATTCCTTTCTTGTATCTCCCCTATGTTGTCCTTGTCTACATGAGTTAGCTCTTTGAAATGTTCTCTCCATCTTTCCATTATTTGTTTTTCTTCTGTTAGTACGTTTCCATTCTTGTCTTTTATATTCGGCATCGTGTGCTCTTTCTTTTGTCTGAGTTGTTTTAATGCGCCGTAGAAGAGTTTTTGGTTTTCCCTATAATTTTTTGTCATTTTTTGTCCAAATATCTCCCATGACCTTTCCTTTCCTGCTTTCACCGCTATTTTAACCTCTTTCCTTTTTTCTTTATATGCTTCGTAATCTTCCGGGTGTTTTGTGCTTAGGTATCTTTTCCATTTGTCTTTTTTGTTCTTTATTTTCTCTCGTATTTCTTCCGTCCACCATTCTGTTCTCCTCATGTTAGTGTTTGCTATTTTTGCTTTCCCGCAAGTTTCCTCAGCTGCTTTGATTATGCTGGTTTTTAGATATTCCCATTTTTTTTCTATATTTGTATTTTTTGCCCTACCTTTCAAAGTATTATCTAAGTTTTCTTGGAATTTCTTCTTATATATTTCCTCTTTTAATTTGTAACTTTTTATTTTTTCATTTACTACCTTTCTTCTCTTTTCTTCTTTTTCCTCTGTTGTTCTCATTCTCATTATTACTAGATGGTGGTCACTGCCAATCTCCGAGCCTCTTTTCACTTTCGTATCCTGTACTCTTTTCCATTTGTTGCTGCTTACCAAAAAGTAATCTATGATTGATTTTTCGTTTCTGCTGTCTTGTACTCTCGTGTATTTGTGTACTTCTTTATGTTTAAATTTTGTATTTGTTATAACTAGTTTATTCTCCATACATATTTCTATTATTCTTTCACCATTTCTGTTTAGCATTTCTTCTCCTTCTTTTCCCATGCACTCCTCTATTCCGCTGTTGTTGTTTCCGACTCTACCGTTTAGATCTCCCATTACAATTATGTTTTCTTCCCCATTATCAATTTGCATTTGGAGCTCCTCGAAAAATTTATCTTTCTCTTCCTTTCTTGCATCTTCATTTACTCCGTAGGCTGTTATTATTGTCCATATTTCTTCGTCCATCAGTTTAATTTTCACCGATAATATTCTCTGGTTAACATATGTTTCTTCTATAACGTGTTGTAGTCTATTCGGTGCAATTATTATCCCGACTCCTTCTTTTGCTCTCTCTTTTGTATCCGCTCCTACCCAAAGTAACCAATATCCTTTGTGTATTTTCTTAAGACCTTTTCCTTTCATCTTCGTTTCTGTTATTCCTAGTATTTCTATTTTTTGTCTTATCATATCTTCTACCAGTTCTTCCTCTTTTCCATTGATGCTTCTCACATTCCATGTTCCCATTTTTATCTCTCCTTTTTTCTGCAATCTAGCTTTCCCCTTTTTCCTATTTTCATCCTTGTTTACCTTTGCATCATCTTTTTCCCTATCGCTTTTCCCATTCATTGCCTTGGTTGTCATTGTTGTGGGTCCGGTCTCATTATTTTCTTTTAGTTTTTTGAAGTCCCTTCCCCGATATTTCTGTGAGTTAGTATAAGTTTCTCTTTATTATGGTCCCATTTCCACTCCTTTCCATTAATCTCCAGTTTCATATATCCTATCTTCGTAGTATTACCTTTGTCTTTTTCTTCTTTTGCCATTTTCCTAATTTTTGCTTGTATTTCCCTTTCCTTTCTTGTTAAATCTGATTCTATATACACCTTTTGTCCCTGTAGATTTTTCAGTTTTCCTTTGTTTTTTAGTACACTCATCTTATCCGTTAGGTTTTCCATTTCTGCTACAAAGATTTGGTCGCCGATCTTCACCGCTCCTCTCAGTCTGACCTCTAATTTCAGATTTCTTCCTATGAAGTGTTCTACTGACTCCTTTATAGGCTTTCCGTCGGTAGCATCTAGTGTTAGGCCTTTTAATACTATATTATTTCTCCGTCTATCTTTTTCCAATTGTTCTATTCTATTGTTTGCCATTTTTAAACCTTCTTCCAATTTTTCGTTTTTTTCTTTCAGCTCCTTAATATATTCCATCGTTTCTTTTTGGTCTTTCCGTATGGTTCTTATTTCTGCCATCATTTCATCATTTTTCCACATAACTTCCCGCATCATTTTTATCATCTCTTCATTTGTGTCGTTGCTTTTATTCGGTGTTCGTCTCGTCAGGTTACTCTTTTCAAAATATAATTTATCTTCTTTATATTTTTTCTTCTTAGATTCTTCGTCGCCACTATCAGATAGTTCTTCATTCTTTCTATAGGTTTCCTTTCGGATTGTTCCTGTTCCGCCACTGGCCATTTTAAATTAAATGTTAACCTCAGCACTAATATAAATATTATTATTATACACTTAGAAGTTTATTTTTATTTCGCACAAGAACGCTTTTTAAGTTTAACGATTATCGATAACGATAGGTCTTTTAAAAAACCGGTGTTTTTATTGTGATAGGTTTCGAATTCGAAATTACCTTATCGCCAATACACCTGCCACACGACCTCTCGCCTCGCTTGCCAAACTCGAAGTGTAGAATAAATGGTTTAAAAACGTAAAATGCGAATACTTGTTTTTGTATGGTTTTTTCGCAATCATTGCTATTTTGTAACAAGGGTGACTATTTTTTAAATTTTTAACCAATTCTATATTGTAGGAAATTTATATACGCAACTTTTATATCAGTACCACTTTTCTCGGAAATGAATACTTTTAAAGTTATAATCAAAAAACCAAGAAAAAAATCGAATTTTTCCTTAATTTTTTTGACATTTTGATTATTTAAACAATGTTCCGGACCTTTTTGAGAGGGAGGATAACTCAAATATTATTATTGGATTTATTTTCAAGCAATTTCTGCAAAAAAATTTGAGTCACCTCTCAACGTCCAAATGTACTATTTTTACAGATGCGCCCTGGTCTATATGTGAAACCCGGTGGTCATCCAGACATGATGCTGTCATCGCTTCGAGCGTCGAGCTTTCGGACAAGTAATGAAATCTTTAACGAAAATTTCATTGCTATCTAAAAAACGATGAAAAACTATAAGTTAATGCATTATTAGAGCATATGAATAATTTTGAATTTGTCGTTAACATTACTATTTAATCTAAAATACTTAACATTATTAATCTAACATCAACACTTTTGCAATCTTAAACGGCAGAGTTAACGGTCGCCCTTCAACTTTTTGAAAAAACTCTTGATAATCTTCTAGAAATGAGAAATTCGTTTTCCGAAACTTTAGCAAAAGCAGGAGTAGCAGAATAGTGGGGTATTATACCGAAATTTAAAAATAAACGGATAAAACGTATAAAATAATTTTATCTACTCTGTGCCATATTATGTATAAGTTTTTAGTTTGTGAAAACTGTCATTATAGATAGCAGTGCGTGAAGGGTTTAAAGTGTACGTGAAGTAACAATGTATTTTAAATGGGATTTACGATTTCGCACACTTTCAATGGGTTTTTTGGCACACTTTCATATAATCAAATATCTTTAACTTACGCGTTGTCATGGTGATGACAATATGAGCAATGACTTACAACAAAATTTTTGACAGTTTTGTGGTTTGAAAGTAGTTAGGATTTTTAAATGTCGAAGTTCTAAAAATTGTAGATTAGAAATGAGTTCCAGTGACGAAGAGTTACAGTTTTTTTATTTGTTTATCGTAGATAAAATATTGTATGAAACTATGCGTGAAGTACTTTTTGCGAACTTACGCGATGTATAGCAGTCGCTCCGTTGTCGCTCGTGCTCTAAAAATCGCGTGCGTTCGCAAAAAGCATACTTCACGAACTGTTTCATAAATAACTATTACGATGAGCTCAGATGCGACGAAAAAATAACTTTTAGCAAAAAAAGTTTTGTAGTTAATGTTTTCAATATAAATTTAGATATAATATTGCAACAACTTACTAATAGGTTTGTGTTTGTCGGATTTCGGATTAAGATACATGTATAATAGGTTTTTATGTCTATTCCCAAAAAATCTATTAACACTAACTAATGAAGACTTTTTAAAGAAAGGCCAAATATTGTCATTTACACATATTTTAGTAATTATACTGTTATTAGTTGTCGTTATGTTTATAATACGGGGGCCCACAAAAATTGTCGCGGGGGGAGGGGGCCGCAATCTTCAGCTACGCCACTGGTTGTTCTATCTAACTGCTTTCAACATTATTTTACTATTTTTTAGTTATCGATACTCCAAGTATTTTTGTAATTCAGGTTATAAAGGATATTGTAAGAACCTCCACCATTTTTTTAATATTATGCAAGCGTTCGTAATTTTCTTGAAAAAATAAAGTTTATTTTATTTGGAAGCAATGTGAATAATTATTTCGTAGTGATGTAAAAAACAAATACATTGATATTATTGAAAATATTGAAAACAAAGGAGAATAGGCAGCGGTATGACATACCGGTTGTCAGAGTCTACGTCATGAAACAGTCACGTCAGTAGTTAATTGTTAAAAATGTAGGTCAAAGGACATAAGTGCTATTTTTTTCAAATTATATATTAAGTATATATAAATTATTATAAATATTATATATGTTCATTTTTTGTACATTTGGGTTCATGGTGTCTTTTTACTCTGTCTGCAGCGATTCTGAAGAGTTCTATTGTTGTTTTCCTACTCTACTGCTTTGAATGTTTCAACCAGGACATGCGTCGTCTCCCCGGTCGTCTTCTTTCTTCCACTTTTCCTTGTATAACCAATCACATCAACTTATATTTTTCTTGTCTTAGTATGTGACGAATTTATGAAAATAGAATACTGGAAGAACTTAAGGCATTAAAAAAGGAAAACCAAACAAGAAAATTCTATAAAACTCTGAATAATGCAAGAAAGGAATTCAAACCAAGGTAAGACTACGTATGGATAAGGAGGCGCACTCAATACAAAAGAAGAAGTATTGAAAAGGTGGGTGGAACACTATAAAGAACTACTTACTATCGAAGTAGAAGATCCAAATCAACCACCCCCAGGAGCAAGCAACAATACACCATTAGAGCCTCCATAAATTCAAGAAGTATCTTCTTCTTCATGTACCATCTCCTCTAAGAAAGTTGGCAACCATCACGGCAATTCGCACTTTCGATACCGCTGCTCTAAAGAGATCAGCAGAAGTGCAATTAAACCAAGCTCTCAAATTGTTTAACCAGGAGATGCGTCTTCTTCCGCGACTCCTTCTACCCTGTATTCTTCCTTGCATTATTAATTGTAACAAGTTATAACGCTCGCCCCTCATAACATGTCCCAGATATTGTAGTTTTCTGACTTTAACTGTATTTAAAACCTCTTTATCTTTTCCCATTCTTCTCAACACCTCGATGTTCGTGACTCTATCCACCCAACTTATTCTTAATATTCTTCTGTAGGCCCATAACTCGAAAGCTTCTAATCTGTCCGAAACATCCTTCTTTAATGTCCAAGCCTCCAACCCATAGAATAATACGGAGAACACGTAGCATCTCAGAAGTCTTATCTTTAAAGAAATTGTAATGTCCCTGCTACAGAGTACTTTTTTCAGTTTGTTGAAAGCATTTCTTGCCTGTCCTATTCTTGCTTTAATATCTTCTGTGTACTCATTAGTTTCATTAATTATTGTACCCAAATATTTATATTTTTCAACCTTTTTAATTTGTTCTCCATGTATTGTTATGCTTTCTTGGCGCTGCTGAGCTTTTGTGATTACCATAAATTGTGTCTTTTTTGTGTTTAGGGACAATCCGTTTTCTTGGCTGACTTCTACCACTCTGTCAACCATTTGTTGTAAATCTTCAAGACATTCGGCTAATAAAATAGTGTCGTCGGCAAACCGTATATTATTGATTGGTCGGCCATTTACTTTTATTCCCGTGGTTAGGTCTTCTAGTGCTTCCTGGATTATTTCCTCTGAATACAAATTGAACAAAGTAGGAGACAGGACACAGCCCTGTCTGACGCCCCTCTCAATCTGTATTTCATTTGAAAAGGCGTTGTTCTCTTTTACCACAGCTATCTGATTATAATAGATAGCACTAATGATCCTGATGTCCCTCATATCTAAGTTTTTCTTTTCAAGTAATTCGATAAGGCGGTTATGTCTGACCTTATCGAAGGCTTTGTTGTAATCCAAGAAACACATATATACTGGCTGATTAACATCCATGCACCTTTGCACAAGTACATTTACAGCGAACAGGGCTTCCCTCGTTCCCATTGCATTTCTAAATCCAAACTGCGTGTAGCTTATGTCCTGCTCAAGTTTGTTATGTATTCTCCGGTGTATAATTTTTAAAAATATTTTGAGTATATGACTCATTAAACTTATTATCCGGTGGTCTTGGCATTCTTTTGCGTTTGGTTTTTTTGGCAGTGTTATGAACGTTGACAGCAGCCAATCTCTGGGAATGATTCCTGTACTGTATATTGTATTAAATAAGTCGACCAATATTCCAATTTGCTGTTCTTCTATTAACCGTATTATGTCTACAGGTATTTGGTCAGGACTTGTTGCCTTGTTGTTCTTTGTTCGCTTTATCGCCTCTAATACCTCATCTTCTGTTATGTCTGGGCCGTTGTCGAACTTTTCCTGCTCTAGTACTATCTCAGTCCGTTCGTCTTTAAATAGCTCTTGAATATATTCCTGCCATCTTTTAAGCCTTTCACCGACGTCTATAATTATTTTGCCGTTTTTATCCAGCAGTATGTTTGATTTTTTTCTTAATATTTGTGCCTGTTATTTCCCTAATTTTCTTATGAAGGTTTAAGTTATCATGTTTCTCTACCAACTGTTCAATCTCTGCGCATCTGTCACTATAACATCTTTCCTTTGCCTCTCTGATCTTTCTCCTTATTTCTGTGTGTATAATATTATACATGTTTTTGTTTTGGTTTTATAAGATCGCCTTGCTTCCATGAGATCTAGAATCTCCTCGGTCATCCATTCATTTTTATTCTTAATTAGTTTAGGTGTTAGTGTTGTCTCACATGTGCGGATAAGAGCATCTTTTAACATGTGCCATTTCCTGTTCGCATCTTCAGTAGGAATAATTTCTATTTTGGTGAGCTCTTCTTTAATTTTTAGTGTGGCTTGCTCTTTTGTTGATGGATCTCTCAAACGAGATACTTGTATCGTCTCTACTTTAGTTTTAACCACAGTCTTCTTTAGATTAATTCTAAACCTTCCTACAACTGGGTTGTGATCTGATCTCACATCAGCTCCAGGGTATGATTTTACTGATTTTATGGAATTTCGGTATCGTTTGCAGATGATAAGGTAGTCAATTTGGTTTCTGATGACGTTATGTTGGTTATCTGCTGGTGATTTCCATGTATAGAGTCTCCTGGTCGGCAGATCATAATAAGTATTCGTGACAATAAAATCGGTCTCTTGGCAGAATTGAGCCAATCTTTCTCCTCTCTCGTTACGAGTGCCCAGTCCAAAGTTTCCAATAAAATCACCTTGACTTCCTCTACCGATTTTTGCATTTAGATCTCCCATTACTATTGTAACGTCTCTAGACTTGGTTACTTCTAAAGCTTGTTGTAATTCGTTATAAAACTGTTCGAGTTCTTCATTCGATTTATCTGCTGTGGGAGCATATACTTGAATTATATTGACTCTAGACTGGGCTGTTTTGAGTGTTACCATCATAACTCTATCCGAGATGGGTAAGAAGCCAGTTACAAATTTCTGGATGGTTTTATCAACTAATATCGCTACTCCGTTCCAGTGATTTGGGTCATTGTCATTACCAGAGTAGTATATCTTTGTTTGGCCTACTAATATGTCACCTGAATTGGGCCATCTGGTCTCACTTAGTCCTAATATTTTTATGTTAAGTCTTTCCATTTCCTGAATGACATTATGGACTTTACCTGCTTGGTATATTGACTTAACATTCCACGTGCCTATCTTCATGCACTTTTTGTCGATTTTAGTCTTCTTTTTGGGCGATGTGTTACTGATGGGTATTTCACAGGGATTTCGTTTGATATCGACCTGAGAGGCCCTGTGGTCTATCTGTGATTTGCCTCCCCTGCCGGATCTTGGTCTCCGATATCCATGATCAGTAACAGAGTTACTTTTTTGTACAGCCATGACAATTGTACTAGGGATATCCGTATATGATCTTTAATGTAGTGGTTTCCCCTTGCCTTCTACATCCTTATGCCGTTGACCGTTTTTTTTTTTGTTCATCCGCCTTCGAGGTCGATTTCTCAACCCCAGGACAAAAGAGTGCCCTACCACTTATTAACTCATTCGCCCGAAGCCGTTGGTCGGTAAGTGGAAGATTGCTTATACCGGCAATCATTCGGTGAAATTATCGCCATATCTGGCTACCCTCACTTAGTTTAGCCTGCAGACCAATGCAGTTGCCCGGGGTGTGGCACGTGGAGCCATAAATGAGAGTTAGTTGTCTTATGAGGACCAGTTATCAAGAACCATCTCCCGTCTATGACGCTTGATGTGGTTGTTTCGATAAAAGGTGCTACCTCTATAACACAACCCCTACACCTCAAGAAGTATGTGATGCAATAAAACACCTAAAAAATAATAAATCTCCAGGAAGTGATGGCATACCAGCGGAACTTATTAAATGTGGAGATGCTACTCTGACTAATCAAATATATAAAATAATACTGAGAGCCTGGAACGAGGAACAAATCCCGGAAGAGTGGTGTATTGGAATCGTTCGCCCGCTACACAAAAAGGGTGATCAATTGGAATGTAAAAACTGTAGGGGAATAACCCTCCTTAACACAACTTACAAAATATTTTCAAGTATCTTATATGGTCGCCTAAGTGCACATTCAGAGGAGCTTCTTGGAGAATACCAAAGTGGTTTTAGGCCTGGTCGAATAAAAACAGACCAGATTTTTGTGCTAAGGCAAATACTGGAAAAAACCAATGAATTCAATATCGACACATACCATTTTTTGTAGATTTTAAATCGGCCTATGATAGTGTCCTAAGAAATAAATTGTATGAAGCCATGGATGAATTCCACATCCCTGATAAACTTATAAGATTGGTTATGGGTACAATGCGTAAAGTTGTTTGCAAAGTTGAAATACAGGGCGGACAATCACAGGCGTTTGAAACGCATGTTGGGTTGCGACAGTCAGATGCGCTGGCGTGTCTTCTTTTCAACATAGCTCTGGAAAAGGCGGTCAGAGATGCTCGAATAGACAACAGAGGAAATAATTTTAATAAATCATCCCAAATTTTGGCATATGCAGATGACGTGGACCTAGTTGCCCGAACAACATGCAAGCTAGAAGAAATGTATACCACTTTCTCAAATGCCTCAAAAAATATGGGCCTGCAAGTAAACGAGGAAAAAACTAAGATGATGGAATCAACACCCAACAAGAGAGCCAGAAACATTGGTCACCAATTCACGGTTGATAACTCTACCTATGAGAGGGTGAACAAATTCACATACTTAGGCTCCCTGATTACCAAGGAAAACGTTATGATGGAAGAAATCAAGCGAAGGATAATCCTAGCAAAAAAATGCTATTTTGGACTGAGTAGACAAAATGTATGAGAAGCAGAAACTTAAGTTAAAAAACAAAAATAACTATATATATAAAACCCTTATAAAACCAGTGTTAACATATGGATCGGAGACATGGACCATCTCCAAGGCAGATACAAACCACCTAATATTTGAACGAAGGATCCTCAGAGGAATATTCGGTGGCATCTGTGAAAATGGTGTTTGGAGGAGGAGGTACAACTACGAGGTTTACCAGAGATATAAACATATATTTGGTGGTAAAGACGTAGTATCTCTTATAAAAATAGGAAGACTAAGATGGGCAGGACATCTAGCAAGATCATAGCAGAACAACCCCTTCTAGAAGAATCCTTATGTCACAACCTGTGGGAAGTAGAAATAGGTTTAGGCCAAAACTCAGATGGAAGGATGGTGTGGATGAGGATGGGAGAAAAATAGGAGCAGCAAACTGGCAACAGTTGGCAATGGATAGGACTGACTGGCCTAATAGACTTGGGAAGGTCGAGGCTCTTTCATAGGGCTGTAGCTCCATTGATGATGATGATGTATGTGACCAAGGTAGCTCATTTTTCTTTATTTCGTAGAGTTTTTCTTTTTTCATATTTCAATTTTATTTCATTTTTCTAGAAGGGTATGAATTAAAAAAATGTCCCAATATTGAGTATTTATCTTCCTCTGGCATATTCATAACTGCCCTTTCTCAAAAATCACTTGAATTATAGAAATAAATTGTACAAAAAGTGTAGTAAAATCGCACAACTAAACGCAGCCAGTACGTGTTACGAAGTGACAGCTGTCAAATTTGTTTGGTTGGGTGATTTGGGGAGCGGATAGTGCCAGATGACTTCATATATTTAACTACCTGCTTTAGGGATCGATAGGGGATTATTGCGCCGATGGTACCTGGCTGTAATGCGCTCTCGATAAAGGGTCCTTAACCTATGGGCACGATTGCGCCAGCAGCAGAGGTAATTTTAACAGCACGATAACTAGGTACTTAATTAAAGCTTTAAACTAATTAATTAAAATATAAGTGTGTATATCTCAAATATAGGTGTACATCTTAAAAATAGTGATGCCTGGTTGCACCAACAAATCTTAAGCTCCAGCTTAGCCCAGTTCAGCTTATTGATAGCGTCACTTTAAGTCTCACTTACGTTGCACCATAATTTTCGATTCTTATCTATGCAATCCACGTGGCAATCCATTGTGGCAAGCTGAAAATTGATCTAAGACTTAATGGTGCAACGCGCATTTTTCGTAAGCTGAGATTAAGACACGTCTTAAGCTTAAGATCTGTTGGTGCAACCAGCCATAAAAGATGTTTTATACTTATAAATACAGGGTGTTTCATTGGGAAACGGAAATACTTTAATGGTGAATAGAGGTCACCGAGGCCGTTCTAGGTATACTAAATTTTTTGCCCTACCGACTTTTATATCCGAGTTATAGGGTGTTTTATCGATTTTGCTCATTTCTTTCCTAAGCCATAACTTTAAAACTACCCTGTATATTTTTTTAATATTTGGTACACATATGTCTCATTCAAAACCCAAACGACCGACATACTAGTCACAAGAAAAATCCAGGTCCGGATTAACAAAAAATTATAAAGTAATTGTGACCTTAAAACAACACCCTGTATATTGAAATTTTGAAAATCTGTTTGCATATTTGAAAAGAGCACAAAAACTAAGTCTAATGGTTCGCTTCGATTTTTCGGCCAGACAATTTTTTGACTTTAATTTTGAAATTATATTGAATTTTTTAAGAACTCAACATTAAAAAGCAGGTATTATTAACTTTTAATTATAAATTAATAAATTTATTGAATATGTGCTCATTTTAAAATGAATAAGTACTTATTTACCACATTGGAAAGACCCAATTATTAATCACAAGAAAAATCCAGGTCCGGATTAACAAAAAAACGTAAAGTAATTGTGACCTTGAAACAACACCCTGTATACTGACGTTTTCAAAATTTGTTTGCACATTTGAAAAAACCACAAAAATCCGAGTTTATCGGTTCACTTTCATTTTTTGTGCAAAAATTTATTAACTTTAATTTTGAAATTAAATATATTCAAATTTTCAAATCCAGGTCCGTATTAACAACAAAATACAAAGTAATTGTGACCTTGAAAAACACCCTGTATATTGAAATTTTTAAAATACATGTGCACACCTGAAGAGAGCACGAAAAACTAAGTTTAATGTCCCGCTTTAATTTTTTGTGCAGACAATTTATTGACATTATTTTTGAAATTATATCGAAATTTTTATTATGAGTTCCCAGAGTTCTTAAAAATTTCGACATAATTTCAAAATTAAATTCATTAAATTGTCTGGCCAAAAAGTTGAAGCGAACGATTAAACTTAGTTTTTTGTGCTCTTTTCATACCTATGTGCAAACGGATTTTGAAAATTTTAATATAGAGGGTGTTGTTTCAAGGTTACAATTACTTTATATTGTTTTGTTAATCCGGACCTGGATTTTTGTTGTGATTTGTAAGTGGGTCGTTCGAATGTCGTAAATAAGTATTGATTATTTTTAAAATTAGTATTTGTTCATTAAATTTAATAATTTATAACTAGAAGTTAATAATACCTGTTGTACCAAATATTAAAAAAATATACAGGGTGGTTCTAAAGTTATGGCTTAGGAAAGAAATTGGCAAAATCGTTAAAACACCCTGTAACTCAGTTATAAAAGTCGGTATGACAAAAAATGTAGTATACCTAGAACCGCCTCGGTGACCTCTATTCACAATTAAAGTATTTCCGTTTTCCAATGAAACACCCTGTATAAGTGCGTAAATCTATATTCTTACATAAATTCTTATATTTTATTTTCATTTTCTTTATCCAAGGAAGACATTAAGATATTACGTCACCACGTGAGGCGGCGCAATTATACCCAGGAATAAGGCTACGGCTCCACGGGCGAAAAATTGACGCTAGCAGTAGCAGTAAAATGAACTTAAGGTTCCGCGGAACGGAATGGGAGTAGCCGAACTGGACCGACTACGCACAAGTCCTGTAGTCGGTACAGTTCGGCTATTCCTATTCCGTTCCGCGGAACCTTAAGTTCATTTTACTGCTACTGCTAGCGTCAATTTCTCGCCCGTGGAGCCGTAGCCTTAGTGACCGAGTTAGTTCGGCACAATCGTGGCCTCAGTTGAACGTAATACCTCAGGTGAAATCGGCGCAATCGTTCCATATCCTCAGGGACAAGAATCGGCCCAAAATGCTAGTTTTTGAAATTTTCGTAAATTTTCTGTGCGTCCTACCTATAAACAGCATATTTTTCAGGTATCATTGGACGCTAGAGTACGTGAAATTGTGAATCGCAATATGGTCGAGCCGACCCCACAGATGTTTGAAGAGGCACAACTGCAGATTTACACTTTGATGCACAGGGACAGCTATCCACGATTCATCAATTCACCGTTATACCGTTCATTGTCTCAGCAACAGAGTGGTTCTTCTGATCCTGAACCTGATGAGACAACGGCTATGGTCAATATGGTCTCTGAGTAAGTCTTATTTAATACGTATTTCCTTATAAAAAATTATAAAAATTAGATTTTGGTGTTAGTATTGAGAGTTAATTAAATGTAAGACCAAGTACTTTCCATGTAGGGGTAGTACATGAGTTTTTTCCTTGATTTTCCTTATGATTTACAATATAATTACTAGCTGGAGTACTTTAGTGTTATAACAGGATGAGGTTGTCTTTTTAAAGATAAATCACATGCTATCTTTTTTTCTGACAGGTACTTTCGAGATAAAGTTAGTTTCATGTAATCGAATGAATGAACTATCCTTCAATAAAGTCGTCACTATCATCTTGTTAGCGAAAGCTTGTCTATAAAATACACTCACAGGCACAAAATTCCCCACCCAAAATGTTTGATTAAGTTTGACAATTTATAACTTTATCGTTTTTACATCGATTTTCAAGCTTCTTACATCAGTTTATAGGTACATGCTTTGGTGTTGTTTGTTATTATTTCAGTAACAAAAATGTTTTTGATTACATAGCATTATACGGGGGTATAGTTCACCTAATTTGAAAAAATTATGTGGAAAAATTGGAGGGCTGATTTTGTTACATACTCCTTTCGTATTATCCTGAAGATATTCCTAAGATTTCGTTTTTTGAATTATCCGCATATCTCTTTTCTTGTAAGAGCTGTACAATTTTTTGTAAATAAGAACACCGCACCGTTTGACTCATAAACATAAATATCTTAAATAGAGGTTGGATTGATAAGATTATAAATGCCCGCATACAGCCCAGATCTCAATTCTATTGAGCATTTATGGGATGAATTAAAAATAGCTATTCGCCGTGTCCTAGGCGTCCAGAAAATTTGGTACAGTTATGGCCCTGGTAGAGGAATATCGGGCTATTCCCCAGGCAAGGATATAGTCCAGAGAAATAAGGTTTTTGTCGGGACACTTGACTAACCAGGTTACAAATGGGTTTTTTGGGTACTATATACCTAATACATTATAAATACTAGTTTCAAAACCGCTGAAGGTCTGAGGCAAGGTGGTGTAATGAGCCCTTTACTATTCATTATCTTTATGGATAATATCCTGAAACAGTGTAACAATAAAATAAAAAGAAAGCTGTATGTAGGATTTAAAAATCTTCAGAGAATAGAATTCACGGAATGTGCATTTGCAGACGATATTGTCATTACAGCAGAAAGTGAAACAGTTTTGCAAGAAAACCTTACAATATGGAACGAAATACTAGCAGAAAATGGGATGAAGATAAATAAAAGTAAAACCAAAGTAATGGCAGTATCACATGAACAACAAAATCTAAAAATTAAATTACAAGATGAAGAACTGGAGCAAGTGTCGCAGTATCGCTATTTGGGAGTAATTATACAAGAAACAGGCAAACATAATGTTGAAATAAATGACAGAATAGAGAAGGCGGCTCGGACATACCATGCATTAAATAAAGGATTTATAAGTAAAAGAGAAGTATCAAAAGCCACAAAGATGAATGTATACAAAGTTATATTCAGACCAATTCTAACTTATGGGTCTGAATCATGGGTCCTTAATGACAGAGAAAAAACAGAATACAAGCGATGGATATGAAATATTTACGTAAGGTCAAGGGGATAACTAGGAGAGATAGAATAAGAAATGTAGAGGTCAGAGCAGAATTAGAAATTCCGTCTGTGTTGGAGTTTGTAGAAAATAAACAATTAAGTTGGTGGGGACATTTGCAGAGAATGAATGACAACCGACCAGTCAAACAAGTGTGGGAAGCAAGAATTCAACACAAACGTGGAAGAGGCAGACCAAGAAAAACATGGGATGACGTGATTGGAGACACACTTAAGAAGAGAGGAAAAACGTGGACAGAAGCAAAAATATTAGCAAGAGACAAAAAGAAGTGGGGAAAATTTGTACATGAAATTTAAGTGTAAACTCTTAGGGGTAACCCTGGGATTAATTCTCGTACACCTTAGGGTAAAACGAGTAACTGATTATATATTATACATTATAAATACAAAAATGCCCGTCACAGTTCGGACGAGAATTTTAGTTATTAACAAATAAGGGTCAAGAATGGCAGTTTTTTCGTTTATCGCTACAGGTAAAAATATGGTTCTTAAATATTTTATTTTTAGACTATTCATCTTTTAGTAGATGAGCAACGGTTTATAATGGTATTTTTTAAATTTTGATCCGATCATTTCTTGCTTCAGAAATTGCAAAATAAGACTAAAATTTCGAAAATAAAAAAATTGCTATAACTTTTGCAAAAATGAACTTAAGACGTTGATATTGCATTAAAAGTTGAGTGAAAAAATCTATATAATGCACAAAGAATGTCAAGATGATTCGTCAATTTAGTTTAAATTGTATTCAATGTTTTTATCCCAACGAGTAACGAGCTTTTTTTGCAATGATATTGTTCAGAAACTAATAATGATACAGCAATTCTATGGAAACCACATGAAAGAAAAATATTTATATTTTCAAATTGTTTAAAAAAAATCAATAAAAATCATTTTTATCATTCCGAAAATATTTTACTAAAGTAGAGTCATTTTTGGCTTACAAGAAATTTGAATAATTTTGTTAATATTGACTGTAGACTAAATCTACTTTGGGATTTGAAAAGCTGGTATTTTTACACGAAATTTCAAAAAAAAACTTTTCGCCTATGTTAATTACGGTCATTAGCGCTAGTTAGGTCTCTTAATTGTTATAAACAAAGTAGCTGTGAATTAAATAAAAACAGTGGCTAACTTTGACCGTAATTAACCTAGACAAAAAGTTTTTTTTTGAAAATTCGTGTAAAAATACCAGCTGTTCAAATCCCAAAGTAGATTTAGCCTACAGTCAATATTAACAAAGTTATTCAAATTGTTTATAAGCCAAAAATCACTCTACTTGAGTAAAATGTTTTCGGAATGATAAAAATTACTTTTTATTGATTTTTTTAAACTACTACTACTATCGGTTTACAGCGTTCTCCGACGCCTTCCGACTCCTAACCGCCATTCTTCTCTGTTTAACCATAGACCTGGAGGGATTTCTCTTTCCTCTAGTTCTTTTTCAATTCCCTCCCTCCAGCTTCTTCTCGGCCTTCCTCTTTTTCTTCTCCCTTGTGGTGTCCACGCCAAAATCTGCTTAGGGATCCTGTCATCTGGCATTCTCTGTACATGGCCGTACCATACTAGTTGTTTTGTTTTTATGTCATCAATTATTGTATGTGTGACTCCCATCATTTCTCGTATACTCTCATTTGGTATCCGATTTCTTCTTGATTTGCCTGCTGCTCTTCTCCAGAAGCCCATTTCTGTTACTAGTAGCATTTTCTCCGTTCTTTGTTTCTGTGGCCAAACTTCACTGCCATATGTGATTATACTTTTAAGTATGCTATTGTATATGAGCTGTTTGTTCGCTTTAGATATTGTCTGGTCCCACAGAATGCCGTTCATCATGGATATGGCTTTTCTACCCTGTATGTTTCTGTCTTTTATAGCAGCATCGAGTGTTCCATCTTGAGTTATCTTCATGCCCAGATTTTTTTAAATATATTGAAAATAGAAGTATTTTTCTTTCTTATAATGTCCACAGAATTGCTGTATCATTATTATTTTCTGAATAATAACATTGCAAAAAAAGCTCTTTGGGATAAACAAATTGAATAAAATTTGAACTACCTATTGACGAATCGTCTTGATATTTTTTGTGCATTATATTGACTGTTTGAGTCAACCTTTCATGTAATGTCAAAATTTTAAGTTCATTTTTGCAAAAGTTATAGCAAATTTTTTATTTTCGAAATTTTAGTCTTATTTTGCAATTTCCGAAGCAATAAATGATCGGACCAAAATTCAAAAACTGTCATTTTAAATCTTTGCTCATCTACTAAAAGATGAATACTCTAATCAGAGGTTCTCAATCTGTGGTACATGTACTACTGGTGGTACATATCATTATTGGCGGTGGTACACAAAACACAGAAAAAATTAAAATAGTAGTACTTAGTAAGTATTGATAATACAATTTAAAAATATAGGTGATACCAAAAATAATAAAAATAACTGTAGGTGGTACATCACTCAAAAAGGTTGAGAACCGCTGCTCTAAATAATATATTTAATTACCTGTAGCGATGTAAACGAAAAAACTGCCGTTTTTGACCCTTACTTGTTAATAAATAAAATTCTCGTCCGAATTTTTTATTTATAATGTATTAGTTATACAGGGTGTTTCATTAATAATTGTCCATATAGTAACTGGAGAAGCCTTAGCACAGAATACGAAGATTTAACCTAAAACACTTAAATAAAATGTGGTTCCTTACTGAGTTACAGGGTGTTTTATCTAAAAATTTAAAAACTATTTTTGCTCAGCATTTTAAAACTATTCCACGTATCCTTTTCATACTTGGCAGGAAGTATAGGTACTATACAAACTACTAAATTATGTTAAACAAACGTTTATGGCTATTACCAGAGGCGTACGACGGGGGAAAGTAAATGGTCGACCCTTTCCAAATTCTACGCCACTGGCGAAATTGCTATTTTTGTTCAATTTTTGGATTCTCCAATACTTTCTATGAAAATAATATACTCTTCATTCGTAACGATAAAGTCATTAGTTTTCGAGATATTTGAAGTTAAAAATGAAACGACACGGTTATTTTGATCAGTGTATTGTGTCGCTTCATTTTTAATTTCAAATATCTCGAAAACTAATCATTTTATCGTTACGAATGAAGAGTATATTATTTACATAAAAAGTATTACAAAATAAAAAAATTACACTAAAATAGCAATTTCGTCAGTGGCGTAGAATTTGGGAAGGGTCAACCAGTCACTATCCCCTGTCGTACGCCTCTGGTAGTAGCTAGAAACGTTTATTTATCTTAATTTAGTAGGGTGTCCAGTACCTACACTGTCTGCCAAGTATGATAAGGATACGCCAAATAGCTTTAAAGTACTGGGTACAAATAATTTTTAAATTTTAATCATATGAATCATATCATAAATTAATCAAAATAACTGTGCAGTTCCATATTTAACTTCAAATATCTCGAAGACTAATCACTTTACCGTTATCAATGAAGAGTATACTATTTACGTAGAAAGTATGGTAGAATCTAAAAATGGCACTAAAATAGTAATTCCTTCAGTGGCGTAGAATTTGAGAAGGGTCAACCATTCACCATCCCCTGTCGTACGCCTCTGGTAGTAGCTAGAAACGTTTGTTTATCATAATTTAGTAGGGTGTCTAGTAGCCGCACTTTCTGCCAAGTATGAAAAGGATACGTCGAACAGTTTTAAAATGCTGAGCAAAAATAGTTTTTAAATTTTTAGATAAAACACCCTGTAACTCAGTAAGGAACAACATTTTATTTAAGTGTTTTAGGTTAAATCTTCGTATTTTGTGCTAAGGTTTCTCCAGTTACTATATGGACAATTATTAACGAAACACCCTGTATAGTAGATAAAAAACCCATTTGCAACCTGGCTGTTCAAGTACCCTGAACATGGTATATTTTTGACTTATTTCCATGGAGTAATAACACATTTGGAGTAATAATACATATTAATATCTAACTCTTAGGGAATATAAAAAATATATCTCTTTTTATTTATTCACGTACACTAATATTGTAGAGGGCGCCAAAGTTGAGGCCTCGAAAAAAAGTAGTTCCGATGGCGGACAGTTAATCTCAGGATTGGGATCTCTGAAGCAAAAATATCGTACGGCATTTGAAAAATAAAAGTTTCTTACGTGACAATTTTCCACCTTTAGTGAAAAATTCCTCAAGAAAAAAGATTTTACGGAAATTTGAAAAAAATTTCGATTTTTCTTCACTTTTTCATGGTTAAAAAATATTCATTTTTTAATCGAGTTAGTACATATTTTATATTTTAGTATTATGTATATAATATATATGTATTATTAATATTATTTATAATTTAAAAAAGCATATATATTAAAGTCGGAATGTGGTATTAGATTTGAGAGTAAACTTAATTTAAGCCCAACTACCTACGATGTCGGGATAGTATCACGAGGTTTTTTCTGGTTTTCCCTCGTGATTTACTATGGAGTCTCTAGCGCGAGAATTTTACTGCCACCGTTGCATGTGGTTGTCTTTTTAAAGACAGATCACATGCTATGATTTTTTGTGGCGGATATTCTTGAGTTGGGTTGAGTTGATATCATGTAATCAAATAAACTATCTTTTAGTAAAGTCGTCCCAGGAACGCAACTCAACAATATTGGCAATATCATTTTAAAGTCTTCTACTTTAAAATGTATAATATATGTCTGAATTGCCGATATAAATGAGTCAGATTAAATAAATTATTAGAAGAATTTTTTACTAAGCAACAACATTTTTGTTTAATTTAGTATTATTTTGTATTTTGACAATGACACTCGACTTGGGCGTCGAAACGTTAATAAAATCATTTTTTTGGTAAAATTGTGGCTTATTTCCCATTGAAAATAGTTGATTATAAAAATGCCACAAGGAAATATCTTCAGAACCAAACCAGTTTTTCGATATCCATTTTTATTTGCTGAACGCTAAACTAATAATTATATTGCCGCGATGCCGACGGCTGTCAGAACGCCGCGCCGCACAAATTCCTTTGATCGCCAGCAGGTCGCGGCAAGTATGTGCTGATCCACTTGTTTGATTGAGACGAGTCGAACCGCGATCGCCATCGTGAACGCTATCGCGTCGTGATCGCGTAGGTATGTTTCCCGCTTTATTCGATGCCAAAAACATCGCAGTGCGAGAGGAGGACATACCCTCTACTGAATTGTTTTGTTTTGTTGTTAATTTTGTTTTGTGATGTTAATTTTAGTGCGTTTGATAAATTTAATTAAGCAAACCTTCAAAGCAGTGTTTTTTTTACAATTTTTAAAAGAAAAGAGATATTCGGGTAATTAAAAAAACAAAATCTTAGGGATACCTCCAGGATAATACAAAAGTAATATATAACAAAATCAGCCCTCCAATTTTTCCACAGAATTTTTTATAGTTAGGAGAAAATACAACGCTTCCATTCACCCCCGTATAATGCCATCTAAGCAAAAAATTTTTTTTACCGTAATAATAGCAAACGACATGAAAACATGTACCTACAAACTTATACAAGAATCTTGAAAATCGGAGTACAAATAATGAAGTTATAAATTGTCAAACTTAGTTATAAATAAAAAATTATGGGTGGCGGAATTTTGTGCCGGTGAGTGTAGAAATAATTTGAGCCAAAAAAATAAATAAAATCTTAAAACAACATGTTCATTCAAGTTACCGGAGAAAAGAAATTTTTTTATTCATTTTTTTGTTAATAGTTAATCATCATATCTCATTGTATGTATTTCTTCTTCTTTAAGTGCCGGCTTCCCATCGAAGGTTGGATATCATCATCACTATCTTTACTCTATCTACCGCTGCTCTAAAGAGTTCTTCTTCTTCTTCAGGTGCCATCTCCGCTACGGAGGTTGGCAATCATCATAGCTATTTTAATTTTTGAGGCAGTAGCTCTAAATAGTTGTTTTGAGCTGCATCCAAACCATTCTCTCAGGTTCTTCAGCCATGAAATTCGTCTTCTGCCGATGCTTCTTCTGCCATCTATCTTTCCCTGCATTATGAGTCGCAGGATGCCATACTTCTCGCCCCGCATCACATGTCCGAGGTACTGTAGTTTTCTTACTTTAATTGTAAGTTCAACTTCCTTCTCTTTACCTATTCTTCTCAGTACTTCATTGTTCGTAACTCTATCTACCCAGGAAACCCTCATAATTCTTCTATACGTCCACAGTTCAAAGGCGTTAAGTCGTCTCATTGTCTCTACATTTAACGTCCATAATTCCAGTCCATAGTATAGTACACTATATACGTAACATTTTGTTAGGCATACTTTAAGAGCTACTGTTAAATCTTTGCTACATAGGACCTTTTTCATTTTCATAAAATTAGAACGTGCTTTCTCGATTCTGACTTTGATTTCTGCAGTGTAGTCATTATTTTCGGTTATAAGTGTCCCTAGGTAAGTGTACTTTTTTACTCTTTCGATCTGCTGGCCGTCTATTATCAAGATTTCGTTAGTATTATGGTTGTTTTTACTAATTCTCATAAACTTTGTCTTTTTGATATTGACAGAGAGTCCGTACTCCCTACTACACCGTACTATTTTACTCATGAGTATTTGCAGGTCTTGTAAATTATCGGCTATTATTACTGTATCATCTGCATATCTGATGTTGTTAACTAAGACTCCATTTACTCTTATGCCGACTGTTTCATCTTCCAGAGTTTCTCGCATTACCTCTTCAGAATAAGCGTTAAATAATAGAGGTGATAGTATGCAGCATTGCCTGACTCCTCTCTTTATTTCCATTTCTTCAGATGTTTCTGTTTCAATTCTTACTATTGCTCGCTGATTGTAATAGAGATGTGTTATTAGTCTTAAATCTCTTTCATCTAGGTTTTTAGTTTTTAGAATTTCCATGAGTCGGTCATGTTTTACTTTATCAAACGCTTTATTGTAGTCTATAAAACAGACGTAAAGAGAACGGTTAACATCTCTGTGTCAGCACGTTGAAGGCGAATAATGCCTCTCTAGTGCCCATTCCATTGCGGAACCCATATTGAGTGTCACTAATATCCAGCTCCAGTTTAGAGTGTATTCTGGCGTGGATAATTTTCAGCAGAATTTTCAAGGTATGTGACATTAATTAAGCTTATGGTTCAGTAGTCACTGCATTCTTTGGCATTCACTTTTTTTGGCAAACACACAAATGCTGATGTCAACATGTCTCTAGGGATGATTCCCGTAGTATAGATAGCGTTGAACAGTTCTACTATTATGTCCAGGTTTTTCTCGTTGACCAACTTTATCAGCTCGCTAGGTAATTCATCTGGACCAGCAGATTTATTGGTTTTCATAGAGTTTATTGCCTGACTAACCTCTGATTTGGTTATCTCTGGGCCTACATCTCCGGTTTGGCTATCTACGGATGTACTAGCTTCTCTCTGGTCATGAAATAGTTCCTCGATGTACTCTTTCCATCTTCGTAGTTTTCGTTCTGTCTCCATTATAATATTTCCGTTTTTGTCGAGCAATATATTTGAGGTTCTTCTATTTCCTATTCCGGCTAGTTCTTTGACTTTTTTATGTAGGTTGAAGTTGTCATATCTGTTTTGAAGTTCTTCTATTTCTTCACATTTTTCAGAGAAGTAGGTTTCTTTAGCCTCCCTAATTTTTCTTCTTATTTGGTTTTGAAGCTGTTTATAGCGAGTCTTATTAATTGTTTTGTTTTTCTTCTTTCATTCATCAACTCTAGAATTTCTTCCGTCATCCATTCTTCTTTCTTACATTTGGTTGTTGTAAGTACTTTCTTATTTGGCTCTAATAGATCGGTTTTGAAGAATTGCCACTGCTGTTCTACGTTGCAATTATTTCTTGGGTTTCTATCTAGATTTGTGTTGATTTCATGTTTCAAATTTTCTTTTGTTTCTTCTGACTTAAGTTTCTGTATGTTAAGTTTATTGTTGTTGCGGCTTTTTTGCGTCTTTTTTAGTTGAAGTTGAAACCTAGCAATAAGAAGACTGTGATCAGAAGATACGTCCGCTCCTGGATATGCCTTTACTGCCTGAATTGAGTTTCGATATCTGTGCTTTATTAGGATGTAGTCAATTTGATTTCTGACGATTTTGTTGTCTTTGTCAGCTGGCGATTTCCATGTATAAAGGCGTCGCTTAGATAATTTAAAGAATGTATTTGCAATACATTCTATAATTCTGAAATTCTGAATTCTGAAAGAGTTCTATAGAACTGCATTTAAGTCGGTACCTAAAATTCTTCAACTATGACACTCTCCTTCTTCCTATACTCCTTCAGAAACTTATCTTTCCCTGTATAATCAGTTTTAGCATTTTATATCGCTGACCCTCATTAAGTGTCCCAGATAATTATTGTAACTTTCTTATTTTTATTGTGTTTATTATATTTCGCATTCTTTGCCCATTTCTAACAAGACTTCCGTGTTCGTTTTCTTCTGTGTCCATGCTATTCTAAGCATCCTTCTGTAACACCACATTTTATATGATTGTAGCTTATTTCTGTGTTCTTGCCTCAATGTCCAGCTTTCAAGTCCATATTGCAGTATCGAGAACACGTAGCATTTCAAAGCTCTTATAGTCCAGGGCGCATCTGTTTTGAGATGGACGTTGAGAGGTGACTCAAATTTTTTTGCAGAAATTGCTTGAAAATAACTGAAGTAATAATATCTGAGTTATCCTCCCACTCAAAATGGTCCGGAACATTGTTTAAATATTCAAAATGTCAAAATATGAAGGAAAAATTCGATTTTTTTATTGGTTTTTTGATTATAACTTTAAAACTATTCATTTCTGAGAAAAGTTGTATTGGCATAAAAATTGCGTAATTAAATTTCCTACAATATGGAATTGGTTAAAAAGTTAAAAAATATTCACCCTTCTTGCAAAATAGCAATAATTCTGAAAAAAAAACATACAAAAACAGGTATTCGCATTTTACGTTTTTCAACAATTTATGCTACACTTAGGACCTTCATATTTTACCCAGAAAAACTTTATGATATAGTAAAACAACACTGTAAATTTCATTAAGTCGGTTTAATAGATTTTGCAAAATAGATTTTGCAATCCAGCTTTCGCAAAAAAAATTCATTTTTTTTAAATGTTGCAGGACTGAAAATAAAGCAGATAGCAAGTTGAATTTTTGTTTGCTTATAAAAGTGTACTGTACCTTTCATTTGCAATTTGCAAAATTAAAATCGATTAATTACCACGGCGGCGTCAGGAAATTTTTTAAATAAACATTAATTTTTGGTGCTACGCGCAGGACAGCGGTGTTCGATTCACACAAGTTGATTTCCACCAACATTTCTTCCATCTTTATCTAATATATTATTTTCTTACTCTATATTTTGTCGTATTTTAATATTTTAATTCCACAAAAATCAAACTAATTTTATTATTGTTTGTGAAATATTGTTTAAACAATTGCATATGTTTAAAAATAATAAACTTTTATTAATCTTCAAAGTTCAAATATACGAACAAAGAAAGTGTTATTTCAAAGGATAGAGAAGAGCTTTTATTTTGCAATAGACAAATTTATTTATTTATATCGAAATGTAATAAAAATTAATATGTATCAGTCATTATCAAAGGTCATTGGAATGTCCAATCAGAGCAAACTATCCGCTGTACTGCGCGTAGCACCAATAATTAATGTTTACTTAAAAAAATTCCTGACGCCGTGGTAGTTAATCGATTTTAGTTTTGTAAATTCCAAATGAAAGGTACAGTACACTTCTATAAGTGAAAAAAATTTCAACTTGCTATCTGCTTTATTTTCAGTCCTGTAACATTTCGAAAAAATGAATTTTTTTTGCGAAAGCTGGATTGCAAAATTTACTTTGCAAAATCTATTGAACCGATCTTAATGAAATTTACAGTATTGTTTTACTGTATCAGAAAGTTTTTTTGGGTGAAATATGAAGGTCCTAAGTGTAGCACAAATGGTTGAAAAACGTAAAATGCGAATACTTGTTTTTGTATGGTTTTTTCGCAATTATTGCTATTTTGCAACAAGGGTGACTGTTTTTTTAAATTTTTAACCAATTTTATACTGTAGGAAATTTAATTACGCAACTTTTATGTTAGTACAACTTTTCTCGGAAATGAATACTTTTAAAGTTATAATCAAAAAACCAAGAAAAAAATCGATTTTTCCTTCATTTTTTGATATTTTGATTATTTAACCAATGTTCCGGACCTTTTTGAGAGGGAGGATAACTCAAATATTATTATTTGAGTTATTTTCTAGCAATTTCTGCAAAAAAATTTGAGTCACCTCTCAACGTCCAAATGTACTAATATTTTTACAGATGCGCCCTGGTCTATTACTCTCAGTTCTAATCTAAGGTTTTTGTTGCAGAGAATTGTATTTTTACAAACGCTTTCCTTGCTATTTCTATCCTGGTCCTTCCTTATGTTGTTTGATCATTTTTCTCTGAAATCCAGGTTACTTGGTATGTATTTGTATTTATCAACACTTTCTACCCGTACATTTCCCAAATGTATGCTTGTTTTCTTAGGTATTATCGACGGTTGAAATGTAAAAGGTTGTAACCCACAAATTAACTTTTTTCAGGTAGTAGAAAAAACATTCCATTTAAGTAATGTGATGAGGAATTCTTGTTTCTTCTTCTTCTTTCTTTAATTCGTCCAATTCTGAACATAGGCCTCCCCCAGTTTCCTCCATTCGCTTCTGTTTAGTGCTTTCTGTTTCCAGTGCGTTCCTCCGCACTGTCACAATCTTTTTAATGTCGTCTCCCCATCTCATCTGGGGTCGTCCTCTTGCTCTCTTTCCTGTCCATGGTCTCCATTGTTGTATTGTGCGGACATTAGGTGGAATACCACGATACAACAATGTAGATCATGATGAGGAATTAACCTAATATTAATAATTGATCTATAAATTAATGAAACAAATATTTAAGCTAATTCGTCATCAAATTACTTAAATGGAACGTTTTTTCTACTTCCCGAAAAAAGTTGATTTGTGGGTTACACCCTTTTACCTTTCAACCGCCGTTATCATATATTTGGTCTTTTTTATATTCATTTTTAGTCCATATTCTTCGTAGAAACTGTTTGTTTTGTTTAGTAGTAATAGGAGTTGTTCAGCAGAGTTTGCCATAATCACTGTGTCATCTGCATATCTTATGTTGTTAATAGATCTTACGTTAATTATTATTCCTTCACTCTGAGATAGCAATGCATCTTCAAAAATGGCTTCACTATATACATTAAAGAGTACACCCCTGCCTAACTCCTCTCCTGATTTCAATTTCTGGACTGGGTTCGTTATCTATTACATTTTGTGCTCTTTGATTCCAGTAAAGGAATTATTATTATTATTCGTAAGTCCCTTTTGTCTATGTTTTTTTGTCTTTAGAATTTGGACTATTTTTTTAGGTCTAACTTTGTCAAATGCTTTCTCAAAATCAAAGTAACAAACATATGTATGTATTTAGACCAGTCTATACGTGAAAAATGTATAAATTCACATGAGCGGTAGCTGATGAAAAATCAGTGAAGAATTACAGCTGATTTTACTTTGTTTTTTACTTACTTAACCCATTTGTACCTTTCAGTGTTGGGCCGTTTATAATACAATTCATTAAATTACAGTAATTTACAATCTTCTGAGGTGTCCCAGCTCTTAATGAACTCTCTCCATTCCTTCCTATTGGATGCCATCTGTGTTGCTTCCTGCCAAGTCTTACCTTACTCTGTAGTATCTGCGAGATGTCACTATTCCATTCTTTAATGGGTCGTCCTCTTCTGTTCTTTCCTATCAGTTTTGCTTCCCACACTCTTTTTATTTGTCTATTATTGTCCATCCGGGTTATATGTCCGAACCATGCCAATTTTTTCTCCTTAATTGAGTCGACTAAAGGTTTGATTTTGAGTCTTTCTCTTATTTCTTCATTTCTGATTCTGTCAGTTCTTTTTACTCCGATCGTTCTTTTGAGTTATTTCATAGCTGCTGCCTGAATTCTGCTCTGCAGTCTTTTGTTTAATATCCAATTTTCTGCTCCATATGGCACCGTAGGACTATATATTGTTTTGTATCTTGTCATCTTGGTCTTTGTTGATATTTCTTTATTATTAAGGAATCCTCTATTTAGGGCTTGGAATAGTTTTCCTGTGTTTTCCATTCTGTTGTTAAGATCGTCCTCTATGTCTCCTTTATTGTTGATTACTGTTCCTAAGTATTTGTATGAATTTGTCTGTATTATTTTTTGTTGATCTATCATTACTTTTATTTGATATTTTCATGATATTTTGATATTTTTGTTTGATATTTTCATTATCTGAGTCTTCTATTTGTTTACGTTTAAGTTGTATTTGCTTGCTTCTAGGTTCCATTTCTCTAAGTTGTATTTCAGTTTTTCTGCTGTTTCCGCAATTAATACTATGTCGTCTACGAATATACACATCTCAGCGTTTATCATTGGCATTCTGTTCCAACCGATGCAGTATTTTTTTAAAGTCTTCTTACATTCTTTCACTATCTCATATATTACATTTATGAATAGCACTGGGCTGAGACTTCCCCCTTGTCTAACTCCTTGAGTTGTTTCAAATGGTTCTGACTGTATATTTAACATTCTTACTGTATTTATTGTTTTCATGTGTATACTTTTTGTTGCTTCTATCAGTTCTTCACTTACTTGTTTCTTCTTTAGGCTTTCCCACATATATTTTCTTTTGATTGAGTCGAATGCTTTTTCCATGTCTATAAAGTTCAGATATATTTCTCTATTTTTCTTTAAGGCTTTTTCTATTACTTGTTGCATGGTGAATATATGGTCTTGTGTGTTATGTCCTTTCCTGAATCCACTTTGTACTTCCTCTAATTTGTGTTCTATTTCTATTCTGATTTTCCTTTCTATTATGGTTTCATATACTTTTGCTGCTACACATAGTAGTGATATACCTCTGTAGTTCTTACAGTCTCTTGTGTTTCCTTTCTTGTATATAGGTATAATTACTGCATTTGTCCATTCTCTGGGTATTACTTTTCTCTTCCATATTAGGTTAGATATGTATATTTTTCTTTTGCTTTTACTCCTATATATTTCATCATTTCTGGTGCTACTTCATCGCTTCCTGGTGCTTTTCCAATCTTTATCTTTCTTATTGCTTTTTCCAGTTCTTCTTTTTCTATAGTTTCTGGATTTTCTGTGTTTCTCATGGATACTCTATTGATGTGGCTTTCCTTCTCCATTATATTCGCTTGATTTCCATTCAGTATCAATTATTATCTTTCTTAAATTTTTTAAATTCCTCCATCTTTTCATTATTTCATTTTCTTCGTTTATTATTGTTCCTTCCTTGTTCGTTATTTGTTGCAGTTTTGTGTCTTTGTTGCTTCTTAGGTTTTTCAGTGTTCTATAAAATAATTTTACGTTTTCTGTGCTGTTTTCTTCCATTTTTTCTCCGAATTTTTCCCAACTTTTCTTTTTCTCTTTCTTAACGATCTCTTTAACTTTTGTTCTTTGTCTCTTATAATTTTCATATTTTTGTTGTGTTTTGTCTTGTAGGTGTTACAGTTCAAGTTGATTATCCAGTTGGAGTTGACTTTTCCTAGTTCGAGTCGACTCAAACGGCTGGTTTTAGTAAAAGTTGATTATAAATATAAAATGAAGATTTTTATTCAACATTTACTAGTAAAAGTAGACTCTAACTAGTTAAAGTATACTCTTCCCAATGCCATTTAGTAAAAGTTGATTCACACAAACAACCGATTCTAGAAATTAAATGTTACTGTATACAGGGTGAGGCAGATAAAGGGCCTATTAGAAATATCTCGAGAACTAAAGGTAAAAAAATCATGAAAATTGTTATACAGGGGTTTTGAGGTATGAACTATTTAATGAAAATATTTTGGTCTCTTTGCTACTTCCGGTTATACCGGAAGTTGATTGTAACTTCGTTTTTTTAAATAGGACACCCTGTATATTTTTACATTTTTGGAATCTCCCGATTTCTTCTTTCTTTAAATATAAGGTTTTGTAATATTATACAGGGTAGGTTAAAAGATAATTACGTTTCCTTATTAATTTCGTAGCAATATTCACACCCTGTAGGCTTGTAGTAGTTTGACATAATAAATTATATTTATGTTCAAATGATTTTTAATATAGTCTTCTATTGTTAACAATTATTAGTATAGCTAAATTTTTCGTTTTAGTATACAGGGTTGGTCGAAACACGAAATGAGTATTTTCTGAGTTTTCTTAAATGGAACACCCTATATTTTAGTATTGTAATGAAATGTTGTTTTATGGTACATTTTAATTACTTAAGCACTCCCTATACCTAACTGCTTTAATTTGTGAGTTATTGGTGATTCAATCAAAACATTAATTGCAACACAAAATATGTGAAATTGTATTAGGTTGGCCATGACAATATTCAATCACAAATAATTTTTGGAAATAAATATATATTAATCTATACTGATACTTAAAATTGCCAATAATGGTTGAACTGTCAAAATACCATCGAAGTTAAGATTGTTGGTGCGATTAACAATTAAGCACAAATTAAAGCAGTTGGGTATAGGGAATGCTTAAGAAATAAAAAAGTACCATGAAATATCATTTCATTACAATACTAAAATATAGGGTGTTCCATTTAAGAAAACTCAGAAAATACTCATTCCGAGTTTAGACCCACCCTGTATACTAATATTAAAAATTTAGCTATACTAATAATTGCTAACAATAGTAGACTATATTAAAAATCATTTGAATATAAATAAAGTTTATTATGTCAAACTACTACAATCCTACAAGGTGTGAATATTGCTACGAAATTAATAAGAAAACGTAAATATCTTTTAACCTACCCTGTATAATGTTACAAAACATTATATTTTAAGAAAGAAGAAATCGAGGAGAACCCAAAAATGTCAAAATATACAGGGTGTCCCATTAAAAAAAACGAAGTTATAAGCAACTTCCGGTATAACCAGAAGTACCAAGTAGATGAAAATATTTTCATTAAATAGATCAGTCTTCAAAACCTCATTATTCCAATTTTCACAATTCAGTTACCTTTAGTTCTCGAGATAATTCTAATAGGCCCTTTATCTGCCTCACCCTATATTATGTTCAAATCGTGATATTTATAGTCCAGCCTGTATCGTCGCCCCCGTTAGGTAAATTATTCCAGTTCGATTCTTTTGTACAAACTTACTCAAAAAGAGGTCCTTATAACGAATCCACAGGGTGTCAGGTGGTACCGTAATCGAAAAATTGTTTAAACAATTTTTTTTAAACAAATTCACAAAAAGAGTTATACGCGATTTAAAATTTGAAAAATCCGAAAATGACCATTTTCAAGGCTTAATAACTCAGTTAAAAATTATTATTATATGAAAGTCAGAAAGTCACCAAATCAAATTTTAACGACCCCCCTACAAGGTACTGAAGAAATATTTGTCATTATTGTATTACTAAGCTGTTATTTTTAATTATTAACAATGAGCGCTAGGAGCGTATTGAGGCGGCTGTCAATGTGAGTGCGTGAGTGCGACTGAGATGCACCATTGGACGGTCGGAATGGAGGATCTTACTCGCACTCACATTGACGGCCGCCTTAATACGCTTTTAGCGCTCATTGTTGATAATTAAAAATAACAGCTTAGTAATAAAATAATAACAAAAATTTCTTCAGGCTCTTGTAGAGGGGGCTTTAAACTTTAATTAGGCGACTTTCTCACTTTCATAATAATAGTTTTTAATCGAGTTATTAAGCCTTAAAAATGGTTATTTCGCATTTTTCAAATTTTAAATCGCGTATAACTCGAAAACTATCAATTTTAGAGAAAAATCACAAGAGACCTTTTTTGCTCCGAATGACCAAAATAATCTAAAAAAATTTGTCCGGAGTGAAATACTTAGTTATTTATAAAACAGTTCGTGAAGTATGCCTTTTGCGCACGCACGCGATGTTTAGAGCACGAGCGGGCCAAATGCTATACATCGCCTAAGTACGCAAAAAGTACTTCACGCACAGTTTCATACAATATTTTATCTACCAAAAAACAAATAAAAAAACTGCAACTCTTCATCACTGGAATACATTCCTATTTTACAATTTTTTAGAACTTTGACATTTAAAAATTCAAACTTCTGTCAAACCACAAAACTGTCAAAACTTTTTTTGTGATTTATTGCTCACATGTCATCACCATGTCAAGGCGAAAGTTAAGGATATTTGATTATATGAAAGTGTGCTAAAAAACAGTGCGAGAAAGTAAATCCCATTTAAAATAAATTATTACTTCAGGCACACTTTAAACCCTTCATGTACTGCTATCTATATTTACAATTTTCACACAATAAAAACTTATACATAATAATATGAGGTAGAGTAGATAAGAATTATTTTTGTGAATTTGGGTAACAAAAATTGGTTAAACAATTTTTCGACCGCGGTACCGCCTGACACTGTGTATTTGTTATAAGGATATATTTGTTTGAGTAAGTTTGTGCAAAAAAATCGATCCAGAATAATTTACCTAACGGGGGCAACGTTAAAGCCTGGACTAATAAGTAGTTGAAACGGTCAAAACAAAGAGACGCACACTCAGAGCCGTACGGTACATTTTCTCAATATGATGCATGTCTTCGAAATGCCGCCCCTTAAATATTATTGAAACGTTAACTTTTATTTGTATTAAAAGAAACTAGGTACAGAAAATGAACGAAAACTTTATTTTAAAAACAAAACATACTTTAAATTAAATGAAATACAGTTGGGTCCGCGAATCTTTACCCATGCGTCATCATTTAAAGCATACGAAATAAATCGATGATAAGTCGGAAATTGAAATTTACTAAACGCAACAGCAAGTCACTTACTGTCACTTGCTGTTACATTTAATAAATTTAAATTTCCTACTTATCATCGACTTATTTCGTATGCTTTAAATGATGACGTACGGGTAAAGATTCGCGGACTCAACTATATGTATTAACACTACAGTAGGTAGGCGCAAAATTTGCTTGCAATGCATTTTACATGCATTCATTTTTTTTCGAATCCTGAGAAACCTAATTAGTATTTTTGAAAAATTTAAATGCAGAATAAAAGATTACATTATTACCGGCGGCCGAAAGTCCTTAAAAACCTCTATAATGTTTATTTGAATAAGTTACAGGTTGAAAGAAAAAAAAAAGAGAAAATTAAGTGTAATTTTTAATTTCAAATATCTTATTCAAAAGAAACATTTTGTTTATTCTAGGGGACTTTCGGCCCTCAATAATAATGTAATCTTTCAATCTACGTTTAAATTTTTAAAAAATATTTATTAGCTTTTTTCAGGATTCGAAAAAATGAATTCAGTTAAAAAGCATTACAAGAAAATTTTGCCCCTATGCTCTTAAGGGGAAAGACGCAAAATGTCGCATGTCAAAATTTTCAATGTGTTTTAAATGTATTCAGTTTTGTCGAATCCTGAGAAAACTAATGATTATTTTTGAAAAATTTAAACGCAGAATGAAAGATTACGTTAAAACCGAGGGCCGAAAGTCCCTTAGAATAAATAAAAAGTTTCTTTTGAATGAAATAGTTGCAGTTAAAAATCAAACCAAATTTTCTCTTTTATTTTCACCTTTGTAACTTATTAAAATAAACATTATAGAATTTTTCAGAGACTTTTGGCCCTCAATAATAATTTAATATTTCATTCTGCGTTTAAATTTTTCAAAAACATTTATTACTTTTCTCAGGATTCGAAAAAAATTTATACATTTAAAACACATTGATCATTTTGACAGGCGACATTTTGCGACTATGCCCTTAAGTAACATTTTTTTAAAAAAATATAATTTTACCCTTCTTACTTTAATTTTGGCAAACTCGTCAATCAGATTGGTGTATACTGGGATAGATAGGTGTAGCATCTAGTGAGAACTCTATTGAAATCAGTGTTTATTTTTTAGTTTTGTTTGTCTTATGGAGCTTCGTAAATAGTTTTTAATTTTAAAAAATTTCTTTCCCCACTAACTACCGAGACAGGGAGTGTTAAAAAATTATTAGTTTACAACTACCATTTGGGTATAAAGAAATTAGATCATTTTGGCACAAATAGTTCAAAACCAAATAGGTTTCATGGAGAATGAAATATATTACGAAATTCTTCTAGATTTCTAGAAGATCATTATAATATCATCAGATTTTTTTCTTTTTCTATTGAAAGTATTGAATGAAGATTAATACAATATTTTTCTAGTGTTTCATCATCAGTTTCCCTCAATTTAAAAATATATAAAAATTAAAAATTTTTATTATGAGTTTCTATTAGAAGCGAAAATCGAGCAATCAAATAATTAACGGCAATGTCTAAATTATAGATGAATAAATTTATTTTAAATTTAGCTTCATCTGTTAAGAGCTCCTCCACAGATTTTTCGTGGTCAAATAAACGCGTTTTTCTCCTGGTGCGAATTTAATTTTCACCTGAAAATTCGGAACTTATATCAAAATTTTCTGCAATTTCATTAAATTTTCATTTGGTCATTAGCCTTATTGTCTGTAACTTTTCATTTTTTCTATAGTTTCTGACAAGATTTTTACACAATCTGACAATTTTTTTTATTTTACTGATTTTGCCGCCCCCCTTGTGATGCCGCCTGATGCGACTGCCTCGCCGCATCATAGCACGGCACGGCCCTGCGCACTCATCAAAAATGCACGTGAGATTATACTCGTATAAATTGTATAATCTACTTTTATTAACAAGGGTTAGGAAGAGTCAACTTCAACTAGTAAAAGTTGATTTAAATTTTTCAAATCAACTTTTACTGCTCGTTTCAGTTGGAGTTGACTCGAACTAGGAAAAGTCAACTCTAACTGAGAATCAACTTGAACTGTAACATATGTGTATTCTTTCCATAATCTTGTATGTATACTTTGTTTTTTAACAATCTTAAAAATATTTTGCCTTTAAAACATTTCTTATACATTTTAGAGAAAAAGGGTGGAAATAAAAGTTTTAGACCATAAAAAGTTCTTTATAATCAAGTATATTCAAATGGGAAATAAGCCACAATTTTACCTAAAAATGATTTTATTAACGTTTCGAAATTAAAAAATTAAATGACTTGGGCGTCGAAACGTTAATAAAATCATTTTTAGGTAAAATTGTGGCTTATTTCCCATTTGAATATACTTGATTATAAAAATGCCACAAGAAAATAGCTTTAAAAAGTTCTTTACTTTTGAGAGTTTCCAAATAAAAATACCTAAATAATTGACGGTGATAATTGCAATATATAAATGTCAATACCTTCGTTGTTGCATAATGAAATGTAAGATAACTATTTGAAATCATAGCAGTTAATGAGTTGTTGTTATTAAAGTGTGATAAATTTCAACCGAATCGATCAAATAGTTTATGAGTTATTAAATTTGTTTATCCAGGAGGGCGATTATTTAAACCACTGTACTCTACAGTACTCTAAAGTATTTAGCAGATCGCAGTCGATTTTTTAAGGCTTCAAGATTTTATTAAATTTATTATTAAGTAATTTTGCATTACACGCTTGTAAGTATATAACAAAATTGGTAATGGGAAAGCCACAAGAAGCAACAATGAAGAAAAGGCATGTGAGGTCCGAGAATCCGA
Organism: Diabrotica virgifera virgifera; assembly: GCF_917563875.1. Taxonomy (NCBI): domain Eukaryota; kingdom Metazoa; phylum Arthropoda; class Insecta; order Coleoptera; family Chrysomelidae; genus Diabrotica; species Diabrotica virgifera. Next base: position 128,389,969 of record NC_065452.1, read on the forward strand.
AGGTTCCAAGCTTTAAGGACCAAGCTGCTCCTTCTGGTACTAACTCGGATATTAAGAGACAGAGAATTTATTTAATAGGACCCAGAGTAAAACACGTTTGTCGTAGTGCTTCAATGGTATTAGGTCATCCAATTGCCATTTTTCCCGAAGGTGAAAAGAAATGTGATAATCAGGAACAAGAAAACGATATTAAAATAGCTGAGGACAAGACAGCTAGTGATAAAAGCATAAATGAAGTTAAAGGTACTGTTTCCTGGAAAACTGATTCGATACCTAGTGATCCAGAGTCCAGTGGTAGTGATGGGTCTTATAAAAAGTGCACCAGTGAATCTGCGGACTTTACTAAGAGGAAAATAATATTAAGAAAAGTCTTCACTTTGCGAAGTTCTAAAAGGGGTATGTACATACATTTTGCTAATTGTTATTTTTATTGATGGAAAATTATGAAATTGCATTGAAAAATTTTAGCCCACTGTAGAAACAAACAATTGTAAAGCCAAAGTATTTTATGTATCAACTTAGGGTAATTCTGCGGATTTCAAGTGAAAGTAAAAGCTTATACTATCAATGTGTATTAGAAAAAGATAAAAAAAATACTTTTAGTCAAAAATCCTAATGCAAATTTTTAAAATTTTGTAGTTTATAAACATTTAGAGAAAAACTTTAAAAATATTGTCGATAGAAAAAATCTTTTTACATATTCGCAAGCCTGGCATTTTAACACGAATTTTTAAATAAAAGAAATTGGCCTATATTAATTTAGGCCAAAGTTAATCGTGCTTTTTTTTAATTGACAGCTAATTTGTTGATAATAATTAAGGAACCTAATTTATGCAATTTTAAAGAACGGGATTTGTATTTTTTTTTGTATTATACAAATATTATACCTTCACAGGACCCTCTACGAATTTTCAAAAATGTAATTCAAATGGTGACTAGGGGAAACCTACAAATCCACCGAGTTCAAATACCGAACAAGCAATTTCAAAATACTGAAGTTTTCTATACAGGGTGTTTCATTGGGAAAGAACACACGTTAACTGTAGAAAGAGGAGACTTAGGCGGTCTCACAAATACCATACTTAATGGGTCTTACTTCATTAATAACAAAGATACTGGGTGTTTTATCTATTTTGCCATTTTCTTATTTAGTTCATAACTTTTTAACCACACTGTATATTTATTTTATATTTGGCACGCGAATATTCTTAAAGGTGTACAATCAACTAATTTATTTAAAATTGTAAAAAGTCCAGGTCCGGACTAAAGAATATTGGAAAAATGTTCCGACACAAAAACAACACCCTGTACATTAAATTTTTTTAAAATAGATTTTGCATTTGAAAAGTGAATGAAAAATGCCGGTGGCATATTTACAGATGCTAGCGTGTGTAGACACCAGTGTGTTGAAATCAGTTAGGGTTTGGAAAAACAGTACATTTGCAGATGCTAGCGCGTGTTGACACCACGGTGTGCCACGGTGTTGAAATCAGTTAGGATTTGGAAAAACAGTACATTTACAAAAATACTAACAGATTTGGACACCAGAGTATTGAAACCCGCTAGCTTTTTTAGTGGTTATACATGCATAGATGCTAACGGCTATTGACATTGAATTTATATACCTACCTACTGCTGTGGAAAATATTTAAGTGATTTAGGTATTAATAAATAATTAAACGTTGTTGGGATATAAGCAATAATACAGGGTGTAACAAAAATACAGGTCATAAATTAAATCACATATTCTGGGACCAAAAATAGTTCGAATGAATCTAACTTACCTTAGTACAAATAATATGCACATAAAAAAAGTTACAGCCCTTTAAAGTTACAAAATGAAAATCGATTTTTTCGAATATATCGAAAGCTATTGGAGATTTTTTATTGAAAATGGACATGTGGCATTCTTATTACAGGAAGATCTTACTTAAAGAAAAATTATAGTGAAATTTGTGCACCTCATAAAAATTTTATGGGGGTTTTGTTCCCTTAAGCACCCCCAAACTTTTGTGTACGTCTCAATTAAATTATTATTGTGGTACCATTAGTTAAATTCAATATTCTTAAAACTTTTTTGCCTCTTAGTATTTTTTCGATAAGGCAGTTTTTATCGAATTGAGGCTTATTTTTTATTATGTTTACATAAAAATTTTATGGGGGTTTTGTTCTTTTAAACCCCCCAAATGTTTGTGTACGTTCCAATTAAAATATTACTGCGGTACCATTAGTTAAACACAGTGTTTTTAAAACTTTTTTGCCTCTTTGTATTTTTCGAGATCATTTTTGTTCAATTGTTTATTATCAAGATGTGGCTTCTTTTTTAATATGGTTCAAAATATACCTAAAAATTTAAATCAAAAATACATTTTCATATTATTACCAAGTCTCCATAATCGTACTTAACCATATACAAATATGTGGTGGATTTGACAAATATTCACAATATCTCGTTAAAAACTGACTTTTCGAAAAAGTACTAAGAGGCAAAAAAGTCTTAGAAACACTGTGTTTAACTAATGGTACTACAATAATAATTTAATTGGAACGAACACAAAAGTTTGGGGGGGGGGGGGTTAAAAGAATAAAACCCCCATAAAATTTTTATGGGGTGTCCAAATTTCACTGTAATTTTTTCTTAAGATGCTACTGCCATAAGAATGCCACATGTCCATTTTCAATAAAAAATCTCTAGTAGTTTTCGATATATTGGAAAAAATCAATTTTCATTTTGTAACTTCAAAGGGCTGTAACTTTTTTTATGTGCACATTTGTACTACGGTAAGTTAGGTTCAATCGAACTATTTTTAGTCCCAGAATATGTGATTAAATTTATGACCTGTATTTTTGTTACCCCCCGTATATTAACACAAAAGAACATCATAAAAAATAATGTTGTTCTGAAGATGTTCCTTGTGGCATTTTTATAATTAACTATTTAGATGGGAAATAAGCCACAATTAAATTGAAAAAATAATTTTATGTTAACGTTTCGACGCCCAAATCGGGTGTCGTTGTCAAAATACAAAATACTACTAAATTAATATTTGACGGTTGAAAGTCATCACTTTTATAATTTTTAAAACATTAATTGTCATTAATGTCACTGAATGTATTTTTTCATAGCAACGACGGGCATCTGACGTAATATACTTGACGACGGGAAATTATCAAAAATTATCAGTTTAATTTTAATTGCTGTAGCTTTCTATTGGTCAGAATCTCCTATGAATGAAATAATCAACATTATATGCAAAGGAATGCTTATAATAGCAATATAAATAAAACCAAATAACACAAACAATATTTTCATGATAAAAGTAGAGGAATAAAAACGTTAACTGACCATATCTCAAAAGGTAGGCTATGTAACATACCTTCTTCTTCCACTTAGGTCTTCAATTAATAATAACAAAATTAAGTAATATCGATAAAAGTCTAAATATTTTATCTCGCTTATTAATTAACGTAATTAATTTTGTTTATTAACTAATTCTTTACACTAATTTATGTAAACTGTTATATTCTCCCAATATTTTTCGCAAACCAGCAACGCAATAGCCGCCATGCCAGTTGCATTTAAAAGCAGTGTCAATAGAAGTTAGCATTTATGCATGTATGTCAACCAACGAACTGTCAACTCTGATGGAATCGCTATGAAGCGAATTTAATGGAGCCAGGATGAGATGGAAGATAATCAGGTAAAGGAGGGAAGATAATCGCCATCTTTCGTAAACAAGCTAGTCAGGTAATACGTTGTAGTTGTAGCAAATTTTACCTGACACATTCTCTGTCTCTCTCATGTCTCTCTAGAATGTCTAGAACCTCTCTCTTGTATGTTGGCGCCAATCTCGCTTCACTGTTGGAATGGGACGGGGCCATTCCATCAGTGTTGACAGTTCATTGATGTCAACACACATCTATGCATGTGTACCTAGTGTCAGCACACGCTAGCATCTGTAAACGTATTGTTTTTCCAAAACCGAGTCAACAAAAGGAAAAAAGAAGCAAAAACCTGATCAGAAACATCACAGAGAACCAACCTAACGCTAAAGGGCATGGATCTGCTCAAACCTAATATTTTTTTATGTTGTTCATTTAAGTTTAAATATTTTTGTTTATATCCCAACAACCTTTAATTTTATTTGTGCATACCTAAATCTCTTAAACATTTTCCACAGCAGTAGATATTTAAATTCAATCAATAGCCGTTAGCATCTATGCATGTATAACCACTAAAAAAGCTAGCTGCTTTCAACACTTTGGTATCCAAATCTGTTAGTATTTGGAAATGTACTGTTTTTCCAAACCCTAACTGATTTCAACACCCTAGTGTGAACACACGCTAGCATCTGTAAACGTACTGTTTTTCCAATCCGAGGCAACAAAAGGGAAAAAAAAGAAGCAGAAACCTGATGAGAAACATCACAAAGAACCCTCTTACGCTAAAGGGCATGGATCTGCTTAATAATCTAATATTATTTTTTTAAAATTAACTATTTAGAGGGGAAATAAGCCACAATTAAATTGAAAAAAATAATTTTATTAACGTTTCGATGCCCAAATCGGGTGTCGTTGTCAAAATACAAAATCCTACTAAATTAAACCTGTTAAATGTTGTTGCTTAGTAAAAAATACTTTAAAATGTATAATATATGTCTGAATTGCCAATATATATGAGTCAGATTAAATAAATTATTACAAGAATTTTTTACTAAGCAACAACATTTTTGTTTAATTTAGTAGTATTTTGACGACACCCGATTTGGGCATAGAAACGTTAATAAAATAATTTTTTTCAATTTACTTGTGGCTTATTTCCGATCTAAATAGTTAATTATAAAAATGCCACAAGGAAATATGCCGGCCCGGGCGCATATTTACAGATGCTAGCGTGTGTAGACACCAGGGTGTTGAAATCAGTTAGGGTTTGGAAAAACAGTACGTTTACAGATGCTAGCGTGTGTTGACACTAGGGTGTTGAAATCAGTTAGGGTTTGGAAAAACAGTACATTTACAAATACTAACAGATTTGGACACCAGAGTGTTGAAAGCAGCTAGCTTTTTTAGTGGTTATACATGCATATATGCTAACGGCTATTGACACTGATTTTATATACCTACTGCTGTGGAAAAATATTTAAGTGATTTAGGTATTAATAAATAATTAAACGTTGGTGGGATATAAACAATAATATATTAACACAAAAGAACAACATACAAAATAATGTTGTTCTTAGGGTAGTTCCTTGTGGCATTTTTATAATTAACTATTTAGATAGGAAAAACTAGGAAATAAGCCACAATTAAATTGAAAAAAATAATTTTATTAACGTTTCGATGCCCAAATCGGGTGTCGTTGTCAAAATACAAAATACTACTAAATTAAACAAAAATGTTGTTGCTTAGTAAAAAATTCTTGTAATAATTTATTTAATCTGACTCATTTATATTGGCAAGGCTATAGTAATTTTGTTAATGGCAGCTCGGTAAAGGGATGCCGAGGATCTGTTAAACCATTCTCACAGGTGTCTAAGCCATGACGGTCTTATTCGACCTGGCCTTTCTGCTTCCGTATACCTTGCCTTGTATTATTAAATGGAGTATATTACACAGACTGAGTTTTATATATGGAAAGGATGGAGAATATGGATATATATTATATATTTTGGTGACAAAGGGTTTTCTAATGCGGCCGATATAATAGTGACAATTACATTGTTGCCAGAACTTCTGTTTTTCTGTAAATCTAATGAATTTTCTTTTTTCAAATGGAACACCCTGTATATTTTTGCGTTTTGAAGTCCGTAAGAAATGCTGATTATTTTTCGTGTTATATTCCCTATATCTAAATACCATAATTTCGTAGTTATTTAGCTACATTTAATAAAAAAAAATTTAAACAAATTTAAAAAAATCAATTTTTTCAACCCGGGTACATTATTTTAGGTTCTTTTGATCATTGGAAACAAAAAAGGTCTTTTGTAATTTTTCTCTAAAGTTAATATTTTTGAGTTATAAACAATTTAAACTTGAAAAAGACGAAAAATATTTCATACCTCCTTCTTCCATTCAACAATCGTATTTTAAATGTTACATACCTCCTTCATCCACTAGAATATCTCTTATTAAGCTTTTTAGAGATACAGTATAAGTGTCATATGATAGTGAAGCTACATACCACCTTCATTCACTAAGAAACTCAAAATTTTAGAAAATGTTACATACCCCCTTCTTCCACTTAGGTCTTCATAGTACCTATATTATTCAACGAGCATGCATTGATAGGCAGCTACTACTCACGATGAAGTTTGCGGTACGAGCCGCAGGCGAGTGTCGTAATTCATCAGAGTGAATAATTGCCATTACATGAGAGTAGAATACTATACTTTTTCTACGACCTTTTTTATTTTAATTAATAAAAAAAATAATGTTTTCAGCTAGGTACTCGAGAATAAAATTATAATATACAAAAATAAATGTTGCTTTATAAAATTAAAAAAACGGCAGATACTGTCTTATGTATTGTAAAAATACAACAAGAAATAGTTAATTCAAGTTCTATTCGTTTACGAAAATTTTAAGAACTTTGTACCTATTGTCAATGTAATAAATAAGAAATGGCTATTATTGGTGGACGTATGTTATAAAGTTATAATGTACGTTTTTAAATTTAACTATTTAAATTTAGTATAATAATATAACTATGTTATAATATATTTAAGACAATATAACTTTATAAAATAAACACAATAAGTGTAAGTTATAAATTCCAATAAACACAGCAAATGCGCTAATGTCACTCTCACTAAAAATGATAAAGGTCAAAATTCATACATATTAAACAAGGTATAAACGTAAAAGTATACTCAACCATTGTTAAATTTTTTATAATTCTGTATTATTTTAATCTCGAGTAGTTGATAATCATGTTTTTACTAATTAAAATAAAAAAGGTCGTAGAAAAAGTATAGGATTATACTCGCACGTAATGGCTATTATTTACTTTGATGAATTACGACACTCGCCTTCGGCTCGTGCCGCAAAATTCATCATCGTGAGTAATAGCAATCATTAAATGATGAAGCTCGTTGAATAATATACTATTATCTGCGGTTTATATAAAACTAATATACTAAAAGTTGCATGCACTACTTGAACCTTGTGAGTAATGAAGTAGTCCTCACGGGTAAAGTCTTGGGTGTTATTATCTATTCATATTTCCCATCTAAATAGTTAATTATTATAAAAATGCCACAAGGAAATAGCCTCAGAACAACATTATTTGTTATGTTTTTCTTTTGTGTTAATATATTAATGTTTATATCCCAACAACGTTTAATTATTTATTAATACCTAAATCACTTAAATATTTTTCCACAGCAGTAGGTATATAAAATCAATGTCAATAGCCGTTAGCATCTATGCATGTATAACCACTAAAAAAGCTAGCTGGTTTCAACACTCTGGTGTCCAAATCTGTTAGTATTTGTAAATGTACTGTTTTTCCAAATCCTAACTGATTTCAACACCCTAGTGCCCTAGTGTGAACACACCCTAGCATCTGTAAACGTACTATTTTTCCAAAACCGAGGCAACAAAAGGAAAAAAAAAGAAGCAGAAACCTGATGAGAAACATCACAGAGAACCAAACTAACGCTAAATAGCATGGATCTGCTCATTAATCTAATATTATTTTTTATAATTAACTATTTGGATGGGAAATAAGCCACAATTATATTAAAAAAATAATTTTATTAACGTTTCGACGCCCAAATGGGGTGTCGTTGTCAAAATACAAAATACTACTAAATTAAAAGAAAATTGAAGTTGCTTAGTAAAAAATACTTTAAAATGTATAATATATGTCTGAATTGCCGATATAAATGAGTCAGATTAAATAAATTATTAGAAGAATTTTTTACTAAGCAACAAAATTTTTGTTTAATTTAGTAGTATTTTGTATTTTGACAACGACACCCGATTTGGGCGTCGAAACGTTAACAAAAATTATTTTTTTCAATTTAATTGTGGGTTATTTCCCATCTAAATAGTTAATTATAAAAATGCCACAAGGAAATATCTTCAGAACAACATTATTTTTTATGATGTTCTTTTGTGTTAATTTATTATTGCTTATATCCCAACAACGTTTAATTATTTATTAATACCTAAATCACTTAAATATTTTTCCACACCAGAAGGTATATAAATTCAATGTCAATAGCCGTTAGCATCTATACATGTATAACAACTAAAAAGGCTAGTTGGTTTCAACACTCTGGTGTCCAAATCTGTTAGTATTTGTAAACGTACTGTTTCTCCAAACCCTAACTGATTTCAACACCGCGGCACACCGTGGTGTCAACACGCGCTAGCATCTGTAAATGTACTGTTTTTCCAAACCCTAACTGATTTCAACACCCTGGTGTCTACACACGCTAGCATGTGTAAATATGCATCCCGCAGTAGACTTTATATGCCACTGATGATAAGCATATAGCCCTATAGTTATCACATTCCGCTTCATCTCCTTTCTTGTGTATTGGTATCAATAAATTTTCTTCCCAGTCTTTCGGTATCTTTTCTGTTCTCCATGCTTCCCTCATTATTTCCAGTAGCCAAAACTTGCCTCGTTCTCCCACGTACTTCATCATTTCCGGATCTATGTCATAATTTTCTTTCAAAAATTAATAATCATAGACAAAGTTAAAGTACACTTTAGTAAATAAATTATTATTAATAAATAATTATTTATTGAAGATAATTTACTTATTAACTGTATTTTATCTTTTTCTTTGATTAATAATGATAGTATGATAAAAAATTGATATTGTTTAATAGAAATTGTTTAAACAAATTAGACTGCTTATTAATTAATTAATGTTTGGACAATTGCACATTTTTAATGTATACAAAAAGTGCATACAAATTAAAAAAAGAACGATCAAAATATATTCAGTAGATCCCGAGATATAGAAAATGATAGTAGTTTTAAGTTGCTTTTTTAGTTTTTGAACTCTTGCATTTGTCGGCTCCCAGCTCCTCGTTCACTTACCACGACTAATAGTCACCAATTGAACTACATTTATTGATGATGAATGAAAATACACCGAATGAACTACACAGAATGAAAATTCGTGTAAAATGCCAGATTTTTGATTACCTATGTAAAAAGATTTTTCGATGAACAATATTTTTAAAATTATTCTAAATGTTTATAAACTACAAAATTTCAAAAATTTGGCATTAGAATTTTTGACTACAATAAATAATTTTTTATCTTTTTTTAATACATTCTGCTAGTATAACTTTTCTACTTTCATTTTAAATACGCAGAATTGCCATATTTTCATTATTTTTTATCATGTTACATGCAAAACAAAGGTCTCTGGGATAAACAAAGATCATGACTTTTAATCTAATTAATGGATCGGTCTCAAATTTTAAGGGTTTGTTAAGTACCCCAATGCCCAACTTTGGGTGAAACACCAAAGTTACGCGTTAATTTTAATAAAAATTATTAACAAACAACGATTTTCACTTTGTAAAACAACAAATTGACTTTTTAATTTTTAAAAATCTAATTTTGAAATTTTGTCAACTATTTAGCTTTTTAATGGAGTGCAACAATTCGAAAAAAATCTCATTTTTTCCACTAAATTGTTAACGGCTAATAGTTAATTCCACTAATAATTAAAAACGGCTCCTCAGGAAACAGGTAGGTTTTCATCCTATACGTCTACAACAGCTAAAAAAGTTGTCAGCTACCTGGAAATTTCAGTGTCACGAACATGGTATATTTTTTGCTTATTTCCCTGGAGAAATAAAATTATTTTAATTTTAATATTTCTTAACTGGTGCTCATTCTGTGGAAATTTGCTAGCGCGCAACGTCTATTCCTATATCGGTTCACCTTTACAAAAAAACAAAGCCAAACTAGCTGTACCTCCTTACGGAATTGTCATCAACTACCCCTCGTATACTTTTTAGAACCTTCAAATAATATGTGCAGAGTTATTCACTATATTTTGACCCCCCTGTAAACTGCTTTATTTACAGAATTAAAAAAAAATGGTAAATACAAAAGTTATTCAATTTTTAAAATATGATCTTTTGACATAATAACATACTAGTGACGTCATCCATCTGAGCGTGATGACGTAATCGACTATTTTTTAAAAATAGAATAGGGGTCGTGTGCTAGCTCATTTGAATGGTAATTCAATTCTCTATTCAATAATATAAACATTAAGATAATTATTTATACAGGGTGTCCAAAAATAATTTTTTTAATTAAATTAATTGACACAAATTTTATGATTTTATGAATTTTATGGTGGATATTGTTGATAAAAATGCCTTTAGTTTTTCTTCTCCGTGGGTCCAGATGATAAAAGTGTCATCCACGTATCTAAGCCAAAGTTTAGGTTTGTATTCAGCTGTTTCTATTGCCCGCTGTTCTATTTCCTTCATAAACAAGTTCGCTATTACTGGTGACAGTGGGGAACCCATCGGTGCTCCCTCAACTTGTTTATATCTTTGCTCCTTATAGATGAAATATGTGTTATTTAAACAGTGTTTGGTTAGCTTTAGAGTATCCGGTGATATTGGATACTTTTTGCTTATGATGTCCAGTGATTCATCTATAGGAACATTCGTGAAAAGTGAGACTACATCGAAGCTGACTCAGCTAAAAAAACCAAAATAAATCAAGCAGCGACATCTACGCGTGTCACCCTTCCAGACCCCCCAACATATACTGGACCAATCACAAGATCCAAGAGACGCGCAGGTCAAGCAAATACATCAGGATCAACTATATAAGTTACGGTATCGTATTTACCCCGTTAGCCTACCGTACCCTCCTCTTCTAACTCCTCTTGCCTACCCCGAACAGGGAGAAGTTGGTTTTTTGCAACAATGAAGTTGGTTTCCCAACTTCATTGCACAATTATACCTGTTCGTCCCAAGAAAATAGCCGCAACTATTTTCTCCACTCGAACGCACACTGTCCACGCTGCGCTCAAAGCCACCTCCTGACCGCCGACGAGGGACGCAGGTTCGCCTGTCGTTGTACAATGGTTTCTAGGGAGACTGGTCGAGAGCAAAGCATGGACAGTACACGTAAATGTCTATGGAACCAACAACAATCCATCAAACTTTCTTCTCTGTTGACTTCTTAGCCTTCTGGACACCACCGTCCGGCATAACCCAGGACCCAAGAACACCAGGACACGGCGCTTGCCCCAGTGTGTTTTTCGGACTGTTTGCTTTTGCTGCCAACACTAAACATTCACCTCAAACCCTGAAGAGGACAAAATCCTAAACAGGGAAGCACATTGTACGCATTTCTTCTAAAGCATTTTTCTAGACAAGCAAATCAAACAATGAGATGATGAATAAAAATTCAGTCTACTTCAAGCAACAGCGAGAAGCGGAACTACCTGACTTGACAATGGCAAGTGAGATCTTGCCGAAACGTCATCAAAATAATGGTTTTTCTCAAAACCAAAATTATTCAACGCGGAGTCAAACCCGGAAAACAACAGAAAGCATATATATATAGGATATATACTGGGTGCGGAGTTGGAGCCACTCTTATTGAGATCATTGACTCATTTATTGTGGTGAGTCACTTTACTTTCTTTCTTCTCTCCAGTTAACTAGTCTAATCTAGGGTTCCTCTTAGCGTCCTTTGTTATTTTCCTCCATATATCCCGGTCCTGAACATACAAACATGCTGAAATGGTATTCACGATGGATAACGACATGAAAACTAGGCCAATCAAAATCAACCGAGGAGTAAGACAGGGAGACACCATATCTCCAAAACTATTTACTGCCGCACTTGAAGACATCTTTAAATCATTAAATTGGAAAACAAAGGGACTCTCGATAAATGGAAAGTATTTAAACCACCTAAGATATGCAGATGACGTGGTACTAATAGCCGACAGCTGGAAAGAACTGAAGGTGATGATCGATGAGCTTCATAGAGAATCCTTAAAAAAAGGACTAAAAATGAACTTGAGCAAAACTAAGCTAATGTCTAACAAAGATGATCAACCAACGATAACCATCCAAGGAACAAAAGTGGAACATGTAAAAGAATATATATATCTAGGTCAGAATATCAAGGTAAACAAAGAAAATCAAACTACCGAAATAAGCAGACGAGTAAGAATGGGATGGGCTGCATTCGGAAAACTCTCATATATACTAAAAGACAAAAAGATACCACAATACCTTCGAACCAAAGTGTTCGATTCTTGTATCCTTCCCGTTCTCACTTACGGAGCTCAAACCTGGACATTCACAAAAATGAACATGGACAAGATTAGAAAAACTCAAAGAGCCATGGAACGACAGATGCTTGGTATCTCACTAATAGATCGGCAAACAAACGAAGCAACCCGAAACAAAACAAAAGTAAGGGATGCCGTGGAACAAGCGGCTAAATTAACATGGAAATGGGCTGGACACAACGAACGTCTCGAAAATGGTAGATGGAGCAAGGAAGTTGGAAACTGGCGACCGTACGAAGCGAAGAGACCAAGAGGAAGACCTCAAATGCGCTGGAGCGATGACATCAGAAGAGTCGCAGGACCAATGTGGAAACGCCTCACACACAACAGAGATGAGTGGCGAGAAATGGGAGAGGCCTTTATTCGACATTTCGAATAGAAAAAAGGCTAAAAAAAAAAAAACCCGGTCCTGTATTTTCTGTCTCCATCTTGGCACTTTCAATCTATTTATGTCCTCCACTACCTGGTCTTCTCACCTACTTTTTGGTCTTCCTTTCGCCCTTGTTATATTTGGGTTCCACATTGTAACTTTCCTTACATCTTTTTCTTCTCCCATTCTTCCAGTGTCCATACCGCCGTAGTCGCTGGGTTTTTATAGCTTTCACTATATCCTCGCCTCCTAGTATGTCTCTTATTTCTAAATTCAAGAGCCTTTCATAATATCCGTGCACTGTTTTCTTTGGTTCATAAATTCTTCTTATCATTGTTCTTTCAAATATTTTTAACATTTCTTCTTCCCTCTTTGTTAGGCTCATGGTTTCTGCTCCATATATCACCACTGTTCGAATTGCTGTTCTATATACTCGGATTTTTGTAACCCTGCTGATTTTTTTGTTTTTTTTTTTAATACTTTTGTATTTATAATATGCTCTATGACCCGCTTGTATTCTGTTGATGATTTCTATATTTCTTTCATTTTGTTGTTAATTGTGACTCCTAGGTATTGAAAATTACTGACTATTTCAAAATTATAATTTCCGATTTTTATATTTCTTTCCTCTGTATCTTTGTTTTTCCTCTCTATTTTCATGTATTTAGTTTTCTCTTCATTTATTGTTAAGCCTCTTTTCACCGCTTCCTTTTCAATTTGTCTTGGTCCCAGACACGGTCATTAATATTGACATTACTTTATCAGAATGACATTACTAATGTTCGTGTAAGGTTGACAAAGTTGGAATGTCGAACAGTAATGGTGCGAATCCCGATTTTCTGATTTCTGCATATCATTACTGTAAACGGGAGGGGGTATTGTTATTGCTAATGATCGTGTACGGTGCGGTGAATCATTACCACATCATTACTCAGTGCATCTGTCTGGGAAAGCATGTAGTACTCATTTAAATATTTTGCACTCTGTATTTTTAATATTTTATAGATTATAGATGACTTAAATATGTAATACTAAATATTTTATTTTTATCATTCAATTTCGTATTTTTAAAAATGATTTTTGATGTATCGAATTTCCTAAACCTGTTGTCCAATATAAGTGCCGATTTAAGTTATAGCCTCAATTTAAGTTTTTTAATATGTTATAGCCTTATTCTTTAACAATATAGCTGCAATAATAATGTTGCTAGACAGGTAAATTGTCATTGTATACCGGGTGTACCAATCAAACTGTGATTTTTTCTCAAAGTTCGCGTCACCCTGTGAAATATTCTAGCATTTATAAAATACTGAAATTGAAACCAAACTACAGCCTCGTGTTTTCTTAACATTCTGTTTTTTTCTTCATTCGCTTATTTTGGATAATAAGAAAAGTTAGGTACTTTAACAACCAGCTTTGTTTTTCGTCAATATACGGTGTTCTTAATTAAGTATGGCAAACTTTAAAAGAGGTAATTCTGCATAAAAATTAGTGACAGTTTGCTTTATAAACGTATGTCCGCAAATGCTTCGTTTCCGAGATAGGGGGTGTTGCTCTAAAACCGGTTAAGATATGCAAATGAAATTTGGTGGGTTTTAAGAGGTAGTTATTGCGCATGTTTATGTACAATTAGCAATTTAATATTCACCATTGGCGCGCATACAGGTATTATGACACTTATGTGCGCCAATGGTGAACATAAAATTCTTAATTGTATGTCAAAAAATTCAGAATAACTACCTCTTAAAACTCACCAAATTTCATTTGCATATTTCAACCAATTTTAGAGCAATAAATAAATCGTCAGTTTGTAAGAAAAATTTCAACATCCCCTATCTCGGAAACGAAGAATTTGCGGACATACGTTTATAAAGCATACTGTTATTATTTGTTTATGCAAAACTACCCCTTAAAGTTTGCCATACTTATTTATAAAAAACACCCTGTATTGATGAAAAACAAGGCTAGTTGTGAAAGTACCTAACTCTTTTATTATCCAACATAAGCGAATGAATCAAAAAACAGAATGGTAAGAAAACATGAGGCTATAGTTGGGTTTTAAATTTCAGTATTTTGTAAATACTAGAATATTCCACAGAGTCACGCGAACTTTGAAAAAAAATCACAGTTTGATTGGTACACCCGGTATACAATGACAATTTACCTGTCTAGCAATAACATTATTACAGCGATATTGCTAAGCTATAACTTGTTAAAAACGCTGAACGGATCTATTATCGTTATCGTACTAAGTTACTAGATAATGGAATTCTATAAAAAATAACAAAGTTGCTCGTTTTTTTGATATTTTAGAGACCCTGATATTTGATATTTTATACCCTGTATACTTGAAATTATTTATGGTTCTACGCATCATTAATTCCTGCAACTTTTATAAAAATATTTTTGTAAAATTGGAAAAAATGTTCGATGACATATTTCGGGGAACACCCTATATAGGGTGAGGCAGATAAACGGCCTGTTATAAATATCTCGAGAACTAAAGGCAACAGAATCATAAAAATTGGAATGAAGGGGTCACAGTATATGAAGGTGTCAGAGCGATCTATTTAATGAAAATATTTTCGTTTATTTGCTACTTCCGGTTATACCGGAAGTTGCTTATAACTTCGGTTTTTTAATTGGGACACCCTGTATATTTTTACATTTGTCGATTCTCCTCGATGTCTTCTTTCTTAAAATGTGAGGTTTTATATTATACAGGTAGTTTAAAAGATAATTACGTTTTTTTTTATTAATTTCTTAGAAATTTTCACACCCTGTAGAATTGTACTATGTAGTTTGGCATAAAAAACTCTTTTTATGTTCAAATGATTTTTAATATAGTCTACTATTGTTCAGAATTGTTAGTATGGCTAAATTTTTAATTTTAGTATACAAGGTTGGTCAAAACTCGGAATGAGTATTTTCTAAGTTTTCTTAAATGGAACACCCTGTATTTTAGTATTGTAATGAAATGATATTTTATGGTGCTTCTTTATTTCTTAAATATTCCCTATACCTAACTGCTTTAATTTGTGCTTAATTGTTAATCGCACCAACAATCGTACCTACGTAGGTATTTTGATAGTTCAACCATTATGGCTAATTTTAAATATCAGTCTAGATTAATATTATATATGTATTTATTTCCGAAAAATTATTTGTGATTGGATATTTTCACGGCCAACCTAATAAAATTTTACGTATTTTTTGTTACAATTAATGTTTGGCTTGAATCAGCAGTAACTCACAAATTAAAGAAGTTAGGTATAGGGAATGTTTAAGAAATAAAAAAGTGCCATAAAATATCATTTCAATACAATACTAAAATACAGGGTGTTCCATTTAAGAAAACTCAGAAAATACTCATTCCGACTTTCGACAAACCCTGTATACTAAAATTAAAAATTTAGCTATACTAATAATTCTTAACAATAGTAGACTATATTAAAAATTATTTGAACATAAATAGAGTTTTTGATGTCAAACTACTACAATTATACAGGGTGTGAATATTGCTACGAAATTTAAAAAAAAAACGTAATTATCTTTTAAACTACCCTATATAACATTACAAAATGTCATATTTTAAGAAAGAAGACATCGAGGAGAATCCAAAAATGTAAAAAACATACAGGGTGTCCCATTTAAAAAACGAAGTTATAAGCAACTTCCGGTTAATCAGAAGTAAATATTTTCATTAAATAGATCACTCTTTAAAACCCCCTTCATTCCAGTTTTCATGATTCTCAGTTTACAAAGTTCTCGAGATATTTGTAATAGGCGGTTTATCTGCCTCACCCTATATATTATTGCATAAATCAATAGAATATTAGTCATACTTTCATTTCAAATTAGTTCATTTTTTTCTGAGAAATTAATAGTTTACATGATAATATTTGCATTTCATTTTATTTCTATGGGCTACTATGATCGCGCTTTTACATACAGTGTGAGAGAGGACACACGTGATTATAGCAAAATTCTATTTACTGTAACTTTTGAAGTTTTTAAGTTAAAGTAAAGAGTTTTATGTCATTGGACAGATAATTTTGTATTATTTCAAACTATGTAAAAATATACAGGGCGCGTCTAAAAAATTAAGATTTTTTTTCATTTCCGGTTAAACCGAAAGCCACGTTTTGGATAAAATTTAATGTCATAATAGATAATAAAGTACCATATATGTCTGCCAAATTTCAAATTTTAGTTTTACAGAGGTAGTTACGGGCACTCGAATATTTTTTTATAAAAAATTCATAACTCCCCTCTTGTGGGGAGCTAAGAAATCTGACTAATGTCATTCAATTAACCGATAGGGCATCTAAAATATGTATATAAAAAAAACAAATCCCTCCGAGCCATTTTTGAGAAAATCTAGTTCAAATTTATATCAAAGTTTGTCGCTTTAACTATAGGCAACCCATAATTTTTTCTGAAAATCTATAAAATTTCGTTATAACCTTATCTTTAGATTATATAACGGGCTTTTCAAATTAAACCTATCTTAAATAAGTGTTCAGATAAGTAAGGAAATGTGCTTGGTGGGCGGTCGGCCATATTGGCCGCCATTTTGAATTTGGAAATGTCAAATCCGTATTTCTATTCGCCTGTCGGCGAGCTAACTTTGCACCACGTTTTATTCATTTAGGTCAAAATTTGCAAAAATGGGCCCTAAATAACACCCCTATGTCGGCCCCCCTTTGAGAGATTTATTTTAAAAGCGTAGTTTCTCTACAAAATTCTTTTAAACTTACGTTTTAAACTTGTAGGTATTACGTACATACTTCCGCCGATGTTTTTCTTATTTGCTTTTTAGACTCAGGGCGACTCAAAAGGTTGAGAAAAAGTGAAATCTGAATTTTTTTTCTGCACGATCCTATAACTTTATCTATTATACTATGTATTTAGTAAGATAAAGTAAAAATAGAATGTTAAGAAAACATGAGGCTATATTTATAGTCTAGTCGCAACATAGGGGATGCCGTGGGAAATTCTAGCTCGCCGTGATTTTAATGGTGGTATTATAGGTTTTTTGGGTCGCTGAATCCAATGGAAGTGGTCTGGAAGCCCAAATATGGTGCGTTTAATTGTTATTAACAAATTATGGTAAAATTAGGTATTTTTCAGGTATTATTAGAAGTTCTGTAAAGAAATTGATAGTGTTAAGGTCTTCTCTGGTGTATTTTTGGTCGCTAAATCGAATGCGACTAGTCGCGATTACTCAAAATATGTTCTTATTTTGTTAATAACAAAATCATTGTTTATTCGCCGAAAAGCTCGAAATAATGCGCTATCTACAGCAAGTTTGTACTCTTTTTCATAGTATTTTTATACACTAAATCGATTGCCACTAGTCGTGATAGCTTAAACCACGTTCCGACTTTGTTATTAATAAAATATTGCAAAAATAACTGTTTATAGTACGTTTACTCACGGTTTTTGCTCTAAATTTTAAAAAACCACTTGGATTGACATCAAATTTGGCACACACGTAGCTAACATGTCAAACAAAACAAGTGATATTGTGCCGATGTGTGCTTTTACCCTGAGTTTCGCCCCTTCTCGGGGGTGAAAAAAGAAACCTTTAAAGTAAGTCCGGAAGTGGATAAACTGATTAATTCTAATCAACTTTTGTTCTATACAGTTTTTTCACTCAGTCAATACTTTTTGAGTTATTTGCGAGTGAATATGTTCATTTTTCAACAAAAAACCCACGTTTTTAGACGGTTTTTCGCAAATAACTCAAAAAGTAAGTATTTTTTAAAAAGTTTTCTGAGCAAAAATATAGACTATAAAAAAGTGAAAAAAATGGTGTATGTGTGAGGTCCGTAGACCCAGTAGAAGCGGAGTTCATATTCGTGAAATTCCAAATCGAGTATTTCAACTTTTTTAAAGCTTTTAAAAAAACTTTATTCTTGTTTTTTGAAAAAGTATCTAGTATCAAAAGTAAGCAAGTTGGTGCCTTTTTTTGTAAAAAAAAACGGGAAAATCACCCCCTAATTAGCATCTCAAATGAAATTAATCGTTACTGCTTCACAAGTTGCTTTACTTATGTTGTATTTATATGATCTGTAAGTTTCATCAGTTCGAAAGTGATTATAAAACCACCAAAAAGGTGGTTTTTTTTGTTGAAAAATTAACATATTCACTCGCAACTAGTGTTGCCCAAATGCAAGACCAAGACGAGACTTAGGCAGTCTTGGTCTTGGTCTTGCGCCAGTACACCTGGTCTTGGTCTTGGTCTTGGTACTGTGGTCCCGATCTTGGTCTTGGTCTTGGTCTTGCAGCAAGAGTCTTGCAAGTCTCGTAGTTGCCCATTAGCCTATTGCATATCTTAGAACAACGTAACAGAGAGGTACATTTTAAGCTTGAATATCGTAGCCATAGTAAAGACTAGCCAAATTAATAAATATCTAAACAACTGACACCGGGTGGGGTTTGAACCCACGATCTAAGTGATCCCTGCCTCTGTTCTAACTAACTAAAGTTAAAACTACCTCTTAAAACCCACAAAATTTCATTTGCATATCTCAACCGGTTTTAGAGCAATAAATAAATTGTCAGTTTGTAAGAAACATGAAACATTTTACCCCCTCCCCTATTTGGTAAACAAAGCATTTATAAAGTAAACGTTTATGAAGCAAACTGTTATTACTTTTTCGTGCAGAATTATCCATTAAAGTTTGCCATACTTATTTAAAAACATTCTGTATTGATGAAAAACATGGCTAGTTAAAAAAGTACCTAACTTTTTTATTATCCAATATAAGTGAATGAATAAAAAATCATAATGTTAAGAAAATACGAGGCTATAGTTGTGTTTTAATTTCAGTATGCTATTGCATGCTAGAATAATAAGTTAGCATAATGCTAGAATATTCCACAGAGTGAGAAAAAACACAGTTTGATTGGTACACCCGGTATACACTGACAATAATTGACCTGTCTAGCAACAATATCTATTATTACTGCGATATTTATAAAGAATAAGACAAAATATTTAAAAAAAATCACTTAAATTGGACAACAGGTTTAGGAAGTTTGAGACATTAAAAATGACCCGTTTTTAAGGTGGTGTGTTAATTTCTTGGAGAAGTGTATATCGTTAAAATAATATTTCGGTGTTATGTTTACACGATATTCGGCATTATCTCTATACTTTTGTTTGGTTATGATACTTATAAACAATAGCCGCGCTGTTTCGGTAAATTTTGTTTAGTCGAGTGACCTCATAACACAGGACACAGTCAGCAAAAACAATACATAATAGTCTTATAATAATGTATATGTATACGGATAAGATTATTTCTCGTGATTAGATTCCTAGAAAACTAATAATGAAAAAAATTATTTATGTAAATTTATATAAATGTTAAGGTGACATATTTTTAAAAAGTTTGGATACGATATTCGATATTACTGTAGGCGTCGCAACGCAGGAATGTTGTGTTAAACGGGCACCACACTCTCAGCGAAGTTACTTCGTCAAAGTTGACCGAAGTCCGAAGTGCCTCTCTACACACTCGTTCTACTTCGAGAGGAACACATTCAAGCGGTGCGATACCGACAAAGATCACTTTGACTCGGTCGCACCAGACCGACAGATTTTGGAAGTACATAGAACGAAGTTAGACAAAGTTACACAAGGTGGCCGTCTACACTCTCGTACTTGCTGAACTTCGATCGACTTCGGCGAGAGTGTGGACGGCGTTTTATATGAATATGATTAGAAGACGACTATTTTTAAAACCAGGACAATTAATTTCAGAGCAAAGAAGTCGGCTGCTGAGAAAAAATGTACCAAAAAATTTTATTTTTACATTATAATAATGACCTCTGAGTACATGTCAAATGTGTCGAGTGTTCATTTAATGGATATTTTGATTCGCTATGTATGTTTATGGTATTGTTCGTAATGCGCATAAGTCCAATTTTCAAAATTCTTGTTACAATTTTTTTGTTTCTCATAGAGTATCTAAGAATATAACCGAACTTATATACTCCCTAAAACGACCCTCAGTTCTAACTGCAAGACGCAAGAGTCTCGCAGGCTTAGTCTTGTTCTTGCTCAAGTCTTGCACGGTAAGTCTTGGTCTTGGTCTTGCTAAAATTAGGCGGTCTTGGTCTTGGTCTTGCGAAAACGCAAGAACAAGACCAAGACTGCAAGACCAAGACCGATTATGGGCAACACTACTCGCAACTAACTCGAAAAGTATTGATTGAGTGAAAAAACTGTCTGTAAAGAACAAAAGTTGCTTAGAATTAATCGTTTAATGGGAGGTCCCATCTCTAGCCGTGCGAGTAGGACGTGTTTGTATATAGTTCCGTATTATTACCCAATTTTGGGCTATTACGAACAATCTACAAATTTGTGAGTGAGCAGAGTGGCAGAGTGTATAGTATAATAGTAAGAATCTAAAGTGTGGATAAAAGCCGTGTTAGTACGATCGGTAAGTACGTTTAAACTTATTTAAAATCAGTAAACATAACCATAGAATCACGTTATCGGAATTGATTGGCGGATTGATAAGCGTCCGACGAGCTTCTGAACTTTTGAGGTGGGCTCGGCGCTTTTCGCGATCCTGAATCGTTCCAGATGAACAGGGAAATATAGTCAGTTAAATTTAAAAATATATATTATAGAATAAATTTAGAAGATAACTCAAGGTGAAAACAAGAATGGATGAATTAAAGGAATTAATGGAATTAGTAAAATCAGTAATGCTGGAGGTTAAAGAACTAAGGCAAGTCAATCAATACTACATAGAAAAATTCAAAGATATACAAACAGAAAACATAGAATTGAAAAAACAGTTGGTAGTTGTTCAAAACAGAATGGAAATTATAGAGAGAAAAGAAAGACAAAATAATTTAATAATCACAGGCTTAAATATAAACGAAACGGAGCCTGAAAAAGTTGTAGAAGAAACTGTGAACAACATTAAGAAGTACTTAAAAGTTGAAGCTGAAATAAACCGAGTCACTAAGATAGGTAATAAGAGATATAAAGTAGAAATGGTAAATCTGAATAAAAAGAAGGAAATACTTAGCAATAAGAAAAAACTTAAAGATGTTCCAGCGGCCAGAATATTCATTGACGAAGATCTAACTTACCAGGAGCGTCGTATCCAGAAAATAATAAGGGAACCAGCAAAACTAGAGTGAAATCAAGGTAAAAACGTCAAGGTGGCATACAAGAAGATGATAGTAAATAACCAGGTATGGGTATGGAATAGGCAAAGCGAAACTCTAGAGGAGCAGCATGATCACAACAAAATCATGTACAATTCAAAAAACTGATAAGTGATCAAGTGGAATTACCAGTAACGAACCAGGCAACGAATCAAGGACATAATCTAGGTATTAGCGAAATAAACACTGTAGATATAGTAAACAAGGATAATCAAATAACAAACAAAAGTAAAAAAATCAGCATTGGAACTTGGAATATTAGAAGTCTAGCTGGTAGAGAAATTGAACTTGTTATGGAGTTCAAGCAGACTAATCTGAAACTACTTGCACTAACTGAAGTAAAGAAAACAGGGACGGGAGAGATGATGATTAATGATTGTACGTTAAAGTACAGTGGAGTCGACAGTTCAAGATGGGCACAAGCGGGAGTAGGATGCCTAGTTAACAACGATTTTGTTAATAATATAAAAAGTTGGGACGCAATTAATGAACGATTAATGACAATAAGAACCGACCTAGACGGAGAGAATATTTGGACTATTATAATTGCTTATGGTCCCAATGAAAATGATAGTAAGAAAAATAAAGATGAGTTTTGGGGTAAACTGCAAGAATTATATGAAAACAGTGCTAGTCCAATCCTAATAGTAGGTGATTTAAATGCAAGGGTTGGTAAGGAAGCACAAAAAAGCAATGGCGTCATAGGTAAATTTGGAGAGACTACAATAAATATTAACGGTGATATACTAATGGATTTTTGCAGATTAAACTGTCTAGTTATAATGAATACTTTCTTTCAGCATAAAGATATACACAAATATACCCGAGTAGTTCCAAGCCGAAATGAAAAATCTATTATCGATTACATCATAATAGAGAAAATTCACAAAAATCAAATTCAAGATGTGAAAGTGACTAGAAATTCAGAATTAGGAAGCGACCATTTTCTAGTTGTTGGAAAAATAAAAGGAAAGAGCAGAACACAAATAATACTAGAAATGCAAATATACAAGAAAAAAGATCTGTAAGAACACATAAGTTAGCCAATATTGAAGTGAGAAACAAGTTCAACAAAACCACTGACGAAAATTTCAAGAAAAATGGATACAAAGACAAACTATTGAACAACAGTGGAAATTCTTCAAAGATACTATTTCCAATGCTGCTGGTGAAATTTGCGGATATACAATTAGTGGTGGGTCAAAAAAAAGGACTAGTTGGTGGAGCGAAGAGATAAAAATAGCTGTGAAAGAAAAGAAAGTAGCATGGAGAGCCTATCTAGAAAATAACAGTTCAAATATGTATCAGAAATACAAAGAAGCAAGAAAGCTTGTGAAAGAAAAAGTTAAAAAAGCTAAATCGGAAGAGTGGGAGATATTTGGAGAAAAGATGGGGCAAGACAGTAGGACAAACCAAAAATTGTTCTATAAAGGTCTGAAAAAAATGAGAGGTAAATCAGGTAGTACTGTCGTGCAAATAAAAAATAAAAATGGTGAAATACTTACCCAACCACAAGATATAGTTAACAGATGGAGTGAATATTTCAAAGAGTTACTGGAAGCAAATGAAACAGATGATGAAGAAGAACAAGAAGAAGAGATCATATATAGGACGGAGAGAAACGAGAGTAATGAAATAACATTGGAAGAATTAACCGAAGCCATCGCAAAAATGAAAAATGGTAAAGCGGCAGGAATAGATAATATCAAGGCAGAATGGTTGAAATATATGGGAGAATCTGCATTACACTACTTACACAAATTACTGATAGCAATTTGGAAACAGAAACGCATTCCAGAAGATTGGGCAACAGCAGTAATGGCTCCTTTATTTAAGAAGGGAGATAAAAAGGAATGTTCAAATTATCGAGGTATTTCCATGCTAAGTGTCCCGGATAAGGTTTATGAACGAATACTGGAGATGAGACTGAGAAAGAAAGTGGAACATCAACTACACGATGCACAAAGTGGTTTCCGACCACAGTGTCCAAGATCATATCTTTACTATAAGACAAATAACAGAAAAATTCCTTAATTTTGACAAAGATATATACATGTGTTTCATAGACATGGAAAAAGCCTTTGACAAGGTACCCAGACATCACATTTGGAAAGCACTTGAACAGTTCGATGTTGAAGTAGAACTAATTGATGCAGTAAAATCTATGTACTGGAAGAGTTGGAACATTGTCCGAGCATTAAACTGTGAATCAAACAAATTTGCTACTACACAAGGAGTAAGGCAAGGTAGAGATTTGAGCCCACTGCTATTCATTATATACATGAATGAAGTAATAGAAAAATGCAGTAGAGAGTCCCGAAAATTAGATTTAGGTTACCATCGATTAAAAAGTATAACGATAAGTGAATGTGTATTTGCAGATGACATTGCATTAATAGCAAGTTCAGATAAATCTTTGCAAAACAACCTAAATTTATGGACGAGAGAACTTGCAGACAAAGGAATGAAAATAAATTTAGCAAAGACCAAAACTCTACTTATATCCAAGACACCCAGAGAAATCCATATAAACCTAGACGGAAATTTAGTAGAACAAGTGGAGGATTTTGAATATTTAGGATGGAAAAGGAAAAATGCAAAAAGAGCTGAACAACAGAATTGCTAAAACATCACGACTATATCACTCCCTGAATTCAGGTTTCATTAGCAAAAGAGAAATTAGCAAGAAGACAAAAGTGTCAGTATATAAGACAAATATACCTCCCTACTTTGTTATATGGAAGTGAAACATGGACACTAACTGAACGGGAGAAGAGCAAAATACAATCTTCTGAAATGAAGTATTTAAGAAGAGTAGAAGGAGTTACGCTAATGGAAAAAGTAAAAAATGAAACGATAAGAAACAACCTAGATGTTGAGAGTGCCAACAAAGCAATAGAAAGATCGCAACTAAGATGGTTCGGTCATTTAAATAGATTAGATCCACATAGGCAAGTCAAGGTAGTTTGGGAAGCAAAGGGAATTGGTACAAGGAGAAGAGGAAGACCGTGTCAACAATGGAACAATGCTGTGGGAAAATCATTACAAAGCAGAAACCTCACATGGGAGGAAGCCAAGAGAAGGACATCCAACAGAAAACTTTGGAGAGAGATGATTAGGAAGTAAAAGCAGATTTCTCGACACCTCACGGTAAAAGAGAACCGGATTATATATATAGGGTGTCCCAAAAGTAGTGGAACGGTCGAATATTTCGCGAATTAAACATCGGATCGAAAAACTGAAAAATACGTGTTCAATCATTTTCAAAAATCTATCCAATGACACCAAACACCAACCCCCACTACACCCCCTGGAGGTGGGGTGGGGGGTAACTTTAAAATCTCAAATGGAAACCCCTAGTTTTTCTTGCAGATTTGGATTCGTTACGTAAAAGTAGGCAACTTTTATTCAAGACATTTTTTCGAGCTGTGGATAGATGGCGCTACAATTGGAGAAAACGATTTATCCTGATACCATAGGTAAATTATAGAAACGGTCTAATATCTCGAGAAATACACTTCCAAATGAGAAACCAAAAAACAAGTTTTTAATATTTTTCGAAAACCTATCGAAAAACACCAAACATGACCCTCTAACCCACCCCGTGGAGATGGGGTGGGGGGTAGATTTAAAATTTTAAATAGCAACCCCCACTTTTTATTGCAGATTCGAATTCGTCATGAAAAATTAAACAACAGTTATTTGAAACATTTTTTAAAATTGCTGATAGATGGCGCTAATAAATCGTATTTTTCCAATTAAAGCGCCATCTATCAACAATTCTAAAAAATGTTTCGAATAAATGTTGCTTAATTTTTCATGACGAATCCTAATCTGTAATAAAAAGTGGGGGTTGCTATTTAAGATTTTAAAGTTACCCCCCACCCCACCTCCAGGGGGTGGGTTGGAGGGTCATGTTTAGTGTTATTCGATAGGTTTTCGAAAAGTATTAAAAACCTTTTTTTTGGTTTCTCATTTGGAAGTGTATTTCTCGAGATATTAGACCGTTTCTATAATTTACCTATGGTATCAGGATAAATCGTTTTTCCCAATTATAGCGCCATCTATCCACAGTTCGAAAAAATGTCTTGAATAAAAGTTACTTACTTTTACGTAACGAATCGAAATCTGCAAGAAAAACTAGGGGTTTCTATTTGAAATTTTAAAGTTACCCCCCACCCCACCTCCAAGGGGTGTAGTGGGGGTTGGTGTTTGGTGTCATTGGATAGATTTTTGAAAATGATTGAACATGTATTTTTCAGTTTTTCGATCTGATGTTTAGTTCGCGAAATATTCGACCGTTCCACTACTTTTGGGACACTCTGTATAATAATGACCTCTGAGTACATGTCAAATGTGTCGAGTGTTCATTTAATGGATATTTTGATTCGCTATGTATGTTTATGGTATTGTTCGTAATGCGCATAAGTCTAATTTTCAAAATTCTTGTTACAATTTTTTTGTTTCTCATAGAGTATCTTAGAATATAGCCGAACTTATATACTCCCTAAAACGACCCTCAGTTCTAACTGCAAGACGCAAGAGTCTCGCAGGCTTAGTCTTGTTCTTGCTCAAGTCTTGCAAGGTAAGTCTTGGTCTTGGTCTTGCTAAAATTAGGCGGTCTTGGTCTTGGTCTTGGTCTTGCGAAAACGCAAGAACAAGACCAAGACTGCAAGACCAAGACCGATTATGGGCAACACTACTCGCAACTAACTCGAAAAGTATTGACTGAGTGAAAAAACTGTCTGTATAGAACAAAAGTTGCTTAGAATTAATCGTTTATCCACTTCCTGACTTATATTAAGGTTTCTTTTCTCACCCCCGAAAAGGGGTGGAAATCACCACCAGGGTAAAAGCACACATCGGCACAATATCACTTGTTTTGTTTGACATGTTAGCTACGTGGATGCCAAATCATGTCAATCCAAGTGGTTTTTTAAGAACTAGAGCAAAAACCATTGGTAAACGTACTATAAACCGTTATTTTTGCAATAACTATTTATTAATAACAAAGTCGGAACGTGGTTTAAGCTGTCACGACTAGTGGTAATCGATTTAGCGTATAAAATACTATGAAAAAGACTACGAAAAAGTCTACTTGCTGTAGATAGCGCCTTATTTCGAGCTTTTCGGCGAATAAACAATTATTTTGATATTAACAAAATAAGAACATATTTTGAGTAATCGCGACTAGTCGCATTCGATTCAACGACCAAAAATACACCAGAGAAGACCTTAACACTATCAATTTCTGACAGGGTTTCTAATAATACCTGAAAAATAACTAATTTTACCATAATTTGAATAAGGATTAAACGCACCATATTTGAGCTTCCAGACAATTTCCATTGGATTCAGCGACCCTACAAACCTATGATACCACCATCAAATCACGGCCAGCTAGAATTTCTCACGGGACCCCCTATGTTGTGACTAGACTAATAATTGGGTTTTAATTGCAGTATTTTATAAATGCTAAAATATTCCACAGGGTGTGGTGAACTTTGAGAAAAAATCACACTTTGATTCGTACACCCGGTATACAATGACAATTTACCTGTCTAGCAACAATATTATTACAGCGATATTTTAAAAGAATAATGCTATAACATGTTAAAAAAATCGCTTAAATCGGAAAACAGGTTTAGGAAATTCTAGACATTAAAAATGACCAATTTTTAAAGTGGTGCGTCAATTTCTTGGAGAAGTGTATCTGACTTCATAAAACAAAAACCACAAATATACTGAAGAAAAATAATGATAGTAACAATAATTGTGTAAGGTTGAAGAGTAATGATAATATGGAATGATGTGAATTTCGAAAGTAATGTCATTAATGGTTACGACTGGGACGTGGACAGCACAGGGCACGTTGAAGAATCGTCTGATATAAAAAAACATTGGTTAGTTTATCATACAACGGAACGGAGCGGCACCGGGAAGCATCTTAACATTCCGTAAATGTATTTGGCACCTAGTAGTTTTCTATTGGTTCTTTGCAGCACGCGGTCATATTTCAACCAATACGCGGCGAGGTACCAAACGCATATACGGAATGTTATTCGGTGCGAAATTCATATCCATCCATCCAATGGCACTACAGCCCAAATCGAGCCTTGGCCTCCTTCAACAAGCTTCTCCAGTTATTTCGATTTACCGCTGTTCTTTTCCATGAACGCGTTCCCAGGAAGTTCCTGGCATCCTCATCGACTTCGTCTTCCCATCTCTTTTTAGGTCTTCCAACAGGTCTTCTTCCCTGCATTCTTGCATTCAGCAATTTTCTGGGGATTCTATTCTCAAGCATGCGGACCACGTGCCCTGCCCACCGTAATCTCTGCAGTTTAGTGTATTGTGCTAGAGTTGGTTCGCTATATTGCTCGTATATTTCTCTATTATACCTAATTCGCCAGTTGCTATTTTCACTTATTGGGCCCAGTATCCTACGTAACACTTTTCTTTCAAAGACATCTAATGCATTGGCAGATTTCTGTGTCACCACCCATGTTCCGCAGCCATAACTTACTATGGGCCTGATTATTGTTTTATATACCCGGAGTTTTGTTTTCCGGTGTACGTCTCGCGATTTGAATATGTGGCCCATCGCGAAATAGGCTTTATTTGCCAGCATAAGCCTTCTATTTATTTCCGGTTCTTCTTCATTGCTTGCAACCAGATCCATTCCTAGGTACGTGAATCTATTCACATGTTCTATATCGTCAATAAAGTGTTGTTGCGCCGGTCTATTTGATCTGGTTTGTATGAGTAGTTTTGTTTTATTTGTATTTATTGCTAGCCCTACTGCTTCTGCACTCTGTTTCAACTCAACGTAGGTTTCTTCCGCTGCTCATTGTTCTGCTCATTATGTTTATATCATCTGCGTATGCTGCTAATTGGGTAGATTTGTTTGTAAGCATGTTATTTCCGCTCACCGTCAACCGTCTAATTACATATTCAAGAACAAGATTAAAAAGCGTTGGAGCCAGTCCGTCGCCTTGTTTTAGTCCTTGCGTTATCGTAAACGCATCAGTGATCTGTCCTTGAATACATACCTGTGCTTCTGTTTCTGTCATTGTCATTTGCACTAGTCGTATTAATTTTGATGGTATGCCAAATTCTTCCAATATATTAGGTAGAATTGTTCTATCTATTGAATCATAGGCTTGTTTAAAATCTACAAAAATTCATATACGGAATGTTAAATATTCGTAGACCGAAAAAGACACTTTTCATTAGAGTCAGTTAAAAGGAGATTGATTAAAATACTTGTTAATGTATTATTAAATAAAAATAAAACAATAATAATTATAGTATTTGAAATGTTATTTAGTGCGAAATTCATATGCGGAATGTTAAATATTCGTAGACTAAAAAAGACGACTTTTTATTAAGTCAGTTAAAGAAGACTGATTTTAAAACATTTTGTTAATGCATATTAAAGAAAATAAAACAATTATTACCTATATGGAATGTTATTTGATGCGAAATTTATAAATGGAATGGTATGGTATAGATTTGAGAGACTTTATTATTTTTCTTTATTTGACTATTTCGCTTTCGCAGAATTTTTAATGACTAGCACGTGTTCTATGGTATGTTTAGATTTATGTTTCAGCTATTCAATTCTGTTATTTCTGTTGAAGTTTAGGGCTGTGTGCTACCAGACGAAAATAGTCCTCTTTTTTTATCTACGAACATTTAACATTCCGTAAATGAATTTCGCACCAAATAACATTCCATATGCTATACTTGTTTAATTTTTATTTAATTATACATCAACAAAATATTTTAAAATCAGTCTTCTTTAACTGACTTAATAAAAAGTCGTCTTTTTTAGTCTACGAATATTTAACATTCCGCATATGAAATTTGCACCAAATAACATTCCAAATACTATAGTTGTTTTATTTTTATTTAATAATACATTAACAAGTATTTTAAAATCAATCTCCTTTTAACTGACTTTTAACTAACTAAAAGTTATCTTTTTCCGTTTACGAATATTTAACATTCCGTATATGAATTTCGCACCGAATAAGATTCCGTATATGCTTTTGGCACCTCGCCGCGTATTGGTTGAAATATGACCGCGTGCTGCAAAGAACCAATAGAAAACTCCTAGGTGACAAATACATATACGGAATGTTTAGATGCCACCGGGAAGTGCCGAGGACGTGTGCCTTCTATTGTTCTACGCGCCGTGCAGTCCACGGCCAAGATAAATTAGCCTTATTGTTCCTAAAAGTAGTTAATTTTCTTGATATTGAGTGATATTTATATTTCAGGGACCAGGAGGCTTAAAGCCGTCCCAAGTTCAACCAAGGCGGCCTAACGAGAGACTCGACAGTCGACAATAAGCTCGGCGGGCAACAGTCGACTACACCAAACCAACGCCGTCTTCGAGGAGAGATAGCCAGGGCCTACGGTCGTTGTCGTTTCCCGCCGATTCTTCACACCATTCCTCGCCTCGCACAGTGCACATGTGACCGCTTAAGGCCACAGCGCCTGCGCCGCACAAACCCCAAAACACACAGGACGCTGTGACGATGTGTTCGTAAAATCAGTTTCCGGCACATGTTCACTTTGTAGGTACAACAGCAATCATATATCTCTGGACTGGACTTTAGTCGCTCACTTTTTAAGATTAGTGTTGTGTAATAATAACGAATATGGTTCATCTTTCTCAAAACTGGGTAAAAAAGTTGGATGCTGTCTATTAAAACGAGACTCAGTCGAACTAACTAAATTTTAAGTATATTTTTGTTCTCTTTGATTACATCCAACTCCAATGTTTAACTAATTCATGTCATGCAGCCATATACCAACAAAGGCTTCATTTTTTATATATCCGACGTATATACTAT
Source organism: Diabrotica virgifera virgifera (assembly GCF_917563875.1). NCBI lineage: Eukaryota > Metazoa > Arthropoda > Insecta > Coleoptera > Chrysomelidae > Diabrotica > Diabrotica virgifera. The sequence continues at coordinate 128,420,706 of NC_065452.1, forward strand.
TACACAATCAAACTAAAAGACTGTATCTTAAAATCCATAAACAGTAGAAAATAATAATCTCTAAAAATAAAAAGATCGTTTGAATTATCTCTCGATTATGCCCTTTAGTTTAATTGCATAAAACCAATATAGTCTGGGGGCCTTAGCTAGGTTACCGTGCCATTTTCACACAAGGGCCACCCAAAGCTTTTTGTATTTATTTTTTTGACTGCTGATTACGAATTTCGATGGTGGATTTCGATCAGAGTGGCCAAAAAACTGTTATAAAAAAGTTAATTGTTTTTAAGGCTCTGGCTAATAAACTAAAAGAGATAAAAAATTGTTTTCAAATAAAATTTGTTACTTGGAATAAAAACAAAGAAAATGGCGTTTACTAAATTTTAATACAATAATTAGGACTCGAGACATTGAAAAATTAGCGCAAAATGGTTACAAAATACGTATTTTTCGAAACTTTCTTAATAGTAACTCGGCTTCTACTTGCTCAAAATGTTCTTTTTGAGTTCTTCTATCATTACTGTTAATTCAAGTATAAATGATTATTACTCAAAGCTTAAAACCCTTATACAAATTAATTTTTTTAAAGAAAATTACAACTTCACAAACGAGTATAACTTTAATACAAATAAGAATAAAGTAATTTAACAAATTTTGTTTGAAAGTCTATAAATTAAGCTTTCAAACAAGACTTTGTAAAACTCATTTGCACGCCTACAAGCCGAGTTACAATCAAAAAATACTTATTTTGCACTAATTTTACATTATACTGAGTTTTAATTATATTGGATTAAAGTTAAGTAAACGCCATTTTCTATGTTTTTTTTTCAAGAAACTAATTTCATTTAAAAAATTTTTGAAGTTATACTTCTTTAGGCGCGATTGAGAGTAAAATTTCATAATACAGTAGAACGTCGATAATCCGAACTAATTGGTACAGAGGTAGTTCGGATTATCAAATCGTTCGGATTATCGAACATATGTTCAAAATAGATACAAAGCTCATAAACATAGTACATATGTACCTACATACGTTTTAGTTACAAGGAATAAAACACCTGCATAATAAACAAATATATTGTATGTATTTCTGCATAAACAAAACAAAAATCCGCGGTCATCTTTTGCCCATATTGTCATATTAAATCCAAAAATTCGGTCCGCGATTATATTTTTTAATTTTATAATTTTTTTTTTGCGTTCGGATTAGCGAACGTTCGGATTACCAGGGTTCGGATTATCGACGCTCTACTGTACTTTACTAATAATACTGTCGTACTAATACGACAGTATGGCGTTTAGTTGCTAAATATTTCTAGTTATGTATAAATATATCAGTGCAATAAAAGGTGTGAAAAGAATATATTACGGTTTTTAGTAAATATATTTATTATAATTTTTGTGTCTTTGGATTTGTCTTCCTCAGGAGTAAGATGAGTATTATTAAAACATTTTATTGTATATTTATATTTATTCACCTTGTCTGTTTGTTACCGTGAATTGTCATTAGGTACGTCCGAACCGATACAGACACAGTCCTCATAGCCTATTTGGTATAGCATTCGGCCAGAGATCGAGAGGTCTTGAGTTCGAATCCAGTGCAATCCTATACTTTTTTTTTATTTTTTTTGAAAGCGGTAAGCACAAAATTAGTTTGGTGTTATAAAAAAAAATTAAAACAAACTGTTTAAAGTATATTTATTTTTAAGAAATCATATAATAGAAGTATAACTTCTTACGTGCGTACAAAGTACGTACACACACATTCTTTTTTTATCTCTTTTAGTGTACGAGCTAGAGAATTATAAACAATTAAATTGTTTATAACAATTTGTTGACACTCGAATCGCAATCCACTCCCGAAATTCGTAATCAGCAGCCAAAAAAATACATAAAAAAAAACCTTGGGCGGATCCCTCAGAATTGAGAAGGCCACGGTGAGTTAGCTATGCCCCCTAGACTAATAAATATAATAAACTCATACAAACATTATTCCTGAGCAATCATATTTTTCAATTTGATAATAATTTATACATTTAAAAGTTTACTTTCTAATCTTAGGTAATAAAATATTAAAAGTATAAACAAAAGTAGACTAGCAATAAGCTGACCAACTAACTAATAACAAAAAAACAAAACAATAGAAAAATATAAAGTAAGAGTTGATTGAATTTTTTCAACAATAGAAAATAAAAATATATCGCTTTGGTGGTTGCGTATACATTCCCATTTTATTTTTACTGTGATAGAAGAAATTTACAGGCATCAATCAATGAGAATCCTCTTTATGTTGGAGATGATTGGGCCCTATTTAACTAAAAAAAAATGTTAGGAAACTATATTTAAAGAAACAGAAAATCACTTAACAAAAATAAAATTATTGCTTCTTTTAATTTTCTGAAAACAACTAGAAGTATAATTTATTAAACTGTAATCCTGAAGACTTTTACTAAATCCTCTTTGAGTGGCGGATCCAAGGGGGTGTGAATCCCCCCCCCCCAGACCAAAACCGAGAGCTGTTAAACAAACCTTATCCTAGGGGTGGTAAGACGAAGTGACCTTGCATCAGAGAAAAGTAATTAAATCACCCTCAAGATCCGTGACCCCCCCCAAATTTCTGGTTCCTCCATTGTACCTCTTTAGGTGCTGTTATCAGTTTTGTCAATAATTTTATTTCTTTTTGTCTCTATGTAGATGTTTTTTTTGCCGTTTGGTCCATGATATATGTTTAAAACCATTTGGACCATATTTTTAATAATGTTGCTTCATAACTCGTATATTTTTTAAGTTTAATTTATTTTTGGTTTAGTTGTTTTGAAAAAATATGTTCCTAACGTTTTCATCTATACTTTATTCTGTACTTCTATTATTCTTCTTTGTTGGTACAGGATTGCTCAAAAAGTACGTGACATAACGAGAAAACACAACCTGTTTTTCGATCTTTATTTTTCGATATAATGTCAGAAAACACATATTCCAAGAATATTCCATATTAACAATGTCTTCATTGTAGGTTCTCTTTTGAATTCAACGAAGTTTCCTTAGCTATGAGCTATTTTTCAAATTTGGAAACGGGTGAAAATCGCAGAGTGCTAAATCGGGGTAAAACGTTGGATTAGCCACTAATTCAAAATCCAACTGATGAATTTTGACCATTGTCATTGTAGACTTGTACGAATCAGCGACATCTTGAACGTAAAGTAATTTTTCGTTACTAAACTCGACTGTTTCCTTGATTTTTAAACAAATTGACATAATGATTTTCTTTTTGTTCAAAGAGTCACGTTTTTTCCAGTTTTTATTACTCGGAAGATATACATTTTTAATAAAATGGATAAAAACGAACATTGAGCTGAAAAGCTTTGTAGATTTATATAGCATCTACCTACATCTTTTTTTAACTGATCATTTGATCTATACAATACATTCCGAAGAGTATCATTGTACTCTACTATAGTACTTTTTAATTCATATCATTTTTCTGTTATTTACTTTATAAGTCGTCCATACAATATGCATTTTTTCATTTTTACTCCAATTATACTTCACGCAGTTTATATTTGATCTAACATTTTTATAAATAAACAAAGCATATATAGTTAAATATGTCCAAATTGCTTAATTTTATCAGTATTAATGTTACTAGTATTATATCGAATATAAGATAATCTTAAACCGTTGTTAATGATTATGTTTAAAAATTGTCGAGACTGTTCATGATTGATATTTCAAATCAGCAAGCGCTGGATGCTCTATTATACAGTTTGTCAAATATACGGTGATTATACTTGGCCGTATTGATATTAGGCTCAACTTACGATGCGCAGTCAAGACCAACACAATTCATCGAATGCATTCCCACTTATTTTTCTACGCAAGTGGATAAAATCGCCAAGTGTCACCATGTATTTGAAAAGCTGTATGGTAAGATTCGACCAGAATATGAATAACTTTAGAATGCGCAGGTTTATTGCTTGAATAATATAGCTACAGAAGTAAGATTAGTAGGGATAATATTTTAAAGTAACAAATTAGTGATGCCACAAGTAAATCAAACGTCAGACAAAGTATGTAATCTTAAGGCAAGTCGCACACCAAAGAAACATGAAACGAAAAACACGAAACATGAAACGTAAAACACGTTTCATGAAAATAAAACACAGGTAAACAAATCTTGAGGTCCGCCTACCAATGAAACGAGTGTGATTCATGCTTTTTGGGAGAGTTTCGTAAATGGCCGGACGTCTATTTGTTTAGCATTGTTTTATTTCCATGAAACGTGATTTACGTTTCATGTTTCTTTGATGTGCGCCTAAGTGAATAAATTTTATTTTTCTAGTAACAATTTTTAGTTTTTTGCCCTTTTTTCTTAAAGAAATCTTTGCTTCAAGATTTATAATCACACATTATCTTTGTTGCATTTATATTTAAGCTCCTCTAATAATTTTGTACAGCTAATAAGAATAACAGAAGACAGAGAAGAATAATCGTAGTAACTAACTTAATTGAGGAGAGGGCACTTTAATAAGAAGAAGAACAATTTTGACGAATTTTCTTCTCAATCAGGGATTTTTTCTCGGTTATATGAAAATTAACCTATATAAAATTAAAAAATATATGAATTAAAGATACTGTGTTCAAATTTAGCCAGTTGTGGAATTTGGAAATATTGGAAATATCTGTGAGGTTTTATTAGTTTAGTTATCTGCAACCTCATTGCTTGCGATACCTTTATGGCACCCACTTAAAAGTACTTTGTTGTTTTTTTTTTTGCCAGTTCGTTAAGAAACTTATTGCAGACTCACTCCAGCTTTGTCTCAATATAAAGACAACAGTTGGTAACCTGAAGAATATTTAAATTTGAAATCGTCGCTATCTCTTATAAGATATTCATATCCTGGTCAACAGTAGGAAGCAATAAATTTAAAGGGTATGAGTACGAATTGAGCACAAATTTAAACAACGTTATAATATTGTAACGAAAGAAATTTCGATCCACTGCAAACAACAGTTGCAACTCGACCGACGAGAGAATTCTTCCAATTTTCTAGAAGCGACTGGTGAGGCGAATGAATACTCCAGAAATTTCGATCACCCGAGAGATAAATAGAGATGGGCGAAGATTCCAGAAGGAACCTGTATAAGCGGGCTACTATTTGGTTTTTTTGAAGTGACAAGATACATTGTGAACGTGTTAAAATAAATAGCCGTATATAAATCCTAACCGTGAGTTTTATTTAACGTTTAGTTTATAAAACGCTACAGTTTCTTTAATAATTTGAGAAGTTTCATCGAAATTCTTTCTAGAAGTTTCTTCAATTTTCGTTATTACTGCTTCTTCTGCTGACTGAAAATGGAATGTATCAGGGCCATCTCCATTCTTTTTGAGAACATCCCTCGGTCGTGCTTGAAGGATTTTCTAGGACCCGCTGCCATCTTCATTCCGTTCTTCTAGTTGTTCACGCAACTGTTTTACTGAAAGTTCTAGTAGAGACATCTTTGGTGAGGTACACACGTACTTTTCATATGTTATTTTAAAATATTTTTAAATCTTTCCGAATGCCGAACAATTTAACGCTTCTTCTTATTTTTAGCATGATCGATCATGCTAGTAGGCTACTGCCTGTTCATTGCCATCAAGTCTACCTCGGACGATGAGCTCCAGCATTCTCGCCATCTTATTATTGGTCACCCTGTGGTCTTTTACCTACTGGGTCATTCGTTTTTGCGCTTTTAACTAGTCTGCTGTCCTCCATTCTCTTTATATGATTGTTCCAATATCTTCGTCTCTGTCTGCCCCACCTTCCTATGTCATGTATTTACTTCGTATTCTGTCACGTAGAGTTTTGCCTTGTATACTTTTTACTGTTCTTATTTCAACTGTTCTCATCATTTGTAACGTTCTAGTTGTGTCTGGTCTTGTGTCTGCCGCATATGTTATAATAGGTCTTATTGTTGTTTTATATATTATTTTGACTTTGCTTTCAGTATTTAGATATTTGTTCTTCCATACGATTTATTTCAGGAACCCCGACATTCAAGCTGCTTTCATTGTTTGTTCTCTGACCTCTTTTAAGAGATTTCCTTAGCTTGTTATTTCCGCTCCAATATATTTGAAGTGATTCACCTGTTCCATAGTTTGGAGTCAATTTCCAATTTGCATCTTATCGGTTCTTTGGAAATTATTAGGCACTTAGTCTTAGACGAACAACAAATTTTTCAAAGTTCAAAAGATCACTTTTAATTTATATTTAAATTAAATACCCCACACCTGACACCAACTGTAGCGTTTTATTGAATAATTTAATGAAACTAACGGTTCGGATTTATATACGACTATTTATTTTAACAAGTTTATATCTGAATGTATCTTCTCGCTAAAGAAAAACTAAATATTAGTCCGCTTATATAAATAAGTTCCTTCTGAAATGTTCGCCCATCTCTATTTATCTCTCGGCTGACCGAAATTTCTAGAATCCTCTCGTCGATAGAGTTGCAACCGGTATTTGCAGTCGGTCAAAAAGTACTCTTTAGTTACAATATTTAAATTAAATAACAAATATCTGATCGTTTGATTCTGTAAATGTTTGTTTAAGTTAGAGTTGGACGCACTCCCAAACTATTTCTGGCATTGGATCATTTGCACAATCCTTTGGCTATGTCATGTGGTAGCACGTAGTTTGTTGTAATCGTAGAACTACACGAGAAGCTTTCTATAATTCGCGCTAAGAATTATTGAACATTACTTAAGGTAGCCTCTTCTTAATAATAAGAAAGAGATTACGCAAATGAGCCTATTTTAGGAAGGTATTATGTATAATAAGTTCTTTACTCCTTCTATACAATATTTCACCAAGTCATTATCATGTATTTATTTAAAAATATCATATTTCACTGCACACTGGTCGTTAGTAAGGATAGAGAAAACAGTAGTCATAACAAGAACAAAAAATATTCATTAAATAATTTATTTATGTTAAAAATTATTTTAATATTACATGGACGCAACTCATTTTGGGCGTTATCAACTATATGAGCAGCCACTACATAAATATGGGATCACTTGTATAGAGCGTCATAAAGAATTGGCCAAATTTTAACTATTTTCTTCTTCTTCTTTAGGTGCCGTGTCCGTATTCAGATGTTGGCCGTCATCATGTTTACAATTTCCTGAAACCTTCCCTTATCGGCTGCTGCGCGAAATAATTCTACTGTGGAATTACATCATTTCTAATATTACGCAACCATGAAAGTTTCTTTCGACCAATCCATCTCTTTCCACGATATCTTTAGGATCCGTCGATAGCACCACAAATGCTTCTAATTTAGCATTGTGGTTTTTAACCTCCATAACGTCCACTGATATAGAATCGGATCACAATCCGGTGGTTGCTGTAGTAAATATAAGATTGAAGAAACTACAGAAAAATGCAGCTATACAAAAGATAGACATTAAGCAACTGAAAGACGCAACTATACTGGAAAGGGCAAGAGAACAGGTAAACAACAATCTTAGAAACCTCGCTGCAAAAAATAGGAACACAGACAATGTAGAGGACAAATGGATGGAGATATAAAAGGCCCTTATGACAGCTGGTGAAGGCTCCTTAGCTCCAAGCAAAATTAAGAAAAAGGAATGGATGACAAACGAAATTTTGTACCTCATGGAGGAAAGGCGAAGAAATAAAACCAACAAGACAAAATACAAAGAAGTGAACCGTGAGGTTAAGAGAAAAATTAGAGAAGTGGGTTCTGGAAAACTGCAAGGAAATAGAAGAATATGAAAGAAAGTACGATAGCTTTAACATGCATAAAAAATCAAGGAAATAACAGGTAAAAAAGTGAAACAAGCATCCATCGTAAAAGACAAAAAAGGTAAAATAATTACAGATTTAAATGAAAAACTGGCAAGATGGACAGAATACATTGAAGAACTTTTTGCAGATGAAAGACCAGAAATAGCATTGGCAGAACCTACAGACGACAAAACAGGGCCTGAAATCCTAAAAAGCGAGATAGAATATGCTATAAGCAACACTAAAGGGGGTAAAGCTGCAGTACCAGATGAAATTCCTGTAGAATTGTTGAAACTTATAGACGACGACACACTTGAAATAATGGTGAACCTCTTTAACACCATTTATAGAAATGGCTCTTCTCTACTTTTGTCACAATCCCGAAGACGAATAACGCCAGAGAGTGTTCAGACCACAGAACTATAGCATTGATGAGCCATATACTAAAAGTATTTTTAAAAATAATACACAAAAGAATATCTAATAAACTAGAAGAGGACATAAAAGTCACACAGTTTGGATTCAGAAGTGGACTGGGAACACGGGAAGCTTTGTTTGGTCTGAGTGTGTTAATGCAAAGATGTTTGGATGTAACCAAGACCTCTACATAGGTTTCATAATTTTGAGAAGGCCTTCGATAAAGTCAGACACCAAAAGCTGTATGAAATTCTAAGAAGCAAAAACATCGACAGTCGCGACATTCATGTCATATCCAGGTTGTACTGAGGACAAAAGCAAAAATCAAGGTTGATAATGAGTTAACCGAAGAAATTGAGATTCGTCAAGGTGTGCGTCAGGGTTGTGTGCTTTCTCCACTACTATTCAATATATATATATATATATATATATATATATATATATATATATATATATATATATATATATATATATATATATATATATATATATATATATATATATATATATATATATATATATATATATATATATATATATATATATATATATATATATATATATAAATTGTGTGAATTGTTCGTAAGGGGATTTTTCCACATTCTCTATTTCATTTGTTTGATTTAGTTACGATTGGTCAGTAAACCAATAACTTAGATCTTTTGATCACTGAGTGTGTTTCAAAGATTTACATCTTTTGTTTTTTGTTTTTCAATATATATATATATATATATATATATATATATATATATATATATATATATATATATATATATATATATAGCGAAACAATATGTCAGGAAGCGCTCCTAGAGCAAAACATTGGTATGAACATTAACGGAGAGTTAATTAACAATATACGATACGCTGATGACACTCTAATAGTAACAGATAACCTAGCAAATTTACAGTACCTATTTGATGGAAAACATAAACACTCATACCAATAAGTATGGTCTAAAACTGAACATCAACAAGACTAAATTCATGACTGTAACGAAGAAGATATACACCAATATGAATTTAACCATAAATAATCAGCCAGTTGAAAGAGTTACGTCCTACAAATATTTAGGGGTTTGCTTCACTGATACTAATGACCAGTCAAGAGAAATCAAGAGGCGAATAGAGATAGCGAGACAATCGTTTGTTAAAATGAAAAAGTTCCTATGCAGCCGGGACATAAATATAAACTTAAGAACAAGAATTTTAAGGTGCTATGTTTTCTCCGTTCTGCTGTAAGGCATGGAAGCTTGGACACTGAAAAAGATAAACATCAAAAACATTGAGGCATTCGAGATGTGGTGTTACAGGAGAATGTGGAAAATACCATGGACAGAAAGAGTAGCAAATCAAGATATTTTGCTGAAGATGGGGAAGGAATGCGAAGTCATAAAAACCATACAAATGAAAAAACTGGAATATCTAGGCCACATAATGAGAGGAGAAAAGTACTCTCTGCTAAGACTCATAATCCAAGGAAAAATCTCGGGAAAGAGAAATGTGGGACGTAGGAGGATTTCCTGGTTGCGAAATTTAAGGGATTGGTATGGGTGCAGTTCAATACAGTTGATCAGAGCTGCAGCCAACAAAGTTAAGATTGCTGTGATGGTAGCCAACCTCCGATAGGGGACGGTACTGCAAGAAGAAGAACGTCTATATCTCACAACCATACAATAGGATAGACCACACACAACATTTCAGGACCTTCTTGCGAATATGCATCGACATGCTTTTCTTACATATAAATGGGTTTCCAGATCATAAAAGCCTCACATTATATTTCGATCCTGGTTATTATCTTTTCATCAGAGTCACAATTTACATTTAACCAAGGTATTTAAAATGGTTTACACGTTCTATATCCTCTCTGTTACGAGAAAGTAGACCTCGACCTATATTAATATTTTCAACTGTCATCCACTTTGTCTTTGAAATGTTCATTTTAAGGACTCCGATAACTTGCTTCACTGAAAAAATTTACTAATGTCTGGAGATCTTGTAAATTTTCTGCAAGAATGTCTGTATCGTCAGCGTATCTGATATTGTTGATTATTTCTCCGCCTAGTTTTACTCCCTCTTGTCTGTCATCCAAAGCCTCCCTAAAGATTTCTTCATAGTATAGATTAAAAAGACTGGGTGACAAACACAACCCTGTCGTACTCCACGTTGATGGGTAGTTCTTCAGTACGACTATCTCCAATTTGGATAGAGGCTACTTAGTGTAATACAAGTATTTTAACAGCCTTATATCGTAGTGGTCAAGTTCTGCTGCCCACAGCAAATCGAAAAGTGTATCGTGTCCAAATGTTGTTGGATTTGTAAAATAACAAAGACTAAACTGGCTTGGTCATTTAAAAAGGATGCCGTATAGTCTAACTGTAAAAATAATCCAGAGAAATCCCAAGGAAAAAGAACAAAAGAATGGCCTGTAGAACATGGATGGGCGATGTGAAGGAGGACCTTAAAACCATGAACATCAGGCAGTGGAGAAGGAAAGTAGGCGATAGGGCAGAAATAAGATAGAGTTTTTTAAGAGTTAAAATTTGGCCTATTCCTTATGACTAAATCTTTACATGTTTAAATTTTACCGCAAAACATTGCACAGGTCTCCTAAAGTACTTTCTCGTAAAACAGCAGATTTTGCTGCGATTTGTGAAAAAATCTACAACACATATTTCATTTATTGCTGCATATCTGATCTGGTCAGTAGAATACGTTAAGAGAGCTGTTTAAGAGATTTCAATCGTTTGGTAGTATGGTTACGACCCATTTATTGAATACTGATTTATTCCGTCTTTACCAGTTACTAGTGTCTAATCGTCCATGTTAAATTTTGTACAAAAATGTCATATTGTAAATATGTATGTTAATCTGAACAAAATTAAGTTCTTTTATGGTAGGCCAATTCTATTCACAAGTTCATATTTGGTTGTGAAAGAATTACCAGTATCTAGTAAGGTTATTAATAATTTAAAAAATCAGAAAATTAAAAATTGTCTAATAAACAAAATGTAAATGATTTAGATTAATAGATAAAAGTCAGCATGAGTGTCTATTAGAAGGTATGCCGTACGCAGTATGCTCTTTTTGTAACTGTAATTATAAGTATATATATACTAAGTTATGTTTAAAAAAAGAACAATCTTATTTAAACAAGTTCTTTTAATTCTGCTATGGACAATGATCTAACAGATGAAACTGAAGATACCTCAATTTTTGAACTCAGTAAAACAAGCTAACAAAATATATATTTAATGTATGAACATGAAATGGCTTTATAACATTTTATTAGCACAACAAAATTAAATGTACGGACAATATTATGATTCCAGTCAAAGTTTAAATGATTCAGAAACCAAGTCATTCAGTGTTGGTTCCGATCTTCCATTGGTTCGGATACTGTGCTACTATTTCCGATGGTCTCACTTCTATCTTCTCCAGTTCTTCTCTGACTGCATCTTTACACCTTTTTCTAGGCCGTCCTGCCGTTCTTCTACCGTCTGGTATTTTCCAAAACACATTGCTAATCAGTCTGTCGTCATCACTCCGTACCATATGGCCTGCCCATCTTGGCCTATTGGCTTTTATGTATCTCACGATGTTTCCCTGTCCAAAGAGAGTCTCTAATTCATTGTTGTATCTGCTCCTCCATTCATGTGTCACACTGTACCTGCAAGGACCATATATAGCTCGCAGGATTTAGTTAACTAATAGTTTATTGATCTCTTTCTTTCTCAATGTCCATGTTTCACTTCCTTATGTCACTGCTGGTCGTATTATGATTTTGTACATTTGGATTTTGGCACGTCTTGAGAGAAGATTTGACCTCATTACATCTTATTCTTAAAGTTCCATCTCCCATCGGAGGCTGGATATCATAATGGCTATGGTCACTTTGTTGGCTGCTGCTCTGAACAGTTGTAATGAACTACAGTTAAACCATTCTCTAAGGTTCCTCAGCCAGGAGATGCGTCTTCTTCCTATGCTTCTTCTTCCTTGGATCTTTTCTTGCATAATAACTCTCAGCAACTCATATTTTTCTCCTCTGGTAATGGGACCCAAATATTCCAGTTTTCTTGTTTTTATACTGTTCATAATTTCTAACTCCTTATTTAAACGTCGTAGCACTTAAACATTGGTAATCCTTTGAACCCACTGAATTTTTAATATTCTTTAAGCTTTAGGCTTCAAGCTTCCATTCCGTATAGTAATATAAAAAATATGTAGCATCTTAGAGCCCTCAATCTGAGAGGCAACTGAAGGTCTTTGTTTGTAAGCAGTGTCTTCATTTTTATAAATGCTTGCCTTGCAGTTTCAATTCGGACTTTAATTTCTTTGCTTTGGTCATTTTTGTCATCAACCCAGGTTCCCAGATATTTGTATGTCTTTACTTTTTCTATTTGGGTTTGCTCTAGTATTAACCTTTCATTTCCATGTTGTGTTTTTGAGACAATCATAAATTTAGTTTTTTTTTCTTGTTTATTTTGAGTCCATATCGAATGCAATAATCGTTAATTCTATTTAACAATTCTTTTAGCGATTCCAGGGTGTCTGCCATTATAACGGTGTCTAAAGAGAATCTTATATTATTTACTATTCCTCCGTTTATAGAGATTCCATCACTTAGTTTCGCTATCGCTTCCTGAAATATGGCTTCACTGTACACGTTAAACAGTAGCGGCGACAGAACACAACCTTGTCTTACCCCTCTCTTTATATCAATATTCTCGGACTCTTGATCTTCTATCTTTATATTGGCCTTTTGATTCCAATACAGATTGATGATAATTCGTAAGTCTCGTCTGTCTATACCTCTGTTTTTCAATATTCTATTAGTTTTTCATGTCGGACTCTGTTGAACGCTTTTTCGAAGTCGATGAAACCAGAATAAATACCCAGGTTCATATCTAAGCATCTTTGAGAGAGTACATTAAACGCAAACAATGCCTCTCTTGTTCCAAGTCCTTTGCGGAACCCAAATTGGGTATTATCCATATCATCTTCTAGCTTTCTGTATAATCTTCCAAGAATCACCTTTAGAAATATTTTGAGGGTATGGCTTATTAGTGATATTGTCCTATAGTCTGAACAATCTTTGGCGTATATTGTTTTTGGTATTGTTACAAAGGTGGACACCAACCATTCCTGAGGGATTTTTCCGGTTTTATATACTTCATTAAAGAGATCCAGTAGTACAGGTAAGAGTTTCATCGTCTAGACATTTCAGTAATTCCGCAGGTATTTCGTCTGGACCTACAGTTTTTCCGTTTCCGTTTTTTCGTTTTTTCCGTTTTTTGTGTTTCGTATTGAACACATTTTCGTATTGAACATTATATATGTTGAACGGCAAAGGAAGATTTATTCACCGCCAGTATTCGCATTTCAACCTCCCGTTCTGCTGTGTTGTCACTGGTAATTGTTGTTCCTAGGTATTTGAATTCTTTGACCACCTCAAAATTATGATCTTGTATGGTAATGATGATCTTATTTGCTGTCGTTTTTTTCTTGGCACGGCACGACCATCTATTTAGTTTTTTCTTCGTTTATTTTCAGGCCGACGTTTGTTCCGTGTTGCTTCTTCAAAGTTCGAAACTATATCTTTAACTTCCAGTGTTGTACATATGTGCTACTGCATCTACGTCATCTGCAAATGCGTGAACAATATTTGCTCCTCCGACAGCTATGTCTGGTTTGACTCTGGTATAGATTTTTCGCATTGCATCTTCCAATTCTAGATTAAATAGTAATGGGGACAGGGGGTCTCCCTGTCTGAGTCCGGTGTTTATGCCGAACGTCTTTGAAGTTTTGCCTCCTATTCTAATTTGTGCAAAGGAATTGTTTACACACATTCGCGCAACCATGGTCGGCTTCTTTGGTACGCCTAGCTTCACCATTGCACTCCACAGTTTTAAGCGATCTATGGAATCATATGCTTGTTTGAAGTCTATGAAGATCTGGTGTACGTCTTTATTATACTCCCAATTATTATACTCATTATTATAATTATACTCCCAAGCATTCGTCTGATAGTAAATATTTGGTCAATTGTTGATCTTCCAGGCCTAAAGCCGCACTGGCAATCGCCAATAATTTCCTCTGTATATGGCAGTAATCGCTTTAGCGATACAAAAAGATTTTAACAGCACAACCAGTGGGAATGAGAAGACGAAGCTGAGGTGGATATACGCTACGGAGTCGTAAGCCTTCATCAAATCCACAAATATCATTTCTTTATCCTGATCCTTTAATTAGATGATTTACCTGCCGCACAATATACCTGGTCTTCACCAATTTTGCTTCTTTCAGTAAATTTCTCCTTCCCATTGATAAAATTTTGCTCATGTTTTAATAATTCTATTGTGTACACTTTGTTGTGAGTCATTCGATATTTTGGTTTTGAAGTCATTTGATGGTAAAAAAAAATAACTTGGTGTGATTTTTTTTAAGATACATCTGACAAAAATGCTGTTTTGAAACGTAAAAGACTTATAGTATATATACAATATAAATATATGGATGTGATGTTCTATGTTACTAGCATGTTCAATATAACTAAAATATAACCTGAATGTCATGTGTAATAAATTCAAAGACAGTTTCATTTAGACAAGAGGACTTAATTTTTTCGACGTTTTTGTACAAAATTGCTACATGGCAGATACATAATAAGTTTTAGGATGTAAACAATATACCTTAGTGTTTCAGGCCTGTTGAAAAGTTCAATATCATTTTTTAGTTAAAATTTTTATAAATCATATATACCCATAAAATAAATATTAAATGTTAAATTCTGTAGGTGTTAATTGAACATTAATAATAGAAATCGTTTATTTAAATCATTAAAAAATAATAATAAGACAAATAAGCAACCAAAAGAAAGTAATAAGTAACGCAAAAAAATTAACATTGTTCGAAAAATTAAACAAAAAAAAATAAATAAAATTTTAATTGTCCACAGTTGGCTGGAATTTTGGTTTAGTATCGGATATTACCTCCCCTACATCTACGGACGATTTCAATATGCCTAGGCATACTTGCAATAAGTTGCTGAATCTGTTCTTGCGATATATGTTCCTATTATTCATTCAACGCAATTTTCAGCTCTTAAATCGTTTCTGGTAAATGTTGCTGCTTTTTAATATTTTTCCCTAAAATGTCCCATAAATCATCTAATGGATTCATGTTAGGACTACTAGCGGACCAATCCAAAACGGGAATTCCGACAGTATTTAGGTAGTCCATGGCAATTCGCGCAGTATGTGGACGCGCATTATCCTGCATAAATAAGAAATTATCCCCAACGAAAGGGGCATAGAGGTAATGTAATCTCATGTAATGCCACAACTTTTGCATTATTTTCGGGGGTCGTATTAACACAATTTGGAAACACTAATGAACGGTGACCTGAATTGATCAGAATAAATGTGAAACTTATTGTAAATGTAATAACAATAAAAATCTGTGGCTATTAAACAAGATAAATTGTCATTTTTTGGCAAATGTCAAAATTTTGTTTATATGGTGACGCAATTATTTAAAAACATTAAAAGAACAGTTTTTATCGTTATTAATGGACGTTTTTTATTATTAATGTTTACTTCCTCCCCATTAAAACAACTATACCCTGACAAAACTAAAAAAAAAACATATTAAATGCAAGTGTCCCGATTTTTTGACCAAGGGTGTAGATAACCAGTTGATAGATATCGTATTAATAGAACGCGGAGTACGACAGGGATGTATATTAACCCCTCTTATTTTTAAATATATACTTAGAATTTATATTTTCAAATATGCAGTAAAAACGTGGACAGTATTCTAGTGAATGGAGAAAGATCTCCAAACAGTTTGATTTAGTACTATTTGTTGTAAATTATAGACAAAAGAATGATTTTGAACTTTGAAATAGGTTGGGATACTTTTTTATGAGGGTTCTTTTGCACCTGACTCATAGTTTAAAACGATGTGGTTATTTAAGAACAATACCTACTGAAATTTCCGAATTGCTTAGTGCTATAAAATAATGTTGGAGTAGTAGCGACTTGAAAAATGTTCTGAAAATAACCGAAGTATTGGTGCAAAAGTTTTAGTAGAGTAGATGAACTATAATATAAGCCTATAACGAGGTAGTTGTCAAAAATTAGGTATAACTGAGAATTTATGCTCAAACACCTCTATTCATATTTTTATAATGAATATTTATTTAGAAAACCTATTCCACTTGTGAAAAATTTAGTTAGTTTTGATAAACTATAGGGTCCAAGTCTTTTTTACCCGACTATGGGAATGGGAAGAACAGAAACGATCACGGTATATATGTAATAATGTAAGATTGCTCGGTATACATAGTGACACTCTATATAATTTCTGAGAACTGTTCTTAGAACACAACTTCTTGCACCTTTCATTCACCAAAACAATTTTTGTCAGGAATCATAGTACAGATAAAGCTACATCTAATAAAATTTTTTTTAATTACAATTAATTGCTATATTAGGATAACTGTCAACATCGCAGGCTCTTACAAAACCAAGACCCCGCATTTTGACCCTTCGCTTCGTTATCGATCATTCGCTATCTGTATCTAGATAGTGTACAGATAGCGAATGATCGATAACGAAGCGAAGGGTCAAAAATCGGGGTCCAGGCGTGTTATAAAACAGATAAATTTAATCTCTTGACACTAGCCAAGCGTGGCATTTTAATTGCTTAAAACCCCAAAAGTGATCTTTCCATGAAAGATGAAACTACTAAACGGTCCTAGGTCTTCAGCAGCTCCAAAATCTCCATCTAAGGTAGCGGTTGGAACATGGTTGGAGCAGAGGGTGTTAAGAATCCCCGAAGAAACCAGTATACCACAAAGAGCGACAAATGGAAAATTACTTCATTCAATGTTAGAACTCTCTTATCGAACCAGAAGATGATGGAACTGGAGGAAGAGCTGAAAAAAAAATAAAATGGGACATCATCGGTCTCAGCGAAATAAGATGAAGAGGAAAAGCCCAAATAACTCTTAAGTCAGGATACTTAATTCATTTTAGAAAAGGAGAAGACACTTCAAATGGTGGAGTAGGACTCATTATACATAGAAAGCACACACCAAATTAACAGCATAAGCCCTAGGATTGTATACCTTATTTTCAAACTAAACGCAAGATATAACCTTAAGATAATCCAAACATATGCCCCAATTACTATCCAATCGGATGAAGAAATTCAAGAATTTTATGAGAACTTAGAAACAGCATTATATGCTACACCAGCATATTACAAAATGGACTTTAAATAAGATGCAGAAGTACCAATAGGCAACTATAGTTATGCCGAAAGAATTGAACAAGGTCAAAGATTGCTCAATTTCTTACACCAGGCTCTTTTTTTGATAAAAAATCTCAACGTAAATGGATATGGATATGGATAAGCCTAGATGGCAGTGTCAAAAATGACACTAGGTAGACTAAAATTATCCAGGCTTTGGCCAGCTTTTTCAAATGCAACTACCTTTTCTCAATGGAACAATGCAGTCATTGTTTTATTCCACAAGAAAGGAGATATAACAGATGCAAAAAAATACCGTCCTTTCAGTTTGCTATCACACATGTATAAACGTTTCACAAAAATTATCAAAAAAAGACTGGAGGCTAAGTTAGACTTCCATCAATCTAGAGAACAAGCTGGATTTGGACCGGGATACAGCACTAACGAACCCTCAGTGATAAAGAACCTGGTAGAGAAGTCTGCAGAATACAGCAAACCATCGGCATTGATATTAGTGGTTTACTAAAAAGCATTCGATACCAAGAGCCAGCAGAAAATGTTAAAAGCATTGGCGAAATGCCGAATAGACCATCTATATACTAACATAATCGAATATATCTACCAAAATGCCATGGCTAGTGTAGGACTATCTGACCAAGAAAAAAAAAATTCTGTATACATCGAGGAGTACGGCAAGGAGATACCGTCTCTCCAAAGCTATTCACGACGCTTTTAGAACATACTTGTAACCAGGCAGATCTGAACTAGTATGATATCAACGTAAATTGTATGGTTGATGCAATAATAATGGGAAAATTTTAACACGCTTCCCCGGAGGTCGGACTAAAGATTAACATAAACAAGACGCAAATAATGACTAATCTTTTGCTAAATGGTAAGATTGCTGTTGCTGGAAGATTGCAGGAAGAGATGCAAGACTGCATCATATAAATACTTAGGACATGAAATTTGGTTGGGCAGAAATAACCAGGCATGTGAGCTCCCACGTCTCATAGGATTAGCCTGGGCAACGTTTACCCATACCCATATGCCTCAAAAGGAAAATATTTGACCAGTGTGTGCTACCTGTACTCACTTATGGAGCGGAAACATCAACGCTCACAAAAAAGGTAGTGAAAAAAATTCGCGTGACTCAAAGGGCTATGGAGTGCCAGATGTTGGGTGGCTCTCTACAGAGATCGAACCCCATACGTCGTAGAACAAAAACAACAGAAGCTATCGACAAAATCGCACCTCTAAAATGGAATTGGGCACGACACGTCACCAGATTATCAGACAACCGATGGACAAAACGTATGATCGAGTGGAGGCGGAGGCCAAGGCAATAAGCGCTACGGAGCAGAGGACGCCCACCAACCAGATGGAATGATGACCTGAAGAGAGTTAGCTTTTCTGGATGTAAGTCGCACAAGACAGAGATAGATGGAAAGAGCTGGGGCAGTTTAAATTCTTTTTACATTATTATGTTCCAAAAATAATCGAAAAAAAAAAGTTAATGACTTAAATATTTTGTTTCATCAGCTATCTTCTTTGTTTTTCATTAAATGTAGTTTTATTTTTTCCAAGACTTCTGTCAATAAGAGATTCCTCAAACAAATAACTACTTACAGCACTTATTCTATTGTTTAGGTATATCTCCACGTGAAAAAGATTCAATCCTTTTATTTGTCATAATGACTAAAAGAATAATAAGGCCTATAATGGGATAAGATATAATAAAAAAAGAAGAACTAAAAATAAATATTTTTATGATATCGTTAAAGATGCACTTGTATATTTGCTATAAATCACTTAATTATAAAATGGCTGCGTTTGACAGGACGAAGTAAATTCAAAAAAACTTAGGCTTTCTGTATAAGATACAACACAAAAAGCTAAAACTACAGATAAATAATTAATTGTAAATAATTAGGGATATAAAAGGCAATTATTCTCATAGAAACGAAAAATGTGTATCACAGTATAACCAAAAAGCAGTAGAACTCGTATCTTTGTCTTAAGCCACGATTATATGGGTAGTGAATCACGAACGTGAGCCACGCTTTCTTAAACTTCGAAGATGATAGATACTTTGCTGCTTTTTGGATATTCTGTTGTTTTAATATAAAGTACTCCGTCTATCTTATCTCTAAATCAATATTGCTAGAACTGCGGTAATACCAAATAACTTATACATTTCCAAATGTGGTATTATATTTTTCCTAAGAATAGTTCTTTTTTTATTTTACTTTGTTATTAAAGATTATGTATATAAGTATATAAAATTTTTTTGTTCCTCAATAACAAAACAAAATATTCTCTTATTGATCCATCGTTAAAAATATCTTGATTTCAGAATTAACAACCTTTCATTCCATCAGTTTAACTATTGAACCTTCGCGTATAGTAATACCATTTATCTAAGAGACTCATTAATATTCAGCTCAGCGGGGTGCTACTGTTCGAGGTGTGAAATTACATAAACAAGGTACTCATTTCATATAACAGGTAGATTCCCAGATCCACACAATAACATGCAGCTGAGCTGAATATTAATGAGTCTCTTAGATAGCTGGTACTACTATATACCAGATTTTGACAGATCTTTATATCTGTCGAAGTCACTTGGCGATTAGAGCATAGATCTATGTAACTTGGACACCAAAGGCACATACTTATGTGCCGTCACTTACAAGAGCAAGTCTCAACAGCAAGGAAGAGCTCAATCACTCAAAGATGTAAGTTGAAGATTATTGAATCTCAATTTGACTGAACTGTAGCCCTAGTCACATAGCTAAATAAGAAAAAAGACCTTGTTCGATATTGTGACAAATCCAGGTGACTGAATTTTTTTATTATTATAGACTTGTATAAAGAACACCATTATGAGGTCTTACTGACAGAAGATCGATGTAAATTCCAAGAGATCGAAATGAGAGAATTATCCGAACATACACAAATAGTTGACATATGGTCAAAACAGATCGCAGCAGGACAAAAAAGCGGTAAACATTCTAAGCTCTCTACTATGGTCTAAAGATGTAAGACAAAAAACTAAATTGACAATCTATCGTACCTTGGTAGAGCCTATTATGACTTATGGGGCAAAAGTCTGGCAGATGACGAAAAAAGATAGAAAAAGAATAGAAGTAGTAGAAATGGATTAATCAAGGAATGCGTGTGGTAAATCCAAAAAAGAGCACACCATTAATGAAGATATTAGAAGGAGAAGACATACTGTATATTCCAGTGTAGATAGAATTGAAACGAGACAACTAGTGTGATATGGTCACGTGAAACGAATGAATGAAGATATATGGCCAAAGAAAGCTTTAAATTACATACCACAACAAAGAAGAAGAATGGGAAGGCCTTCAGTTTCCTGGGAAGAAAATGTACGGCATATCATGAGAGATAGATCCATCAAAAAAGACGAATGGATGGGCAGAAAACGATGGCGGTCGAAATGCGAGAAGCGGCAGAGGCTGTAGGAACCTCGCCTTATAGATAGATAAAGAAAACCTATAGGTTTTTTGCAAATATTTCGGCCTAATTGTTTAGTTATTAACAATTTAATGTAAAAAAGGCAATTATTCGATTTTTTCTTACCGTTAATATTAATATTTGACAATTGGAAGTTTTATTTCCGAAAAAATAAAACCTCCAATGAAACCAAGTTTCTGGTTAAGCTTTCGAGGTTTCTATTACTTACAAACCAAGCGAATGCTGAATAAAAGAAGATGCGGGGAGGTCTAAAATTTGAACCTTAGTTCCTGCGTATTCAGCGTGGCAAAATTCCAACGAAAACTTGGTCCCGATACTCAGTTAGGAGTAAAGTTAATACAAAAGAATTCGTTGTAAAACGAAATCAAGAGACGCAAGTAAAATCGAACAAATTGTATTTTTGACAATAAAATGTTAATAATTAAAAAAGACGCCGAAATATCTATGATTTCCTTATATAGGCCTATAATAACTAAAAAAATTCTGATACTGTATATCTGTCACAGTCACGAGAGAACTCATATTTCCCTGAGCTAATGGTCGTTCTCTGCTAAGTGGCAGGCAAATAGATACATGAAATGCCCTCGTCTCATTTGGACACATAAAAAAAGTAAAAAAGAGCTTCACCGAAAGTGAACAAACCACATCCTTTAGTGTAAACAAAATTTAGATATCTATAATGACCTATAGAAGTATCTTCAAGTCGTATTTTAAGAACAATAATAAAAGAAAACTGAACAATTAGTGCCTATCTTCTTCAGATCCGTTTTGGTGCAAACCTTACGTATAGTCTGAACAGTATCCATGACACTCTCATTAACTTAATGAATCTAGTATATACATGATGTTTCATTAATAATTGTCCATATAATAACTGGAGAAACCTTAGCACAAAAAACGAAGATTTAACCTAAAACACTTAAATAAAATGTGGTTCCTTACTGAGTTACAGGGTGTTTTATCTAAAAATTTAAAAAATATTTCTGTTCAGCATTTTAAAACTATTCGACTAATCCTTTTCATACTAGGCAGGTAGTATAGATACTGTACAAAATACTAAATTATGTTAAAGAAACGTTTCTGGCTATTACCAGAGGCGTACGACAGAGGAAAGTGAACGGTTGACCCTTTCCAAATTCTACGCCACTGGCAAAATTGCTATTTTAGTTCAATTTTTGTATTCTCCAATACTCTTTATGCAAATAATGTACTCTTCATTCGTAACGATTAAATCATTAGTTTTCGAGATTTTTGAAGTTAAAAATGAAACGATACGGTTATTTTGATTAATGTATAGTGTCGCTTCATTTTTAATTTCAAATATCTCGAAAACGAATCATTTTATCGTTACGAATGAGGAGTACATTATTTTCATAAAAAGTATTGCAAAATAAAAAAATTACACTAAAATAGCAATTTCGTCAGTGGCGTAGAATTTGGGAAGGGTCAACCAGCCACTATCCCTTGTCGTACGCCTCTGGTAGTAGCTAGAAACGTTAATTTATCTTAATTTAGTACCATTCACAGTACCTGTACTTTCTGCCAAGTATGATAAGGATATGCCAAACAGTTTTAAAGTACTGGGTACAAATAATTTTTAAATTTTAATCATATGAATCATATCATAAAATAATCAAAATAACTGTGCTGTTTCATATTTAACTTCAAATATCTCGAAAACTAATGACTTTATCGTTACCACTGAAGAATATATTATTTACGTAGAAAGTATTGGAGAATCTAAAAATGGCACTAAAATAGTAATTCCTCCAGTGGCGTACAATTTGAGAAGGGTCAACCATTCACCAACCCCTGTCGTACGCCTCTGGTAGTAGCTAGAAAAGTTTGTTTATCATAATTTAGTAGGATGTCTAGTAGTCGCACTTTCTGCCAAGTATGGTAGTGATACGTCGAATAGTTTCAAAATGCTGAGCAAAAATAATTTTTAAATTTTTAGATAAAACATCCTGTAACTCGGTAAGGAACCACATTTTATTAAAGTGATTTAGGTTAAATCTTCGTATTTTGTGCTTAAGTTTCTCCAGTTACTATATGGACAATTATTAATGAAACACCCTGTATAGTTGTCAATTATTGCAGAAAACCTTATCTCAAGCTTATTACAAAGTCATTTGTATTTGAGTGGTGTCGTTCAGTTTCCGGCGGCACAGGTAGAAAGTAATAAATGTTAATCTATTGTACGTTTAATTATTATACCTGCTATTCAGTATGTTTACATCTCGAAACCAGTGGCGTAGCTGAAGATTGGGGGGCCTCCCCGTGACAATTTTTGTGGGCCCCCGTATCATAAACATAACGACAACTAATAACAGTATAGTTACTAAAATATGTATAAATGACAATATTTGGTATTTCTTTAATAAGTCTTCATCAGTTAGTGTTCATAGATTTTTTGGGAATAGCCATAAATCCATAAAACCTATTATACATGTATTTTACTCCGACAAACCTATTATTAATAAGTTGTTGCAATATTATATCTAAATTTACATTGAAAACATTAACTTCAAAACTGTTTTGTTATAAGTTATTTTTTCGTCGCAGCTACGCTCATCGTAACATCCTTTAGAGGTTTTATCCATTTATTTTTAAATTCCGGTATAATACCCCACTATTCTGCCATTCCTGCTGCTTTTGCTAAAGTTTCGGAAAACGAATTTCTCATTTATCGAAGGTTATCACTAGTTTTTCCAAAAAGTTGAAGGGCGACCTTTGGCTCTGCCGTTTCAGATTGCAAAAGTTTTGATGTTATATTAATAAAGTTAAGTATCTTAGATTGAATATCTAGTAATGTAAACGACAAATTCAAAATTATTCATATGCTCTAATAATTCATTAGCTTCCAATTTTTCATCGTTTTTTAGATAGCAATGAAATTTTCGTTAAAGATTTCATTACTTGTCGGAAAGCTCGACGCAAAGCCACAACAGTATCATGTCTGGATGAGCACATGGTTTCACATAACCTTTAAGTGTTGGCAAATGCGATGAATCCAAAGTCCTAATAGTAACTAGTACATCCCATCTTTTAATACTTGCACTAAAAAAACATAATCTTTTAATTATATCCTAAAAAAACAACTGCTGTACACCAGCAACGGCATTTTTCAACACTAGGTTCAGATTATGGGATGCACAATGATCATATTAAAAGCTGTTTTTCAATGTCAGAAGCTTGCCCCATCATACCCCTTTCCTCTGCAGTTGTATACGGAAAGGTGCTTTGATTGTTTACATTTTAGAATTTAATTTACAAGAACTTCAACACTTTGGTCTAATATGCGAATAAATCTCAAAAAACTTTCAACAACTTCTGCTTTGGAAGGTAAATTATTTTTCCACCTACCTCTACCGAAAGTATACTTTTCCGGACCTGATTGTAGGGAGCAAAGTTGTACTTTTCCTCCCTAGGGAGGAAAATATTTTTCCTCCCTAGGGAGGAAAAGTAAAAGTGACGTCATAATATTTCATTCATGAAATATAACTTATTGACGCCCTGTATAATATCTATTTTCTATTACGGAGTATCTATACATTTTAACGTTTATTTATAAAACATCCTGTATTTTGCAGAATGGTAAAAAACAGTAAATTGTTATTTTTATTTAACAATGTTTACATTAATAATTTGACTTATATTTGACAGCTGACAGTTATATTGTACCTACTTGTTGTTTTAGTTCTAATAAATTTTGTTGGTTAGTTACATAAATAAATTAAGTAAAAATGACAAAATGACTTGTTATTTGAGGAAGGTGGAAAAACCATATGTATAACATGGGAGTAAAGTGCCTTTTCCTCCCTTGAATGATTACTGCCCTCCGCTACGCGTCGGGCAGTAAACTTCATTCTCGGGAGGAAAAGTTACACTTTCCTCCCTTGTTATACAAATAGCTATTCATCGCAAGTTATTTTTACATACATACTGGAAAATAAAACTAAGCTGATCGTGTTTTGAAATATCTTGAGTAGAGTAGTATCAAGAATTATTGAAGAAAAACCACTTTCTTTAACTCAATTAAGTAATCAATCTGTTTTCAGTTTCT
This sequence comes from Diabrotica virgifera virgifera, assembly GCF_917563875.1. Classification (NCBI taxonomy): domain Eukaryota; kingdom Metazoa; phylum Arthropoda; class Insecta; order Coleoptera; family Chrysomelidae; genus Diabrotica; species Diabrotica virgifera. Next base: position 128,445,747 of record NC_065452.1, read on the forward strand.
TGAGCTAGCAAATTTATAACTTCGTTTGGGGCTCAAGTAATATGTTTTTAAGTTATTGTTCTTATCGATTAATTTAGCTAAAACATGATCATATTTAGCTAGTAAACAAACCACCGACAAAAAATTGCCCTTTTGGGATTCACTTTCATCTAAACTACCAACATGTTCACGAAATGCTAAATTGCACCCGGAAAGAGTAAGAATTATTACTTCATTACTGCCTTCCAAATTCCCTATTTTGATGCTTATTAGGAAAATATATGTTTTGGTCCCCAATTTAAAGAAAGTAGAAGTATTAAGCTTGATGGCTTTAAGGGGCCCCTCCTAACGTCGGGGCCCCCCGCCTTGCCGGCCCAGCGGGTCTGTCAGCTACGCCACTGCTCGAAACTTAACGACATTACTCAAATACAAATGACTTTGTATTAAGCTTAAGATAAGGTTTTTCTGCAATAATTTAATGGCAACTATACGTTAACACCACGTAAATGATAGGGTAGGTTGCTTAATTTACTTGATATCAAAAATTGGTTACAAAACACTTATATGTAACCACTGGCGTACCTCGACAATCAAAACCAAAAGGGGATTAAAAAAAATCATCCAATACCCATCCAGTAATTCGTTATTGTTTAAAATGTGCTTTGAATTAATATTTAATTGCATGTTTACTATTTTTGGCAAAATTTTGATCAAACGTTTTTGATAGCTCGGTTTTAATATTCATATCAACATGCATATTTGGTCTGTATTAAATAATTAATATAAAGTAAAACTGAATTGTGTCAACCACTGAATAGACCTGTTCTCTTCTTCTTCTTCTAATGCCAACTCCACTAATAAGGATGGCTATAACCATTGCAAATTCATCTCTATCTTCTGCTTTTCTTAAAAGCGTCTTTGTGTTTAACCCGGTCCAATCGCGAATGTTTTTCAGCCATGGTATTTGTCATCTACCAGGACCCTTTTTCCTTCGATTTTACCATTCATAATCAGCTGCAACAATTCGTACTTATCATTTCTAAGTATGTCCCCCAAATAGTCTTTCTCCTTTTAATGGTGGTCAAAAGTCACTTCCCATTTTATGCAACACCATTTCGTTCGTAATATGATCGGTCCATGGCATTCTCAAAATTTTCTTAAAACGCCACACCTCAAAAGCTTCCAGCTTTCCCATTAAGTCAACATTAACAATCCAAGCTTCGGCACCATAAAGAAAAATAGAGTGGAAATAACACTTTACCATTTGATATCCAATTTTTAGATTGATTTTTTGGTTACTCGGAAATTTCCTCTTCTTCAAAAAGGCTGCTCTTGATTGCTCTATTTTTGATCGAATTTCTGATTTAGATCTTCAGTACCTAATCCAGACTCCACAGTATTTTATTTTGTCCACTCATTCAATATCTTCATTTTTTATTTGGATCCTTGTTATGACTTTACCCCTGTTACTGATAACCATGGCTCCCATGGTTATCCATGGGAGTATAACCATGTTCCTCAGTATCACAAATTGTGTTTAGTAGCGTCTGCAGGTCTTTCTCACCTTCAACGACTGTTTACTTATATTCTTTTTGTCGATAATTTTTCTTTACCCTCTTATCCCCTGAGGCCAACGCCACTGGTACTGTATATAATTAAAATATCATTAGATAATTTAAATTTTAGGGATATTAGATATTACAAATTAGTTCTTCGGGTTTTTGTATGGGTTAGCAATATTTTGATTATGTGATAAAAAATCTCTTCCATCATATGATAAAAATCAAAACACCAGTGGTGTACACGCACAATTAGAAATAGGGATTTTATAGAAATAAATGTTTTGATCTATATAAATGTGTTGAAGAGCTATAGATTCCGTTACGTCCACCTAGGTGGACAGTTTTTGTTTTTGTGCATATTTGACATTGCTTGTACGTGTAATTTTTTTGCTATACCAGACAATACTCATTATTTGAAATAATATGGTTTATTTGGTAAAAAGATTTAATATTGATAGTTGTCTAATTTTTTTACCTGATCCTTGAGGATTCTTTTGTACCAGATTGTTGTGGAACTTTCCAGATGCAATAAAAATTTCAATATCACAAGAATCGAGCGAAAATCTTACTGTGCACTGAGCTAACTGGCTTTTCCACTCCATGAGCTCTTTCGATCTTTTAAAAAGCTGTATTCTTGAATACTGGGATCAGAAAGAGATAAGAGAAACTACGCTCAGTGTTGCCGGACTTTCGTTGAAAATTTCATTATTATTATTATTAAGCCAGTCTTTAGGGCTTTCTACGCCTTTCCGTTCCTAATCTCCACTCCTTTCTATTGAGGCAATCTTCATCTATTAAATTTCTTTCCGACATCGCCTTGGAGACGCCCTTTATCCATGTAGTTGCTGGTCTTCTTCGTTTTCGTTTTTCTGTGGGGGCCAACACTTCTTTTGGGATTCTTCTTTTCTACATTCGTCTTACGTGTCCGTACCATGTCCATACTAGCTGTTGTTTTTCAGTGTCATATATGATTGTTCTTTTTATTTCCATTTGTTGTCTAATGTCGTCGTTTCTTATGTGTTCTAGTCTAGATCTTCTTGTTGACCTTCTCCAAAAATCCATCTCAGTGGCTAGTAATTTATCTTTGTACTTTTTTTTAAATTACCAGCAGGGCCGGATTTACCACTAGGCCGAAAAGGCACTGGCCTAGAGCGCCAAATTTGTTAGGGCGCGGAACGGGCGGATTTTGTTCGCATTGCCTAGCTCCGAGTACACGCTGGCACAGTTTACCACACATTAATAGTTTAAAAAATATAAGAGCGATGATTTAGCATACCATTTTTAAACATAACCGTAAAAATATATTATTTACTAATTTATAGTCATATGACAATATGTAATATGGCAGGGACATACTCAGGTGTTTAAGCCAGAATAAAAAGCTATGTCCTCAGGCTGAGTATGTCCCATGTGCCGCTCATTACTTAAATCTGGTAGGATCTGTGGCCGTTAGTTTATGTGTGGTTGCTGTTTCTTTTTTGGTCCACTTCAAGAACTGTACAATTTTTTCACAAATTCAACACATCAATGGGAGCTTTATTTGAACCACAAATGCTCTGTGGTACTTCAAAGCCTATCTAAAACACGTTGGTCAACGAGAAACAATGCTTGTCGAGCTCTGAAAGAAAATTGGCCGGCAATTACAGGAACTTTGAAGCTAATAGAGAATGACAGGAACGAAAAACCTTCATGATGAAGTGATGTATCTGCTCTAAGATTAGATCTTTAATTACTAGAGACAGCATTTTTGTCCATATTTTGGAGTACCGTTTTAGAACGATTCCAAAAAGTCAGTATGTACTAAGCTTCAGTGCTTCAGTATGAAACTACAACTTTAAGTAAAGTAAAAGGATATTACCAGTCGTTGGCTGGTTTTTTGGAGAGCTTAGAAATGATTTTTGGCAATTAGAAACCTTGGCAAAAGAAAAGTCTGGTTTGACTTAGTACAAATCAGAACAACAAAGAAAAAACAAAAGAACCTTACCTCATGATGAATGTGGCAACACTGAATCTGAAGTTTTAAAACGATCTGAGAATTCTCGCATAAACATTTTTTTGTTATTGTAGATTCTCTCAGCACTGAGCTAGGGATTCGAGAAGAAAAGTACAAACACTTGCAAACTTTGTTTGGTTTTTTTGAAGAACTGAAGCAGCTGACATCGTCCACAATTACCGAGAAGGCTGCAGAACTATGGACAGTGTACGTGAATGATTTTGAAGAGTCAGTGGTTCAAGAATGTTTACATCTTAAATCTTTTTTGTTGGATTTGGAGCAAAGTAACCTAAAAAAACTGATTTAAGCCTCCTTGAACTGAATAAACTATTGCGGAAAGAAGATGTAACTGATGTCTACCCAAATGTTGAAATAGCATTAAGGATGGCTCTTAGTATACCAGCTACAAACTTCACGGGGGAGCGGGGGATCAAGGCGTGGGGCGCCAGAAATATTAATGCCTAGTCGGGTTCAACATGTAAATCCGGCCCTGATTACCAGCCTTCAGCTCCGTAGGTTAACACTGGTTTTAATACTGTGTTGTAAATTCGCTTTTTATTTTCTGTTCTTATATTTTTTTGCCACAGTACCGAATTCAGGGCTTTTCTCACCTATTACCCCTTACTATCATTTTTTTAATCTTCTCTTCGTTTCGTCCTGTACTCTTTAGTTTTATTCCCAGATATATGTATTAATTGCAGCTTGCAATTGTCTCCTGTTCCAGATTCAGGTTCTCCGTTTCTTCCCTTCCTACGCATAGATATTGTGTTTTTTTGGTATTCATCTCCAGATCCCATTTTCTATATTCCTCTATTAGTTTGCTTGCCATATATTCAAGATATTCTTTATCCTCTGCAATTACAATTTGGTCATCTGCATTACAGCGTGTAGAGTATTGAAATTTTTCCTATCGGTAGTCCCATTCCATTGAACTTCTTCTTCCATTGTCTAAGGGCTTCATCAATATATATGGCGATACACAGCATCTAGGTCTTAGTCCTTTAGTGAACAGGAAAGCTCTTGATATATTTTTTCTGCTTTTAATTTTGGATGTCGAGTTTCTATATACAGTTCTTTGAGTGCATGTATCATAGATACATTTATGCTAGTCTTTTCTAGTACTTCCCATAGTCTATCAATCGAAACCGTGTCACATGCCTTCGTTAGATCTACCATGAGTAAATGCAACTCTTGGGCTCTTGACAGCCTCTTTTCTATTACTTGAGTTATACAGAAAATGTTGTCTATTGTTCCTCTGATTCGTATGGATGGTACTCTTCACATATTAGGTCGTTTAGAATTGTTCTGTACAGTTGACTTAGTGTGCTAGTTACGGTAATACCTCTGTAGTTATTTGGATCTTGTTTACTACCTTTCTTACGTATAGATGTTATCTATCCTTCTTGCCATGTCTATGAAAATTTCAACCATTCACAAGGGTTAATTATTGACAAATGGCATGATCAACGTGTACCTGATTTCCATTTCTTTACAGTCTCCATCAACAGTGTGTTGATGGAGATCAATCTCTTTCACTTCCATGCCTTTCTCCTGCATAGTAACATCCACTTACCAGTTTTTTTATACATTGCAAAATAATTTTAAACTCACAGTTAATGTATTATCAATTGCATAGGTTTTTGTATTAGAAGTTACTCATCAGTTAACGTTTTTTCTCAATAGGATTAAGCTAAGGGTAACCAGGGAACCGCGGTTTCTATAGCTCTTGCCGGAACTTAACTATTCGTTGTGTAAAATTTGTTTAATGAAATAACACATGTAAATTTAAACTTCAAATGGATATACGGATCAGCTTTAATTTTAAATATCCTAAAATTCGAATCACCACACATTATTCTCACGAACTTCCTTTACAAAAAAATCTGGAGGTCATTTTAAGTCGACTTTTGTTTATTTTTGTAAGGCTTATATTATGTTGGAAAGCGAACTATAATTTTATAAATTTTTATTATTTTAAATGGAAATTCCCGCTACTTCGTAAATCGCCAGGTGTCCGAATACTTTATGTTGTCAAAGGCCACACCTCCTTGACACTCAAATAATATCCGGTTCGAAGGACCATAAAGAAAATGCGGGTGTTGTTTTACAAATTCCCTATTGGGAGTCAAAACCCTTGTGACAACCTGTCGAATTTGATATACTTACATATTCAATTATCTCTAATCCACTCAATTGATAATCTTTTGATAATCACTGTCTGATGAATCGGACTACGACTTTAAAAGCGATGTCAAACAGTTCAAGAAATAGAAGAACCCCTTAACAATACCAAGAACTGTAAAGATATATTTCTCCATATGTTTCCATACCAATATAAATCTTCTACGTAGATACGTCCTTTCCAATTGTCTACCAGCACATTGTTTGTCTTCGTCTGTCACTCCTTCCATGGACTTAAAACTATGATGCAATTTATCAGTGTTAATTTGGTTTTCATAGCTAATTTGCTTGTTCTTCCTGCGTGTCCTCTTATGGCTGCTCTGGCCGTTGCTGTTTTCTGGACTGTCGCTTTAACATGTGGTGTAACTATTAGACCTTACTCCATTGTGATCCTATGGTATTTAGCTTCGTTTTGCCATTCGAACTGTCTTGTACGGTCTTGTACTGTTAACTGTTCTTTTGGTTAATCTCTTTTGTTTCTGAAGGTAACCGCTTGGGTCTTTTCTGGATTTATTGCTATTTTCCATTTGATGCTCCATTCTTCTATCATATCCAGTGCTGTCTATAGATATCTTACAACTATATCTAGGTTCCCATGTTTTGCCGTGATTGCAGTATCGTCTGCATAAAGTCTGATTAGTCTTCTAGGTATTCTTGGAACGTCTGCTGTATATATGCTATACACGAGATGTGGTAAGACTGCCCCTGTGGTACTGCAGCTTCCGGGATTCCGTGTTCAGATATAACAGGACCCTGAACCTTCGGTCGCGTAGTTACGAGGAGATGAGTTTCATCATTGCCCTGCTGTATCCATAATCTCTGTCAGTCATGTCAGTCCTTCATGCTATATGTACTCTGTCGAACGCTTTGCATACATCCAGAAAGGCTGCTCCTGTACATTGCTTGTCGTTGAATACAGCTGTTGATTGTCGTTGAATCCAGCTGCTATATTGCTTGTAAGTCTGAGAACTTATAGTTCGTGAAATGTTGAGCTCTGAATCAAAATTGTGCTTCTGGAATTAATCTTAGCCTATCTCTGATTAGAGTCTGGTTTGGATGACTCGCTCTACTATCTTATTGACTGGCAGGCCCGCTTCTCTTGACTGTGAACATATTATACGAGTAGTTACCTTATTTTGGTAATGTACTTTATAAATGACCTTCAGGATTTGTCGATTTACTTTGTAACGGGGGTTTGTGAGCCCCTAGAAAATAATAATTCTAGTGGAAACATTGTTGCTGGAATAATAGAACAATGCGTAAAAATAAGAGTTGAACAACAGGCAACATTGGACTATTACCACGTAGTAGAAAGAATCCGCGAACTATATACAAGTATAATTTAGTCAACACATAAATAAGAGTTAAGAAGTTGGTATTTCTACATATTGTTATATTCATTATTGTCTTAGAATGTATAGTGACTGTGTTTAGACTTAGGATTAAGGTAAAACGCCTGCTCTAAAAACGATAACCTGGTACTATGTTATATATACTGAGTAATCACAAACAAAAACTAACTTTAAACCTACTGTAAAGTTTCTGTTGAATACCATTCCGATTTTCCCCTGTCCCGCCGAGTATTAACAATATATAAACATGTGATATACTATGTAATGTATCTTCGACCACGGCGAGGCGAGACTCGCCCCAAATGCCCAATGTACCCTTAATAAAGAAACTTTTCCCAATACCCAACCTGCATCTTTTTCCAACTAGCACTACACAGTATACCTCTCAATATAAAAAACACAATTATTCGAGATCACTTGTCAAATATAACTAAATATGAAATATACGTTGGTTGTCTTCATTTATTGTGACTGTTATTTTTACCTCAACCTTTCGTTTCTCCGGGAAAAGTCCCAGGTTTCGACGACATCCACCCCGAATCCCGAAAAACCTGGCTAAACAGCGTTCCACGTTAAGAATAGAGAGATATCGCAAAGCATTTTTACCGCACGCTAATAATAGCGGAATACGCTATTTTGACATGTACGCAAGCGCAGAGTGAATGTTATTACCGGATAACGTGTCCCGCTATTTAGGTCGAAATAAGGGATGGTAATAACGTTAACGCTAATTTGACATTTGGGATGAAACATAAAAATAATTTGTAGAATACAAATTTTATAAACTAAAAATTGTGAATCAACTTGTTTCCTGTGTTGAGAAATACTTGTGTTCTTATTTTGTCTACAATATACTACTTTTTGTGCTTAGGATATTAGTTATTCAGATATTTTATATTATTTTTATACTGATTATGTATATTTATTGTTGGTTAAATCATTAAAATTAAAATGCATGTCAACCTGCTCAATATCCAAATTCATTTTTCAATAAATAAACATTTACAGTATTCCTCAACATTAATTTCTTCTTCTTCTTCTTTCTCGAAACTCCTTATGCCCCTCAGGGTCGTCGGAGGTTTTATTTATCCCCTATCCATATCTTCCATTTCTTGCGGTCCTTTGCTAACTCTTTCATTTGTTGATGTGTTTTCCCTTTTTCCTGTCCAATTTCTATAATCTAATCGATCTATCTCTTCTTGGCCTCCCTTTCATTCTTTTACCATATCTTTTTGATTCCATCACCTGCTTTGGTAGTTTTCCCTGGTCCATTCTGTTAATGTGTCCATACCATTTTAATTTTCTTTTTTGTATCTTGGTTATTATCGATTCCTGTTTCAGTCTTTGTCTAATATCTTCATTTCTTATTCTGTCCAATTTCGTTTTTCCTGCTATTTTTCTTAGCTGCTTCATCTCCGCTGCGTTTATTGTACTGTCTATTTTTGCATTGATTACCCATGTCTCACTTGCATATATTAAAGTTGGTACAGAGATTGCATTGTATACCTTCAGTTTTATTTCTTTATCTATTTCTTCCTTTCCAAATATAGTTTTATTTAGTGCATAGTAGATCTTATTTGCTTTTTTCGCTCTGTATGACATTTCTTGATCTATCTTTCCATCCTCTGATATTATTCCTCCAAGGTATTCAAACGTCGAGACTGTTTCTATTATTTCGTTTTTGCACCTAAATATCGTTTGGTTTATTTCTACCCTTTTCTTTTGGGTTACTATCATGGTCTTCGTTTTCTTTACATTTACCTCCATTTTCAAATTTTCTATTTTCTCTACCCAGATATCGATTAATTTTTGCATTGTCTCTTTATTGTCTGGTATTAATACTAAGTCATCTGCATATAGTAATCCCTACATTCTCACTGGTACTAAATTCCTGTACCCTATTGTTGACTGTGATTGCCTTGACCTTCTTTTAGCGCTCTTCATTACTCTATCCATTACTAATATAAACAAAACTGGGCTGAGACTGTCCCCTTGTTTTATTCCTCTCCTTAGGTTTATTATTGGCGATCTGTTTCCGTTTATTTGTACTTTGGCAAGTACGTTTCTATATGTACTTTTTACCACGCTTACTATCTTTTGCAGGATTTGCAGATCTTCTATTACTGACCATATTACTTCTCTATTTATATAATCAAAAGCAGCTTTAATATGTATAAACGTTATATATAAGTCTTCTCCTATTTCGTTTTTTCCTTTCAATTATATTTCTCAGTATGTATATATTATCTGTTGTTCCTCTTTCCTTCCTAAAAGCCGCTTGTTCTTCTTCTAGTTTTCCTTCCAGTTCTTTCCTGAGCTTCCTTTTTATTATCCCGGTATAGACTTTATATGCCACTGATAAGCATATAGCCCTATAGTTATCACATTCCGCTTCATCTCCTTTCTTGAGTATTGGTATCAATAAATTTTCTTCCCAGTCTTTCGGTATCTTTTCTGTTCTCCATGCTTCCCTCATTATTTCCAGTAGCCAAGCTTGCCTCGTTCTCCCGCGTACTTCATCATCTCCGGATCTATGTCATCGGCACCTCCCGCTTTTCCAATCTTTATTCTTGCCAATCCTTCTTCAATATCTTTGATATGAATTTCGTCTACTCGATTGCCCCTATCCTCTTCTCTTGCCTGCTGTCCTCTCTCCTCATTTTGTTGGTTGCTTGCCTCGAATTTTTCTTTATAGTACTTATTCCATATGGTTAGTATGTCTTGTATGTTTGTTTTCAATTCATTTCGCTCATTTCTCTTATTTGTTTCCTTTTTGTTCCTTTCATGCTTCTTATTTTATTCCAAAATTGTTTATTGTTATTCCCAAAACCTTTTCAATTTTTCACTGAATTCCTTCCAGCTCTTCTTCTTCTCATGTTTTACTAGTTCTTTCACTATATTTCTCTGTCTTCTGTATTCGTCTCTGTCTTGCTCTTCATTTGTGTTTATGTATCGCTTCCACATTTGTTTCTTCTTTTTTACTGCTTGCTTTATTTCCTTATTCCACCATCCAGTTCTTTTATTATTCTTCCCATTCTTTCTTATTCCACATACTTGTTTTGCAGTGTTCCATAACGTGTCTCTCAATTTTTTCCATCTCTCTTCCATATTCCATATTTCCTCATTGTTTTCATGCTGCTCCAGTATTTTATCTGTCTCTCTTTGGTATAACTTCCTCAGTTCCATATTTTTCATCTTATGTATTGCTATTCTTGTATATTGAGGACTCTCTATTATTTCCATTAGTTTCATGTTTATCTCTGCTGTCACTAGTCTGTGTTGGGTACCGAGTTCTGCTTCGTTCTCTATTTTTATATTTTGTAACGTTAGTTCTGCGTCTCGAGGATATACTATGTAGTCAATTATGCTTCTCGCATTTCTTTCTTCTGCTACGTATGTATATTTTCGTTTCTCAGTTGATACCAGAAAGAATTACCTATTAACAAGTCATTTATTTGGCAGAAACTTATCATTCTTCTACCATTCCTATTAATTTCTAGGTTACATTTAATTCCAAACGTCGGTTGTCATAATAACCCTACCCCATAACATTTGCGATAACTCTCTTGATGCCGGTGTTGAAATAGGTCGTTATCCCTATTTACGTCTTGACACGTTATTAAGGTTAGCCTTTGCGATATCTCTCTAATGCCTCCTCTACACATCGGCAGACGCGTCCGCGGATGTATCATAACAGGCTGACCACACATCTGAAGGTCGTTCAGTCTGTGGCACTGAAATCCTCTGACCTGTGCTGAAAAAACCGACAACTATCGGATGTGTTGCAGATGCGTCTGACGACGTGATATTCATATATCCGCAGACGCATCTGCCGATATGTAGTGGAGGCATAATAGAACATTGCGGAGATAGCCTCATGTATTTCTTACGAAAGATAGAAGCGCGCCGATGCCATGCCGTACACGATAGAATCAATCGTATATCGGCAGTCGAATATGCTCGTCCCGGCAGTCCCATGCCCGAGAGGTTTGGCATCACTGATCTTATTGGTATCACTGGCAATGTTTTTCACAAATACACTTCTCCAAGAAATTAACGCACCACCTTAAAAATTGGTCACTTTTAATGTCTCAAATTTCCTAAACCTGTTGTCCGATTTAAGTGATTTTTTTAACATGTTATAGCCTTATTCTTTAACAATACCGCTGTAATAATACTGGTGCTAGACAGGTAAATTGTCATTGTATACCGGGTGTACCAATCAAACTGTGATTTTTTTCTCAAAGTTCGCGTAACTTGGAATATTCTTGCATTTATTCTTCTTGTTAAAGTTCCCTCTCCTATCGGAGGTTGGATATCATAATGGCTATGGTCACTTTGTTGGCTGCTGCTCTGAATATTTGTAATGAACTACAGTTAAACCATTCTCTAAGGTTTCCCCGCCAGGAGATGCGTCTTCTTCCTATGCTTCTTCTTCCTTGGATCCTTCCTTGCATAATAATTCTCAGCAATTCATATTTTTCCTCCTCTGGTAATGTTACCCAAATATTCCAGTTTTCTAGTTTTTATACTTTTCATAATTTCTAACTCCTTATTTAAACGTCTAACTCCGTATTTCCACATTGGTAATCCTTTGAACCTACTGAATTTTCAATATTCTTCTGTAACACCACATTTAGAACGCTTCTATTCTTGTTATGTGTTGTCTATTCAATGTCCAAGCTTCCATTCCGTATAGCAATATAGAAAATATGTAGCATCTTAGAGCCCTCAATCTGAGAGGCAACTGAAGGTCTTTGTTTGTAAGCAGTGTCTTCATTTTTATAAATGCTTGCCATGCAGTTTCAATTCGGACTTTAATTTCTTTGCTTTGGTCATTTTTGTCAACCCAGGTTCCCAGATATTTGTATGTCTTAACTTTTTCTATTTGGGTTTGCTCTAACATTAACCTTTCATTTCCATGTTCTGTTTTTGAGACAATCATAAATTTAGTTCTTTTCTTGTTTATTTTTAGTCCGTATCGAATGCAATAATCATTAATTCTATTTAGCAATTATTGTAGCGATTCCAGGATGTCTGCCATTATAACGGTGTCATCAGCGAATCTTATGTTATTTACTATTCTTCCGTTTATAGAGATTCCATCACTTAGCTCCGCTATCGCTTCCTGAAATAAGGCTTCACTGTACATGTTAAACAGTGACGGCGACATAACACAACCCTGTTTTACTCCTCTCTTTATATTAATATTCTCGGATTCTTGTTCTTCTATTTTTATATTGGCCTTTTGATTCCAATACAGATTGATGATAATTCGTAAATCTCGTCTGTCTATATCTCTGTTTTTCAATAATTCTATTAGTTTTTCATGTCGGACCCTGTTGAACACTTTTTCGACGTCGATGAAACAGGAATAAATATCAATTTTCATATCTAAGCATCTTTGAGAGAGGATATTAAACGCAAACAATGCCTCTCTTGTTCCAAGTCCTTTGCGGAACCCAAATTGAGTATCATCCATATCATATTCTAGCTTTCTGTATAATCTTCCATGGATCACCTTTAGAAATATTTTGAGGGTATGGCTTATTAGTGATATTGTCCTATACTCCGAACAATCTTTGGCATATATTGTTTTTGGTATTGTTACAAAGGTGGTCACCAACCATTCCTGAGGGATTTTTCCGGTTTTATATACTTCATTAAACAGATCCAGTAGTACCGGTAGAGTTTCATCGTCTAGACATTTCAGTAATTCCGCAGGTATTTCATCAGGACCTACAGTTTTTCCGTTTTTTTTTTCAGCATTTATAAAATACTGAAATTAACACCCAACTATAGCTTCATGTTTTCTTAATATTCGGTTTTTTTATTCATATGCTTATGTTGAATAATAAGAAAGTTAGGTAGATACTTTAACAACTAACCTTGTTTTTCATCAATACAGGGTGTTTTTAAATAAGTATGGCAAACTTTAAGGGGCAATTCTGCATAAAAAAATAATGACAGTTTGCTTTATAAACATATGTCCGCAAATGCTTTGTTTCCGAGATAGGGGGTGTTAAAATTTTTCTTACGTTTCTTACATACTTAATATTAATCTAACGGTTTATTTATTGCTCTAAAACCGGTTGAAATATGCAAATGAAATTTAGTGGGTTTAAGAGTTAAGAGTTTTTGACATACAATTAAGAATTTTATGGCGTTGGTGAATATTAAATTCCTAATTGTATATCAAAAAATGCGCAATAACTGCCTCTTAAAACTCACCAAATTTCATTTGCATATCTTATCCGGTTTTATAGCAATAAATACATTGTCAGTTTGTAAGAAGAATTTCAACATCCCCTATCTAGGAAAGAAAGCATTTGCGGACATGCGTTTAAAGCAAACTCTCATTATTTTTTCATGAAGAATTGCCCCTTAAAGTTTGCCATACTTATTTAAAAACGTGTATGGACGAAAAACAAGGTTAGTTGTTAAAGTACCTAACTTTTTTATTATCCAACATAAGCGAATGAATAAAAAAACAGAATGTTAAGAAAACATGAGGCTATAGTTGTGTTTAATTTCAGTATTTTATAAATGCTAGAATATTCCACAGGATCACGCGAACTTTGAGAAAAAATCACAGTTTGATTGGTACACCCGGTATAAAAGGACAATTTACCTATCTAGCAACAATATTATTACAGCGATATTGTTAAAGAATAAGGCTATAACATATTAAAAAGGAAATTCGAGACATCAAAAATGACCCATTTTTAAGGTTGTGTGTGAATTTCTTGGAGAAGTGTACAAATCAAAACGACAGAATCCCACTGGAATTTAAACATTCAAACGCTATAGCAATACCAAAACCGGGTAAATCAGCTGTCCACCCAAAAAACTATTCACCAATTACTCTACTCTCTATAACGTAGAAACTACTTGAAAGAATATTTTTTAACAGAATGAGCCCAATAACCCTCAAAGCTATTCCAATCGAATACGCAGGTTTTAGATCAAATCGAGGTTGCACCGACCAGGTATTATATTTTTGTACATACATAGAAGCTAATTTCAAGGAAAACTAAAGAGCTTTGCTGCTTTCATAAATCTGTCAGCAGCTTTCGACACAATCTGGCGAGAAAGAATGATTATAAACTCAAAAAAATCCACGAGGAAAATAAAAGTCCTGTAGCTTGCTGTATACCATAAATCACAAAAAATGCAGGATCATTTGTAAAAGGTATATTTAAAAGACCCCAATAAGGGTTACATCACAAAACAAAACGTTTTCGGATTAACAAGTAATCCATCATCAGTGTTAAGCCAATAGCATGCATGCGTGAGCTACCAAAAAGTTATTCCTGGATATTACCAAGGCAACACAGGACTCTAAGCCACGTGGATGTGATATGTAAGGGGTGAATCTGACATATTGATTGTTGACAGGATGAACCTGTCAACAAGTTGACACTCAATTTTCAATATGTGAGGTTCATCCCTTTCATATCACATCCACGTGAGTTAGAGTTCTGTGTTGCCCTGGGTAATATCCAGGAATATTTGCAACATCCATCTATTTTAATCATAATATGTAGTATCACGTATCATTTAAGATCTTGCAACTTTTATAGAGTTTTTACCCATAACTTTTTGGTAGCTTACGCATGCATGCTATTGGCTTAACACTGATGATGGATTACTTGTTAATCCGAAAACGTTTTGTTTTGTGACGTAACCCTTATTTGGGTCTTTTAAATACATATACCTTTTACAAAGGATCCTGTATTTTTTTATAAACTCACTCTTACGCACTATTCCTTGGAAATTCAGATTAATAGAAAATATGCTCACCGGCAGAGTATTTCAAGTAATTATGGGATCAGAAATAAGCACCCCCAGAAATCTCAAAAATGGTCTGCAACAAGGCTCGATACTCACACCACTGCTTTTTAGCCTTTACATCGCAGACATGCCGACAACAACATCAACAAAGTTTGGCTATTCCGACCACTGGGCTTTATTAATACAAACAAAATCGCTAGAAGAAGCTGAAGAGATTCTGACGGAAGACCAACGCCTCTAAAACTGAATTAACCTGCTTCTACCTAAGCAACAATTTGGCGTCAAGAACACTTAACGTTCACTTTGATAATACACGACTAATGGACAATAAATATCCAAAACACCTGGGCGTGACTTTGGACAGAGCTTTATGCTTTAGTGACAGAATAATTGCCGAGAAGCTAAAAACCAGAAATAAAATCATTCAGAAGCTTTGCCGTACAACATGGGAGGCATCGGAATCCATACTCAGGTATTCTGTAGATGAATATTGTGCACCAATATGGATCAACAGTGCTCACGTTTAAAAGATTGGTATTAAGCTAAATAAAACTATGAGAATTATCGCTAGAGTAATCAAATCCAATTGATCTGAAGGCTAAAGCCGTTTTTGGAAGGATGTCCAAGGTGTTATGTAACAGAGACCTAAAATTGGCATTGAGGATCCGCCTACTTCGCTGCTACGTGTTCTCGGTCTTACTTTATGGTGTCGAGTCCTGGACTGTGAATAAAATCAATTTAAATCGCCTTGAGGCTGTCGAAATGTGGTGCTATAGAAGAATTTTAAAAGTTTCCTGGGTGGAGAAGATTCGACACTCCACAATACTAGAACGTCTCAGCAAGACTACTGAGATCATAAAAAGCATCAAGCAGAGAAAGCTGGAGTACTTCGGACATGTAATGAGAGGTCCCAAATATAGGTTGCTACAAAATATTATGCAAGGAAAAATAGCAGGCAAACGCAGTCCAGGACGAAGAAGAACCTCATGGTTGAAGAACTTGCGAGATTGGTATGGTGTTGATACAAGCATGCTATTTAGGGTGGCAGTGAATAAAATTAAGATAGCTATGATGGTAACCAACGTTCTGAAAGGACATGGTACATGAAGAAGAAGAATCAAATCCACACCCACCCGTTGAATACCAGTGCTGAGCGACATTGCACCTACACTCCTTCGCCGAGTCAATCTGCTAACCAAAGAATATAAAAAATCCCTTCACAACATGGCGCTGCCGATTCATAACCTTGTAGGAGATACAACCAAAGGTCGACTGCGCTCCAGAAAATCTCTCATACAATCTGCAGAATCGACCGCAGCCAGCGAGTTCAACATGGTCACCAAATGGATCCATGAATGGTCGGAAGCTCAACCAAATGCAATTTTACCTTGCATCACAGAGACACCTCCTGGTGCACACTTAACAGCATCAGAGCTCAACATGGTCGATATGCGTATATGTTGCACATATGGGGTAAGCTATAATTGTCACCCTCGTCCCTTTCGCCATTTTCGTGTATGGTAGATATGAATGCTGTCTTACATTCTTCTGCGATTTCTGCTGTTAATGCAACTTTGAAAAAGTTGGGCTAGGCTTACTTATAATTTTGCTGTGCTGTATTTTATTAGTTCAGCAGGGATGTTTCCTGGACCAGATGCCTTGTTATTTTTTAACGATTTACTTATCTCTTCTACTTCTTTTGATGTTATTCGAATAGGTAAGGTTAGAATAAGTATTTATATTATGGGTTGCGTTGTTATCTTTGAAGTCTGGTCTGCCTTTATTTTAAAGTTTTTCAAAGTACTCTTCTTATTTATCAGATGTACATCTTGTGATATTGTATCCCTTTCTGTTCCTTTTTCTACGTACTCTTAGATAGGAATTTATCATGTTACATTTTTGTTGCCAGGCTTCAATTTTCTTACGACTCATTATTCTTGTGTTTTCTTGTGTTTCTTTGTCTTCTGTGTTTCCTGGTATATTAGTTTTTCAGCGTCGTTCTCTGTATTTAAAAAAATTAGTAGGTATTTCTCTATTTTATGGTTTAGTATTTGTCTGGTTCTGAATTTGGTGCCCAATGGCTTCTGTCGCTAGTTTTAATATTCTTTGCTATTATTGATTCGATAAAAAGAAGCAATGCGTGACAGATTCATATGCACAGGTAAGAATAGAAAACAGAACATCGACACCATTTAGTATAACATCAGGACTTAGACAAGAAGACCGCTTATCACCGTTGTTGCTAGCTAATGTCGCCTTAGAATATATTTATTAAGCGCAACAGGCCTTGTAGGCCTAGGGCTAAAATGTTTACATTTCTGATTACGTAAATAATAAATAACTTAATATAACTTACATAACTTATAGATTTTATTTAATTACACTTCAGTCTTTTTATAAACTCCTTCACCACCTCCCCCCATCTCCTTCTGTTCAATGCTAGTTCTTTCCATCTCTCAATGTTACTTTTCTTCAAGTCTTCTTACACACTGTCCTTCCATCTTTTCCTTGGCCTGCCTTTTCTCCTCTTTTGTATTGGTCTTCGTGAGAGTACCATTTTTATCATTCGTTTACTTCCCATTCTCTCGATGTGCCCCAAATATCGTATTCTCTGTGCTTTGATCGTCGTCGTGATCGTTGGCTCTTGTTATAGTTCTTCCAATCCTTTATTGGTTCTTCTTCTCCACTGACCTTCTATTTTCAGACCTGCATATATTGCTCTTTGCATTTTTCTCTCCCATCTTTCTAAAAGGTCTGTTTCTGACTTTTTTAGCACCCATGTTTCGCATGCATATGTTACTGTAGGTCTGATAACAGTCTTATAAATTCTTATTTTTGTTTTTCTTGATACGTATTTGGATTTCAATAATGTGCGTAATGCTCCATATTTTTTATTTCCTTTAGCTAGTCTTGCCTTTATCTCCCCTTCTTCATGACCATTTTCATCTATTTTGGCTCCCAGGTAAATAATTTCTTTGGCTCTTTTGAACGAGTATGTTTTTTCTCCATCTATTTGAACTATGATGTTATTCTCTTTTTCTTTTTGGATCTCGCCCATTATCATATACTTTGTCTTTTCTTCATTTATTTTAAGTCCGAATTTTTTGGCTTCTTTTATTATGTTTTTCATTAACTTTTGTAGTTCTTTTTTGCTTGTGGCTAATAGTGTCGGATCATCTGCAAATGTTATGCATTGGTGACCGTTTTTAAATATCTTCAACATAAAATCCTTTATAAAAGGTATATTTTTTAAAATCCCTATACAGGGCTACATCAAAGACAGAACAAGTTTTCGATCGGTTGACCGATCATCATCAGTGCAATCTTAGAATCTACATGCAAGCCACCAAAGTAAAAATAACAGGGTAGCCCTGTATAGGGATTTTAACAAATATACCTTTTATAAAGGATTTTATGTTTTTGTAATGGTATACAGCCAACTACAGGAAATTTTTCCTCGTGGGTTTTTAAATATCGTTTCTTGCATGTTTATTCTGCTTTTCCTGATTATTCCTTCCAATGTTAGATTGAATGTAGGTGTTGATAGTGGGTCTCCTTGTCGTAATCCTTCCTTGGTTTCAAACTTTTTGGATGTATACCCTTTCCAAGCTATTTCGTTTGTTGTGTTTTCCATCGTCATCTTTACCATCCTGACAATTTTACTTGGTATCCCCAATTATTTCATCAGTTCGTACATCTGCTGTCTGTTTACTGTGTCGTAGGCCTGCTTATAGTCGATGAACAAAGCATATAGTACTGTTTTATGTTGTCAGTCGTTGATCTGTTGTTTCTAAAACCTGCCTGGTATTCTCCCAGTATTTTTTCCGAATATTGACTTAGCCTTTTTCTTATACTTTGTGCCAAGACCTTGTAAACTATTTCTAGTAGTGCGATGCCTCTGTAGTTTTCGCATAGCATTCTATCACCTTTTTTATGTCTTGAGCATATCCTTGCTATGGTCCACTCTTCTGGCATATTTTCTACTTTCCATATTCTTTTTATCAGGTCATATATCTCTTTCTGTAGTCTTTTCCCTCCTGATTTTATCATTTCGGCCGATATTTCTGTTATTCCTGGGCTTTTGTTATTTTTCAAGCTCTTTATTTCGTTCTCTATTTCTTGTTCTGTGGGTATTTCTATTGCTATCTTCTTCTTCTTCAGGTGCCATCTCCGCTACGGAGGTTGGCAATCATCATAGCTATTTTAATTTTTGAGGCAGTAGCTCTAAATAGTTGTTTTGAGCTGCATCCAAACCATTCTCTTAGGTTCTTCAGCCATGAAATTCGTCTTCTGCCGATGCTTCTTCTGCCATCTCTCTTTCCCTGCATTATGAGTCGCAGGATGCCATACTTCTCGCCCCGCATCACATGTCCGAGGTACTGTGGTTTTCTTTCTTTAACTGTAAGTTCAACTTCCTTCTCTTTACCTATTCTTCTCAGTACTTCATTGTTCGTAACTCTATCTACCCAGGAAACCCTCATAATTCTTCTATACGTCCACATTTCAAAGGCGTTAAGTCGTCTCATTGTCTCTACATTTAACGTCCATGATTCCAGTCCATAGTATAGTACACTATATACGTAACATTTTGTTAGGCGTACTTTAAGAGCTAATGTTAAATCTTTGCTACATAGGACCTTTTTCATTTTCATAAAATTAGAACGTGCTTTCTCGATTCTGACTTTGATTTCTGCAGTGTAGTCATTATTTTCGGTTATAAGTGTCCCTAGGTAAGTGTACTTTTTTACTCTTTCGATCTGCTGGCCCTCTACTATCAAGATTTCGTTAGTATTATGGTTGTTTTTACTAATTTTCATAAACTTTGTCTTTTTGATATTGAGAGAGAGTCCGTACTCCCTACTACACCTTACTATTTTACTCATGAGTATTTGCAGGTCTTGTAAATTATCGGCTATTATTACTGTATCATCTGCATATCTGATGTTGTTAACTAAGACTCCATTTACTCTTATGCCGACCGTTTCATCTTCCAGAGTTTCTCGCATTACCTCTTCAGAATAAGCGTTAAATAATAGAGGTGATAGTATGCAGCCTTGCCTGACTCCTCTCTTTATTTCCATTTCTTCAGATGTTTCCGTTTCAATTCTTACTATTGCTCGCTGATTGTAATAGAGATGTGTTATTAGTCTTAAATCTCTTTCATCTAGGTTTTTAGTTTTTAGAATTTCCATGAGTCGGTCATGTTTTACTTTATCAAACGCTTTATTGTAGTCTATAAAACAGACGTAAAGAGAACGGTTAACATCCAAACATCTCTGTGTCAGCACGTTGAAGGAGAATAATGCCTCTCTGGTGCCCATTCCATTGCGGAACCCATATTGAGTGTCACTAATATCCAGCTCCAGTTTAGAGTGTATTCTGGCGTGGATAATTTTCAGCAGAATTTTCAAGGTATGTGACATTAAGCTTATGGTTCGGTAGTCACTGCATTCTTTGGCATTCACTTTTTTTGGCAAACACACAAATGCTGATGTCAACATTTCTCTAGGGATGATTCCCGTAGTATAGATAGCGTTGAACAGTTCTACTATTATGTCCAGGTTTTTCTCGTTGACCAACTTTATCAGCTCGCTAGGTAATTCATCTGGACCAGCAGATTTATTGGTTTTCATAGAGTTTATTGCCTGACTAAGCTCTGATTTGGTTATCTCTGGGCCTACATCTCCGGTTTGGCTATCTACGGATGTACTAGCTTCTCTCTGGTCATGAAATAGTTCCTCGATGTACTCTTTGCAATGTCGTAGTTTTCGTTCTGTCTCTATTATAGTATTTCCGTTTTTGTCGAGCAATATATTTGAGGTTCTTCTATTTCCTATTCCGGCTAGTTCTTTGACTTTTTTATGTAGGTTGAAGTTGTCATATATGTTTTGAAGTTCTTCTATTTCTTTACATTTTTCAGAGAAGTAGGTTTCTTTAGCCTCCCTAATTTTTCTTCTTATTTGGTTTTGAAGCTGTTTATAGCGAGTCTTATTAATTGTTTTGTTTTTTCTTCTTTCATTCATCAACTCTAGAATTTCCTCCGTCATCCATTCTTCTTTCTTACATTTGATTGTTGTAAGTACTTTCTTACTTGGCTCTAATATAGAGGTTTTGAAGAATTGCCACTGTTGTTCTAAGTTGCAATTATTTCTTGGGTTTCTATCTAGATTTGTGTTGATTTCATGTTTCAAATTTTCTTTTGTTTCTTCTGACTTAAGTTTCTGTATGTTAAGTTTATTGTTGTTGCGGCTTTTTTGCGTCTTTTTTAGTTGAAGTTGAAACCTAGCAATAAGAAGACTGTGATCAGAAGATACGTCCGCTCCTGGATATGCCTTTACTGCCTGAATTGAGTTTCGATATCTGTGCTTTATTAGGATGTAGTCAATTTGATTTCTGACGATTTTGTTGTCTTTGTCAGCTGGCAATTTCCATGTATAAAGGCGTCGCTTAGGTAATTTAAAGAATGTATTTGCGACTACAACATTATGTTCCTGGCAAAATTCTATTAGGCGATTCCCTCTGTCATTTCGTTCGCCAAGTCCATATGGCCCTACATTAGGGTAGCATTTTCCTTCGCCAATTTTGGCATTGAAATCACCCATGATCACTGTTATGTCTCTAGATACTGTGAGCTGTAATGTTTTTTGAAGTTCGCTATAAAAGTTCTCTATTTCTTCTTCATTTTTGTCAGCAGTTGGCGCATAAATCTGAATTAGGTTCATTTTTCCATGAGCTGTCAATAATTGCAACATTATAATTCTTTCGGACACCGGAACGAAGCCTGTTACTGATCTCGTTACTTTTTCACTGAGGATCATAGCAACTCCATATCTGTGTTGGGTGTCGCTGCTTCCAGAGTAATAGATTCGCCCATTGTCTGTATTGAGTTCGCCAGAACTGACCCATCTTGTATCGCTTATTCCTAATATATCGATATCTAGTCGCATCATCTCTTGCTGTATATTCCTCAGTTTTCCAGGTTCATACATACTTCTTACATTCCATGTAGCGATTTTGTAGGTGTATTTGTATATATTTAGGGAACAGGGATTTCGCTGACTAACGGCATGGGAAGCCCTGTCGTTGCTGTTGTTTCTTCCCCTGCCGAATCTTGGCATCCGAGAACCATGATTAGTAGGTTGTTGATTGTCATTTCTGTAAGCCATGACGATTTCTAGGGATACTCCATGAGTCTTTAATGCAGTGGTTTCCCGTTGCCTTCTGCATTCTTATACCGTTGACCATTCTGTAGGGTTCATCCGCCTTCGAGACCGATTTCTCAGTCTCAGGACAAAAGAGTGCCCTGCCACTTACCAACTCATCCACCCGAAGCCGTTGGTCAGTAAGTGGGGGGATTGCTTATACCGGCAATCATTCGGTGAAGAGCAGGTAGGTTGTAGAAAGAAATATAGTGACCCGTCTGCCCTCGGAAACCTAATAGCCATTCGGGGTCGGAAGAAGAAGAGGTAGCCAAGAGAGGCCGATAGGAAAGATTAAAGACATTTCACTCAAGACTAGTTGAAAAAGAGTAAAATGTGAAGGCCCTTATGATCCGCCAGGTGCGTTTCATAAGCGTATGAGTATTAATACACTTTTTGTTCCCGCTCATACTTCGTGGTGTTGACTACAGGCTGTATGGCTCGTCCAGCATGCCATAGCACGGAGGGTAGGGTGCATGCCATTTTACAATGTAAACACCCCAACTCCATGGCATGACTAATTGCTATCTGATCATCTTCAATTTCATGGTTTGTTTCCTTTTGTACTTCGCTCTTATTTAGCAGTTCTGTGATAGTTTTGCCACTTTCCCATTATTTTTTCCGGCTCATTTAGCAACATCCCTTTATCATCTCTCATATATGGGTTGTTTTTCTGATATCCTCTTTCCATTTTTTTTGCTTCCTGGTAGAACGATCTTATTTCTTTTTTTTTGAAATTTTTCTTATATTTCTTTCTGTTTTTTCTCGTTGTTTTTTCTCTTTTTGCTTGTATATTTTCTTTTCATAACTTTTCTCAATTCTCTGTATTCTTCTCTATTGCTATCTTCGTCATTTGTGCGATTTTTGAGTCTTACCTTTCTTATTGCTTCTGCTACTTCTTGACATTCTTCATCATACCAATCTTTTGTTTTGGGTTTTCTTTTGGTTTTCGCTAGGGTTACTTTACTTGTGTTCAATATTGCTTCTTTTATATTTTCCCATTGTTTGTCTGGGTTTGACGTTTCTTGTTCCCTGATTAGTCTGTTGGTTATTCCCTGTTCATACTTCTCCTGTGATATCTTTTTATCTTTTTTTATTATCTTTTAATAGCTTGAATTGTTTTCCAATTTCTTGTTTTGTTTTATTTTTTTTTATGTTATGCTCGATTTTGTATTCTGCTCTCACCAAGTAGTGGTCCGAGTTACAGTCCGCTCCTCTCATGCTCTGTACATTTATTACATTGTTTGAATATTTCTTCTCTACTAAAATATGGTCTATCTGATTTACTGTTTTTTTATCAGGGGAAATCCACGTTCCTTTATATATATCTTTTCGGCGTAATTGTGTGCTTCTTATCACCATTTGCCTTTCTGTTGCAAAGCCTATTATTCCTTGGCCATTATCGTTTGTCACCTCATACTTACTATATTTCCCTATTATGTGCTCATAATATATTCTCTCTTCCGACTTTGGCGTTGCTGTCTCCCATTATTATTTTGATGTCAAACCTTGGTACTTTATCATATTCTCTTTCCAATTGCTCGTAGAATTCATCTTTTTCTTCTTCTGTGGCGTCTTCAATCGGTGCGTGTACATTTATTATACTTATGTTTCGTTTGTCCACTTTTAATCTTATTGTGCATAATCTACCTGATATTGGTTAGAATGCCATTACTCTTTCCTTCCATTTCTGCTGTATTATAAAACCTGTTCCTAACCTTCTGGTTTCTCCCCCGCTTTTAAAAAATACCACGTCTCCTATTTCTATTATTTCTGTCTCCAATTGTTTTGTCTCTTGTAAAGCTATTATTTCTGCATTATATCTTTTAATTTTTCTTATTAATTCTTTGAGTTTTCCTGTTTCGTAAAAGTAAAATATCATCTGAGCTGATTTGCGAATCGAGGATCAAAGCTATTGTTAGCCTTTGTTGATGATCTAGATGCAGTCGCTCACTCTACAAGAGACGCAAGAGAGGTTTTTTCGGAACTCAAGGAAGAAACAAGTAGTCTGGGCCTTCGAGTAAATAAAGAGAAGACGAAATACATGGTCGTAACCAAAAATCCAAGACCAAGAGTTAGGCAGAACATAACTATTAATGACCACAACTTCGAAGTGGTAAAAGAGTTTTTAAATATCTGGGGCGGTAATCACAGACGACAACCACATAGAAAAAGAGGTCTCAGCAAGGATAGCTAAGGTGAATAGAGCATTATACCTATCATCATTATTAAGATCTAAGCTGCTAAAAAAAATCTAAATTAAGATTGTCAATTATTCGCCCAGTTGTTACATATGGAAGTCTGCTAGTATTTGAAAGGAAGGTTCTGAAAATCGTATTTCGGCATCAAAGAGATGAATTGACAGGATTGTGGAGAAGGCGTCGTAATGCTGAATTGGTAATTTTGTATGGTACTAAAAGCATCGTCAGACATATAAAGACTAACCGTATAAGATTGGCAGGCCATGTGGTAAGATCAGAGGAAGACATAGTGTTAAAAACAGTATGTTTTGAGAAACCAGACGGTAGAAGATCAGTAGGCCGTCCCAGGTCACTTATGACTGTTACCACCAAATTCACCTATGACTGTATTGCGGTGTTTTCTATTTGTCCTATTGTTTAAGTCTCCCTAGATTATGATTTCCCGAGATCTGCCGACTTTAGTAAGCCTGAGGGTAGTTTCTCGAAGAAATCGTCTTTAACACTGAAAAATGCATCATCATTCACTGCATTTACTCCTATAATTGTTAATTTGTCCATTAAATTTACATCGGTTGGCCCCGTAACGAGGAGACAAAGGACTGGCAGGGTCGCCAGTCTAAAGAAGGGGGCAATGTTACGACCTACAACCGGTTGACAGCTGTATTTGAATTCACCCTTAAATCAGAAGTGTCATGATGACATTTTTGATGTATGGGTGATTTCAAATACAACTGCCATTCGGTTGTCAGTCGTAACAATACAAATGAACTTAAATAAAACAACGAATAGTTATGTATATCAGTTTATTGTACTTACGGAGTAAACAATGTAAAAATTTAACAATGAAATATCTATGTAGATCACAACATGAATTAGTAAGCTCAGTGTGCTGTCCTGATGTTTTTCAGAAAATATTTAATGCTTGATTAATTTACACTCTTTTCATCTTTATTTCATCAAAAATAGGCCAGTTTAATATACATTACTTACAGGGTTTTATATCTCAACGCTTTAACTTCAGCTGAAATTTTCTAACAAAACGTTATGAAAGTGAAAATTTATTTATTGTCCTTAAAATCTTTCAAAAAAATATTTCGTTGGGAAGACTGGAAAGATACTTAGACAACTTAACGTTTTATTGACATTTAAAATGTCATTTTCTGGACAGTTTTATGGAAGAATTCGTAGAGACTTATATAAATAATATTCGTGGAAGAATAGATGTACAAAAGATGGGTTAGTCAACATTATCTTATTTATATTTAGGCATATACTATCAGTAGACATTTTAATTTAACATCTTAAAAACTATTTAAAACATCTTTCAATATCACTATTTTCTTAATTGCTCAATATTTAGTGCCAAACCTAAAAAGGAGTGCTAAACAGGAACTTGTGGGTATCTGTATCTCTGTAGAGTAGGAAGGGCGAGTCAAGTCTCACAGCACTTAGGCCACAATTGAATGGTGGGCTACAACAATGTTGTAAGCGACATATTGGGTCAAAGTGAGGTTTTAATGCAATATTATTGTATATCCAAAGACCAATACGAACATCTTTCAATCTGGCTAAAAACATTTTGCCTTCCCTGAGTTTTTCGTACCACAATGTTGGTATCCGTATGTTCATAAATAGCTTGTCAATATGTTTTTTTCATCTCCTGCATAATCTCAATTCTGTCGCTTACACTATAGTAGCTTATTTCTAACACTATACATTTAGTTTTTTTTACTGATATTCTCATATTAAGTTTATTTGCTGTGATATTGAAAGTGTGGTGTAGGTCTTCCTCTTTATCAGCAATTAGTACTGCATCATCGGCATAGCATAGTATCGTGATTTTATGCACTCCCATGTGGTATCCATGTCGTTTTCTTAATTCGTGAATTATTTGATTCATCACCATATTGAATAACAATGGACTGAGCGAGACTCCTTGGCGGATTCCTCCTTTCAGTTCTATGCGTTCTGTTTCTCCTGTTGACATTATAACTCTGGTTGTTCTTGTTAATTTCATTAATTAGCCTTATTATCTGGTGGTCTATTTGTTCAGCTTGTAATAAATTTAAGATATCATTTCGCCTCACCCTGTCAAAAGCACTGTTTCATTAATGTTTATTTCTCTGTTCTCTTCTTCTCCTCCTCCATATAATTTCGTGAAATGCTCAGTCCATTGTGTCTCCGTAATGTTATCTATCCGTACAAATTCATTCATTTCTGATTTTTGTCTCCTTATCATCTTCCACACCTTTTTCTGGGATCCATAGAGGTCGTATTCCATATCTTTGGTCGTATTGACCCATTGTGCATATTCTCAGGCTGTCCTTAGCTCATTGTCCATCCTGTCATTTCCAGGAAGGGGGCAAATCACCAGGGTGCATCTCCCCTATATCGGCAGGTGTAGACTAATGCTCGCCGAACGCATACTCTTGTATTGCCAATAACTCCGGACATTCACATAGGACAAGCTCAACAGTTTCGTTAACTCGTTCACACTTTCTGTACAGAGGTGTGTCTACTAGCTCCAGTGTGTGGAGGTGTTCGCTTAGTTGACAATGGCCAGTTAAAAAATCAACTGTCAAGCGTAGGCTTTTCCTGGTCATTCTCAAGTACTTTTCTGATGCTGGCTTCCCAAGGTTCCTTAGTGTTACCTTGGCAAGTCTACATCCTGGTCCTTCTTC
This sequence comes from Diabrotica virgifera virgifera, assembly GCF_917563875.1. Lineage (NCBI taxonomy): Eukaryota > Metazoa > Arthropoda > Insecta > Coleoptera > Chrysomelidae > Diabrotica > Diabrotica virgifera. The sequence continues at coordinate 128,472,689 of NC_065452.1, forward strand.
CCAACTTTTCACGGTTTGCGTGTGGGAGTGACATTTGGCAATTTCCGAGATTGTTGTAGTTGACCAGAAAAAAGATCAAGTCCTAAGAGTCTTAGGCCTACTGCCTTCCTATTCCTAGCTAGCTGATCAGCAATGCGCTGCTTTTATTTCCCTGTGGGTAGTACCAATATAAGATTTTATAGAACAGTCTGCAAGAATATGGTCGCTTTTTTCTTAGAAAAAATCCTGGATGAATACCAAACTAACTAATTAAATTTATATGAGAGACATGATTCCATATGATACATAAAATCTTGAACAGAGGGCTGAATAGAGAGAATTTACTACCGAACTGACACAAGTACAATACTGTACTGAATACATACTAAACAGTACTGAAATGAATATTAAAATGTTTATGATGATTTATATACATATTATCTAGTATACATGATATAGCCTTGCAAACATTATTCACGACGACGCACATTCCGGATAAAACAGATGTTAGAGATGCCCTCTGGCCAGTGGCGGATCTACGGGGAGGGAAAATGAGGAAAAATATATTTTATAGAAAATATATCTCTGAATTGTCCAGATTTTCCGTAAGGTACGCCACGTTCAAAAAACCGAAAAACTGGGCTTTTTAAGTGTTTTGGGGATTTTTCATATTTTATAGAGTTCAAAATATGTCAAATTAATCAATGTTTTTTTATGATTATATAATATGAAGTAATGGATTCCTTTAGGATATTCAAAAATTGGACTAAACGTCTATAAACTCCCAAAAAACCATGTTTTTCAAGGTTTTTAAAGATTTTTGTGAGTTTTTGCCGTTATTCATATTCTTTTTAGATCGATACATTGTTTATCGGATCATTGTTTATGCAAAAAAATCAGTTTTTCAAGGGTTATCCTGTGGTTTTTACTGGGTTTACCCAACTTTTTTACTTTTCTTACATCATTAAAAAACATGTTTTTAAAAATCTTATAAAATATCATGAGAGGATTAATTCTCATATTCCGGGAAGCTAGATATTTTTTAAAACATACGAAAAACACGATTTTCAAGTATTTTTCGGTGTTTTTGTTGGATTATTCTAATTTTTGGCCGTTAGGCGCCAATAAATGGCACCTTTCAAAGTATGTTCTTGGAAAACATGAGATGATGTATTTTGCAGCTATAGAAAAATAATATGCAATCTCATCTTATACGAAAAACACGGTTTTCAAATGTTTTTTGAAAGTTTTTGCTGAATTTTTCCTCTTTTATCACCTTTAAACACTATTAAACCGAGCATTTCAAAGAAAACAGGGGTTTTCGCATGTTTCAAGAAATATCTAGCTTCTATGGGAAATACATCGTCTACTGTTATTTTATAATACGGTATGCGGCAAAATAAACAGTACTCAAATGCATATGCCTTCAATTTATATATTTCATGCGCCGACACGCACCGAGTGGTTTACGAACGTCGTTATGACGTATATGAATGTCGTGTTAACATTAGGTGCTTCAAGAAAGTTCTCAGGAGTCTCTTCGAATACTGCTCGATCATTCTGGGATATCGCCACTCACCAGACCTAACGCGACCTGATGCGTATCTATATATTATTATGGGGAAAGCTGAAAGAGGTAGACCGATCGACCGGTTGACATTCCGGAATTGCGGGCTAGAATTAAAGATTTTTTCGTGCATTTTTAACATGTTTTATGGGGAACGTCGTCGTGAATAATGTTTGCAAGGCTATATCATGTATACTAAATATATAAATAATCGTTAACATCTCAATATTCATTTCAGCAATGTTTATTTTGCCGCATACTATATTTTTGAAAACGCTATTTAATGAAACGTAAAAAAAAGTTGGGTAAATCCAGTAAAACCCCCAAATAACCATTGAAACCTGGTTGTATTTGCTTCTTTGAGATCTGAAACTATTATTTTTCATATTTTTGGAATTTGAATTGGAGACGCCTTGATTCAGGTTATATTAATTTTCAAAAAATGTGATTAACCCCGCAAAAACCCTTATAAACTTTGAAAAATCTGGTATTTAGTGGGTTTAAAGGTGTTTAACTAACGGAATTAACAACATACGGAGACAACATCGCGCGAAATGGATATGAGTATGGTTTTGCAAACAGACAAGGTGGGGAGAAATAGGGTAAATAGCAAGAAAAAAAGAAATAGAAACAAAACTTGGAAATCAATAGAAGGAGAAATTGATACAAGGGAAAACATATTTATAGGTTGATGGAATGTACGAACAATGGCGGAAATAAGTAAAGCACATCAGATAGCAACAGAAATGGGTAGATACAACATAAGCATACTAGGGATCAGTGAAACTAGATGGAATGGGTCAGGACGAATCCAATTACAGTGTGGAACTACTGTCATCTATTCTGGCAAAGATATAAACTCAGACAAAGAAAAAGGGGTGGCATTAATGTTAAATAAAGCATCGGCCCAAGCATTGGTGGAGTGGGAGAATGTCTCTGAGAGAATTATATGGGGAAGATTTCAAAGCAGAAACTTAATAATAATTAATGTGTATGCTCCAACAAATCAACAAGAAGATGAAACAAAGGAAGAGTTCTACGACCAGATGTATATGTTGCTAGCAAAAATACAAAAAACATATAAACGGGATATAAAAATCGTTTTGGGGGATTGGAACGCCAAAGTAGGATCTAATAATAATGGAAATGAACATGTAATGGGGATTCATGGCATGGGAGAAAGGAATGACAATGGCACGAGATTAATAGAACTTTGCTCGACAAACGATATGATGATTGGGGGAACATTATTCCAACATAAAGATATCCATAAAACAACATGGACGTCACCAGGAGGAAAATTTAAAAACCAAATTGACCACATTCTCATTGAAAAGAAGTGGAAAAATTCCTTACAAGATGTGAGAGCAATGAGAGGAGCCGACTGTGCATCAGACCACGAATTAGTGAGAGCAAAAATAAAAATTAGCCTCAAGGCAAATTATAAATCAAACAAAAAACATAGAAAATTCAATACAAATAAATTAAGAAACGTTGGAGAAGCATGTGGGGAACTTGAAACAAGTAGGAAAATCTAGCATTGAAGGTATATGGGAAATATATAAAAACGCGTACATGGAGGCAGGGAAAGAGATATTAGGGTGCAAGGAGAAAGCTGATCGACCATGGATAACGCTGGACACTAAAACAAAAATCAAGGAAAGAAGAGCAATCAAAACTGAATTGATCAAAACAACAAACCCGATAAAACAAAAAGAAATGCAGGAAAAATACACAGAAAAAAATAAAGAAGTTAAAAAACAAGCCAGAACAGATAAAAGGCTGTATATGGAACAAATGGCAGAAAAAGCAGAGGAAGCAGCGATAATGCATGACACAAGGACACTTTACGCAATAACCAAACAAATTAAAGGGGGCAAGAGCCAGCAAAGAACGAAACTAATGGGGAAAGAAGGAGAAACACTCACAAGTCAAAAAGAAATTGCCCAAAGATGGACACAATTCTTCGCAGAACTCTATGAAGAAGGAATTGAATCACAAATAGAGATGGAAGAAACTGAGAGAAACGAAACATTAATCATAAGAAACGACGAATTTACGAAGGACGAAATAAGGTATGCTATAAACCTTTTAAAAACGACAAAGCGGGTGGTGTTGATGGAATTCCCGCAGAATTGATAAAATCACACTTAAACTTCTCAGTGGATATGTACTACTTACTATTTAAAAAAATTTGGATCGAGGAAAAGATACCAAAAGATTGGGGTGAAGGAGTTATAATAAAGCTACCAAAGAAAGGAAATCTCACACTATGCGAAAACTGGAAACCAATCACTCTTCTCACTGTAGCTACCAAAATAATGGCCAGAATAATATTGGAGAGAATTAAAGATCCCATAAATGAAAAATTAAGAATTAACCAAATAGGATTCAGACCGAACAGTTCCTGTATTGACCATATAAATACCCTAATAATCATCCTGGAACAATCAGCAGAAATGAATCAGGAAGTTTATATCAACTTTGTAGACTTCGAAAAAGCGTTTGATTCAATAAATCGTAATATGATGTGGAGGATATTAAAACTCTATGGAATACCAGACAAATATATAAGAGTAATAAAGCTTTTCTACGACGAATGTTTTGGCAGAGTTGAACATGAAGGGGAACTATTCCAACAAATAAGCATCAAAAAAGGAGTAAGACAGGGCTGTGTCTTGTCACCGACATTGTTTATAATAGTCATAGATTGGATAATGAAACAAACTGAAGATAAAAAAACAGGTATACAATGGTCACCATTTACAAAACTAGAGGATCTAGAGTTCGCTGACGACATATGTCTCATAACATCAAACAGACAACACATGCAAAACAAAATCACCAGATTGAACAGCATAGCAAAAACAACCGGCTTAAAAATAAATCCGAAAAAAACGAAAATACTATCAAATGGGGAATCGAACGGAAACAATATATATTTGGAAGGGAAACAAATAGAAGAAGTAAACGATTTCTGTTATTTGGGCAGTCTGCTAAACACAACAGGAGGCACAGAAAAGGACATAACACAAAGAATAAGCTTCGCACAAAACGCTTTCAACTCTTTGCGCAAGATATGGGCCTCGACAAACATCAGCAGAAGAACAAAGTTACGATTATTTGAAACTAATGTAAAGTCTTTCCTGTTATATGGAGCAGAAACATGGAAACACCATAAAAAATTCTTTCAGAAAATAAAATCCTTCATTAACAGGTGCCTACGTATTATACTGAGAATATTTTGGCCAAACAAAATTACTAATGACGAATTGTGGAGAATAACAAATGAAGAAAGGATAGAACATACAATAAAAAAACGGAAATGGAAGTGGATAGGACACACCTTACGAAAACCAGCAACAAATATTGCTAGACAAGCTCTACATTACCATGCTCAAGGCAAAAGAAGAATGGGTAGACCATCTTATACGTGGAAAAGAACAATAGAGAAAGAACTCAAAGAAAATAATTTAACATGGAACGATGCAAAAAAGATAGCAAAAAACAGAAGAGAATGGAGAAAACTAGTAAACAAAATTGGACGGAACTCAACAGATGATGCGTGGGACTAGCAACCTCACCATCATTCCTCATGCTACTTGAAACACCGCAAGGTGCCCTTTGCTCCACTTGGAGATGTATGATATATGATGAACTAAAGAAATTAATTACTTCAAATTATATATTACCTATAAAATGTCTTGATGTGATCTATTTTGAAGTATATAAAATGGGGAACATCCTCAAAAACCCCTAAAAACCAGTTTTTTTAAAAAATGGGAAATACATATATATGTATAAGCCCATACTCGTATAGGCTGTTATAAAGCTGTTCTGCATCCCCATTTTGTTTAGCATACTCCTCTGAAATATGTCAGTTTTATTTGAAAGATGAAAGTAATATTAAAAGATATTTTAGTTGAATTCTTTGTTTTTGTATCTCGTAGTCTACTGATCAAAAAAGCAAAGTTGCTTAATAAGTTACGTTCTTTATTCGATTTGTAGTTTTGTTACCCTGAATATTTTACTTTATAAGTAAAGGCGTTATAAAAAGCAGCGACATTAGGCTTGACAAGACATCTCGTAACGCCACAGTTCGTAACGCCACAAATCGTAACGGAAAATTCGTAACGCCATACCGTAACAAATGCTATAATTTGTAAAGTCAAAATTGAATTATTCTGTTTATTTTTGTTAACGTGGAATCTAACTTTTATTACAGTTACAGTTGAAATTTCGTTTATCAATTTTAACAACTAGCATCAGAATAAACATTTTAACACATTTCATATTTCTTGGGGAAAATATTTAAAGTTATGTCTTAAAATAAATATAATCTAGTAATGTAAATTGTATTAATTTTGATAATAAATACAGTATTATTAAAACCGTTTTTATATGTTTCATTACTATTCAGACTTAGGCCGTCCGCACATGGGTCGATCGAAGACACGTCTCGAAGTTCGCGCGTCTTGCTCGTCTTGTACGAACCCTGCGCCACAAGCGATTGCTCTCCGCACACTAGTCGATTCAGTTTGCTCACATCTTCCACCCAGGAAGAATGCATTTTTTATATATCAACCAAAACGACTATTTCGATCTGTCAAAATTACGGTAGTGTTACATGTTTCGTATATTTTGTATAAAATGAGCATTATACAATTGAGGGTATTTTTCTACTTCCCCAACTAATTTGATAACAAACACCTAGAAACAGAATTTCAATGTTTTCAAAATTTTATATTACAAACAATATATTGCCACAAAGCTAATAGTACTACAATCAACAAACATAACATTCACCGATCTTTAAAAAAAAACTATGATTTAGTTTAGCACAAAAATCAACAAAAAACGAAGGAAACAAATAAAATAATGACTGGAAACGAGCGTCTAACTCGAATTTTCTCGTGCGCTACCGATCGCAAGGAACGAGAGTCGTACTAGATGAGGAGATATGCAATCTTAAACGCCCCGCCTCTGGAGCTCAACGCCACAACGAAGAAACTTGAGTGACGGGGAGAGATCTACGCGACTGGAATCGAGTCGACTACATCGAGCGTCAACTCGAGTGCGGACGGCCTAGTTTTACTACTTTAAAGTCATAATTCAAGGTAAAAACTTTTAAAAAATTATTTAGTTATACAAATAAGAATATACGCAATTATGTGTGAAATATATTTAAAAAGATGTGGTCTTAAAAAAAGTACCATTACTTTTAATATAGGAATATACGCAAAACGCGTTTCGGTATAAATTCAGTAATACTAAATTTGCTAAAAAACTCAAATGTTGCCGTTACGAATTGTCCGTTACGAACTTATGGCGTTACGAATTGTCCATTACGAACTTATGGCGTTACGAAGTGTCCGTCACCATTTGTCGGGTTAAGAACTGTCGCATTACGAGATGTCATGTAACCGACATTAGGATGCATCCTGAAACTTTCTCAAAAATAACCTTAATATAAATGTAGGTACTGGTAAGCACAGGTTTCTGTATGTAGATAACAGCATTCATTATAATCCACGCTAAAAAATTCATACATATACAATAGTGGGGATTCATTGAAATATATTGATACAAGACATTCATAGAAAATATCAGATGACTTAATTAATAGTGTTATTAGGAACTCTTTCGATCAAAAACTTAAAATTTTATTGGAATGTTAATTAGTTGCCATATTTAAAAACATTTACAAGTCTACTCTGTGTTGAATATCAATCTTCAATAGATAATTTAATTTCCTATGTGGGGTCGCTAGTCTTCCATCGAGCTAATAGAGTGATATGGGTGGTGTTGGCTGGAGTACTAAACCCGAAAACAAGAGAAGAGGCAATAACTTAAAGATAATCAAATTCGATAAAAATTACAGAACTAACTTCGAGCTTTGCACTAACACTCATTCATTTAACACGAATTCAATCACTAATTAACATTAATATAACACAATAATACTGAAAAGAATCGTTCATCAGCCCCTTTCTCCTCTGAATCCTCTCTGAAGATGCCCTCCTCCGCAGAACATCAACAAACTACCACCAAAACACTACCCAGACCAACAACCAACCAGTGCCACCACTCACAACGAAAAAACACGTCCTAAAGAGGCGACAAAAGACACCTAAACAGGACTCCTAGAACACACCAATCAGAATACATCTCCTTCTTCTACAGCACTAAAGTCCAAATTGAGCCTTGGCCTCCTTTATTTTTTGCCTCCACCCTTGCTTGTCTGTGGCTGCTCTTCTCCATACACGGACTCCTAAAAGGGCTTGTGCGTCGCTGTTTACTGTGTCTTCCCATCGCTTTCTTGGCTTTCCAACCGGTCTCTTTCCCTGCATTCTAGCATTCAGTGCTGTTTTTGGTAGCCTATCCTCTCCCATTCTTATCACATGTCCGGCCCATTGCAATCTTTGTATTCTAATGAAGTCTGACAGGGGTGCTTCCTTATAAAGTTGATAAAGTTCGTTATTGTATCGACTTCTAAAGATTCCGTGTTCCCTCATAGGTCCTAGTATCTAGTATTCTCTTCAGTACTTTCCTTTCGAATGTGTCGAGTTTGTTTTTGGATGTTTCTTTCAGGACCCAGGCTTCACTGCCGTAGCATGTTATTGGTCGAATTAAAGTTTTATACATTCTCATCTTTGTATTCCGGTGAACACTTTTAGACCGAAATATATGGGAGAGGGCAAAATATGCTCTATTTGCCTGAGTTATTCTCTTCCGTATTTCTCCATCTTCTGATTCGTCGGCATATATTTCTACTCCCAGGCAAGGGACTTTCACTTTACATAGACTCGTTTGAGGTTTATACCCACTTCTTATCTTTTTTTCATAGATCAGAATACATACAACCACTATATCCCAAAGATCAATTAAGCTTATTAACACTAAATGTTGTCATTAGAGAGACAAAAATTCAAGGAAGAAAAGTAATAGCATTATTGAACAGAGTACTATGGGAAAAAATATAAACAAAGAAATATAACACCAGGGTAAAAAAGCATAATTACATATAGCTCAAAAGTTTAAAGAAGTCTATTAAAGAAAATAATATAAAAAAACTAAGAAAATTAAGGGAAATCCTGAAAATCAAACACGGAATGTTCTTCCCTTTTCATATTTCGGATGTTGACGACTATCATGACAACGTGTACTTTACATATTGCTGCTCTGAAAAAAGTTGTGGGTGTTGTGTTGAACCGCGTACCTACGTATATTTTTCAGCCATGAAATTCTTTTCCTTCCTGGTTCTCATTTTCCTTCTACTGTTCCCTGTAAGATTAGTTGCAGCAGTCCATATCTCTCGATGTTTCTCATTATGTGACCGAGGTGTTCGATTCTGGCTGCTTTTATTGTGGTTAACAGCTCTTTTTCGTTTTGTATTCTTAAGAAGATGTCCTGATTAGTAACGTGGTTGATATAAGATATCTTCAGAATTCGACGATAAAGCCACATTATGAAAGCCTCGATTTCCTTGAAGGTGGCGTCTGTGAGAGTCCACGACTCAACTCCATACAACATTACAGGAGATATATAACATCGTAGTAACCTGATTTTATAGGTACTGATAAATCTTGACATTTGAATAGCTTAGCCATTTTTTGAAATGCAGATCTTGCTTTCTCTATCCTACATCTGATTTCTTGGTAATGGTCTCAACTTTTATTGACGTTCGTACCATGGTAGATTTATTTTACTGGTAAATTAAAGAGAAATTATTAATCTGGTTTGACCATGTACAAGAATGCCAGATTAAACAAACTGTAGAATGGAAATCAGGTTGATGAAGAGATCGTGTAAGAAGATACCTGGAACGATAGAGATGGCTTGAGATAAAAAAATTGAAGACATAGAATGTTCGAAAACGAAGCTACGGGAAGAAGTAGAGTTGTGCATACATTTGTACAGTGTATTAAAAAATTAAGCTTAGATAAAATACTTCTATATTAATATATACCTAAAAAAATATATTTCTGCTAAAAAAATTGACAGCTAATACAATATTTCCCATGAATGTCCTTTTTGCTTGTAATATATTATATATTAGTGATCAAACTATATAAGAATTACTATCTGTCGACTACTGCTAATTGTGGCCCACATACAATATTTTATTGCAGAAAAACTTCAACAAGGCTTTTTACTTGCTAACTGCAATATTTTAGTAACAACAAATAACAATACACTGAAAACAGAAACATACTAACACTGTACCTAGAATTAGTTAAATGTGAGCCAAAAACTAATGCTGTAACTAATGTTTCTAACACTAGAGTAATAAGTATGCTACTAGGGGTAAATGTTTTATTTCCATCTACTAATAAAAAACTTCCTACAAACGTTAACGAAGGAAAACCATAGTCATAATGTTTGAAGAGAACAGTTCATAAAGTTTTTACTTTCAGAGGTCGTTTAGGTATAAGTTTTTACTTTCGCGATATCTTTCAGTTTTTGTTATACAACACAAAACTAGATTTCTTCATTTCCCTAGTACACGCATCCTAATCCAGTTCCCCATGGCTCTATATGAACATTAAATTGAAGAGAGTAGGGCTCAATGGGTCCTGATATCTTATTCCGTTGCCTATGGCTATAGGCTCTGTAAGTTGTACATCTATTGTGACTTCCATTTTGTTGTTTTTACGATATTTAGGGGAACTTCTCTATATACAGAAGATGGATTACATCTTTGAGTCTTACTCTGTCAAATGCTTTCTTCAAGTAGATCAGACACAGAAAAAATGCTGGTCTGCAGAGGCGGCTTTACCTGTTGTGCAGGGTGTGCCGTGCACACGGACGCCGAGCGCCAAAGAGCGGGTCATTTACTTTGTTTCAACATAAAATATGCTTTAAAACGATTAATGAAAAATTACATTGGCACTTAGTGCCATAAAAGAAGGGCGACTGTGGCCGGCCACTCTGTGGATCCACAAAAGTAATTTACCGTGGGTTATTATGCGAGCGACTGTGGCCGGCCACAGTCGCTCGTCTGTGATGCAACGTCCACTCCACATAAGAACCCACAACAACACATTGATTGTGGATCAACAGAGTGGCTGGCCACAGTCGCCGTCTGTTATGGCGCTTATGCGCGATGAAAGAATGTTGCGGGGACGTATCAATGGCAAGATTGAGAGGTCGGGAGGCTTATTCCAGAGGCAATTTGGTTTTTGTAAAGGGAAAAGCACGGTGAGTGTATTCGACACTTTGCGCAATAGAGGGGATGAACACCGTTGGGTGGCCCTGTTGTTGTTCGATGTTAGGAATGCATTCAATACGCTGCAATGGAACGAGGTAATGAAAAGGTAATGGAGGAGAGAGAATGTCCTGGATATCTGATAAACGTGGTAACGGACTATCTTTCTAAGAGAAGAATTATGGTGGAGAAAGGATCTGTCTTGGGTCCGACGCTATGAAACCTGGCATATGACGGGATCATGAGCTGTGAATATGGAGAGGGTACGACTTCCTTTGCATTCGTGGAAGACCTCGCTGGTAGTGGAGGGGGACGAGCCAGATCTTAAATACCGGGTACGGAACGTAGGCGGCGTTGTGAAGAAATGGATGATACAGCACGGACTGAAACTCGCAGCAGAGAAGACCGAAGCCATCATTCTGACAGGGAAAAGAAACAGGCAAAGTGTGGAACTACAATGTGCAGGGGCGTATCTAATATCCAAGAAACACGTAAAATACCTAGTAGTGACATTGGACCAGATCGGAAAGTGGGGGGAGAACGTGCGTGTGGTGACCCAGAAGGTTCCAAACAGTGAGGCTGCGTTGGAAAGGGAGATGCCCAACATTGGGGGACCCAAATCCGAAAGGAAGAGGGCCTTGCACGGTGTTATGCAGTCGATCGTCCTCTACGCGGAACCAGTCTGGAATGAGGCGGTAGAGATACAGTCCTACAGGGGGCTCATGACACGAGTGGACAGAACAAATCTGCTGCGAGTGGCATGCGATACAGGATTGTGTCTGCCGCGGCCTTGTGGGCCATCACTGGATGTGTTCCGCTGCATGTGTTGGTAGTGAAAAGAAAAGAACTATATGACAGAAGAGACCTAGAGCTCACTATGACCGAGAGAAGACAGGAAAAAGAAAGGACAATTGAAAGATGGCAAGAAGAATTGAACAAAATGGAGCATGTGGCACAGTGGACAAAGATGCTGCTCCCGAACCTAAAATATTGGGTGGACTGTAATCACAGGCGCCTGGATTATTTCCTAACGCAGGTGCTCACAGGACACGGGTGTTTTAGAGCCTACCTCTCAAGGTTCGGAAAGGCTGACACTGATGAATGCCTATACTGCAGACACCAGGACACTGTTACACATACAATGCTAGAGTGCAACAGATGGATAGTAGAAAGGAACAGAATGGAAAGAGAGACAGGTGTAAATTTTGTGACAGTGTAATGAAGGTAAAGTGCTTCGGAAGTGATGTCGACCTTGCAGCAGCCATTTCTCTTTCGGAGCGCTGGATGACAGAGGAGGGTCTAGTTTGGCAGGTAGGCATTTGGCATAGCCTCGGCGACGAGAGGGCGTTTTAAAGTACCTCGGGAACTATCGCTGGGGCTACGAAGAATGAATCCTGCACTAAGGTCAGTCAGGCGGCGTTCTGGACTGAGATGTCTTCCTATGTCTGATATGAAGATTCCAGACCCTCCCTCTTTCAAAATGAGGAAAAAAGGTAGGTACCTATTCGACTATTCCATTTTGACTGCGCGTCTACTAAAGGGCGCCATGGCATTGACTGCATACGGGCGCTACATGGGCTAGAGCCGCCTCTGCTGGTCTATTATGCTCTAGCGATTTCTCAGTAATTTGCTTTATGACGAATATTGCATATGTACACAATCTTCCAGTATGAAAACCCTGTTGTTCATCTGCTAAACTTATCCTCTGATTCATTAGTCCTTGTAAAATTTTAGTTGTAAATTTTGGGGTAGTATTTAACGAGATTATACCTCTAAGTTTTCTTGCTGTTTTTTATCTCCTTTTTTTGAAGAGCCATGTGTATTTATAGTTGCAGTGTATTTATACCAGAGCCATGTTTTTTGCTGTGTATTTATAGTAACTTCTTCATTTGTGGTAATTTCTGATGTTTTCGGTTCTATCGTCATTTGTTCTTCCTCTGTATAAGTAGAGCTTTTTAAAATAGTTAATCCATGGGTTTTGGTTCTATTAGTTCCTTTACCTATGTTCTTTGCCCTCTTATACTTAAAGCGCAATATTTCCTGTTGCAGACCATCAAAATCATGTTCCATTTCTTTCGAAAAACGTTCCCCGTGATTCTTCTTACATCATCATCATCATCATCACCATCATCAACCCGTACGCGTCCACTGCTGGACATAGGTCTCCCTCAGCTCTTTCCATCTGTCTCTGTTTTGAGCGGCTTGCATCCAGTTACCGATAACATGCTTCAGATCGTCGGCCCATCTGGTTGGTGGGCGTCCTCTGCTCCGTAATGCTTCTTCTCGTAGCGTCCACTCGACAATACGTTTTGTCTATCGGTTGTTTGACAATCTGGAGACATGTCCTGCCCAATTCCACTTTAGCGACGCGATTTTTTCGACAGCGTCTGTCGTTTTTGTTCTACGACGTATTTCTTCGTTTGGGATTATGACAGATTAGTCATTATTTGCGTCTTGTTGATGTTAATATTTAGTCCGACCTCTAAGGAAGCGTGATATAACTTGTTCAACATTATTATTGTATCATCCATACGACCGACTATAAGAACGATGTCATCTGCGAATCTCAAATGACTGAGCTTCTCTCCATTTATGTTGATATCATATTCGTTCAGTTCTGCCATCTTAAAAGTGTATTCTAAAAGGGTTGTGAATAGCTTTGTTGAGATGGTATCTCCTTGCCGTACGCCTCGCTGTATACAGAATTTATTTGTTTGTTGTTCAGATAGTCTTACGCTAGCCACTGCCTTTTGGTAGATATATTTGATCATGTTAGTATAGCGATGGCATTCTGTCATATCTGTTATAATAGATTCGGCATTCTGTCAATGATTTTAACATTTTCTGCTGGCTTATGGTATCGAATGCTTTCTCGTAGTCTACGAATATCAGTGCCAATGGTTTGCTGAATTCTTCTTATATGTATTCTTCTTACAAGTGCATGTATTCCGTTTCTTATTGTCTTGTAATTATCGTATGCCTCTTGTGTCTTGATGTCTTGACATGCATTTCAGGTAGACTTTTTCTTTTCTTTGCATTTTTCCTTCCCTTCTGTACAAAACCATGGAGTTCTTCGCCTTGGAAACGATTTATTTTTATTTATATATCTTTCACCAAGAACTTCCTTGTTTGAGACAAAGATATTAGACTTAATTTTTGCCCAGCTTTCTTCGACTCCATCACTTTCTGTGATATATATGGATGCTTCAGAAGTCAAACGGTGTAAGTCACATTCTCCCTAAAAATGACTTATGAGATATAACACTTATTATTATATATAATAATATTATTATTTCCTTGTTTGTATTTATGAATATGTTACCCATATTATGATAAATAAAGACAGTTTATTTGTTTTTAATAACTACTTATATTTCTGCAACTATTGTCAGAAACATCTTAGTATCTCATTTTAAACACTTATTGACTTACGCAGCTTTCATACTTTACGATTTTTGTCGTCACGACAAACGGTCGTGCTCATCGGACTTTCACACTTTACGACAGTATTCATCTTATTGTCGTAGAGAGCACAAGGCGTAGAATGAATCGAGCAAAATTTTGGCTTTATGGTTAATTTATCGCCAGATTTATCATCGTAAATAAAGACAGAGACGTAATCGCCTACATTGGGTGCATCCAATCAATGGAAGAAGAGAAGAAGTAGGTTTATATCATACATTTTTTGGAGATTTAAGAACTGACCAAAATAATTTTTAATTATTTTCATATGTCAGTGACAAAGAATTTCCTCGCCCTTCTTATATATTGGTAGTATTGAATTGCTTTGACAATATTTTGGGATCCTTTTCTCCTTCCATGCATCTTTGCATATTGTCCACAGCCAGTCTTTCCCTTTCTCTCTTAAGTATTTGATCATTTCTGGTGCAATTTCATCCTCCCCTGGAGCTTTACCTACTTTTAATTTTCGTATCGCTTCTACCAGTTCTTCTCTTGAAATCTCTCTTAATTGTTCCCCCATGTCATTTATTTTTCTCAGCCTTTCTTACGGTGTCCTTCCAAATTTTTCTTCATACAAGTTATCAAATTACAAAACATTAAATTACATAAATTTTGTTTTTGTTCGTCATGATCATCTTTGGTAATCCCAGCTTATTAAATTAAATGGCTTTTAAGGCTTGTTGTCCCATTTTTGTTGCCCAGTTCAGTAGCAATATGTTGTATAAAAAAATATATACCTATTTTGTTAATAAATACAATTCAATTAGTGAACAATAATTACTGTTATAAGGCTCAATTTTCATCTTTCAATTTTAAAAAGATCCGTCTGATTGACTTCTGAGGCATCGATATGTTTCTGCTTCTTTCTTGTTATTCTTTTTTGGAATAGGTATCCTGTGGAATCATCCTATAAGCTTTCTACTTTTTTTATCTTTGTGGTGTATTCCGGTGTTTTGTTGTTTTCATTCGAATTTGTGAACAATAACAATTTATGATCGCAATACAAATCAACTTATCTTAAAATTTTCTATTTAAGTAAAATATTTATATTGGATTTAAAATCTATTCCCACTGATGGCAGTCTTCTTATAACTGATCTGTGAATGATCATTAACGCTCAAAGTAAGGCTTTTGTGAAAAACGGTATTGTATAATTTTTCTATACTCTAGAAATATCGGTGATGCACAGAAGACCTAAACAACCTAATCTAATCTACTCTAATCTAATCTAGGCAATAGTATCTGCAATTATGAACTGTTCTCAAAAATGCTTTAACCTTTTAGGTCTACTAAATAAACATTTACCTAAAACACTACCATAGTAGGTGATATAGTAGTCTTCTTTAGAAATACCTATCTTAAATTATTTTAAGCAAACCAGTGGTTTAGTATTTTAAATTTCAGTCTTTCAGTTTTAGTCATGAGCCCCATATTTTGTTTAATATTTCTTTCGTTTATTGTATGCCTACTGTGTAATCATTTATTATTTCATATAATCATCTAAAAGTTATTTTTCATAGGAATAAAGAAGGGCAGACGCTAGACAAATATTGTTTATTTATTTAGGTTGATACACGGTGTTTCATTGGGAAAGTAACATACGTTAACTGTAGAAAGAGGACACTTAGGCGGTCTCAAAAATACCTACTTAATGGGTCTTACTTCATTAGTAACAAATATACTGAGTGTTTTATCTATTTTACCATTTTTTTATTTGGTTCATAACTTTTTAACCACACTGTATATTTATTTTATATTTGGAACGCAAATATTCTTTAAGGTGTAAAATTAACTAATTTATTTAAAATTGTAAAAAATCCAGGTCCGGATTAAAAAATATTTGAAAAATGTTCCGACCCAAAAACAACACCCTGTACATTAATTTTTTTTAATGGATTTTGATTTTTGAAAAGACGATGAAAAACTAAATTTAGTGGTATACTTTGAATTTTCGGGAAAATGATTTTTCTGGCCAAATTTTGAATTTGAATTCTGAATATATGCGAATTTCGAGAGCTCGAAGTATTAAAAAAATTGAAATATGACTTACAACTTGTTAAACACACTGTACATTAATTTTTTTAATAGATTTTGCATTTAAAAAAGGTTGAAAAACTAAATTTAGTGGTTTACTTTGAATTTTCTGCAAAATGATTTTTCTGGTAAAATTGCGAATTTGAATTCTGAAATTATGTGAATTGCGAGAGCTCGAAGTAAAAAAATTAAAATGTGACTTAATTTTAATTAATATCATTATTTAATCTAAATTGGTAAAATATTAACATTTCAGTCTTTTTTTATTATGGCTACAAATAATTCATAACAAATATTAACCTTTAATTAATAATGAATAAATTATAAAGAGTCCCCAAAAAATACATTGTCCAAGAAACAGAAACATTTTTCCAAAAAATAACTTATTAAAACTATAATAATTGTTCAAAATGGCCACCACCTTGTTGAAGACAAAGTCTTGCTCTTTTTGTTATTTGTCTGACTGACTTCCTAATCTCGTCAGGATTATTCTTCATTTCTTGGAAGGCGTCTCAAATCCGGTCAAGAAGTTCTTCCCTACTATTTATTTCCTCGTTATAAACTTTGCAATTTAGATATCCAAAAGTTATTTTTCAGCAATTTTTTTCTGTTTTTTAATTTTAAGATAGTTTCCTGGTTGATTAAAGTTATGCATTTTTTGTGGACTTTTTATTATTTATTCATTAATTAAAAGTGAATATTTGTTATGAATTATTTGTCACCATAAAAAACTAAAATGTTAACATTTTAACAATTTAGATTAAATAATGGTAATAATTAAAATTAAGTCACATTTAATTTTTTTTACTTCGAGCTCTCGCAATTCACATATTTTCAGAATTAAAATTCAAAATTTTATCCGAAAAATCATTTTGCCGAAAATTCCGAATGCTGAAAAAGTACACCACTAAATTTAGTTTTTCATCCTCTTTTCAGAAGAGCCTTAGCCTCAGAAAAGAAACGCAGAATTTACAAAACAGACGTTTTATAAAACGCCAATAATGACACACGCGACAGAAACTCGACTTGACACAAAGAGGTCAAAAAGACTGATAGATATATAGAGCAGAGATGAAAATCCTTTGAAAAATCGATAGTAAGACTCTATAGGACAGAGCTATAAGTACAGATATACGACGGAGATACAAGGTGGAGAGCATTAATAACTGGGTAACAAAGAGCAGAGTTGAATGGAACGACCACATAAGCCAAATGACAACAAATAGAGTAGTAAACACTGTGAGACAGTTTCCAAATAGGAAGACGATCAGTGAGAAGACCACGACAACAATGGAACGACAACTTACTGGAGGCACACTGAAAAAACAGATAATCATGACAAAAAAAAAGATATATTTTACTTGAACGTAAAAATATCAATAGGGGATAGTATAATAGAATATGTCTCTCTAGATCGGGCTGTATCGTCGCCCTCGCTAGCGAAATTATTCCGATTCGATTTTTTTGCACAAACTTACTCAACAAGAGGTCCTTATAACATATCCACAGGGTGCCGGGCGGTGCCGTGGTCGAAAAATTGTTTAAACAATTTTTTTTAAACAAATTCACAAAAATAATTTTTTTATTTCGAACAATTTTTTTTAGATAACTTGGGTCATTCTGAGCAAAAAAGGTATCTTGTGATTTTTCTCTAAAATTGATTGTTGTCGAGTTATACGCGATTTAAAATTTGAAAAATGCGAAAATGGCCATATAACTCATCAACAATCAATTTTAGAGAAAAATCACAAGAGACCTTTTTTGCTCAGAATAACCCAAATTATCTAAAAAAAATCGTTCGCAATGAAAAAATTATTTTTGTGAATGTGTTTAAAAAAAATTGTTTAAACAATTTTTTGACCACGGCACCGCCCGGCACCCTGTGGATGTGTTATAAGGACCACTTTTTGAGTAAGTTTGTGCAAAAAAATCTAATTGAAATAGTTTCGCTAACGGGGCGACGATACAGTTGGACTATATAGCGCTAATTGTTAATAATTAAAAATAGCAGCTTTGTAATAAAATAATGACAAAACTCTCTTCAGGACCTTGAAGAAGGGGTTTAAACTTGATTTGGCTACTTTTTGAATCTCATAATAATAATTTTTAATAGAGCTATTAAGCCTTGAAAATGGCCATTTTCGCATTTTTCAAATTTCTAATCGCATATAATTCGACAACAATCAATTTTAGAGAAAAATGACAAGAGACCTGTTTGCTCATAATGACCCAAATTATCTGGTAAAGTATTGTTCGAGAAATTGTTTAAATAATTTTTCGATCACAGCACCGCCCGGCACCTTGTGGATATGTTATAAGGACCTCCTTTTGAGTAAGTTTTTGCAAAAAAATCGAATCGGAATAATTTCGCTAGCGGGGGCAACGATACAGCTCGGTCTACTCGTAGATATCTCAATCTTAAATAATAATAATTCTTAGCTTATCAGCTAAGAAATTGCTTTAAAAACTTTTAAAACTAAAGTTTTCTATTGAGTAATTAACAGATATGATTTGAATACTCTGAATGCGTGAAAAATTGTTATTAGCATAGCTAATTTGCCAAAAGAGATATCGTGCACGTAGAAACCTCGAGAATATGACGTGGGAAAGATTAGTAGATCGTTTTACCCGTGCGGGTTCAGTAGTTTATGAAAGACATTAAAAACCCAACGTGTTATTACCGTGGAAAATGAATTTAATGTGCTGCTGGAAGGTACCCATAATCAACATGTTAGTGCTCGTGAAATTTCGCGCCACCGGGATATTAGCGATAAGATATGAATCCATTAACAAGGCGACATAAAAAATCAGGAAGTTGGAATATTTGGGGCACATTATTAGATGTATACGAACTATTAAGGAATATAATTCAGGGCAAAAACAGAGGCAGAAGAGGCATAGGAAGAACTAAAATCCCGTGGCTACACAATCTCAGTGAATGGTTTGGATGCAGTTCAATTGAACTATTCAATCTCCTATAGGAGCAGAACTTGAAGAACTAGACGAATATTTTAACCGGAGCTATGGGCACAATAACAAATATAAAATTTTACAAATAAAAGGCAGATATCGAACTTTAACTATTTATTAAATCTTGGCGAAGTAAGAGAACTGAAATAATGTAAGAAAACCTTAAAGAATTACTGTATAGGATGGAATAGAATACAAATGATAAATGCAAAGATATGCAGACTTGGAGATGACAAAGTATTATTCGACGAAACAGTAGGAAAAATGAAGAACAATTTATAAAAATGGAAATTAATAAATGTATTTTATAAATTATGTTTTAGTTGAGTATAAATAAATTAAAAATAAGAGTAATTAAATTAAAATAAAAACTAAATAAATTAAGTATTAAATTCATTACAATATAGGTTCCCTGTCAATATGGATACATAAATGATAAAAATCTACTGAGCGTTTTAGTAGGTATACTCGATTTACACCAATGAATAAATTCGTATTATTTATTGCTTTAGATTTTATTTGTGTTATTTTTGGGACTCAGACTATATTACCTAAACTTTATGCAATATAATATGTGTCTGAACTATATTTCTAAAGTAGGCCCCTACTGTTTGGTATCACACCAATATTAAACTATAGTAAAATTACCTTCATTATATTATCGGCTTCTTATCGGGAATATGAGTATAAAATATATGATTGCACAGTGCCTTTCTCAATCTTATGAGTAAATGTTATTGGAACTTCTATAAACTTGTTTTAGTGAAGCCGAATGATCTTCTAAATTCTTTTTCAAATTAACAATAGTGTTCAAAAGAACTTGTTGTCTTAAGTTATCGCTACTGCTGGTGCATTCTTGCCTTGTCGATCCTTCGTTAGATAAATTAAAAGCTACTGTCTTTCCTCCATTTTGGTTATATACTTTCCTTCTTACTGGTTCACTTTGAGGGCAACTGCCAACTCTTAAGAAGCTTCTTCTTAAATCTTCATCTGAGTCCGAGCTAGAATCTGGAACCCTCTTGGTCAGCTTTTTTCTATATTTTGGACTTCTAACAGCCTCACTATGCCTGTCTTTTAAAGACACATGTTGAGGAGTGTGAGGATCTTCCGGCAATTTCCTACAAGACATTGGAGATTTGTATATCTGAGCTTGCATTTCCCATTCCTTTCTTGCCAGTACCGGAGAGTTACTGATTATAAATTTAGTGATATGATTCTTCTTAGGGCTAAATCGTGGACAACTATAGCCACTATTGGACGGAATTTTCGAACAAAACGGGTTGCTAATGACAGTATCTTCAGGTGGTCTGTTCTTAACAAAAACTTCAGGTTTTGCACATTCAGCTATTCTTAAAAGTTCCACCCTTTTATTAGCAGGACCTGGTACTCTTCTTGGCGATAGGCCATTTGTCTTCATAGCGCGTAGAATATGTTCGGCTTCACTAATAAGTTCTCTATACTTTAGGTCGGCTTCTTTATCCCTTTTATCTATATTGTTAATGGGGTCATTGGAGAAACCGACTGAATTAGACCGTTTTCTCAAACAATCATCTAATGCCAACTTGGAAATTGGCCTACAATTGGCACGACGGACGGAAACAGGGGTAGCTCCAGCACTTTTAGAGCCATCTATGTAAGGATTAATACGTTTTTCTCTATCAACTTGTTTGGATTGCTTCTTTTTATTCGAGCAAGACTTCCTTTTCTTTTCACTCGATTTAGTATTCCTACGTTGTGTCCTTCGTCTGGAGGACCTCTTTCTCTGAACATCGTAGGTATAATAAGAACAGTGCCCCGTATTTAGGTCTGCTCTGTTCGCTTCAAAGTCCAAGAATGAGCCATTGTCTATAAAATCTAACTCTGTTTCGAAAGGCTCATCTTCATCACCCCCATCCTGTCCTGTATCTATGTCAGTCTCACAATCAGTTGGATCGCTGTCACTTAATATGTCAGTCTCCTTCTCATAAACATAGCTTTCATCATATTTACCCATCATCTCATTGAGAGTACAATCTTCGTCACTTACTGATTTAGGTCTTGGCACTTCCAGCTGGATACTAGTGGCACTCAAGGAAGAACTGGATGAAGTCGATAAAGACTGCTTTCTACTAAGCGCTGGACTGAGAAATCTACGAAGTTTCCTAGTACGAAAGCAACAAATGTTATTTACAATGAAACATACTGATACCAAAAAAGTACCGCTAGACCAGAAGATGAATATATTTGATGAGATATGATCAAATTTAAGCTGTATTCAGGATCTACATTTTAACACAAAGGAGGTCCCTTAAAATAGGTATATTCAATTAATTTTTTTCATTTTTTACGTTCTTTGATTATACAGGGTGTTTCATACGGAAACGGAAATACTTTAATTGTGAATAGAGGTCACCGAGGCGGTTCTAGTTATACTACATTTTTTCACTACCGACTTTTATAACCGAGTTACAGGGTGTTTTATCGATTTTGCCAATTTCTTTCCTAAGCCATAACTTTGGAACCACCGTGTATATTTTTTTGATATTTGGTACACATGTGTCTCATCCAAAACCCAAACGACCGATATACTAATCACAAGAAAAATCCAGGTCCGGATTAACAAACAATTATAAAGTAATTGTGACCTTAAAACAACACCCTGTATATTGAAATTCTGAAAATCTGTTTGCATATTTGAAAAGAACACAAAAACTAAGTCTAATCGTTCGCTTCAATTTTTCGGCCAGACAATTTTATGACTTTAATTTTGAAATTATATTGAATTTTTTAAGAACTCTGACATTAAAAAGCAGGTATTATTAACTTTTAATTATAAATTATTAAAGCTATTGAATAAATACTCATTTTAAAATTAATCAATACTTATTTACCACATTGGAACGACCCAATTATTAATCACTAGAAAAATTCAGGTCCGGATTAACAAAAAATCATAAAGTGATCTTAAAACAACACCCTGTGTATTGAAATTTTCAAAATTCGTTTGTAAATTTGAAAAGACTACAAAATCTGAGTTTATCAGTTTGCTTTAATTTTTTTGTGAAGAAAATTTAATGAAATCCATGGGAAAATCCCTGTAACTGGCTGTATACCATAATTAAAAAATCATACCGAAGTAAAAAACTTCGTTTGTATAATGGTATAAAAAAGTTTTATTAAAAAACATTAAAAGTCATCCAAAAGGATTTGCAAAACGTTTTCAATCTGATGATCTGATCCAGATTGAAAACGTTTTGCAAATCCTTTTGGATGACTTTTAATGTTTTTTAATAAAACTTTTTTATACCATTATACAAACGAAGTTTTTTACTTCTGTATGAAAATTTAATGACTTTAATTTTGAAATTAAATATATTGATAGTTTTAAGAGCACTGAAATTAAAAAGCAGATTTTTAAAGCATTTTTAATAATAAATCATTAAAGTTATTACGACATTCGAACCACCCACTTACAAATCACAACAAAAATCCAGGTCCGGATTAACAAAACAATATAAAGTAATTGTAACCTTGAAACCACACCCTCTATATTGAAATTTTCAAAATCCGTTTGCACATAGGTATGAAAAGAGCACAAAAAACTAACTTTAATCGTTCGCTTAAATTTTTTGGCCAGACAATTTAATGAATTTAATTTTGAAATTATGTCGAAATTTTTAAGAACTCTGGGAACTCATAATAAAAATTTCGATATAATTTCAAAAGAAATGTCATTAAATTGTCTGCACAAAAAATTAAAGCAGGACATTAAACTTAGTTTTTCGTGCTCTCTTCAGGTGTGCAAACGTATTTTAAAAATTTTAATATACAGGGTATTTTTTCAAGGTCACAGTTACTTTGTATTTTGTTGTTAATACGGGCATGGATTTTTCTTGTTTCAAGGTCACAATTACTTTATGTTTTTTTGTTAATCTGGACCTGGATTTTTCTTGTGATTAATAATTGGGTCATTCCAATGTGGTAAATACGTATTGATTCATTTTAAAATGAGTATTTATTCAATAACTTTAATAATTTATAATTACTTAAAAGTTAATAATACCTCCTTTTTTATGTTGAGTTCTTAAAAATTCAATATATTTTCCAAATTACAGTCAAAAAATTATCTGGCCGAAAAATCGAAGCGAACCATTAGGCTTAGTTTTTGTGCTCTTTTCAAATCTGTAAACAGATTTTCAAAATTTCAATATACAGGTTGTTGTTTTAAGGTCACAATTACTTTATAATTTTTTGTTAATCCGGACCTAGATTTTTCTTGTGATTAGTATGTCGGTCATCACTGAAGGCACTAATGAGCCCGAAAGTGACATCAAGGCTGGTATGGGAATGCCGGCAAGAACTGGAAGAACTGGCCGAAAGAAATAGTGTAACTCTATTCTGGGTGCCAGGACACACCGGGATAGACGGTAATGAGAAAGCAGATGAGCTGGCAAGGAACGGTTCATCAACTTTATATTTTGGCCCAGAACCTGCTCTAGGAGTACCTAAAACAATAATTAGGGGACAAGTCAGGGAATGGGTCAAAAACAAACACAAAGAATACTGGGGGAACGTACCTGGTCAGCGACACGGGAGGCCCTTAATAAGGGAACCCTCAAAACGGAGAGCTGAGGAACTAATAAAATTACATAGGAGTCAGCTCCGCATAATTACAGGTCTTCTCACGGGTCACTGTGCCCTAAAAGGACACCTGAATAGAATTGGGCTGTACGAAGGGAACCTTAACTGCAGACTGTGCAATAGGGGAACTGAAACAGCACATCATGTACTGTACGAGTGTGAGGCTTTGGATCACAAAAGGCAGGCTATTTATGGACAACCAAAATTAAGTCCAGCAGAATATGCCACCCAACCCATGCTAGGGATGTACAATTTGGTACGTGGAACCAAGCTTGTGGATTGGGTGACATAAAAGGTAGGATGGTTGGCACAATAAGCCCATGAGGCTGCAGTGCCATCGGAGACATAATGTAAGACGACCTCCAAAAAAAAAAAAAAAAAAAATGTCGGTCATTTGGGTTTTAATGAGACATATGTGTACCAAATATTAAAAAAATATACAGGGTGGTTCTAAAGCTATGGCTTAGGAAAGAAATGAGCAAAATCGATAAAACACCCTGTAACTCGGATATAAAACGTCGGTAGGGCCAAAAATTTAGTATACCTAGAACGGCCTCGGTGACCTCTATTCACCATTAAAGTATTTTCGATTCCCAATGAAACATCCTGTATAATAACACTTAGGGCAATTTTAGCCCACCTTTCCTCCCCCCTTATCACCATAAATGTCATTTTGTTGTTTGAATTATTTTTTTTCTGGGTTGCAATAAATTTAAAAATTTCAAAAAATTTACACGCATAGTAGAGGCTTTTACTCACACGCTGCGAAAAATTCACACGCTTAGATCGAGTGTACATAACCTAAAAATGTATATTTTTTCGAAAAAAACATATAAACTTTGTTTTTAATGGCTGGAAGTCTGTTTTGAAATGAATTAAAAACTGCTTATTGCTCGATATGATATTTTTGCACGGGCCCGAAATCCTATTTAGCGTCATTCGAAAATTCGAGACGCGTACAGTAAACTTGCGGTATGCGTGTGCAGTAATAGACATATTACACATCCATATATACAGGGTGGGGCATTAGTGTGACAAAGTCCAATTACTCGTTTGTTGTAAGAGATACGAAAAAAAGTTATTTAGGTAAAAGTTGGGGCACACATGGTATCATATTTTAAAAATATTTTCAAATATACAGGGGCGTCCGTATTGACAGGGTGACACAAACTTATGTTTTTTTAAAGGGAACACCCTGTATATTTTTACATTTTTGGATTCTCCTCGATGTTTCCTTTCTTAAAATATATGGTTTTGTAATATTATACGAGGTAGTTTAAAAGTTAATTACGTTTTTTTGTTAATTTCGTAGCAAAATCTACACCCTGTAGAATTGTAGTGATTTGACGTCAAATTTTCTATTTGCATTTAAACGATTTTTAGTATAGTCTACTACTGTTAATCAATAATAGTATAGCGAAATGTTTAATTTTAGTATACTGAAACTCGGAATGAGTATTTTCTGAGTTTTCTTAAATGGAACACTCTGTATTTTAGTATTGTAATAAAATTATATTTTATGGTACTTTTTTATTTTTTAAGCATTACCTATACCTAAGTGCTTTAATTTGTAAGTTATTCGTCATTCTTTAAGCAAACATTAATTGCAACGAAAATTACGTAAAATTTCATTATGTAGCTGTGAAAATATCCAATCAAAAGTAATTTTTCGAAAAAAAATACATAATGATCTAGCCTGATCCTTAATTTATTAATATTGGATGAAATATCCAAATACATTCGTAGTTAAGGTTGTTGGTGCTTAAAATATGAATCAAACATACAAAATTCTGCCTAGTTGGCTATGACACAAAATTTTCTTAAACATTTGACATTATACTATTTATATAGTTCCAGTTGATTTGATACCATTACTAATATTAATTTTTCTAATGAGGAACGGATTAAAATGGCTTTGTGCTAGGAGAGTATAACAAAAATGAGCTACTTGCAATAAAAATTTATCATCAGCAATTCCCTGATAGACGACAAGCAAAAAGAGAAACTTTTGAAAGTATACTAAAACGGTTTCAACAGACTAGATACTTAGATTTTAAGAACGATTGTACTAATATGCAGATCCTCAGTGACACTAAGGATTACATTTAATTGCTGTTTTCTTCACTTACAATAGTTTTTATTCGAGCAGATTTATCATAATCTAAGTGATCAGTCCGTTGAAACCGTTCTAGTATATTTTTAAGCGTTTCTCTTCTTAGTTGTCGTCTATCAGGGAATTTCTGATGAAAAATTCTTATTGCTAGTAGCACATTTTTGTTATATTCAACTAGCACCAAAATCTTATTAATCAGTTTCTCATAAGAAAGATACATATTAGTAATGGTAACAAAGCAACTGGATCTATAAAAATAGTATAATATCAAATTTTTAAGGAAATTTAGTGTCATAGCCGACTAGGTAGAATATTGTATGTTTTTATTAATATTTTGCGCACCAACAACCTTAACTACGAATTTATTTGGATATTTCATCCAATAGTAATAAATTAAGGATCAGACGTATTATAAATTATGATTATGATGTATTATAAATTATGATGTATTTTATTTTCCAAAAATTATTTTTGATTAAATATTTTCACAGCCACCTAATAAAATTTCACGTAATTTTTCTTACAATTAATGTTTGGCTTAAAGAATCAAGAATAACTTACAAATTAAAGCACTTAGGTATAGGGAATGCTTAAGAAATAAAAAAGTACCATAGAATATAATTTCCTTACAATACTTAAATACAGGGTGTTCCATTTAAGAAAACTCAGAAAATACTCATTCCGAGTTTCGACCCACCCTGCATACTAAAATTAAACATTTCCCTCTACTGTTAATGTTTAACAATAGTAGAGTATATTAAAAATCGTTTGAACATAAAATAAAAATTTGATGTCAAATCACTAAAATTCTACAGGGTGTAGATTTTGCTACGAAATTAACAAAAAAACGTAATTAACTTTTAAACTACCTCGTATAATATTACAAAACTATATATTTTAAGAAAGGAAACATCGAGGAGAATCCAAAAATGTAAAAATATACAGGGTGTTCCATTAAAAAAAATATAAGTTTGTGTCACCCTGTTAATACGGACGACCCTGTATATTTGAGAATATTTTTAAATTATGGAACTATGTGTGCCCCAACTTTTACCTAAATATTTTTTTTTCGTATGTCTTACGAGAAACGAGTAATTGGACTTTGTCACACTAATGCCCCACCCTGTATACACTTGATAATACAAATATAATTTTATATTTTTTTATAACAACTTGATTTTAAACTATTTGTATAAAGAAAGAAAAAAAAGAAAATCGGAGAAGACTAGGCAGAGTTAACAGTGGGAAAATCATGGATCACATTTACAGGTTAAACAAATTATAGAACAACGAATGGCCAAAAATAGATCCCTCTGTCAAGCTATGGGAAGCAATGGAGCAATGGAAGACATCGAAGTTCCACGAATATTAATAAAGCAGTAAAAACACTCTGCAAGAATAACAAAGAAGCTATCAAAACGGGCAATAGAATATGCAGTCCATTTAAGACGACAAGGGGACTGCTACAGGGCTGCTCCACATCCCCTACCCTGTTCAAAATATTCCTGGAAAAAACCCTGAAACCTTGGAAAAGAAAGTGCGAAGGAATAGGCATACCAGTAAGAAACGAATATCTACGTAATATACAGGGTGTTTCATTAATAATTGTCAATATAGTAACTGGAGAAACCTTAGGTTCCTCTTCATAAGGGTGGCGAAAAATCTGATGCCTGCAACTATAGACCTATTGCCTTACTACCGGTACTCTCCAAAATTATTGAGAGACTCATTAAAACTCGACTTATGTCCTTTATCGTTGATAACAACATTTTATCACAAAATCAGTTCGGCTTTTTAACAAATAAATGTACCACTGATGCCATGTTTTCTGTACTACACGAGGTTTACCAAGCACTAAACAATAATCTTTATACTGCCACTGTTTTCTGCGACTATGCCAAAGCTTTTGATTGTGTAAATCACGACATCTTGATTACAAAACTAAATTTATATGGAATTCGAGGTATTTCTTTGAATTGGTTCCAATCCTACTTGAATAATCGGAAACAACTAGTTAGAGCAAATGATACTGACTCTAGTCTCAAAAACATCGTATGTGGAGTACCACAAGGTTCAGTATTGGGTCCTATACTGTTCCTTATCTTTATAAATGACATCACTAATTTAAAAATCAATGGGAAAATTTTTCTTTTTGCTGATGATACCAGTATCACTTGGAGCAACTCAACTATTGCATCTCTTCATGAAACTATAACTTCGGATCTACTGACGATAAAGACCTGGTCTGACTCTAATTTACTCTCTTTTAATGTAAATAAAACAGTAGTATTATCCTATAAAGGAGCTCTTCAACCTTTGCCACTTCATAACAGCCAGATCAGTACCGTTGATTCTGTAAAATTTCTTGGTATTTTTTTTAGACAGCAACCTCAAATGGTCACTTCATATCGATTCGTTAAGTAAGAAACTCGCCTCAGCTTGCTATGCAATACGATCTGTCTCAAGGGAACTCAATTTAGCATCTTCTAAAATAACATATTTTTCGTTGTTCGAGTCTCATCTTCGATATGGTCTTCCTTTTTGGGGTTCTAGTACATCTGCTCAATTTGATGTCATTTTTAGATTGCAAAAAAGAGCAATAAGATATTTGTTTGGCCTCAGAAGATCTACACATTGCAGAAGTTACTTCAGAGATCACGAAATTTTAACACTTCCATCTTTATATATTCTAGAAACGGTTTGTTTAATTCGGAAACACCTTCATGTCTTTCCATCAAGGCCCAATCATCTTTACTCCACCAGAAATTCAATCTTTGATATTTATTTACCGATTCCATCCACTGAGTTAGTAAAGAAATCTATATTATATTCCGCAAAGAAACTGTACAATCATCTTCCGTTACAACTTAAATCTGCAACATCTTTCCCTAAGTTCCGAAAAATGACAAAAGCCTATCTATCCAAAAGACCATATTATTCAATAGAAGAATTTCTTAATGAATAACTAAGAAAATTGGGTTCCATGCGCAGTAGCATAAACTTGTCAGTTCCTTATGTTGTACCTATTTTATTTTATTTGTTGTATGTTCAATTTGCAATTTATATATATTTTGCAATAAATTGTTTTTGTCTTGGCTTTTATATCTTATACTGTACATTATTGACGATTTATCTAATTTTAGTAAATTGTAGTTGTTATTTGTTATTTATATTATGTTTTTCTTTTGACTGTATGTAAGCTTTGTCCATAAAATTGTAAAAATTTTCAATGACAATAAAGCATATTTCTATTCTATTCTATTAGCATAAAATACGAAGATTTAACCTAAAACACTTAAATAAAATGTGGTTCCTTACTGAGTTACAGGGTGTTTTATCTAAAAATTTAAAAACTATTTTTGCTCAGCGTTTTAAAACTATTCGACGTATCCTTTTCATACGTGGTAGAAAGTATGGGTACTGTACAGGCTACTAAATTATGTTAAACAAACGTTTCTGGCTATTACCAGAGGCGTACGACGGGGAAAAGTGAATGGTTGACCCTTTTCAAATTCTACACCACTGGCGGAATTGCTATTTTAGTTCAATTTTTGGATTCTCCAATACTTTCTATGAAAATAATATACTCTTCATTCGTAACGATAAAGTCATTAGTTTTCGAGATCTTTGAAGTTAAAAATGAAACGACACGGTTATTTTGATTAATGTATTGTGTCGCTTCATTTTTAATTTCAAATATCACGAAAACTAATCATTTTATCGTTACGAATGAAGAGTATATTATTTACATAAAAAGTATTGGAAAATCAAAAAATTACATCCAAATCGCAATTTCGTTAATTGCGTAGGATTTGGGAAGGGTCAACCAGCCACTATCCCCTGCCGTACGCCCCTGGTAGTGGCTAGAAACGTTTATTTATCTTAATTTAGTAGGGTGTACAGCGCACAGTGGTCCAAAATCCCGAAAAGCTGGCAAAAAGTCAAAAAAAAATTCAACGTTTCGAGAATATTATTACATTTTCTAAAAGAGAATTAAATTCCCTATTCAGTGTTGGCATCCCTAGAGTTATATCTCCTATATCTGAATTTCCAGTTCAGTTCAAAGTTGACCTTCGTACGGAACAGAAGCGCAGTTAAGAATAACGAATATTTTATACGCTCAGTCTTGTACGTGTATCTCGAAAACGAAGTGCGCAAATTCAATTCTGCAAAATGGAGGATATTCGTGGAGCCATCTTTAATAAAAGCCGATAATATTAAAATATTTGTATATGTGTTATATTTAGTAGATTTTAAGTTGAAGTTAAGTAATAAGAAAGTATATATTTTGAAAAAATTAAATTTTCAGATAGCCAAATAGTTATGTATTCCTTCGAATCCAAGATGTTACTTCAATCATATTTTAGCTTATATTTCTCTCTTTAAGATTAAAAAACAATTAGCTGCTACTATCTGCTCCTTTGGTTTTGCGAGAATTTTTTGTACAAGCGCTCTGCGCTATGAGTTTCAATATGAATCGTTAACAACGCAGAATAAACAGATCATGTCGCAGCATTCTGGTAGTTGTTATGACTGTAGATCTTTAGTTATTTCAGTATCGTAGGGTAAAATCGTAGATAAAAGGGTCAGGTACAGTATTGTTGAAAAATAAAGTAAAAATTAGTTTTGAGTCTCATATGATTAATAATCGAATTTAACGTTGGAATAAAAAATTGGCGGATTGCATCCGCCATTTTGTTTTTTGAAATTTCTATTTCGGATTCGTAATCAACAAGCTCAAAAACCCCCGGATATCAAATTTCGACGGTATTACATATATTTAAAATACATAAACCCGCCATATTACATCCGCCATTTTGTTTTTTGCAATTTAGATTTCTGATTCATAATTAGCGACTTCAAAAACCCCTGGATGCCTAATTTCATGCCAATCAAAAAACGCTTTCATATTTTGGCCATCTTTTCGGGTTTTTGGACCACTGTGCAGCGCCTACACTTTCTGCCAAGTATGATAAGGATACGCCAAATAGTTTTAAAGTACTGGGTACAAATAATTTTTAAATTTTAATCATATGAATCATATCATAAATTAATCAAAATCACTGTGCCGTTTCATATTTAACTTCAAATATCTCGAAAACTAATAACTTTATCGTTACCCATGAAGAGTATATTATTTACGTAGAAAGTATTGAAGAATCTAAAAATGGCACTAAAATAGTAATTCCTATAGTGGCGTAGAATTTGAGAAGGGTCAACCATTCACTATCCCCTGTCGTACGCCTCTGGTGGTAGCTAGAAACGTTTGTTTATCATAATTTAGTAGGATGTATAGTAGTCGCACTTTCTGCCAAGTATGAAAAAGATACGTCGAACAGTTTTGAAATGCTGAGCAAAAATACTTTTTAAATTTTTAGATAAAACACCCTGTAACTCAGTAAGGAACCACATTGTATTTAAGTGTTTTAGGTTAAATCTTCGTATTTTTTGCTAAGGTTTCTCCAGTTACTATATGGACAATTATTAATGAAACACCCTGTATACCCTTAGTTCTGCTGACGACCAAATAGTGATCGCACAGGACGAAGCTGACCTCAGCTTTATGATGAGAAAACTGGAACAGGAATATATAAAGAATGGCATGGAAATAAACCTAAAGAAAAACTGAATACCTAACAACGGAGAATACAGAAATTAAACAGCTATAAATAGACGAAGGTAAACAAATACAGAAATTAAACAGCTATAAATAGACGAAGGTAAACAAATCAAAGGAACAGACAAGTACAAGTATTTAGGTTTCATAATATCAAACAAAGGAATAACTGAAGAAGATATAAAAAAATATACTAGGACACACAAGAGACTGCATACGAAAATGAATCCGGTAATGTGGGATAAGAACATTAGTATAAAAACAAAACGAAGAATGTAATATCACAAAAAATATCCTGACTTACGGGTGTGAAAATTAGATAATTAATAAGAAAACCAAACACAAAATAAGAGCAACAAAAATGGAATTCCTAAGAAGAAGCTGCAGAGTAACAAGTAGAGATAGAATAAATAACATAGAGATTAAGAAAAGAATTAGTCCAGAGAAATAAGGTTTTTGTCGGGACACTTGAGCAGTCAGGTTGCAAATGGATTTTTTGGGTACTATATACCTTAGTACATTATAAATACAAAAATTCCCGTCACAGTTCGGACGAGAAACTTAGTTATTAACAAATAAGTGTCAAAAATGGCAGTTTTTTTGTTTAAATCGCTACAGGTAAAAATAGGGTAATTAAATATCTTATTTATAATATTCTTCTTTTTGTAGATAAGCCAAGGCTTAAAATGGCACTTTTTGAATTTTGGTCCAATCCTTTATGTTTCGAAAAGTGCAAAATAAGACTAAAATTTCAAAAATAAAAAATGTGCTCTAGCTTTTGCGAAAATATCCTTAAGACTTTGATATTGCACGAAAAGTAGAGTCAAACATTCCATATAATGCACAAAAAATTTGAAGACGATTCGTCAATTAGTTTAAATTTTATTCAATTTGTTTATTGCAAAGAGCTTTTTTTTTTCGCAATGTTATTGTTCAGAAAATAATAATGACAGCAATTCTGTAGAAACCACACGGAAGAATAATAGTTATATTTTTAAAGTATTGAAAAAAATCATTAAAAAGTCGTTTTAATCACTCCCAAACAAGTTTAGTAAAATAGAGTCATTTTTGGCTTCTAAACAATTTGAATAACTTTGTTAATATTGACTATAGCAGCGATTCTCAACTTGTGGGGCGCGCCCCGCTGGAGGGCGCGCTTTTAGTAATGGGGGGGGGGGGGCGTGAGCATATAAAAAATACACCAACATTATTAACTAAATTACTAAAATCAAAGCAAAATAAAAAATAAAATACACATGAACACTGAATAGGAGTTATAATCATAAAGAGCACTCAATACTAAAAAGTAAGATTTTACTGTTTTTTGTCAAAATTATTGAACGAGGGGGGGGCGCGGTGAAAATAATTATGGAAGATTGGGTCGCAAAGGGTAAAAGGTTGAGAAACGCTGGACTATAGAGTAAATCTACTTTAGGATTTCAAAAGCCGGTATTTTTATACGAAATTTCAGAAAAAAACTTTTTTCCTAGGCTAAAAAGGTTCAAAGTTAGCCACTTTTATAATTTAATTCGCAGTTACTTCTATATACATCAAATTCTCCTGTAACAGTGTTAGTTACCATACTACTCCTAAACGGCTTGGCCGATTTTTATAAAATTTTACACGTTTATCCTGTAGGATGTTGAAGAGGTTTTTATCTATTTTTTATACCCATAAGTTATAAGGGGGGTTGCCCCCTGACATTTTTTTTATTTTTTTGGACAAAATTATCTACCTTAATTTTATATGATGTAGAATTAAAAAATACATACCACCCTTAATTTTCAATCTTCTGTCACCAACCCGTATTTGTTAATAGCCATCTATATATTTACATCTATAAAATTCTCCTGTCACAGTGTTAGTTTCCATACTCCTCCGAGACCACTTGACCGATTTTTATGAAATTATATATTATGTATATTCGGTAGGTCTTAGAATCGCTCGTAATATATTTTTCATATCCCTGAGTGATAATATCCCCCTAACATTTTGTAATGTTAGGTGGGGTTGTGTGTACATAATGTACTCTCTATAAGACTACGAGTACATACAAAATGAAAAAAATATGATCAACATCCATCAACAAGTTCCAGCTATATTAATCGCAGCATATGTTTGCAGAATTAGTTTCATTTTTTGAGTGCACGTATTTTAGTAGTTCCCCTCCACCGACCAAGAAATAAATCCGTTCGGACGCCATTTTTAAAGCTTTATTAACCACTCTGTTGAGGTTCAAAGTTTACTCAAACTTTTACACATAACCTATATATCTTCATCTTCAAAATGGCTCTAGTTAGGTTGCATAGTTGTTATAAACAAGGTAGCCGTCAATTAAATAAAAAAGTGACTAACTTTGACCGTAATTAACCTAGGCCAAAAGTTTTTCTTTGAAAATTCGTATAAAAATACCAGTTTTTCAAATTCCATTGTAGTTTTAGCCTGCAGTCAATATTAACAAAGTTATTCAAATTGTTTATAAGCCAAAAATGACCCTATTTTAGTAAAATGTTTTCTGAGTGATAAAAATGACTTTTTAATGATTTTTTAAATGCTTTGACTATTCTTCTTTCATGTTATTTTCACAGAATTGCTATATCATTATTATTTTCTGAACAATAACATTGCGAAAAAAAAGCTCTTTGGGATAAACAAATTGAATAAAATTTAAACTAATTGACGCATCGTCTTCAAATTTTTTGTGCATTGTATGGACTGTTTGACTCAACTTTTCATGCAATATGAAAGTCCTAAATTCATTTTCGCAAAAGTTACAGCCAATTTTTTATTTTCGAAATTTTAATTTTATTTTGCAATATCCGAAGCAACAAATAATTGGACCAAAATTCAAAAAACGCTATATTAAACCTAGGCTCATCTACTAAAAGAAAAATATTATAAATAAGACATTTAATTACCCTATTTTTACCTGTAGCGATTTAAACGAAAAAACTCTCATTTTTGACCCGTATTTGTTAATAACTAAATTTCTCGTCCAAACTGTAACGGGCATTTTTGTATTTATAATGTATTAAGTATACATACAGTACCCAAAAAACCTATTTGCAACCTGGCTGCTCAAGTGTCCCGAACATGGTATATTTTTGCCTTATTTCCCTGGTGTAAATGGGAATGAACTCAGATATAATGGACTTCATAGAACAGAAAAGATTAACCTGGTACGGACAAAAAACGTTGGATAAATATAATAACAGAGTGGGGCCCCATAGGAACAAGCAAGAGAGGCCTACCCCGAAGACCTTTCAGAGATGTGGACCAAGCAATGGAAAGAAGAAATTTGCAGGAAGAGGAATGGCAAAACAGAAAGGAGTGGAAATAGCGGTTGAATGAAGGAATACAGTGAAAACTGTTGAATATAATTATTATTAAATAAATTGAGTAGGATGGAGTAGAATCGAATGGAATAAAATAAAATTTTATTAAACCTACATTATACTATTTATACATTAAATAACAACGCTCTAAAAGAAGTGCCACGCTCTTTTTTTAATTATAATTCTGGTTTATTTCATTAAAATATAATACTATGTGCGTAAGAAAATCATGAATATAAATTTGAGAAAATACTTCAAGAGAGTAAACATATTTCTTTAAAACTGTTGCCATATCATAGATCAGGGGGTCACCAATTATGTTCCCTGGGGGCTGAAGGTCCGTTTCGAAAACCTATGACACTTCCGGGGTCCGGACTTAATGCTACCTGTGTCCGGTTGTTCTGGTTCGGTTTCTTAGCGGATTCTTGTTAAAAAATATCATCATTACCATAATAACAAATCGGAAGGGTGCCGGGCGAAATTTTTAGGCAGAAATTGCTAACACTTTTTTTTAACAAATTCAAAACATCATGTTTTTTGTCCCCGAAAATATGTTTTTAGCATAGCATTTTCGGGCATTCAATTTCAAGATTCTGATGAGTAATCGCGGCATGTTTTAATTTAGATCGTTGTTTTTAATTGTTAATTATGCTATTCTTCCCGACCCTTAATTTTATAATTTTAATTATAAAATTTTAATAAATGCCAAGTATTTTTTGGGAATTTTTCGTGTAAGTAGGTACGTATAATATGTATACATGCGACAGAGACGCATTATCAGTGCGACGCCTGACGATTAACAATTAAAAAACAACGGTCTATATTGAAATAAGCCCCGTTGTCAACCAGAACACTAATAATTTACACATGTGTTTTCAAGACTCAAAAATGCGTAGGTACGCGTATAATTTTCATTATAGTAGAGGATACTATATAAGGTCGAACTGCACCGATCTGTTTAATGAAAAAAAATTATTTTATATGTAAATTAGTATGTTCAACATTATAAAAAACAAGGGGTGCCTGATATAATCCTGTTCTGACTATAATTAATTAATAATTAAAAAATGATTTTTTTTATAAATTTGACTGACGTGTTTAACAAAAAAAATTAACACTATCGGTGAGTGCAAAGCCTATAGGATATGTAAAAATAGGGGTGCCTGTAAAAAGCCTGTTCTAAATGGTGGTTGCCTAATTTTTAAAATTTTACAGCGTCTACTTATGGATAATTGAACATGTGTAAAACTTTGTTATTACTAATTTTACGAAAAAAAGTTATTCTTTATAAAAAGTTCTGCATGATGTAAATCCTATGATTCAATCATCAGATGTCAAATTTTATCAATCTTATACGAGTTATATCAAAAAATGTTAATTTCGGCCAAGAGTGACTTCGACCTTTCGAAAATTGTTATTATAAAACGGTATTAATAATCAAAAATATGTTTTAGTGCGGAATTACATCATTATAATTAAAAAAAAATTTGCAAATTTTTCTGATATTAGATTTTAAACTTAATTTTTATTTCTTACAAGTCGGATAACTCTTTTATTATCAATTTTGCGAAAAAAAGCAATTGTTCATAAATAGCTTTGAATTGTCTAAAACCTAAGGTGCAGCCATCATCAATTTTATATACTTTATACGAGGTATATAAAAAAAATTTTGAATCTCGCTCCGGAGAAAAGTTATTCAGTATTAAATATATGTTGCAATATAGAAGAACATCCTTATAATTTGAAATATTCTGAAATATATAAAGGTATAAAAAATCTCTAAAGCGAAATTCATTGGCAAAATCGGCAAACTTGGCAAAATTGGCAAAAAGGGAAAATCGCTGCCAAAAACTCACAATATATGTATACAGTGATGAGCGTGCTAATAACCGGCAAAATAGCGCAAAAGATGGAAAACATATTAAATTGTGAGATAAAAGCGAACAAAACTAGTAGAGTTGTTAAATTTAGCGATAGTTACTTATAGATTGACATTATATTGATTTTTTCCCACCTTTAGACGTATCAGAAGAGTATGTCAACTAAAACTGTCACTGTGACAGTGGCATTTCTCAAACTCGTCCGATACGTCTAAAGGTGGGAAACAATCAATATGTCAATCTATAAGTTCCATCCATCCAATGGCACTACAGCCCAAATCGAGCCTTGGCCTCCTTCAATAAGCTTCTCCAATCATTTCGATTTACCGCTGTTCTTTTCCATGAACGCGTTCCCAGGAAGTTCCTGGCATCCTCATCGACTTCGTCTTCCCATCTCTTTTTAGGTCTTCCAACAGGTCTTCTTCCCTGCATTCTTGCATTCAGCAATTTTCTGGGGATTCTATTCTCATGCATGCGGATCACGTGCCCTGCCCACCGTAATCTCTGCAGTTTAGTGTGTTGTGCTAGAGTTGGTTCGCTATATTGCTCGTATATTTTCTATAAGTTACTATCGCTAAATTTAACACCTCCACTAGGTTCATCTCTTTATCTTACAACTTAATATGTTTTATATCTTTTGCGTTATTTTGCCGGTTATAAGTGCGCTCATATATTATTTATTATAAATAAAGCATTTAAATATCGTTATAAATTGTATCCAGAAAGCAACACATAGTTACTTGAAACGTTTATCTTTTTCAAGGATGTAAATATAAATGAACTATGTCAGTTGTCAAAAATTTCAAATTAAAAAATAAAAAATAATTATTAAAGATATTTTATTCAGTACAAGAATTTTATTATTCAAAACCATAAGTTATGTACCATGGACGTTAAATGTGGAGACAATGAGACGACTTAACGCCTTTGAAATGTGGACCTATAGAAGAATTGTGAGGGTTTCCTGGGTAGATAGAGTTACGGACAATGAAGTTCTGAGAAGAATATGTAAAGAGAAGGAAGTTGAACTTACAATTAAAGAAAGAAGGCTACAGTAAGTCGGAAATGTGATGATTTTATTTCAATTTATGCATATAATATACCTAAAAGCACCTAAACTATTAAATTTTGAAGTTTGAACTCTTGACAAAACCGCATCCATAGAAAAAGTACAGTGTACAACACATGAGAAAATTACATATTTCTCTCTCGCTTGATTTGCGGCCCTCGCCTAGTTCATCGGCTCGTGCCGAGAGAGATACGTGAGAAATATGTCGCTTTTTCTCATTTGTTGTACAGTATACTTACTATTCCTTACAGGAAATTCCTGTAAGGAAATAAGATTTCCATAAAGATATTTTTCGTTTCCAGGCAACAGCTAAATATATGGAAATATCGAATGTTCCTTTCAAAAAAGTTGTCAAAAATGTCTAAATTCCTGACCGATTTTAGGATTTGTATTGAAAAATATAATATATTTCAATATTTAATGTTCACAGTTTTTTTTTAATTAATCTAATGTAAATATATTTCCAAATTATTGGATATTTCATAGTACTTGTAATTATATAAGTACCTACATATATTGCGAACTTTTGCCAGTGATTTTCCTTTTTTGCCAATGAATTTCGCTCAAGAGTTGTTTCATACTTTTATATTTCAGAATATTCCAATTTTAAGGATATAATTCTATATTGCAACATACTTTTAATGCTGAATAACTTTTTTCCCGAGCGAAATTCATATTTTTTGACATACCCCGTATAAAATTTATAAAATTGATAATGGCTGCACCTTAGGTTTTAGACAATTCAAAGCTCCTTATGAACAATTGCTTTTTTTTCGCAAAATTGATAATAAAAGAGTTATCTTACTGGTAAGAAATAAAAATGAAGTTTAGAATCTAATTTCAGAAAAATTTGCAATTTCTTTTTTAATTATAATGATGTAATTGCGCACTAATACATATTTTTTGATTATTAATACCGTTTCATAATAACAATTTTCGAAAGGTCGAAGTCACTCTTGACCGAAATTAACATTTTTTGACATAACTCGTATAAGATTGACAAAATTTGATATCTGATGGTTGAATCATAGGATTTACATCATGCAAAACTTTTTATAAAGAATAACTTTTTTTCGTAAAATTAGTAATAACAAAGTTTTACTCATGTTCAATTATTCATAAGTAGACGCTGTAAAATTTTAAAAATTAGGCAACCCCCATTTAGAACAGGCTTTTTACAGGCACCCCTATTTTTACATATCCTATAGGCTTTGCACTTACCCATAGTGTTAATTTTTTTGTTAAACACGTCAGTCAAATTTATAAAAAAAATCATTTTTTAATTATTAATTAATTATAGTCAGAACAGGATTATATCAGGCACCCCTTGTTTTTTATAATGTTTACCATACAAAATACAAAATGTTTACATGTAAAATAATTTTTTTCCATTAAACAGATCGGTGCAGTTCGACCTTATATATCGGATCTTAGACTATTAGGGAGTTGAGATTCATTTGTTAGCTGAGATCTGTACCGATTGTTAATAAAGTTCATTCTTGAAAAAGCGGCTTCGCACATATACGTTCAGCCAAACATAGTACACAAATTCATGGCCAAATATTTTCAAAATTGCAATACACTATATTCTGAATTTAATCGCGGTCCGCACAAAACTAGCTTAGGGTCCGGATGCGGACCGCGGTCCGCTAATTGATGACCCCTGGTCATAAATTGTACAGTTGTACAGAATTTTACAGAAATATCGAAATAGACCAGGACATTTAGCACTAAAAACACCGGAATAAATAGATTTTTAAATACAGCACCTAGAGACTTGCAACTTTTTGCATTGTATTTAGAGTTGCACAAGTTTGACTTGAATGTTTGAACTTGACTTGAGTTTGACTTAATTTCAAGTCAAACACAAGTCAATCTTTCCGACAAATAATTCAAGTCAAGTCAAATTGGTCAATCGTACAGGTTTGAAAATTCAAACTGTTTGTCAAACTAGTTTGAAAAAGTTTAAAAAATAATTTATTTCGTTGAGATATACTTTTTTGTTGAGATAGACATGTTAGTTGCCAATTAAGATAAGAAATTTAATTATACAATGAGTTCCATATAAAAATTACTTGATATAGAAATAGGAAGCGATTATAGTCAAAACTGTATGCTTAGAATTGCTTGCAAGTTTCGTTTTATCGATATTACTGTTTTATATTTTTATTTGAGTGTTATTACTAGATTAAAACAAAGAATTCGTTGAATGTTTTTTTTTATCATAACAAGTGTAATTTAGTCTACTTTAACAAAAAATTATGAGGGAACAACAAAATATAATATTTTTAATAGAGTAGGTTTAATGCATTTTTTGCAACTTTTCAATTTCGTTTTAAAGAATTAGTTCACAATTTGTCATTTTATAACGCTGTT
Source organism: Diabrotica virgifera virgifera (assembly GCF_917563875.1). Taxonomy (NCBI): domain Eukaryota; kingdom Metazoa; phylum Arthropoda; class Insecta; order Coleoptera; family Chrysomelidae; genus Diabrotica; species Diabrotica virgifera. The sequence goes on from NC_065452.1 coordinate 128,512,919, forward strand.
CTTTATTTCTACATATCATGCACTTTACAATTTTCATTGTTTTGAAATCACCTGCCGCAACAGCAAATAAATCAGTATATTTATTTTTCTTATTATTAATACTGCTTCGACTACAGATTGTTTCTCTTAATTTTTGCAATGGGAATACCTTCAAAATCAGACTCAAATTGTTCTGGTACTTATTCTGAGCCGAAAAATATCCAGGTTCAGGTATTATCTCACAATTCACAGGTCTACATTTAAAACACATTGAAAATTTTGACAGGCGACATTTTGCACCTTTGCCCTTAACAATAACTCGTAGTAACAAAGTGCTTTATTCCTGTTCGAAAGTCAAACTATCCGTGTAGATTAATTTCTTCATATTACAAGTTGTAAGACTCCCGTTTAGTAATTCCTAAGTTCTTTATATCTTGAATGTACTAATCTGGTTAGTTTTTTTAAGTGAAACTCTTTATTAAATATAATATATTAGATTATAAACCTGGTACATTCCAGGTCAAATCACTCAGATAAAAACTTTTGAATCTCAGATTTGTCTGAATCTTAGTGTATAGCTTCTGCTTATTGCTTCTTTTTTTTCCTCTCAAAATACCATTTTAAGCGATTTTACAGTAATTTGGTATTTATTTAAACAAATTTGCATTTTTTTACCGTAAAATATCAATAGAAAAAATAATGTTTTAATAGTAGGGACTCAAAAATTCATTATAACGCATTATAACAAGTTATTTTAATTAAAAACAAGTTTTTGATCCAATTTTTGACGGCACAAAAAAATTATAAAAGAAATTATAGGAAATCATATTTTGAACAATTTCAGTCCTTGCTCTTTGTGTCGAAAAGTTAAAAATGGCGGAGATATTGAGCAAAAACGGTTCTCCTTTAAAATCAAGATGGCGACTAACGTAACGGCGGAATTCATTCGCGATTTTCAATTTACACTACTATCGACCTCCTAAAGATTAGAAAAATAGAATCTTGCTTGGGTAGCTCGGCATACAAGATCAAATGCTAACTCGACTGGACTATATATAATTTTGACTCTGATATTATTGCATGTAACTTTTCTTGTATTGTAAAACTATATAAATTCTTCGAACCACTTAAAGTCCTGTTTCTTGGCTATGTGTGGGCAAATTTTTCAGCCAAATCGAAGAACTTATATTTTGGGAATGGAGAAACACGTAAAAAACAGTAAGTATTTTAACGTTTTCTACAATAAAATTTGATCAAAAACTTGTTTTAAATAAAAAAACTTGTCATAATGCCTAATATTCACATTTTTGAGTCCCTTCTATTAAAACATTGTTTTTTTCATTGATATGTTACGATAAAAAAATGCAAATTTGTTTAAATAAACACCAAATCACTGAAAAATCGCTTAAAATGATAGTTTGAGAAAAAAAGAAGAAGAAGAAAACGGTTCGAACACCAATGTCTTATTTTTACCCCTCCCCTCCCCCACAGGGCAAATTTCTAGATCCGCCATCGGCGGAGTAGCAGAGAGAATTGGAAATAAACACGTTGCCCAATATGATATTCAAACTTCAAACTATTTGAAGAAGTTTGATTTCAAGTCAAACCTAAAGATAACGAAATCAAGTCAAGTCAAACTTTTTTACAAAAAAAGTTTGGTTTTCAAGTCAAGTCAAGTTTGCTGAATAAAATCAAACTAGTTTGACTTGATGCATCTCTAATTGTATTCAAGATGATGTCAGGAAAAAGGTCGACTATAGAAAAATGGGTGGAAATTCATAGTTGCATTTTAAAGTGCATAAAATGCATCCAAAAATGCATTAACATGTCAAGATAAGTATATTATGAGTAATATTTTGTTACTCGGGGGTTTTTTGGGGTCGCTGAACACAACTACGGCATCAGAACCGAGCCTCGGAGCACCTGGTGCACATGGTCACTGCTAAGGCACGTCATCTTCTGGAGTTTCGAGTGGTTTCGGCACTAAATTGATGCAAACAGATTACACGAGGGGTTTTTGGGTTTACTGAAAACGAATACGCCAGCATAACTAACACCAAAGCACCTGGTGCCTACATTCACTGCTAAGGCACGTCATCTTCTGGAGTTTCAAAGGTTTTTGGCACTGAATACGCAAATAGATTACTAGGCAGTTTTTGGGGTATATGGACCACCTGATGTCCTAGCTAGGTCACTGCTAAGTAGAGATGCATCAAGTCAAACTAGTTTGATTTTACTCAACAAACTTGACTTGACTTGAAAATCAAACTTTTTGTATAAAAAAGTTTGACTTGACTTGATTTCGAATCTTTAGGTTTGACTTGAATTCAAACATCTTCAAACAGTTTGAAAAGTTTGAATATTACGCAACGTGTTTATTTTCAATTTTAAATAAGACCGCCTACGCCTTTATTTGTTCACTGGCGGATCAACGGGGGGAGGGGTAGGGGAAATCCCCCCTCCCAACAAGGTCCAAAAAAATTTTTTTGACAAATTTCAATAAACAGAAATGTAGATATTGGCTGATACGATATTTAAACCGCAGACAGACAAATAAAACCCAATAAACGCGCCAGTTAGGATAATTATTAAGAAAGTTTAATGCATATTTATACATTAATTTTTTTTTAATTTAAACCCATTATTTGTAGCCTGTATCCGAAAATAATTTAAATTGTAGATATAAAACCATATAGACCTGGATCCCGCGTACCAAAAAAAAAAAGTTGATTAATAGCAAGCTGAAAATTTGTTAACCAACTGGGCATTTTAATGAGTGAAACACGAAGAACATGTCAAATGACAGGAATCATGTTGGTTAGTAATAGCAGTCTGATATTTGCATGAGAATTTAATGAAAGGGTAACAAATCAATTGGATGTTCTGACCGACAAAATACATGGGACGTTTTCGTAATCTGACGTTCCAAATTTTTAAACTGTTCCACAATTAAAACTTCCCCTGTTCCAGTGTTCCCGTACATCAAAGTTTGTCCGACTAGACACCGTTAAGCTATTAACAAATTTTCAGCTTGCTATTAATCAACTTTTTTTGGTACGCGGGATCCAGGTCTAATAACCCTATGGTTAGTTTTGAATTTTAAAGAAATATCAACGAATATACAGCAATAGCAGAGAACAACGACCACTGCTCTCTGGCAATACTAACTTTTGTATTGTGGTACATATTTTCGAGTGAACTAGCAGCTTGGTACCACATGTTTTTTCGAACTGGCCCTAAGATAAATAAATGCCTTTTTTAATAAAAGAAAGTTATAAAATTTCCAAATAAGTTTATTTTGAGCTGTTCATTTAAAAACCAAATAGTCTTATTTTATTGTAACCCTTAAGGGCATAGGCGTAACATGTCGCTTATCAAAATGTTCGATGTGTTTTAAATGTATTAAAAAAAATTTAAACGCAGCATGAAAGATTACATTATTTCTGAGGGACGAACATCCCTGAAAATTGGAAAAAATCCTTTGTAAAAGGTATAAAATTTTATTAAAATCCCTTTAAAGGGCTACATCACAACAAAACGTTTTCGATTTTTATAAAAAATCATCATCAGTGTTAGATAAACTGGATGCTAGCTGAGCCACAAAAGAAAAATATCCGGGTAAAAACCCTTTAAATATAATATAGATGCGTTAAAAGTGCATACTTTAATAAAAAGCCTAATGGTGGTCACATGGCAACTAGGATAATGCCCTAAGGTAATGTATTGAAATTTCCCAACACGTGGAATCCAAATTGAGTTATTTACATTTCAATGACTTAATGGCAACTTCCTGAAAACTTCTATAATATTTATTTTAATAAGTTACAAGGGTGAACATAAAAAGGAAAATTTAGTGTTGTTATTAATTGCAAAAATGTCATTCAAAACAAACTTTTTATTTATTCTAAGAGACTTTCGGCCCTCGGTAATAACGCAATCTTTCATTCTGCGTTTATATTTTTCAAAAATACTTATTAGTTTTCTCAGAATTCGAAAAAAATAAATATCTACATTTAAAAGTTTTAAATTAAAACACATTGAAAATTTTGACTTTTATGTGGCACTCATTGTATTATTAATTTTCTTATCTTAATTGGCAACTAACATGTCTATCTCGACAAAAAAGTATATCTACTAAATAAATTATTATTCAAACTCTTTCAAACTAGTTTGACATACAGTTTGAATTTTCAAACCTGTACGATTGACCAGTTTGACTTGACTTGAAATATTTGTCAGAAGGATTGACTTGAGTTTGACTTGAAATTAAGTCAAACTCAAGTCAAATTCAAACATTTAAGTCAAACTTGTGCAACTCTACTGCTAAGGCATGTTATATTATGGAGTTTGGAGGTTTCTTGGGCACCAGATGCACCAGAGGTCGGTTCTGGTGACATTTTCTTGTTTAGCGACCCCAAAAAAATCCCGGGTAATCTGTTGGCATCAATTTAGTGCCGAAAACCCTCGAACCTTTCAGGTGCCGTACCTGAGTAATAAACCTGGGCACCAGATGCTCTAGTGGTCGGTTCTGATGGCGTATTCGTCTTCAGCGGCCTCAAAACCCCGCAAGCAACAAAATGTGGCAGTTAATATACTTATTTTGACATGAGTATGCACTTTTGGATGCACTTTATTCACTTTAAAATACAACTATGCATTTCCACCCATTTTTCTATAGTAGACTTTTTTCCTGACATCATCCTGAATACAATGCAAAAAGTTGCAAGTCTCTAGGTGCTGTATTTAAAAATCGATTTATTTTGTGCTAAATGCCCTGGTCTAAAAGAAGTTAAATTCACAACAAGAAAGTCATCAGAACAAAATAGTCCAGAGTAATAAGGATTTTCTCAGACTCAAAGATCCAGGTAGTTGACTACTTTTTTAGTAATTGTAGACCTATAGGAAGAAAACCTAGTTGTTTCCTGCTTAGAGTTCCCGTCCGTTTTTTAATTGAATCATTTATTTCAGAAAGGGGTCAAGTCACAAGTATACTACTTTTGAGAAAATCAAATTTACACACTGTTTACATTCAACAAACAATCACTTTATATAAAATAAAAGTTCTACCTAACAACCTGGAGTATTTGTCAAAAAGTGTTGTATTTTTTAAAAATGTAAATTTAATTTAAAAATTTAATAATTCTTATTAACAATTTAGTGCAAAAATCGCGATTTTTTCGATTTTTTTACACTCCATTCAAAAGCTAAATAGTTGACATAGAATAACTTTAAAAATGTTGTCCGTAGAAACAATCTTTTTATATACAGTAAGGTCTCTTTTTATGCGGATTTTTTTATGCGATTTTGAAGTTATGCGGTTTGTATTTCATCCAAAATTTTCTATAGTATAATTAATAATAATAGTATATATAATACTAGTATAATTAATATTAACTATTCCCATCCAGATGTCATTAATTCGAGGGTTTGCAATTCGGGTATTCCCCTTGTTCCATGATGTAGCATGTAGCTATTACATCAATCTGAGTTTCGCATTGAAAGGTATAACCTGTAATTCTTTTGAAATTAAATTTAAATGTTTAAGTATTTAAGAGTTTAAATGTTGCTGATTTCAAGTTGCAGTATAATAAACAGCACATTTTGATTTCTGGATTAAAACATTTAATTAAGTGTCATAAAGTTTTATGTTTCATTAGAAGAGGTTTTTGCAATTTGAATATCGTTAGTCTGCGTCTTTAATTCCTTCTTTAAGATTTTATTTGGCCTAATGGAGAAAAAAAAACATCAAACACATACAATTTTTGGTGGACAAACGTCCACCATTTTATGTGATTTTAGAAAATTACGGAACGTATCCCTACTTTTTCAATGCAAGTAGTCTTGTTTTAAACAATTTTTTTATATGCGCTTTTCTGTAGAACGTATCCACCGCATAAAACGAGACCTTGCTTACTGTATTCGAAAAGATAGTATTTTAACACGAATTTTCAAATAAAAAAATTTAGCCTGGGTTCATCTGAGATAAAGTTAGCCATATGTTTTTTTTAATTCACAGCTAATTTGTTTATAATAATTAAGGAATCTCATTAATGCCATTTTAAAGAATGGGATTTATATTTTTTCTTAAAAAAAATACACAAACATTGTACCTTCACAGCACCCTCTATGATTTTTCAAAAATGTAGTTCAAACGATTACTAGGGGGAACCTACAAATCCACCGAGTTAAAATACCGAAAAAGCAATTTCAAACGAATATAATTTTCTGTATCTCCGGATCAAATCAATGAATTTTGATATTTTTTTTAATGTGTATGTAATTTCTACGTACATTACAAATATGCAATTTGTTTATAAATCTATTAATTAATAAACAGTCTAATTTGTTTAAACAATTCTTGAAAAAATATTTTTTTTACAAAAATCTATTTTTTTAATCATAGTATCATAATGATTAATGTTCATAGAAAAAGTTAAAGTGCACTTTAATAAATAAATTATTTTTATTAGATAATTATTTATTGAAGATAATTTATTTATTAAAGTATACCTTAACTTTTTCTATTATTAATAACGATAGTATGATTAAAATCATGGATTTTTTGGAAAAAATTATTTTTTCAAAAATTGTTTAAACAAATTAGACTGTTTGTTAATTAATAAATGTCTAGACAAATTGCATATTTGTAATGTAGAGAAAAATTACATACAAGTTAAAAAAGAACGACCAAAATATATTCAGTAGATCCCGAGATATAGAAAATGATAGTAGTCTTAAGTTGCCTTTTTTGTTTTCACCCAATTTTGAAAAAATGTGAAAACTTTGAATTATCCACGTCCATCTGTCCGTCTGTCTGTCTGTCTGTCCGTCTGTAATCACAACTCCTCCGTCAATATACCAGCTAGAATGACAAATGAGGTGTCAAATGAAAGCTTATAATCCAAGGATGGTACTAAAGGTGAGAAATTTTACCTAGGCTGTCTGACCGTCGGTCTGTCCAACCGCGAATATAACTCCTCCGTCCTTATACCAGCTAGAATCACAAATGAGGTGTCAAATGAAAGCTTATAATCCAAGGATGGTACTAAAGGTGAGAAATTTTACCTAGGCTGTCTGACCGTCGGTCTGTCCAACCGCGAATATAACTCCTCCGTCCTTATACCAGCTAGAATCACAAATGAGGTGTCAAATGAAAGCTTATAATCCAAGGATGTTACTAAAGGTGAGAAATTTTACCTAGGCTGTCTGTCTGTCGGTCTGTCCGACCGCGAATATAACTCCTACGTCATTGTATCAGGTAGAATGACAAATGAGGTGTCAAATGAAAGCTTATAATCCAAAGATGGTGAGAAATTTGACCTAGGCTGTCTGTCCGTCTGTCTGTCCGACCGCGAATATAACTCCTACGTCATTGTACCAGGTAGAATGACAAATGAGGTGTCAAATGAAAGCTTATAATCCAAGAATGGTACTAAAGGTGAGGAATATTACCTAGGCTGTCTGTCCGTCGGTCTGTCTGACCGCGAATATAACGCCTCTGTCCTTATACCAGGTAGAATGACAAATGAGATATCAAATGAAAGCTTATAATCCAAGGATGGTACTAAAGGTGAGAAATATTACCTAGGCTGTCTGTCGATCTGTTCGACCGCGAATATAACACCTACGTCATTGTATCAGGTAGAATGACAAATGAGGTGTCAAATAAAAGCTTATAATCCAAAGATGGTAATAACGGTGAGAAATTTGACCTAGGATGTCTGTCCGTTCGACCGAGAATATAACTCCTCCGTCATTTTACCAGGTAGAATGACAAATGAGATGTCAAATGAAAGCTTATAATCTAAGGATGGTACTAAAGGTGAGAAATTTGACCTAGGCTGTCTGTCAGTCTGTCCGTCCGACCGCGAATATAAGTCCTCCACTATACCAGGCAGAATGACAAATTGAGGTGTCGAAAGAAAGCTTAGAATCCAAGGATGGTATAAATTTGAGAAACTTGACCTAGGACTTCCGGTTTTAGAAATGCGACCAGAAGTACTGTTTTAAAGTCACCGGAATAGTATAAGTGATATATTATTTGGGGCGACTGTCTGCCCGTCTGTCTTTCTCCTCCGTTATTAATACAGATAGAATGACAAATGAGCTGTCGAATGAAAGCTTATAACCCAAGGATGGTGTTAAAGATGAGAAATTTGACATCGGACTTCCGGTTTTAGAGTTGCAACTGTAAGTACTGTTTTAAAGTCACCAGTGGCGTACTGAGCATGGTTCCGCGGGTTCCGTGGAACCAGGGCCCGGGGCCCGCAGGGGCCCGCTCTAACCCCTTTTTGTTTCTTTTATTTCTAATTTGATGGGAACATTTTGAACTACACAAGTACACACTAGGAAATGTAACTGCTTAATAAATTTTAATTTTTGTGTAGGTACTTATAAATAAAAATGAAGAATACCTACCAATTAATCAAAAATTTAAAAATTTAAAAAACATAATTTATTAAGATACACAGGGAATTGGATAAGTCCGGAACTGGATGAATTAACTAATTCTAAGCAACTTTTTTTCTATACCGTTTTTTCACAAATTCAATACTTTTCGAGTTATTTCCGAGTGAAAATGTTTATTTTTCAACAAAAAAACACGTTGCTGGCAGTTTTTCGCAAATAACTCAAAAAATAAGTATTTTATCAAAAAAAAAATAATATTAGTAATATATAACTTCTGACAAAGTGAAAAAAAAGTTGTATGTAGGTATAAAGTCTGTAGACCCAGTAGAAGCAGAGATGTAGCGTTCGAAAAGTACTAGTCAAATTCCAAATCGAATATTTCAACGTAAAATAACCAAAAAATCAAGCACTTTTCGGGGAAACTCATTTTTTTAGTATTTAAAAAAAAGCTTTATTTTTGTTTTTTAAAAGAGTTTCTAACATTAAAAGTAAGTACGTTACGATCAAAAAAAGAGTGTTGGTCCATTTTTTTCTTGGTAAAAAAAATCGTGAAAATCACTCCCAATTAGCATCCGAAATTAAATTAATCTTTACAGCTTCACAAATTACTTTACTTATTTATTGTTTATAACATCTGTAAGATTTATTTGTTCAAAGCGCTTATTTTTGAAAAGGCTGTAGATAAATATGGCTTTAACGAGTCACTAATCACGAGTGTATGCAAATTTTGAACAGCCATATCTTAACCAATTTTTGTCTTCAGGAAAACAAAAAGTCTAAAATACTTACAATAGCAAAACCTATATTTTTTACTACTTGAGATTTTTGGTATCATCAATAACTTACAAGGGACCAACTTTATTTTGAGCGTTACATACTTAATTTTGATGCTAGAAACTTAAAAAAAAAAATAAAGCTTTTTTAAAGACTTTAAAAAAGTTGCGATGACATTTTCCCTAAAAGTGCTTCATTTTTGGTTATTTCAATTTGAAATATTCGATTTGAAATTTGACGAATAAGAACCTACTTTTTATTACCTACAATTCTGCTCCTACTGGGTATTATTATTGCATATATTACATATTATTATTATATATTATTACATACTTCGTGTATACACCATTTTTTCACTTTTTTATAAGCAATATTTCCACTAAAAATATTTTTTTGCTAGAATACTTACTTTTTGAGTTATTTGAGAAAAACAATCTAAAAACGTGTTTTTTTTTATTGAAAAATAAACATATTCACCCGCAAATAACTCGAAAACTATTAACTCAGTGAAAAAACACTATAAAACTAAAGTTGCTTAGAATTATTCAGTTTATTCAATTCCGGACTTATCTTGAACGTAAATGTTTTGTCACTCCCCCCCCACCCCCTCAAGAAGAGGTGAAACTCACCCCTAGGGCAAAAACACACAACGGCACAATATCACTTCTTTTTTTTTTGACATATTAGCGATATGTACGCCAAATTTCATGTGAATCTAAGGGGTTTTTTTAAAAATTACAGCAAAAGCCCTGAGTAAATGAACTATAAATTAGCTTGAGTTTTTATAAAAATGTATATGATATATATTTTACGATATAATTATGCTGATTTATATTTAATGTTTATTAAAAACTTTTGATATACAATGTATGTTTTTATTGGGCGAGCGGGCCCGCATCCCAACTGGAACCAGGGCCCGCTAATCTATCAGTACGCCACTGAAAGTCACCGAAATAGTATAAGCGATATTATATTCGAGGTGCCTTAGCAAGATGAGAACAAAAAATGTAAAATTTTGGTTTTTATATCATTTCCGGAAAAGTAGTTCTAACCAGAAGTGCCTTTATAATGCCTTTATAATCGCAGAAATATTACATGTAACACATCAATCGAAGTATATTGAAAAGTTGAGTTTAGTTTCGGATTTGAAGTTATATCTGTTTAAACAATGATGACCCAAAGTTTAGTAAAAATGACTCAAAATTAGTAAAATCGTTTATCAATCGGCGCAAAGTTATATACACGAAGCGTTCAAATATCGACTTTCAGTTCTACTTTCGATTACTTTGGGTGAAAACCAGTGGCGGCTCGTGGTAATTTAAGGAGGGTGTTCAATTAAAGAATGTAATTATACAAACGGTGAATAAGCGCTGCAGGCGAAAAATTTTTGCGGCCTCGCCAAAAGATATTGTGTAAAATGAAACCTATCTTTGACCCGATTAGTCAGGATGTCACTCACTTTTTTTGTTTTGTGCAGAATATGATACCTACTGAATGATGGCGCTTCTTCGGTGGTGAAGGTGGAGGCAGAAGTTACGAATATTGAAATGGCTTTGTCAAAACTGTTTAAAAATCCATTTATTTTAACGGCATCCAAAGACCGAGATTGAAATTATAGTTTTATTATTTGAAAATACTAAACATGGAAAACAAAATAAAGAATGTAGTTTATCACACCCACATAATGACGAAGTTTTTCTATATTGTTCAACTTTAAAACGATGTTTAAACTTTTTGTTTCTTATTGCACATTCTTGTACCAAGTTTATCTCCGACCAAGTTAGTCCATTCTTTTTATAAGAAGTCGATTTTCAAAATTATTTGCATTTTTTTGTATAAACTTCACTTAATAAGGCTCCATCCTAAAAAAACTACCTACCAATATTGTATTTAATAAAATCCCACAACAGAAAATGCCAAACTGTGAATCGAAACGCTCGGCCCCGGTCTCTGTGTGCAGTGCACAAATCGTCAATGTTTTAAGATAGGAGAATCACTGGTTCATGGATTTAAGAGCTGTCGTTCTTCTATAGGGTTACTGTGTAGTGGCTGGGTTCAATTTGAATTCTGCACTTACCACGTGCATCTAGCGTAGCGGTGTTGTGCAAATAAATTATGAGATTAATAAATACAGTTATATTTTAATGATACTATGATATTTATGAGATTTAAGAAAAAATATTTTAATGCTATTTATGAGATTTTTAAAAATATGTGCTTTAATGAAATTTGATTGGGTGTTCACTGCACAAGTGAACCAATGGAGAAACCGCCCCTGGTGAAAACCTAGGACTTGCGAAGTCCAATTACTTGTTAGTTTTTGAACTCGTGCATTTGTCGGCTCCTTTAGGTTCCCCTTCACTTACCACGAATAGTCACCAATTGAACTACATTTTTAAAAATTCGTTACCAGCTTTTCTAATATGTAAAATGATTTTTTCTACGGACAATATTTTTAAAGTTATTCTAAATCAGGGGTGGGCAAAAGACGGCCCGCGGGCCGAATGCGGCCCTTTTGCTTACTTTATCCGGCCCGTTGAGAAATCCCATAAGCAATTTTTTTAAGATCATAGGCGCAATGCTTTTTAAATACATTAATTTTTTTTCGAATCCTGAGAAAACTAAAAAGTATTTTTGAAAAATTTAAACGCTGAATGAAATATTACATTATTGCCGAGGGCCGAAAGTCCCTCAAAACTTCTATGTTTATTTTAATAAGTCACAGGGGTGAAAAAAGAAAGAGAAAATTTAATGTGTTTTTTAATTTCAAATATCTCATTCAAAAGAAACTGTTTGTTTATTCTTAGGGATTTTTGGTCCTCGGTAATAATATAATATATCATTATGCGTTTAAATTTTTCAAAAAATATTTTTTAGTTTTCTCAGGATTCGAAAAAAAGGAATGCATTTAAAAAGCATTGGTCTGAAATTTTGCGCCTACGCTCTTCATCTCTTTTATGCGATTTTGTTGAAATCAGCAGTATTAGTGTTCGTCTTGTTCAATGAAATGAATGTCTATCTTCTGCTTTTCTTAAAAGAATCTATGTTTAACCCGGTCCAGGCGCGAATATTTTTAGGCCAGGGTATTTGTCGTCTACCAGGACCCCTTTCTTTCGATTTTACCCTTCATAATCAGCTGCTGCAACAACTTACAACAACCTACTTATCATTTCTAAACATGTGCCCTTTTTCCTTGCTGTCTTTCTCCTTTTAATATTTTTCTCTTTTTTTATAGGGTTCTCTGCCTTCCGGTTCCCAGTTTCCAGCTTCGTTCGTCCGTCGTTACGTTCGCCAGGGTGAAGGTTCCTTTTTGACATTACCTTCTGAACGCCACAGGGATTGTTTCGGCCCTCCTCTCTTCTTTCGCTTGGCGTCAATTTTAAAATTTGTTTTGGCAGCCTGTCGTCGTTCATTCTTTCTATATGACCATACCAGATCAGTTGTCTCCTTTGAATTTCGTCGATGATGGTTGCCTTGACATAACGTTTTACCATTCGATATCAGATTTGCAGATTGAATCTTTAGTTACTCAGAAATTTCCTTGTCTTCATAAAGGCTGCTCTTGAATTTCTGAATTTCATTTTTTATCTGGATCCTTGTTATGGCTTAATATAATGGACCACATTAAAAATTTCGTAATTTTACTGGGAACAAATGGTTCGCATGTACACCCACACCCAACTATGACAATTTATTATTAGTATTATCTATTATTAACAGTCAAATGACTTTGTCCAAATTCTTTAAAATGATACTTATAGTATTTTTGTCAAAAAAATTTCTTGGGCAGAGAAAAACATCCACCAAAAACATTAGCGTGTGCGCAGCGTACATACTGGGTATGGTATAGGTCTCCGGCCCGCCAGACATTTTGAAAATTTCATTTTGGCCCGCGCTTAAAAGTATTTGCCCACCCCTGTTCTAAATGTTTCTATCTAATCAGCCCTAAACATCCATCCTTGGATATAGGCCTCCTCTTCCTTCTTCCATGCCTCTCTATCTTGGGCAATTTGCATCCATTTTGACCCAGTGTGTTTCTTCAGGTCATCTGACCATCGCATCTGTGGCCTTCCCCTTTTTCGTTTGTGGTTCCATGGTTTCCAATGTATTATCATCTTAGTCCATCTTTCATCCTTCTGCCGTAGGGTGTGTCCGGCGAACTTCCATTTAAGCTTTGCTACTTGGGTAGAGACGTCTTTCACTTTTGTTTTGTTACGGACCCATTCGTTTCTTTTCCTGTCTGATAATTTAATGTTCAGCATTTGTCTTTCCATGGCTCTTTCTGTCTTTGCTATTTTTTCCATATTCTCTTTTGTAAACGTCCATGTCTGAGAGCCATATATTAAAACAGGGAGTATACATTGATTGAAGACTTTTGTTTTTAGGTATTGCGGGTATTTTCTGTTCTTTAGAATATAAGACAGTTTTCCGAATGATGCCCAGGCCAACCTTATTCTTCTCTTTATTTCTTCGGTCTGATTTTCTTTATTTAATCTAGTGATTTGTCCTAGATATATATATATTCTTTTACTTGTTCTATTCTTGTTTGTGCCACTGTAATTACTAGTTCTTCTTGTTGATTGGTCATGGTTTTTGTTTTACTGTAATTCATCTTCAGTCCTATCTTTGTCGATTCTCTATCTAGTTCTTCCATCATTTTTTGTAATTCTTCTTTCTGTTATTAATACAATATCATCAGCATATCGTAAGTGATTCAGATATTGCCCGTTTATGTTTATACCCAAACCATCCCAGTGCAGTTGTTTGAACACATCTTCTAGCGCTTGGTTGAATAGCTTGGGCGAGATGGTATCTCCTTGTCTTACTCCTCGGTTTATTTTAATAGGCTCCGTTTGTTTCATTAGCTTAATAGTTGTTGTTGCCTTATCATATATATTTGTAATTAAGTCGGTATATCTGTAGTCTATTCTGCTGTTTTGTAGGGAATTCTTTACTGCCCAGTGTTCCACACTATCAAATGCTTTTTCGAAGTCAATAAATGCCATGTATAGCGGGATATGATATTCGTTAGCTTTTTCGATTAATATCTTCATCGTTAAAAGGTGGTCACTTGTACTGAAGCTTTTTCTAAATCCGGCTTGTTCTCTTGCCTGGTATCCATCTAATTTAGTTGTTAATCTGTTTGTTAATATCTTGGTTAATAGTTTGTACATCACATTTAGTAAAGTTATGGGTCTGTAATTCTTTAGATCCTTTTTATCTCCTTTCTTAAATAGTAACAATGTTACTGCTTCGTTCCAAGTGTTGGGTATTTGTTTTGTCATTAATATTTTATTCATAAGTGTGTACAAAACTTCTCTAGTTGTTTTCCCACCATTTTTTAGCATTTCTACAGTTATCCCGTCTTTTCCTGGCGATTTATTATTCTTCATCTCCTTGAGTGCTCTTTTTATCTCATTCTTACTGATTTCTGGTTGTAAGTCGGAATTGACATTCTTTATTTTTATTTGTAATTGCTTACGGATTTCTTGTGTTGGTTTCTGTTTTGTATTGTAGAGGTTTTTATAATATTCTTGTGTTATTTGTATAATTTCTTCTATATTATTGGTCTCTATGCCTTCTTTGTTCTTTATACTATTAATCTGTATGCTTCCAAGCTGTGGTTTTAAGCACTTCATATTTTTATTTTGTTTAATGGTTTTTTCTATTTTTTCTTCCTGTATTCTCCTTTGACTTTCCTTGATGTTCCTTCTGATAGCTTTGTTTACCTCTTTGTAATCTACTGTGTTTCTCTTATTTTGTTCTATTAATGTTTTTCTTTTGCTCATGAGGTTTTTTGTTTCCTGGGATATATAGTTTTCCTTTTTTATTCTTGTTTGTGCTACCTCTTTTCCCGCCTTTGCTAATGTATCGGTTAATAGCTGATTTATTTCATCGATATTTTTGTTTTCCAAATCTCTAGTGGCCGGTATACTCTCCCTTATTTTTTGTTTATATTCCTCTTTTGCTTTCTTAAGTTTTCCCATATCTAGTTTCGATCTATTTTCCATTTTCTTTTTTGTTTCGAATTGGCTATTAATGCTGAGTTTGGCTCTGACAAGTCTATGATCACTACCGGTTGAGAAACGATTCAGCACTGTAACATCTTTGATGATGGCTTTTTCTGTAGTAAGGATGTAATCTATTTCGTTTTTAGTATTGCCGTTAGGACTTATCCATGTCCATTTTCTTTGCGGTTTTTTGTTAAAAAACGAGTTCATAGCAAAAAGTTGTCTTTCCTCCAAGTAGTTCATTAATGTATGTCCTCTATTATTTCTTTCGCCGTATCCATATTGTCCTATTCTGTGTTCATCTTCGTCTATTCTTACCCCTAATTTGGCATTGAAGTCTCCAATTATTAGCGTCAATTTAGTTTTCTTTTCTTTCACAGCGAGTGTTATTTCTTCGTAGAAGTTTTCAATGTCTTCATCTTTATATGTGCTTGTTGGTGCGTATACCTGTATAATTTTCAACGACGTTCTTTTTAATTTAAGCATAATGTAGGCTACTCTGTCTGATATACCCTTGGTGGATTGTATGTATCTAACGATTCTCTTGTTTATTATAAAACCAACTCCGTTGTTGGTGTTATCTTCATTACCTTTGTAGTACAGCATGTTTCCCGAGTTTAATAGTATTTTTTGTTCTCCTTTTCTTCTTATCTCTGACAGACCGATGACATCCCATTGTATATGAGTTAGTTCTTCTTCTAATTCGTGGAGTTTAGTGTCTTCATTCATGGATCTGATGTTATATGTACCTACGTTTAGTTTAGTCGAATGTTTGCCTCCCCCAGAATCCTTGAGGCGGACCGGTTTGTCGGTGTGGGACTGTGAGTTGTTATCTCTACCCACCTGGGGTAATATTCCGTTTGTTTTGTGATTCGACATGTTTTTCTTTGAAGAGGGTTTTTTGACATTAAAACGCCACGCTTGTCAGGCGGGTTGGCGAGTTTTCATTCAGCCGCCCATTCTGGGTCAGACGCTGTTGTCAGCCGCTCATTTTGAGTCAGACGCTGCGCTGTTTTGATTCCATACAAACCCTAGAATCAAGGGGTTGCCACGTCCGCCATCCATACCGTACCGAAGGTGTTCTTCTCCGCCATGGCTGCCGTTGTGGACTTCATCCGTAACCCTGGACAAGGGACCCTAAGCAGGTACTAGTTTCCCGGGTCAGGAAACCCCTGGAATCTACGGAGGGCAGGGATTGATTCATTTTCCCTGGTAGGACTATCCAAAGGAGTTCCTATCCACTACCCGTACATCTAAATGTACCCGTATCTAAATGTTTATAAACTACAAAATTTCACAAATTTTGCATTATAATTTTTGACTATATTAGACATTTTTTTTATATTTTTTTAGTACATTTTGATAGCATCAATTTTCTATTTTCATTTGGCATACGCAGAATTGCCCTAGCTTCATTATTTTCTGTCTTATGTTATTGCAAAATAAAGCGTCTCTCGGATAAACAATTAGAATAACTAATTAATGGATCGGTCTCAAATTTTGAGGGTTTGTTAAGTACCCCAATACCCAACTTTGGGTGAAACACTAAAGTTCTAAGGTAGTTTTAGTAAAAGTTATTAACAAATAAGGATTTTCATTTATTTTGCCGTTTGCGTAGCAACAAATTAACTTTCAAAAATCGGCATTTTGAAGGTTTTTAATGTTCTAAAAAATTAAATTTTGTAATTTTATGTCAACTATTTAGCTTTTGAATGGGGTGCAAAAAATCGAAAAAATCGCGAGTTTTGCACTAAATTGTTAATAATTAAAAAACGGACGCGAACTCTAGGGAGGAAATAGGTAGGTTTTCTTCTTATAGGTCTACAATAACTAAAAAAGTAGTCAGCTACCTGGATCTTTGAGTGTCCCGAACATGGTCTATTTCTAGCTTATTACTCTGGAGTAAAAACTTTCGAATAGGTACTACATCTTTACTGTATATAAAATACCAAGCAGAGTGATAAATAGATAAAAATAAATCATACTCTGCGGTTAGTTAAGTTATGTACTGAAAATACTTAAATGGAGCATTTTAACATTAACTGATTATATCATATATAACAAGTAATCCAATAAGATAATAAAGAAGAACTGATTATATCAGATTGTGCTGTTCAAAATACATTCAATAATTATCATATTTTTGCACTTACCTTTAAAGAATCAGTAACAAAATAATTCCTAACATTATTTGCCATTAAACATTCACTCACTGCACTAATCAATCCATTTTTACACAAAATATTGCTGAGAAAACGGCGAACATTTTAACAAACAACAGACACGTCTAGCCAAAAAACCGGATACTGATATTTGAAGACGAAATTAGGAAAATAACAACTTTTTAGTGGCCCGTCAAAACAATTGCTAGTCGAGACTACTATTTTTTCATAGAAACAAATGAACTGTCAAAAGTTGATTGCGCCAAACCCTTTGCCTTTGTCATATTTTTATAACCTAATACCTACATAAATATTTGGTTTGGTGAAAACAAAATCAAATGGAATTACCAGTGTACAGAGTGAGTTTTTAATGGTAAATAATGTTGGTATTAATTGTGTTAATGATTCTTTAAAGGTAAGTGAAAAAATATGATCATTATTAGGTATTGCATGTACCTTAAACACATATTATGGCATAACCGCCATGGGCGCCATGATATACATACAGGGTGTCCAGAAACTCTACCGACAAACGAAGACAGGAGATTCCTCAGATAATTTTAAGACAATTTAACCCAATTCACCTAGACCGAAAATGCTTCTTAAGGGAGCTAGAGCTCTTTGAAGATGGCGTCATGAAATTAGTTTTTCTTAAATACCCCCAGAACGCTTCTATTTAGAAAAACGAAAATTGGTATGCATATTTACTTTTCAGAGATGAATCGATTCCATTCATTGCAAATTTCTAGTACCGGTCATAGGCGTGCGTTTTGGGTCGAGCAACGGGTATTTTATCGCATAACTTTTTTGTCCTTAACTTTTATGCATTTTTGACACCGGATTATTAAATTATGGGGTATTCTAGTACTAAAAGATACTCTTGATTTAAGTCGGTAGGACACACCGTTTTCTAGAAAAATCGATTTGAAAGTTTTTCGTTTTTGGAATTTAAAAAAAAAATTAAAGAATTTTTCAACAAAAAACGAAGTATTTTACCAACATAAAGTAAGAGTAACTTTTAGTACTCGAATACCTCATAATTTAATAATATAGTGTCAAAAATGCTCAAAAATTCAAGACAAAAAAGTTATGCTATAAAATAACTGTTGACCTACCCAAAACGGACGCCTATGACCAGTACTAGAAATTCGCAATTAATGAAATCGATTTATCTCTGGAATATAAATAAATGTACCAGTTTTCGTCTTTCTAATCAGTTTTTTTTTTGAAATTTTTTTTTAATTCAAAAAGCGAAAAGTTTTTAGATCGATTTTTCTAGAAAAGGGTGTGTCCTACCGATTTAAAACAAGAGTACCTTTTAGTACTAAAGTACTTCCCAATTTAATAATCCAGTATCAGAAATGCATAAAAGTTAAAGATAAAAAAGTTATGCGACAAAATAACCGTTGCCCTACCCAAAACGGTAGCCTATGGTCGATACAAGAAATTTGCAATGGATGGATTAGATTTATAACTTGAAGATAAATACGCGTACCAATTTTTGTTTTTCTAAATAGAAGCGTTCTGGAGGTATTTAAGAAACACTAATTACAAGACGCCATCTTCAAAGAGCTCTAGCTCCCTTAGGAAGCATTTTCGGACTAAGTGAATTGGGTTAAATTATCTTAAAATTATCTGAAGAATCTCCTGTCTTCGTTTGTCGGTAGAGTTTCTGGACACCCTGTATACATATATTAGAGGCACATTAGAGGTATCTAAAAATGTAGGTAATAGGTATCTAATAATATCTAATATTTTATTAGATTATTTATTATATGATAATTAGCTAAGTGAAAAATACTCTAAGTATTTTTAGTACATAACTTAAAAATAACAGCAAAATATGATTTATTTTTATTTATTTAGCACATACCTACTTTGGTTGGTATTTTTTATACAATCAAGATGTAGTAATATTAGCAGGTTATTTTGTGATGACTTTTTGTTGTGAATTTAACTTCTTTCGATCATTCTGATATGTAATTTTGTATGTTAACAATAATTATAAAATACAAGGGGTACCCGATATAATTTTGTTCTGACTATTATAATTAATTAATAACTAAAAAATAACTTTTTTTATAAATTAAAAAAATATCTGCTCGGATAGATATTATTTCAGATTTTTTGGATCATTCTAAACAAAAAAGGTCTTTTGTAATTTTTCTCTTAAGTTGATCGTTTTCGAGTTATATACAATTTAAAACTGAAACAACAACGAAAGATGACTATTTTCAAGGTTCAAAAACATAAGTAAAAATGTCATTTTTGAAATTACGAAGTACCTAACTAAAGTCAAGTTCAAAACTTACTCTATCAGTTTTTGATAATTATTTTGGACTTAATTTATTTTAAAACATTGTTTTTTAGCTATTAATACAGTCCTATGGCCCGTCTTCCCATAAGGAACCTTCCTCATTAACAATTAAAAAATATATTTTAGAATAAAACATGGCAAAAATTCTTATCGGGACCTGATAGAAGGTTTGAACTTGAATTTAGGTACTGAATAATTATTACAAAAATTACATTTTTTACTTTTGTTTTTGCCCCTGGAAATCGTCATATTTCATTGTTTTTTCAGTTTTAAATTGTTAAACTCGAAAACGATCAACTTAAGAGAAAAATTACAAATAGACGGGGCTATATCGTCACCCTCGTTAGCGAAATTATTCCGATTCGATGTTTTTGCACAAACTTACTCAAAAAGAGGTCCTTAAAACAAATCCACAGGGTGCCAAGCGGTGCCGTGGTCGAAAAATTGCTTAAAATTTTTTTTTAAACAAATTCACAAAAATATTTTTTTCATTTCTAACATATTTTTTTAGATAATTTGGGTCATTCCGAGCAAAAAAAGTTTCTTGTGATTTTTCTCTAAAATTGATTGTTGTCGAGTTACACGCGATTTAAAATTTGAAAAATGCGAAAATGGCCATTTTCAAGGTTCAATAACTCAATTCAAAATTATATTTTGAAAGTCAGGAAGTGATCAAAGCAAAACTTAAAAACCCCTTTTTCAAGATCCTGAAGAAATTTTTGTCATCATTTTATTACAAAGCTGTTATTTTTAATTATTAACAATTAGCGCTATAGTTCAGGCTGTATCGTCGCCCCCGTTAGCGAAATTATTTCGATTAGATTTTTTTGCGCAGAGTTACTCAAAAAGAGGTTCTTATAACAAATCCACAGGGTGCCAGGCGGTGCTGTGGTCGAAAAAATTTTTAAACAAATTCACAAAAATAATTTTTTTACTTCGAACAATTTGTTTTTAGATAATTGGGTCATTCTGAGCAAAAAAAGTCTCTTGTAATTTTTCTCTAAAATTAATTGTTGTCGAGTTATACGCGATACGCTTAGTTATTCAAGCCTTAAAAATGGCTCTTTTCGCATTTTTCAAATTTTAAATTGCTTATAACTCGACAACAATCAATTTTAGAGATAAATCACAAGAAATCTTTTTTGCTCAGAATGGCCCAAATTATCTAAACAAAATTTGTTCGAAGTGAAAAAATTAGTGTTGTGAATTTGTTTAAATTCTTTAAACAATTTTTCGACCAAGGTGCGGCCTGGCACCCTGTGAATTTATTGTAATGACCTCTTTTTGAGTAACTATGTGCAAAAAAATCTAATCGAAATAATTTCGCTAACGGGGGCGACGATACAGCCTGGACTATAGCGCTAATTGTTAATAATTAAATAACAGCTTTGTAATAAAATAATGACAAAAATTTCTTCAGGATCTTGAAGGGGGATTTTAAACTTTGATTTGGTCACTTTTTGACTTTCATAATACATAATAATTTTTATCGCCAACCGTCACTAAAGTCATTCATTATTGTACTCATTTGCCGCCATTTGCGGCAGTAAAGTAACACTTTATTGTACTGAAAGAAGAATTTTACTTTACCTGCCGCGATTAATCAAATTAACTGAGATTGAATGTAAGTGGTCGATGGCAGTAATCGATTATTTATTTGAGTGACCTTAAAATTGATTTACTTTAATTATATATATATATATATATATATATATATATATATATATATATATATATATATATATATATATATATATATAGACCGGTCACTTTAGTAGAGTATAGGTCGCTCAGGTTCATGAGCTCTTTTAATCCATTTCATGCGGTGGATTGGTCCGCATAAGTCCTCTTCATTATCCGTTATAGATTTTCGTGTTTTTTTGCTTTCTCTGTGATCTGTTTCCATTCTTTCCTATTCTGTATTTTTTTTTCTCCAGCCTGTAATTTCCATATTGGATATATCCTCTCGCAGTTGATCGTCCCCTCTTATTTTCGGTCTTCCTCTAGGTCTGTTTATTACTGGCGTCCAATTTGTTATCTGCCTAATTAGTTTATCCGCTCCTCTTCTTTGGATGTGGTCAAACCATTTTAGTCTTTGTGCTTTAATGAATCTTACTATGTCTTCTCCTTCCATTAGATTTCTTATTTCGTGATTCATCAGAATTCGTATTTCTCCTTGATCTGTTTTGATTGGACCATGTATTCTTCTCATAATTTTTCTTTCTATTATTCTCAGTTTTTCTTCATCTTTTTTTGTAAGGCACATTGCTTCTGCTCCATAGGTGATGACTGGTCTGATTGCCGCTCTATATATCTTTGTCTTTGTTTTCTTGCTCAGGGTTTTATCTTTAAGTAGCTTGTGGTATTTCCAGAATGCCCTATTCCCTGCCTTAATTCTTTCATTGATCTCTATGCTTCTTCTGTTTTGACCATCTACTGTCACTCCTAATATTTAAAGCAGTCAACCCTTTGGAATACATTATCACTTATTCTTATTTCTTTTATTCTATTTACTTGGTCTTGATGTCTCGTACATATTAAGTATTTTGTTTTTTCTGATTAATTATTAACCCCCTGATTTTTGCCTCTCTTGTCAATGTTAGCAATGCATCTTCTAGACTTCTCTTGTCGCGGGCTATCAACCCTAGGTCATCTGCATACCCTATTATTTGTGTAGAGCTTTGTATTATTGTCTTTTTTGCTAGCCCTGTGTTTCTAATTACTCCCTCCAAGGCTATATCAAAGAGCGTTGTCGATAGGCTGTCACCTTGTCTTACCCCATGTTCTATGTTGATATTCTTTGTTTCACGATCCACTGTTTTAACCTTTGCTGTTGAGTCCTTCATTGTCATTCTGGTCAATCTTATTAATTTTGCAGGTATATTCATATTTTTCATTTCTTTTAATAGCTGTTTTCTGTAGATGCTGTCGAAGGCCTGTTGGAAATCGATAAACAATATGTGCAATTCTATGCCATGCTCGTAACTTTTTTCGATTGTTTGCGTTAAAACGTGGATTGCATCAATTGTTGATCTCCCTTTTCTAAATCCCTGTTGATACGGTCCTAGGTTTTTTTCTGTGTATCTGGTTAGCCGATTTCTTATAATTGTTGTCATGATCTTATATGTTGTATTTAATAGCGTAATTGCTCTATAATTGCTGCAAAGCGTTGGGTCTCCTTTTTTAAAAACTGGTATAATGAGTCCGTTCTTCCATTCTTCAGGCATGTATTCCTTTTCCCATATATTGACCATTAATTTATATATACGGTTTAGAGTTTAGAAGGTCGCCTCCTCCATTTGCAATCAATTCATTGTTAATCTCATCTGGCCCTGGAGTTTTGTCAGATTTTAGTTGTTTTACTACTTCTATAAATTCTTGGTAGGTAGGTGCATCTTCTTCTTCATCTCGGTTATCTGTTATATCTTCTTCTTCTGCGTCGATTGCTTGGCTGCTTGTATCTTTAAAGTGATTTTCCCAATCTTTCTTGGTTATTTTGCTGGTCACTTTGTTACCGTTATTGTTGTTTTATATATTCAAACAATTTTTTGTTGTCTCTATTATTTGTTTCAATCTCTTGCATTTGATCTGTGATCCATGTCTCTTTCTTCCTTTTATAGAGTTTGGCCGCTTCTCTCTTTTCTTTTTGGTATTGTTCTCTTTCCTCTTGTCCGCTATTTTCAAGCCATTTGTTTCGTGCCAGCGTTTTAAGTTGACTTTGGTACCGACATTCTTCGTCAAACCATTCTTCAAATTTACTTTAATTACCTATTAAAAATATTGTACAAAATTTACGTTATTATTAATTAAATTTATATCAGAAAATGAAATTCTGTAGTATTTTGCAATTATGTTTATAAAACATAAATCAAAACTTTACAGATTTAGTAATTAGGTATTCAATATTGATACCTAACAACTATCGATTAAAAATCGAAATCGACCATCATGCAAGCAAGAGCCTTCTGTCATTAATGTCATTGTCATACGGAATTTTTATTTTGTGTTTTTGTTAATTAGATTATATATAGGACGGTGATAGATATGTAGGTACTGATAATTTGTTAGCAAATATATTTATTTAGATTGTTTACTATTCATCACGGCAAATCAACTTCGCTGCGGCAGGCTACACTACACTTCATAAACAATAACGTAACTATTAACGGTATTTTTAATTTTTGGTAGTTTACTTTAAGTATTAAAATTAGTATATTATTTAAATATAAATACGATAAAAACTGTTTAAAATATATTTATTTCGTTGAAATCATGATAATAGAAGTATAACTTCTTTCATGCGTACAAAGTACACACACTCTTTTTTCATTAGAAGGATGTAATTAAGTAAGTGTTAATGTTTTTTATGATTGGCGATAAAATTTTGTATGCACCACGTCAGTAAAGACTCTTGATCGAACTCGTCTGTTATTCGCCTTGCTCGCTACGCTCGCTCGGCTCATAATATCAGACTCGTTCGATAAAGAGTCACTTTACTGACTTGATACATAAATAACTATTAATCCAGTTATTAAGCCTTGAAAATGGCCATTTTCGCATTTTTCAAATTGTAAATCGCGTATAACTCGACAACAATCAATTTTAGAGAAAAATCACAAGAGATCTTTTTTGCTCAGAATGACCCAAATTATCTAAAAACAATTTGTTTAAACAATTTTTCGACTAAGGTACCGCCTGGCACTCTGTGAGTTTGTTATAAGGACCTCTTTTTGAATCATTGATGGATCTGTTTGATGGATTGATTTGATGGATTGATGGACCTCTTTTTGAGTAACTTTGTGCAAAAAAATATAATTGAAATAGTTTCGCTAGCGGGGGCGACGATACAGTTAGACTATAGCGCTAATTGTTAATAATTAAAAATGGCAGCTTTGTAATAAAATAATGACAAAAATTTCTTCAGGACCTTGAAGAAAGGATTTCAAACTTGATTTGGTCACTTTTTGACTTTCATAATAATAATTTTTAATCCAGTTATTAAGCCTTGAAAATGGCCATTTTCGCATTTTTCAAATTTTAAATCACGTATAACTCGACAACAATCAATTTTAGAGAAAAATTACGAGAGACCTTTTTTGTTTCCAACAAGATCCAAATTATCTAAAAAAAATGTTGGAAATGAAAAAATTATTTTTGTGAATTTGTTTAAAAAAATTGTTTAAACAATTTTTCGACCACGGTACAGCCTGGCACCCTGTGGATTTATTATAAGGGCCTCTTTTTAAGTAACTTTGTGCAAAAAATCGAATCGGAATAATTTCGCTAACGGGGGCGACAATACAGCACGCTCTAAAAAAAGACCTTTTTTAGAATGATCTAAAAACTCTGAAATAATATTTACCTGGGTCTAATTTTGTTTTTATTTATAAAAAAGTAATTTTTTAATTATTATTAATTAATTATAGTCAGAACAAAATTAGATCGGGCACCCCTTGTTTGTTATATTTGTTAACACACTAAATTACATATCTAATAGTTTTTATCCATTAAACAGATCGGTGCAAATCGATCTTAAAAGGGATCCTCTAATATTACGTATTATATTTTAATGAAATAAACCAGAATTATAATTTAAAAAATAGCGTGACACTTCTTATAGTGCGCTATTACTTACTTTGTAATGTAGGTAAAATTTTATTTTATACGATTCGAGTCAAAAAAAGTTATAAGCTTTTTTCAAAAAAAAAATCATTTTTAGATTATGTACACTCAATCTAAGCTTAGGAATAGTCTCGCAGCGTCTGAGTAAAAGATTTTTTTTTAATTTTTAATTTGATTGCAACCCACCGAAAAAAAAATAAAAACCAAAAAATGACGTTTTATGGAGTAGGGAAAGGAGAGAGTGGGTGGTGGGCTAAAATTGTGCTGAGTATTACTATTTAATCACATATATATAGAACATAAAATAATTAAAAAATTTTACTTCTGGTGTGAGGGCCCTCTGCCTATCTTAACGGGGTGGTACCCTTACCCTTTAATTTAAAGTTGTTGACGCTATAAACATTTCTTTAAATTTTTCGTAACTCAAAAGTTATAACTAGTTTTTTAAGTGAATACTTATTTGTTTTTTGCTATTTCTTTCTTCTTATTTGGCTATTTCTCTCCGTCAGTATCCACATATCCCATAATATATTCATATTCTGATCAAACAATATACAGTATGTCCCTGTAAGTTGTATCCATATGGAAAACTTTTTTATTATTAATTTTACGAAAAAAAGTTATTCTCCATAAAAAGCTCTGCATGGTCCAAAACCTAAGATTTAACAATGAAATGTCAAATTTTTTTAATATCATACGAGGTATGTCAAAAAGTTTGAATTTCACTCAAGAGTAAAGTAGCTTTATTTTTCACAATATTGAAAATTGCTATTATGAAAAGTTGTTTGAAATTAAAAACTATATTCTAATTAACAATTACATCCTTCCAATTGAAAAAAAAATTTTGTGAAAAATTATGGATAACTAACATTTTTTTCAGTTATTTTAGTTCAGATAACTCTTTTATTATTAACTTTACGAAAAAAAGTGGTTCTAAATAAAAAGTTCTGCATGGTCTAAAACCTAAAATACAACCATCTTATGTCAAATTTTATCAATTTTATATGAGGTATGTCAAAAAATATGAATTTTGCTCAAGAGTAAAATACGTTTATTTTTAACAATATCGAAAATTGTTATTATGAAAAGTTTTTTAGAATTAAAAACTATGTTTCAGTATGTAATTACATCCTTCTAATTAAAATATTCTGAACTATAAATGTACTTTACTTTTGATCTAAACTTATCTTTTTTGACATATCTCGTATAAAATTGATAAAATTTGATATAAGATGGTTGTATTTTAGGTTTTAGACCATCCAGAACTTTTTATTAAGAATGACTTTTTTTCGTAAAATTAATAATAAAAGAGTTATCAGAATTGAAATAACTGAAAATAATGTTAGTTATCCATAATTTTTCAAAAAAAAAATCATATGTAGATGTTTAGAAGGATGTAATTGCATATTAGAATATAGTTTTTAATTCCAAACAACTTTTCCTAATAGCAATTTTCAATATTGTGAAAAATAAAGCTCCTTTACTCTTAAGTGAAATTCAAACTTTTTGACATACCTCGTATAATATTCAAAAAATTTGATATTTGATGGTTAAATCTTAGGTTTTGGACCATGCAGAGCTTTTTATGAAGAATAACTTTTTTTTGTAAAATTAATAATAAAAAAATCTTCCATATGGATACAACTTACAGGGACATACTGTATATAAGTACAGAAGGGACACCGAAACCTGTGAAAACTGAATTTTGTTGAGAATGTCAATCTTGGGACCCCAAAAAGGTGCAAAAAAGTTTATCATTGTTACCCATATACAAGGTGTTAGGTAGGTAACGAATGGGCCATAGCTTAACCTTAGATTTCTGAGCTTCAAATAGGTCGATTTAAGCTTACTTTAGTACGAAAGTTGATAATAAACGAAATACACGGTGGCAAAGTTAAACTTTTATTTTATTTAAGCGGGGGTTGTTTGGGACGAGAAATATAAATTCGCCACCAAAAAGATATATCACCCAGAGGGCGCCACATACGTCTTTCAACGCTTATTTAATACGTTTAATCTTTTTTATTCCCCACTCTACATACTTTTTGAATCAAAACTTTTATTCTCTTAATATATTTTTACTTAAAATAGATATATACGCTCCCAAACTTATATGGAATCATCTGATATTTCTTACTATTTCGTGCGAATTTAGAAAAAACAAACAGACGAAGGCAAACAATATTTATTTTAAAGCAATTTAATAAAAAAATACATAACAATTAAATAACACAACAATTTGACAAACAGATTGAAAGTAGTTGTTTAAAGTCAATAGCATACAAAATTTCAATGTAAAACGGATAATGTTTAAATTGTTTTTATTTATTTTTTGTCCTTATGCAAGCTTCAGTTTGCGGGGGCACGCTCCTAATCAAATTATCAACATTTTCTCCTCGTCGTGTTCTCACATCGGAGATACTACTGGCTGCCCTTTTGTCTAGCAGCACATGGTCAATTTGATTGGTTGTGGTTCCATTTGGTGAAATCCATGTCATTTTGTGTATGTCTTTATGTGGGAAGCATGTGGAACTTATAACCATGTATTTACTGGTGGCAAAATTTATCAAAAACTCGCTTGTTTCATTGTGCAGAGAGTATTTTCCTAAGTGACAAAGAACTGCGGTTCCTTGCCTATTTTAGCATTCATATCACCCATTATAATCTTGATGTCATGGCGCCCTCTTGGTAATACATAATTTTTGGTGGCGAATTTAGATTTCTCGTCCCAAAAAACCCCGCTTACCAAATTTCGTGTTGTTATCCCGTGCCTGTCAGGAAATATTCAAGAATAAACGAAAAAAAAGTTTAACTTTGACACCCAGTATTTCGGTTATTACCAACTTTCTTACTAAAGTAAGTTAGCTTAAATCGACCTATTTTAACCTCAGGAATCTAAAGTTAAGCTGTGGCCCATTCGTTAGCAAACACCCTGTATATTTCAGATACTTACCTCAAATTGATTGTTAAAACTCAAAATGGAAATTTCATGTTATAGCTTTTGAAGATTAGGCTTTATAAATTGAAATTCCATAGAGACCGGTCAATGGAAGGGATATATTTTGGGCTATATTTTTATTGGAATTTTCCCATTGATTTTATTTTTGGATATATTTTATTGATCCATGGGAATCGTAAAAAATGGCAAAAATTGCGCAACGTTTATTTAACAGCTTTATAGAAACTGACTTCATTTGCGACAAAATGGGAAAATTACATACCAAAGCTGCACTCTTCACCTTTAAAACGCATTTTCATCTTTGTCCATAGGAGATAGACTGTGATGAAAAGATATCGAATTTGTACCGTCGAGTTGATACAACTTTTATTTAAAAAATTGATTTCGCACGCGTAACTGACATTCAAAATCGCCGGTCGATTCAAGCGATGTTTCTGAGAAAACCGTTCTTTCTACATAAAAAGTGCTATTGACCATTTTTGTTCAAAATTATCTCAGCTACATTTCTGGTTTGAAACATTTTTTCTATGGCGTGAAAATTCTTGGAAAATCGATGTTTTCCGTTTTTTCCCCTCGAGGAGGAGTGGTATACTTTTTGTATCTTTTTTGAGGTCCCAAAATTAACATTCTCAGCAAAACTCAGCTTGTATGACTTTTAGAGGTTCAGTGTCATTTTCGTCTGTGATGTAGTGATGTTGAAAAAGTACTATGCGTTACAAAGTAGTAACTATTCGTTACAAAGTACCTACCCGTTACTTACGAATACCGAAAGTAACGATTACTATACAGAGAGGCAAATCGTTACTTTGACTACGCTGATTACTTTGATTACGCTGATTACTTCGTTACTTTCTACCAATCGTATCACAGCGAGTAAATAGCGACTATTGTATCTACTTTTATTACTTTGATTACTCTGACTACTTCGTACCAATCGTATCAGAGCGATTAACGACTATTGTATCTACTTTGATTACTTTGATTACTCTGATTACTTCGTATTTCATGAAGGTCGTTATTATATCGGAATACCTGTACAAAATACCTACCTACTGAGAAATACGATTCTCGATATGATTACCGGCACTCAAATACAAAAGTAATCATAGTAATCAAATCATTTTTATCTCTTAAACAGATTGGTGAAGGTCGTTGTTATATCGGAATACCTATACAAAATACCTACCTACTGAGAAATACGATTCTCGATATGATTACCGATACTCAAATAAAAAAGTAACAAAAGTAATCATAGTAATCAAATCATTTTTATCCCTTAAACAGATCGGTGAAGGTCGTTGTTATATCGGAATACCTATACAAAATACCTACCTACTGAGAAATACGATTCTCGATATGATTACCGGTACTCAAATACAAAAGTAGTCATAGTAATCAAAGTAACGAATACTGTTAATGATTACTTTATACAAAATACCTACCTACTGAGAAATACGATTTACGATTACAGGTACTCAAATACAAAAGTAATCATAGTAATCAAATCATTTTTATCTCTTAAAGAGATTGGTGAAGGTCGTTGTTATATCGGAATACCTATACAAAATACCTACCTACTGAGAAATACGATTCTCGATATGATTACCGGTACTCAAATAAAAAAGTAACAAAAGTAATCATAGTAATCAAATCATTTTTATCCCTTAAACAGATCGGTGAAGGTCGTTGTTATATCGGAATACCTATGCAAAATACCTACCTACTGAGAAATACTATTCTCGATATGATTACCGGTACACAAATACAAAAGTAGTCATAGTAATCAAAGTAACGAATACTGTTAATGATTACTTTATACAAAATACCTACCTACTGAGAAATACGATTTTCGATTACCGGTACTCAAATACAAAAGTAATCATAGTAATCAAAGTAACGAATACTGTAAATGATTACTTATATACAAAAGTAACGATTTGTAACGAATACTCAGTGGCGTGCTGGCCATATAAATGAATCGGTGCAATCACCGAGAGGCCGCGGCTTCTTGAGGCCGGTCAAATAGGTTTTCACAAAAATTTTTAGATGTAATAAAAAAAATATTTTTTTAATTTCTAATCAGATGTCAATTTTGCTAATAATATTAATAAAACATTTAAAAAAAAATTAATAATAAAAATTTTTTTTAATTGTGAAATACAGCTTAAGTAAATGAATAAGACTCTACAGTCTATAATAAATAGATTGCTACAGATAATATTATTGATTTTCATACATACCTACAAGTATATTTAATGGTTTTCCAATTCCCTTCAAACATGTAGGTATGTACTCTGCAGAATAAAAAATGGAAAAACGTCTTGCACATTTTTGACTGAATTATTGGAAGTATCAAAAAACGATTTGATCAAGACAAATCAAATCGTTTTATTATGATCTAAGTACTCTACATCCTAGAAATTTTGATACAATAAAAAATGGTATACTGAAAAATTAAGAAATTTTTATCCTACCATATCTGCGACTGCAATTGGAGAATAACTCGTGGATTTTTCTGATGAATGGATTGTATTAAAAATAGGATTTTGCAAAATACATACTGAGAT
The DNA here is from genome assembly GCF_917563875.1 of Diabrotica virgifera virgifera. Taxonomy (NCBI): domain Eukaryota; kingdom Metazoa; phylum Arthropoda; class Insecta; order Coleoptera; family Chrysomelidae; genus Diabrotica; species Diabrotica virgifera. The sequence continues at coordinate 128,543,719 of NC_065452.1, forward strand.
TATAGATAGAAGATCGAGTTCATGATGAATATGTTAAGTCTACAGAAAATATGAAGGATGATAATATGATATTATTAATTTAAGTGGTAATGAACATGAAGTAACAAATGACAATGTTGATATCGTGAAAACTTCACCTCCGTGTGGTACTAAACAGTTTAAAGATTGAATAGCTTGCTGTTACGCTGTTTTGCATAAGTACAACTTATATCAGTGTGCTGTGTGCTTATCCAAATTTAAATAGTATAATATAAAGCATTTATTAACTCTTTCAGTGACACCAGTATCTTGCAAAAAAAGCTTTTCAACATTGAAATACATAAAAAAATCGGTTAAGAAGTACTTTAACACAAGATCACTTTTATGCTAATGGCTATAGAAAAAGAAGCTTTGTATGAGTTTAAAAATGATGGAATAATCGACGTATTTGCTCAAAAATCTACTTTAATGCGGAAATTATTGATCAAGAGTTAAGTAATTATTTTATAAAATAATCGCAAAATAATATTTAGATTATTGCTTTGTTGTATTAACATTTTAAATATTTTTAAATTAAAGTATTTGCACTCTACTTGCACTTGTATAATTAATTTACTAAAATTGAGCTTAATACATAATCGAAAAATTCTCAAAATTTTATTTTACTTTTATCTTAATTACATCAAATTCATATTATATTTATTCAGGAAATTATGGTTTCTGCGTTACTGCATACAATATTGTCATACATGCCATTTATTATTTGTAAGATTGTTATTCTTAAATGAAAAAATATAGCACATTAAAAACGTCATTGAATTCGAAGTTTTATGTTTGATTCAAAAATAATTTATATTTTTGTTTTTTTTATTAACGAATAAAACATCCTGATAATAGAAGGTAAAATGAGGATGGGAGGCCGCTTTTCTATAAAATCACCAGGCCGCTTGAAAAGTTCCAGCACGCCACTGCGAATACTCGAAAGTAACTATAATCAACATCACTACTGTGATGACTAGACTAATATGGAAAAAACTGTATGTTTTTATATATTATACAAGAATAGTACTCACGGGCTATCTTTACTGGATTTAGCTGCAGCTTTGCCCTTGTTAAGGCCATGCTTGACGGGACTTGGGCTGAGTGTAGCTCCAGGTAACCATGGATTCGTCCTTATCCTATTGCGCTGTCTGGGTGACGTGATCCCAAGAGCTGGACTCAGGTTCCCGACGATCTTCTCATTGACTCTGCTCGGAGCTGCAAACTTGGATTCGTCGAGTTCTCTTTTCTGTTAGCATTCCAGTTCATCATTTATTTGATATAGATACAATAACATGCGGACATTGAGACTGGACACCATCTATGTACAACCAATAAATTTACAGCGGACTAGCTACTACAAATACAGCTCAGCCATAACATGCATCTACATTATGATCGTGTATAGTAGAAAAAGAAATCGGTCAGAATGCACAACAAAGTGGCGGTATCAATGTTTGGTATAAATGTTTAAGAAATTCGCGTAGCCACTTTAAAGATAAGCACATGTCGGTATTTTAACATCCCATTAATCATTGTAAATTAGTCATTTCCGATTTCCAATTAGAACCGTTTTTAAAATTAATTTGCACATCATATTTGAAACATTATTTGGTTAAATCATCTCATTTTTGTTGTTAAAAAAATATATTTAAAAAAAATATATTAAAAAAAATATAATTTGTTTGGACTAAATTACGGTTCTGTTGATATACGAGAAGACTTGGTATTCACACAATGTTGCCAAACTGAAATTTGATATATTCGGTTTAAATCTTCTAGCCGATTTCAGAGTCTACTATAACGGGAATCATCAATAAAAACAATAAGCTCACTATGATTAGTTATACCAGAATGTTAGCAAGCCAGAATGTGGACTTTTGCGAAAACTTCTAAAATAATTATACAGGGTGGGACATTAGTGCGAGAAAGTCCAATTACTCATTTGTCGCAAGAAATACGAAAAAAAATATTAAGGTAAAAGTTGGAGCATAGATAGGACCGGACTTTAAAAATATTTTCAGATATACAGGGCCACCCATATTGACAGGGTGGAATAAAGTTTTTTTAATGAAACACCCTGTATATTTTTACAGTTTTGAAATCTCCTCGATGTCCTCATTTTTTAATACAAAATTTTGTAATGTTATACGAAATAGTTGAAAAAATGTTAAAACCCTTATAATTTTAGCCTGCTCGCTTCTTGATTTAATTTTTGGATCTTGGCCTGCTCGTAAAGAAGTCGCCACTCCTGTCGATTCCTGGCAACTTCCCTTCATCTTTTGACCCTTAGAATCGTTAGGTCTTCTTCCACATCATCCATCCATGTTCCTCGTGGTCGTCCTCTACTTATTGTGCCTTCTGGTTTTGAAAATGTTAATATCTTCGTTTATTCGTGATCTGACATCCTAGCAATGTGTCCAGGCCATCTAAGTCTCTGCACTTTAACGAATTTCACAATATCTGGATCGGTGTATAACTGATATAGTTTAAAGTTGTATATACCATAGCCCATTTTCATTTACGGCCCCAAAAATCTTTTTAAGAATTTCTCTCTCAGAAATACCAATGTTTTTCACCATTTTGAGATAAAGTCCACGTTTCAGCCCCATATATCAAAACCGGTCTTATTAAGGTCTTATAGATATACATATATTGAGTTTTTCTGCACGTATTATATTTTTATTTTTTAAATGTTTCTGGAGACCGTGAACGGTTCTGTTTGCTATTGCTATGCGTCTTTTTATTTCGTCACTTGTCGTGTTTATTGAGTTTACTAACGATCCAAGATATGTGAATTATTTGACTTGCTCAAAGGTATGGTTGTTAATTTGGATTCTTTGTTGGATATTTCGGGAGTTTTTAGAAACCAACATATATTTGGGTTTTTCCTCGTTTACCACAAGTCCTAATTTACTTGCCGCGTTCGCAAGCCTTGTAAAACACTGCACCATGTCTCTCATTCTTCTGCCCACTATGACCATATCGTCAGCGACTGCGAGAATTTGCGTCATCTATTACAAATAGTTCCATTCATTCTAAGATTTGATTTTCTGATTGCCTTTTCCAAGGCAATATTAAAGAGGAAACACGCCAGCCGTCCCTCTGTCTTAGACCATTATTAATGTCAAAGAACGTAGGTTTTCTCCTTCAATTCTAACCCACGAGCTTACGTTTTGCATTGTTAGTTGGGTCAACTTAACTAACCTAGGTGGGATCCCAAAGTCTATCATTGCATTATATAATGCAGTTCTTTTAATACTGTCGTAGGCTGCTTTGAAGTCGACGAAGAGATGGTTTGTATACTAAATGGTATATTCTAGTGACTTTTCTAGAATCTGCCTATGTGCTTGAATTTGATGTATAGTTGACTTTCCAGCAGTAAATCCGCATTGATATTGACCAAGAATATCATTTGTAAAATGTTTAAGTCTTTCAAACAATACATTGCCGAAGATTTTATACGCAGATGCTAACAGAGTAATTCTTCTGTAATTCTTACAATCCAGTTGATGATCCTTTTTATGCAACAGACATATATTCGATGGATTCGACCGTTACTTGATGGAAGTTCATTTTATCTAATAATAAAACACTGAAAACGTTTGTTTTCTATACTTCTACAGAATTTATTATAACTAAGTGACTACAGCTGTTTCGGCAGAGTGTCTTTCTCAAGTGATATAGTTTACAATGTGTTTGCCTTTTTAAGTCTTCAACTGAAGAGGTTGAGGAGTGGGGAGCTGTTTGTCTCGAGTTGGTCATTCAGAATTATATCTGTATTTTTCATTTTATTAATTTCCATAGATTCTAAAAAAGATAGCTTAAGGTCTTTATTTTGAATATGCAGAATTTGAAACTCTTCATTGAAAGAATGATTATGATCTAGAAGGTGAAGTGCGTATGTAGAAGTGTCTGTTTTTCTATTGTTGAATGCCCTTTTGTGTTCTGCTATCCGTTTGTCAAAAGTTCTGCCAGTTTGACCGATGTACGTTTTCGGACAGTCACCACACGTTAGTTTGTACACACCACTCTGTAGTTGCTTTCTCTTTCGGCTTTTATTGTTCTTAATATATTTGCTTAAGTTGTTGTTAGTTCTGAAAGCTGGTGTTATTCCTTTCTTTTTTATGTATCTGGCAAGAAAACAACAAAAATAGCCGAAACAGCTGTAGTCACTTAGTTATAATAAATTCTGTGGAAGTATAGAAAACAAACGTTTTCAGTGTTTTATTATTAGAAGACATATATTCACTTTAACCATTCTTCTGGTACCGATTCATTCTGCCATAAGTACTATTAGTTTATGGATTGCTGCAAAAAGTTCATCGCCACCTTTTTTATACATTTCCATTTCTGAACAGATTTCATCGATTCCTGGGGCTTTATGGTCTTTGAGTTTTGAAGACATTTGACACTTCTTCTCTTGTTGAACCTTCACTGTGTAGTTGATGATGTAGATTTTGTTAATTTGCTAAGTGGTAACCTCCTTCAATATCGTTTATATTTAGATCTTCGCTGAAATGTTGTGTCTATCTGTTAAGAACTGAGTTTTTATCATGTATAATTTCACCGTTAGTGTCTCTACAAATTTTTAATCGTGATTTAAATTCTCGACGGCTATTATGTAAGGATTTGTAGTATTGTCTCGTTTCATTTTTATCAAATAAACTTTGAATCTCATTGAGAGTGTTCTGTTCGTATTCCCTCTTCTTACGTCGAAGTTTTAAATGTGTCATCCGGTATAAAGATGGTGGGTGGTAAAACAGTGGTGGTGTTAGTGGTTATACCTAATATATCTCGTTTCAAGCTGGTGAATTTCAAATAAAACTAATGTGTAACAGCTACATAAGCGCACGTACATCATCACAAATGACTTTAATTTGCACATAAAGTTCCAAACCATAGCACTGGGACATTTAGACATTTACGAACACAAAATATGAGCATGCCAAATTGTGCGAAAGGTCTTAAAACTTAATTAAAAATTGTACTAACCTTAAAAATGGGGGTTCGATGATCTTTGAGATGATTTGGCAAAGCTTTAGATGAGTTTGGAAGCTGTACAGGGTTCTTAACATTTGCAGCACTGGGGTTTTGAATTGGATTCAATACAGCAATGCGGGGATGACAGATATCTGTAAATTAATACAGTTGATTACACTTCTAACTTTTTTAAAGTAAGACGGATCGTTATGAAACATTTTGCATTCAATTCGGGAGAGCTTTAGGAAAATTCTTGAACACTTGGCATGAGGGACAAATTTAAATTGCATTGTTGTAAGTGGAAAATGCATTTTTCAAAGTGCTTCTCAAAGTGTTCAAAAAATAAAAATTCACATCTCGGAAAATAATCATGGAAATAAGTGTAATTTTCATACTCGGGAGTTTTGAGGCCGCTGAACATGAATATAAAATTTATTATGAAAATCGTTGAAACTGGTTATTCCGAGGTTGTTGGGGTCGCTGAAAACGAATATTGATTCGGCGATGCTTTACCGGGACCTGGTGCCCGGTATCTACGTCATCTTCTGGAGTTTCATGAAAATTCGTTAGGAAAATAGTTGAAATTTATTACCTCGCGGTTTTTGAGGTCGCTGAACAAAAATATTGCATCGAAGATGCTGTACGATGTACATGTTACCCGGTATCTACGTCATCTCCTGGAGTTTTATAAAAATTCGTTATGAAAATAGTTGAAATTTGTTACCTCGAGGTATTCGAGGTCGCTGAACACGAATATTGCATGGAAGATGCTGTACGAGGTACCTGGTGCCCGGTATCTACGTCGTCTTTTGGAATTTTATGGAAATTCTTTATAAAATTCAACAGTGAGTAAAAATAACAGTAAGTTACTTTAAATCAGAGCGCAAATTATGAAAAAAAATAATTCGAAATTTTTTTCAGCGTTAATATTTTTTTAGATATAAAGAGGTCGACGAAAAGGTGACGAGTTTATGATTAAAACTGTTGTTCTGAAGCTATTTCCTTGTGGCATTTTTATAATTAACTATTTAGATGGGAAATAAGCCACAATTAAATTGAAAAAAAAAATAACGAAACGTTAATAAATTTTTTTTTCAATTTAATTGTGGCTTATTTTCCATCGAAATAAGTAATTATGATTATGATTAAAACTGTCAGTTGTGTTATAAATTAAGTTAGGTGAACTGACTAAATGACCATTAACAATTATAATTCACTGAATTACAGGACAATAGGAAAATATTTTACTTGAACATGACTGACATTTTTTTTCTATATTTTTCTTGACATTACATTTAAAACTTCTAAACTATCGATACTGTCAATACATAGAGTACGTAAAACTATAGAATAATATCTACTTTTAACGTTGTATATTCTAACGATTCTAACACTCTCCTTCAACGTGAAAAGTAGATAAGCCAAACAATTTTTGTTTATTTGTAACACGCGTCGAGTAACGCTTAGATTCTTGAACACTATCTTCTTCTCTATTCACTTCTTGATTTTGACTCGCACTTCTACACTTTCCATATTCTCAGATTCCACAATTTCATTGATACCACTTTTCACTTCTTCGGAGTTTTCATTTACATTAAAACATTCCGACTGATTCTGGTTCACTGGTTCAGCTTTAACTTCAGAAATTCGCAAATTCCATGTAGCCTCAGGTTTAAATCGTACTTTGTGGCTCGATACGATTCTTCTTTCAGATGGAATCCATATTCTAAAACCATTTCTGTCATTCACGTAACCAACTAAATAACCATGAATCGCCTTGTCATCAAATTTACTGCGAAAATTCTTGTTTACGTGAACATAACATTCAGTGCCAAATATTCTTAAATGTTTCAAACTCCCAACTGGCTTTCCATATCACAATTCATAGGGACTTTTATTCTCAATTGATGACTTTCTTTTGCGATTCAGAAGATACACTGCAGCATTGCATGCTTCTGTCCACAATTCTTTGAATAACTTGCATGGGTTTAACATGGAACGAGCACACTCTACAATGGTCTTGTTTTCCTTTTCAGCAACACCATTTTGCTGAGGTGTATAGGGTGGAGTGATACAATGCTCTATACCTCTACTCGCAAAAAGTTCAGATACCTTTCTATTGTCAAACTCTCCCTCCATCGCATCTCAGTTGCTTTACAACATGGCCATTTGTATCTGCTTCATTTAAAAAATTTTCTAAGAAAGTACATACCTCACTTTTGTGTTTCATAAAGAAAACTTTCCGAAACTTACTAAAGTCATCTTTAAAACATACGTAATAACGTACTCTTCCCAGTGATTCTATAGACATCGGTCCATTCACATCTGCATGGATCTGCTCACCAGTGACTTGTGGCCGATTGATCCTAGTTTTAAATGGCAATCTATGCATTTTTACAATTGCTCATCCATCGCAAAATCTTTCTTTGTACCTATCAATGTCTATATTCATTTTATTCTTCAAGACCTTCTTTACGCGTTGCTTATACTGATGACCAAATCTTTCATGATACACTTGTAACACATCTGTTGACTCTACTAAGTTTGCTTGAATGGGATTGGTCGGTTTCATAACACGTATATCAGGTGCATACAGGCCATTACTGAAGTACCCAGTCATTACAGATTCAAGAGTATTTTTATCGTGTAGATTTACACCCTTTTCGTCGAGTACTGTAACGAACCCCCTTTGTGCAGCAGCTTTCACAAAAAACAAATAAGCGCTGGCTTCAGGAACATAAAAAACATATTCAAACGCGTTTGAATTTTCACCGTTCCTTGTCCATGGGCTAACATATATACATCCTTCTTACCAAGTGATATATTTTCGGGTTCAGCAAATTCTGTATAAGATGAGAAATATTGCTTATCTGTAGTGATATGACTTGTGGCTCCACTGTCACAATACCATTTCCCAGCTTCAATACAATTATTGCTAGATGAGGCACTTAAAACAACAGACAAAAAAGCAGTATCATTACTTTCATTCTTATATAAATTCTCGACCGATTCTTTCAATGAACACTCTCTCGCCCAATGGCCTAATTTCTTGCATTTATGACATGGAATTTTTTCTTTTGCACGATGTACATTTCTCTTTGATTTAGTAGTAGTTGTACTTTGGCTCTGTTTGCATTTTTCGGTCGGGATATTGCGTGCAACAAACGCAAAAGATTCTATGGCACTTTGGTCACGTAATTCAATGGCACACAATTTCTCAATCAATAAATTCAAAATTTGATTCTTTGATGGTATCGTGTCCCACAAATCTTTGAAATTATCAAAGTCCTTACCCAAAGTTGATAAGATCCGACCATTTGACATTCTTTCGGATAAAACATTTTCATCATGCTTCTGCAATTCATCATTCAAATCTACAAACAGTTTCTGCAACCTCGCAACATGTGTGCTAACATCTTCTTTTTCATCACGTTGGACTCTAAAAAAGGCTTCAATTAACATGTTTAACCGTTGCGTACTGCTACGTTCAAATCGCGCACGTAGTTTGTCTCATATTTCACTAGCGTGAATACATATAAACACCAGCTCAGCAACAGTTTTTCCTAGCGCACTTGCTAACAAACTTGCCGCTTTTGCATCGCCTTTTAACCATTGTTGATGCTTCTCTATTTCCAATGAAGTTAAATTTTCACTAACCTCGGGAGACTTACACATACCGTTCACAATGTCTTCAAGTGCATACGCTCGTAATAACATCGAAATGTGCCATTTCCATTTTGCCCAGTCTCCAGGACCCTCAGGTTTGTCGACTTGAATTTTATAATCGTTATTGCTGGTCGTCATATTTATTCACCTGTTCATAGTTCACACGTGAGCTGGGCCCATAACCTGTTATAAATTAAGTTAGGTGAACTGACTAAATGATGATTAACAATTATAATTTACTGAATTACAGGACAATAGGAAAGCATTTTACTTGAACATGACTGGCATTTTTATATTCTATATTTTTCTTGACATTACATTTAGAACTTCTAAACTATCGATACTGCCAATACATAGAGTACGTAAAACTATTGAATAATATCTACTTTTAATGTTGTATATTCTAACAAGTTGCCTTAAAAACCCCGGAATAACAAGTTTCAACAAATTTTATTACGAATTTTTATAAAAATTCCCGACGACGTAGATACAGCGCACCAGGTACCTCGTACAGTATCTTCGTTGCACCAGTCGTTTTCAGCGATATAAAAAAAACGGAGATAATAAATTTCTACTATTTTCATAACAAATTTCCATAAAACCCCAGGAGATGACGTAGATACTGGGCACCAGGTACCTCGTACAGCATCGCCGAAGTGTTCAGCGACCTCAAAAACCTCGGCATAACAAGTTTCAACGATATTCATAATGAATTTCCATAAAACTCCAGGAGTCGACGTGCATACTGGGATACCGGGCACCAGGTACCTCTTACAGCTTCGCCGACCCTATATTCCTGTTCAGCGACCTCAAAACCCCCGAATATGAAAACTGAACTCATTTCAATGATTATTTTCCGAGTTGAGAATTTTTATTTTGTGAACACTTTAAGATGCACTTTGAAAAATGCATTTTCCGCCTACAAAAAAGCAATTTCATAACGATCCCTCTTACTTTAAAAAAGTTAGAAGTTTAGGCGATTTTAGTGCTTTATTTCCTAGGCCTACTACTATTGTTTATATATTTTTATATGCCCGGGGAGGGGTTTTAACCCCCAAAACCTCCCTGGGTGCTCCACTGTATTTCTGTGTATTTAACTTTAGTTCATTTGTAATTTTTAGTCATTTTGGATTGTTTTTGATCTGCCCAAAAAATTTAAAATGCCACGAGTTCGCGCTCGTCGGCAATTTCGTTATTTAAGCGACTTCGAAAAAGGACGCATTGTAGGCATGAAAGGGGCCGGTTTTGGTTTATGGGAAATTTCACGAAGAATTTAAGCTAACCCATCAACCATCGTGGCAGTGGCGGCTCGTCAAAGGAGGCAACGGAGGCTTAGCCCCCCATAAATTTTTTTACACAATTTATTTCATCTCTGGGACATAATATTTCTATAATTATTGATGAAATGTCACTGTTTTGTTTATTTTGAATCACGAGAAACAACAAGCGCTCGTACTAACACAAAGTGTAAATTATTGGACACTTGTAACTAACGCATCTGGAACGTCCTCATATCCCTACCAAGAGAGGCAGAAACCAGACTCGACTCCGTTGTGTTATGAGTTACGACAAACTTCTCGAAACCAGCAATATAGTTTCCTATGCGTACAATAATGCTCGATAGAGAAACGTAATATTATATCGCTTCACGTCATACTACCCAGAAGTATAATGCAAGGGAGGCTAAACCAGAATTAGGATCACTTGTGTTTTTACTTATATTCTATAAGGAAGTTAATAGTCAGGGTATTTCTTGGTGTGATTTTATCAGTTTATTTTTTTTGTAATTAGTGTTGAATTTTTGTAATTCATATATTTTTATTTTTGTTGTTATTGGCTTGGTAAGGTTATTTTTACAATTTATGTACCGTTGTTTGTTTATATAAAATGGATAAGTTAAATGAAATCAAAATATCTGAAGATATAATTGACTGGCTGCTCAGGAATAATTTTAATACTTTGAGTATATACATGCATATAATAAAGCTTATATTATTAAAACCTTAGGAAGACCACAGCCAGATTTAATTATTATTAAATCCTCAGATAATCGTCAAAATCGTGCATTTAATATTAATTGGTATAATAAATGGTACTGGTTAACCGGGTCTATTAAGAGGGAAAAAGTTTTTTGCTATCATCTTATTTTCAACACAAACCTAACATACAACGTAGTTTAAAATAGGATATTCAGATCTAAAAAATGTACCTCGTTCAACTGAAAGACATTACAAATCTAAAGATCACATATTTTCGTCGTGTATATTAAAACTTTTTGCTAAACAAAATATAGTAACTGCTTTAGATACAGCTCAAAAACAGGCCATAATTACTTACAATATTCAGGTTTTGGAGAATCGGATTAATTTAAAAAGGCTTATCGATATAACAATATATTGGGCTTCGCAAGAATTAGCTTTTCGCGGACACGATGAAAGTGATGATTCCATTAATTGCGGCAATTACAAGGAACTTCTATCGTTGTGGCGTAAATATAACTCAAAATTCGAAAAATTTCGTTAATTTTAGATTTAATCCTGTTTTCATAAAGTTCTTTTAGTATCAATAATTCTAACAATATTATTATTATTAATTACAAAAGCTATTCTACATCTCAGTTATCAATGCAAGCATGCGGTAAGAGGGAGGGTCCCCGTAAGGTGAAATGTAAATAAAAATGGTCAAAAACAAATGGAGCCTTAAATTACATTTTTGGTGCATTTTTTTGCTAGTGCAAATTTGTCTAGATTTTTTATAGTTAGAGCCTCCCCTATTGTAAAACTCACGAACCGCCACTGCATCGTGGAGCGCTTGAATGTCTTCGAATATTGCAAGGCCGTGATTTACGCCATCTTAAACTTCTTGCTCTCAGAAATAGACAGAACAGTGTACGTCAAAAGTAAGAGATGACTTAGTTGCAGCTATAGGAAGAGTAATCTCAATAAAAACACTTTATTAAAGGTTACTTGAAATGGGACTAGAGCTTACCGTCCGCTTTTGGAGTTACCTTAAAATGATGCAGAGCTCGGCAAAAGTGGAATGACCAATGAAAGTGTGTCTGCTTCAGTGATGAATCTATATTTTGTTTAGGTAGCTCTGATGGGCACATAAGGGTAAGATGTTTTCGTGGTAAAAGACGAAATATATACTTGTCTGTTGAACGTCATACAGCAAGACAACCACACAGAAAGCAGATCACCTCTAACATATGAGTGGTCGTTTGCCAAAAGCTGATATGTCCATTTTTGCTACTTTTCAGGAGAGCAAATTTAAATTTCTACGACGTCCATAAAATCACAGTTTTAGAAATATCATATTTGGTTTTGAGTTTAATTTTCTTACAGCTATCCATATCAGTTTACATTATAACCTAGCTACAAATTTCATAAAAAATTTCTGTTAATTTTGCAAAATGAAAAAGATTTACGGATCTTAAGTGCACATATCAGCTTTTGGCAAACGTTTTTTAAATAAACTACTGGCAACATTGTAATAAAATTTGGTGAGTTTTAAGAGGTAGTTATTGGGCATTTTTTGACATACAACTAACAATTTTCTATTTACCATTGGCGCACATACGGGTAATGGTCTAAATTTTTTTAAAGAAAAAAAATAGTACTCCACTGAGATATTTCAAATTAAAAATTATTTTTTAATTCCTCGTTTAATTTATGATAAAAAACCTCTCTTGTCTTATTTTCATATGGTGCACCGTTTTTATATAAAAAAATAAATATCTTAACGCGTATTTTTAATTTATTTATTATCAAGAATTATCTAATACAATAATACTAAACTAGAACAATAATTGAATTTTTTAATGAAAATAATAGTACACCACTCAGATATTCCAAATTAAAAATCATTTTTGAATTACTCGTTCAATTTACGATAAAAATCTATGTTGTATTTTTTTTAAATGATGCGCCGTTTTTATACAAAAAAATAAAACATCTTAACGCTTACAAAGTATTTGAAATAAGTTTCTATGCATATGAAAACTACCTCGAATACTTTGTAAGCGTTAAGATGTATTGTATAAAAACGGCGCCATATATGAATAAATGTAAGATATATTTTTTGTCACAAATTATACGAGCAATTCAAAAATGATTTTTAATTTGACATATCTCAGTGGCATACTATTTTGTTCTTAAAAAGAAATTCAGACCATTACCCATACGCGCGCCAATGATGAATATAAAACTCTTCTGCCACCAGTGAAAGAGGTCATTTTGAACAAATGTTGTAGCTTTGTGCCTAGTTGAAATCTTATTAGTGTTATTTTCTGTTATTTTTCTAGTTTAGTATTATTGCATTAGATAGTTCTTGGTAATGTATTAATGAAATGAAACATACGCGCTAAGATGTTTATTTTTTGCATAAAAACGGTGCATCATATGAAAATAAGGCAAATGAGGTTTTTTATTATGAATTAACCATGGAATTTTTCTTTAAAAAATTCATACCATTACCCGTATGCGCGCCAATGATGAAAGCAAAATTCTTACTTGTATGTCAAAAATTGCGCAATACCTACTTCTTTAAACTTACCAAATTTCATTTTCATAGCTAAACCGGTGTTAGAGTAATAAATTGACAGCTTGAAAAAAAAAATTCAACACCCCGTATCTCGAAAACGAAGCATTTGCGGACATATGTGTATAGAGCAAACTGTACTTATTTTTTATGTAGAATTACCCCTCACAGTTTGTCATACTTATTTAGAAACACCCTGTATATTGTAATGTAAGCTTCCTAAGTAAAAAAAATATTGCCAACATAATAATATAGTTAAACATTTTTAAACCAAAACCTTTATACAAAATAAAAAAATACTGCTCATAAAGAAACAAGATAAGTTCAAGAAATATAGAAAAAAAGTCTGCCAAAATATGATAAATCCATTTCAAGTGTACATATCTGCTTTTTTGGCATTCGCAATATTTTATGACTTACAACTGACAAGGGTACATATCAGCTTTTGGCAAACGTTGATTTGGTCATGTGGAGATATCCATATTTAAACATGGAGGGTAAACTACATTTCACAGTACACTGGATATATCTACTTTGGGTAGATGAAGCATATAATCACACACTATCAACTGGCACAAAAAGTCCAAATCACAAAAAGTGGACATATCAGCTTTTGGCAAACGGCCACAGATATAGGTATTTGTGCATTACTTCAACCGGTTTTACATCGCCTACCTGCAAACCATTCCAAATGCGATCTTTCAACAGGATAACGCAAGACCTCATATTGCCCATGAAACCAGGGAGTTCATACAAGAATTTGGTATAGAGACTTTGGAACGGCCATCAAGATCAGCTGATTTGTCACCCATCGAACATGTGTGGGATATGGTAGTTTGAAACCCAAATCGATTGCCACGTCCTCCAGCAAATTTAGAAGATATGTGGCATGCCATATAGACCACTTAATTCTATCAATATTCCATAGAGTAACTGAGTGTATAGAATATCAAGGAAAATAGAATAATATCGTAGGGAGTCATGTGATGTCTGATGGTATATCCAGAAATATTTTAAACATCACTTTCATTTTAACGTAAAAATTTATTAATTGTTAATATAAAGGGTTTTCACCCACATATCATGATGGCTCAAGCATGTCAAACCGTTGTCGTCAAAATTTAACCTTACGTTTGCTTTCATTAAAATGGTTATACTTATTTCAGGTAAAAAAGCACTGATGATGGACTTTTTAGTTCGAAAACGTTCTGTGATGTAGCTCTCTAAGAGATCTTAAATAAAATATACCTTTTGTAAAAGGCTGTAGTAATTTTTGTGGTTAATGGTATATACAGGGTGTCCCCGAAAATAGTGCGTTCTTTTAAGGTACGGATATAATACACAATTTAGAACAAAAAAGTCCTATAACATTTTTTTCTAAAGTTAACCGTTTTTTTTTTATTTTCATAAATTTGAATGACATGGCAACGTAGCCTAGAAGAACTTGCTGTGACTGTGGAAATTTAACCTAATAACCCCTTGTTTATTTACTTTGAGGTGTGATTTTTGGGGTTGTTGACATCGTAGGTACCTACCTGCAAAATAATGGATATGGGTTTGGTTGATATTTACATTATTTTACCTACCAGATGCAACCGACCTACAAACCTACTTTTTTAATCTTTAGATTTTTGAGTTGCGCGTTGTTGCCAGACTTCAATTTCCATATCAAAATGTATTTTCGTTTTTTGGTCAAACGGATCAATTTAGAAAAAAATGTTATTAGACTTTTTTGCTTTACATTGTACCTTCTACCTATACCTTTAAGGAACGCACTATTTTCTGGGACACCCGTATACAGCCAGCTAAAGGAATTTATTTTTCATGCGGATTTCATACCTTTAAAGTATATTCTCAAATCAAAAATATGTTTCTGTGTTTTCGAACAACACTGATACAAGTTGGTATCATAACATCCTAATCGAAAATATGCTTTGTATATGAGCGAGGCAAGTTAAAGTTTGGAATAATGAAATCGCAGTAACATCGTGACAGGACAATGCAGTCATCCAGGTGTATCGGCCAACTTGATTTTAACTTACTTTAACGACGTAAAACAACGACATATTTTGAAGTCACCCTCGACAGATGCAAATTTAAAATATGATGCCTATTATTACATTTATAGATATAGGACTATTGTGAAATAAACAACATCATGCCAATAAATTTTGATGGGTGTTAAATATAGGACTGAAAACAAAATAATTTTAGAATTGGTACGTGATCGACAAGTAAATTCCTTGAAAAACAATCACTGTGTGGTCCCGTTCCAATAAAAGAGTTATTCCAGATTTTTGCATTAAAGGATATTTGGCATAAGTCGTTAAAATAAGTTATAGGTTGTGAAAATTGCATATTGGATTGGAACTTGCTCCAATTTCCATCGGATCACATTAAAATCTTTATTGACATGTTTGAGTTCAGTTTTTCAAAACTTTAATTAAATTTTATAAATAACTGTACTATAGAATATACGTTACCCTTTGGTTGCGATTATAAATATCCTTCTATCACACGGCTAAAACTATAAATAGCCATAAATAATAATACAGTCCACCAAATTTCATTAAAATCGATTTAATAGATTTCGCACAATAATTTTGCAATCTAATTTTTTTAATTGAAATTCTTTAAAATCTCGCTTAACAAAAACTAGATTATATATAAATTTGCCAATTTTTTACATATAAAAGAGTACTTCACCTATCTAACGCACCTTATAGAATTTAATTCGGATTATTTGGGCGGTCTCAGGACCGTATAGGTGAGTCTCTCGTTCGACATTCTTCACACGTGCCCGAACCATCTAAGTTGTCACTCTACTATTTGTTCATTGATTGGTTCTAGTTTTAGGTTTTGTCTAATTGTTTCGTTTGGTATTTTGTCTGTATCCTGTTTGCTATTTTCCTCAGGAACTTCATTTCCATAGCATTGACTCTGGATTTTTGTCTCCCCGTCAATGTTCATGTCTGGCTGCTATACATGATTGTTGGTCTAATTACTGATCTAACGACTGCCGTTTTTACTTTCTCCGGTATCCCTTTTTCCCCAAAAATGTTGTTTTCATAGTGTTAAGTAAGCTTCTTGTTTGTCCCATTGTCTAGTTTATTTCCATGTCTTGTATACCATTTGATTAAATTATTACTCCTAGGTATTTAAAATATTCCACGTGCTCTAGTTGTTTCCCGTCTAGTTCTATTGCGTGTGTCTTCCTCGTATTTGAAATTATCATTATTTTTGTTTTCTCTGTATTAATTTTCATATTTATGTTTGATAGTTTTTCTTCTAGGATTTCAATATTGTTCTGTAAATCTTCTCTGTCTTCTGCTATCAATACCATGTCGTCTGCAAATAGTAGCTCCGATAGTTGAGTCTGTTTCATTTGCCAGTATCCTAATGTTAGTTTTGTCATTCTTCCCTTGGCTTTCTTTATTACTTCATCCAGTACCACTGAGAATAGCAATGGACTCAACACGCATCTCTGTTTGACGCCTTGACTTGTAGTAAATTCTCTGGATTCCTCGTTATTGGTTCTTACTGTGTTTGTATTATTTTTGTACATATCCTTTATTACTTCCAATATGTGCCTGCCGACTCCCTTTTGTTTTAGTGTCTTCCATACGTCTTTTCTTCGAAATTTGTCAAACGCCTTTTCCAGGTCGATGAAGCATATATGTATGCATATATCTCTATTCTTATTGATTACCTTCTCACTTACTTATTATGAATTTTAGGTCTTACGTGCTTCTGTCATTGTCTCTATTATTCTTGCGAATACCTTCCCAGGAATACTTGATATGGTGATACCTCGGTAATTATTACAGTTTCTCAAAACATGTAACTAGTCCAGAGCAGATCTGTTTTGAGATGGACGTTAAGAGGTGACTCTAATTTTTTCGCAGAAATTGCTTGGAATTAACCCATATAATAATAATTGAGTTATCCTCCCACTCAAAAAGGTCCAGAACATTGTTTAAATAATCAAAATGTCAAAAAAATGAAGGAAAAATTCGATTTTTTCTTCGTTTTTTGATTATAACTTTAAAAGTATTCACTTCCGAGAAAAGTTGCACTAAAATAAAAGTTGCGTAATTAAATTTTCTACAATATAAGATTGGTTAAAAATTTTTAGAATTGTTACCCTTGTTGCAAAATAGCAATAATTTCAAAAAAAAAACATAAAAAAAACAAGTATTCGCATTTTACGTTTTTTTACCATTTTTGCTATACTTAGGACCTTCTTGTCACCGAGAAAATTTTTATAATTTGATAAAACAATACTGTAAATTTAGTTAGGATCGGTTCAATAGATTTTGCAAAATAAATTTTGTAATCCAGCTTTCGCAAAAAAAAATTCATTTTTTCAAAATGTTGCAGGAATGAAAATAAAGCAGATAGCAAGTTAATTTTTTTTTACAAATAGAAGAATACTGTACTTTTCATTTGCAATTTGCAAAATTAAAATCGGTTAACTACCACGGCGTCAGGATTTTTTTTAAACATTAATTTTTGGTGTTACGCGCAGGACAGCGATGTTCGATTTACACAAAGTTTGTTTCCACCAAAATTTCTTCCAATCTTTATCTAATATATTATTTTCTTACTCTATATTTTGTTGCAGTGACGGTTTAAGGCATCATGGGGCCCTAGGCGGCCATAAGAAGTAGGCCCCTTTATAGCGACCATTTACTTAAAACAAATTTACAGATATTTATGTTGTTTTGTGAAGTGGTTACTCCCAAAATAAATTACGACAATGTAAAAAAGATCATTTATCTTTTTTTTTACATTTCGCGACAACTTCTCATTAATAGTCCATAGCTAATATGCCAAAGAAAAAAAGGGATATTGTGTCGATATGTGATTTTCCCCTGGGTATGAGTGCCACCCCACGGGGGTGAAAAAACATACATTCAAAATAAGTGCGGAAATTGATAGAAAAAGAATTAATTCTAAGTAACTTTTGTTCTATCGAGTTTTTTCACTAAATCAATACTTTTCGAGTTATTTGCGAGTGAATATGTTTATTTTTCAACAAAAAAAAAACCCGTTTTTAGACGGTTTTTCGCAAATAACTCCAAAATTAAGTATTTTATCGAAAAAATATTCTTAAAAAAATATAGCGTATACAAAATTTAAAAAAATGGTGTATGTATGAAGTATGTAGACCTAGTATAAGCAGAACTGGAGCTAATGAAAAGTAGATTCTTATTCGACAAATTCCAAATGAAATATTTCAACGTAAATAACCAAAAAATGAAGCACTTTTCGGTGAAAAATCATCACAACTTGTTTAAAGTGTTAAAAAAGTTTTATTTTTGTTTTTTTTAACAAGTTTCAAGTATCAAAATTAAGCAAGTAAAGCTTAAAATAATGTTGATTCCTTTTTTTGGCAAAAAAATCTTGAAAATTTATGAAAATCTTGAAAAAACTTGTAAGTATATTATTTATATGATCCGTAAGTTTCACCGGTTCACAGTGCAAGTTTCAAAACATTGGGATTTAAAGTAAAACAAATTTTTTGTAATTAAAAAAAAAAGTCTTTTTTTTCAAAATAACTTAAAAATTATTAGTAGTACCAAAAATCTTAATGAGTAAAAAAATGTAGGTTTTGCTTTTCTGAATATTTCAGATTTTTGCTTTTTTGGAAGATAAAAATTGGTTAAGGTATGACTGTTCAAAGTTTGCATACCATTAGTAGAGAATTTTTCATTTATTAAAAATTAATAAATGAAAATAGTTTCTATCCTTGTGGGATAGGTACTCACCGGAGGGACCGCAGACGTTCGGATACAATTAGCGTCTCTTTGCAAAAACAATGACGACTTTGCTAATTAACAAGACATTTACTCAACACACAATGGCCATTAGTTGTTGTCGAGGCATTAAGCCAAATAAAAAAATTGCATACACTCGTGATTAGTGACTAGTTCAAGCCTTTTCTACTACAGCCCTTTTATAAATAAGCACTTTATACCGATAAAACTCACAGAGCATATCTATAAACAATACATAAATAAAGTAGCTTGTGAAGCGGTAACGATTAATTTCATTTGGGATGCTAATTAGGGGGTTTTTTCAGTTTTTTTTACCCAAAAAATGGGATCAACTTTATTCTGAGCGTATCTTGCTTACTCTTTATGCTAGAAATTTTTTTAAAAAACAAGAATAATGCTTTTTTTAAACAGTTAAATAAGTTATGATGAGTTTTCCATGAAAAGTGCTTCATTTTTTGATTATTTCACGTTGAAATATTCGATTTGGAATTTGACGAATAAGAACCTACTTTTCATTAGCTACAACTCTGCTTCTACTGAGTCTACAGACAGCACACATACACCATTTTTTCAATTTTTTAAAAGCCATATTTTTGCTAAGAATATTTTCGATAAAATACTTACTTTTTGAGTTATTTGCGAAAAACCGTCTAAAAACGTGTTATTTTTTGTGGAAAAATGAAGATATTCACTTGCAAATAACTCGAAATGTATTGACTTGATGAAAAAACTCTATTGAACAGAAGTTGCTTAGAATTAGTCAGTTTGTCCACTTCCGGACGTATTTTGACGGTATATTTTTTCACCTTCGAGAAGGGGTAGACTCAACTGTAGAGCAAAAACACACATTGGCACTATATCACTTTTTTCTTTGACATGTTAGCTATGCTTATACCAAATTTCATGTCAATCCAAGCTCTTGTTTCAAATCCAAAGGTTCTTTAAAATCCGGAGGTTTTGCAATATTTTACTGTGAGTGAATGGACTATAAGGCCCATCGGTGGGTAGAAATTGAAAAAAAAGTACCATACTAAAATAATTACCAGCTTCTAAGCAAAATTTGCATGCAAAATTAATTACCAAATTGAGGGAATGATTAGAACATGGAATATAAAAATGCCTTTGAAGATAACTGCTTAATTTATCTTGAAGTTGGTTGTATTTTCCTGATATTTGACAGAAGACAAAGCAAAAAACTGAGTTTGATTGGAAATCATAAATTAACCATTCTCTTTTTTTTGTCTCAGTTAGCCCTATTTGTTTGTTTTAACATTTTATGTTTTTTAAATTACTGCTTAAATAATTCAATATTAATTAATGCATTTGTGTGGGATGCGGGCCCCATCAAGTGCCCGGGCCCTAGGCGGCCGCCTAGTCCGCCTAATGGTTAATCCGGCACTGTTTTGTTGTATGTTCGTATTTGAATTCCACAAAAATCAAACTGATTTGATTATTGTTTATGAAAAATTGTTTAAACAATTTCATACGTTTAAAAATAATACTCTTTTATTTTCTAAGTTAAAATATATGAACAAAGAAAGTTTTTGCTAAAAAAAGTGTTATTTCAAAGGACAGAGTATGTGTTTTTATTTTGCAATAAACAAGTTTATTTATTTAATTCGAAATGTACTAAAAATTAAAATTTATCAATCATTATCAAAGGTCATTGGAGTGCCCAATCAGAGCGAACGTATCCGCTGTCCTGCGCGGAGCACCAAAAATTAATGTTTATTTAAAAAAATTCCTGACGCCATGGTTGTTAACCGATTTTAATTTTGCAAATGGCAAATGAACGGTACAGTATTCTTTTATATGTAAAAAAATCAACTTGCTGTCTGCTTTATTTTCAGTGCTGCAACATTTTGAAAAAATGAATTTTTTTGCGAAAGCTGGATTGCAAAATTTATTTTGCAAAATCTATTAAACCGATCTTAATGAAATTTACAGTATTGTTTTATCATATCATAAACTTTTCTTGGTGAAAGATGAAGGTCCTAAGTGTAGCATAAATGGTTGAAAAACGTAAAATGCAAATACTTGTTTTTTTTATGGTTTTTTTCGATATTATTGCTATTTTGCAACAAGGGTGACAATTTTTAAAATTTTCAGTTAATCGTATATTGTAGGAAATTTAATTACGCAAATTTTATGTTGGTACAACTTTTCTCGAAAATGAATACTTTTAAAGTTATTCTCAAAAAACCAAGAAAAAAATCGAATTTTTCGTTCATTTTTTGACATCTTGATTATTTAAACAATGTTCCGGACCTTTTTAGTGGGAGGATAACTCAAATATTATTATATGAGTTATTTTCAAGCAATTTTACGCAAAAAAATATGAGTCACCTCTCAACATCCAAATACTAATATTTTTACAGATGAGCCCTGGTCTAAACCAGGTTCAATATCTGTCAACATATTCGACCAACAATATGGAAGAGTATATTAAAAACGATAAAACAAATTTACTTAGACATACCTGTATAAGTTGAAGTAGTAAAAGAGTTTAAATATCTGGGGGCGGTAATCACAGATGACAACCATATAGAAAAAGAGGACTCAGCTAAAATAGCTGCAGTGAATAGAGTATACTCACTATCATCATTATTAAGATCTAAGCTGCTAAAAAAACAATCTAAGTTAAGACTGTACATATCAATTATTCGCTCAATTGTTACATATGGACGTAAAACATGGTCTCTACATCAACGGGAAATAAATAAGCTGATGGTGTTTAAAAGAAAGGTTCTCCAAATGATATTTGGCCCTCAAAGAGATGAATTGGCAAGAAAGTGGAGAAGTGGGTGCATGTTTTTGTAAATTCTTTTTAATTCTTGTGTTTTGTCCATTTTGCCGTACCTTTTGATTAGCGTTTGAAGCTCTAATAGAAAATCTTTAAACCGTTCGTTCGTTTGTTTTCTGCGTTCTCGTTCTGATTTGGTCTTCCAAATCGTCTAACCAGTTTGCTGATTTAAAAGCAAGGTCGAAATCCTCCGTAAAATTGTTCCAGTTTGTCCAGAAGTCGACGTTGTTTCGGAACCGTAGTATCGCTTTTCCCCTAAATACTTCTGGTAGCGCTTTCAATAATGCCTCGTCTCCAATCCGGAAACAGGTTTTTAGTTCCTGTAGCCTTTCCAAAAATTCTGTGGGGTTTTTGAATCCATCAAAATGTAAGCCTCATTTTCTAACTGTGTCCATTATTTGACTATGTTCATTTTCCGTTTGTGTATCGTACGTTTGCGGATCCTCAGTTCCGATATTGTTAACTGTATCGGTCTTTTTTGAGCGTAAAAGACATCTTGATCGAAGATCGTGTAATTTACCTGTCGTATCTAAGTTAAATTCTGCCATAACATTCATAGGCGTAACCAGGGGGGGGTTTTGGGGGTTGTAACCCCCCCCCATTGGGATGTACTTTGAGCTCTATACGCTTAACACCATAGCCCTCAGAGACCTTCCAGTAGTTGTAACCCCCCCCTTTCAGGTAGTTGTAACCCCCCCCCTTAGGATCATCCTGGTTACGCCTATGATAACATTACGTAAATCCTCTTTCCCATATTTATAATATATTTGTTCAATCCGTTTTAATGTCTTAAACCGTTTTAAAATAAATGATCGGGCGCCAATGTAACGTGATCGTTGCGTTTGTTGCTCCAGGTAACAAAAAAATCAGCCGAAGACAGAAGGTTCGCTTTTTAAGACATTTATTTTAGAATCAAAACATTACAAATGATAAGATAATTAGCCTTAATTACTACTCGTTCATTTCGTTAATAAAATATATTTATAACCTACGTATCGAACATTAGGTTCAGGTCGATGTGCGATATCTGGTACATGAATGAATACTATCGCGTGGATTAGGAATTACATTTATTAATAAGAAACGGACATATAAGGAGAGGAAATCTCGCTCAGCTCGCCAGCGGAAAAGACATGTAGGGAAATACGATCAACGCTCGTAAAAGGATAGGTAAAAGGAAAACCGTCGGATTCGTTCAGCACACCAAAACGACGGCGTAAAATGGTTGGGTTAACTCACCTCCTATACCTCTTCTTCTTCTCTTCTTCTTCTTTTTGTATAGACATGACTCTGTCTGTTTTTTCAATGTGCCTCTAGTAAGTTGTCATTCCATCGTTTTCGTGGTCTTCCCACTGATCGTCTTCCTATTAGGGAACCGTCTCTCGCTGTCCTGACTACCCTATTTGTTGTCATTCGGCTTATGTGGTCATTCCATCCTATTCTTCTGTTTCTTACCCAGTTATTAATGTTATCCACCTTGCATCTCCGTCGTATATCTGTACTTCTAGCTCTGTCCCATAGAGTCTTACTATCGATTTTTCGAAGCGTTTTCATCTCCGCTGTTTCTAGCAATCTTTTTGTCCTCTCTGTGTCGGGTCGTGTTTCTGCCGCGTATGTCATTATTGGTCTGATGACTGATTTGTAAATTCTGCCTTTCATTTCTTTTCCAATATTTTTATTTCTCCATATTGTATCATTCAGGCAACCTGCGGCTCTGTTTGCTCTATTCACTTGATCTTCCACTTCTGTTTCGAGCCTTCCGTAGCTAGATAGTGTGATGCCTAGGTATTTAAACTCCATCACTTGTTCTATTATCTGACCTTCTAGCTCCAATTTACATCTTATTGGATCTGCTGTTATAACCATGCATTTTGTCTTTTTGGAGGAAATTAACATGTTAAATTTTCTGGCGATTATGTTGAATTGGTGCAACATACGTTGTAAATCGGGCAGATTGCAATTGCGCGCAGCGGTCAGGGTTCTCAACAGGGTGTCTAAGTTTTATTTACTTCTTATTCGTTTTGAACGGAAATTTTGCTAATTTTAAAAAATTAATTAATTAAAAAATTAATATATTATATATATTATATATTATACAGTACAATTTTCAAAGGAGGAAGACCTAACCCTTCGGTCCAAACCTAACTTTCGGGTATTAGAGTGTAGAGTACCCCAGGAGGTATTTGACCGCTGCGCGCAATCACAATATACCGTGTAAATCATCTTCACTTTGAGAGATTAGTATTGCATCGTCCGCATAGCAGATTATTTTAAGTTGTTTTTCTCCCATTTGGTATCCTTTTTAGTTCTTACTTATTTTATTGTTTCGTCCATGATCAGGTTGAACAATAAAGGACTCAAGGAATGAAGGAATCCCCCCGTCTTATTCCATTGCCGGCTTCAATTGGGTCAGTTAGTTCATCTTCCACTTTTACTTTTATTGTGTTGTTCTGGTAGATGTTTTCTATCGTTTTAATTATTCCCAGAGGTACCTGTCTCGAGTATAATAAGTGGATAACGTCCTTTAATGTGACCCTGTCAAATGCTTTCTTAAGGTCCACGAAACATAAATATGCCGGTTTGTTGTATTCCAACGATTTCTCTTGAACTTGCCTCATTATAAAAATAGCGTCAGTGCATGACCTTCCCGACCTAAAACCTTGTTGTTCTTCTGCTAATGTTATAATTTCATTCCATTTGTTTGTTATTACTTTTGTTGTTAATTTTAATGTTGTGTTTAATAAGTTAATCCCACTGTAATTCTCCGGGTCTGATTTGTCTCCTTTTTTGAAGAAAGATATTAGGATGCTTGATCTCCATTCTTGTGGTATTCTGTTTTGTTCTATTATTTTTTGTATTAGTTTTAATAGTTGGTAAGTTAGATCTTGTCCTCCGTACTTTAGGAGTTCGTTCGATATTCTGTCCTCTCCTGAAGATTTTCTATTTTTTAATTTTCTTAATGCTTCCTTTACCTCTCCCTCCTCGATGTTTATTTCTTCGTTTGTCGTAACTTCAGGTGTTGGTGGTTCATTATCGTCGCCTTTAGCAAGTAGAGATCGGAAGTAGTCTGCCCATGTTTCCTTCTGAATGTGTTTCGCTTTTATTAATTCGTTCATCTCCTTTCTTTGCCCTCTGATCATTCTCCATACTTCTTTTTGTGTTCCGTAGAAGTCGTGTTCCATCTGTTTTGAGAAACTCTGCCAGAGCTTCCTTTTTATTTGCCTCACCAAAGTATTCGTTTCGTTTCTGATTCGTTTGTAGTGGTTATATGCCTGTTGTATTTGTGTTGTTCTGTATTGTAAAAAGGCTTTCTTCTTTTCTTCGGATTTTATCTTAACTTCCTCTCTAAACCACGGGGTTTTCTTCTTTAATATGTGAGTATTCGTTACTTTTTTCTCTCCAAGTGATTCTGTTGCAGCGTCGATTATGTTATCTTTGAGTTTTTGCCAGCTTTCATCGATGTTATCGTTTTCTGATATTCCACTCTCAGCAATCTTCTTTGATATTCTTTTCCTGTATAAGTATTCCGTGGATTCCGTATGTAGTCCTTCGACTTTGATTTTTATTTGTGTTGGTGCTGCCCTCTTAGGTGTGAAATATTTCATAATGATTCCTATTTTACATAATACTAGGATATGGTCGCTACCTACATCTGCTGAGTTGAGGCATCTTACGTCGATTATTTTTGATGGATATATATCTCTGTTGGTTACCTCCTATACCACCTATACCTCCTATACCTCGTTGTTGTTTATTATTTTTCGATCAACGCTCCAAGAATAATCAACTAAGCTTTTCGCTCCGACTTTTATATCGTCCGAGACGGTACAAAAACACGTTTTACTTAATTCATTGGCGTACTCTAGACCAGTGGTTCCCAAAGTGGTCCAGGTGGACCCCCAGGGGTCCACGAGGGACTCAACAGGGGTCTACGTTGGCGTGAAATAAAAATGGGGGTGCACAAGTTGTAATTGGGGGTCCACAAACACTTTATAGTGATTTGGTATTTATTTAAACAAATTTCCATTTTTTATCGTAAAATATCAATGGGAAAAAATAATGTTTTAATAGTAGGGACTTAAAAATAGCATTAAAATATATTACAACAAGTTATTTTGATTAAAAAGTTTATTTTTAGATTATATAACAAGTTTTTGATGAAATTTAGGTGTAGAAAACTTTAAAATGTCGTTTTTTACATTCTCCTCTATTCCCAAAATACATGTCTTTCGATTTGACTGAAAATTTTCCCACATATAACCAAAACACAGGACTTTAAATGTTAAAAGAATTTGTATAGTTTTACAATACAACAGAAATACGTGGAATAATTAAAGTGTCAAAAATATAGGCGGCTGCTGTAATTAGGTACAATTAACTCTGAAAATATCGGACCTATGAAAATAATGGTTAAAAAAATTGTAGTAATTATTGTAAAGACGATTTATTTGGAACAATTTCAATTTCTACCATTTTTGTCGAAAAGTTGAAAATGGAGGAGATATTGAACAAGAACCGCTGCTCTCAAACCAATCAGGTCTTATGATCGCGCCTTTACCGCATACGTACTACCTGAAATATTGATTTTAGCAAAAAATGAAAAAAATCAAAATTGTATAAAAATTAAATTCTTTCCACTTTTGTATAAGTATATTTTTGTTCTAAAACTAATAATAAACGAGATAATTCAATAATTCTGCTCTAATTAACTGTCTAATTAAAATGTAAGTAACTGTATTTTCGTCCCATAACTCGGAAAATATCGACGTAACAAAAAATTTATAATAAAAGAAATTATTGAAACCATATTTTTAACAATTTCAGTCAAAACGGAATAGAATCTTGCTGGGGTAGCTCGACATGCAAGATCAAATGCTAACCCGACTGGACTATATAATTTTGACTCAGATATTACTGCATGTAACTTTTCTTATATTGTAAAACTACACTAATTCTTTTAACCACTCAAAGTCCTGTGTTTTGGCTATCTGTGGGCAAATTATTAGCCAAATAGAAGAACACGTATTTTGGGAATGGGGGTAAATGTAAAAACAGTATTTTAATGTTTTCTACACTAAAATTTGATCAAAAACATCTTAAATCAAAAAACTTATTATAATGCCTAATAATCACATTTTTGAGTCCCTTCTATTAAAATATTATTTGTTCCATTGATACTTTAAGATAAAAAATGCAAATTTGTTTAAATAAATTCCAAATCACTCCGCCACTGCCACGATGAGTAGAATTCTATTTTGCTGCAAATTGCTTGCATATGCAATTCTACTGATTGTGATTCCACAATCCTTTGCTTACAATGTGTAAGTCCTGTGCTTGTTACGTACAGCATGTCTTGATGAAGATATTCAGACATACGTTCTTCTTCTTCTTCTTCTTCGTTTTTTTGGCTTGCATACAAGTGCATCTGCCAGCACATTTCTTGTAGGTTATGCGAGTCTTGCTCGAAGCAATGCACAACCTACGTTTTTATCCTTACAAATAATAATATATATAACTTTTCTTCAAATATCCATTATTCCATTTAACTAAGAACAAACACATTAGCAACCATGCTCGAAAATAATTCTTCCTTAATAAAGATAAATTGCCATAATTTTACTACAATAACTATAACAGACAACACTAAGCTACTTCACTTTATAACTAAAAATTAACTTTTCTTTGGGGATTATTTAGATAACTTCAAATAAATTTTTCATTCTACATAAAACATCCTTCGGTGGCCATTGCCGCCAAAGGTCCCCCAGACATACGTTCAACATTTAAATGCGCTGCATGATGACTTCAAAAACAGATTTGAAGATATTTTGATGATGGAAATACCACCACGGGTCATAAATCCATTTGATGAAACGGATGTGGTATTACAAGAGGAACTACTAGAGCTCAGCACCAATGAAGATCTGAAGGTGCAATTTAAAAAAGGCTATCAAACATTTTGGCTGAAGGCAGAAATACCTGAAAAATATCCTGGGCTTTGGGAAATTGCGAGAAAACTTTTCATATCGTTTCCCTCGTCATACCTTGTCGAAAAAGGTTTAGTGTAGTTACAAACCTATTGGCAAAAAAAAGGAAGACCAACAAAAGGAATCCTAACAAAACTAAAGCCAAATATTGATAATTTGCTGTCAATCCATCAAGTACATCCCTCCCATTAAAATTATTGGGATTTTTTTATTGTTGATTTGCATGTTTAAAGTTACGTAACGTTATTAGTGTTTTATTTTAATTCTTTTAAGTCTGTTATCATTATCATTTTAATAAATAGATCGTAAGAAAATATACCTACTATTTTTTCTTTATTTTTATCACTCCGAATTTAGCACTATTTTCGAAGACGGAGAACAGGAGTTAGCAATGTAATTTCCCGAATTGCCACCCTAAAATGGAACTGGGTCGGACACGTCGCCCGAATCAGTGATGCGAGGTGGACGAAGAGATTACTTGAGTGGAGGCCGAGATTAGAAAAAAAAAGTAGAGGAAGACCACCTACTCATTGGACTGACGATCTCAAGAAAATGTCAAGAAATTGGATGCAAAGTGCTCAAAATAGAGCACAATTGACAAAAATGAGGGAGGCCTATGTCCAGCAGTGGATGCAAAGAGCTGGGTGATGATGAATGATAATGATTTTTGTGTTGGAGCTCACCCGCGAAGCCAATTTCCATCGTTATATCTTCACATTTGGGACGAGTTTTGGGAATATGGTAAAAATGTAGCAGCAGGGGGTCCACCGAAACCAGTAAATTTTTAAAGGGGTCTACGAGAAAAAATAGTTTGGGAACCTCTGCTCTAGACGATAAAATTATATTATCGTCACAGCTCTGCAATGCTGAATTGCAGAACCTGACTGTATAGTACTGAAAAACGTAGTGACAGAGTCAGATATATAAAATCTAACCAGATAAGATAGGCAGGTCATGTGGTAAGGTCAGAGGAAATCAGAGTGTTAAACACAGCGTTTTTGAGAGACCAGACGATAGAAGATCAGTAGGTCGTCCCAGAAAAAGAATGGAAGAATGATGTTGAAGCCGATTTATCTAGGATTGGGCTACAACAATGAGAAATGGAAGCGCAAGATTGTAGAAGATGGAGGCACATAGTGAATGCTAAAACTCACCCCGAGTAGTATAGCCAGTTAAGAAGAAGATACCTGTATAAACAAATTATTATTTGTTCAAAACTAGAGCTTCCCGATATTCGATAAAAATATCGATATTGTATTGATATCGTATCGAAAATCAATATGATGCCGATACAACACATACCTTAGCAATATTAATGTCGATACGATACTCATTATTTGAAATCAATACAATACTCTTGTATTGTCGATACGCTTGCCTCGATATGATTGAGAATATCGATATCGAGAAGAAAATAATAAAACGCCACTTACGTAGAGCTTCACGATACGATACAATATCGATACTTTTTAAGTATTGAGTATTGTATTGGTTATGCCAATGAAGTATCGTATCGAATATCGATATCGGCAATACTTTCTTATAAAAATATCGTATTGATATTGATTTCGATACGATATCGATACAATACTCGATAAAATATCAACATAAAAATTAATATTAAGTATAATAATCCTTGATCATTATATTTATATACTAATCAAGTTTATTGCATTGTATACATCTGAGCTGTGTAGGCTCTTTATGCCCACTTTTGTATGCTTGGCAAATGGGCAATATTCTAAAAATATTACGAATATTTCTTATAACTTATAGATTCTTATAAAAATTGAATATGGCTGAATGCTTCTTTGAAAGTCGACTAATACTTACTAATTCTGTATTGTTTAAAAACGACTTTTGAAAAGATAGGGAAATCCCTGGAGATTCGGAATAAATCGCAATTCACTATTTGTTGAAAATTATTTTTGCGTTATAACTCACTTCCATAATATTGCCACAAATGCCACATGATACATTGTAATCATAACAGCCATTTACTCACTCGCAATAGTTTCATGTTCAGGCACTCAAGTGTAAAATATTATAACGGGTTACAGATCACTTATACTTTTATGTAAATAATTATGATCTAAATACCTATTCCACAAAATATAATCAAACAACTGTAGCGTTTATTTTTTTTTTTTTTCGATATCGATATTTTCAATAATATCGAGGCAAGTTTATCGACAATACAAGAGTATTGTATTGATTTCAGATAATGAGTATCGTATCGACATTAATACTGCCAAGGTATGTATTGTATCGGTATCGTATTGGTTTTCTATACGATATCAATACAATATCGATATTTTTATCGAATATCGTGAAGCTCTACACTTAAGTACTGCATAAGACCTATTATACAGTTAAAATATTATAAGATTTATAAGACGCACAATCGCGTATGCTCTCCATTAGTGCGAGAGGGAAGGACTATGAACCCAATAAGTCAATCAATTTCGATATTTTATTTTTCAAATCATCAGATATTATTAATGTTTTTGAAAAGGAAATTGAAAACTACTTGCAATCTCTTGAAGACCTGAACCAGACACAAATATTTTATTATGGTGAAAATCATATAGTGTTTTCCCAGTTTTATCTCGGTTGGCTAGGGATATTTTGTGTGTTCAAGCGCTGGTAATCAGCGCTGGTACTAACGAGTAAAAGATGCTTTTTAAAAGATAAAAGTATCAAAGAACTTATTTGTGTGAACAGATGAATGAAGAGCTCTTTAAAGGATAATTTTTTT